>NC_067421.1:29369674-30619674 GCF_009764475.1 Pristis pectinata
CATTCCATGGTCCAAGATTACATGGTATGCTGAAGCTTGGTGCAGCTGCCACAGAGGCTTAATGGAGAAAGGCCATAGTTCAAGGCCCTCCCATCATTGCATACTTATGGGTTTGAACCTGTGTGATAAAAACATCTTGGACTGTTTGCTCAGGAATGCATGAAAAGGAAAATTGATGCCATGCTGACGTATTGCAATGATATGGCTTCTATTGAACAGGATGACATATAAATACAAAAGAACTTTATTATATATTTGCAAATTTTATGAATAAAGCAATATTTTCAGGTAAATATTTATGTATAATATATTCAGCTGTAAGGCTCATCATGGGTCAATGTAGAATTACTGGATAGTAGAATTACTGGATAGCAACCAGGTAAAGAGTTGCTATTTTCCCTAATCCTTGGCCATGTGATATTTACATTATTCAAAATCCTGCTGCCGTTCTGGTTAAATCAGCAGAGAATGGAATTGAAGTTGGGATCTTCCTGGTTCATGTGAGTCAATATTCCAGGTTAATTTGGGGCCAGTCTATTTACGCACTGAGCTGGCTGTACAATCTGGGAACCAAATAAAGTCAGGTACAGCACAAAACCTGGCCCTTCAGCCCACCATGTATTTTTACATATTTACACTCATCCCATTTGCCTGCATTAGCTCTGTATCCTCCATCTTAAGTTGTACCTCGATGTCTCTTAAACATAGTGATTATATCTGACTCCACCACCTCCCCTGGCAGCGAGTTCCAGATATCAATCACACTTTGTGTGAAAACTTTCCTCTTAAATCCTCTTTAAAGCTCCTTCCTCTCACCTTAAACCTGTACCTTCTTGTTTTTGATACCCTTACCCTGGGAAAAAGATTCTGACTATGAATCTAGTTTTATTTGAACAATAGTTATTTGAATGTAAGCTAGTTTTATTTGAATCTACGATCTGGCAGTGGATTGCATTGAATGTACAACAGTGAAAGTGAACTCGGTTGCAATTCCACCTTTAAGATGTACTCTATAAGCCAATTCTCACAGTAAGCATGTTTAAGAACCAGGTGTGCAAGAATGGTGGGTCCATCCTGATTTCCTTTGTGTACCAGTGACTGTGTAGAGAAGAAAGTGCCCCCTCTGAACTTACAGAAAATAAAGCAATGCAGACACTGGAAACCGGAATTAAAAACAGGAAATACTCAGCAGGTCAGACAGCATTTGTGAAGAGAGAATCAAAGTTAATTTTGCAGCTCAGCAGCTCAGCCACCAGAGTTAAAAGGTCCTAGTCAGATCTTTAAATAATAAAGTTATGGTGGTCCAAGGTCAAGAAGGTCAAAGAGATTAATTACGTCTGAGAGCAGAATTAACCTGACTTGGGTTTTAAAAACCTGTGGACGTGGGAGATATGTGTGACTGAGAGAGTTAGGAAGACCGATAGCTTTGAGCTTCAATGCTGCAGTGAGATTTGATCTGAAACAGCAAAGATACAGAGAAGGTGAAGAGCAGGGCTGGGGAAGGACAACAAACAGAAATACTCATCAGGTCAAGCTGCGTCTGTGGGGAGAGAAACAGAGTTAACATCTCCGGTCAAAACTCTTCATCAGAACTCAGAACAAGCTGTTGCTGACCTGAAACGTTGACTCGGTGTCTCTTCCCACTGGTGCAGCCTGACCTGTTGAGTATTTCCAGCATTTTCTGGTTTTGTTTTTAGAGTTCCTGCACCTGCAGTTTTTTTTCTGGTTTTCACTGGGGAAGAAGGAGTTAACACAAAGCTAACTGTCCTTTCATAGAGTGAGGGATATTGGGATTATGTTAATCTAAGGCACCAGTAGCTTTTAAAGATTTTCTGTTTGTTTTTTTCCCTCTATTACACAGACATTAATTAACTAACAGCGCATTTAGCCCTGAATCAGGTGGAAATGCACACAATTTGTAAATAGGAATAAATAATCACCCCATTAACACAGCTCCTCTGCAAAGAGGTTCTTCAAGGTTCTGAAGGCTAAACATCTAGCTCAACAGCACAACCTAGTTTAAAAGTCTGAAACAAATCAGGCTGGGAAATAGGAAAATCATCACCAAAGGGACTTTTTAAAGGTGCATTTCTTTTTAAATCCTCCTTTCTATTTAAAAGCACAAGATTCAGTGTGGCTGATTCGCCATGTTTCAGATTCTGATTCATTCTGCGTTTTCAATTAAAGTTATAGCATTCAGTGACTGAATGACTTGATTATGATTTGTGATGGGCCTTGTCAATGGACAGGTGCCCTGTTCAATTAATGCACTGCACCATAATCTTCTGGCCTTGATCTGACTTAGCCAGTCTCAGTTGTAGTGAGATCAAGAGTGGCCTGTGCCAGGTAAGGTGGGTAGTGGTCACGGGTTGGGTGGGGTGAAGTTAAAGCAGAATCGTGCAGACCTTCCACAACTAACTGTAATCCAACTCAAATTTCTGCAGTAAAAAACAGAAAATGCTGGAAAGACTCAGCAGGTCAGGCAGCATCTGTGGAAAGAGAAACAGAGTTACCACTTCAGGGTTTTCAGCATCTGTAGTTTTTATGATTTTCAAAATTCTGCTGTTGCGGTGTGTTAAATTCTCTGTGGTGGAACAGTCAGCACATTCTCACTTTTTATTTCATGAGAATATGGAGTTTCAGAATGTGCGGAATTATATTCCAGCAGAAGGTCAGTAAATCCAGAAGAGGTAAAGGAAAGGCTCAGGTATTAGGGATGGTGAGACGGGGAACACAGAGCAAAGTCATTTTCCTGAACAAACTAAACTCGTTTCTCCAGGTGGGTTAAACCTGGCACTTCATGCAGGTGATTGGATCACATCTATCCATATTGAATCCAACGCGCCTTTTGCTTTAATTTGTCGCCAAAATGCCTTTGGCAGGGTTGAGCTGGCAGCTTCCTGTCAGAACTGTGCTTAGTGAAAGCCAAATATCAATGTCTAAACACTTGGCTACCGTGGCCACCTACAGTGGGATTAAGTACACAAATGGCAGGTTTGAATCAAATTACAACTTTATCGCACTCCCAGGATGCTCGCTGAACCGAAGCAGCTGCCCATCGTGATGTTTAAGGCCATTTCCTTCAGAAATTCTTGCTTCAGTGCTGTTCAGGAACACTGTAAGTCCACAGCTGTCTCCTTGGCTTGTGATACATTATTGCAGAGGGAGGGTGGACGTTATGGAGATGATTTGCTTTTTAACCAATTAAAATAAGCAAATCAGGTGTCGAGTTAGTTTACCACAGCGAGTTTTGAAGACTGCTGTCTGCCGGTTCTATCTTCACATTGCGTGGCCATAAGTTAAGTGCAGGGTGTGTTAGACCAACACCACAGTGAAGGTGGAGATGAAGAGTTCCCCAATGCACTTCAGAGCTGCACCACACGGGAAGCGTCACCCGCTGCACAGCTCCACGCCAGCAAGGACGTTCTGTCTGCCGCCAGGTACGGCCCAGTCTCTGTGGACACACCAAGGGAGAAGCCGTTCTGACTCCCACCCACAAACCCGAGTCTGAATCCGCCAGCAGTAATGCTCTGAAATGCTGATGCCAGATCATTAATTTTTGCGCCATTTCTAGGCTGTGTATTGATTAGCAGCCTCTCTCTCTCTCCCTATAGAAAAGACTTCTAATTCCCAATACTGGAAAGAGGAGGGTTTCAGAACAAAATGAATACAATCTCAATGTTGTAAATAGCTCATGGCCTGAAGAGCATCTTTTTATAATATCTTGTTTCTCCTTAAAATTCCTCCCTGAAAAATAGACCAACACTGGGGCTTGGTGTAGATTGAAAGGAGAAAGAGAGAGGAGCCAGCAGCTTTTAGTGCTGATTAGTATTCATGCCGTATCGTGCTCCAAAGAGGATTAATGGAGTCTGATGCCTAATATCCTGAAGAACAATTAATTTACCCACAGTTTTGTCATGGTTGAAAGTCAAATGCTGGAACAGATCGATGCAGAGCGGTGCTAGCTGAATCACTCCAACCTTCTGCTGGGACTGAATTTTAATTTCATCATCATCATTTGGCTGCCATCCTCGGTCAGGCAATTCCTAATAGACCTAAAAGCTCCCTTACATCATATCTAGGCCCCCACGGTAGAGCCTGCTCGATCTACACAATAAAATCCTCTAATGAGCTCACCTTAGCAGCTCACCTTTTCTGTTACAAAGCTAAAGCAGGGGAGACACCCTTTGGCGAAAGGAGGTGACTCTGAAGGCCTCACCAAATCAGTCTCCTTTCAAAATGCCTCATCGGCTATTTCCCCTCCTTTCCCACTCCCATTCCCCACCACCCCCACAATCCCCCCCGTTCTCGCTGTGTGTGGGATACAAACTGGAAAAACCAAAACATTCAGGGGTTTGGAGAAGGAGGTGCAATGGCAATTGTACTGAGCAGGCAAGGTGCTAAAGCCAATTTAGTCCTACGTTGCTGCCTTCTTTTTAAAACCAACCCGCAAGCAGTTCTTGGTGACAAGCAGGATTGCACATTCATCCCCTGGTTTGAGTGCTTTAGCTGATCTCAATCAGTTGACATTAGAGGCATTGCAAATGGTTTTCGTTTTCCTTGGCTGGGGGAGAAGGGGTTGGTGGCTGCCTTTACTCACTGTCCACTGATATCCCTACATCCACATGACCATCCAGCCCCAACTCCTAGAGGATGTGAGGATAAATTCAACTCTGATGCTCCTCAGAGGAAGCCATTGTCTTGATTCACAACAGCAGTGCCCATTTAAGCTTTTACTTTGTGATGTACCTATGGGTGACATCAGTCAGGGTTTCCTGTCCAAGTGTCTGTCCTCACCTGCCCTGTTTTAAGTTTGATTTATGAATGCCGCAGAATGTTAAAAACAACATTCATTCATGCTGTGAATCTTCCAAATGTACTTTCCTCTTCAACCTGGGGAGATTTTTTGCTGTAAATCCACAGGGACCACTTAAACAGTAACGCATGAACACAGAACATAGAACAGAGAACAGTACAGCACAGGAACGGGCCCTTCAGCCCACAATGTCTGTTCCAACCATGATACCAATCCAGACTAATCCCATCTATCTGCACAAGGTCTATATCCCTCCATTTCCTGCCTGTTCATGCGCTTGTTCAAATGCCTCTTAAACATTGTTATCGTATCTGTTACCACCACGTCCCCAGGCAGGGCAGTCCAGGCTCCTAGCATGCTTTGTGTAAAAAAATTGCCTTGTAAATCTCCTTTAAACTCTCCCCCTCTCACCTTAAAGCTTTGCCCTCCAGTATTTGACATTTCTGCCCTGGGAAGTAGATTCTGACTATCTACGTAATTATGCCTGTCATAATTTTATATACTTCCATCAGGTTGCCCTTCATCCTCCGACATTCCAGAGAAAACAATCCAAGCTTGTCCAACCTCTCCTCATAGCGATCATGCACACTGAGAGTTCAACAACAAAGATAACTTGCATTTATATAGTGTTTGTTAATGGCTAACCAACTGCTCTACCCCACCCTTACAGAGAGGATTAAGATATTGCATGCTGAGCCAGGAATCTTTAGGAAGAAAGACTAAATAGTTGATGAAGGGGATGGATTTTGGAAAGGAAGAGTGAAGGGCAAAGAGATTGATAGAGCTCATTCTAACTGTAGGGGCCCAGAAAACTGAAATTGTCACTAGGAGTAGGAAGGATAGGAAGATGAACAGAAGGTTAATAGTTTTAGTCGAAGAAGTGGCTGAGAAACGGTGGGTTAACTCCACAAGCAGGCAGGGATATTGATTGACACATTGGAAACCTGAGACCAGGCAGATCAATGAGTTGAGGGGTAGAGGGATAAAGGGAGTTAATATGGGATGGGATACAAACAGCAGAGCTTTTGACAAGTCAGTTGACAGAGGAACACAAATTGATATAGTTGAGCCTGGAGATGGGCAAAACGTGTACAAATAGTTCCAGTTTTGACAACCAAGTGGGCTTTCCCCTGTGGATACCCTTGAATCACAGATTTTGTCCAGATCAATTCTGACACAGTATGCAGTGTCTAGCTAAAGGAGATTAGAAGCTGCTGTCAGGACAGGAGCCCCTTCACCTTATCTCACACTGGGAGAGGCTGAAAGTAGGGCGTCAACCGTCACCTTAATTTGAAGAGGTTGAGAGCAGATTGTCCAGTGTCAATTCCACTCGATTACAAAAGCACTGGAACACAATTGTTTTTAAACATAGAACATAGAACAATTTTGCCAATAGGTTTTTTTGCCAATAGTCTTTTACCAATAGTTTTCAAGATTTTCTGATCTGAATGTGTCTTCAAAGAGCACTTGGAATTGAAAACCTCCCCCAAGTTGCTGCTATATTCAATTTTGCCATCTGTGATTTCTGGCTATAGCTGGAAGGGAGATTAAATTAGGCAGCTCTTTATCAACCGGGAGAGATACAACGGGTTGAACGGCCTCCTTCAGCGTCACAAATTTTCTTTGATTCTCTGATTTCTAATCCTATAAACAGAGGGCAAAATGTAAAAGGGTTCACTGAAGACTGGGGAAGGACATGCAAAGAACCGGGGTCAAATGCGAACCTCCCATTATTTTCTCTGTAATAGTGAAGTGTCCCAAAGAAGTAATTTAAATGAATTTGGAACAAGCGTCCTGTAACAAAGAAACTGGACTATTCATGAGCCATTACATTGTAATCAGCAGAATCAGTACATAACAACGGTCAATTCCTGGCCCATTAATTAGCTAATCGTTACTTCACCAATTAAGACTCGCCATTGTGGACAGTTATTAATAGTACCTATTTAGGCTTCTTCCTTCTGACCTGCTAGTGTGGAGCACTCCTGCCAGCTTTTTACACATTTTGTGGCATCAAGCATTCAATACAAGTGTGGGGTAAGGTGTTGAACTATCATTTCTCCCTGTTTTGTACTCTGGTTTCTGAAGCCTGTGAGTTCTCTATTGCTTGCTGGACAGCTGTGCCACAGACTCTGGCCATCCTCACTCCCTCATCCAGCCAGCCAGACGGAGGCAGCAGGATCTTCCTCCCCAGGCTTTTGTCACTGACGGCCACCTCTGCACCATTCAGACCTCAGACTCTGACGCAGCCTGATCTTGTCCTCACCAGCCACTCGCACAGGAACATTTCCCAGCGACTACCGGTGGACGGAGCAGGATCCCCTCTGGGATCCAGGAACATCACAATGCCTGTACTGAAACCCTGGCTCTGACCTGTTGACTGAACACAGACTAGTACTCAAAGCCAGGAATTCTGCATGGTGCCTTTTATCAATTACACTTCTGGGAGAGTGGATTGTTTTTATTGTTCAATTATATTCATAAGGTACTTGCTTCAAGGTGTTTTATCAAATGTCAGTTATTTATTTTGGCTTACCAGGGAGAAATGTACTGGAAATTTACAGACTGATGCTGCGCTGTAATTAGAACAATAAAACCAGTGAAGCAACAGGTATAGCCTGTTCAAAGGAGGTGGCCATTCTTGACACAAAGGCTTGTATGTTTTAGAGGATTTATCCAGCATCCCAAGCCTGTTGGCCACCATCTTTTAATCATAGAATGTAACTGGGTTCCCTCCTAGCCTGAAGAATAAATGCTTTCCTGGAAGAATTCTTGATAATTAAAGGGATGTTGTCTCTGATCTGATCGAGTGGAATAGTAAAATGATTCAAGAAGAAGCTTAGTGAAAAGAGCAGCTTGAGTTTTTCCACATTATTTGATGCAAAAGTATCTGGTTCAATGAGAGGTTTGACATTTATCAGTATGAACCTGCTGACTATGCATCTGACCTCTTCAATGTACAATATTCCTCCCCTGAGGAGTAAGGAGGTAAAAGGAATTCAGGTATGGCACAGATGCACATTAACCCGAAGATCCCAAGTTTGAGTTTCTGGTCTGTCCCCGTTTATCAGATCTCACCCAGGGCAGGAATCGATCTTCATGCCACTGGATTAGGCAGGCAAGAATCAATCAAAGTTCCTGCTCCTGATTGCTATCCAGTGACCCCCTCCAGGCAAGTTCTCATGTGTAAGTGTTATGGGAGGACATGATCCAGCTCTGTCGGCATGGTTAAACCCACATCACCTGATTCCTAAATGAGAAATGGATAGGTGGATGAGGTATCGGAGGAACTGCCCTCCAGAACCAGGAGAGAGAAGATTGGTAGCTTAACATTGTTTCCACATCACACAGTCAGAGCCTTTGTTTCCTGGTAATTCAGCTCTCTCTCTCCTTCTCTTTCAGTTTTTCCTGGGTGTTTCACACAGTGAGCAGAGCATTTAATCCTGTGTAGCGATTCACTGGCTGTGCTTTCAATCGCTGCCACAATACTATTGGCCAAGACTAAGTGGAGTGAAGCGCTATTCAATAGGTCAATCCACTTCATCAAGTACCCGGTCTTGACCTTTTGCGATGCAAGGCAATGCAATTTATGCTGCGAGTCAGCCAGCCAGCAACACAGGGCTCATCCAATTCTGGCCGAGGTGAAAATGAGGGGTGGATAGAAATAGCAGGAAAAGTCTGATGGATTTTAGATTAGCTCATCCTTCCTGAGAGGTTGGCTAGTACACCTCCCCCCACCTGCCCTCACCCCCACCCTTTCACTGCCCAAATCCTTCCTGAAGCAGAGGGGATGGCATGAAGCTTTCACCAAACTCAATCACATTATAAGTCTGACAGTTCTACCTTTTACAGTCTTTCTGCTGTTTAATTTACCAGATAGTAAGCAAGCAGCTAATTCTTTCTTGCTCCGAAGCTGTGACCATGCCTCAGTATTAAACTGACACAGAAAACCCAGCATTAAAGCTCATGAAGAAATAATATTTTTGATAATGGCCATAGTTTTTCCGAGAAAAATATTTCTTGCAGGATTACCCCAGCAGCAGACGCGATAATGTGAAATCTTTGGGGTTTAATAATGAATGTCACGTTCAGCTGCTGGTTGTGTAAGTAGCACTGGGATTGTATCCGTAAGAGTTTTACTCTAAGCCACAGTTTGTGCGATAGTGCTGAGGAGGTAAGCTTCCTACTGGCTATTTACAGCTCATCTGATCAATTGGAAACATAACCGGATCAAAATAAAATCTGTTCTGATTACCTGCAGCATATGTTGTTATGTATCATTTTACCACATGGATCCCGGTCTTTAAGCATGTTTTCCTTCCAAATGGGAGATATCACCTGAACCCTCTCAAAGGCTTTGCTTCAGGAATTCCAGGATTGTTGTCCTTCTTATCTTTCCCACTTCTCCTTCAAGCATTGACCTCTGCCTGCCACTGGGGTACAGTTCCACAGGCCTGAGCTGCTGCTGGCCACTCTTTATTTACCTGCCCAAATGGGGGTAAATATCTGGGGGAACTAAGTGGAGGAAGCTGGTGGTTGTGTGTGACCCTGATCTTCACTCAGCTGATCTTCTCAGCAACATTGACTAGATAGCACGAGAACATAGACTAATTCCATGCCTCTGGAGCTCCTGGATCTGAGGCGCTGACACTTCGATCAGTAGATAGAGGCCATACTTCTGCTGAATTCACCAATCACTTGATACAGTATTGGCCTAAACAGTATCGATAATGAATGTGCATGACTCATGAACTGGACTTGGTACAAATTTGGATATGGGGATCAGATTATAGGCTGAGCTTTAGAGTTTAGAGGGAGGGGTTTGGGAAGTTAGCCACAGTCTGTTGGAATAGTCAAGTCTGAAAACTACAAGAGCGTCGTCTTGGACCTGCCCACTACCTAAACTCTCCGTCTGCAATCCCTGCCTCCCTGTCCATCCATTTGGGATACAGAGGGCAGGCTAAGCCTCTGTACCCTTGAGGCAACCCACAAGATGAAGTGAGCTCCAAGAAACAAGGAGATCCTGTGGCTCCAGCCCAGAATGCCCTTGAGAGCTCACTAGCCATCAGCGGCCTTTGAACTCCTTAAAGCTACTCTGACAGTCAGAGCTAATTAACAACTGCTTAATTTGGAATAAAAAACCAAAATAATAAAATATTCCTTAAGTATGAACTATCTTGCAACACATGCTACCAGGCTCAAGGACAGCTTCCATCCAGTGTTATAAGGCTCGTAAATGGACCTCTTATAAGATAAACACTGAACTCTCGATCTCTCAGCTGACCTCATCATGGCCCTTGCACCTTATTTATATCCCTGCACTGCACTTTCTTTGTAACTGTAACAGTATATTCTGCATTCTGTTTTGTTCCACCTTGATGTACTTATGCATGGAATAATCTGTCTGGATGGCATGCAAACAAAAGCTTTTCACTGTATCCCGATATGTGTGACAATAATAAACCAATTACCAACTATAAACTCTTAGTTTGAGAAATTAGTTAAAAATATATTTAAATATAAACCAGTTACCTGCACTTGTCATTTGGGTCAGCAGGCCCATTCAAATGAATCTCGTCCCACTCCCTTAGTTTAAAGCAAGGGCAGGATACACCACATCCACTGGTGTCCAGCAGAGGCGCACAGTCTGACCCAATACCCTCAGGAATGAAGGTTTCAGCAGTAGACGAGCCGAGGTTTGGAGAGAACGTGGTCAATAACATCATTATTTAAACCTCTCCACAACTGCCTGAAATTCTGGGCCACTTTGCTCTTTGTTCTATAACCAAATACAGTAGCTACACCTGTTATTGTTGGGCAGGCTATATTGTTCGCATCCCCGACACCAATCTTCTGAAACAGGCAGTTTATTTCAAGCTCTGCAATGGGAAGAGGTTACCATTTGGACAGAGGAAAGGATTCAAGGATGTGCTCAAATTCTCCTGGAAAAAAAAGTGAAACATCCCCACCAACTCCTGCAAATTTCTGGCCCATGACCGCTCAAAGCAGAGAAGGAGCATTTGATATGGCATCGAGAACCTCGTCCATGCATCAGGAGGCAACCCAGAAGAAGCCCTGCATAATCTGGGGAAGGAGTCCACCATCTCACAAACCACTCACCCGCCTGTAACATGAGGCATCTCCTAGCCCATCTGTAGGAGAGTCTGCGGTTCCCACATCGGCCATGTCAAAGCCAACAAAACCAAAGCAGAAGCACGTCATCCTCGATCCCAAGAGACTGCCTAAAATGAAGAAAAAGAAAATCAGAAGTGCAGTGGTGTTTGTTGGATTACTATTCCTGTGATCACTGCTGCCACTCGACCCAGTACAGAATGGCATTGCTGGCCATGTATGTTTAATATAACAACGGGAATCTTATGCTCTTGCAAAATGTGTAAATATCCATTTAAAATTTTGGATTATTATTAGCATAAGCCTCTCCCAATGATAATATTAAAAGTAAATAATGCAATCAGCATTTGCAAATAGCATTAGTTATGGTTGATTCCTGAATATTTGCACACTCAGAGATCAAAGATTCCTTGGCTATTACTATGCTGGAGAATAAAGGGGATATTAATTTTGATCCAATGCTTGCTCACATTATTGTTTTCATAATAATACCACATCCACAGGTGACAGGAATCTGTTGAGTATGATTCCATTGTTGGCACACACAGTTGACAGGTTCAGACTACAATCTTATGTGTAAGCGTGGAAAATTATCCATACGGGATGATTTCATTTCATTTGCACTTTATCTTGCATTATTTGTTGTGGATTGATTTCCTTGGTAGCTGTATACATTTTTTTACAGTAAATTCAATTGAAATCTACTGCAGTAAATCAAGTATCAACTTTGGCTTGAAGTCATAATACACACAGAACAAAGGGAATATAAATCTGTATTTGTCTGTCAACACTCAGGCATTGGGGAAACTACTGTTTATATTGTACTGGAAGCTGAGATATCAGTTGTTTGACATTGCATTAGGGCTGGGTCCACAAGCTTTCAAATGGAGGTGCCTACAACCTCCAGTCTGGGTGCCAAACTCTCTACAAAGCTTGGTTGGTGCTGGAGTCTGCCCTCCTCTTTTCATTGCACACTGATTTCTGGCAGAAATATCAATACACCAAGCATTTCATTCTTCATTCAACCTTCTTCAGCTGTGTCCCCTGTTATTCGGAGGACTTCTGTGCGACCTTGCCCTCTGTGAACCTGGCACTGGGGCCACCCTTGAATGGTCACAGTCCACTCATGCCCAGTGACAAACCTGACACACACCTTAAGTTAACTGCAAAACGGTGAGCAGTGTCAATATCTGAGATAATGATTGCGAGTGTGAAACTGAGAGATGGAGTGGCTTTATCTTCACTGCCTTCTCACTCTTCCACCACACCCTCGCCAGCTTGTAGTCTTTGGCTTGATGCATCGGGAAGAAGCACCAGGCCAGGGCTGTGCCAAGCAAAGTGAAGGAGAGGAGGTGAGAGCTTCAACCGCAGAAAGCATAGAAGAGCATAAAAAATGTCGGAGTAAAATTTAAATGGAAATCAGCAAAACAAAAAGAGGGTGTGCAAACATAATGGTAGTAAAAAGTCAAAGAAAATCCAAAGATATTTGATGTATATAAGGAGCACAAGGATAACTAAGGCACATTCTCCCTGTGCTTGCGTGGGTTTCCTCTGGGTTCTCCAGTTTCCTCCCACATTCCAAAAGACATAAGGGCTAGGAAGTTGTGGGCATGCTATGTTGGCACCGGAAGTGTGGTGACACTTGCAGGCTGCCCGCAGAACACTACACAAAAAGATGCATTTTTCTGTGTGTTTCGATATACATGTGACTCATAAAGATATCTTACCTTATCATATCTTAAGGAACATGTAGGGCTATGAGAGACCTAAAGAGAACCTGGACATGTAGGACACAATGAATATTCGGTGGCTCTCTTCACAAAAACAGGATAAGGTTCATGGTGTGGTTAAGGTGAACAAATGTGAAACAATGGACGGGAGAAACACAGAATGAAGAAGTAGTCAGGTGTTTGTCATTTCTGAAAATGAATAAAACACCAGGCTCAGGTAAAATAGATATCAGGTTGTTAAAAACAGGAAGGGATGAAACTATAAAGCTCTGATTGCAATTTTTCAGTATCTCAGACTACAGGACTGGTCCCTTAGGATTGGAGGACAGCTAACGTTGTCCCATTGCGTAAAAAGGGAGTAAAGGACAAACCAAATAATTACAGGCCAGTTGGTTTAACTTTGGGGTGGGCAGATTATTCCATTAAAGCACAGATTAATCAGGGACAGTCAGCATGGATTTGTTCAGGGAAGGTTGTTTCTGACCAATGATTGAATTTTTTGAGGAGTTACAGTACAAAGAAAGTTGATGAGGTCAGTGAGTGTGATGTATACTGCATGGATTTCAACAAAGTGTTTGAGAAGGTCTCACATGGTAGGCTGGTCAAAAATATCAACAATCTGTGGGATCCAATCTGAAGCAAAAGGTAAGGCTTGACAAGTATTTGTGTAGCTGGTAGGGTGTTACCAGGCTCAGTGCTCTGCCCTTTGCTTTTTGTAATATATATTAATGATTTAGACCTAATTGTAGGGGTGGGAGCATGATAAAGCTGAACATGGGAAGATAAAAAAAAGGAATAGGCTATTCAGCAGCCTGTGCCTGCCCCACCATTCAATATACCATAGTTGACGTTTTACCTGAGCACTACTTTCCCTGCACTAACCCCATATCTCTTGATTTCCTTAATCCAAAATACTATCAATTCGTTCTTGTATATTTGAATATTCATTCATTCGAATATACTCATCAACTAAGCCTCCACAGCTTCCTTAGGTAGAAAACTTATGACCCCCTTTGGATGAAGAACTATCTTCTCATGTCTGTCCTGAGTGAGCGACACATTACACTGAGACTGTGACTTCTGGTTCTAGGAACATCATGCTTGCATCCAAGAATGGGAAATTTGAATTCTATATGTTTCAATAAGATCATCTCTCATTCTTCTGAATTCAAGAGACTGTAGGGCAGATTGCTTAATCTCTCCTCACCAGACCAACCTACCAAACCAGGAATCAATCTGATGAACCTTTGTTTCACTCCCTCTATCACAAATATATTATTACTGCTGCAGTCTCACCATGGCCCCATATAACTATAGTAAGACGTCTTTACTCTTGTACTCAAATTTTCTTGCAATGAAGGAAAACACATTATTTATCTTCCTAATTAGTTGCTGAACTTGCAATGGACTCCGTTAAAAACTCTCCAGTGGGGTGATTATTGGTATTGGTATTGGTTTATTATTGTCACTTGTACCGAGGTACAGTGAAAAGCTTGTCTTACAAACCGATTGTACAGGTCAATTCATTACACAGTGCAGTTACATTGAGTTAGTACAAAGTGCATTGATGTAGTACAGGTAAAAACAGTAACAGTACAGAGTAAAGAGTCACAGCTACAGAGAAAGTGCAGTGCAATAAGGTGAAAGGTCACAACAAGGTAGAGCTGGTCATGAGGTCATAGTCCATCTCATTGTATAAGGGAACCGTTCAATAGTCTTATCACAGTGGGGTAGAAGCTGTCCTTAAGTCTGGTGGTACGTGCCCTCAGGCTCCTGTATCTTCTACCCGATGGAAGAGGAGAGAAGAGAGAATGTCCCGGGTGGGTGAGGTCTTTAATTATGCTGGCTACTACACCAAGACAATGAGACGTAAAGACAGAGTCCCAGGAGGGGAGGCTGGTATCCGTGATGCGCTGGGCTGTGTCCACAACTCTCTGCAGCTTCTTGTGGTCCTGGGCAGAGCAGTTGCCATACCAAGCCGTGATACATCCAGATAGGATGCTTTCAATGGTGCATCTGTAAAAGTTGGTGAGAGTCAAAGGGGACAAACCAAATTTCTTTAGCCTCCTGAGGAAGTAGAGGCGTTGGTAAGCTTTCTTGGCCGTGGCATCTACATGATTTGACCAGGACAGGCTGTTGGTGATGTTCACACCCAGGAACTTGAATCTCTCAACCCTCTCGACCTCAGCACCATTGGTGTAGACAGGTGTATGTACACCGCCCCCTTTCCTGAAGTCAATGACCAGCTCTTTAGTTTTGTTGACATTGAGGGAAAGTTTGTTGTCATGACACCATTCCACTAAGCTCTCTATCTCCTTCCTGTACCCCAACTCATTGCTGTTGGAGATATGGCCTACAACGGTGGTATCATCTGCATACTTGTAGATGGAGTTAGAGCAGAATCTGGCCACACAATCTCCTTCTTGTACTCCGACTCATTGCTGTTGGAGATATGGCCTCCAACAGTGGTATCATCTGCAAACTTGTAGATGGAGTAGAGCAGAATCTGGCCACACAGTCGTGAGTGTATAGGGAGTAGAGTAGAGTGTTGAGAATAATCGTGCCAGAGGTATTGCTGCCTATCCTCACTGATTGCCGTCTGTTTGTTAGAAAGTCAAGGATCCAGTTACAGAGGGAGGTGTTGAGTCCTAGGTCTCGGAGTCTGGTGACAAGCCTGCTTGGAATTATTGTATTGAAGGCAGAGCTGTAGCCAATAAACAATAGTCTAACGTATGTGTCTCTACCGTCCAGATGCTCCAGAGCTGAGTGTAGGGCCAGGGAGATGGCATCCGCTGTAGACCTGTTTCGCTGATTATCCCTTTGAAAGTGTACTTATTGAACAACGTGTATAGGTCACCACCACTTTCTCCTCCTACTGCTTTCTGCATGCACATATCAGGAGAGTTTGTTGACCCCTGCAGTAGTAGAATGTATCCTCTTCTCACCACCTGCCCCACCAAGGCTTTCATTGCAATGCCAGAAACACATGCAGACTCCTTTTTCCTGTGTTGTATCATTCCAAAGTGTTTCCAGATTGGAATGAGTCCCAGAATGACTTGTTACACCATGGTGGACCTCCCCTTTGTGAGATACAGCAAGTCATTACCATTGCCAAGTCCCCTACCATCAACATTCTGGGCTCACCATTGACCAGACACTTAAGTGGACCATGCAGATTAATACAGTGCAAGAGCAGGTCAGAGGCTGGGTGTCCATAGCAAAATATTCATTCCCAACACCCCACACCCTTTCTCACCTTCTCCAAAGCACAAGTCAGAAGCATGATGGAATACAGGCTGTCCCTGGGTTACGAGCACCCAATTTATGGACACCGCTACATACAAACGAGCTCCCATAATTATTAAATTCAATAGTCCAACATACTAACATATGTTCATTCCTACAAACGGCAGAACTAGTTTCCTCTCTCTCTCTCTCCACTTTTAGTATTTGTTTTACTTATCAGTCTTATGTGCTTTTGATGCCTTTCATTACAATACAGTGTGGAGGTGTGGTTGCCATATTGGGTGATTTTGCGGATGTTCTGACTTACAGACAAAATCAATTTCTGGATATCTGTAAAGTGGAACCGGTTCATTACCAAAGCAGGACAAAGGACAAAGCAGCTACTTCAATGGCACCCTATCAACCAGCCCAAACACTCATTCCCTCCATCAACATCTCTCAGTAAATACAGGGCTCTTCAGCTACAAAACAAACTGCAGTAACTCACTAGGCCTCAGTGACAGCATCTCCCAAACCGGTAACCTCTACCACCAACAAGGATAAGGGCAGCAGGTAGATGGGAACACCAACACTTACAAGAAGAAAAACACTATGAAGCTGGAGGAACTCAGCAGGCCAGGCAGCATCTGTGGAGAAAAGCAGACGGTCAACGTTTCGGGTCAGGATCCTTCCTCAGGACTGAAGATAGGAATAGAGAAAGCCCGATATATAGGAGGGAAAAGCAGAGCTGTGATAGGTGGACAAAAGAGGGGAGGCAGGGTGGACAAAAGGCGGTGATAGGTAGATGCAGGTAAGGATAGTGATAGGCAGGTGCGGGGGAGGAGGGGAGAGCAGATCCACCAGGGGATGGGTCAAAGGTAAGGAGAGAAAGGGAAAAAAACGGGGGTAGAAAAAAGAGAGATAGGCTAGGAAAGGGAAGAAGAGAAGAAGCATGTTGGGGTGTGGTTGTGGGGAAGGGGACAGGGATTATTTAAGGTGGGAGAATTCAACAGTTACAGGTTCCCTTCAAATTTGCACAGCACCCTGATTTGCAAATACATCACCGTTCCTTCACAGTTGCTGGGTTTAAGTCCTTGAACTTCCTACCCAACAGCACTGTGGATGTACCTCCACCATAAGGACTGTAGCAGTTCAAGAAGATAGCTTGCCACCACATTCTCAAGTGCATTCAGGGATGGGCAAGTAATGCTGACACTGGCAGCGATGGCACGCATAAAGCTACCATAAACTCCCTGTTGGCATGTATTTATGGTAGCTTTATGCGTTGCTATCCACTCACAAAATAACGTAAGAAGTGTGAGCAGGTATAAGCCAAAGAGGTCCTTCAAAGCTGCTCCACCATTCTTCGAGATCATGGGCTGATGTGCTACCTCACATCCGTTTCCAGTGAACACTGCAGATAGAGCCAGCCCCCTGCACATAAGGAAGCTGATGTGCCCCCCGCATTGGAAGCACATCAAACCGCTGTGGATTAATCCCGATTTTCGATTATATCTGACTTAGCCTATCCGTATCAGCTCAAGCACAGCTGGCTGGGAACATATTGGAAGCAGTTTTCAGCTTACCTTGTCAATGCTTCCACATTTGAGTCACTGACAGACAATCTAACCGCTAACATATTGATGTTTATGCCAGCCACTGCAAACAAGTCATTCTATCTCTTGGGGTATTGTGGCGATGATGACACTGCCCTTTAATGCGACTGGTAAAATGACTGTAGCTGTAAACGGTTTATGCAAGATAGAAAAAAGTAAACACTAATTACATCTTAATTCATAATTAATGCAGATTAAGGGTCCCACAAGAGGATGTAATTATGGATTTTAAAAAGTTTTCAAATAAGATCAGTTAATACAGATTAACTAGTCAGAGCTATCATCATATTTCCCGAGGTTTATGATAACAGCAATAAGAGAGCAAAATATACCCAGCCTTCTGTGTATGATCTATAAGTGGCTTTCACTTCAGTCTTCTGCATTCTTACCACAAATTGTAGTGCTCCTCTCCTGCAGGTGCACACTTTTTCACAGGGTCTGCAGGTCCCACTCGGTAAAACTGAGCACAACATTCCAGGTGGACATTCCCAGTACCCTACTGAAGGAACACTGCACTGTTTGACATAATATCTTTCAAATGAGGGTGTTCAACCAATGTCTCCCTGGCGGACATATGTGATCCCATCAAACTATTTCAAAGAGCACCAGGGAAGCTTTTTCTGGTGTCTTGACGAATACTTATTGTTCAAACAACATCACTAAAACAGACTATCTCATAATTTTCGCATTGCTACTTGTGGGAGCTTACTGTGCGATTGCTGGCTCCTACTCTTCCTGGTACATTCCTACAGTACAGTGACAGAATTGTAAATGAGCTTCATTGATGAAAAGGCATTTTGGAGTGACCGAAGACTATGAAAAGTGTTGCAGATATGCAAACGTTTCATTGTTTTTCATTAACTTATCCCACTAAAAATCAAAATCAGTCCCTGATGGAGAGTCTTCCACCTGAAAAGTTAACTGTGAGTGTTTTCAGCATTTTCTGTTTTTAATTCATCCTAATAGTCATTACTCAAGAGAAAACAAAGTGAGCATTGAGAAATGGTGCAGGGCTCTTCCATTTCTGTTCCCCACACCCTACCATGCCCTCTTAACAAACATAACAGTTCTACTGAAGGGTGCCAACAGAAAACATTATTTCACCATTCTCTTTTAAGCACCATAATGTATATTGTGCATCGGGTGTGGCATGTAGGATGACTTTAATACTTGGTTGTCCTAGCTACTGCTTAGTTGAGTTTAATGCCTTCAATAAAGGATGTTATGTTGATATGTTGCTCTAAAATTTGTCTTTGCAAGCTGCAACTCTAAGGAGCCCACAGATATGCAAAATGACTCGCTGTGTATTTCCAATGTTTCCTGCTGTTTTTTCAAGGTATCAGTCTTTTGAACATTGTCTTTTTATACAATAAAGTTTCTGTTTCCTCCATAGAGACAATTTCACTTACCTTCCTATCCCACTTAAAGCTAGGGAGCCAATTTCATTGCTGTCTTGATTGTCGAACGACATTTTGTGTGTGTGTGTGTCTGTGTGTCTGTGTCTGTGTGTCTGTGTGTGTCTGTGTATACATCTGAGAGTGTGTCTACCTGTGCGTTGTGTGTATATGCATTTGTGAGTGCATGTGCGTGGTGTGTGGGTTTGTGTATGTGTGAGTGTTAATGTGTTGAGTGTGTTTTTTCAACTGCATTTGCAGGCAGCCAGCCACTGTTACCTGGGCTGAAAAAAACAAATTTTGCTTCCACTCATATTTTCCAGTAAAAGCATCACAGCCTGGACTCAGGGGGCTGTTATTCAACTTTTTGCTTTGTTTTGTTTGTCACACCACACAAAGTGCAGTTCTCTGGCAAGAGGCAATGAAGGCCACTGTTTGCAGACTCCACTTGTGGCAAACAGACCAGCACTCAGGCCGAACCTCATTTGGATTTGGACTGGCAACCAAAAATATTTAAGACAAAACTTGCAATTAAATAATTCCACTGCATTATTTTCCTATTTGATTAAATGCAGCAGAATTTGGTGTTAAATTAAGCAGTGGCCAAATTAATTTTTTTCAGGCGCCAAGTCTTGTTGTCCCAACTCTGCCAGAAAACTTTCATATCTTGATTAAAGACCACTGAATCAAACGTCAGGAGATCAGCAACGCTCCTGAGTTTAACTCCCACTTCATATTTCTCATATTTCCTTTTGACATAAAAGAAAGTCATTTGGCCCATTAAGTCCAACCTGGTTCTCAGAACAATCCCATCAGTTCCTCTCCTCCACTTATTTCCCTGCAACCACTTTTCTCACTCGTCCACCAACTCCTCCCTGATTTCACTACCACCCATCTGCAACAAGGAATAATTTGGGATGCGGGAGAAAACTCAGAGAAACCTGAGGGAAACCATACTAACCTCCGCATAGACAGCACCAATGATCCGGATCAAACCTAGTCACTGCAGCTGTGAGACAGCAGCACCACCTGCTGTGCCACAATGCCATCCATTTGGAGTGTGGGACAATGTGAATAAAGGGCATCACCTCTGAATTTGCTGTCCTTCCACTGAATCCAAGTAATAAACTGAGGGAAAGTAGTCCAACATTTTTGCCCTGTGTACACCCGAGCACTGTGTGTCTGTCTCACTTAAGTCCCACTTACTGTTTAGTGAAAGCTCACCACCACACGGTGAGGAATATACTTGGGCCTAATGAGCATCACAGCAGGGGCTCTCAATCAGGAAAGATCCAGCGCAAAGGAGGCAAAGCATTCTTTGTGGAGCCCAAGGAATATGTGCTGTTTTCCCTGCCCATCCATCCTTCCACCCTCACAAGATTACCAGTTTACCCAAAATCAACCCGTTCGCTATCAGTGACAGCTCTGGTCATCAAAAACAACAGAATTATACAGGAGCTAAACAGTGCTGACAAGATTTGCAAGTGGGGAGTCTGAATGGTGGAGGAAGTACCAGACTGATAAGTCTAGATATTGTTTATTTTACAAGTAGAGGGAATAAAAATAAGAAATAGTTTGGAAAGATTAATCTGGAATCAAATAGTGGGAATGGAGGAAGGAAGCAGAGGTTGAAATTAGCAAAGTGGTTTGAGGCCTGACGTCTTTCCATTGTACAGGAGCACTGGATTACCAAGCAGACTGAGAAATGCGGAAAGAGTGGCATGGTTCTGGATGAACAAAACACAGTCTCCATCTGTAAGTATCTAGTGGTGCTCCACTGAAGTTACATCAGGAGATCAGTGGAACGCACATGGAAAATCTGAATCGGTGTTGTTAAAAGAAGAACTTAGTGCGCAGTTTGCAACTTCATGAGTTTCCATCCCATATGTTGGCTTGCATATCTGTTGAGAACAAATATATTAATCATATTGTTGTCTATGCATTCACTTGGTGATCTTTTGTTTCACAGATCAGTTTGATCATTAAAAACAAATTTCAGCAGCTTTTTGAAGACAGAGGTAAATCTGTGTGGAGCCATCATAACCACAGTCACCAAAAGAGAGGCTATGTGTTCTCTGTTCCAGCCTTGCCACAGGAAAATTGGCAATGCATATGACCATAAAAGAATATTGTGTTCCAGCAGGATGATCCCAGAAAATGAGCTAGATGTTAGCACCAGTGAGGATAACATTCAATAATAACAACCTTCATGTTGTTAGGAGCTAAGCTTTACTTGCTGTGGTAATCCAAAGAACAGAAGTGAAAGATGTTCAAAAGACCCAAATGCCTGTCTTGCCAAAAATAAGAAAAAAAACTTTCCGTAGCTGCTAAATTCTAAGCTCCAAATCCTGCTTTTGGTTTTTGTCTATTAACGGGACTTCCTGTCCATGGTGATCTCCCCAGCACCTTTCAATTCTCTTTTCCCCATGGGTAAACTCAATCATTTCCCGGTGCAACCTATAGCCAAGATACAAAAAGGACCGCTTTGCCTGTTTCTCAGTTCCAAATCACAAAGGGCAATTTCCCCCTCCTTCTCCTCTTTCCCCCACCGCTTCCTGCCTCTTTGACTTCTCCTTAAAAGCCCTGATCCCACTCCCTCATATACCTTGAAGCCAGCATCAATATAGACAGGTTCGAGGTTCCAGTCACTTGGTATAAAGAAGAAATAACCAGCAACAAAGAAAGAAATGGAAAAATCTGTTCCATTTGCTCTGAATTCGCTGGGGCTTTGCTTTGAGGGTTAATTTGAACAGTAACACATCGATCGGTAGGACAACCAAAGAAATGTGTTTTGAAACACCAGATGAAAACATCATGGCAGCCAATGAGCAGCCCTTTGATGGGACGTGCTAGAACCAGGGCTATCCATTACATCGCCTTCATTCCATTTAGAAATAGTGCTGGCTCTGATTTTCAGTTCCAGACGGCGATCTCATCTCTTACTAAACCATTTCTGTCCAGCGCTGGACTGTTGATGAAAACTTCCCCTGGTATTACTTAACACCTTCCCTCCACGTCTTCCCCTGGGGCCCCTGCCCGTTCCATGGCACCCGTCACCTGTAGCAGTCCATCTTTGAACAGTGGGGAAAGGGAAAGGTATTTGGCAGCACTCAAACAGTGATGGGAGGCAATACAGGCAGATCCCACTGGAAATCCACATATATGCCTAATTATTAGGTGGCATGGTGCCTAGGTTCCAATGGGGAGCATGATCTCTGGCTGTTTTCCAGCCTTGCTGAAACCCAGGGTATTGAGCCTAATTTTTGCATCTGTTCTGGTGCCCCAGTGAGCCACCAATCGCTGAACCTGGACTTTGTGGATGATCTGCGGATGCCCAATAATGAAAAGATTTTCATTTGTTTAGTACCTTTCACCACCACCAGAACTTTACAGCTGCCGCAGTCCCTTTCTTTGAAGTGCAGTCACAGCTATTAATGGTGTGGTAGATTGAATACAGTTGTGCACAGTAAGGCCCCACAACAAGCAATGCTGTTTTTGACATGTTAGTTGTGAATTCCCAAGACAACAGGGAAACTTTCTACAGCTCACTTTCAAATGGTTCTACAGGATCTTAAAACTGAGAGAGGGGACATCACCTCAGTTTCACACCCTTCTGAGAAACAGTGCTTCTGACAATTCAGCACTCGTTCAGTACAGCACTAAACTGTCAGTCTGGATATGTGCTCAAGTCTACAGAATAGGGTCTGAACACACAAACTTCAGACTCAGTGACAAAGGTCCAAACACTGAGCTGGGCTGATATCATTGTGTGCGTGTGCGTGTGCGTGTGTGTGCGTGCGCGCGTGTGTGTGTTATACTGGCAGTGAATATAAAAGAGGCAAATTAAATTTTCACTTTTTTAATATCATTAATTGATTATTAAACAGTTTTTAAGCAAATCAGCAGGTAAATCATGATCAAGATATATTTCTTCCATTTTCTCAGCAGAGGTGCCATTGTGTGTCCCATACTATTTTCTTTCATCCTCATTTATTTATTGATGATATTTGTCAGCCAGTTCTTATTGTTCTGGTCAACGTGGTCTGTGCTCTTTACTTCAGGCCAGCTACCTTATAATTATGTTTTTTTCTTAGGAAGAAGCTGAGGCTCCAAAATTCCTGGCACAAGTGTGGCAAAGGAAACCTTATTCATCCAGCTTGAAGTCAGACAATAGGTTGCAATTCCCATTGATGGCATAAGTAGAACAGGCATGTGGCACTTGGCAGGAATCTTGTATCTCCTCAGTACACCTGCCAGAGAGTCAAGCAGACACCGGCAATCTGCTTGATCGTCACTTGCTGTCAGTCTGGAGAAGAATTGGGAATCAAGTTTTCAAACCCAAAAAAGCCCTTTTGTCTGTTCATCATCTGAAACACCATCCATGACTCTCCCTGCACAGATGCTGCCTGATTTGCTGAGTATTACCAGCATTTTCTTTCTCTATTTCAGATTCCACCCTCAACATTTTGATATTTTTTGGAGCTGTTTTATCTTTTCAATGCCAAGTAAAGGGTTCCTTCCAGATTACTCCAGCAAAGATTTCAAAAGGTTTCAAAAGATTCAGAATCAATGAAACTGAATTTCAGTAGCTAAGTTCAAACTGCATACTTGTGACATTTTGATGACTGAAAGAGCAGGCTTGAAGGGCCAGTTGGCCTACTCCTCATTTCATTTCTTATGCTTTCATGTCAACCTTTCTCCCACTGTTCTGATTTTCTGTTCTTGCTCAAGTATACAGAAGTAAAATGCTCTCTACCATACCCAGTAACTCTGATTGAGTTACCAACTAAATGTCAAAACAATAAAGTAATGTCAAAACTTCAAGCACAAAGTTTTACTTATCACATTGAAGTAAATCGACTTTGCTGATCCATCGATCTCTCCTTGATGAACTACTGGATAATGGATGCAGATAAAAGGAGGCTTTGTTTTTATATTAGCATTTTCCCTAATTTCAGGAGCTTCCAAAGCACCTTATGCCTAATGAAGAATCCTTGAGGTGCTGTAATGCAGAAAGCACAACAGGTAGTTTGTATGTAAGTAGATCTTGCAAAATAACAATGAAGTAAAGCTATTTGTTATCAACATGGGATATCAGGAGAAGCCCCTTTGCTTTTCTTGGAACAGTGCAATGGGATTTTTAAATTTTTTTAATTCCTTACTCTCTGTGTGGATTTCCTCCGGGTGCGCCGGTTCCCTCCCACATTCCAAAGACGTACGGGTTGGGAAGCTGTGGGCATGCCATATTGGTGCCAGAAGTGTGGCGACACTTGTGGGCTGCCCCCAGAACACTCTACACAAAAGATGCATTTCACTGTGTGTTTCGACGTACTTGCGTCTAATAAAAAAATCTTATATCTTATCTTCTATGTGCTTATTAACATTCCACTGCTTTTTCTACCACCCACCAACACAGTTCCAATCTCAGAAGACACAAGAGACTGCAGACACTGAGATCTGGGACAAAAATTGAACTGCTGGAGGAACGCAGCAGGTCAGGCAGCATCTGTGAAGGAAAAGGGATAAAAGGGATTTCAGGTCAAGATCCTGCATCAGGAATGCAGCAAGTCCAGATGCTGGGTATCAATCGAAAACATTGACCATCCCTTTGCCTTCACAGATGCTTCCTGACCCATTGAGTTCCTCAAGCAGTTTGTTTTTTGCTCCAATCTCAGAAGAGCTATTCCATTGTAACAACGTTCCAACCTCTCGTCAAAGGTAATTAATGCCAAATTAGGAATAAATTCATGTTTTGAAACCAGGATTATTGCAAAATAAGATAACGAAACTCAGTTAGATGGCGATGGGATTTTTGTGCCTCTTTTACTAACCCAGTGTTAGTAGTCAGTTCTGTTTTACCTACCATACCACTCACAACTTCCATTCTTTTCCAACCAGGATTCTGGTGTCTTGGAGGCTCGGTAACCTCTTAAGTAAACAGATCTAACCTAAGTGGGGCAAGGGGTAAAATATCAGACCAATCCCAAGATTTATCCACACCTGGTGCTATTTCTGGTAGGTTTTGTCAGGTATTTATTCCAACCACCCAAAAACAGGAAGGAGAATCTATCAAAACATAACAAAAGTGGGCGAAGAGTGGGTCATGTACATTACTGACATAACGTTCACCCTCACAACACTGTCTGCTTGAAACAGGGGTATATTACTGAAGAACCACATGGAGTCTTAAATTTGAAAGAGCTGCTTTGCTAAGTGCAGATAGATTGACTGAATCAGTCAAAACAGCAAATTCAAAGAACATGGTTTCAAATCAATCATCTAGTGTTTCTGGCAATGCTATCGCATGACAAGGTATCACCCGAGAACTGACCCTAGCACCTGTAACCGGAGACCCTGCCTGTGTTAGGTCAGGGAGCCTAAATTGAGGAAACTGGGTGGGTTCAGGAAGCTGGCAAAGGGTGGGCAGAAGTCCTGTCACTTTGTCACAAAAGGGAAAATCCTTCTTCAAGGCCTGTGCATGAGCATCATTTACCCATAACCCTTCGGTGATTGGATTGTGCAACAACACAGACAGAGAACAAAACGCATTCTGTCTGGAGAATGTAAAGCAACACTGAAACAGAAACCACAAAGAAGGAAAACAAAGATTCCACACAGTCTTTATACAGGCGAGTTCTTTAAAGCAAAACGTGGTCAGGTTCAATGGAGCAGTATTTAAAATCATGAAAGCACTTCAAATTTATGATTTTTCTTTTAAAGTATGAAGTAGACTATCATTAAGAAATAATTTAAAAATTGAAATTGAGAGTATGTGGCAAAGTGAATTGGGTGTTTCCCTCCTTGAGCAATGGTGACTCTGGGGCTGCAGATGTGGATATTGCATCCCAGGCCAGCTTATGACTTAGTGCCTTCCAGTGTCATTAGTCATTTACTTGGAGTTCCGTTAAGTGATCAACCCTTGGTGTTAATTCGTTTTGAATAATCAAACTGGCATTGGCACCTACATTTCAGACAGGCAGCTTTATGCAGTGGCCAAATGTCTCAACTGATAGGCCTTCACAGTTCAAATGACCAGCAGTTCCCAACTAATGTCACTTTAATGCTGCAGTACCCAATCAGCTCAATCTGCTAGATGCAAGTTGCACCCATCATTGAAAGCAGGTAGCTGTTGGCAATGTTCATCCTTTCCCTAATGCTGTCAGTGCACTGCCAGCATCTATTGGCAGTTCCTGCCTCTTTGTCTTGGCATAGAGTCACTGCCTATCAATAAAGGGTGGTAGCCTTTAAGTCCAAACTAGTATTTATTTCCAGGCTGCTAGTCTCTCAGTATCTATCACTGAATGCTGACGAGGACTCATGGTGAATGCCAAAAGTAAAAGTTAGTACCGATGTATGGTGCTGGTGAGGTGGCAGGTTGTTGGCATTGTCATTCTTTCAGATTGGCAGTCATTGCCAAAGTCAGTTAGACCAAGGCCAGGAGCCATTTCAGCTCTCTTCAACTTGGTCTGGCAGCCATTGATAGGACAAGTCTAAGCCGGAAGAGACTCATGGCTCTTCGAGAAAGGCTATTAACAGCTTGCAATGATCTGTAGACCAAGCTAGTACCTGCCAGTGTAACATGGCAAAGCCTATTGGCAGCTGTCAATAAGAGCTGGTCTGTGATGGAAAATGATAGAAATACTCAGGCAGCATCTGTGGATCAAACCTGAAACATTATATCTGGTTCTCTCTCCAGGTGCTGCCTGACCTGCTGAGTCTTTCCATTATTTTCTGCTTTTATTTCAGATCTCCAGCACTTGCAATTTTAGGTTTTCCAATAAGCTGATCAGTTGGTAGTTTGTTTCAGTAGAAGGCGGGCAGATCTCTGATCAGTGATGGCTGAAGGCAGTTTTGATTTTCCATCTGCACCACGGACAATTATTGGCATTCACACATAGATAGATTTGCTTCATCTTCATATTTTGGAAGCCCAGATGACCATAACCAGGATTTAGCTGATCCTGAGATGCATCAGATTGTAGGCACCAGCCATCATAACACAAGGTCCACTTCCTACTTGGGCAAAATGGAGACACAAGAGACTGCAGATGCTGGAATCTGGAGCAACATACAAAAAGCTGGAGGAACTCAGTGGGTCAGGCAGCATCTATGGAGAGAAATGGTCCAGATGACGGGGCTCGACCTGAAACATTTACCATCCATTTCCCTCCACTGATGCTGCCTGACCTGCTGAGTTCCTCCAGCTTTTTGTGTGTTGCTATAACTTGGGCAAATCTGAAGAGTTCCCATATGGGTGCATTGTGAACAATTCTCTGCCTTTCCACATGTCAAATCCTGCTCTGCATTGAAAACTTCACAACCAGGAGATAAAAGGAGGAGAATGTCCCCTCTGGCCACCAGTGCCAAACATCTGAAAATAAAGGCCATTGTACTCACACCTGTATGGACACATCTATTCATGTCAATATATTTTCTAGTTTAAGTATAATTCCCATTTAATTATAAATATTTAAATAAAACTGAGACTTATAATTCTTGCAATTTTAAGCCAAAATTGTCCAAATCCATTTTTTGGACTTAATCAAGTGTAACGGTGGGGGAGGTTTTCTCTCCTGTTTCCCATGCCTTTGGGGTCCTCACTGAGTGGAGCTGCAAGCAGGGCACCAGCCAACACATTGTCTTGAGGGCCTCTCTGTCAGGGTGACAAAGCATTGCAGGCAAAGATGCAATAGACTCCTGACCCAAAGTTCACCCAGAAGCCTTTATGGACCCAATAATTTTCATTGGTGATCATAGAAGTCTGTGAGGAAGATCCATGACACCTCAACAATAACCAATAATGTCACTGCGCTTCAAGGCAAGTTTTCATTTTACATCTTTCCCCTGATCCATTGATTGTACACCTATCACAGATCTCAAGTTCAGAAGTGGTTAGTAACAGGGGAGGCACACATTTCATTTACTCTGAGACTCACAGAGATTCACTTTTCTGTCGAGGAGATTTGCAAGAATTGATTTGACAGATTGGCATCCAGGCCATTGAAAGTAATGTTGCCCAAGGGAAATCAATGGATCTGATGCAGGTCCAGGTCAAAGGCTCAAAAACACCAACTGAAACTAGAAACCACTATCAATATCAATCTTGGAAGTTATATTGTTCCACCATCTTTTGGTAGACAGAGTTCCACATCTCCACCATGTGAAACCATGGTTTCTGGTTTTGGGTCTGAATCATGTGGCTCCATCCCCATTATATTCCCCTTGTTCTGGATCAGCTCACTAGAGGAAGTAATTTGTTCAAAAGCTAAATGTCACAGATGATAGAATTTCAGCAGGTCAGGCGGCACTTGTGGAGAGAGAAAGATAGTTAATGTTTCAGGTCAATGACTTGAAATATTAACTTTGTTTACCTTGCCACCTTCCTTGATATTGAATTCAGTTAAGGCTTCAAGAATGCAGAGGGACACAGTTTATAGGAGAAGTTTATTAAAATGTCAGTATACAAAGTATTTGCATATTACTACTGGTGGAATGAATATCTGTGGCAATGTTACATTGTCAAAAAGCAGGCACAACACATGATTTCTGTCCAATAGTATCACAATATGAACACATTCATGGATATAGAGAGAACAAAATGTTTCATGTTTAAAGATGCATTACAAATGCTTTTATAGTTTTAAGCATCTCACTTCTGTCTTCTGTACTCAAGGGAATACAAGTAAAGTTTGTGCAAGCAATCTTCAGACTTAACTCACAGCTATGTACATCCCTTTCAGTATCAACCTCTATGACACAGCGGCATCAGAGAAAAGAGGCTTTCATATTACACAACCAGTCTGCTCTGAGTTTGGTGATAGGCTTATTGGCTTCAATAGACATCAATCAACCTCAAAAACTAGGAATGCCCAGATGCAGCAGGAAGGGAAGATAAGATACCAATGGGAAGAGCTGAAGTCTTAATTATAAGGATGTCACAATTCAATGTTTGATGGCACTGTAATTGGTTAACTATAGTTCAAAATGCATTCATGCTTTGATTATCATCCTGCTGGAAATTGGTGCTAATTTACTCATGTTGTCAGGAATATAGTCTCTGTCGAGCTGGAACTCTTGCAGCATATATTGGATCATGTTTTGACTGACCGTGTTTCATCCTGACTGTGGGTGTTATAGATCGGGAGTAGTGTGAATCCAAGCTTATGCCAGAATAACTGAAATCTGGCTCACTTTAAAACCTTACTTTGGAAGCTGCCAGTCTCCATAAGAAGTTCATCCCTCTAGAGACAGATTGGAGATTAAAAATGTAAGTGATCTTCAGGTGGGATGTCCAAAGGCTTGCAACACTCATGGACATGGATCACAATGATTAAGAATAAAGGACTTTTCCACTGCGGATCCAACGATAACACTATGTCCAAGTTTACTAATATCATTCAGACCTCACTCTGCCTTACTCTAACAATATTTCAACGTTGCCTCTGTCACTGAATCTATAAGCAGAAAAATAGTTTCATTATTAACCATGGCCATTCTTGCCTTAGAATGTTACAAATCTCCTGGTGTTTCTGCAGATGAGAATTCATAACCTGAAAATCCATTTGTCTTTCAAGAAACAAAAAGAGAAAATGTTCAAAACACCCCACAGGTCAGTCAGCATCTACAGAAATAAAAACAAAATTGACATTTCAGGTCTGAAACATTGAAATTTCAACTCTGTTTCTTTTGCCCCAGAAGCTGCCCAACCTGCGGTTTCCTGTGTTCTCTGTTTCTATTTTTTATGTCCAACATCAGTGGTTTTTGATTATCATTGTCTCTCAAGAGACCAGCTTCATGTGCCTTAGCAGAGCATGGGTTAGCACAGAGCTCCACTTATAATGCCACAGCAAAATGCACCATTTGTTGGCAAACTCCAGCACAAAATGCAAATCACCCATATTTTTTCTCCTGTACTGGAAAGAGTGAATGTGCGATGATGCATGGAGAGTGGGGCGCTACAGCACTATTTCAGCAGCCTGTTTCTCCACTACTGATTAAAGAGTGATGCAGGAGCCAAGGACCAAATGTCCCACTTGACCTCGAGATTAAATTCTCAACTGATGACAAAAAGGAAAGCAAAGGTTGAATTCACCAGCAGAGAAATTCAAAATTGTTGGCCCCAGTTTTTAATTAAATCAAATGTTGGGAGGATAAATTTTGGGTTGCCTGTTTCTATTCTCCACAGCAAGTGTGCTGGCTGCCAGACTGGGTGGAGCATCTTTGAGGTGCTTCAGGGTGACTGCATGAGGCAATCGCCCAGCAAATCAATCACTTAATGTCTGTTGTGGAGTTCCAATCAAAACTGGTCAGCAACCGGTGAGTGGGGTGCAAGCCTGATTTGCTTCGCTTAGTTACTCTGGATCTTGAGGACTTCCTGGACAAAATGAAGAATGCAAGAAAGGTGAGGTGGAGTTCCTCTCCTGACTCCAGCCAAAGCACTGTCGTGCAGCGGGAAGTTTCAGCTGAAGCATAGAATGGACAAAAGTGTGCTCATGACATTCTTCCTGGATTTCAATGTCTTGACTGTCAAACTTGTGGTGGCCTGTGTCTACCCAGGTTGGTAGCATCACCTGGTTTTAGCAGGAACATCTCACTAACAATGTCAGTAGGAAGAATAGCCTGAGACTCCACGCTGGGATTAGAACTGGGACCCCCAAGTGAAAAGGAATCCTTCACCACCCACTTTCATTGAGCCAGTTCCTTGAATCTAACCGCAAGCGCCAGTATAGAAGTGTCCAACTGTGTAACCAAACCAAAGAGAAAAGCACACAGTGAAAAAATGGATATTCATATCTGTTGATTGAGACCGACTTGATTATTTAGTCATGAGTAATGGCTAATTTAGTACATTTAATTTCCTTGATTTCCTCTTGCAATCCTTCATAGATCTGGTGTTCTTTCCTTTGTTGTAGATATACCCATAACTTGACACAAGCCATTTTATCTTTTTTTTAAGCTGATTCTGATGTTCCAGGTTGGCACATATAATCCAGAGCCAACTGATTAGATGACATACTCTTTGGTCTAACAGCAGTTATGGTTACTGAGTCAAATGAATGCCATCATTGACAAAATCTCTCATCCAGTTAAAGACCTGTAATTCTACACATCAGAAATGACTGTACACTCACTTTCCAAGGAGTGTAGCTAATCATTTCGAAACAGAATAATTCAATTTTTTGGTTAAATATACTGCACAGAACTTTAAGTTACAGGGCGAAAAGAGTTGTTGTATAAAATTGATTTTTAATATCTGTAAAATTCTGCCCATGGCTGAAGAGGATGGAGATGCTGAGCATGCTTCACACTGGCTTTCAGTGAGATATTTGTATGCAAGTGCACACGTGCAATTGTTGCAGCAAGACATTCACTCCCTCCATCAGCAGTGCACAGTGGCTACAATATATCCTGTCTACAAGATGCACTACAGCAACTAACCAAGCTTTCTACAGCATGTCCCACACCTGCAATATCTGCCAAGGAGCACTTGTCAACAAGCATATGGGAACACCTACAAAATCTTCTGGCATCTGGTCTTGAAAATATATCGTCGTTCCTTCATTGCAAAATCCAGGACCTATCAATCTATTAGGGTTGTCCACAAGGATTCAGCAGTTCAAGGAAACATGGCCAATGGCTCTCAGGAATGGGCAATAAATGCAGGTCTCGTCAGAAATTCCATGAACAAATAATAAAAAGGTATAGAGGTGAGATCCTCAGGATCTCGTTGGAGTCCAAGTTTCTTTTGACCGCACCTGGTAGAGATGCAGTCAGTCTGGGTCAGCTCTCTGACTGGGCAGTCTGTCAAAGTCTACGTTCTGAAATGAGTTGGGTACTTCTCTCAGGGTGGGTGTCACACTGGGGAGATTTGATGGCTGAGTATCATCTCTTTCTGTACAATTCACTGTCAAGCCAACAAGTTCGATAACTTTTTTGTTAAATGCATTAAATAGCCCTGTGGGAATGAACAGACTGAATATTTGATTTGTGCATGTACAATGGCTGAAAGTATTTGCAGAGCTATTGCTGTAGGGATACCTTGCTGAGAATCACAATCTGGTGTGTGAATTCAGGTGCTAATTGCAGATTAGAGACCCTGAGACACTATATAAATAACTAAAACGAGGGTTCAATAGAGGCTCATTGTAAATGCAAGTCCTACTGCGACACTGAGTCATACATACCAGGAAGTGTAGCAGTTCAACCCATATTTCTAGCTGAGTTAGTCCATTTCAATCAATCCAGTTACAAATGGCCTTAGCACCTTTAGGCGAGAAAAAACAGCAGCTAACATTTCAGTCGCAAGCACCTATCCAGTGATTTGGAATGTTGAAATGCATGAGCTTTTGAACTGTCGTATCCTACAAGGCAAAAGACTGGGAAGTTGTATTTGCCTAAATTATTCCTTTCTGCCTGGTTTCAACATGGTGGGATGACTGGCCTCATTCTGTGCTGTGAAGTTCTTCTGATTCTAAGATGTACAGATCTCACATGAAGGTGGAATTGAACAGCTGGGATTGCCTTTCCGATGAAAAAACATCGCAGCACTTATTGTCTGGGATCATAGGAAGAATGATCGCTGACATGGCATTCAATGTGTTGGGGAAAAGCTAGATTCCAAGAAAGGACTTACAAAACATTCTCCTAACCCGATTTCCTTTATGCAAGTTGGGAAGGTGTCTCAGTGAAACAGCCCTTCCTGTCCACTCATTTTGATACAGTTGTTCTGAAGTCTGAGCCAACTTCTGATCCTTTCTCTCACAAACATCATTGACTGAGACAGTTTTGTCACAAAACCAAAACATGTGGACACTGGAAATTTGAAATAAAAACAGAAAGCAGTCAGCAGACCACTCAGTGCCCGGGGAGAAAGGATTAGAGGCAATGACCTTCCAAACTATCCACCATTCTAAGTACTTACTCACTGGGGCAATATTGTTGCATTATACACCATTGACAAAAAGCATTGCAACAATTGGCTAAGACAGAACCTTTCAAATCCATGATCTGTATCATTTAGACTAGACAACAGGCGCTTGCGTGTCATACCACCTGCAAAGTCCAGCTAACACACTATCCTTCATCACTGGGTCAAAGTCCTGGAATCCCACTCGATACCATGGTGTACTTTCACCAGAAGGACCGCAGCAGTTCAATAAGGTGGCTGTCCACCACCTTCTCCAAAGCATATAACAAAGGGCTATAAACACTGGTCTGACCAGTGGCACTCACTTCCTGTAAGCGAATAAAAGAATGTAACCTCTCTCTTCACAGATGCTGCCTGACCTGTTGAGATAGCTTTACGAATTACTTTGAAGTGAGTGCTTTTATAATAAACCCCTTCTTCCTATTTCACTTCTGCAAAAAGGACTGTTTGACAGCTTCTGAATTATCTTATTTGTCTGAAGTGAAATGTGGACAAATTAAAAATTTGTGTACCGCCTCAGCCCAACTGATCTCAATTTTGTTGAGACCGGCTTTCACAGAAAAGCATTGGCATTTGCAGGGGGATTAAAACAGAACTGTTTTCATTGTGAAAGCAATCCAGATGCAATAACAAACCCAACAGTTGTCTCACTGTTTCCCAGGATCAAGTCAAACCTTCAACACTTCATCAGGGAGATCTGTCCAATTGACTGAAATGATGGGGGTAGGGACAGAGTGATGATACATTAAAAAATAGAAATTAGGTCACTGTTGCTTTCTGGGAGAATAGAAACTTGACAGATTCCAATATTTAAAACAACGTCTCTGCCTGTCTGATCACTTCACAACATTATCTTCCCAATTTAATATCCCACTCCAAACATTGATTCACAGAATAACACAGCACAGAGGGGACCATTCAGCCCGCTGCTCCACTGGTCACACTCCTCTGCTCTTTCTCCACAGCCCAGTATTTCTTTTGATTCTTTGCATTTATCCAATTTTCTTTGGAATGTACTTTTGACTCTCCCTCCACTTCCTTCCAGGCAGTGCATTTAAGGCCACAATAATATGCTGTGCAATAACAGATAAGATTAAGATATCTTTATTAGTCACATGTACATCGAAACACACAGTGAAATGCATCTTTTTTTTGCATAGAGTGTTCTGGGGGCAGCCCATAAGTGACGCCACGCTTCCAGCGCCAATGTAGCATGCCCACAACTTCCTAACCCATACGTCTTTGGAATGTGGGAGGAAACCGGAGCACACAGAGGAAACCCACACAGTCACGGGGAGAACGTACAAACTGCTTACAGTGGCGGGAATTGAACCCGGGTCGCTGGCACTGTAACAGCGTCATGCTAACTGCTGCACTAACCGTGCCTGCCTTCCTTATGCTTCCTTATTTCTGGTCTGTTCTTAAATCCATCCTCAGGTTACTGACCATTCCAAATTTCTGGCTCTTTTATTTGCTCAGTCAAAGAAATTCATAATTTTGAACATTAAATCACTTCTTAATCATCTGTCCTCACAAGTGAACAACCTCAGGATCTACAATTCCCCTGCCACCAAACCCAGTTCCTTCTACTTAAGTTAATCTTTACCCCTTGTCGTATAAATATATAAATCCCACTTCCAGTTATTCCAGCTCAGCCCCAACTTGTCCAATCAAACAGCCCAGCAGTACCTGGTCCAATCAATGAATTAGATAACCCCACCTGATCCAGCCAATCAACCTTCAGTTCACCTGATCCAATCAATGAATATCCAGCCCCATGTGGTCCAATCAGTGAACACCGAGCATCATCTGGTCTAATCAATGAACATCAGGCATGCCTGATGAATGAATAACCCCAGTCCCATCAAGTCTAAGCCATGGTCCCAACCTCCACTAACAATCTTCGTATAGTGAATAATCCCCGCTCCGCTTCTCATCACCGTGATCAATGTCCAATATTGCAAATACACACAAGGTTCACACCTCAAGGGATTTCTCAAAGTTAATGTGTGTGCATATTTTTGCATGAACAACAGAGATGAGAAATATATATTGTTACCTTGGAGTTATAGTAAACTGTAGATTGAGTGCTTTTGTTCTGATTTGGAATATGACATTCAGGATGGTTAATGATTGAAAGTTGGTAAAACCTTTGCATTTGAATTGATTTGCTTCTTCCCAAAAATATTAGCAGATCAGGAATTAAAGATTGATACATTTACAGTAGATTTCCCCCTTGGAATAATCCAGGATGCATGAAGCTATGCTGCTTTAAGAAAAGGCAATATAATGCAACAGTTGTTGTTCATAAACTGAAAGATTTCCAATTGTGCTTTGGTTATAGTGAATTGGTACTGAGCTCTGCCCCCAGTAGGCTGACATGATGGTATTATGCAAAACATGTTTTCTTTGGAATCAGTGCACAACCTGTGAGCTCTGAATTTGATCTTCCTTTTGTTTATTGCCTGTTTACAGAACCAATAGAGGCTGATTACCTCCAATCCATCCCAAATTATTGATCTTGACTTCTTTTAAACCCATTTCCCCTCATTGTCCTGTCCAATATTTCACTCTCAGTCAAAATCTGAAACAGATTATCTGGTCGGTTCATGGGAGCTTGCTGATCACAATTTAACTGTTGCATTTCCTACAGTGGTCAACAGAGTGCCCCCTCTTCTTTTAAAGCTATTCTCTGAAGTCACAGCAATTCTTACAGAATGTGCATGAAATGAAACTCCCGTGAGATGCATTTAGCCCATCCGTTCCGCTTGCTCCTTGGCACCCCTCCACATCCCATTGTTTGTCCTGCCTATCTGCTGATCACCCCATTGTGATGCTCATAAAGCTTCAGCTGTGCCCAACCTAGGTAATCCAAGGAGAAACTGTGTCACTTTATCTATGCATATAATTGGTGTTTTCAGTGGTTCAGCTATGAGTCCTGCCCTGGCACTAATGTACCAACTGGATGTTCCTACACAACTATCTTCTGGGGGTATCTTCACTGTACTGGTTAAAGGAGGCAGCTCTCCACCATCATCTGCAGAAAATCCAGACCTTGTCCATGACATCCACTTTCCAGGCCTGAAAAAAGCCCACCTCACTGTGGCCAAAACCTAATGTTGAAAACACTAAGAATAATCAACAAGAATTCAGTTATTGTGTTTGCAGCCGAGCGCTTTTCCAGAACTGGAAAACGACTGCAGAAGAGAGCATTAATAAAGATGCTCCAACCCCTTTACCTTGCATCACTCAGGATTAGAAGTTGCAGAGCAGCACAGTTGACACAGCTGGTAAAGCCACTGCCTCACTGTGCCAGGGAACATGTTTCAACACTAACCTCAGGTGCTGTCTATGTGGAGTTTGTACGTTCTTGCTGTGACCACATGGACTTCCCCCCGTGCTCTGGTTCCTCCCACATCTCAAAGACATGCAGGTTGGGAGGTTAATTGGCAACAGTAAATTGCCCCTAATATGTGAGTGAGCAGTAGAGTCTGGGGAAAGTTGATGAAAATGTTGGGAGAATAAAAATGGGATTAAGGTAGGATTAATGTTAATAGGTGGTTGATAGTCAGCATGGACTAAATGGGCTGAAGGGCCTGTTTCTGTTCTGTATCTCTCTGTGAGGAACATGTAAAAACAGACACAGATATATGAAGGAACATAGGACCTTGTGCATGCATACACACTACTCAGTCTTACAATTCTGGATACATTCAGAAACATACCCACACAGTTATGCAAATACACAAGTTCATTCATGACTGAAGGCTCACACATGTAAATATTGGCATGATCCCATATCTGCATTAGCTCTTAGCATGTGCACAGGAACATTCCAGGTCAAATGGACACAACCACGGAGGCTGTAATACTCATAAAATAGACACCAAAGATACCTTGTTAATTAATGGTGGGAACATTATGACCATTACATTAACCAACTAAACCTATTTATCCTTCTACTGTATCTAACATTTACAATCTAATTGTTTTCACCTGTTTCTAGTAATTGAACATTTCTAATTGTTCGTGTATGTAACCACCATGCCGTTGATTATGTAAAGTCATTAACAACAATAGATTTAGTTTTAAATGTAGCATTGTTGGAATTATATGGATGGCCCAGAGAGGTGTGAGTTATAACATACAAAAAAGGTTTGTATGCCATTGGAGTTCATGATCAATAAGTGTGCTAAACTCATATATAGAAACCATTCCTACACTTGTTTCTCAAGGAAGCAACAAATGAACTACAAACATTTGCCCTGCCTAGAATCCTACTGCATGCAGACTGTAGTCAAAACACTAAAGAGCTTAAAGGACAGATCTTCCAGGATTTAGTACAACTGTAAAATTTCTTGGCATCCATGCTTAGAGGGGAAACCTAAAACCTAAAACAGAAATAATATGCTCTCAGACTTACAGCATTTGATGGATACCTATACAAGCCTGTCCTAGAGTTAGCCTATAATGCCTATGCTGGCTCCCTGAAAGAACTATCCAATTAGTCCCACTTGTCTCTTTTTCCCCCAAAGCCCTGCAAGTTTTTTTACATATATATTCAATTTGCTGTTCAGGGATAGTGAATATACTACCACTGCACTTTCAATCCAGATCATAATAGTTTCCTCCATAAAAGGATTCTTTTCTTGCCCACCTGACCCCCCCTCCCACTCATTTTTTTGTCAATTATTATCCTTAATCTTTATTCTCAAGTTATTGAACAACCCAGCAGTGGATATAATTTCTCCCATTATCAAAACCCTTCATATTTTATCAGTTAAAGACTGTAAATCTGACCCAGGCCTGTTGGCCTAACATCAATGGAGAATAAAATAATAGTGTACCAAGGTTGCAAGCTGGAGAATTACCTGTGTGGCTGTAATTTAATAAGAAACAGTCAAGGTGAATTTAAGAGGGGAAAGTTCTGCCCCAGAAACCTTTAAGGACATTTTACAATAAGTAGACAGTAGAACTCCCAATATATTGGAAATCTCTTTGAAACATTCCCACATGAAAGTATTTTAATTATACTAAAGACCACAGGAATCCAGAAAGGATATGGGCCTGGATAACAAATTGTTTGATCCGGGAATACTCATGAAGCTATAGGCAAATGCTGAGGAAAGTTCTGGAGGGGTCAGTGGATTAGATCCCTGTTCTTGATCTACATAAAAAAGCTACAGTATATATGACCAAATGGGCCTTGTTAAATTTTCTGACAACATTAGGAGAGAGAAGAAATAAACAGAGAGACAGAGAAAGATAGAGCAAGCAGAGAGAGAGAGAGAGGGGGGAGAGAGAGAGAGAGAGGGAGAGAGATGAAGTGCAGGGAAAAGATTTGTTCAACAATTTAGGTGGATTATGGAACTTAACTGAAGCTGGTGGATGGGAGCATTATGGTAAGTTTCTGCAAGAGAATCCAGATGTGAGAGTTTTTGATTTGGATACATAAATCTGAATCACACCATGATAGCCAGAGAATTTTAATTCAATTAAATCTGGAATGAAAATCTAATCATAAACGTGAACCTATCAGATTTTTGTAAAACCTACCTGATGTATTCAGGATCAAATGAAGTCCTCAGCTCAGTAAGGGAGGGAGCTGAACAGAAATTTTGTCCTGCCTCACAGGAGTAAAATGTATGAATTAATATCAAATCTTTCAGAAATATCTCAATCTGTTTCACACACACTAATTACTTTATCATGCAAGGACTCGGGATAGCAATAAGATAAATAATGGGTTATATGTTATTGACTGAGGAAGGAGAGTTGGCCAAGGCACCAGAAAAATTCCCTTCTCTTTTTTTGAATTGAAGCATGCAACCTTTAACGTCCACCTGAACCATTTGGGAAGACATTGGATTTTATTTCAGCCCAAGGTCAGCAGCTCGACTTCAGTATTATACAGGAGTATCAGCTTTGGTTAAATGTTCAAATACGGGAGTGAATCTGAGAGCTACAGCCTTCCTGCTGCAAGCAATACTATCAGTACTTGTCTACTTACATCTTCCTCCTATCTATGAGTATCCAGCAGTCATAGGGACAGGACATTCACTTCCAATCAGGGAATGTAGGATTCTCTCCCATGCACTTTAGCTTTTTAGGGAAGAAACAAAATCAAGTTTATTTCAATAGAAATCTGAATTCTAAAATGTTTTTGAAAATTTTTATTGGGTATTTGCTGCAAGTTCTAGACAAAGAGGTGTCATGAGGCTTCATAAGGAAGGACTTTTAAGTTCAGGGAAGAGTTGTGTTCTTAGCAATATTACCCATCTAAAGAAGAATACTCTTGCATTAATTCACACAGAGTTACTTAGGGCATGTTGAACAACTGCATGGGAACTACAGGGATTAGTCCAGATTCTGTGCTTTCCAGACCTAATCCCATCTCAGACAGTGCTAGTTTAATGGTTATCCGTTAAACCATTCAGCATGGAGATTGCTATTGAGGTCTATGCCCATAAGTAGCAAATAAATTATTGGATATAAATGCCAAGCCATTAAAAGCATAAAAACAGTTTCTCAAGTGCCAACAAAGCTGCTGAAAAGGATTGTGTCTTCAGCTATCTTATTTGGGGAGTGAAAGGACAGCACACAGAAATCGCATGCTGAAAGTTTATCAGCAGTTAGTGCTTCTTTGGACTCAGTTGATAACTATACAGTATATCTTGATGGAGCACCTAGGAAGGTGCAAACCTCAGTCCTTAGTCTGTCCTGATTTAGCCAGGACAGCAGTGGCAAGGATATATTTGGTGCCAGCCAGGGTTATGGAGACAAAATTCAGTCAGACACTGAGGGTCATGGTGTCATAGAGTCATACAGCATGTAAACAAGTCACTTGGCCTACCAGATTCATGCCAACCTGTAGGCACCCATCTATATTAATCACATCCTCCTGCACATGGCCCACAGCCTTCAAAGCCCAGGCAATTCAAACGCTCATCTAGACACCTCATAAATGCTGTCAGCGACTCCCCTTCCACCACTCTGGTGAAAATGACCCCCATCAGATTCCCTCTAAATCTCTTGCCCCTCATCCTAAATCTGTGTCCTCTAGTTTAATTCACATCTGATAAGGGGAAAAGATTCCTGCAGTCTATCCTCTCTATACTCCTCATAATTTTACATACCTCAATCATGTCCCCTCTTTAGCTCCTCCGCTCCAGGGAGAACAGGCCCAGCCTCTGCAGTCTCTCCTCATGACTAAAACCTTCCACCCCAGGCAACAGCCTGGTGAGTCTCCTCTGTATTTGCCCTATGACCTCCGTAAAGCTATCAGAGATGCCAAGAGACAATACCAGTCCAAAATCAAGTCCCAGACCAGCTGTCAGTTATGGCAGGGCTAACATGCTACAACAGGCTACAAAATGAAGTCGGGCAGCATCGCCAATAAACAGCTCATCCCTTCTCGATGAGTTTAATGCATTCAATGAATGTTTTGAACAGAAAGGGATTGGTATGTCCCCACCCAACCTGACGTCTCCAATGCATCTAAACCCACAGTCACCAATGCGGACGTAAGATCAGTCTTCTGGAGAGTGAACCCACAGAAAGCAACTGGCCTGGATGTTGTCCCTGGTCGTGTCCTCAGACCCTGTGCAGATCAGATGGTGGGGGTATTTGCAGATATTTTTAACCTCTTCTTGCTTCAATCTGAATTTCCCACCTGCTTTAAGACCAGTATCATTCTGGTACCTGAGAAAAACAAGGTAACGTACCTTAATGACTACCGCCAGTGGCTCTGACATCCACCATCATGAAGTGCTTCGAGAGGCTGGTCATGGCACGCATCAACTCCAGCCCCCCAGACAACCTCGACCCACCGCATTTCGCCTCCTGCCAAAACAGGTCTATGGCAAATGCCATCTCCCTGGGCCTACACTCATCTCTGGAGCATCTGGACAGTAAAGACACCCAAGTTAGACTATTGTTTATTGACTACTGCTCCACCTTCAATACTATAATTCCAAGCAAACTCATCTCCAAACTCCGAGACTTGACACTCAGCATCTCCCTTTGCAACTGGATCCTTGACTTCCACAACAGACCACAATCAGTAAAGATAGGCAGCAATGCTTCACCATGATTATCCTCAACACTGGTGTCCTACAAGGCTGTGTCCTTGGCCCCCTACTCTAATCCCTATACACTCACAACTGCATGGCCAGATTCTGCTCTAACTCCATCTACAAGTTTGCAGATGATACCACAGTAGTGGACAGTATCTCAAATAACGATGAGTTGGAGTACAGGAAGCTTAGTGACATGGTGTCATGACAACAGCCTTTCCCTCAATGTCAGCAAGCCAAAAGAGCTGGTTATTGACTTCAAAAAGGGGGGCAGTGCACATCAACAGTGCTGAGGTCTAGAGGGTTGAGAGCTTCAAGTTCATTGGAGTGAACACCACCAGTAGCCTGTCCTGGTCTAATCACGTAGATGCCATGGCCAAGAAAGCTCACCAGCACTTCTACTTCCTCAGGAGGCGAATGAAATTTGACATGTCCCCTTTGACCCTCACCAATTTTTATCGATGCACCATAGAAAACATCCTGTCTGGATGCATCACAGCTTGGTATGGCAACTGCTCTGTCTGTGACTGCAAGACACTGCAGGGAGTTGTGGACTCAGCTCAGCGCATCACAGAAACAAGCCTCCCCTCCATGGACTCTGTCTATACTTCTCGCTGCCTCGGTAAAGCAGCCAACATAATCAAAGACCCCACCAACCCCAGACATTCTCCTTTCTCCTCTCTCCATTGGGCAGAAGATACAAAAAGCCGGAAAGTGCTTACCACCAGGCTCAAGGAGAGCTTCTACCCTGATGTTATAAGACTATTGAACAGTTCCCTAGTAGGATAAGATGGATTGTTGACCCCACAATCTACCTCATTATGACCTTGCACCTTATTGTCTACCTGCACTGCTCTTTCTCTGTAACTGTGACACTTAATTCTGCATTCTGTTATTGTTTTACCTTGTACTACCTCAATGCATTGTTGTAATGAATTGATCTGAATGAACGGTATGCAAGACAAATTTTTCACTGCACTTCAGTACGTGTGACAATAATAAACCAATTTACCAATTTACCAATTCATTCTCCTAAGTCTCTATTGATGCCCCTTTGTGATTGTGTCGATATATTGAGGACCATAGTAGGCTCAAATGCAATGTCTCATACTGTGTGATTTTTACTTTGAAATGTTATCAGAACCCATTTACCTGCAGTTCTGCCAAAATTGACTTTGGGGCAGCATCTTGTAATGGGACAGGAAAGCTTGGAGGACTATGTCCACCATTGTCTGGGAGAGATTAACCTCTCAGCCCAAGGAAGATTAAATTTGAACTACTGCCTGGGTTCCCACAGCACAGTATTGGTGTGTGTAAGTAGAAACCAACAAAGTTAAGCTGTGAACAACACTAGTTAAGCAGTACTTGATGAATATACTACATTTGACTTTTCCCTAACCTCCATTGTTGGTTGACTGAAGAAGGGGAGGATTGTGAGAACAATGAGTGTCCTGTCCTATTGCTTGTTTTGCAGGGTGTAGGGAGAAGGAAATCAGTGGAGGAGAGGACTGGTTTTGGCAGTGATGTACTCAGTGCTCAAATTCTCTGCTATCAAAGCTCACGCCTGGATAATTGGGTGAGCTAAGGAGACCTATGGGATCACTGAGAGTTGGAAAAGAGATGCAGGCAAATATTAAACTGTTAGCACAGAAGGGGATTAGACAACCCACATGTAAAAGACACAGCGCAGGAACATATAGAGACCTCCTGAAATTAGAAACCAACTGATTTAAGCTGTGGGCAAACTAGTTAAGCAGTACTTGATGAATCTTATAATTGAATTAGAGAACTGGAGAGCATGTCAAAATCATTAATCAGTGGTTTCCGTCAACTCTGCATGGCAGCAATGTACAGGATCATGGGAAACAGAGAGCACACTGTTTAGGAAACCAATTTTGTCGTCTAGCAGGTATCAAATAGCCGGGGCCCCTCCACACAAAAAAAAATCAGGCTTTGAAAAGGAATGTTTCAGGCCAGTTGGAAAACCCTTTAAGTGTTGTGATTGGCAAGCAGTGCGCCAGACCGTGGGACTTATAAATAAACATTTCAACAGGGTCTGCGAACGCCAGCATGGTTTCAGCAGTCACAGTGCTGTCCACGCTCTCTCCCACTCTCACTCTCACTCTCTCTCCTGGGCCCATACCAGCCTGGGCCTGCTCCAACTTACATTACATAAGCTCCTGACATGACATTGTATTACAGCACCGTACGTGTGTGCCCTCTCACATTACATGAACACTACACAGCAAACAAGTCTGGACTCCCTGCATCAGTTAGCTCATTGGACTTCTTAAAATGGCAATGATTCCAGCTCACCAAAAACTTCTTAGGACAAAGGCTTGACTTTAACTCTGCCTACTCAACTGAGGCAGGACGGTGAGAGTATTTAAATCAAGGTGATTGACTTGCTGCCCAGATCCAACATAGTTGCTGTTTTAACTTGGGGCTTTCAAGGGGTGACTCACTCGTGCATCTGTTCACATCAATGTCCAGTGAAGACACTGGACTAGTCCTCAGTAGTCGGTGGGCTACAGAGGACCCTGCTCAGTATTACAGACTTCCAGCTTGGTGACATGAAAACACCACTTAATAAAACTGGGGCACAAGGATCTAAAGCAAAAAATCTCTTTTGTAAGATTGGCAGTGCTTTCCTGGACTCTGAAAAAAAAGTGCTACAACAATATTATAACTGCTCCCTTCCTCAACCCCTTACACCCCTCCACCCCTCCTTCCTCCCCACCCTCTGCACTGCTGCTTACACCAACTTTCACCTCCATAGAAAGAAAGATTCAATGATTATTAATCAAAAAAGTTTACTTCTGATTAAAACACGAAAAAAAAACCTGGTGTTCTGAAAGAATGGAGAAGACATGCTTTATGGAATGATTTTAGACATTCTAGCTAATGGTTCGGTGCTACAAAGGCACCAGTGTGGAGAGCAGAGGTGACATCCAGTGCAGTTTCTTTGTTGATGACCTCTGTTACAACATTTTCATCTTTTGTATGGGGCTCAAAAGTTTGCCGTTCCAACCAAAATACTGCAGATAATGGAAATTTAATGAAAGATCATTGACCTGAAACATTAACTCTGCTTCTCCATCAACCATTGAGTATTTCCAGCATTTTCTGTTTTATTTCAAATTTATTTTTCATCTCAGCTCTGGTGGCCTGCAGGATTAAAATCTAGGGTTTAGAGTGTGAATGCATATTGTGGGTGGAGAGCAAGGGTTGGGAGAGCATTCTGAGTCATATAGAGCAGAAGGGTCACAAGGTTCCTCATTTGTCTGTGGTGAGCTATGTCCTGCTTCATGGTTGACTTTAGCAACATTGGACCAGGAAATGTGTAAACTCATGTACTGGGTATACTAGGAGAGGATGGAATGAGGTTTGACTTTGAACACCTACTGCCTTGACTCACATGTGCATAATGATGACAACTGAAGTATGAGTGGATGGTAGTTGCCAATGGAATTAACCACGACTACCTCTGTGCACCCACACCAAACCAGGCCAGCAGAACTGTGACTACAGCAGTAGAGAGTGAGAACTGGAGGAAATCAAAGGTAAAAGCAGTCACAGTTTGGAGTCAAAGCCATGAGGTGAGTTGATTAACAGGTAACAACAAATCACAAAATGGATCATTTGAGGTAACAGCAGGAGACGCTCTCTGAGTGAGCCAATGTAGTGAAAGTCTCAGCTATGCTCTCTGTGGTTTCCTGCCTGGACTGTTCTACAAAAGCTGCTCAAAGCTCCCAGCCGGTCTATAAAACTCACTGATGCTTTATAAAACATGACTGTCACTACCACATAAAAACGAGTTTCTGGGTGTGTCAAATACACATGCTGTAGCTGCTGCTTGTAGTGGTGGTACGGTAGAGGTGCATTAGGAATGCTCCAGTCTTTCCTGCTCCTCCTGACAAATAGCTAAATCCTGGAGAACACAAGCGCACCAAGTGCTGTCCTCAGGGTCCAGGCTCACACAATAAACGTGGCTACTCAGGTTGTATGTGCTCATGCGTGTGTATCCCATGAAGAAGAAAGAAAACTGAAAGCATGAAGTGTCAGTACCCATACCTGTCACTCTACGAACGGCTTACATCCACACATAAACATATTTCAAATGTACAATCTTTCAGAAGAGTCCCAATGACAATCTTTTAGAAAGTGTGTTTTCATTATTTTGCTGACCATCATCATTGATAATGCTCAGTTACTACCTGCCAAAAACTACTTACCAAAATTACACCTTCAAACCTGAGTACTCACTGCAAAGGGTGAGATTTCCAATAGAAGATGAATGAGGAATAGTCAGATTCCAGATTTCTCACCAGCCAATCAAATCTGTGGAGCTATTCCAGAGGGACATTCATCAGGTCTCACTTGGTTTAATTGGAGTGGAACTGCACAATCATTTAGTTCTGCTCCATTGTATGAGGGCAGAAGAGGAATAAAAGGTGAGGATCAAAGGCACCCTTTGTCTGTAAGTCTCAATGACAATACAATGATGCCTCAGTCAAGGTCAATGAAGAAACCATAGTCACCAAAGTTGACCTGAAACATTAACTCTGTTTCTCTCTCTACAGAGCTGCCTGACCTGCTGAGTGTTCCCAGCATTTCCTGGTTAATTACAAATCATTCATAATGCGGTTAAAAAGATCAAGCAAATTCAAGACAAGTCAACATTTCTGCCTAAGCTGAGATTGATATGAGAAAAAGACATCCTATTGTATCTTATCCCAACGTTAACCAGATGATGAGCATTGGCAGCACATTTGGTCATGAGCATCTGTTGGTAGCATCTTTCTCTGCATGTTGGAAAGTTGTGAGTTCAAATCCTACCCTGGTGATTGCAATGCAAAATTATAGGTGATGTAACTTCTTTTGGAAGAAACACAAGACTCCAACCATTCATTGTAGATGGTTGTAAGAGAATCTATGATTTTGTCTTCAAGAATACCAGGAGAATTATCCTGGTGACTGGGCCAATAATTATCCCACAATCTACATCACTAAAAACAGGTTACCTCATTGTTGTTGGTGAGAAATTGCTGTGCATAAATTGGCTGATATGTTTCCCACATTTTAACAATGACTAAATTTTAAAACTACTCCATTGGTTGTGAAACATTTTAAGTGGGTGATGTGCTAGTGAAAGGCGCTATATAAGATAAGATATCTTTATTAGTCACATGTACATCAAAACACACAGTGAAATACATCTTTCACGTAGAGTGTTCTGGGGCCCGCAAGTGTCGCCATGCTTCCAGCGCCAGCATAGCATGGCCACAACTTCCTAATCCGTACCTCTTTGGAATGTGGGAGGAAACCGGAGCACCCAGAGGAAACCCATGCAGACACGGGGAGAATGTACAAACTCCTTACAGACAGTGGTAGGAATTGAACCTGGGTCGCTAGCACTGTAAAGCGTTACACTAACTGCTACACTACCGTGCCTGCACAAGTTTTTATTTCCTATCCCAAGGTCAATGCAGACAACACACCCCTGTCTCTTTTTACACCCACACTCGCTCACTTTTGTCTAGGGATCGCTGGAGAGAGAGATAAAACAATAGACTGTGCTGATTTCAGACCCCACCCCCCACCATTCCCCTGTAACCTTTGTCTAGTCTGGAGATGCAGAGACCCATTGTGGCACTTCTTCCAGATCTCATTTGGCATTGTTTGGTTCAGCAGTGCCAGAGGTTGTAACCATATAGAATTAAAGACCTTCTACACACAAAATTTTCAGCTAATAGCACTGCTGGCAGATATATGAGTTCAGTAATGGTTAAGATACCAGTCCTAAATCCTGGCAAAGATTCTATCAATGTTGTCCTTCAGGGATTTTCTTTAGGGTTCTATATTTGAAATATCTTTAAATGTAGATATTAGCCTTTCAATAAAGCAACAAGAATGGGTGATAACTCGTGCTTAAATTTCTGCAAATAAACAATTCCAGGATATTGACTTTTCTGAATCATTCTGAGGGGAAGGCAAAAGGTTTGAGATGTTCCATAAAGTCAGGAGGAGCTTCAAGAAGAAGGGTGTGCAATGAGCTGAACATTTCCTGTTCCAAGTGCCCATGAGCGAATTTATAATGGGATCAATTCCTTTGGAGTGGTTTGAAAACTCTGAGTGAAGGTGGACAACAACAACAAAATCATTTCATAATGACCTGAGTACAATATAGCTGCTGAGATTTTAAAATGAAATGACGTTACTTACTGAACCTCAACTCCCTTCACATAGTACATTGCAGCATAGGCAAAAACAACAGCAAATTCAGGGTAGCAGAAGCATAGCTAAAATCTCTACCCTCCTGAGGGCCTTTAAACAATGCAATCTCATGATTAATTGTGGATCTAAAGGAGAATGTGTCAGTTTAAGCATGTTCTAGCACTGCCAGTCTAACAGAGCACTTCAAAATCAGAAGAGCAGACACACTCACCTGCAAAGTACCATTTGTCATTCAGGACAGATATTCTACTGTTTATTGTAACACATAGACTATTTAAAGAGTCAATTTTACTGTACATATTTAAATACACCATGACCCTACAATTCTGTGAAGTCTTCCCAATCTCACTGTGGCATTAATGAGATCTAGAGGAGCCTCACAGAGAAATTGCCAATAATCAAATAATCAAGTTGAACTGAATTATTATGGGAGATTGGGAGAATCCCTGCAGGATATAAGGCTCTAAGAGCAGTCTGGATAATAGTTCTACATTGATGCATTTCTACATATTATTCATAGAAGGCTATACACCATGAACCCTAACTGTAACAGTTGGGCCAACATATGCCATTGCTCACTTAGCTAGATCTAAGTCTTCACTATAAAATGGGCCAATCTATGCTCAAACAGTTGCTGAAAGTGCTGCAAACAATCCAGTGAAGAAACTTGGGTCTGATTGAACATGACAACCAGCTCGGTATCCCCTGAACCAAGGGTTGGGCCTAAACGTAGAAGGATCTAGAAGAGGGTAGATGAAAAAAGGGGGAAATTCAATGTTAAATGAGAGACAGAGAGGTATTGGTATTGGTTTATTATTGTCACTTGTACCGAGGTACAGTGAAAAACTTGTCTTGCATACTGATCGTACAGATCAATTCATTACACAGTGCATTGAGGTAGTACAGGTTAAAACAATAACAGAATGCAGAATAAAGTGTCACAGCTACAGAGAAAGTGCAGTGCAGGTAGACAATGAGGGGCAAGGTCATAACGAGGTAGATTGTGAGGTCAAGAGTCCATCTTCTCGTACCAGGGAAGCGTTCAATAGTCTTATAACAGTGGGATAGAAGCTGTCCTTGAGCCTGGTGGTATGTGCTTTCAGGCTTTTGTATCTTCTTCCTGATGGGAGAAGGGAGAAGAGAGAACGTCTGGGGTGGGTGGGGTTTTTGATTATGCTGGCTGCTTTACTGAGGCAGCGATAAGTATAGAAAGAGTCCATGGATGGGAGGCTTGTTTCTGTGATGCACTGAGCTGTGTCCACAACTCCCTGAAGTGTCTTGTGGCCATTAACATAGCACCTTTCACATCCCTTTCAGGATGCCCCCAAATGCTTCACAGTCAACAAGAGTATTGAAGTATAGTCACAGTTGTACTTTAAGAAGTGCAGGAGCTAATCTATGCAGAGTGAGATCTCATGAACGTCAATATGGTAGTGACATATAGACATATTCTGTTTTAGGGCTCTTAATTGAGGTGTAAATATCGGTGAGGATGCTGCTCTACTCTTCTTCAAAATAATGTATGAAATTGCTGATATCATCCTGGGACAGGTGATTCAACTTCTCATCTGAAAGGTGGCAATGCCTACAGTGCAGCACGCCTTCAGGTGGGCACTAGAGTGCCAATCTAGATTTTTATTATCCAGTCCCTGAAGTAGAATTTAAATCTTTCTTTCCTGTATAAGATACAAGAGTGCTACCAACGACACACAGCTGTCACTTCTCATGCCATTAAAAGTATGAGGACACTTATAATGAGAAGAATTGTTTGAGGGAAAGTGAGTGGGCCAGTACAGTAAGTTCCTAAAAAAATACCAAGACACTGTTCTTACAAAACTAATACAAGAGTCATGCAAGCCAGAAGGGAACCTTTGATATTCTCATTTAACTATGCCTATTGCTACTATATCATTTATTCATAAATAACATTGAACCCCATTAGCCCTGCTGTTATTTAGACAGGCAATTTGAGTCCATTATATAACAGGGAATAATCATCTCTACTGTTGGACACTCTGGGCCAATTTTCATCTTGTTACTGTCCTACTTCAGGTGCAACTGGGGCAGCCACTATACATGACCTTTTTTGACCATTAAAGCCTTTGCTTTGAATGACTGTGAAATACAGTCCTCAAGTTTAGCTACCAGAGAAATTGGTTCCCACCTTCCATTTGTTTTGGGAAGGCATGCTAGCCATAAGCTTAATCAATGGGTCTATGACAAAGCCAGTCTCAGTGAAGACCGGAATCAGACAAGGCAGCATCATTACCCTCAAGCAATGTTGCACCTCACCTCCAACGGACTTCCCCTCAAGAATGGAGTTTACCTTCAGAAACTGTAGGGAAACTGTTCAACCTACTGTCCTACATCCCAGAAACAAGGTGGTACTTAAGTGTGCACATGCACAGAGGCCGAGCCCCAAACCATTGCCGTTCTATTCACTGAAGCCATCAGAAGATGGGCCACACAATCAATATCCACATGATAAAGGTGTTCAACCACCTTCCCCCACTGCACCACCCTGTCCTCCAACTACAAATGTCTATGATGAAACCACAGAAAACAGGGACCACTTCTCTTATCTTGAGAGCAATCGCTTGGCGAAGGCAGAAATCAATGATGAAATTCACCATTGCCTTGAACACATCAATCTTTGGTCAATTAAAGAAAAGGTTATTTGAAGACGAAGACCTCAAACCTGACACAAGCTCGTACTGTACCAAACATCAGTGATTCCTGCCCTGCAAAATGCTTCTGAGACATGGATTGCCTGGAGCAGGAGCTTCAAGCCACTAGAAAAATGCCACTAACACTGTCTTTACAAAATCCTTCAAACTCATTGGAAGGATAAGTGAACCAAGGCCAAGCCAACATCCCTAGTGTTGAGACCTAATTACACTCAGTCACCTCTGTCAGGCAGCTCACATCACTTGCATGCTCGATGTTAGATTCCTGGAACAGATGCTCACTCCTGAGCTTGGGGATGGAGAAAAGGATTCAAGGCTGCGCTCAAAACCCCCATGAAACATGCAATATCCCTGGCTCTGAGGAACTCCTGGCCCATGGCCGCTCAAAGTAGGGGAGGGCCATTCAGATGACATTGAGAATCTTGAATCCACACATTAAGATCATGCAGAAACTGTGTCTGCAGCAGAAGAAGTGGACCACCTCACAAACCAGCACCCATCTGTTTCAACAGCAACCTCCTACCTCACCTATGGAAGAGGCTGCAATTCCCACACTGGTCTCATCAGCCATCTCAGAACCAACAAGCCATTCTCAATCCTGAGGGACTGCCTAAGAAGAAGAACTACCAGTTGTTCCACTTGCTCTAAGGCATGTGTAGAGGGTTCATGGAGTTACTTTCAGTGGTATGTGAATAAATCTATACCTCACTCACATGAACGTTTTTGAAGGCAATATGTCTTTTTTTATTTCTTCTTGGTCAATTATTTGGTTGACAAAGTGCCTGTGGAACATCTTGGGCTTTCAACAGCACTGGCCATATTTTCATTATGTAGGTCTTCTGGTGATTATAGATAACAAGGGCAGGATGTTGAGGACCAACAGCATGATGCAGCAACACAAAAAGAGGCAGCTGCAATGAGCACAAACCAGCAGAAGCATGCATGCAGAAACCCTTCCCCTTCTAAGAGAGGGCTTCTCTGACAAGTGCATCAGGAAGTCCAGGGCTCTGCCGCCTTCTGATACCAAACCTGTCACTAAGAATTATGGCTGCACAAAATGGCTCAAACATTGCAGTCCTCAGGATAATTCCATCCAGTCTCACTACTTTAACACAGTGGATTACAGGACTATCAGTCCAAAGGACTGGACTAATGATCCAGGGGCATGAGTTCAAATCCCTCCATGTCAACTGGGGAGATTATACATAGTTAGTTAAGAAGTTAGAATAGAAAGCTTGTATTGGTAATGATGAAACTGCAAGGTGGCAGGAAGAAATCCATCTGATTCACTGTTGTCCTTTGTGGATGGAAATCTGCCGCCTTACCCAGTCTGTTCTATATGTGACTCCAGACCCACAACAGTGTGGTTTACTCTTAGCTTTTGAAATGTATGCATAAGTCGCTCAGTTCAAGGGTAATAAGAGTCACACTGATTTCATAACAAGGGTAATATTCAAAGGTGCCTTAGTGATATCTAAACCTGCAAAAGAGCAATCAGTCTGCTTGGAAGTAACTCTTTTTCCTCAATGTCCTGAGTCCTAGCTCCAAGCTCCTGATCACACCCTTGTGCCTCACCACTTATTCTGACCTAAGATCTGCCTAGATCCTCAACTCTGGAATAAACATGGATGGCCAGTTATATAGAGGAATAGGCAGTAAGAACAGATGGAAAGGTAGATAGGCACAGACAGATGAACAAACAAATTGACATAATGATACAATTCTATTAGTCAATAAATAATATCCTGGAGCCTGCAGCCTGATAGATCCTATCCTGAAATATGTTGCTCATGCTTTAGTGGAATTGGCGCAGGTCACTTTAGCTATTGTGCCGGTAAAAAATTCACGTTTCTAACTGAAGGTTAAGTAGATCATTTCCAGTTGTTAAGCCATTTAGTTTGTCCGATATCCTGAAAAAAATGACGATGACAACTCCATTTCATGCAGCCCCTTGATTACAAAAAGTTATTTCAGATTAACTCACAGATGGGAATCAGGAAAGGGATAGCAAGGTAGAATGGGAGATTAGAATGGGAGACTGCAAAGGCACAGAGCAAGGTGTTGGAGTTAGGGTAGGGAGTTATGAGGAGAAAGGAAACTTGGTATTTGGGTGAATGGAAGATCGTAGCTCGATCAAAAGAGCTGAGGGTTCAGGAGTGGCTGAGTGGACAGAAGAGCCAGCAGAGATAAGGTTGGGCAAACCCAAAGCAGGATAGATTTATTCAGTCATTCAATCCTCTTCAATGCAGAAATGGCACTTGAGACTTCCAAGGGAGGACATCACTGTTACCGATCTGTGATCTATCTGATGTTTGTGTCCCATCTCAGACCATGTGCTTTCATCTCTTTCTCTGCTGCTCTTTGCTGTTCATCCGTGGGATGACCTCTTTTATGTTCCCTGTGTGAAGTCCAGCACAGACTGTTTCAAGCACTGTCTCTGATGCCATTCCACATTCATACACTTAAGCCATCTCTCATCACTTTGCATCCCTCCTCTAATGCTGTTTTTGTTTTGAGGTTCCTCACAGCCTGAAATTTCCAAGGATTTTTCCCAGGCACTTGCCTTTAGGTTTTGAACTTCCAGGAAGATATATGGAGAAAGATTGTTAATGCTATGCATTGGAGGACAAGAAGCTGATAAAGTCAGCAAGCAGGAGAGGGACTGTTTTTTATGTTGAGAAGATTATACGGAGCAAAGGTTCACAGCAGCTGGTGTACATGAGGGGTAGAGGAGGGGAGGCTGGATCCAGATCAGACCAGAGCACAGAGCTCTGACATATGCTGACCAGAATCAGGCAGGAGTCACATTGATTTCATAACAAGGATAATATTCAAAGGTGCCTTAGGGAGGCTGCATTCTGTACCCCTTTCACAGAAGTCAGGCAAGGCCTTTACCCTGAATACCTCCTTGCTCACTCCCCCTTCCCTTTGATGTTTCAATGAATGACTCTGAGCTCTGTCCAAACAAAAACAAAAGGCCAGCTTCAAAAAACAAACATGCTGTTAATCTAAGCAGCACATCAACGTTGACTGAACCTTGGGCAATTTGGTATTTGGCCGGAGACCCCCTTGACAATGTAAGCTATGAGCCATGGCAACCCTGCTCTCTCAGAACCATGCTCTCGGACAAAACTGCAGTGTGTTCTGAGAGGCTTTGTGGAGATTGTCTGTGAGCCAAGTTAATCCATATAGTTAATTCAATCCAAGCACCAGTGACCCCTCTCATCAAGGAAATCAATGGAATCAAAATTTGCATAATTTATTAACTGTCTAAGAGCTGCGATAAATTATTTATACGAGTCTGCATTCTCTGTTTCAAAAAGAAATTAAAACTGTTGCAAGGAAAATATTTAATAACATTTAAGTGAAATATAACAACCTTTTGTCTTCAAAGTCCTGGCTTGGAAATGTGCCACCCCAGCCCATACAAAGCACTTCAAGGACTTTTTTAGCACAGAAGACAGTTGACAGTGCCTAGAATTTTGCCACCACAAATAAAATCCAATGGAACCACTGCACAGAGCAGGAGCAAATTGATGATTGCACCAGAAATACTACCAGTTTCCGAAACAAGCTTGACTAAAGAGTTATAAGGAATTGAACATTAGTTCATTCTCACACAAGCCTACTTGACTGCTTCTGTCAATGAGCTCGTTGCACAACCATCTCCCATCGGGAATGGCCACTGACCTCAGACAAGTGCGAGGGACCAGCAACTTGCAAGGTCCACATAAATGGAGTGGCTCTGAAATGTAAAGCTCAGTGTAGGATCAGGTCCTGGTTTCAGTGATCAAGCTGTGGGGATTTCAATTGACCTGTTGTAGGAGCCAGCTCTTCAAAACTTTTGACTTGCCTTTCATGTTTTATCTGCGTCCATAATCTCCATTTATCAGTGTGGTGAATGCTCAAATATTTGTACTGACTCTCATGACTATTACTTGGGATCTATGTTGGCAGAGGAAATAAACTAGTTATTGCCACTTTACCAGCTCCTCCCAAAGAGTATGAAAGACGTGACCATCAGAATAAAGGACGGGTTTCTCATGGGCCCAGTTCCAGCACCCGCCTGCTTACTCTTCAATCTTCAATAACATTTCCAATATGGCTACTTATTTAAGCACATAATAAGACTTGTACTTATATGATGCTTTTCACATTCTTTTTCAGAAATCCTCAAATATTTTACAGTGGTCACTTTTGTAATGTAAGAAACACGGCAGCCAAATTGTGTACAGAAAAGTTCCACAAATTGTGAACATAAAATATGTTTTTGTTATATTGGTTGAGGATTAAGTATTGACAGGATAATTGAAACATCTCCCCACCCCTCTATGAATTAGTGTTTTGGGATCTTTTGGAATCAGCAGTGTGGATTGACCATCTGTAATTGTCCCTGAACCGAGAAAGCAGTTAAGAGTTAGCTGGTGATCCTGGAGTTACACACAGGTTGGATCAGGAATAAGGACAATAGATTTTCTTTCCTGAAGATCTTCAATAAAGCAGATGCCTTTTACAGAAAAACAGTACAGAGTCCAGCATTTTTTGAATTCCAGATTTATTTAATGACTTCAGTTTACTGTTCCCCTGCCTTGAATGATTCCATATCCATGGATCAGTGGTCCAAAGCTGTGGCTGCAAGTCCAATAACAAAAACATCACTGCTGCACCACTCACACATAACTTGACATCCCATCTGAAAGACAGCACCTTTAACAAAACATCACTCCCTCAGTACTACTTTGAAGGGCCTCCTTAAGATGTTGTGGTCAAGCTTCTAGAGTGGTCTTGAACCAAGGACCAGCTGATTTAGAGGAGGGTGTGTTACCAAATGTGACACTGCTGGAATTATTGCAAAGCTGATACAAGATAAGACCATTCAGAATGCAAACTCACTTCTTTCACTGACTGGATCTATTGCAGTCTCCATCCCATTGTTTAAACTTCTGCAGGAAAAGTCTCCAAAGTTTCTTCAAATGGTACATCTCTCAAAGGCCTTAACCATCATGGGGCTCTGGAGGAATTTTATTAGCTTCTGTGAGTTGACATTGCACAGAAAGGTCTCTCATGGCTGATATTGTGGAAATAGAAAGCAGCCCAGACTGGTAGGATAGGTAGTACGACCTGAAACCCGAATGAATCCCTGAAGTGGGATTGTCCAATGGGGAGGAAATGTAGCAGGAAAGATTTGAGGAACCGTTATCATAAGGTGTTAGCTGTATCCTTGTTGTCTACTCTCAACTGATCAGGAATATTGGAATTTAGAGGATGAGATTAGGCACTTAACCCTTCAGACTTCTTTCACTATGATTATTACTGATCTGTCACCTATTTTTCGTTAATGAGCATCCATCAGTCTCAAATAAAATTCACCACTTGCCTTTTCCAAAAGATATTTCCAACCTTCTCCCACCTTCTGCATGTTGAAATGCCTGTTAATTCACTCCTGAATGGCCCGACATTAATTTTTAGATTATTCCCCTTAGTCCTGGAATCCCTCAGCAGAAATAGTTTCTGTCTATCAACCCTGTGGCTTTCTTTATTATCTTCAAATCTTCTATCAAATCACCCTTTGAGCTTTCAAATTCCAGGACAGTGCAGCCCTACTTTGTGTGACGTCTCCTTACAGTTGGAACCCAGGTACCATTGTGGAGTTTCCTGAGGACAAGCATCATTTCTCATGAAATCACATGCCTGTGGATGTGACCACTGATGGACTCTTCCTCACACTTTTACGAGCTCATAAGTGCCCTGTCCTAATGGAAGCAAAGTGATATTGTTAGAAGCCTAACAGAGTCCCATGTAGGTGCAGACTTGGTGAATCCCATCTGGAGCGAATGCAATGGAATTAGAAGTTACAGTGAGGAAAAATTAACTCTCCCTCCAAAAAATAAATAAAGGAAACCTAGCTGACAGCTGGGAGTCATGCGCCTGAACTTCAAACAGATAGTTTCAGCACCTCGGAGCCTTATGTCAGCTGAACCTCTCTACCCCATTGAGAATGTCCTTCAAGCCATGTTTGTTTGTTTATTTTCAGAGGCTGCACAGGGAGCTTAGCTCGAGACCGCATGGGATTCATAAGACTGCACAATAGTGAGTGGGACACAAAAATAAAATGAAATGCAGTTCTGCTACTAGCCTGGGTTGCATGTATTCAATTTAATTAGCAGCAGTGGAGCCACCAAGAGACATTCCTCATCTTCACTAACTAGCCACACTGGGGCCATTTCAGACAAAGCTGCGGTTAATTCTGACACAGGCCATCTGTAAAAATCACTTTCCCAAGCAATAAGGCTGCTTAATTTGTGTTTTAAGTGGTACAGTATTAAAGAATTTAAATAGAGTGCTCAGGGTTAAACACTGACCATTCTTACATGACCTTACTCAACATTTGACAAGTCAGATCTCTCCATCCCTGATTGCACAAACTCAATATTACTGCATTGCATGTTAATGGAATCAAGTTGTAACCAGGAGAATGATACCACTTGCAACCTTGTTAAGTAGAGCATTAATAGTCAGATACTTTGTCCGTGGCTTGCTTTCTGAAACAGATTCCTTCAATCTGAATGTGTCACCCGACACCAAAAATCCACCAGCTATCCTGGAGTAACTGCATCAGTGAGCTGGTAGCAATTATGCCTCTGGGCTAGAAAGTTGCAGTTTCCATTTGCCTCAGAATTGTTGCTTTAGAACAATATTGACGTTTGCTGTAAAATCAACTTCCTCGATCGAGACATTAAACTGTCCTGTTGCCTCTTTTCCTTGTTCCTTTGGATCTTCCAGAGTCTGTGAAATTATTAGAGGATAACTATCCTAGCTATCACACTGAAAACTAGCTTATGGACCATTCACACCATTGCTTTGTGTAGGATCCTACTTATTTAACAGTATCCACTTCCCTTATAGAGAATTTATTATAAAAGGAATGTTTAATTTGGAAGGAATTATGTACTTTCTTAGACTGGCAAAAGATGGAGACTGGTATCCCAAAGCTCTAACATCAAAGGTTTTTCACCAGTTACATAAACTATTTGAATAAAGCACTCAGATGTATTTATGGTGACTCCAGACTACGGAGTTACAATGCTTAAGAAGACTTCAGGAAAATGCAAGAGGATACATGTGTGTGTGTCATGGACAAGTGAACGTAAATATCAATCATAGTGTAATGGTATGTATAAGGAAGAAGAATATGAAGGCTCCATACTCATTGGAAATAGTGGATAGAAGTTCATCCTCGGCCATATGTGTTAAATGTGCTCTGCTTCAGCAGCCTCGTTTCTGAAATTTTCTCAGAAGTCAATTCAACTGTTTTCAGAACAGAGTGCAACGTGAAACTGCTGCTATATTGCACATTAGTGAATCCTAATGGTTCAAATGGGGGCGAAGAAGCAGAGGAATCCGGGGGTAGAGAAATCATTCAAAGTAGCAATGCAGGTTAGTAAGTCCACAACAGATGCAAGACAAGCATAAGGGCTCAAATCTAGAAGAATGGAATTGAAAAGCAGAGAAATTAGGTTAAACGCATAGAACCAGAATGCTCAAAATCAGAGTCTTCTGGCTCAACTTTACTTGATGGCCTTGGAATGGAACCTGTGACAAACAAATAAAGTTTCTAACAGAATCTGATGATTGTTAACAAGGATGATTGCATTCATTCAAGGCTGAATGATTATCAAACAGACGAGTGTTGTAACAGGTGGTGGACAGGGAGAACTGGGCCCACAGGTGGAAGGTGACCTATCACTTCATAGGACGTCATAGACTTAGCAGCAGACAAATGAGGATGTGCCAAGGATTGATCTGTGGATGATATTAGATCGATTCATATGGGCTGGAAAGAGGAACAATTGTCAGAGATGTTCTGGTTATGACTGGATTCATGAGAGTGGGAACAGTCCCTCTGAGCTGGACAATGGAGAAGTGATGTGGAATGGAACGGTATGATTGACCGTGTCAAAAGCCACAGAAAGGTCAGAAGGATGCAGGAGATGTACTTTCAGGTGACGATAGAGATCAGTGGCAGTGTGCAGGGAGAGTGGATTTGAAGGTGGACTAAAAGAGGAAGATAAAGTGTAACTGCGTAACCGGAATGTTGTGTAACTGTGGAGAGTCATCATTGATTCAGCAGGGTAAGGGTTACTTGTGTTATGTACCAAGTTGCTGTTTTTAGTAGTTGGCAATTTCAGAACATCTTCAAGAGGCAATTAGTTGATTCTACACCATTAACCAATATTTGAGCTGCAGGCCAGGACTTGGCCACTGGTAAAGTGTCTTTGCCATCATGGAATAATCCCATCATTTCCTCAGGCTGTGGCACAGGATAATTGGAACTCTCCAGCAATCACAATGTAGGTAATGGATTCTTTACCGCACCTGGACTGAGCCATCTGCTCAAACTGACACACCAAGACTGAAGTCACTAGGAAGGCACATATAATCAACAACTCTTATATGCTAGATACAAATAATTTATAAATGCTTAAACAAAACAAAATCAGTAATTTTTTTGGTCACTGCTGCTGAGTCCTGCAGACATGTCAATCTTGTTTGAGCTAATCTCCAACAGGGGCAGGAGTAATGATGTTACAGCTGTCTTCAGCTTCCCTGGATAACTGGAAGAAAAAAAGGTGCACAGAATTTGGAATCCCTGATAATTATCCAAGGAATCCCTCTGGAAGATGCATGAGCTTGGATTTTAACTGAGGAGTGGATAAGGCTACCTGTGGGAACCCACTGCTGATGAGAGAATTGGTTGGACAAATGTACAACTGAAGAGAGCCCACAGTCTACATCCTGGCTTATTCCCCAGGTGATGGTTGCCAGGGAGAACTCTGCCTACGCCATCCTTATCATTTAATTGACTTTGTGGCCTGTTTGCCTCATGCCAGTGGCAACATCTTTTTTTCTGAGCTCGGTGGTCCTGGGCTGGGTCCTACTCCAGACAAGAACATAATCCAACCTGGCTTGTCCGAGAGAGTGTTGTATTGTCAGACATGGAGTCTTTTCAATGAAAGCCAACTAATCCTCCAAAGAGCAACTCCTAATCTGTCCCTCCCATGCTCCTTTCTTGGCCAATGCCACCTGTGGCATCTTGGACCAGAAGTCCACACATACCATTGGAAAAGTCAAGAACCGAGACAGTTTGATCACCATTCCAATTTATATCCATGCAATTAATCAATAGCAAAAAAAGTGATCTATTAAGTCAGTCTTAACACTTGAGATTTGAGACTGACCCCAGCAAACAAATCTTGACCTGGTCTTGATGATGGTACAATGCTCAGTTGTCTTCTAAATATTCTGCTTCATTAGTTTTAAATAGCAATAAAAATAGCTTGCATTCCTTTAGAATAGATAAATGTCTCTAGGTAACTCACAGAGGAGTTACTGGAGGCAACTAGAGGCCAAACAAAAGACGGAGGTATTAGGAATCCTTTTACATTCATTTTCTTCTTTCCACCTGCATCAACACTTTGTGAACTGAAAATTCGTTCCAAAGTCTCCAACCTGAACTCACTGTTTCCCAGAACCTCAGGGCAGATAGCAGAACATTGGACCTCTCCATCATGGTACTTTGGAGACCCTGGATGGCATCAGTTGCAGGATTTACAGCTTGTGGGTGTTTCTTTTAGTCAGCTGCCTGACCATGCACTTGTACCTCCTGATTCATTCATTGTTCTTCAACTGATAATGTGCTTCACCTTACCTCTAACTTGGAATCACAGGAATGGCTACTCCTTCATTTTTGCTCAGTGCAGGCTGAGGAAGGGGCGTGAACAAAGGTGACCTGGAGACTTTGCAAATAAGCCAAAATGGTCCCAAATGATCATTGCACATCTGCAGCCACAATGCAGCAGACTGAGGTGAGGATTTGCGGATCTAAATGCCACGTTATGATTTGAGGAAGTGGTTCTTATTTTTCTGAAACAGAAATTGCACTGGTACTAATATTCTTCACATCAATGAGTACTAAATACATGAAGGAAATTTTTAAAAATAGTTCACATTTTTCTCCTTACAGCATTTTTCCAGCGCCATTCCTTGACCAGACTGAAAGGGAGGCATTCCCTTCTGTGATACAGCATACTGCTGTGATTAATGAGCTGAGAAATGAAGCCAGATCCTACCCTGAGCTAAGATTGTCCAACGATCTTAAATAATTTAAGGATGTTCTGCGTTGTTTGATCAAAATTATTGAGGCCATGTTCTGCTTAAAAGGTGTAATCCAGGGGAGCCCAGTTCTTACATATTATTTCACAAGTTCTGTTTTATTTTGGAAAGGTTTTGTTCTGATTCTTAAAGAGTTAAAAGCAGATTGATACCCTGATGTTATTATGTTATTCAAAGACAAGATCAAGGACCCTTTAAGTGACTGGTGATGTAATTCTCACACCAGTTTCAGTTGGGCAGTTTCAAACAGCTTAGCTCTATTAACTTAAACATTTCTATTTACTTAAATATTACCCACCTAGAACAGGGAAAACAGAGCTTGAGTACTGGAATGTGAGTCACACTCTGTTGCCAAAATAAACTACGATAACAAAATAGTTGCAATAATTTTCAGCATGATTATTACAGGCAAGATCGTCTGGATTATAATCACTTTGGAGTCATTACTGCTCCAACCACACGGTAACACCCATTGCAAATAATAAACTCCAGGTAAATAAGGAAGGAATGACTAATTAATCCCTACAAACTGCAGCCTGTTATCTTTAGGCACTGAGTGATTCCATAATGCTAACCGGAGTTGCTACAGAAACAGTATTATATCAGGACACATTGCAAATGTGTTTCTTGTTGGAGAAGTAGAGTTAAACAATAGAGGGAAATTTTATCCAGGGAGTGCAGTGGTGGGGCTTCCTCGAGTCTATGTGAATACATCTGATGTCATCCATGCGCAGAGCAGACCTGTTGTCATTTTCATGGTCAATCTTCCAAGTTCCAAACAACCTTTTCAGCTCTGGTAGCTGGAGGAGCAAGAGACTGGAGGCCACTTCCTCTTGCACTCTTGTTCCGCGGTCAGTAGCACAACAATAGTGGGATTCTTGAAATAATCAGAGCTTCACCACACACTGAAATACCAGGTAGAGGAGCCCCAGCCCCAAAGTGATAAATGATTAGACAACAGAAACACCCACGATAATAAGTCCATGCTTGCTTAACTAAGCCAACAATGGATGAAATGTAGAGGGTGTCTGACTCACATCTCCAAGCTTCATTGTTGCTCATGCCTATCATATCAGGAACTGATGGAAATTTTGGGCATTATTGATATTAAGGGAACCAAGGGATGTGCAGTTATAGAGTCATACAGCATAGAAACAATCCCTTCAGCCCACCAAGTCCGCACTGAACATCAGGCACCCATTTACACTAATTCTACTTTATTCTCCCTATGTTGCCATCAACTCTCCATAGATTCCACTGCTTACCTACCCACCAGGGACAATTTGTGGTAGCCAATGAACCTACCAATCCGCATGTCTTTGGGATGTGGGAGGAAGCTGGAGCACCCAGAGGAGACCTCCATGTTCACAGGGAGAATGTGCAAGCTCCACACAGAAGCACTGGTCATCAGGATTGAATCCGGGTCTTTGGTGCTGGGAGGCAGCAGCTCAATTAGCTGCATCACTGTGCCACCCTGGTTTCTTAAAGTTCTTGAATAAAAGTGGCACAGAGTTAAAGATCAGTGATGATCTTAATGAGTTATGGACGGGTCAAACAACTGACTCCTGCTTCTATTTCTCATGTTCACATGTTTTTGCAATCAATAAATAGAAAACATTGCACAACTCAGAATATGAGAAGAATGTCATGAGTTGGCTGATGAAATGTGTTACCAAGAGACTTCTTGAAACGTAGAACAAGTAATGAGATTGAAATGTGTTTACAGTATGAGTGTTTGAAATGGGTTGCAAGGAGTGTTTTCTCTCTTTCCCAGTTCTAACGAACAGTCCCAGACCTGAAATGTTCTCTCTGTTTCTCTTCCCACAGATGCTGCCTGATCTGCTGAGTGTTTCCAGTAATTTTTGTGATTGTCACAGGAGGTTGTTTGGAATGTATTTACAAGTTGTGTTTGAAATGTTGAACAAGGAGTGTGTTAGAAATGTGTCAACAGAGAGTGTGCTTGGATTGAGTTCACAGGGAGTGTGTTTGAAACGGGCTACATGGTGTGTGTTTAAAATGTGTTTATAGGAGTGTGTTTGGAATGGGTTTACAGGGACTGTGTGTGGAATGTTTACAGGAAGTGTACTTGAAATGTATCTACAGGCAGTGTATTTGAAATGTATTTTACGCAAGGTATTTTTGAAATGTGTTTACAGAGAATGTGTTTGAAATGCACTTACAGGGAATTTTTCTGAAATATGTTTACACACTTTGTTAGAAATGGGTTACAAGGAGTATCTTTGAAATGTGTTCTCAAAGAGTCTTTGACATATGTTCACAGGGAGTGTGTTTGAAATGTGTTTACAGAGAATTTATTTGAAACATTGGCCTTTATGCAAGAGGATCTAGTGCAAAAGTAAAGACATCTTACTGCAAATATATAATGCCTGGTGAGTCTACTCCGAGGATTTTGTGAACGGGTCTGGTCTCTCTACCGAAGGAAGGATATACATGTGACAGAGATGATGTAATGAAGGCTCATCAAATTGATTCCTGGGATTGGGATAGTGTCCTAGGAGGAGAAATTAAGCAGGTTGGGTCTAAGATTCCAAGTTTAGGAGAATGACAGGTGATATCATTGAAACATAAAAATTCTGACAGGACTTGACAGGAATGATGTTTCCCTTGCTGGGATATCTAGAACCAGAGGTCACAGTCTGTTCAGGAACAAGATGAGAAGACATTTTGTTACCCATGAAGTAGTAAATCTTTGGAATTCTCTACAGGCTGTAAAGGCTCAATCATGGAGTGTATTCAAGATAATGATTGATAGATTTTTGAATGTTAAGGAAAGCAAGGATTTGGTCTTGAAAAATGGTATTGAGATGAAGTGGTATTGAAACCAGAAAAGTGGTATTGAGATGAAGTTTCAGCGATGATCTTACTGAATGGCACAAGGAATCAAATGGCCTAAACCTGTTTTTTTTTCATATGATCTCCTGTTAATACAAATTCTCAAAGGAAGAATGATACTGACTTTTACAATATGGGATTTGGCAAGCAATAGATTCACAGCGATCCAAGAGGATATAGGTGAATTAGCAGAATAAAAGAATGACAGGCGGGTACAGATGTAATTTATCGTAAAATTGTGCAAAATTAAGATTTTCTTCTTTGGTGGAAACGCTTCCTCATAGGGACACAGGCACCATTACACATTGTACTGGAAAAAGAAATAAACATAATACATGTATAAGTGTTGAAATCAGGCATAAAGTAGTTGCAAGTTGGTTATTAGGATTACGACCTTTCAGTCTGTTCCACCATCCCATTAGATCATGGTTTTCCCATAGCCAACTGCATTTGCTTGCCTTTATTCAATTTCACTAATACCTTCACCTAACAGAACCTATCAACCGGAAAACTTTCGGATCTTCTGAACTTTAGAGTGAACAATGCACCCTGATTTCACATTTGAATGGTCAAGGGATAATACCTAAAAGCACCCTTTTTGCACAAAAGTTTTTGCGGCATTGTGGAAATTTTGTGGTTGTCAGGCTGTGGTACTACTTACGGTGGAGGGACGACGTCCAGAGAGCAGTAGTACTCTGCGGTAAGGCATTAGTATAGTTTATGGTGAAGTATTTCTTTCACCCTCTGTCCTCTTATCTATGTTTGGTTTATCCTTTTGTGTCCCTTACACAGACATTTTTCTGGCCTTTCTCTGTTCATGTGTCCAATCTATTTCACCTTCAGATCCTTCCTTTTAGTCTTCTGTTTCTCTTACTAATTTTCCTCACACTTACCTTTTAGCTGTTCAGTTACCATGACCAATGTTACATATTCTTTCCTTCCTCTTGCCCTCCTTTTTTTTGGTTTTCTGTGTCTGTTGCAATTCGATTTTGTTTACCCCCTTTAACACTTTTTAGGCTCATACCATACAAAGCAATCCACACATTCCCTGTCTTTTCCTGAGCTTTCTCTGGCTCTTCTGTTACTCAGCTTTATGTATTTCTTACCATTCTTTCCTTGAATTCTGTTCCTTTCTCCTGTCTGTGCCTCATGACTTCCTGTTCTGATGCCCTTCTGCGCTCTGATTGTTTTGCTATCTGCTCCATTACTTTCACATCTCTGCTTTCTTTACGCCATTGCTCTCTTTCCACTCTATCTCTCTAGCCTCTTGTCTTTTTACTATCAGTTCTTCTTGGCATGTTCATCTTCATCATGTGCCTCACACACATTTACAGTTCTATTGATTTAAATCTTATGTGCGTTTCTTCAGCTTTTTCTCTTCCCCTTCGATGTCTACTAATCTATTAATTTTTGCTTCTGTTTTCTTGATACGATTCTTCCTCTTACTCTTCTGTCATTGTGTTACACATACTTTCTTTCCTTTTACACCTGTGTGACCATACTTGTCCTTTCTCATTGCTTACTGTTGTTCTCACCCTTCTGTAAACCCAATACCTTATCTCTTCCTTCTGATGTATGTACAAATGAACTATAAATAATCTTGAGTTTCCTCGCATAAAACACAAAGGCGTCAGTGTAATATTTTACCTCACACACAAGGATTTCTTTGCAAATTTGTTGACCTTTTGAAAATTTGCTTCCTTCCCCATCTTTCTGAGTAACTATGAGTAATTATGAGAGGAATCGATAGAATAGACAGCCAGAGTCTTGTTTCTATGGTAGAGGTGTTGAAAATTAGAGGTCATAGGATAAAGGGAAGAGGAAGGATGCTTAAAGGAGATCTGAGGGGTAAATTTTTCATGCAAAGAGTAGTTGGCTTCTGGAATGAGCTGCCAGAGGAGGTGGCGAAATTAGGAACAGTAACAACATTTAAGGCATATCTGGAGAGGTACTTGAATGAGCAGGACATAGAGGGATATGAAATTAACACAGGCAAGTGTTATTAGTGTGGATAGGCATGATGGTCAACATAGATGCAGTGAGCTGAATGGCCTGTTTCTATGACTATAACCTTCACCTTTCAATTAATTTATCATCATCTCTTCACCTTGATGCCATGCCTCCCATTTGTTAATTTGATTCACATTCTCCCTTTCCAATTAATTTGTCTCATTGTGTTCACTTCTTTCTGCAGATATACAACCAGCAGAAAGCCAGAAGAAACTTAACTCTTTCTAGGTTAACAAATGCTGCAATTGGCCCTTGAGAGACCAGAAAAGATGAGAATGAGTAAATTAAGAGTAAGACTAATTCATTTACAGAGGACAGTAATTATCTGGAATAGTTTATTTGTGAAGAATGTGGGAGCCAAAAATTTAAAATAAAAATGCAGCATTTGTTGCTTCATTTGCAGAGGACAGTAATTATCTGGAATAGTTTATTTGTGAAGAATGTGGGAGCCAAAAATTTAAAATAAAAATGCAACATTTGTTGCTAGATTAGCACAAGATTTTTCACACAATCGTGATACAAGTTCTAGGGCCCTTAGGTAAAGCTTGATACCGATCCTTGTAAGAAGAAGGAAAACAGAATGACTGAGCAGATTCTGAAGGATCTCATGTTATCACCATAAAACAAGCTGTTCTTTGAGACTACAGCATGTTTGATCTCCAAATGTTGGACAGAGAGTTCATTGCAATGTGCCTGGGGCTGTCCAGAATGAATACCCATTGGAGGGAATGATGTTCCATGGTGAGATAATCTTGCCAATTGGATGGATTATTATCCATTATGAAGGTAGCTGGAATGTTATTTCTTGCCATTACATTTATTGTTTTGTATTCTTCCAAGCAATCTGAAAAGCAACACTCTTGATCAAAAATTAGTCAGGCTGCAAGGTGGGTGTTTGTTGTCTGAGGCAAGGTCATTGAGTATTGTCAAAAATCCAAATTCAAATGTTTATGTTTATTGAGGTATAAACACAAATACTCAGCAGGTAAGGCATTGACTGTTATTAGGCCCACTAACAGAATACTTCCAGCATTTTCTGTTATTATTTTAGATTTCAGGCATCTACAGATTTTTGTTTTTCTGAATCAGAATTAGAATCAGAATCAGATTTATTATCACTAATTTAGATGATGTGAAATTTGTTGTTCTGCAACAGCAGTACATTGCAAAGACATAAAATTACTGTAAATTACAAAAATAAATAGTGCAAAAAATAAGGAATAATGAGGTAGTGTTCATGGGTTCATGGACTGTTCAGAAATCTGATGACAGAAGGAAAGAAGCTGTATCTAAATCATTGCGTGTGGGTCTTCAGGCTCCTGTACCTCCTCCCTGATGGTAGTAACGAGAAGAGGGCATGTTCCAGATGGTGAGGGTCCTTGGTGATGGATGCCACCTTCTTGAGGAATTGCCTCTTAAAGATGTCCTCAGTGGTGGGGAGGGCTGTGCCCACGATGGAGCCGGCTGAGTCTACAACCCTCTGCAGCCTCTTGCGATCCTGTGCATTGGAGCCTCCATACCAGGCGGTGATGCAACCAGTCAGAACTTGAAGCTGCACATCCTTTCCACCGCTGACCCTTCAATGACTGGTGTGTGTTCTCCTGATTTCTCCTTCCTGAAGTCCAGAACCAATTCCTTGGTCTTGCTGACATTCAGTGTGAGGTTGTTATTGTGACACAACTCGACCAGCTGATCTGTCTCACTCCTATATGTCTCCTCGTCACCATCTAAGATTCTACCAATGACAGTGATGTAATTGGTGAATTTATAGATGGTGTTTGAGCTGTACTTAGTCACACAGTCATGAGTGTGGAGAGAGTAGAGCAGTGGGCTAAGCACACATCCTTGAGGTGCATCTGTGTTGATTGTCAGCAAGGAGGAAAAGTTACAACCGATCCACATGGACTGTGGTTTCCTGATAAGGAAGTCGAGGATCTAGTTGCAGAGGGAGGTACAGAGGCCCAGGTTTTGAGGCTTGGATGGTCCACTGATGGTTATTGCTTAGCTGGTGCCACAAATCTGTTGTTCTGTTCCTGAACTCATGGTGTAGTCAGTAGCTAGCAAGACTAAAGTTAGGGATACAACACACAAAACACTGGAGGAACTCAGCGGGTGAGGCAGCATCGGTGGAGGGAAATGGACAGCCAATGTTTCGGGTCTAGACCCTACATCAGTTCAGATCTTCCAGCACTTGGTCCATAGCCTTCAAGGACTAAGCTATTCAAGTGTTTGTCCAGACATTTCTTAAATGTTGTCAGCGACTCTGCTTCCACCATTATCTGAGGCAGTGTGTTCCAGCTACTTCCCATTCTCTGGGTGATAAAGGTCCCCCTCAGATCCCCTCTAAGTCTCTTGCCCCTTACCCTAAATCTATGTGCTCCAGTTTTATTCACCCTGATAAAGGGTCAACTTTCCTGCAGTCTAGCCCATCTATACCCCTCATAATTTTATATCCCTCAATCTTATCCACTCTTAGCCTCCTCCATTCCAGGGAAAATAGACCAAGCCTCTCCTGTCTCTCCTCTTCTCCTGAAATTCTTCAACCAAGGCAACATCCTGGTGAATCTCCTCTGCACTCTCTCCAGCACTATCGCATCCTTCCTAGAGTGTGGTGACCAGAACTGCACGCAGTACTCTAGCTGAGGTCTGACCCACGTTATATGAAGTCGCACTATTTTGTTTTATATTCATTCAAGAGATATGAGCTTTGCAGACTGAGCCACCATTTAATTGCCCTTCCCTACTTGCCCTTGAGAAGGTGGTGGTGAGCTGCCTTCTTGAACCATTGCAGTCCTTGAAGTGCGGGTATACACACAATGCTGCTCGGGTGAGAGTTCCAGGATTTTGACACAACAGTGGTGAAGGAACAGCCATTTATTTCCAAGTCAAGATGGTGCATGGCTTGGAAGGCAACTTCCTGGTGGTAGTGTCCCATGTTTTGGCTGCACTTGTCTTTCTAACTGGTAGAGGCTGTGGGTTTGGAAGATGCTGTCCTGGTGAGTTGCCGCAGTGCATCCTGTAGGTGGTACAAACTGCTGCATAACCTCGCTGCTCTTGTATTCAATGCTCCTCGGTGATCTCTGGGGAAAGCCAAGGTGGATCACCATTTGGCACTTCATGCTGAACATGGTTGCAAATGTTTTGGTCTTGCCTTTGGCACTGACATGATGAGCCCCACCAGAGCTGAGAATGGGGACATTCTTGCAGCCTCCTTTTCCACCATTCGGGACTGGACGAGGTAGAAGATAAGATAAGATCTCTTTATTAGTCACATGTACATCGAAACACACAGTGAAATGCATCTTTTACATAGAATGTGCTGGGGGCAGCCCGCAAGTGTCGCCATGCTTCTGGCACCAACATAGCAATATTGAACTGCCGAACTTTGGTCTAATCCATTGGTTAGAACATAAACATGGAACAGTACAGCACGGAACAGGCCCTTCGGCCCAAAATGTTGTGCCAATGTAATTAAATTAATAATCAAATGCCCAACTAAACTAATCTCTTCTGTCCAAACATCCATACCTTACATTTCCCGCACATTCATGTGTCTATCTAAGAGACTCTTGATTGCCCCTATTTACCTCCACTACCATCCCAGGCAGCACATTCCAGGCACCCACCTCTCTCTGTGTAAAAAACTTGCCCCACACATCTCCTTTGAACTTACCCCCTCTCAACTTAAATGCATGTCCTCTAGTATTAGACATTTCAACCCTGGGAAAAAGATACTGGCTGTCTACTCTATCTATGCCTCTCATAATCTTATAAACCTCTGTCAGATCTCCCCTCAGTCTCTGCACGTCCAGAGAAAACAACCCAAGTTTGTCCAATTCCCCTTACAGCACATGCTCTCTAATCTAGGCAGTATCCTGGTAAACCTCTTCTGCACCCTCTCCAAAGCCTCCACATCCTGCCTATAATGGGGTGACCAGAACCAAATGCAATACTCCAGATGCGGCCTAACCAGGGTTTTATAAAGCTGCAGCATAACTTCCTGACTCTTGAACTCAATGTCTCGACAAATGAAGGCAAGCATGCCATATGCCTTCTTTACCACCATATCAGCCTGTGTAGCCCTTGGACCCCAAGATCCCTCTGCTCATCAACACTGTTAGGGGTATTGCCATTAACAGTGCATTGTCTCTTTACATTTGATCTCCCAAGGTGCAACACTTCACATTTGGCTGGGTTGAACTCCATCTGCCATTCCTCCGCCCATATCTGCAACAGATCTGTATCCTGTTGTCTCCTTTGCCGGTCTTCTATGCTATTCACACCACCACCAATCTTCGTATCATCTGAAAATTTACTAACCCACCCATCTACATTTTCATCCAGGTCATTTATATACATCACAAACAGCAGAGGTCCCAGTACGGATCCCTGAGGAACACCACTAGTCACAGACCTCCTGCTAGAATAAGTCCCATGACCACTACCCTCTGTCTTCTATGGGCAAGCCTATTCTGAATCCAAACGGCCAACTCACCATGGATCCCATACATCTTAATCTTCTGGATGAGCCTCTCATGAGGAATCTTGTCAAAGGTCTTACTGAAATCCATGTAAAGAATATCCACAGCTCTACCTTCATCAATCACCCTCGTCACCTCGTCAAAAAACTCAATCAAGTTAGTAAGGCATGACTTGTCCCGCACAAAGCCATGTAGACTGTCCCTAATTAGGCCATGGTTTTCCAAATGCTTATAAATCCTATCCCGAAGTATCTTGTCCAGTAACTTCCCTACCACTGCCGTGAGACTAACCAGTCTATAGTTACCAGGATTATCCCTGTTTCCTTTCTTGAATAATGGCTTTCTTGAATAATTGAACATTAGCTACTCGCCAGTCCTCTGGGACCTCACCTGTGGCTGGAGAAGACATGAAGATATTGGTCAAGGCCCCAGCAATCTCATCTCTTTCCTCTCTCATAACCTGGGGTATATCCCATCAGGCCCCGGGAACTTATCCACCTTAATGCGCTTTAAGAGACCCAACACTGCCTCCTCCTTTATCTCGAAATGCCCCAGCATATTAGTATGTTCCACAGTGATCTCCCTATCCTCCATGTCCTTTTCCTTGGTAAACGCTGATGCTAAGTACTCATTACTCCTCACCCACATCCTCCGCTTCCAAGAACATGCTCCCTCCTTTATCCTTGAGTGGTCCTACCCTCTCCCAAGTTATCCTCTTGCTCTTGATGTATGTATAGAATGCCTTGGGATTCTCTTTAATCTTACTTGCCAAGGACTTTTCATGGCCCCTCCTGTTTTTCCTAATTCCCTTCTTGAGTTCTTTTCTGGCTTCTTTATAATCCTCAAGTTCTCTGTTTGATCCTAGCTTCCTAAACTTTACAAACATTTCCTTTTCCTTCTTGACCCTTCCTAGTTCCTGCCTAATGCTCTCATAATTTGCCCTGCTCCAATTTAATACTCTCCCGCAAGGTCCATACTTATTCTTATCTATAGCTATCTTAAAACTTAAGGAGTTGTGATCACTGTTCCTTAACTGTTCTCCCACTGAAAGGTCAGTCACCTGGCCGGGCTCATTACCCAGCACCAGGTCTAGTACTGCCCCTCCTCTCATTGGACTATCTGCGTATTGATGTAAGAAACCTTCCTGGATACACCTAACAAATTCTGCCCCATCTAAACCTCTTGCACTAAGGAGGTCCCAGTCTATATTAGGGAAGTTGAAGTCCCCCGCTACAACAACCTTATTGGTTTTACACCTTTGCCTAATCTGACTGCATATCTGTTCCTCAATTTCCCGGTGGTTATTGGGGGGTCTGTAGCATAATCCCATCACAGCAATTGCACCTTCCTTATATTTGAGTTCTACCCATATAGACTCCGTGGATGAGCCCTCCATTATGTCCCCTCTGAGTGCAGCTGTGATATTGTCCCTGATTAAGAGTGCAAATCCCCCTGCTTTGACCTCCTTCTCTATCTTTTCTAAAACATCGAAGCCCTGGAACATTAAGCATCCATTCCTGTCCCTTTCTCAACCAAGTCTCTGTAACAGCCACAATGGATCCATGCTCTCGCTATGCGATTGCTTAGCACCACTCCTGTGCTGCAGCTTCAGCCACACTTCATCATTAGCAAGGATTCTCCCAACATGCCTTTCTGCATGCCTCTTTGAAACAGGTTTGGTCCTCTGGCTTGATCATGATGGTAGAGTGAGGGATATGGCAGGCCAAGTGGTTACAGATTGTGGCATGTACATTTCTGTTGTTGCTGATGCTCTTGGAGCAGCTTCTTTAAGATGGCTGACAATGTGTTTATCACAAAAAAAAAGTACTTTGAGTAAGATTATCTAGTCCCCACCAAGAACAACCAGATTTCAAATCATTAAAAATGGCTTTAAAAACTCTGCATTGACTCATTTGCAACAATGAACCCCAATCAAGTCTTTTGGTAAATTCAGTATTTTTATATGCTGAAACCTTTTAACACATACCCAGGCATCAAGGAAAGGAGGTCAACTTGACAACCATCTTCAAGGTTTGAAGACGGAACAGGACCAAGGAAGACTCGCCCCGCTCACTAATGTGATTTGAAGCCACGGCCAGTACAATGGGTGAGTCTGGCCTCAAGCAAAATTGGTTTAAATCAGTTTTTAAAGTTGTGGAAACTCCGTTCCAGCTTAGTGTATCTCATGACTGAAATTCTGTCACTTCTTGTGTCATGTCTGCCAATTTCACCCAGATTGATCTGATAAGACCAGCCAAAACTCAAAGCCACCACGTCGGTTGTAGTGTTCACACTGTAACTTCCAACCTGGATTAGTCCACACAATATGGATTAGGGATCAAGCATCGCCTCTTCTTTCCCTTGTTGCAAAACTCTGCATCTGATAACGCATATTCCTTCTGAGCCACAGGCAGTTCAGAGCAGTGAAATTTTAACCCTGCATAATGTTAATGAAACATGCTTTTATTTATGGTGATTCAGTAGCTATGGAGCATATGGATCTGCCTGGGTGGAGGGGGAGGGCAGACTATGCACAGAAATGTGTTATTGAAGTGTTTATGGAGAAAGACAGGAGGGTCTGTGTTTTAATACCACATTATTGTATAATATGAAACATATTTATGTCACAACTCCTGGCCCAGTCTGATCTGGATTCACTTTCAGTGAGGGAATTACCACAAGACTTCAACCAGGTGAAATAAATACACCAGCGTTGCCTGGATGGCTTTACAGACTGTTTTCTTTGCTGCTCAAAGTCAGCATGAAACCCAAGTAAAAACGGAAATGGTAAGCTCCTGAAGAATGCGGCCTACCCTAAGCAGCCACTGCCTGCTAGGCACAGCAGTCTGGCCACTGATCAGTTGAATTAGGTGTAGGACACTCAGTCCACTCCCCACAGAGAGACTGCCATGAAATAAAAACAGAAAGCGCTGCAGTATTTCACAGCACAATCAATACTTGGAAAACATCTCCAATCTCAACCGGTTAGATCTTAAGCAAAAGAGGAAAACGCACCAATGTGACATCCCAGAAACACCTTGAAGCCCTTTGTGCAGTACTCAGAGATATAAAATGAATCTGCCTGCAGGGCCATGATAAGGGAAAGTGCGGTGCCCAGAGCTAAAGGAGGCAAATACATACAGAGAGACTGCACGCAACAACTCAGTACATGATCTGCTGTGTTTAAATCTCAAAACAAATTCTTTGTTTGTCTCCTCTCTGAGTGCTTGTGACTTTACAGAGTTGATGTTTATTCAGCATGATTCTGCTTTCTTCCAGCTAACTGCCTGGTTTATCTGACCTGCAGTGTGCTTTCTTTAACCTCCTAGTAGTAGGAACATGAGGGGGCAAGATCTCCACTCTTTGTTGTTTTGCCACCACCTGGAGCTGCATCTGAGTGAGTCAATAAACAAAATGAATTGATCCATTGTGTTGGCTCCAGAAAAAGACTGCTAAAGCAGTGTTGCTTTTAATTTATAAAGATCTGTGTGTGTTATGTCAAAACCTTAGGGATGCAATTCTGCCCCAAACTCTTGTACTCAGAGGTTTGTAGGTGGTGTTTGATCTGGGCTAACAACACCGTGAGAGCACGTCCACCAAGTGAACTGCAGCAGTTCAAGAAGGCAGCTCACCCCTATACTTGAGGCCAATCAGGGATGGTCAATAGACCCTGGCCTTGCCAGCAATGCCCACATCCTATAAATGAATAAGAATATAACCAGTGACTGGTGTGCTGCTTCATTGGTCCAGTGGTATCTCTCCTGCCTCTGATGCAAAAGTTTGGTGTTTCAGAAAATGTTCCTAAATTTCTGTTGCTATTCTGGATTGGCACTTCAGTGAATCTCTCAACATGTGTCTTGCATTGTTTGAGGTTATCCTTCCCTGAAGATGTTAAAGCAAGATACTGAATAATTGTTCCAGTGACCATTAAATATCCAATGATACATTCTGAAGAGGAGCAGCAAGTTCTCCAGGTACACTGACTAATATACAACCCACATGAAACAAGAAGCGTAACTGTAACAGATTACACTCCTGTATCTTGGATTCAGTATGTATACTGTCTGTTGTGTAAGTGACTGCACTTTGAAAGTATTTCACAGTCACAAAGCATTGTGTGTCAAGGGAAACATGCCATGTGAAAAAAACAAATTATTTCCCTTTTCTTTTTATTTAATCATCCATGAGGTGTGGAATCATTGATAAGGTCAGCTTTATTGGCAATATCTAGTCGCACTTGAGAAGGTACAAGTGAATTGTCTTCTTGAAATGCTGCAGTCAGATTTGTGAAGATAATCCCACACTGCTGTCAGGTAAGGAGTTCTTGGATTTGGACCAGATCCATTAAAGAAACGGTGATATATTTCCATGTGAGAGTAACACGTGACTTGGAGGAGAACTTGCAGGTAGTGGTGCTTTTGTGTGCCTGTAGCTTGTTCGTTTTGCGAGTAAGAGTTGTGGGTTATGGAGACAGCAGCGCATTTTGTCGGTAGTTCACAATACAACCAAGATGTTCTGGTGGTGGAGGGAGTTTAAATTTAAAGTGGTTGATGGAAAACAGTCCTGGGAGCTGCATTATCCTTATTAGCAGTGAGCTTCTTGAGCACTGTTGAGCTGTACTCACCCAGGAAGCTTGGATTTGCAATGTTGGGAAAGCTTTGGGAATCAGGAGGTTGAACTTGCAGAATACCCAGTTTCTGAGCTGCCCTTTTAGCCACAGTATTTTATGCTGCTGGGTCCAGTTAAGTTTCTGGTCAATGCTTACCACCAAATTATTAGTGATGATAGCAGGGTTCACGCGACAATGATTTATTTTTAATGTTAACGGCAGGAGATTTAGACCCATCTGTTGTTGGACTTGGTCATTGCCTGTTCTTGTAATGCATAAACGTAACTTTCTACTATCAGCTCCTTGCTGAATGTTGCCCAGGTCTTGCTGTATCTGATCATGGCTCTGCTTCGTTACCTGAGGTGTTTCGGGTGGAACTGGACACAATGCCTGCAGCAGAGAATGGCTTACTTCTGAGCTTATGATGGGGTAAGTCATTGATGAAGCAGCTGAAGATATTTTGGGCATAGGACACTTCCTTGACTTAGATGATTGACCTCCACAAGAATAAATACCTTTCTTTGTGCAGGATATGACTCCAGCCAATATTCTGTTTATTTCCATTGACTTCAGTTTTACTCATCCCCCCCCCCCAGACCCCCACCCCCCCACCGCCCCCCCCCACCTGCTGTTGACACCGTCAGACAAGTGCTGCCTTGATGTCAAAACCAGTCATTCTCATCTCCTTCCAGAAACTGAGACCTTTCATCCATTTTGGACCAAGACTGTGATGAAATCTGGGAAACCTGAACCTATACCAACCAATGATTAGCAGGTTATTGATGAATAAGTTTCCCTTTATACACTGTCAACAACACCCTCCATACCTTGCTGCGGATTGACAACAGACTGATTGGATACTAACTATCTCTCAGTCCTGATGCAGGGTTTCGACCTGAAACATCGACAATTCCTTTCCCCCCAACAGATGCTGGTTGATCCACTGAGTTCCTCCAGCAGACTGTTTGTTGTTGGATAGTAACTAGCTTGATTGCATTTGTCCTGATTTTTGTAGATAGGCTGTACTGAGGCAATTTTCCACTTTGAAAATCCAAAAAAACTGAAATCTGAAAAAACTCAGCAAGTTAGGCAGCATTTGCAGAAAGAGAAACAGACACAGACCCAAAACGTTGACTGTTACTCTTTCCACAGATGCTGCCTTACTTGCTGAGTTTTTAAAATCTTCCACTTTGTCAGTAGTGCTGTAACTGTACTGGAACAGCTTGGCCCAAAGGTGCAGTTGGTTCTGGAGGGCAAGTCTTCAGTACCACATCTGAGATGTTGTCTAATCTCATTGTCTTTGCTCAGCCATTTCTTTATGACATATGGGTGAATTGAATCGGTTATTGATTGGTTTCTGTGTGGATCTCAGGCTGAGGCAGAGACAGATCTTCCACATGGCATGGTTGGCTGAAGATAGATGCAAAAGCTTGAGCCATATCATTGGTACTCACCTACTGGGCGTAATCATAATTGGGGATGCAGATACTCATGAAGCTTCCTGTTCCATTTACCTGCTTAATTATCTACTGCAATTCACAACTGGATATGGCAAGACTGCAGAGCTTTGAACCACTGCATTATTTGATTGACAATATTCTATCTGACAGCAGCAGAGGAATAACAATGAGCCATGGTGAATGGGGAAGGTTGCATAACTAGTTAGTATTACTAACAAGAAGCACGACACATTTCTGAGCTGGAGTCAAAGTTGCCTCCTGCACCAATACGTGAAGATGTTAACAAGTTGCTGGGTTCATCTCAAATGCATTACACTGTGAGATTAAGGTATTATTCTAACCTTGAGCACAACTTGCTCTTTGTGCCAAATATAGCTTATGCAGATCTTTCTTCATCTTCCCTTACAAATTGTTCATTGACATAACTGCAACATGCACTGGTCAGAGAACATCAGAGAACCTTTCATCGCAGAAAACCAGTACACCGCTCTGGTTCTTTTATTTGTAATGCTAGGAGTATGCAACAGCAACTGTGTGTGTCAATGGGGCAGTAATGAATAGGGAGATGTGTGGGTGAAGGCAAGTGGATTGGGGAGTGCTGTTGTGAATAGGAGAGAGATGACTGAGGGCAGGGCAGAGGTGATTTGGGGTGTGTGGGGTGCAAGGGTATCGGTGAGGCAAGTTCAGCTGAGTGAATGTTTGGATATGGGATATGGGTGTATTTAGGTGTTTGGAGGTATGTTGGGACACTGCAAGGGTTGTGTAGCTTGGGCAGGTTAAGTGGGAGGGAGGGAGTTGACTCAAGAGTCTCCTTACATTCACTTCGAGGATGATTATTCCAATGTCACTTTTGAAGTGTTATTATTTGAAATATTTATTAAAATATTCACTACCAAGAAGAGCAAAAAGGTTGATTTCCAACCTCAGTTCATGAATATCACAGAGGTATTCTATTGGAAGAAAGATTGAGAGTGGAACAGATTCAAAAAGTACTAGATGTTGCAGATGATGGAACAATTGAGATGACAGGAATAAAGATTATAAAATTTCCATATTATGGTGAATATCACACATTAATGAAACCACAGCTACAGGGCCAAATCCAGATGGCATTCACAGATTGGAAAGAATATTTGAGCAACAGAGCAGGATCTGAATCCACTACAATGTTACTCACATTGAGAAAATACTTGCTTTTTTTCATTGGAAAAGTTTGGTGTTGGCATGATTTGGTCAAGACATTTAGAATTATGATGGAATGGAATAGAGTGGTTATGTGTTCAGAAAATGGAGTTCCCTTTTTTGGTGCTGCATGTAGTGTTGATGCCTGATCAGATGACCAGCAAAAACTTTGGACGTTGTTGGAAAACCTGTTGAGAAACCATTGGGATCATGTGCAAAACTTCACCCGTGCATTTGCTGATGGCAGCCGCTGCATCATTGCCACACTGACCACTCGGAAGCAAGTCAGACTCTCCCTATAACACTCACAGTGGCCCCTAACCATTGCCAGTTATGGGCTCATCAAGAGGTCGAGTGATCATACTACCTTGCTCCGAGATGCAGAATCTTGAGATGATGAGATCATTGCTAGCGGTTGTCATAAAAGCAGAGATTAGAAAAATAAAGACACAAGAGATTGCAGATGCTGTAATCTGGAGCAGACAACAAACTGCTGGAGGAACTCAGCAGGTCAAGTAGCATCTGTGGAGGCAGAGGGATGGTTGATGTTTTGGGCTGAGACCCTGCATCAGGACCTGAAACATCGACCACACCTCTGCCTCCAGTAGTTTGCTTCTTGTGATTAGGAAAACGAGTCTGGCAGAGGCTGTGGGCAAAAGCTTATTGTCCCTGTAGGAACACTTTTATTTGTGCCCCTTTGCTGACTTGCTGTGGGAATTAGCCTGCACATGAGCCCAGGATCGCTGTTGTGGATCATAGACGCCAAAGCAAGCTGATTGGGTTGAATGTCAAGTTTACAAATTGTAATTTCAATGTAGCTCTTGTGAGTGGGACATTTGTGATATAACCCATGAACAAAGACTGATGGTCCTCAAGGCAGTCTGGAGATCTGAATTTAGATATTAATGTTGGTTACATTAACTTGCAACAGCAGAAGAATATCCTATGAACCCATTAAGTCTAGTATGTTACAGTAATTTCTGGGCCTGGGATAAAGCATTCAATATGAATAGGATGATGTGAAATAGACTCCAAGCAGCATTAACACTGAGACCATCAACATTTCAAAAAGGAACTGGATACATATCAGGGTGGGAATTAGATTAAATTTTCTGAGAATCAGTTTAAAGTTAGGCAGTCTAATGTCCCATCGGACACAAGGAATTGTGTTCTCCTGGGGCCTGGATGTGATGTGATTGTGGAGAACACGTTAAGTATAGGGAATTGTCAGGATGGAGCATATCCTAAAATATTGTTTCATTTCCCTTGGGAATCTGATGGAACTTCCCTTAAAGGCAGCAACTTAGATGAATGAAAAATTAACTGGAAAACAAATAAATCTGTTTCAAGTTAAATATTAATGCAGCATAAGGGGATATTGATACAAATCAGACAAAGGGTTTAGAGTTAATGTTGGGAAATATTCTTCATTTAGAATTTATGCAATAATTGTGAAATGGCAGCCTAGTTTCACACCCCTCCCTACTTGTTTATTTCTGCAATTTGGATTTCCATTTGACCGCCACCTGTTTCACACAAAGTTTGAAACCAACTCCAGAGAGAGATTAATACATGGGGAGTCAAAAATTCCAAAAGCAGTTGAATGCTTTGGTGAGGGAGCTGTGAGCATGTGTGGAGGACTGAGCTGGGCAATCAATGGCCTTTCCTATCACCTCTTCCTTTTGTGACCTTTGTGATTGGAAGGGTAGAAAGATTGAATGGCAGCTGGGGAAAGGGACTGGATTTAATAGGATAAAATGGCACTTTATCAGTGTCATTGCATTCTTATATTTCCACAGCATTGCACAACCTATGGCCATGCTCCATTTGTTAGCCACTATAAGGATGTTGTCAAAAGAGAAACAGTTATAAGATTTTTCCAGTTTATTCCTGGCGTCGCAACATGGTTAACAATTTGCATTCGATGTATCCAAAAGACAGGACCTCAGCTCCAGCACAAGGGAGCTAGAATCCTGACCAGAAGACTAAGGTTGCTTGGGAGTCTGGCACAGGTTTCGCAGATCAGGCAGCCATGTGGAAGCCAGGAAAGCAATCCTTTCACGCTGGAATTAATATTGTCATTGTGGTGGTAAGGTGGTGCAGTGAGTCAGTCTCTTGCCTTTCACCACTGGGATCTGGGCTCCAGCCCAGCTCAGCCCAAGGAAGGAGTGACCTGTCTGCTTTCTGCCTGGAACAGTCCAACGCAAAATTCATTTGGGCTGAGGAAGCCCAGTTCCGACTGGGGACAAGCCCACACTAAAGTTGGTCCTAATCCAGTATTAATTGAAATTTCACTCAGAGAGATGATTGAGGTGAAGGATAGTGAGGGAAAAAACAGATTAGTGCAGGGGGGCAAATGTCCCTTAATAATGCAGACTAGAGGGAGATATCCAGCTAATTAGTGCTTAGTGAATGCTTTACTCTCTACCTAGCCTGTGCTCTATGTAAATTCATAATGCTCATAACATAAATTAATGTAATTTGTTTATGTAATTTATGTTATCATGTCTGTAAGGTACTGTGTTGCTGCTACAAAAAAAGCTAATTTTCATGGCATTTATACCCTGGATATGTCTGCCCATGACAATAAACTTGAACTTGAACTTGAATTCAATTCAATGGCTTGCCATGTACATAAACTCATTGTCTCAGACTCCTGTGTGGACTCCTGATACAGAAAACTATTCTTCAAGTTTGTTAGCTGTTAAATCACTTTTTGGATATCCATGTTTTAGAATGAGCACGAATCTGTACATGATTTCCTCTTAGTTGTCAAAACAAACTGTGTTTTCTTTCCCTTCATGTTTTAAAGCTTTCATACAAACCAACGAGAAAAGGAAACATCAGCTAATTTCAGGGTAAATCACTTGCCTTACCTGTGAGTTGAGAGTCATCCAATCAGGACATGGGAGTCTCCCTCCAGCACAAAGCCAGATAAACACACCAGCAGAACCTAGAAACTGCTGGAGGTTCGTTCAATGACCGTTGCGAGCAGAACCATGCAGGCAAGCGGGGAATATGCTCTCTGTCCAGAATCAGGCTGTCGGGCTCATCTTCCACCAGGAACTGGAGAGAATATCCATCAGGAGTTGGAGGAGAATTCTACCAGGTAGCAAAAGAGCAGTCCACCTCCAGCAGGATTAGCGAATAAATGGGATGTTCAACCTCCTCCAGATGTTCCACCATGAGGAACTCTCCATCTATTGAGATGCAGGAATGTCATCGTGTAGTAGGAAGTTAGTATGCCATTCTGACACCACTGGGATACAGGAAGATCACCGAGTTCACACCCTTCAGAAGGAGTCAGGATGTGCACTCAGCTAATTGGTTGTTAACTGGTGGCACAGATTCACCCTGCAATAAGAACTTAACAACACTAAGAGGCAAGAGAACCTCATTCCACCAGAAACCAGAGTGGGACCATGGTCGGATCCTTGAGATAATATTGGCATTCCAGCGTCCTGATCTGTGGTCCCTCACTATTCCCAATGCATTTCCCCAACCTTTCTCAGTCGAACTAGATTGCTCCACCACTACCAAGTCATTACTGACAGTAGCCTGCATTAGTAGCTTTAGCTCATCACCCATGTTTCTCAGTTACCCCAAAAGAAGCAATTTTCATGCTTCAGCAGGAAGAAGGACAATGCATGCTTGCAATACCTTCTGCACTCCTGTGCTTAACAGTGCCAGTTGTGTTTATTGCAGTATTTCACAACCCTGTAGGACAGACACAATCTGCAGTATGAGCACAGAGAGTATGTTTTGAATCAGTCTAGAATTCCATGGTTAATAGGTTATAGATTTAAGAGGAATCAACTGCATTACAGACCACATGTGTAAAAATTGAATATAATGATCCAGTTACAGCCTTTCATAAAATAGACATTATCGGAACTGCAGGGGATGATTAACCCCTTAAATGCACATCTGGGAGTTTTCAGAGTAGAGTCAACATTAAACCAGGATTAAGGTTAATCTTTGGTTTTCTACTGGGATGATCTAATGAAAAGGGAATGGGAGGCAAAGTACATTATCACACTGTGACTCTTCATCTTCAAGGTAATACTTTCAAATTAGGCCAAGGAAGAGAAAGGTAGAAAAATGTAGAGAGAAATTTGTTTACAAAAAGAGACTTGGTCAAGGAGAGGCAGAGCAAATAATGTACAGAGGAATAAAGAGAGGTGTGTCAAAAGATAGTTTTGAGCAGGGAGGGAGAGAGAGAGAGAGAGTGAGAGACAGAGAGAAAGGGAGAGAGGTACATATGCACAGAGATGTTAGCAAAGGGTAAAGAGGATCAAGCAGGTAGTATAAAATACCGAGGAAAGCAGGTGAAGAAAGAGGTAAAGATCTACACACCCAAAAGGGGAGGCAGAATCAAAGTTAAATGCAATAAAACCTTTGCTTCCTCTTAAAACTTTCATGAAACATAACTTCTGGCAGTTTCAGTCCATTCCCCAATGAATATCATTTGCACAGTTACGATGTTTTATCAGGATTGTGAGAGTCCAGAAATTCCCAATAGTATCTCATGGAATAAAAAGGTATGCAGCAAAGATATTTGCAGCATGTGACTACAGCAGGTCAGAGGACCAGAGTTTATCTGAAGGATCCAATTGGTGATATGGTTTATGCCTTTGGTAAGATCACATATTAAAGACTATTAAATTAAGAGTCAGGCAAAAGCAATATACTTAGTTTTAGAATTTGGGAATAAATCAGCAACAAAGCAGTGAGTGGAGCAGGTAAATGACTACAAGAATCAAATCAATATGTTTTTGGAGATGAGATTGTGGAAGTAAAGAGGGACTCCCAGCTGTGTGCGTTGTGTTAGAGAATTGCAATTCAGAATAAATGTTTTGTAATTCTGACCACACCTGAAGCACAGAGGAGGGTTTCTCCACTGGTTGAAAATGTATAGTTGGCCAGAGATCTATTAAATGAAAATTTTAAAAATGCAGTTTCAGGAAATAAAAAAAGGTCAGGCAGAATCTATTGAAAGAGAGACGGGTCGGCATTTATGGGCTTCCTGGCCTTTTCCTATTTCATCCCTGACACCTGTTCCATTGCAGAATCCTTCAAATTGCACAAATTCAAACCAAAACGCCACTCTGTACCAGAACATGCTGACCTCTGGTAGACAAATCCAATGTAAAGGACATGCTATGGGAAAGATAAATAATGAGACACCCCAACCTTGGAATCCAATTCTTTGCTGCATGCTTTCCATGTGTCAAGGATTGAATTGCAACATAAACCACATGCTATGTCACATGGTGCAATCTGGAACGAGATTTACATAATGAGGGCTAATGAAAATAACTGTCTAGAAGCAAGAGGAGAAAGTGACATGAGTTGCCTAATGCATCCTATTCGGATGCATCACGACTTGGTACAGCAACTGCTCTGCCTGTGACTGCAAGAAACTGTAGAGAGCCATGGACACAGCTCAGCACATCACAGAATCCGTCCTCCCCTCCATGAACTCTGTCCACACTTTTCGTCGCCTCGGTAAAGCAGCCGACATAATTAAATACCCCACCCAACCCAGACATTCTCTCTTCTCCCCCTCCCATTAGGCAGAAGATACAAAAGCCTGAAAGCATATACCACGAGGCTCAAGAACAGCTTCTATCCCACTGTTATAAGACTATTGAATGGTCCCCTTGTACAATAAGATGGATCTTGACCTCAGCACTTACCTTGTTATGGCTTTGCACCTTATCATCTGCTTGCAGCGCACTCTCTCTGTAACTGTAACACTTTACTCTGCACTCTGTTATTGCAGTCCCTTGTACTACCTCAATGCACTGTTGTGATGAAGTGATCTGTATGGATGGCACGCAAAACAAAGTTTATCACTGTGCCTCAGTACATGTGATGATGATAAACCAATTTACCAATTAAATCAATTTACTAATTTACCAATTTACAACATTTTAAAGTAGTTCCAGGTAAATAGGACTGTCCAGACTTCCATCGCATTCTTCTGAGGTCAGAGTGGAAGAAGTGTGAATGGGCCACACTAAGATCATTGTTCTGACACATAGTTTACACTGCTTCAGAATGCACTACCACCTTTGCACTTGTCAATGTATTTATTGTTGTATTTATTAATAACATGTGTATTGTTTCCTCTGTGAACTTCACACAAGGAAGGAATTTCATTGCACCCTGGTGTACATGTGTGAATGGATTCAGATACAATAAACTAATCTGAATCTGAATCTATTGATACATGTCCAGCTGCGGTAGCCAAGCAATACGGCGGCATGAAATCTGCTTCAAAGAGGAATTTTTGGAGCAAAATAAGAAAATGCTTTAAGCCCGCAAATTCATGGACAAATCAAGAGAGGGCAACATTCTGGATTCTAATAATCTGTCTGTCCAAACCAGGGTAGCATTTGCTTAAAGGGCATTTGTGAGTTGACAAGAGTTATGGTACTGGGGGGTTAGCATCATCTTCTTCATCAATGTTACAGCCCTGTAAAGTGGGATTTTGTCAATACGTCCAGAAGCTGATTACCTTCTAATGTCACCATTTACACAAAGGCTAGTTATGAATTCACTTGACGAAATCTGAATAGAATCACAGAATGGTGACAACAGAGAAGGAAGCTATTTGTTTCATTGCGTCCACACCAGTTCTCTACTGACCCTTTCTCTGTAGCCTTGCAGATTTTTCCTCACCATGTATTTATCCAGTTCTTTCTTGAAGACAGGCAGGCAGTTCACTCCATACTCCAACCACATGCTGCATAAAATTGTTTATGTTCCTGTCATTCTTAATTGTCTTCCCCTTTATTTTGTACCATGACCCACCACCATCAGAAACAGTCTGCCACCAACTGCTCTATCCAGATCCCTCATTATTTTATACAGTTTTATCCATTCTCCCCTCAGCCTTCTCATCTTCTCAAGAAAGCAGACCCAGTCTCTCTAATCTAGCCTTGTAGTCCCCCATTCTACAAATCATTCCTGTGCATCTTTTCTGGACTTTCTCTTATGCCTTCACAGCCTTCTTATAAGGTGGTGACAGAACTGTACTCCAGTTGGGCCTAGACCAGTGTTTTTTAAAGTTCCTGCATGACTTTCCTTCCTTTACATAGAAACATAAGAAAACAGAGATGGAAGTGGGGTACATGGCCCCTCATGCCTGTCTTGCTTTACACTATGATCATGGCTGATCTGCTCTAGGCCTCATCTCCTCTTCTGTACCAGTTCCAACAGCCCTCACTTCCCCGATAGAACATAGAACATAGAGCACTACAGCACAGGACAGGTCCTTTGGCCCACAATGTTGTACTGACATTTTATCCTGCTTGAAGATCTATCTAACCCTTCCCTCCCACATAGTCCCCTATCTTTCTATCATTCATGTGTCTATCTAAGAGTCTCTTAAATGTCTCTTTCAGAAAAAAAAATCTACTTCTTCTTTAAATACTCCTGATGATCCAGCCTCCACAACCCTCTGGGGAAGAGAGTTCCAAAGATTCACCACCCTGTGTGAGAGGTTCTGACGAATATCAGGTTTAAATGACCACCCCCTAATTCTCGGAACTCTGACCCCTTGTTCACAATTCTCTTACTAGTGGAAACATCTCAACATCCACCCTGTCATGCCCCTTAATAACCATTCCTTATTCTTCTGAACTCCAAAGAATATAGATCTACTGTCTTGAGCTGCTCACAACAGCATAACCCTCTCACCCCAGAAATTAGCCAAGTGAATTTCTTTGGGACTGCCTCCAATGTCAGGAGATCCTTTCTTAAATAAGGGGACCAACACTCTGCACAGTATTCTAGGTATGGCCTGTAGAATTGTAGCAATACTTCCTTTTTCCTAAACACTAACCCTCTTACAATGGAGGCCAATATGCCATTTGCCTTCAAAACCATTTGCTGCACCACTTACTGTTTGCCTCTATTAATAAAGTCCAGCACTGTTTATACCTTATTACCACTTTCTCAACCGACCCTGCTGCTTTCAATGGTTTGTGTACACATAAACCCAGGTTCCGCTATTCCTGCACCCCTTCTAGAACAGTATCATTTAATCAATATTATCTCTCCTCATTCTTCCTACTAAAATACACTTTTCTCTGCATTAAACTTCATCTGCCATATGTCTGAACATTCCATCCAAGTTTTTATATTTTGCTAGGATTTTGCACTATTTTCTTCGCAATTCAGTACATTGCCAAGTTTTCTGTCATCTGTAAATTTAGAAATGTGAGGTAGAACTGTAAAAAAAACTATAACATTCTCTTTAAAATGGTAGCTATTTCTACATAGAGTTAGTTCAATTAACAACATATAAAATAGAAGCAGGGTTGGCCATACTAACCCTCCAGCCTACTTTGCCATTCAGTAATATCATGGCTCGTCCTCCGCCTCATCCAATATATATATATATATATATATATATATGAACAATCAATTTCAGCTTCAAATAAACTCAAAAATGTTCCCTGAGGTAGAGGATTCCAAAGAGTTGAGTTTCTGCTTTGGTTGCGACAGACAACATTGACTTAAACTGCAGTTAAAATTGGATGAGTTGCTGGATCTGTTTGCTTTTAGCTCAGGTTTCCAACTCATTTATATATTGGCTAAGGAATTCCATTATGCACTTGGGCAACCAGCATGCATTTTTAGAATGTGACAGGTTTTTAAAGAAATTTCCATCAAAAAATATTTCTTGACATACGTAAGAATGATAATCTGTTGCAATAAAACTGATGCTACAAAAAATGGGCTCATTGCAAATCTTTAGTAAACATCTTTAGTCACGCTGTCTGGATCTAGTCCACAACCTAAAAACAAACTGGTCTTAAGTCACTAAAAATAATTTAGTACATAGAACATAGAACAGTACGGCACAGGAACAGGCACCTCAGCCCATGATGTTGTGCTGAACTAAATAAATTAGTAATTAAAAGCCCTTTCTTCCTAGTCCCTTCTGCCTACACGTCCATATCCCTCCATTCTCTGCATATTCATGTCGCTACCTAAGAGCCTCTTAAATGCTTCTGTTTTACTTGTCTCCACTTGGCAAACTTCTACACTATCCACAACACCACCAATCTTTGTATCGTCTGCAAACTTACTAACCCACCCATCCATATATATGATATATACGTATATATACCCCTCAAACATCAGAGGTCCAATACAGATCCCTGCAGAACACCACTAGACACGGACCTTCAGCCAGAATATGTTCCATCAACCACTACTCTCTGCCTTCTATGGGCAAGCCAATTCCAAATCTAAATGGCCAATTCACCATGGATACCATGCATCTTGATCTTCTGCAAGAGCCTGCCACGTGGGACCTTGTTAAATGCCTTACTAAAATCCATGTAGACCACATTCACAGCTCTACTCTGATCAAATCACCTTTGTCACCTCCTCAACAAACACAGTCAAGCTAGTAGGACAAGACTTGCCCTGCACAAAGCCACACTGACTGTCCCTAATTAAGCCATGGCTCTCCAAATGCTCATAAATCCTATCCCTATGAATCATTTCCAATTGCTTTCCTACCACTGATGTGAGACTCACCGGTCTATAGTTGCCGGGATTGTCCCTATTTCTTTTCTTAAACAACAGAACAACATCAGCTACTCGCCATTCCTCCAAGACCTCACCTGTATTTAGAGAGGACTTGAAGGTCTTGGTCAAGGCTCCAGCAATCTTATCTCTTGCCTCTCTCAATAATCTGGGGTATATCCCATTAGGCCCTGGGGACTTACCCACCTTAATGTTCTTCAACAGACCCAACATTACCTCTTCCTTAATCTCAAAATGCCCGAGCACATTAGCACACTCCACACTAATCTCACGATCCTCCACTTCCTTCTCCTTGCTAAATACCAACACAAAGTATTCATTTAGGACCCACATGCTCTGCCTCCATGCCCATATTCCTTCCTTTATTCTTGAGTTGTCCTACCCTCTCCCTGGTTATCCCCTTGCTCTTAATGTAGATGTAGAATGTCTTGGGCCATGAAAAGTCCTCGGCATTACTTGCCAAGGACTTTTCATGAATCCTCCTGGCTCTCCTAATTTCCTTCTTGAGTTCTTTTCCAGCTTCTTTATAATCCTCAAGGGCTCTGTTTGATTTTAGCTTCCTAAGCTTTACATACATTTCCTTCTTCTTCTTGACTAAATTCACCACTTCTCTCATAATGCAAGTTTCCCTTACCTTGATGTCCTTGTCCTTCCTTCTTACTGGAACATACCTGTCCTGTACTTTGTGCAGTTGGTCTTTAAACACCCTCCACATGCCATGTGGATATGCCCAAAAACAGCTGTTCCCAATTAATTCTCCCGAGTTCCTGCCTAATACTCTCATAGTATGTCCTGCCCTCATTTAATACTCCCCTGCAAGGTCCATACTTATCCTTATTCATAGCTATCTTAAAACTTTATGGCGTTGTGTCACTGTTCCCTAAATGTTCTCCTCTAAATGTTCTACCCCTAAATTTAAAAAGAAACTATATTGAAGTATCACACCCATGCACAGTTGTCAGTTTCTTGGTAAATTAAAGAAATAAGGTTCTAAGACAAGCCAGATAGTGCGATTGTATCTACAAAAATTCAGCTTAGCTCAAAGGCATCTCAAAGGCCTTTAAATGGGCACAATAGGTGGAAACTCAGACTTTGGCTATTTTTTCTTGGAGATATGTGCAGGCTTTTGGTCACAATCAGCAATATTTTTTAAACTTTTGCCATAAGCTTGCTGAGTTTTCAATGGATGTAATTTGCACTTGAAATGTCTGTTTTGGGCAGTTTCAGGTAAGGAACCAGGGCAACCAACAGCAATTTCAGGCCTTTGTATTTCAGGGTGACTTATGCCTTAGTAAGAGCTGCTTCCCGTTTGGTTCATCGCTCTATGCTTCTGCCAAAAAAAGTTGCAAGACTCTGATCATTGTCACCATCTTAGGAAAACATTCAGCCAGGGAAGGAGTTCTGCAATTCCACCTCAGCTGCAGGGCCAGGCTGATAATCAATCCTCGACAGGCTTTCAGGCACCCAAAGCCTTGTCACCAGCTCCTGTCAGCAGTGGAGTCCTCTCTGAAGTGTTACAGAAGTTGAGGATAGTATTAAATGGATTGATGTGTTCCACGCAGTTTTGCAAGAGAGCCAGAGCTGGCACAGCTGTCTTTAGAATTGGATTGCCCATTGCTAAAAACACCTTTATCCCACCATGGCCATTATTTTCTTATACACCAAGGAAGTGAAGATAACTTGGGCAGACACAAGGAGCATCCAGAAGAAAGATGCACTACTGGCACCTATGCCCCAGATTGGGGGTAGGGACAGAGTGGTCATTCCTTCCCCAATCTCAGTCATGTTCAGCAGCACCAATGCATCAATCACTTCGGGTTCTGTGAGGCCATCTTGGCTCCAGATCTCATTATGGCCTGGGTCTGAAGGTGAGGTGAAACTGACCTCACTTGACATTGAAGCTCCAATTGATCAAGTCAAAATAACCCCGATATAACTGAAGTTTATGGTAATCAGGCAAAAACTCTCCAGTCATAACTGGTACAAAGGAAAATGGTTTCATTGCTGGATGTCAGCATGTAGTTCCAAGTGTTGTGGTTCAGAATCAACTACCTTCAGAAATGATCAGAAAGTCTTCAGTCCTAAAGTCAGAAGTGAGGTGTGTGCTGATAGTTTTGCAAGTGCTCTATTCCATTCCCAGCTCCTCAAGTAATGAATCAGTCTGAGCCAGCACACAGCAAAACCTGAACAGTGCCCAAGCCTGGGCTGACAAGTGGTAATTAGTATTCATTGCACACAAGGGTCAGACAATCCCCTTCTCTAACAAGAGCATAACCACATTCCTATAACATTTCCTGGCTTTACTGTAGCATTGTCAACTTATTAGGGGTCATAAGTGACTTAAAATAAACTTGAGCAACTGTGTAGAAGTTCTGGTTGTGTGAGCAGGTCAGAGATTAGTCATTCTGTAAAAAGTAGCTCACCTGGATCTCTCCTCGACCACAAGGCATATGTCGGGAAGAGGATGGAATACTCTCCCTTTACCTAGATTGGTGAAGCTCAAACAACTAACGAGAAAGCCAATATTATCCAGAAAAATACAGTCCATTCACTGGCTGACGGTGTATTTAGATCTGAGCCTTGCAAGTTAACCCAAGTTATGTTTGCCATGTTTGTAATGTACTGTGCTGCTGCCGCAAAAAAGCTAATTTTCATGGTGTTTTAGACCCTGGGTATGTATGCCTATGACAACAATAAACTTGAACAACTACCTAAAATTGGCAATTTTTTTTATTACGCAGAATAGCTTATTCTTATTGCATTAGTGATACCATGATGCAAGGATCATCAGCTGTTATAGTCAGATCTGCTACATTATATGGAACGTTATCCTCTTCTCTGTTCATTAGTCTATTGAAAGCAATGGACTGCTGTTGAGGAGCTATAGTCCAGTGCAGTTTGTAGCACTGTGAGATGCAAATCAAATGAAGGAAATAAGCCAAGGAACTGCTCTTGGATATTTCAAAGTGTCAAGCCAGGTGGGTACTTGTTCTGGATTGGGAAGGGAAGTTTAAGACAGATATCAAGAGGGTTATCAGTAGTTCAAACAGTTGCCAAAAAGAATACCAGAGACTTACGTGATTAAATATCTTTAAGAGAGCAGCTGCTATGGGGAGATACCACACTGGCATTGGCACATGAATTTGCAGGGAATAGCGGATATGAGCCATGTGCAGACAGAATAGATTAGGTGTCATCAGCTTAATTACTTCGGCACAATGTCACAGTTGAAGGGCCTGTTCCTGTGCTGTTATGTTCTATGTTCTGTGGTATTCTGGATGGATCATTAAAGGCTCTTGGGTCTTTGAGTTAAATCTCACTTTGGAGAGAGGGTGGTGGATGTTGACAGTGTCAGACTGCACAATATCATGGGGCAGTTAATATGCCACTGCAGAACTCACACTGCTGACCTGGGTGCAGAGAAGTGCCACATTATGGGAGAGAAGTTGTACCAAAATGATCAAGTATAAACCCTAATACTCACTGCAGCAGCGCTTGTGACACTTGTCTTGAAGAAAGCGGAGCCAATCACCTGTTGACTCCAACTGGAAGGATGTAAAAGTGCCACTCACCCTGGGACGCTAATAAACACCTTCCCCATGTCTGCTGATCAATGCCCAGCATCATTCGCAGCACTTAAACCTGCTCAAGGGACTTCTGAAAAAGCTCAAAGGATTCGCCAAACATCAAAATGCATCTAAAGTACTTCCATGTGTTATTTTAATACATATAACATGTCACTGGCTTTCGTACAGCAAGCCCTGGGCTTGTCCCCTTCTCTTGCTCTCTCTTTCAAGTTGGTGTTCCCACCTCGAAGTCCTGACTGAAAATTAGGAATAATCACCAACAGACCTCTTCCTCCCGCTGCCTCTTGCATGGAACATCTGGTTTGCACATCATATCACCAGCTTCTGGCCCTTGTCACAACAAGGTCTGTGAGAATGCCAACAATTTTTCTAGCAGACTTGTATGAATCTAGCTCAGCAGGCTCGTCATAACAGATAGTGACCAGCTCGACCCTAACCCCCACCCCCACTACACCTGGTTCTTGGACTGCAGTGCTCCGCAGGCCTGCTTGAAAAGGTTAGGCATAAATCTTTTAATTTTGTGATAAAACGAACAGATGGGCAGGATAAATATTCAAGCCCCTTCCATAATGCTGAGTGTCGGGTCATTCAATCTGCCTTCGCCAGGAATCCCATCTGAAAGGAGCAAATTAGATTCAGGTGAGCCTGCCAGAGACTACAGCTGAGGTAATGGCCAAGGAACAACTGAGTTAACCAGCTGGCTGCCAGAGATTTCCCACAAAAATCTTCATTTCCTTCATATCTGCCCTTGAACTAACGGAGTTAGGATGGCTTCGGGGTCAAAGGTCAGCTCGCTACATTATGGAAACCAGCGTCCCCTTCGTTGACTCTGTCTATGCTTCTCACTGCCTCGGTAAAACAGCCAACGTAATCAAAGACCCCTCCCACCCCAGGCATTCTCTCTTCTCCCCTCTCCCATCGGGCAGAAGATACAAAAGCCTGAAAACAGAAGATACAAAAGCCTGAAAACACGTACCACCAGGCTCAAGGACAGCTTCTATCCCGCTGTTATAAGACTGTTGTGTGGATCTGGACGTGGACTATAATAGACCTGAACCCCTCACATTTTCCATCAATATTCACTCTCCAGGGATGTCAGAATGGACAAGACAGCAAGAGCTTGAAGAAAATCAGAGCCACATGGAAGTGTGATAAGCAAATGATAAAGGAAGAAAGCTGAGAAAAATAGCCTTTCTTTTCTTATATTTGCAGATTAATTATTCTTAAATGGAAGAGTCAGAGGTGTTTGTCAATTTAATTATGATGTTCCTGGGTATGTCACATCTGGTAATGATGTTACTTGTGGTTCAGATCAACTCTAATTTAGTCACCTGAAGAAGAGATAGAGTCCCGAGATGAGGACTGAGCTTCAACTGATGGCAGCTGCTCCTGTGGCAGTAAATGTAGGGAAGGTCTGGGACATACACCCGGCCCAACACTCACGTACCCAACCAACCCATAGCGGAGAACCAGACACTCTAACACACCCACACACAGCTCCAGACACTCTGACACACCCAGAGCTGCAGACACTCTGACACACCCAGAGCCCAGAGACCTGACACACTCAGAACTGCAGACACTCTGACACACCTAGAGCTCCAGACATTGACACACCCAGAGCTCCAGATATTCTGACACACTCAGAGCCCAGACACTCTGACACACTCAGAGCCCAGACACTCTGACACACCCAGAGCCCAGACACTCTGACACACTCAGAGCCGAGACCTGACACACTCAGAACTGCAGACACTCTGACACACCTAGAGCTCCAGACATTGACACACCCAGAGCTCCAGATATTCTGACACACCCAGAGCCCAGACACTGACACACCCAGAGCTCCAGAGCTCCCAGACACAGCACCAGACAACTGCTGAAACCCAAACATGCATACACTCCAATTGGAAGACCAGGAATTGGATACAATACTAGTGAAGCAACTGATCTGAACCACAAGTAACATCATTACCAGATGTGACATACCCAGGAACATCATAATTAAATTGACAAACTCCTCTGACCTCCATCAACGCGAACATTAATCAGAACACTTCTTCATTCCTTCCCCTTCATGCATAGGTCCCTGGCCAAGCAAGTATTTATCTTGATCTCCAATTTCTATATGAATATGGCAAGAGAAAAAGCATGCTGTAACTACGTTGGCGTGGGGTGGAGACTCTGAGCGAGGCCAACAAGTTCACTTCAGTGAGGACCAACAGCAGACACAGCTCACAACAATGGGCCAGAGAGCAAGGAAATGCAGCCTAAAATCCAATCTAGTGGCTTCGGGGGGGGGGGGGGGGGGGGGGGTAAAGGGAAGAAAACTGGGAGAAAAACAGTTAGTCACCTGATGGGACAAAGGATGCACCCAGATTAGAAATGCCTGAGTATTAAATGCTAAACAGGTAACTTCCTCATCACCATAGCGTGAAAGGGCCTGTGAGTCTGATTTTAGGCTAGCTTTGCTGATATTCAGAGAGCTCCAGCCAATATGCTGCCCTTTTCACAACATTGGGAATGTGAGAAGTTGCAAAGACAAATGTAAGTTTCATTACTGGCAACAAACAATAAACAACTTCTTGTAAACTTGTTGCTGATGCCCCAACACATTCCAAGCAGCTTAATAGCCACATCACCACTGACATTACAGGAGGTTGCTTATCCAGGAGTGGGTCATTACTGCACCACCTAGACAAAATTGTCACAGATTTAGCCACAAGGTCCCACAAATCCTAGCCTAGGCACTTAAAAAATCATTGTGGATGGATAACTTTCCTTGTGATGTTAAATAGATTAAGCAAGAGAAAATGGGACAAATGGCAAATAAAGGGTTTTTTTTATTTTAAAGGGCAATGTCAACATTACAATTTACTATTCGATTTTCTTTATTCTAGTTTCTGGAATTTTAGTACTCAATATTTCAGTGGTAGTGCTCCTGCCTCTGAGTCAAAGGGTTGTGGATGAAGGCCCATTCCAAAGGCCTGGCACAGTGTGGTGTTCCTGTGTCATACTGAGGCAGTGTTGCTTTGTTGGAGGTGCTGACTTTTTGGATGGGATACTGAACCAAGATCCTGTCGGATTTCAGATGGAAGTAAAAGATTTCATGGCAGCATTTTGAAATAGAGCAGGAGATTTCTCTTCAGTATCCTGGACAGTGTGACTAAAGTAAGAGAAGGTAAAGGAAAGAAAGTTGGAAAAAAGTAATTGCCTTGTGGGACAAGGATGCACAAGGATTAGAAACACTTCTTTCTCTGTTGTGATGAAGGGTCTTCGAAATGAAATGGTAACAATTTCTCTTTCCACAGATGCTGGCTGACCTGCTGAGTTTTTCCAGTATTTCCTGTTTTTACTTATAATTTACAACTAAAGTATGTTCAAATTATCTGCTTATTATCACATTGCTTCTTGTGGCAGCTTCTCCTGCACAGAATAACTTCCATACTCCATACATCAGAACTGTGACATTTCACGAAGAATTTCATTGGCTTTTAAATGTCTTAAGATGTATTGATATGGTGAAAGATGCTATATAAATGCAAGTCAGTCTTTCTTTAACTGTGAAAGTTCATGTAATGTGTTCAGATAATGTATATGCTAAGTCCATTCAATGAGTTACGCAGTACAACCATTTAACAAAAGTTGACATTTTTCCGAGTAATTATCATAATTATCATTAGCCATCTGCAATGATGTCATTTTGGATTAGCGCAAAGCCAAAATGGCTCCTTGCTCAATTATAGAGCAATGTGCCCTGGTACTGCTGCTAGTTCATTGTTGGTGGGACTGACCTTTACTCCAGGGAATGCACACATCGGTTGACGTTCTCCGGGACTTGGCTCCTGGCTTCATAGCCACAGTTTCATATAAGTTTGTGCTCAGGGAAAATCCTAGCCTTTTTGTATTTTTAAACAATCAACAATCCGTCCTGTAATTATGGGAAATGCTTGCATCCTGCCTGAACAGCAGAGTGACCAAGCTGTACCTCTGGGTCTAGTCAGGCTAACGGTCCGCCAGTTTTCATTAAGTGAAACCATCTGTGTTACATCTTTCCTGGTTGTTGCCATACAGCCTGCCTGGTCACTCACTGGAGCCTTGTTACCGTGCCGAAGTGCTGCTCTGCATTTGCTTCTATTTTTTCTCTCATTTACGTTGTGTTTAGCTGGGTCTCTGGGGGTGTTGGTGGAGGGTGTGGGTGGGGTGCTGGTTTTTCCATAGCTCGTGCCTCTTCCTGCATTTATCCTCATCCTCTCCTTTAACCCCAAGAGTGTTTCATTCCTGGAACGGTTTGCTTCCTAGCAACATTTCTTCATATACATCAGATATTAGCATCTGCTGAGGGAGTTCCGACTCGGCAGTTTTCCTTTAGATTTTGCCAGTAGTCAGCAAGTTAGGTTCATTTTCTTTGTTAACAAAAATGCTTTAAGTGAGATATTTAAAAAAAAGATAAAACTTTCGTCTGACAAAAACCAGAAATTTAATTATGAATCAAAATACAATCCATAGTATGTGAGGACATGTCAAAATTCAATGCCAAAAAATTCCACCAGAACGAATCCCGGCTACAACTCCATGTTACTTTGCTAAGTTGAGATGCTTCTTCCTCATTTTACCGCTTTGAACTTCAGGCCTCATCTGCTACTGTTCAGGCTTAGATTGAAGTTTCAGGCTTACCATTTTTCTATTTCCTTCCAAGACTGAGAACGCCAAGTGTCTCCATTCTTTCTTTATGTCTCCATCTTCTGACTCATCTCTTTGAAGCTTCAGTGCCTCAATGGCCAGAACTAGTTCCTATTGCCAAGACCATGCACATCACATTCTCTGGTTTGCACATGTCTAGCTGAGCTGCATGTCTTAATGTACTCATTGCTTCAACACATTCTGTTCCATGATGTTCAACTCTGCTAGAATGTCCAGATCACTTCACTGTTATTAACTTGCTCTTGATTCCATGTAGAATACCTGTCACCTTTTTTTAATCATGTTCTTCACACTTGGTCTTCTAGCTCTGGATATGAGACAAGCACCACAACAGGGCCAAGTAGTGGAGGGGATCTTCAAAGATGTTGATGAAATAGAGCTGAAAGTCATCAGCAAACACATGGAGCCCAAAACTGAGCATCCATCTGGAGATGTGGAATACTTTCCTGTATGTCCTGTGTTCAGCAAACTGGACAAATCCTATCTGGCCAAAATATTGCCCCAAAAGTCTATTCACAATCATCAGCACTATTATGGAAGGTGTCAGTTACTCACCAATAATCTGATCACCAATGCTCAGTTTGGACTCTGGCGGGGCCACCCTGACATCCAGTGCTGTATGAGCAGAAATTTACATAATTGCTCACAGATTACAACACAGTAGAAGGCCATTCAGCCCATCTAGTCCATGGTCCATGCTGATTGCTAACAATCCTATCCCTCTCCTTTTCTTTATCCTTCCCTGGAATGGATTATGACAGCTTTAAGTAGACAAGATGCAGTTGGCTTTTAACCTCAAAAGGCTGAAATACCACAAAATCATAGAAACTTAAACTATTATTGGGAAGATCATAGCCGTTGTCTTCAGCCTGGCAACCTTTTAATCACATTTTCACATCATTACTACAATTGCTCATTTACACCTCTGCAACATCTCCCAATTTCATACCTGCCTCTGCTTTTCCCATGAACTTCTTTTCTCTATACTCAAAGATTCCAATTTTCTCCCATCCTTCACCCTTCGTGAGCTGGAGTTTGAGTTAAGTTCTGCTGCCCACTTCCCAACCCACACTAACACATTCACCCATCTCCTCTGTACTCTCTGACTTACATCGATTGTGTCCAGCAATTCCTCAATTTTCACCCTTATTTCCAAATCCCTCCATGGCCCCAATTATCTCTACTTCTGAAATCTTCTCCATTCCTACAACAGTCTGAGGTCCCCCAGCATCTCAAATTCTGGCTATTTTCACATTCCGACTCTAAATGGCCCATTCTTGGTGATATGCCTTTAGCTACCCAGGTCCCGAGCTCTGGAATTTGCTTCTTGAGGTTTCCTCCTTTACTTCCTGCCTCCTTAAAGTCCTTTTCTGTGTTGACATCTTCTTATGTAGCCCAGTTTCAAATTTCATTTGCTAACTTTGCAATGTTTTGTTCCATTTTACTGCAAGAGTTGTGTGTAAATACAAGTTGTTATTATTTTGAAGTCTTTGTTTCTACTTGGACAGAAAGGAAGGCTGAAGTGCAGCGATCTAAAAGTAAGTAACGGATTATACTTCGCTGTGATGTCCCTGCATTGGAAAATCCCATGAAGACTCTCTAAGCTTGTACATGAAGTCAGCTGCACACTAGTGCATTGTGCAAACATTATGAGATCATTTTTTCCAAGCAATGCTACTGCTGGCATGAACATTAAGAATTATGAAGCTCAGCTGGCAGTCTGAAGGCTCACTAGATATGAGCACAGTTGAAAGATGGAGGTTCAACACTACAGTTGTGTATCCATGCCCCACTCACTTCTAAAGACACCCCACCTGGGAATGAAGAGTTGTAACCTCTTCTTTCTCTCACTACTTCAATGGCAAGTCTACTGAATATTGCTGAAAGCTTTTACAATGCTGGAGTCTCTGCAGAGTCCTAACAACACCGGGGACAGCAGCTCATACATGCAGCAAGGTGAGACTAGAAAGGAATACTTTTACCTTCCCACTAGATCTCTTGCACTCTCTTGGTAAAAGTGATTCTCAGCTCGTAAACCCTGCTGGATTTACTATCCTCTACTCTGTCCCTTGCACAGCTCTGCCCAACTAGTTTGAACAGTTAGCCCCACATTCACCAAACAGTACCAATGAACACCTGGAGTGAAAAAAAGTACTCCAGCACATACAGTGCCTCAGGATAAAGATGATGAAATCCAGTGTTTTTGGATCTCAAATTTACCTTCCATTTCTAACACAGTTCAAAATTTGGATCATCCGATACTGATCATTTTGCTGGATTTCCCCTCTCCAGTGTTCAGCATTGTTCACCTTTTATCAATTTTAAGTAGGATTGGAATCATGCAGATTTAGACTTGCTTTGTTAGTGATAAACATTTAATATATTCTAACTCTGTCAACTAACACTTCTAAAATCATGGGGCAGGGTTGTGAGAGTAGAAGTAGAGCTTTATTTAAAAAGTGAAAGGAATTGCAACGCAGGTGGATGGTGTGCTGAAGAAAGCAAATGGCAAACTTACCTTTATAGGTTGGGCCGTGGACTGTTATGTTGCAACTTTACACCATACTGGTTAGACTGCACTTGGAGTATTGTCTCCAGTTCTAGTCACCACACTATAGGAAGGATGTGATTGTGCTGGAGAGACAGAGAAGATTCACCAGGATGATGCCTGGACTGGAGGACTTTAGTTCTGGGGAGAGATTGGATAGGCTGGGATTGTTTTCTCTAGAACAAAGGAGGTTTAGGGGTGATTTGATAGAAATATATCAGATTACAAATGGCATAGATAGGGTAGATTGTCAAAATCTTTTTGCCATGGTAGGGGCATAGTTTTAAGGAGGAATCTGAGGGTTACGTTTTATAGACAGAGAGTGGTTAATATCTGGATACAGTCCTACTGTGGACAAATGAGATTAGTGTAGATGGCAAAAAGGTCAGCATGGACATGATGGACTGAAGGGTCTGTCTCTGTGCTCTGCAACTCTATGACACTATGACTCTAAATATTAGCTCTTGCCCTGCAGAAACTGGACAGTCAAAATGGAGTGAGCCCCATTCTGCATCTCCTCCCTTCTGGTTTCAAAATGCCTGATTGCTCAGGCAGAACAGGTGGCAGCCTAATCCAGGAGGAGAGGCAGGCACAATAGCAAGTGCCATCTTAATCCGGAAGGAAAGTGCAGGTCTCTCCTGACCCGGAGTTACCCTCAACCTCGACATCTTGGGCTCAGTAGGGAACTTGCTTCCTGCTTCCCAAATCCCAGGAATTTACCTCTTGCATTAGGCGGGAATTGTTTAGAGTTATGTTAACAAGGCCCAGCTGTTGCTATTGGATTTGTCAGGTTTTCTAGGTCATTTTCCCATCTGGCTGATAAAAGTTCCCACCTCAATGTCTAGCCGACCCCTTGGAAATTTCCAGTTTCAAAAATCCAGATATCATGGCTACATTCCAGCTGGATTGAATTCTTCCCCATGCCACGTCTATAAGTTAAAGCACTTTCTGAAGTTGACCAGCAATGGTTGATGGTCCTATTACCATTAGAACCGCCTGAACTACATGGAGTTTAAATTATGTGGAGACTCAAGTGGACAAATTCACTCTAAAGCTTTATATGTGAGTAAGCAGCAGATAAGTTATTGGTTATAATTCTCCCAAAGGTTCAGGGCAGTCTGCACAGACCAAGATCAGCAAACCTGCCTAAGGCCTTTTGTTCACCTAACCTGTGGGCAACACAGAAACCATGTTGCTTTATAGTCTGAAGCTATCACCTCTTGGTGCTCAGTCAGCTGATTTCAGTACTAATTTTCAGCTCAAAATACTTAGCAATTCAACAAACTTCTTTAACAAGTATCAGAGACTGAGAATTTGTCTCTACCAAGTACTCACATACCTTCTCAGACATTATTTGGTTAGTTTAGAAATTATATTGAATTGTTTAATGCACCTTTCCCAAAGACACGGCACTAATGTAAGCTAAAGGCATGAATTGGATTATGCACTGTATTGTCTGCTGCCCTTTTAGCTCTAGGATTTGGGGTCTCTTTCAATTTAGACTGGAACAAAGATCTTCTGTGAAATATCTGTGAAAAGTATCTTTTGGTCCTTATCGAATATAAATCCACAGCACATAACTCCATGTAGTTCTCTTTAAAGTTGCACTAATATGACAACTTCACGCAGGTGTCATGGGGAACGTAGATGTGATAAGATTTCATGCTTGTTCAGTGAGTGTTTCTGTGTTAGTAACTGGACAGATTCATGGCATTGGAAAGGGGAATAAAGAGCTTTCAACTCCATTTCATCAATTAAATAAATGGTCTCGGAAAGCTTCACATGACTTTGGTTTGAGTATATTCCATCCACTATCTGACTTGGAAACATTTGATAGAGCAGTGTAGAGTACTCGTAGCTTTACTACATTTGATCTACTGTGGCAGTAAATGGGGAATTGTCCTGTCTTCTGCCTCATTCCTGAAATGCTGACAATTCCTTTCCTCCCACAGATGCTGCACAACCCACTGAGTTCCTCCAGCAGATTATTTGTTGCTCCTGATTCCAGCATCTTCAGTCCAATGTGTCTCCATGGCTGTCAGGAACCTAGGTGACAACCACTCCTCAATCTGCAAATTGAATGCAGCTTTTCACACAGCAGAGTGAGTGGGTTAACAGAAATCCCATATTTCTTCACATTTCCTCTCTAATTCCCTTATTCCTGATTCAGTCTCTTGAACGGCAGGAAATTAGCCAGAAATGACTGTGCTTCAACAGTGGATTTAGGCAGTTGGCACAGATGGATTATTTAGCCATGGAGTGCATCATTACGCAGCAACCTCATGCTTGAACAAGGTATTTTTCCACCAAGGATTACTGGATCATAACAGGGAGTGGGAATTATAGTCCATCCAATTGTGGTGTAGCAGATGGAATTTGTCTTTGGTTCAGAAGGTTATGAGCTCAAGACCCACTTTACAGACCTGAGCACACAAATCAATGCTGGCACTCCAGTGCATTGCTGTCTTAAGTGTTAAGATGGATGTAAAAGTTACTTTGGCAACATTACAAAAAAAAAACAGAGAATTTGATCCCACCATCCTGGTGACACAGAGAGACAACATCGTAAAGAAGGCGTTGGCACACTTGCCTTCATCGATCAGGGCATTGGGTACAAGAGTTGGGACGTCATGTTGCAACTGTATGAGATGTCGACGAGACCACACTTGGAGTATTGTGTGCAGTTCTGGTAGCCTAGCTATATGAAGGAGGTGATTAAGCTGGGAAGGGTGCAGAAAAGTTTCACAACCATGTTACCAGAAATGGAGGGCTTGATTTATAAGGAAAGACTGGACAGGCTGGGGCTTTTTTCCCAGGAGTGTAGGAGGCTGAGGAGTGACCTTACAGAGGAATATAAAATCATGAGGGGCCATAGGTAAGGTGAATGGTCTTTTTTCCCCAGGTAGAAGAGTCTAAAACTAGAAGGCATAGATTTAAGTTGAGAGGGGAGAAATTCAAAGGGGATTTGAGGGACAACATTTTCTCACAGAGGGTGGCGGGTATGTGGAACGAGCTGCCAGAGGAAGTGGTAAAGGTGGGTACAATTACAACATTTAAAAGACATTTAGACAGGTACATGGATAGGAAAGGTTTAGAGGGATATGGGCCAAGTGCAGGCAAATGGGACTAGCTCAGGTAAGCAGCTTGGTCGGCATGGACAATTTGGGCTTCAGGGCCTGTTTTCATGCTGTACAGCTCTATGACTCAATGACTCTATAACATGACTACATTAAAAAATGAATTAATTGGTCATTATTACACTGATGTTCATGGGAGGTTGCAGTGTGCAAAATGCAACACATTTCTTGTATTGCAACAGTGCCAATCATTCATTGGCTATAGACATGAAAGTGCTATAGAAATACAAAGCTTTCCCTCTTCCTTAATTCAGGGTTACCAAAGACATCTGTAATCCCACAAGTTCTACCCAGCTGAAGTGAGCTACCCCAACAGGCCTCTCCATAAAGCAATTTTATTTATTCACAGGATGTGAACATCACTGACAATGCCAGCATTTCTAGCCTAACCACAATTGCCCATGAACTGAGGAGGCAGCTAATGGTCAACCACCTTAGTGGATCTGGAATCACATGAAGGGCATATTGGACAAGGATGGCAAATTTCCTTCCCTGAAAGACACAAGTGAACCAGATGGGTTTTGAATAACAATCCAGTATTTTCATGGTTACTATTAATGAAACAATCTTCATTTCCTCAAATTTAAATTCCTCAACTGCCATGGGGAGATATGAACCATATGACTGAATCAATGGTCCAGAACTCTGGCTGTTAAACTTGTAACTTAACCACTATGGTACCATGAAACCATTGATGACCTTTAACTTACTTACAGGTTTACGGCAGAACATTGCCTTATTGTTCAGCCAGAAGTTAACCCTTGTCACAGAACTCTCCCTTCTTTGATGTTTCCCTTCTGTAACTCTGCAGCTGGAAAATTGATTTTTTATTTGCTCTATTCATGATTAAACGCAATCAAAAGTTTCATTATACGTGCATCATCTTCAATAACAATAGCCAGCGACAGACCAAATATTTATACTGAATTTATTGCATTAGACCCAGGAAAACATTCAGTCCTTACTTGATAATAGGAGAATGTTACAAATACTTACATTGGCAACAAGCTCAAGGATTGAATCATATTTAGGAAAAAGATACACATTTCCATATAACAGAAGATCAGCTATGAGCTTTTGGTGGGAAGAAATCCGGATGCCACAAATAATGTAGAGTCCCATGTCTGTCCGGTGTAGTAGCTGAAGAGCAAGAAGTTTCATTGTCTCAGGAAGATTGCCAGGGTAACAGTATCCACACTGAGCCTATTTTTAGAGTCTGGTTTTACGATGAATTTCAACAAGAGTTCCCTCTCCCTTTGGCGCTGCTTCACTGAGGCAACATGCAAAGGCAGACTTTCATGCACGTAAATATGCCTGCACATGTTGCTGCAACGTTGTTGTTGGCTTAGAAATGTGCTCCCAAAATCCCACATAAATCTAGCAAAGTGAGGCCACCAAGTGCTGCACAGCAGTTGCTTGACATAATATTTTGTCATGCAAACTTTTTTCGAAGCAATGTTTTACTGGCAGCATTTCAATATAAATTCTTCTGATATTATACATGTGTGTGTGAGCGGGGGGTTGCAGGGTAGAATTGCCAACACTGTATTCCAATATTTATGGATAGGTTGAGGGTAGAGCTTGTCGGGAAAGGGGTGTGTTGTGGCGGTGGTTTGGGCAAACAAACCCAACTGTATTAAAAGGATCCAAAGAACAGCATAGGGTCAATGGGCCAAACTGGCTCTTGTATCTCTGAATGCTGTATGAAATGATATTAATTAGTGAAAGATGAGAAAGAAAATACATCACATGATCTACCAGTTGCCCATTCCGACCATTAAGTGTTAAAGGCAACATTACAAAACATCCCGAAAAATTATATCAGTGCTTTTTTTTCACAAAGTTACTCGCATTATAATCTCACACGTCCCCATCCTGTAGGTCAGCAGCCTGGGCACATCTCTTCCCTGTAAACCTCACAGTCCACTGTCCTTTGCAGCTTCAGCTTTATCAAGGAATCTGTTGTGTACTTGTGAGGCCAGTTACTTCACCCTTCACCCTTGAACAGCATGGTAGAGTGTCTAGAACAATGGATTCAGAATAGAAGTGAGAAGAACTTTCTTCACCAGAAAGTACTGAATCTTTAAACTTTTCCACCAAATAAGGCTATGGACATTTGGTCACTGAGTATATTCAGGACATGAGATTAATAGATTTTTGGATGTTAAGGAATTCAAAGCATGACAGGTTGACTGACCTACTCTTATTTCAAATTCTTACATTCTTGCTATTGACCTGCCCAAGAGAAAACTACGATGTCTCAAAGGGTCCACTACTTGGTGAAACTGAGAAAAAGGCTTAATCTGTGGAGACCACAAGAATGATTTCTTTGATGGCTGCCAGCATACTGTTATTTAAAGTAGAATTAAGCTGCAATAAATGCAAGGTGGGGTTTAATTACCTACAAGATGTCTACAGTTTTTTTTTGGAGACCACCAACAAAACCTGGGGATTCCATGTCCTCCACCACAATTATTTTGCTCAAGAAGTTGCATATAGGCATGTCTGAACCTCCATTGTCCAATGTTAAACATTCAGTCTCATGAAGATGATGAGGATTTTTAAAAAAACAATCACCTCAAAAAGGTGCTGATACAGGAAGACACAGTGATGCCACTGACTTCCCTGCAAAGACAAGTGAAAGAATAGCACTTAGAGAATCCACAATAGTAACTTGCAACCAATCAACAGCAGCGTAACATTCAAAGAGGCAAATATAGAGCACTGCACACTGAAGGTAACAATGCAGACATATGGACTAGAACATACCATTGAATAATGAGTCAACAATCTCCCTTTCTCCACCTAGAGGACTATGTTCAGAGAGAGAGATTATTAACATCATTTAGTATGGCCAACAGTGTGAGATACCAATAAACAAAGCAAATTGAATATCTTTCAACATTGAGATATAAGTAGCGTTCAAAGCCATGGAAGTGAGGCTGGAGCTGTACTGCTGAATTAGCTGCACCTGGAGTACTGTGTATGGTGTGCTGTTCTGGTCATTACAATGTGGAATCAGAGAAGCATGGAATGGTTGTAGCACAGAGTGAGGCCTTCCAGTCCATTATGTCTACACCAGGTCTCTATTCCATCCCCTGGCACCAGATCTGCCGGTAGTGCATTCAGATTCAAAGCACACTCTGCATAAAAGTTTCTCCTCAAGACACTCTTAAACCTCTTCCCCTTTACTTTATGCCTGTGACCTTTGGTCCAAAATCCCTCCACCCATGGAACAGCCTCCCACTAGCATCAGAAGGAAGAGCATGGAGAAGTTACTTGATAAGTTACAGATTTCCAGCTCAGAAAAAATGTCAGAGAAAATCTTATTATAATAACTGAAATATTTAACCAGACAAGAAAGTAAACACAAAACAATACCTCCCCCATTTAGCAATGGTAACAAGATGTTACTGGTCAAAGACTGCAAAAGGAACACTGAGAATTATTTATTAACTTGGAAACTGATAATCAATTACTTTTGAGATGAAAACAGGGGATTAATTTCATGTATAACCAGTCATTGTAATTGGGAGATTGATCGGTGGAGGTCTCAGTGTACAAACAAAGACCGGCAGGAGGGAAATGACTGGTACTGCGGAAAAATAAGATCAAATTATCTGCAGGGCCTTCTTCACCCAAAACAATCACACAATTCTCTGATATTTCTGAACCTTATTGGAAGCCTCCTGCCTCAGTAGCCTCCCACCCACAAATTTCGTAACACAACCTTGTTTCATTGGATCATGAGTATTTTCATTTCCAAAATGCCTGTAAAATAGTTTAAAATTAGAGGTACTTCCAATCTGGGGGCAGATGTAAATCATTTACACATTAATTTTAGTTGTCACACTACATTTGGCACATGTTGTGATGACAAGCGGATGCTAATAAACAGCTTGCCAGATATTCTAATCTCTCCTTTTATCCTGTCTTGAACCATTAATGTTTCCCCACCTTCACGTTTCATTTGAAGGTTGTGCTGAAGTCTAGAGTTTGCAAGACATGCTGTTGCTTGGTCTTGACGGTGGTGATCTCTGCCAATTTAAAAGGCCTCTCAAGCACAACATCAACTAGCTTGGATAACCCTTATGACCAAGACGGCCGCCAGTTATCCATTTGCACTCAACGGAAGGAACCTTTACTCACAGGTAAATTGTACCATTAGCCCACAGTTAGTGAATATTGAGTGAACGTGGAAGTGAATCACTGCAGGCTCAAAGGAATGTGTTGTGACAACATTTAAAAATCTGTCGTAATTTAATGTGCAAGAGGTTTCTGAATGTGCTTTCCCACGGTCTCTGCAAGAATAGTCAAGTGCAGGAACATCTTAACATAAGTAATTTTCAGATTTCATTAAGGCTTTGCAAATCATCATGGTTCGCATACATTGTCTGAGACAAGTGATGGAAAATGGTTATAAATCCAGAATTTCACAGGTGCAGACTTCTAGATACAATTGGACAATTCCCATCTGAGTGAATTCAGTCTAGCTTCTTAGATAAAGAGGCCACTGAATGTGGTCATGAGAGCCACACAAAGGTAGGTGGTGTTGGCGCTGAAGCCACGGCACAATGGAAGCACTCTCATCCCTGCATTCGAAGACTGTGGTTTCAAAAGATCTAAGTGCGAAAATCTATCTAATTCTCTGGTGCAGTACTGAAGGAGCGCTTCACTGTCAGAAATACTGCCTTTTGACTGAGACCCTGTCTGCTCTTTCAAGCGGCGGTAAAGCAAGCTGTGGCACAGTTTTGATGTAGAGCAGTGGATTTATCCTCAGTGTGCTGGAGCCAATATTTATCCTTAACCAACATCACTAAAACACATCAACAGGTTCATTGTTACCAAGCTGCTGGTGGAAACTTACTGGGAACATTTTGGTTGCTGCACTTTTCAATTCTCTACACTTCTAGAAGTATTTCACTGGCTGCAAAATGCATTAGAAAAAGTTCCTGCAAGGGTACATTTTACTTTTTATTCTCTTGTTCCTCAAGGCAACAGGACAATGAAGGAAAAAATACAATGTCCCATAGATGCAGGTACAATTGCAATGTTTAAAAAACATTTGGACAGGCATATGGATAGAAAAAAATTTAGAGGAATATGGGCCAAAGGTAGGCAAATGGGACTAGCTCAGATAAACATCTTTGTTGGCATGGATGAGTTGGGCCGAAGGGCCTGTTTTGATGGCTTATAACCCTATGACTCTATGAGTACTGGTGGATGGCCAATTTTACATCATAAGATCTCCTCTGAAGATCACTTTCACTTTTTTAAATATTCAGAGCACTCTTCTTCATGGCTATTTGATAGCAGAGTTCAAAATCCAGTGTGGTCGTGCTTGAGCGAGTAAAGAGAAACTGTTTCCAATGAGAGAAGTGTCGGTTGCCAGAGAACACGGGTGAGTGGGTGAAGAACCAAAGGAACATAAGGAAACATTTTCTAACACAGCGAGTTGCTGTGGTCTGGAATGCACTGCCAGATAAACGGTGAAGACAGAATCAGTAGAAACATTTAAAGGAGGATTAGAAAAATACTTGAAAGGGAAAACAAAATTGCAGGAACAGGGGGAAAGAGTAGGTGATTAAGACAAACTGGCGAGCTCTACCAAACAATGGGTATGACAATCACAGAATCATAGAATCATAGAATGTAGAACACTACAGCACAGTACAGGCCCTTTGGCCCACAATGTTGTGCCGACATTTTATCCTGCTCTAGATCTATCTAACCCTTCCCTCCCACATAGCCCCCTATTTTTCTGTCATTCATGTGCCTATCTAAGGGTCTCTTAAATGTCCCTAATGTATCTGCCCCCACAACCTCTGTCGGCAGTGCGTCCCACCACTCTCTGTGTAAAAAACTTACCTCTGACATCCCCCTTATACCTTCCTCCAATCACCTTAAAATTATGTCCCCTCAGGCTAGCCATTGTCGCACTGGGAGAAAGTCTCTGACTGTCCACTCAATCTATGCCTCTTATCATCTTGTGCACCTCTATCACAGTAATGGGCCCCTTTGACCCATCTTGTCCATACCGAGTACAATGCTTATCTATACTAATCCCATTTGCCTGCCTTAGGCCTGTATCCCACTACGCCTTTCCTATCTAAGTACCTGTCCATATGCCTTTTAAATTTTGTAATTGTATCTGCCTCTACCACCTCTGGCAGCTCATTCCAGATAACCACCACCCTGTGTGTGAAAATTTGACCCCCTCAAATCTCCTTTAAATTTTTCCCCTCTCCCTTTAAACATGTGGCCTCTAGCTCTGGACTCCCCTGCTGATGGAAAAAGACTGTATCCTATCTATGTCTCTCATAAGTTTGTAAACCTCCATAAAGTAACCACTCAGCCACCTATATTCCAGTGAATTGGAATTGGAATTAGAATTGGTTTATTATTGTCACTAGTACCAGGGTACAGTGAAAAACTTGTCTTGCATACCGTTCATACAGGTCAATTCATTACACAGTGCATTGAGGTAATACAAGATAAAACAATACAGAATGCAGAATAAAGTGTCACAGCTACAGAGAAAGTGCAGTGTAGGTAGACAATAAGGTGCAAGGTCTTAACGAGGTAGATTGTGAGGTCAAGAGTCCATCTTATCATACTAGGGAACCATTCAATAGTCTTATAATAGAAGGATAGAAGCTGTCCTTGAGCTTGGTGATACGTGCTTTCAGGCTTCTGATTCTTCTGCCTGATGGGAGAGGGGAAAAGAGAGAATGTCCCACGTGGGTGGGATCTTTGATTATGCTGGCTGCTTTGCTGAGTCAGTGAGAAGTATAGACTGAGTCCTTTGAGGAGAGGCTGGGTTCCGAGATGTGCTGAGCTGTGTCCACAACTCTCTGCAGTTTCTTGCGGTCCTGGGCAAAGCAGTTGCCGTACCAAGCCGTGATGCATCCAGATAAGATGCTTTCTATTGTGCATTGATAAAAGTTAGTGAGTGTCAAAGGAGACATGCCAAATTTCTTTAGCCTCCTGAAGAAGTAGAGGACCTGGTGAGCTTTCTTGGCTGTGGCATCAATGTGATTTGACCAGGACAGGCTATTGGTGATTCACTCCTAGGAACATGAAGCTCTCAACTCTCTTGACCTCAGCACCGTTGATGTAGACAGGTTCATGTACACTGCCCCCTTTCCTGAAGTCAATGATCAGCTCTTTTGGCTTGTTGACATTGAGGGAAAGGTTGTTGTCATAACACCATTCCACTAAGCTCTCTATCTCCTTGCTGTACTCTGACTTATCGTTATTTGAGATCTGGCCCACTACGTGGTTTCTTCTGCAAACTTGTAGATGGAGTTGGAGCAGAATCTGATCATGCAGTCATGAGTGCATAGGGATTAGAGTTGAGGGCTGAGGACGCAGCCTTGTGGGGCACCAGTGTTGAGAATAATATTGCCAGAGGTGTTGCTGCCTATCCTCATTGATTGCGGTCTGAGAATAAACACAGTCTATCCAATCTCTCCTTATAACTACAGCCCTCCATTCTGGGCAATGTCTTGGTGAATCTCTTGATGCTGAGCCAAATGAATTGTGCTCTGTCATCCCCTGCATGAGCAGCTCTCTAACTCTTCACGAACTGTTATTGGAAACCTCCCATTCAAGCTTTTCTATGTGCAGTACCTCACTCCTCCAAATGTGGTGCGGTATTTGTCTTCTGTGTCATGTGGAATTGCAGAGAAATTGCAGCACTGCAAACAGTCCAGTGACAGAGTCGGACAGTATTTCCAACATGTTCTGTTTTGGTCTGGGTAGGTGCTTTGGTTCCACACAACCCTCCTCCCACAACCTGTCATCTAACCCTGTCAGCTCACCCAGCTGTTCCTTTCTCCCTCATGTTTTTATCCACCTGTACTTGTAGGCATCTGTACTATTCCTCAGCAATTGCCTGTGGTGACAGGATTGGAGTTTTAACTGTTCTCTGGTTAAAGAAGCTCTCCTTATTGAATGTATTGGTTTTATTTTTGTGAGCTCCGGGATTCCCCATGTACAGGCACATTTTCTACATGTTTATCAAATCCCTTCACAATTTTAATAGATCAGCCCCAAAATGTCAGCTATGTGCTGACAATTGCGAAGCACATTTTCCTAATGTGGTTGGCATTGTTCCAAGAGAAGATAGTGCTGGACTGTTTTTGTTCCCACAGATGTCTCACGATATCCAAGGGATGCCTGGAACAGTGGGTGTGTGGGAGCCCCTCGACTTTGGGGAGATTCTGTTGAGGTCCTAAAAAGGAAAGAAAGAGGGAAGAGTGGAAAGGTTGGAGAGCAAGAGTCAATCACAGGTTCTACAAAGTAGAACCAAAACAGTTACAGCACCTTACAGGGCCTAAAATTTGAGCTCAGGAACTGGCACCCAGATCTCTGTGACTTTTATCTTACAGTCCTGGTATATCAAAGAGGAAGGAAAGGAATGAGAAAGACACAGGTCCAAACTGAAAAGAGAGTCGAGGCTACTCTGTGAAAGATTTTCATGTGAGGATGAATGATGGTCTTTGCATGGCCACAGAGATTCTCTATAATGCAATTTAAGGCACAGCTTAGCAGCTCCACAAGGGAAGAAAACAATCCTGAAGTATGCAGGTGACAGAGACATGAACACTACCAGGCACTACCTTCCTTTAAATGGATCTCTTCCATCAGTTGGACGTAGTCCTGACAAGTTCCATTGCATTTATCTGCCCTATGAGAGTCACCAGAAAATAATGTCTGATGGGAACAGTAATGACAGCCAGTCACTTTACACCATCCATCTCCTTTGTGAACATGAACCATTTAAAGCAGCAATGTAGGAAATCAAAATTCACACAGGATAAGAAATTCCTTTTCAACTCCTCTCCTCACCCCAGCCTCACATAACTATTTGCCTCAAAAATCCACCCAGAGAAATGGGGCTACATCCATAATACATCTCAATCTGGTTGGCCAAGGAAAAGATAACTTCACAGCATAAATGAGTGCTGCCAACTGGCTCATTCCAGGCTGCAGGAGTACATGCTAAGGGATGACCTGAAGCTCAGTGCAGATATCACAAAGGGTTTGTGGGTAAGGACTGCTGTCACTGGACATTGAGGGGCTGGGCACTGGGTAAAAGCCTCTCAAATACTTGTTGGGTGTTTTATTCAAAGAGGCCACAAGAGTGGAATTGGTACTTTGTAAATAGCATGTATTGGTTGATGACAATGAATGGATTGATTGGTGACACAATGAATGGATTGGTTCATGACATAATGAATGGATTGGCTGGTGATGTTATGAACATATTGGTCGATGACGCTATGAATGTAAAGAAAGACATGTACTGATTGTATTGTATTTCCTGCATATATTTTATGAAATATAAAATAAAATTTACTCCACAGTGTGGCTAACATCTGACACTGATCCTTTTAACAGTTATATCAACTTAAGAAATGCGAAACCAAACTTCTATTAAACACCAAAGAAGAAATACTTCTGGAAAACTAGCTGATCACTCACAAGAAGTGCTAGTGTTAATGGACCCCATAGATACATAGCTTCAGGAAAAGGGAACTGCAAAACGATGCACCCCACGAATTTGTATACTTTCTAAAATAATGTTGAGTACCTCCCTGTAACAACATTGTGGAATATCCCACAGACCCTGTTGTAATATTCTCTGGAACACTTTACATATCCTCAGAGCACGTGGATCCTGGATATGCCCACATCCCACAATGTAACATACTGTGATAGGCTACCATGCCTTGCGACAATATTCTCTATAATTATTCCATAAAACTTCACTATAACACTGTCAGAAATATTCCATATCCTTCTTTGGAACACTGTCTGATGTAAATAATACCCTTAACTATAGAACTTTCTTGCTATATTTCACTCACTCATTGTAACTCTCCTTGATGTAACTTATAGACCACAAAATTCAGCTCTGATGTGAACAGTTTTTGGAATGCATTTGATAAATGCATTTATGGCAAAAGTTGTGCAAGGAAACATATGTATGAGGGTACTAAACTGTGCAAAGCTGACACCTGCCAGGAGAGCGAAGAACAGGAAGAACATGATGTCAATTAGTGTAAACTGCTGCTTTGAAGCCAACACTGCCATTTTAGATTTCAGTCTTCCTGTTAACACCCATTCTTAACCTTACAAAGCACATCATGGTAAAACACCCACAACAGTGCTAATTAAAATCATAGTGTCACAGAGTCAAAGTACATGGAAACCGACCATTCGGCCCACCAAATCCATGCCAACCAGTGGGCATCCAGCCATATTAATCCCATCTTTCAGCACTTGGCCCATAGCCTCCTTTGACCAAGCAATTCAAGTGCTCATCTAGATACTTCTTAAATGCCATCAGCAACTCTGTTTCTACCATTGTCTCAGGCAGTGTTTTCCAGGTACTCACCACTCTGGGTCAAAAGGGTTCTCCTTTTACCCCTAAATCTATGCCCTCTAGTTTTAAATACCTCTGATATGAGGTAAAGTTTCCTTCAGTCTACAATATCTAGAATCATAAAATCATAGAATTGCACAGCACAGAAATGTACCCTTTTGGCCCATCTTGTCCAGCTAGAAAAAAATCCACCCTGAATATTCAGAGAGTAATCCTCCAACCTGAACTTCAATGAGGAAAAGCATATGAGAGACATTTGTACTACAGTGCATGTTCTTACCAAAAATAGTCACATGATGCAACACAGTTGCCAGCTTTGAGAAAGGACGGCCTTCCTATAGGCTGTTAAGGTCTCTGTGGCAAAGAACTTATTTGTGCATTGAGATCTTCCAGGGTAGAACTGCAGATATTTGCAATGCCTCACAGTTTGTAGTCTGCTGTTGCACTGATGCTCACTACTTAGTTACAATTCATTCTCTCTTGTCAGAGAGCAGCAGACAATGTAACAAAAATAGAAGGCTTCCTTGCAGAGCAAGGTGCCATTGACTGCATGCAGGTGGCCTATGTCATTTGGACTTTGAATAAAAGAAGTTCCCAGCATTGTGGCAGCAGTCATGAAGGGGTAATTCTACAGTGGTCCTCTTGCCATCTTCATTTGGGCACCATGGCTAGCCAAGGGATGTTATCCTGGCAGAGAAGATTATCAGCTGACATCAGAACTCAGAACCCAGAGCACATGCCACACATGGGTGGAAGTAAACAACAACACGTGAAATGAGACAGAACTGGCAAATGGGATCATGAAACAACTCTTCAGAGCAGCCCTGGGGTTCTAGTTAGAGGACTCCTGTGGCCCCATGAATCTTAGCAACTGTAGGGCAAGCATTTGCAGAGGATGAAAGAGGTACATGGACATTACAGCACAGTACAGGCCCTTCAGCCCACAATGTTGTGCAGACATTTTATCCTGCTCTAAGATCTATCTAACCCTTCCCTCCCACATAGCCCTCCATTTTTCAATCATTCGTGTGCCTATCTAAGAGTCTATCTAAAATGTCCCAATGTATCTGCGTCCAGCACCTCTGCCGGCACTGCGTTCCACGCACCCACCACTCTCTGTGTAAAAAACTTACCTCTGACATCCCCCCCATACCTTCCTCCAATCATCTTAAAATTATGCCCCCTCGTGTTAGCCAATCCACCCTGGGAAAAAGTCTCTGACTGTCCACTTGATTTATGCCTCCTATCATCTTGTACACCTCTATCAAGTCACCTCTCATCCTCCTTTGCTCCAAAGAGAAAAGCCCTAGCTCACTCAACCTATCCTCATAAGAAATGCTCTCCAATCCAGGCAGCATCCTGGTAAATCTCCTCTGCACCCTCTCTAAAGCTTCCACACCCTTTCTATAATGAGGTAACCATAACTGAACACAATACTCCAAGTGTGGTCTGACCAGAGTTCTACAGAGCTGCAACATTACCTCACAGCTCTTGAACTCAATACCCCAACTAATGAAGGCCAACACACCATATGCCTAATAACCCTATCAACCTGCATGGCAACCTTGAGGGATCAAGAGACGTGGACCCCAAGATCCCTCTGTTCCTCCACACTGCTAAGAGTCCTGCCATTAACCTTGTATTCTGCCTTCAAATTTGACCTCCCAAAGTGTATCACTTCACACTTTTTCGGGTTGAACTCCATCTACCACTTCTCAGCCCAAGTCTGCATCTTATCGATGTCTTGTTGTAACCCACAGCAACCTTCTACACTATCCACAACACCACCGACCTTCGTGTCATCTGCAAACTTACTAACCCATCCTTTCACTTCCTCATCCAAGTCATTTATAAAAATTACAAAGAGCAGGAGTCCCAGAATGGATCCCTGCAGAACCCCACTGGTCACCGACCTCCAGTCAGAATATGCTCCATCTACCACCACCCTCTATCTTCTATGAGCGAGCCAATACTGAATCCACACAGCCAAGCTTCCCTGGATCCCATGCCTCCTGATTTTCTGAATGAGCCTTCCATGAGGAACCTTATCAAACGCCTTACTCAAGTCCATGTACACCACATCCACTGCTCTACCTTCATCAACGTGCTCTGCCACATCCAAGTAGGAAGAGAAGGAGCAAAAAGAAAAGGAAGAAGAGAAAGGAGAAGGAAGGAGATGATCCAAACAGCTTCCTTCTGCCCTGGCTACTCGTGAAGAAATCATCCCAGTCCAAAACCAATAAATCTCTTTGTGATCTCCTTCCATCCTCTTCGTGGCTTCCTTTTCTATCTGACCCAGTGTCATCAGCAAGTTTAGCAACAGTAACTTTGATTCCTTCATCTATGTCATTAATGTGGCAGGGTGGTTGTGAGTGCTGGTTCCTCACAGCTCCAGGGACCCACGTTCAATCCTGACCTTGCATGCTGTCTGCGTGGAGTTTGCTCCTTCTTTCTGTGAGCACCTAGCTTTCCCCAGAACACTCCAGTTCCCTCCTGCATCCTGAAGATGTGCTGATAGCTGCTGCAACTTACCTCTTAGTGCTGGTTAATAGTAAAAAGAATCAAAGAGGAGATTGTGAACATGTGTGAGGGAGAATAAATTGCAGTGGTACAAGAAAGTAAGGATAGGGGGAAATGGGACAAATGGCAGTGCCTCCCTTGAAGATGGTATGGATCCACTGGGCCAACTGGCCTACTACTCTGTTGGTATACATATAAACTGTGAAAAGCCAAGATCCCAGCAGTGATCTCTGTTGCATACCCACCTGTTACATCTTGCCAACTCGAAAAAAGATTCATTTATGCTTACTAAAATAAAAACAGAAAATGTCTAAAACATTCAGCAGATTGGGCAACATCCGTGGAAAGAAAAACAGAGTCAACGTTTCAGATTGAAGCCTCTTTGTTAAGTTCTGACAAAGGGTCTTGAACCTGAAATATTTACTCTGTTTTTCTTTCCACAGATGCTGCTTGGCCTGGTAAGTGCTTCCAATATTTTTTGTTATTTTTTTATTATTCCAGATTTCCAGCAAAGCAGTCTTATGGTTTTCATTTATGCTTACACTCTGTTTCCTGTTCACCAGCCAATCTTCAATCCACATCAATATGTTATCTCCTACACCACAAACTTTTACATTCTGTAGTAATCGTTGATGTTGCACCTTATCAAAGGCCTTTTGGAAATCTAAGTGTAGTACATCCAGTGGCTTCCTTTTATCCATAGTGTAAGGCCATAGAGCACATAAACAGGCCCTTTGGCCCAAAGACTCTGTGCCAACCATCAAGCACCCATTTCCATGAATCCTACGTTAATCCCATTTTTTCTTCATGTTCCCATCAACTCCCCCTAAAATCTACCACTTACTGGGGGTAGTTTACAGTGGACGATTAACCTACAAATAAGCATGTCTTTGGAAAGTGGGAGGAAACCAGAGCGTCAGGCAGACTCACAAATGGCCGCAGGGAGCAATGTGCAAATTCCACACAAGCAGCACCAGAGGTCAGGATTGAACCCAGGTTACTGGAGCTATGAGACAGCAGCTCTACTCGCTGTGCCACTGTGTTGCCCTGTAGTTTCTTCAAAAGTTGCTTCTCCGTATGTTGCTTCTTCAAAGAACTCCAATGGATTAGTCAAATATGATTTCTCTTTCACAAAATCACGTTGACATTTACCTGATTGCCTTAAATCTTTATAAATGCCCTGCTATAATGCCTCAATTGATATTACCCACTCTCCTCACTTTAGAACATAGAACATAGATCAGTACAGCACAAGAACAGGCCCTTCGGCCCACAGTATCTGTTCTGAACACGATGCCAAATTCAACTTGATGTCCTCTGTCTGTATATGATCTATATCTCCCATTCCCTGCATATCCATGTGTCAATCTAACAGCCTCTTAAATGCTGCTATCATGGCATTCCCATAGCAGCCTGTTCCAGGTACCTATCACTCTCTGTGTAAAAAAACTTGCCCCTCACTTCTCCTTTAAACTTTCCCCCTCTCACCCTAAATGCATTTCTACTCTGGAAAAAAGATTCTGACTGTCTACTCTATCTGTGTCTCTCATCACTCTCACAGAAGCAATGCCTGATGTATTCCCCAGTATTACTGTATTACCACTGTACCCCACGTCCTTCAATGTATTTCCCACACCACAACCCTCATTATGGTACATATGTATCTCACACATTTACAGTAGCTCCCTCTGATATAATGTACAACCCTCACATTCCGCCTCTCCAGACAGCCCAATACTGCTCATATTTGAGGGGGAACACCAATCCTCAGCTTTTCAATTGCTCAGAGGAAAACCGATTCCTTGACAATTCTCACTTGTGACTCCTGTGAGTAATAAGTGTGTTGCTTTCCTAGAAGAATGAATAGTGCTGATAGAGGTGATGTGTATCCGTGGTGACGCTCTGTCTCGAATCAAGAAGCAGAACGAAAAAGGGAGAGAACCCAACTTAAAGCCAGCAATGCTAATCCCTCCACAACCAGCCCAAGACTGTGTGCATTCAGTCATTTCCACCCCATTTAAATACAACACACATTTCCAGGGGCATGCAGTGATGGGGAGAGAGAGAGCAGACCAAGATCTTTTGAAATCAAGTGAAAAGTTTTTTGCGCTGAGCTGCTTGGTTACTATGAGCTGCAGGAATCTGTTTTCTGAAGAGCTGATTTGGTTGAAGATCTTTATTTCTAGGCACATTGGTGCAAAGGAAAGAAAAATAAATGAAGAATTATTCCCGACGTCACCCAGGGAATTCATTCATGAATATGTTTCACCTTTTCCAGACTTATCCCGGCCCCCTCGAAGGACATCTGACCTTTTGTAAAAAATAATGGAAAGGAGAAAGTCCTCAGAGAGGATAATGCAACCTACCCCGGTAATGAGATCTACTGCCTCTAGTTCCCATGGCAACCACTGCCTTTTTTTGTATTATATAAAATGCGCATTTGTCTATTGACCATTTGGAGCCATTAACTCTCTCCAGTGCTGCTCTGCTCCCAGCTATATGGCTATCATTTCATTCTGTAAGCAATTTTATGGTGCTTTTTCCCTCTCTTCCAGCTGTCTTTCTGGACTGCTCCTGTGTTACTGAAAAGTCCTGAAAGCTTTTATCGTTTTAGTCTTTAATTTTGTTTTCTCCTCATTTACTGAAGGTGCTGACTCACGTTTGCCTTTGGGTCCACTGATACCAAGCACCCTCTGAAACCTCGCCTTCATGTGTTCAGCCAGAGGGTGACTAGGCCAATCAACTTACCTGTTGAGTAAATCCACCCTCAGTCAATGCCCCACAGCTGGCTCACAGCAGTCAATGGTTAGTAAACAGGTACCCAATGAATTTTGTCTTCCTAACCTGACAGTCACACGGTCAATCAAAGCACATCATCTCCAGACTCACCCCTCCCTCTCCCCCTCCTGGATCCATCTGCCCATCTTCTCCCTCCTCACCTGTTTCCACCTATCACCCGCCAACCCCTGCCTCCCCCTGGCCTCTTTATACTGGCTATCTGCCCCCTGCACTCAGTCCTGATGCAGGGTCTTGATCCAAAATGTTGACTATCTCTTTACCTCCATAGATGCTTCTTGACACTCTGAGTTTCTCCAGCAAATTGCTGGAGGAACTCGGCAGGTCAGTCATCCTTACTGCTGTGTCAAAGACAGTATAGTCCAAAAAGTGAGTTAGAGGGCTTACACACACACAAGATTTCCAGATAATGACATAGCTTTCAAAAAGTATATTTATTTACATTAATAGAGTTTTAAGTTTCAGCAAGCACTTTAATAGTGAAGGACTATCCTCCATCACTGGCCCATGGAGTATTTTCTCATTCATTCGGAGGCGTGGGTGTCACAGATGACACCAGGTGGAGGTGAGCTGCACCTTAAACCTATGCGGTCCCTGTGGAAAAGGCATTCTCATATAGCAGTAGTGACTTGACAGGCTATTTCAGTCCGGCAGCTGCTGATGGTCTACAATCCTCTATGGGTCATTTTGGGAGAAGGATGGTAGATTCCTTTCCCTAGAGGGTGAGGATTTGACCATAATCCATTGGTCCACTATCATCATCACTGATTGTTTTGATATTTGATTTATTTAATTAACTGAATTTCCCTGCTACTGTGGTGAGTTTTAAACTAGATCATTAGGCCAAACTTCTGGACTACTATGCCAGTTACATTACCACTGTGCAATCACACCCTTGTCTTTCAAGTGTGCCACTGAGCCAGGCTAGCCAGCAATCAAATGCCAACAGCAGTTGGTGAGGGCTGATCGAGGTGACATCAGTCACAGCAGCAATAGGAATGTTGCAATTAGCTTCAATGTACAATAACACCTAAATTCCCATTCAGCAACTCAGCAACTAGAATGGGTGTGAACAAAATCACCCCACTGTAGTTGATTCAAACCGTCCTGGTCAAAACTTATCTTGACTTTATCTATCTGATGTTTTCATTTATTCATTGAAGGGAATGTGAGCTTCGTCAGCCTTTATCTGCCAACCTGCATTTCCCAGCTCCTGGACTCAGTGCCCTGACTGATGAAAGCAAGAGTGCCAAATGCCTTCTTCACCACCCTGTCTACTTTGTTGCCACTGTCATGGAATTATGTGCCTGTACCCCTCAGTCTCTCTGTTCGACAACACTCCCCAGGGCCCTACCATTTACTGTGTAAATCCTGCACTGGTTTAACTTTCCAAAATGCAGCAAAACACTTTTGTCTGAATTCAATTCCTTGACCCATTTCCCCAGTTCATCTGGTTTTTGGTCAAGTTTTTGGTAGCCTACTTTATGTAATGAGGCTTGATAATGTTCTTGTGAAATAACTTTATATTAAAGGATGCAACACCATTGGAACACATCTGATATTTAACATTTACTTTCCAAGCTTATGTAAAGAGACTGATCACTTAAAAAAGTACTCAAGGATGACAGGTTCCTCACTGCTAATAGCAAGAGAGTAGAGGCAAAAAAATTCATTTGGGATAAACAAATAATTAACACTTGATAACAGCAAATTTACTTTGGTTTCCTATGTAGATTTATCAGGCAGGATTAAAAGAATTAATCTGATAAGAATAGATAACTGTCAAAAATGGAGCAATATCACAATATAAGTGAGACACTGAAATGTTTAGCATTTGCTCAAGGTATTATTCACAGTGCCTTGTTTAATATGTCACTATCAAATTCTTAGACATGATTGTACACATTAGGAGCAAGAGTAGGTCACTTTGGCCCCTTGATCCAGCTCAGCTACTTAATAAGATCATGGTTAATTTGATTCTAACCTCAAGTCTTGCATTCCCATCTACCTGTGGAAACCTTTCATCCCCTTGCTTATCTAGAACCCATCCACCTCTGCCTTAAAGACATTTAAAGACTCTACTTCTATTGGCCTTTGAGGACAAGAGTTCCACAAACTCTTAACTGTACAAGAGAAAAAACATTTTCCTCATCTCTGTCTCAGATGGGCACTGCCTAACTTTTAAACAGTGACCCCTAGTTCCAGGTTCCCCTACAAGAGGAAACATCTCTCCATGTTCACCAAGCAAAGGCTCCTCATTAGTAAACGAGTTCGGTTTTTGCAACAATCTAGTATGTTCATCATAACTGCTACCCTGACTAACATTCTGGTTAATTCTAGATTTATATTCTAACTTAGTCAGAATACATACAGTACCTTGCTGAATGAAAAGAGGCTAATTTTTTTGGAAGCTTTGTAACCATGGCCTGTGTCACAAATAATGTGCCCTGCACCCTTCCAGCTAGCAAACATCCAAATATGGTATATATTTTTGTTCCCTTTATTTAACAAAGGATACACTGACATTGGAGGCAATTCCTCAGATGAGAAGGTTATCCTATCATGAGCAGCTAAAGAAAATGATCTATATTCTTCGGCATTTAGAAGAATGAGAGGTGATTTTATTGAAACATATAAGATCCTGAGGGGATATGAGGTGTTTCCTGTAGTGGGACAATCTCGAATGAGGGGACAACGTTATGAGATTGGGAGCAGTCATTTAAGACAAGGGTGTGTAGGAACTTCTTCTCATGGGGGTTGAAGAATCTTTGGAATTCTCTACACTGGAGGATCATTGTGGCTGGATCATTGGGTGTACTTAAAACGGAGATTGATACATTTTTGAAAGAACATGGAATTGAGGGCTATTGGGAACTGGCACAGAAGATGAATTGAGGCCTGGAGCAGATCAACCATGATCATATTGAATGGCAGAGTAAGGTTAAGGGGCCGAGTGGCCTACTCCTGCTCCTGTTTTCTTCTGTTCCTATGTTTTTATGTTCTTAAATTATGTTCTTATGGGCAGCACAGCTCCAACGACCCAGGTTTGACCCTGACCTCTGTGTCTGTGTGGAGTTTGCACATTCTCCTTGTGACAGTGTGGGTATTCCCACCCCCCCCCCCCAACACAGTCCTCCAGTTTCCTCCATCATCCCAACTATTTGCAGATTGATAAATTAATTGTCTACTGTAAATCGCCCCTAGTGTGTAAGTGAGTGACAGAATCTTGGGGGAGTTGGTGGGAATGTGGAGAGGATAAAATGGATTAGGGTGAATAAGTGCTTGATAGTTGCATAGAGTCAATGTGCCGGAAGTATTATTTCTGTTCTGTATGACTCAAGAAATCTATGACTATGATTCAAAATCTGAACAGCCTGGCCATTGCCAAGGCTCAGTCAGTTCCTAGTACAACCATTTCTCCATCAGGCATTAAAAAACCTGAAGTATGGACATTGGCTGGGGTTTGACTCACTGCTCCTGGAGATCTGAAGGTCCCTGCTGATCTCTGGCCTGCCACTGAAACAAAACAAGCTGCTTACCTCCAACCATAAAACAGCTAGAGCCAAGACTATAAAGCCTGCTTCTTCTGGCATAGGTGCAGGAACATGAGATAGAAGGAACAAGAATAATAGGGCATTTTTTACAAACATTTCTCAGGCAATGATCACAGGAAAACTAGTTCTGGAATCTCTGCAGCAACACAGTGAAAGATCTTTCTGCTGCTCATTAAGCTGTAACTGACTGTGGTTATACGATAATTAACGGTTATCATTTTAAACAAAGAAAATACCTGTATAACAACATAGTATACAGGCTACTTCAGTCTGAATCTTGAGATATTCAACCACTGGCCATACTGGTATTGCGTGCTACACAAGGAGCTCCAGACACAGAGCCAATCCCAGCGTGGAAAAGGGCCTTCGATCACCTATGTACTGACTGCTAGCTAATTTTTAGTGACAGTCCCTTGGCATTAGACATGTTTGTTAGTCAAAAAGAGGGAAAAAGACTAAAAAGGCTGATAACCGTTCAGCTAGCAAGCAGTGAGCTACCTAATTCTTGAACTATGGGTTGTCCATGTTAAAATATCCTGAAACATCAATGAATCAAAAATAGCAATGACCAACGAAAAAGGAGATGAGACAACAGTTTAATAAACCAACGGAAGTTTGTCAGCCAAATGATGCAAGTAAAATATCTTAGGGTGCAGAATCAGCATGTTGTATATTGTGAAATAATTTGTCTTCATTCATAAGCCAATGCAGAGCATAGCAACCATTTCCTCACCTGAAAGGAAGCTTCAGACACCTTGATAGTCTGTCAGTGTTTTTGAAAAATCTGTTTGTACTAAGCTGTTCAACATGAAACCTTTGAAGGAATTATTTTGTCCTTCAAGAGATACATATCCACTTTATTGTTTATTACATAAGCGGATATTGGAAAACATGAAATATGAGATCAAGGACCATGTGGATCATATCTTGGGTTCCATTCCACACTTTTCCTTTGAACATTCAGTACAAATACTTTCTAACTGTCAAAATTAACCAGATAGAAATGCGAGGGAGTCAATTTTTCTGGGAGCCCTTTGTCCTGGAATCGAACAAGCTTTACTCCTGATGTGCACTGACCTAGAAATCACAAGCAGGCGAGTATTTATCCCAAACTGTTAACATGGCCCAGTGATATCACTGGTATTGGTCCTGTGACAGTGGAAGAACAATATATTCTGATCATTGCAATAGGCCAGAGAGGCAAATGGATAAAGGTTATTCGTCCTGCTCTCTGGCACCTCTTCATCAAACTTCCAGTCCACTACAGACTCTCTAGCCTCAGGAGGATTACCTCAATGAGCTGCCTTTGCATGTAGGAACCTATAACCATAACTGCAAAGAAAAGACACAAGAGAGACTGCAGGTGCTGGAATCTAGAGCAAAAAACAAACTGCTGCAGGATCTCAACAGGTCAAGCAGCATCTGTGGAGGCAAAGGGATAGTTGACATGATGGATCGAGACCCTGCATCAGTCCTGGCACCAATAGGCCATGTCAATGGTTTGGGATAAATACTAGCCTGCTTGTGATTTCTGGCCCTTTCCTATCTTATCTGTTCCAAAGGCAAATCTTCCGAAAGAACAAGGAAACACAATGAGGGATAATGAGTAAATGTTCCCTTTATCTTTGCCTTTGCCTGTGTGGAATGGACATTTCTTTAGTCAGGAAATCAACCTCAGAATTTTCATGTACCCTAACATTCCTGTCATTCTAAGGTGACTCACACAAGAACTATTATTGCCCCATGAAGTCTGTGCCTACCTATCATTCAACAATACTTTTCCAAAGGATTTGTTCATTAGCATTGATCCCTGATTCAAAGCACAGCAAGCTGCATCTGACTGGAGGTCCATCACTAAAGGTTCTGCACTTGGACACGAAAGCTCACTTAAAATGAAGAGACAAAACCATTTACCAAGCACAAACCTTCCTGCTCCTTACAATTAGGAAGATATCATACCACTGATGGAAGACAATGGTGAAAGTGTGTGAGTCAGTGGGGACAAGAGGTTGAGTTCCATTGTATGGGGTGGAGCAAGAGGAAGGGGAGATTCCTAGGAAATGGGTGGTGCAGCAAGAATGTGCATTGTTCCTCTTTGATTGAACCCAGCCCATGCTGATGGAATAGAAATATCCTTTCTGTATTGACTATTCATAAAACGAGTTTGAGTAGGTTCAATCCAATTCTGTCCAGGCTGTATACACAACACAAAGTTGCCAATAAAGTTCCCCATTTACATTTTATATTATTGGGATCACTACAAAAAAAAACATAGGCAAGGAAGGGATGGAGTTTGGCACAACCCTTCCTGAAATAAAACCCTGGGAGATTAAATTCTGAATTCCATTGAATTACAATGAATCTGATCACTAGTGTGGATTCTATTGATAGAGGTTGATATCTTATTCTCTAAAATATGTCCTATGTTTTTACAATGAAAGAATGAATAACCTGGCATTTATAGCATGCAAGTACGTATCCTAATGCTATCCATTGAGCTTCAACCAAACTAATGAAATTTGAAGGGTGATTACTGTTATATTGGCAAACAGTACAGCCAACTTACACACAGCAAAATCTCATAGGCAACAAATAAGAGGCAGCAATCTGTTTAATGCGGTTCATTCAGACTTAAATGGCTCCTAGTACATGGGCGAATTCCCTTATTCCTTTGTACATAATGCCATGGGAATTTTCACATTCACCAGATCAGACCAACAAGGCTTACCTACAATGGCAATGCAGCACACTTTCAGTAACAAACGATCTGCTGGAGGAACTCAGAGGAACTCCAAAACAAAGAAGACAAGGAGCAACAATGTGGAAGATATCTCCATCTCCAAATTCCCCGACAAGTTCTTACATCTCACTTGTATTATTGTTCCTCCTGGGTCGGAAGCCTGGATTTCTCAGCCTAACAACATTGTGGAAGCATTATCATCATGTGACCCGCACCAGTTCAAGTGCAAGCAGCATCCTCGAGTAGCCTTAACCATTTCATGCACGTCCCAAGGAGATTATTTTTAAATGTCAGGGTCAATCCCTTGCCTTGTGGGTAAAGGGGATATGCTTAAAAACACATCTGATTCAATCAGTTTCTGCGGCCTGGAACTGTCCTGTTCCCATGCATTTCCCAACCCACAGTTGGACCCCCATATTTCTCCAGATTGCTTCCTCCCAAACCAACCATCTTACCCCCATGGCCTTTCTATTATTGACAGAATCTTAATTCAACAACTGCCATGGTGGGATTTGAACTCTGGTCTCTGGGTTGTTAGTCCAGGCAGCTGGTTATAGATCCTGTTGTTAACCCTTAGCTACATCAGTGCACCTCTGATATAATGATCTCCCAAAGCCTTTATTCCCATTTTTATCCTAGCAAGAAAATCTCTTCAGCCATATCTCATTGCCTTGTTTTCAATCCAAGGCTTCATAGATTATGGCACAAGAAGATATCTTTTAGATTGTGACTTCTGGACACCATCACTGCCCTCTCTGTCACCGAGAGGAGTTTCAACAATATGACTTAGGGCTGAGAAATGGAGCAGTCTCCTGTTCCAAAGGCCTCATTCCACAAACAGTGAATGCTATTGGGAAGTATTTTCACCAGCTGAACCCTCCTTCCTGACAGTTCTTGATGCATTTCCAAAATCTTATTCTTTTACGATGAAGTTCCCACATAATCCTTGACATTTACACATCCAGCATTTGTCAGGGCTTCCAATCATATGAACTCAAGTGCACAAGGTCAGCTCAGTGAGTATGTGAGAGGCAGGAATTATCATGAATGGATCAAATCCAGCAAACTGATGTCAGGTCAATACCATTGCATATACTGTCCATTAATCTGGATTATCCCACCATATAAACACACTTTACAGTGCTAACACTCAGTATGTGCATATTATCCTGTCAGTAGTGCATATTATACACATTCCTGTGTTTATAACCCACATCTATAAAAATAACAACTTGCATTTATGTAAAGACTTTGACGAAGTGAAATAACCTAAAGACTATCCCACATATCACAAAAGGACTTGATTTGGGAGGTTAGATTCATGGAGTGATTTAATAAGGATTAATAAAGAGATTTAGTGAGGAAATGCCAGAAATTGGTGTCCAGGCAACTGAAAGCAAGACCAGTAAAGGAGGAACACTGAAAAACAGGGATGCACAAGAGATCACACAAGAATAACCCTGTCCATAGCTGAAACTACATGTTATAGGGTTCATGTTCTACAGAATATGTGATACTCTGTAGTTCGGACTACATCTTAGTGATGGCAGTGTATGGCATTTACTTGGTCCTCATTATGAACAGATTACAAGCATTTTACATTAGTTGAGGAATACCTTGTTTACAGCCCAGTTTACACATGCATCGTACTACGTTACATTTTGCATGTTGCTTATTTACAATCCAGATACACCCAGGTTACCGTGGTTTTTAACGCATTACATGAGCTACCTTATTTACAACACGTGTTACCTTCTTACAATCCAGATTAACACCTGTCATTGTGTTTACAACCTATATTATATGTGCTATCCCTGTTGCAGCCAGATCACACACTGTCATTTTGTCACTTCTGAACCAGTGAGAATAAAACCACTGAGTTTTCCACTTTGAGCAGCTAATGAGCAACAAAATTGTCTGCAAAAGACATCATTAATGTTGGGAAACTGTACAGTCATTTTGCACCCACTGGCCCTCAGAACCAGCTTTATCAGAAACCATTTTTCAACCCTCCATCGAGATAATCTCTTATGCTCTCACTATCAAATAGGCTGTGAAGATCACAGACATTGGGTAGAAAGGAAGAAATCAATGGTTTGGCTCAGTAAAGGAGTAGGAGCCTGCGACTTAAGGGAGAATGGCGAAGAGGGAAACAGGAGAAAAATACAGAGAGACAGCTTAATAAAAAAAATGAATTTTTTACATGCTCAGAAGTGAGGTCGTTGGAAAGCTATGTTGAGAAAATTTCATTTTTTTGTGAAATTTTTATTTGTGACAGCTCTGAAATGGAGTCTAGACAGGCGGAGGAAAAAGGGTGATTTTTGTCTCTTTTACCAAATCTGCAAGGGAGACTTCATTTTTCTTTGAGGAGAAACTGCACGTTGCCAAGGATTTAATAAATGACACATTTAGACTGGGCACTGCATCCATGTTTGTTTAACTAAAGGGTTTCCAACTATGTAAAGGAGCGTGGTTGCTACAACAAATCCAAATATTTCTAAACAGCGCTGTTATATATATATAGAAAATATTAATAAAGGATTTGACACCATTAACCCTTTGAAAACCAGCAAGGACATTTATGGTTGCAACAAGGGGTTTGTTTTCAGATTGTTTGCTGTCAAGAAACTTTAATGAACACTGAAGAGAGGACACTCCATTTTCCGCTCCGCTAAGTTTAAACTATTCCTCTCACTTGGCATTGACACGTTTCAAAGTCTGCATCTTTACCCGGGGGAAAAAAGATTGATTTGACCCACAGAAACAAAAAAGGGTGATTTTAAATCTGTCCTCCTGATGAAGGTGTGGGCAAGTGGTTGAGATTAATGTTGACCATGTCATTTGTCCACACTGGAACCACCAAAAGCAGAAAGGGTGCATTTTGCTTATCCTTGGTGACCAGGCAAGAAGCAAACTCAGCCAATACTGGCAGTCTCTTTCAACAGAAGCGTTGATGCATTTGGATGTCAGTGTATTTGTGTCTTTGGTGAGTGCGCTTCTTCAAACTCTCAGAAAGTTTTTCCAATAAGGCTACATACAAATCAATAAGTTGCTTTATTTCACAGTATTGTAAACATACAGGACAGTAACTCAATCAGTAAATTTTGTTTCTGTGCAATAATTGAAAATAAAGAACACACCATCCTTCCCTGTAACAACTTACTTGATTTGAACAAAATGACTTCTAACTGCACAATTACATTTCTAATCTTTTATTCTCAGTGGATGATGCTTTGCAACCTTCAGCTTTGAAAACCTGACAGCCAGGTTCTGTTTCTAAATGGCTATTAATGATTTTCATACATAAACACAGAAATCTCTCTGTTCCTCCACACTCTTAAGTCCTCTGCTCTGAGAAGCTTCTCCCCTCCATCTTGCTTACGGATAAAGCAGATGATCTCATACTTCCCGACATTGGACTCCTTGCCACAACTGTACCCACTGACCTAGCCAGCCAAAGTGCCTTTGCAGCTTTCTGTTCGCTGAACCTTTTAGCTTAAAGTAAAGTTGGAGGTGGAACTCTCCATCCCTTCGTCCAAGTGTTACAATTTTCCAATCCAAGTTTATAAACCTAACCATAGATCTGGAACTAATCACCCCAGGTTCCTCTCTGACAGAAGCACATTGGTCAGAAGTGTCACCATTGGCAAGATGTTAAAGAAAGTATCACCCAAGTTGGTATTGGTATTGGTTTATTATTGTCACTTGTACCGAGGTACAGTGAAAAACTTGTCTTGCATACTGATCGTACAGGTCAATTCATTACACAGTGCAGTTACATTGAGTTAGTACAGGGTGCATTGATGTAGTACAGGTAAAAACAGTAACGGTACAGAGTAAAGTGTCATAGCTATAGAGAAAGTGCAGTGCAATAAGGTGCAAGTTCACAACAAGGTAGATCGTGAGGTCATAGTCCATCTCATTGTATAAGGGAACTGTTCAATAGTCTTATCACAGTGGGGTAGAAGCTGTCCTTAAGTCTGGTGGTACATGCCCTCAGGGTCCTGTATCTTCTATCTGATGGAAGAGGAGAGAAGAAAGAATGTCCCAGGTGGGTGGGGTCTTTGATTATGCTGGCTGCTACACCAAGATAACGAGAGGTAAAGACACGGTCCAAGGAGGGGAGGCTGGTGACCGTGATGCGCTGGGCTGTGTCCACAACTCTCAACTATGTCCAGAACTATGAACAACAAGTTGTATCATAGCCAAATATTTTCTGATTTGTAGTGATTGTTAGCTCGTAGATAATTCCAGTGGTCAATTTGTAATTTCCTCAGGATGCAGGCAAACATGATACCTCTCCAAGCAGAGCGCAAGGAAGTTCTGGGCCCACTGTTTTAATGATGGTTAGGGTTTGGGGTTAGGGTTAAGACCAGGACTCTCCAACCTCAGTGTTATTGAAACTGTTCATCCAATTCAAGAGATGGACAAAGTGATTTAACATTTCATTCAAAAGAGAGCACCTGTAAAAAGCCACACTCTATTGAAATTCCAACTTAGATTGCATGCTTACAGCCTTTATATTTCAACATGATTGTGAGTGCTTTGGCCTCATGAGAGATGCTGTGTAAGTATTAAGACTTATGTTCTTCATTTCTATCAAGAGGAAACTTCTACTGTGAAGCTCTGTTGGTGCTCATCCTATGATGGCTTTCGAATCACACATTGTTCCCAATTAACACTGTTCAAATGTACTTATTCAATCTCTATGTGTAGCCCTGAATGTTTCATACACCACTGTGCAAACCCAATGGTGCTTGCACTCCTTATCGTTTAATTTGGTTTAGTTACAAAGTACATGGCAGAATGCTTAGTTTGATTGCAAAATTATACAAGGTGATGATTTTACAAGGGATGACACCATTTTACTAATTTCAAAGTTCTATTATTTGGAATGGAACAACTTAAAAACGGAAGAACTTTCACTTCATGCTGTGTGGCAATTCCGAGTCTGTGGCTGTTCTTTTCTTTTGCTCTGGATACTACATTGGTCTCATATATCTGTACTAGTATGGTAGCTGGCACTCAGAAGCACAGAACCAAACTGTACCACTCACATGGGCGTCATTCCCTTTCTCCCCAATGCATCCAGAACCTGGCCTCATGCTTGTTGGAGAGGGAAGGTGAGACACAAACACCGATTATGCAATTGGAATGGGATTTTATTTCTTCTTTCACTTTATGTGGATGCCAGCATTTATATTTGCCCTTGAACGAGAGCCTTGTTGGTCTGTTTCAGACAGATGCTAGGATTCAACCAGTTGCTGTGGAACTAGAAGCACATGTGGGCCAGACCAGGGAAGGACACAGATTTCCTTCCATAAATTATATTAGTGAACCAGATAGAATTTTACAACAAGCTGGTGTTATGGTCTCCATTGCTGATGCTAGCTTTTTCATTCTGGATTTATTTAATTAACTAAATATAAATACTCAGCGTGTGAGGCAGGAATTAAATTTGGGTCTCCAGTGATATTCCCACTGTGCTGCCATATTGCAAAGTATAACTGAAGCTTAAACTATGATGGGTCGACATAATTCTTTAGTTTGATACCAAACTAAAACCAGGTCTAACGTCAGAAGCAACACACACAAAATGCTGGAGAAACTCAGCAGGTCAGGCAGCATCTATGGAGGGAAATGAACAGTCAACGTTTCAGGTTGAGACCCTTCATCAGGACTACTCAGCCCGAAATATTGACTGTTCATTTTCCTCCATAGATGCTGCCTGACCTGCTGAGTTCCTCCAGCATTTTGTGTGTTGCTCTGGATTCCAGCATCTGCAGTCTCCCTTGTGTCTCTAGTGTCAGAAGAATGATTTCATGCTAGTAATAGTATCTAGTCCCAGATTGGAAATCTGTGTGACTTTTAGCTGGAGTATAGTTTCAGTCTCCTCTGGAGGTCCCAACTCATCCTCTATCTATCCTTTGCCATCAGAACCTAAGCCTTCAGCTGTGTCACTCCAATCCCCTAAGTAAATAAATATCCTTCTCCTCAGAGCCAAACTGGCAAACTTAGAAATGATTCTGTCTTGCAAAGTTAGACCCAGTCGAATCTCTGACTCAGTGCTGGTGACAATATAGGCCCTGGTAGTAATGGGGCTGCCGACTCCTGTTTTTCAGGGCTGAGGCGTGATTCATTGCTTTTAGAGAGGCCAGTGAAATGCTGCACGTAGCAGTCACAGAATTCAATGTACATTACAGACCAAAGTAAGAGAAGACCAGGATTATCAAGACGTTGCTCATGTCTTGCTGCATAACATCGTTTGGGCTCCAACCCAGCCATAGAGAGGTGAGGTAATGTTTCATTCAGGTTAACGTGCTGTCTGGATGTCTGGGTACTTTCATGGATTTAGTGAGTATTGCCACAAGATAATGCCGCTTAAACAGCGGGATTTGCAATATAGGCCAATGTTAACCAATCTAACACATCCATGGAAATGAGGGTGCACTCTCTTCCTGGTCTATACATTTCTTTCCCCATTTAACACAAGAACAGGTAATGAGCTACATCATCTGATCCATCACTCACTAACTGTTTTCTGTGTGATAATAGCTACAGTGCCTGCATTCTTTAGCCTCTCACTGCTGTTGGCAGATTCCTGATGGATTTCAGCACTTAATCGAGTTCTGTGTGGTGAATCCTGAATGGGGCAGATGTTATTGGCAAAAGCTGAGTGCCAAAAGACTGGTCTTTCATGTGCTGATGGTGTAAATTTTAGTACCATTATATACAGAGAGCTGAGGGACACACACAAGAAGGTGATAATATTATATAGTTCACCAGCATGTTTCCTTGTGGAACTCAAACACCCTCCTGAGTGTTATTGCCACTACAGTAAACAAAAACTAAAATTATTCATAAAATGCCCTAATTTCTGAAGTTATTAATCAGTTTCTTTACACTGAAAAAGCACTGCCTCTCAGTCCCGTCTTCTCAAATTTGGATCTCCTGATTTGTTATAGTTTGGTGTTCCCCACTAGGGAAAGGAATCCACAAATGGGGTGTTCCTGTGATATCAAAGAACATTGACTGGTACAAGTATCAAAAAGTGAATCATGCCAAGATCAAGAGTGGGAAAGTAAAGGCAAAGAGTAGATTAGCTGCCAATACTTTGCACTTGGAAAAGAAGCATTACACAAGCAGTGTCAAGGACTGATTGAGGTAGAAATAAAAAAAATGTCAAAATGTTTTACCAGATCAATGAAAATAAAGGTTTTAAATGTTGGCAGTAACGTTGTATCACAGGTGTACTCTTTAAAAGCTCCATAGAAGGTTCTACAATTCCCCATTGCCACCTTAACCCCAACTCCAAGCCCCAGACCGAATCAGACACCCTCTTCCTTGATGATGGCACCGCCAGGTTTGGTAGCAGCAGAGGCTGACTGGTAGATTACAAGCTGAACAGCAGCCCAATGACAGGGTGAGGGACCAGCAGATGGGGAAGTCAGAGGGTCAGTGGGGTGGTGATCAATGTGCAGCATTGCTGAACCCAAATTCCAGCAGCAGTGACTGTAACTGCTGGTCGAGGGTGAGGTCTGCATGGGCAAATGAAATAAGAAACGACGAAGAAGAAGAAAGCAAATTTGATCTGGAGCTCCCACTTGATTGTGTTTGTTTCTTCAAAGTAATTTACCGAGCTCAGTGTAGTTGATGCAAAGGTGAGTACAATGCATTTCTGACATTTGTTTTAAAAATACCATGCCAGTGTAGGCTTCACCCACAACACTTGACTCCTAATGTACCTCATTGGCAACTCTTTGAGGACGATTGAAACATAAGCTGGAGCTTTGGGGCAGAAGGACAATAAAAGGTCATTTTAAAAGGTTTTGAATGTGATTTTAATTTTAGTTTGCTGAGGAACTGTCAAAGATACTCTACTGTAACCAGAAAATAGTTTCATAAAAGTTTTAAAAGTGAATTTAGTAATTTGAAATTGTTTTTCTCAGAGATCTCATCTAACTGGATCACAGATGCTGCCAAACCTGCAGAGTATGTCCAAAATCTTCTACATTTATTTCACTTCTAGTTAACCTCGCACAATCCAATCTCCATACAGTTGAGATCAACAGGGACACTGCCTCTCATATCCTAATCCACACCAGAGCCTCTTCCTTCATTGCTTCAGTTCTTGTGTAACTACACTAACCTGCTTCAGCAATCACTCAGTTTTAAACATCCTTTTTCAAAGCCTTCCAAGGTCTCTCCTCTTCCTATCTCTGTAATCTCCCACAGCCATGTAAAACTCCTGTGTTGTGCAATTTCCAGACTCCCGGACATCTCTGAATTTGATCACTCCTCTACTGTGGCTGTCCCTCATTTGCTAAGACCCTGTCCTCTGGACTTCCCTCCCTACACCTCTGTAACTCACTCATTAAAACCTATCTCTTAGACCAAGACTTTGGTCACCTGCTTAAATTGCTCTTCTGAGGCTCAGCACAAAATATTTTGCCTGGTAATGTTCTTGTGGAGATGTCCTCGCTGCATGAAGATGGCTATAGCGTTGTTGTTTGTGTTCTTCTGTGGGTAATGGATGATAGGGCACCAATGATATGTCCATGTAGGAATGTTTGGGTTCTTAAAGTGGTGGCAATAAACATGGGCACATTACCTCAGATTACATTGCATGCAGAATAATTCCTCTCCTTTATAGAATGTGACAAGATTGTTCAAAGAACCCCTCCTCCTCAATGCTCCAATTGCTACAAATCTAATTGCTGCTTCAAGCATCGGCAAATAAAACTCAAAGGAGGCAAATCTCCACTTTGCACAACCACAGTGTATCTGCACTGTGTAATGAATTGATCTGTATGAACGGTATGCAAGACAAGTTTTTCACTGTACCTCGGTACAAGTGACAATAATAAACCAATACCAATACCAACAGAACATTTTGTAGGAAGCAAATGCAACCAAATATTAACAACACTGAAGAAAAGTCATGACAAGTTTTCAAAAAGTGACCCCCAACTGCTGCCTCTGCAAATCCAGATGGATGAGTCACTTCCTCAGGGTAAGCTGAGAGCTGGAGGAAGCCACCATACACTGAGATCTGTGCTATTTTTTAACTAATTCACCTAATTTTATGAGGCTAATGCTGGGGGCCATCACAGTGCCCTTGCGCCTGTCTAATTTAGTCATCACACAACATAGCTCAAAGCAGAGGATCGCTGGTGTGTTGGTCCTGGCTTCCTCATCCACGCTTCCCTGGTTCTGAGGCAGAGAATGCCAGCCGAGCTTCAGTGATCCAGGGCAGAGGCTAACACAAGAAGCACGGCGTTCAGCATGATGAGGAAGTAGAACCAGAGAAAAATAGCCCGGCGTGAAAAATGTTACAATTCAGCAACTCCTGGATCAGTTTACCAAACTTTTTTTGGCAAGCCTGGAACCAGAGGGTAGAGGCAGGTCAGGGAGTGGAACCCAGTGTTCACTCTGTTACTAATGGAAGTTTATCTATCATCTTACTCACCTTAATAACCAGTCCTTGGATTACAAGGCATGTCAGGAGTTGGGTGAACTTCTTCTTTCTGCATGTTAAAGCAGAAGAGACACAAATTTATTTGAAGCACACAAGCAGGTGCACAGGGATAATTAAATGCTTTAGTGTCTGCCTTAGCTCTTTGAATGGGGCCATATAGCTAACTCAAGTACCAGACTGCCTGCTTCTAAAGCAGGGGGGCGACCACCCTGGTTGCCAGTTCTGCTCAACTGCAGTATTGTGCAATGACTGCTTATCAGGATAAATTACATAACTACTTCATGTGAGCTCAAATGTACCTGCCTGTCGTAACCTTTGATTATAACTAACAGACACTCTGGTGGAGGTATATTAAACACTGGGAGACCTGCCGCTCCTGCAGCTTTATATCAGTAGCGCCACTAATAGCTAAAAAACCTCAATATTAGAGACCCATGCTCTGCCTTGCCAGAGGCAGTAAAAAACACTCCATAAAAAGGGTCATATATAAAAGCCTGCAAGCGTGCTGTGCTATTACAGTAACTGGAATGGTACCTTAGACCCTGCGAAATGTTATCAGCTCACAGCACTCCATAAACCTGCCTCTTATCAATCAATCACATGGTACGGGATCAATATTCTTTTCTAACAGCTATCTGCCTTGTTTTGTGGCGCTGGGAACACACAACCTCTCCTGGTAATGAACTGCTTGACACTCATCTTTCATTTTTTTTATATATATATTTACTCGTGGTCTCATAGTCCTAAAAATAACAGCTTCAGTTGGCTTGTGGTGGGCCAGAGCCATGGTCTGTGGCCTTTAGTTAAAGGGATCACCATCCATTTTATTTATACTCCTCGCTACATGATCTCAGATCTTGATGCATGAGTTCCTTTAGCAGCAATGAACAAAGAGGCAAGACTTAGACCATTGTTCCCTGTCCACCAACAAAACCATGTCATTCCTGGCCCCCAGCTTTATCTCATCATTTAAAAGAGAGAAGAATACGTCTTCAGAATCCATAAGTGACATTAAACTGAATATGTAATTTTTGCAGTGTATTTCACTGTAACCCCAAGAACTCCTGGCTGATTTCCCACTTCCCCAGCCTAGGGATGCTGAGCCCAATCGCTGAGCCCTGCCACCTCTCATCTGAAATCAGCTAATGTGAGGTTTGAACTTTGGAAGCTACATGGTTTCAGTGCCTTAGTACCACATCAGGGCTGTCTTTACGTGCTAAGTCAGAGTGAAATTTAATTACAATTTTTAGACTTCCTTCCTGTTCCTGTCTGAGGCTCCATGTTACTCACAAAGCAGATTAGACAAAAGATTGAAGGAAGAGAGCAAAAGAAAAAAGGTCTAGTACAGCTTTTGACCTAAATATAAATGCCTATTTATTTATTTTTCTTGCTGCTCTCTGCTGCTTCTTTGCCGGGAAGTCTCTCTACATGCTTTCCACAGAAGTACAAGCATTCACAGCACAGCCAACTTATAGATGTTATACATAAGGGGGTGCTTTGCCAGCAGGGTCATCTGATGATGACAAAGGGACGTTGTCAAATTATTCATGCCCAGAGTACATCCTTTATCTCACAACAAACGGAATTTCAGCTTTAATGACAAAGGTAAAAGACAACTAGCATGATGCAAAATGGAATATCAGAAAATTAACACAAATAAAAATGGAGACACAAGAGAGTGCAGACACTGGAATCTGGATCAACAAACAATCTGCTGGAGAATCTCAGCAGGTCGAGCAGCATCAATTTGGGGAAAGGAATTGTCAGTGTATCGGGTCCAGACCCAGCATCAACCCCAAACACTGACAATTCCTTTCCCTTCACAGATGCTGCTCGACCTGTTGAGTTCTTCCAGTTGATTGTTTGTTGAATGTGAATAGGAAGCTCTACTCTGTGAGTTGTTCAAAGATTCAACCTTTGGTTGGCATTGAGTTACACCATTAACTGACTTTTAGCCGAACTGGGTTAGCTAATATGTGGGGGGTGGAGTTGAGGGCTGAAGGAGAGAATTTAACCAAGGTTCCCACTGCAGCATGATGAAAATCTGCGAGTGATTGCTCAACAATCATGCCTTGTCAATTCTTTACTGAGTGGCATTGGTACAAGGGGAGCAATGCAAGCCTATACCCAGATACCACTGATCCTTTACATCTGGAGATGTTTTAAAGTTCAGGGTGTTGCCCAACACTGTACACTTGCTCCAAGCTTCAACTGGACTTCCATCAGCCCTATTGTCTAAGGCCCCTGGCTACCTTCAGGGTTTCCTGTCCAAGCCCACATGACCAAGACATGCTTCTGATGATTGACACTGCTTAATGCAAGCTCAATGGTGCACTACAAGTGGAAAGTATTGGAAACATTCAGCAAGTTATGCAACATCTTGGGAAAGAGACACAGAGGTAACCTTTCAGGTTGATGACCTTTCAGCAGAACAACATTTTGCTTTTTGAAACTGTTTCTCTCTGCACAGAAGCTGCCTGACCTGCTGAGTATTTCCAACATTCTGCCTTTTTATTTTGCATTTCCAGTATCTGCTGTGTTTTGCTTTTGGACAGATGATGCATTTGATAACCAACTAACAAATTTTTGAGAGCATTGTACTTTTGGATGCTGCGTATTTTAGCCAAGTTCAAAGCCAAGTATTACAGTCTTGTTCTATTTATTCCACTGTGACTGTAGAAAAGGTTTTGTCCTGTACTAGAGATTGATTAACCAAATCAAAAGCTTCCATTTCTACAGGCTCTTATAGATTTCTCAACTTAGCTGCAGAGTAAAGCGTATCAAAGAACAAAAACAAATTTTTGAGGGCGAAAATGGCAAACAAAGCAGGGCGATAATTCAGAGCTTGCTTAAATATCTGGGGAACATGAGCACTCTTCTTAGAGTAAAACCATGGGATCACCCATGTCACAGATCTGTTCAGCTTCTCATCTCCAAAGAAGTTCACTGGCAACATTGTATTGCACTGCCTCAGCTCTGCAATGGGGCATAAGGTTTGAATGCAAGCTCACATTTACTTTTAGGAGAACTGTAGATACATCTGTGATTTTGATTTCGAACCCTCCAGCGCTAATTCGGGATTTGCCCAAACACAGTATGATTGTAATGCAGGCACAATAGTGTAGGGGCAGGCACAGTAGTGTAGTGGTTAGTGTAACGCTATTACAGTGCCAGTGACCCGGGTTCAATTCTGGCTGCTGTCTGGAAGGAGTTTGTACGTTCTCCCTGTGTCTGCGTGGGTTTCCTCTGGGTGCTCCGGTTTCCTCCCACATTCCAAAGATGTACAGGTTAGGAAGTTGTGGGCATGCTATGTTGGCGCCGGAAGCGTGGCGACACTTGCGGGCTGCCCCAGGACACTCTACGCAAAAAGATGCATTTCACTGTGTTTTGATGTACATGTGACTAATAAAGATATATTATCATTTGCGGCCGGTACAGAGAACGAACCTGTCACAAGTTGCACCAGGTCAAAGTTTTTGTGCTTGTTCTCTTCAGGAATAGCTACATTTTGCATATTAAGAAACATATTGTGATTACAATAAAAATAAATTTGTTCTGTGTGTCTAGTGACGACCAGGACTACTTTCCTGCTTGTCCTCGCCAACCCATGAACCTTAAATATCAGTGGTGTCCTGTGGGGAGGCACTGGTCTGGAGGGAACTTCAAGGCTTGTCTTAACCTCAATTGCATAAAGCTGCGAGGAAACCTGAAGCACAACAGGGAAAAAAAGCTTCAGCCAGGGCAAGTTTACAATTGCAATCGAGACACATGCAAACCATTAGAACTTTCAGTGTTCAGCATTCCAGTACAGTCCCAGGAGGTAGACAGCCTCGCTCTATGTTTACACTACAGAGCATTACAATGCCATAAGTTAACTCAGTTTCCTACACAGCTCCTGGGCGATTTAAAGCTCCATCACTTGAGAAGCTGATTTTTACAGTTCTGCAGATTTCACACCAGTGCAATCTGAGAGCTGACCTCATTCCCCTGGAATGTGCAGGCTGTAATCTCTGGAGAGCATGCACACTTCAGCTTCACAGAGATCTTCGAGACTGAGGACATCTGCACGGCTGGCATGAATGCTGCTCTCTGTTCGCTAACACGTGCCATATTTTATAAGAAGGATTGAGATGGGATTCCAAGGGGATGGTGCCACCTGATGAAATGCAAAAATAAAATGCTCCACGTAGCTATTTTTCATCATTACTGATAACCAGGTTCAGCTGACTATTGAAGCAAAGATCAGACGTCTGTCCACAGCTGGGAGATCACTTGGGGTACACTTTGAACAGTGATAGAAAATAGGTGGTATGTTTTACATCTCGCTTGATATTTGTTTCCCTTGAAGTCAAAGGGAGAAATACAAAACAGGCTCCATTCCCTATTTAACAGTGCCAGGTAAGGTCTTACCCACCAGAGTTACAAAGCTTCTCTTAACAAAAACTAAAGTGTGTTAAAAATGGTTGGTCTTCAATCTTTCTTGCTGAGGTACCAGCTATAATCTGGGGGGCTTGGATTTCACGGCAGCGAAAGATATAAGGTTCGTGACAGGAAAACAGAGAGCTTATATCTTAACCATTAAGCATCATAAGGCCTGTGCACATAGGGCTATAAAAATTCACTTGATTAAAGTTCATTTCTCTCAGAGAAGGAGCACCACTAGCAGGACTGCTGCCAAAAGTCAAAAAGCCACCAACAACATTAATTCATTTTGAAACGCTTCAATTTATTTCCATGAAATTCTGCTCAGTTTTCAGAACGTTTTTTGTCGAAATCACTTGTGTGGTAACGAGAGCATCAAACCATCAGGGACTAAGGAGTCACTGAGTCTGCGTGTGCGAGGTAGGAATCGCCCAGTCAGTGAATGTAAAAGGAAACCCACTAGGGCAGAATTCATTCATACTCGGAACAAGGCACGACTGGCATGAAGTGGAGCCTGAAGGGAAAGGCCCAAGAAAAGCTCTGATGTGGTTAGCAGAATAAGGTGCACTACGAGGGCTCTTCCAACTCCTTTCACCAATCAGGACCAGCCCACTTTTGACTGACTCAAACAGAGCCTTTAGTTGGGTGCGGAAGGACGGGTGGTGAGGGAAATGGATGGAGTAGACAAGGACTCCAGTGAACGCCCCAGTTCTAAAGAGGAAACTGGCAAGACACTTTCCCAGCCTCCATTTTAATCATTCCGCCATCAGAAGCTATGCCTTTAACTGCCAAAGCCCTGAGCTCTGGAATTCCCTCTCCAAACCTCTCTGTTTCTCAATTTCTCCTTTTTCCTGTTAGACACTCCTTAAAGACTTAACTCTTTGGCCAAGTTTTTTGCCATCTGCTCTAATACCTTATGTAGATTGGTATCAAACATTTTTGATTACGTTCCTGTCTTGGGAATTTTGTTATATTAAAGGCATTACATAATGTTTTTTTCAAGAGGAAATCAGAGATTGGATGCTGCAAAATGTGGAAAACAATTGGAGCGGATTTTTTAGTCTGTTAACCATTATGATGCATTCGCCCTGTACCACTTGATTCCCTCTTTTCACAATCCTATAGCCTGGATTGTTGGGCTAACATTGGTTTGGCTGGAGGAGGGAGTGCAGAGGTGAACTGTTTTCATCCTGTCACACTACAAGAGTGTTATGTACGCTGTTCCTGGCAATCTCCTGGGACTGCCTCGGACTGACTCAAGTTGGTCCATAGAAGCATAGAGAAAAGTAGATTTGACAGAAGAACCCAGAACCTGCATGAGCATCAGTACAGGGATGCAGTTATTGATGTTTTAGGCACTAGAGAGGACATCACAGATGAGGCATCCAGTGAGCAGATCACATTCAACAGAGAGAATGTAAAATATGAATGTCACACAGAAAATCCATCATGTTCACAATGGACTTCACTGGGAGAAATTGTCAGATTTGATTTGATTTGATTTCTTTATTAGTCACATGTACATTGAAGCACACAGTGAACTACATCTTTTGCATAGAGTGTTCTGGGGGCAGCCCACAAGTGTCGCCACACTTCCGGCGCCAACATAGCATGCCCACAACTTCCTAACCCATACGTCTTTGGAATGTGGGAGGAAACCGGAGCACCCGGAGGAAACCCACGCAGACACGGGGAGAATGTACAAACTCCTTACAGACAGTGGCTGGAATTGAACCCAGGTCGCTGGCGCTGTAATAGCTTTACGCTAACTGCTACACCTACCTGTTTTATTTAATGATTACGCACCAGGGTCATTCATCACTAGGACACGAGCTGCTCCGTGGGAAACCAGACTTCCTCTCCATCTGCACTGCTGATCCTCAATGTGCTGTCCTTCATTTGTCAACAGTGATTTGCCCTCTTACTCACTATGTTATGGACATGGAGTCGCAATTGCAATGGAGGGTGCTAATTGTAGTGGTACATATTTAAGTGAACTGCATTCCTCATTATCCACTGGTCCAGGACATCTGATGGATCTGGAAGGAGAGGAGAGGTACAAATGTTGGTATGTAAATACAGATGTAAAAAGTCACAGTTGAAGGATTTGTAATGCACCACAAGGTTATCAAGCAGACCATGTAAGAGAGAGTTAATATCAGGAGAGAAGGAAGAAAAAATGAATAGACACTAGGCAATCCTCCAGTCTTGTGATGTTCAACACTACATGACTTCTCTATGTTAACACAATCAATAGTGGATTCTATCATTGATCTGAGCATTTACATTGATATAAACCTTCTCTGATCTTGATATTCTTCTCCTTTTGGGTTCCACCTTTTCCAAGAGTGGGAATGGGTAAGTGCCTGGACTGCTGAAAGTTTCAAACTATGAAAAACTCAGCTTAGTACCGTGTGCGTGTTGAGGAGAGGATCAGTAAGTGTCAGGAGGAGGGCAACAGTGGGTGCCAAGTGTGCATGTGAAACATGAGAAGGTGTAATGGTACCTTATGATAAGGGCAGACATCGGCAGTGTTGCCATTGTTCTCATGTAACAGGGGATATACAGACTGAAAATTGGATTTTCTTGTCAGTATCTTTCAAAGAGTTCTTCAGCTCCTTCTAAAGAAAATTGAGAGATGCTAAGTATTGCAAAAAATACAAAGTACTCCTGCCAAATGTGAGGGAGTAACTGCTAATTATTTTCAGCAACCTGGGGAGGTGAGCTGGGACAGGGTGCAAAGAAACCTCTCCCTTATTTTTGGAATAATATTCTGGAATGTTTGACATGGGGAGTAGAGGAGGGAAGGATTGGTAGGGTGATGCAGTGTTGAACAGAATATAAGAGCAATATGAAGGCACACTTCATCTTAAAGCCCTGGTGAGATCATTAAAACTCCTACCAGATATACAGCGTAATCCTAATGGCATTGACACTTCTCTCTATTGCTACCATTCTATTTGCCAGGACAGCCCAGCATGTATTATTTGGGAATAACTCTGTACCTGCTACTAGACAAAATTCACAAACTTATGGATGCTGCCTGTCATTATCTTTACTGCAAATACCAGCTCTATGTTCCCTTTTCAGAGGTTCAGCCTTTAGCCAAAAGTCCAGTCAATTTGCCCACAATATTAAAATATCTCACAACCATGAATGTACATGAGTAAAGCAGATTTTCCACCCACTGCCACCCAAAAGGCACTGTGTTACATCTGCCAGAGCATGGGAAGAGCCCATGAATCCCAGAACAGAAGTAAGAGACCCTGAACCCTGAGCATTACTTGCCCTGTGTTTCATGTGCTAAAAGCATAATATGCTCGCAAATGCACAATGTAGTCTTCTTCTGAAGTTTGGTTTATTAGCATCAATGGAACCAAAATCAAAAGAGGAATTCAACATGCATATGTTACCACATCCCACATTAGCACATGACCCAAGCTCAAATCTTGCTTTGTCTTCAATTGACCACAGATTACCTCAGCTATCTTGGGTTAGTAACAGGAAGAAGGGTGATTAGACTCAAATAAAGAGGTGATTGAGCATAGGATTAGAGGTACTGGGGTAAGATTCATGTTCTAATTGGTCAAGGTGGAGAAGCTGGAATGCTTACTTTGCTACTAAAGGAGTTCTTGTGTGTTCAGATGGTTCACACATTTAGACTAGTATCCTGAACTTTAGCTGCACCAACTTGCAAAGAAAGAGAAAGTTTCCCTTTCTCTCTGTGATATCCCACCTTTGCCAAAACTTTGATTCCCAGTCAAGAGTTAAAATTCAACTGTGTGCTACTTTGGGTCAGTTTTAGTAATGCATAGAGCAGTCAAATATATTCACCAGCATGGTGAGGAAAGGGAATTTGATGCAAACAATTTAACCAGCACACCCAAAGAAACTGGAACAACCAACAGCTTGCACAGTGCTGACTGGAAGCAGCAAATAGCATAAAGATAAGAAGGGAACAAGGAAAGGGAACTCAGTTCTGTAAATACCACTTTTTCCACAGATCATGCACAATCTACTCTAACATAAATTCTCTATGATCTCTAGTTATAATCACACAGAACTCCTTATGTATTTCTATAGGGAGAACAGAAGGGAAAAATGAAAAGTGTGTGATTTGTGCATATTCCTCTGCCATCCTGGACACTGTAATTATTTTCAGTTGAGCTAATGATTGTGCCAATACAGCACAAACTGAAGTTTTACACAAATGTGCACTAACAGAAGAAATTAAACTCCTGTTCATTAAAAGATATGCACAATTTATGAAATTGAAATTTACTTTTTTAATACAGTGTGTCAGTCTCACTCAAAGCCAAGGCTAAACTAATAATTAAAATCCTTTAAGGTATCCGAGACCGAGGAAGCAAACAAAAGAATTTGCTGTGCAACAAAGCGCCTATCAGATTCTGTCTCGAACATTTCAAAACCATTCTTTGAGGCCTTCAGGAAACTCAGCCCTCAGGCGAACCCAATAAGTCTTTCAGCAAGCTTGAAGGCTTGCTACTTTTCCTTTGCTAAATGTCAGTGATGTTGGGCTGTTTGATTAGTCTTTGCTGCACCTATTCTGCCTTCTGTCGAGGTCGCCTACAGCCCAGGCTGTGCCTCTGCTTATTCCAGCACTTTCAGGGGCTCAAGAGGTGCTTGAAATCTGGAGCCAGGCCCAGACTGTCTGGACGCAGCCAACACTGGAAGGGCCCATTGTTTTCTTTGGCAAACGTTTCTGTATTTTTCCCTTTGCTCTCACAGAAAAAAAAGGCCTTCACCAATTTGCAGCCGTTGACCTAGGGAGGGGGAGGAAGGGCCAGACTCACTTTCCACCCTTTCCCCCTGCACGAATCGGACTCTGTCTACTGGGTTCTCCTATCTCTACACAAAGAAGGCGGATTCAGCTTTATAGAAAGAAATTAAAAATGTTTTTCCTTAACCACTTCTTGCCTTTAACTCTTTAGCTGATGGAGGGTTTGCTGAGCTGTGCTAATGTTTGGATTGATAAAGTCTCCTCTTCACTGCTGATAGGCTGGTGACTGTCTTCTATGTTTGGCCAAGAATGGAAAGCCTGGGTAAACGTCCTTGGGAAGGGTTTCCCCGTAACAGTGGGCACAGAGATAGGAATGGGACATTGAGGACTGACAAGGGAAAGCTCTGAGGCTGTGGAAGAAGAAAGGGGGTGATTTTCTTGTCCCCCGACCCGCCAGCCTGATGGGAGCTTTCAGCAAGGGCCTTCTCTGGGTTTGTCACTCAACCTTTAAAAGCTGTGGTGGATATTTAGCAACTTCTACTTGTTGCTGGTCAGAAAAATGAGAATTTTGGGCAAACAATGCAAAGCACCTCCATTTTCCATTGCTGCTGCCACAGTGATTTGGCAAGGTTTGCCCTGTTTGGAACCTGGAGTATTAAGTCTGCAAATGAGCAGCACAGGGCCTACTAAGCAAGGTTTGGTAGGTGTTGCGTCCAACAGCTAAAAGCTGTAGTGTTTCACTACTCTTAGCGGGCAGCCGGTTTCCTCACACTACAACCGAGGCTTCATCCTCAGCCGTAACAGAGTAGCTCCTTCCAGACTTCAGAAGCATGTGTCAATACTACAGCAAGGCACACCCTAGCCCTGCCACCTGAACCTGGAAGTGATTTCACATTTTTTATTGAAGAGATGACTGTACAAGTAAGCTACTTTCAAGGTTCATGTTAATTTACTTACACATTAAGTTGATGTATAAGCTGGAATGTTATTTACTCTCAAGCCTCCAGAATCTCACCACTTGTTCAGTTTCAGGCAACAGATTGAAGAGAGTTCAAAAGCCAGGCAAGGGCCCTCTAATTTTCAGTTTGAACTGATAATGTTCAATATCTTGGGACCTAAGGGTTGTGCAGCTTTAGCTGCAGACTTTACTGATCAGTGTCATCCTTGTCTTGTTATCCAGTCACCAATTTAGTCAGAACGTGCATTGACCAGAGGGTTCTGTTTGAACGGAAGCCATGCAGTCAGTCTTCCTTTGCTGTAGTCATTGTCATAGGTGCCAAGGCTCATGGAGGCATAGTTTTGGGAAACCCACTCTGTCCAAAGCACCATCACTGTACATCTGCCCTCAAGCAGAGAATTATAGAGTGTGCCCTGGACCAAACAAAAATCAAACAAGTAACTGCTGGTGGGAGAACAGGAGCAGTATGTGATGAGATAAGGACCCGCTTATGCACATCCCCCACTGCAAAACAAAGATAGTCAGGCTTCACAGGCCTCTACATTTAAAAAAGCACCAATGTTCCTTCCCGTCATTATACAGTGTACCTGGAATCCTAATTGTTTGGTAGCAATGCAAGATGAACCCGCTGCCCATCTGTGCAATCATACACAACTGTTTAACATTACTGCAGTGAGTATGGGCCAGGATCAGGGCCAATTACAACACAGCCCCAAGCACCAAGTTCCTGAGCTCAGAGAATCGGGTCGAGAATCTACATGCTGCCATTGTTGAATGCTTGGGGCCCCAATCGATGACAACTATCTTGTCTGACTTCAGCAGCTGGAGATTTAGATGAAAGAGATACTAGTTGTGTCCAAAGCTTTGAGGAGCTGGGGAAAACTTGGGAATCGTTAAGAAAATAATTGCATTTCAGGGAACAATGTATATGTTTCATAGTAGTTCGTGCTGGAGTGGGAATAAAGCCTGACTGGAGTGTCTGAAGGCACTATTTAAGGAGTATTATTGCCTCAATTCACATAACTGATCTTCATTCCGAACCTGGAAAATGAGAAGTGATGAAATCAGAAATGGGAGCCCTGAAAGTGCAGAATGAATTGGATCAAATATGTAAACATGTTGAAAACAGATGAAATGTAAAATAATCCTCATTGCACCTATGCTACACCCAAAATATAGGCACTACAAGGTTCACCCTCTACCCTACCAAAGTAGCCAATATTATTTGTATTAACGTTGCTAAAACAGAAGAATTTAGAGGGCCAATGGATTAATTCAGGCAGCTTCCTGAAAACGAGACTCGTTATTGTTCACAGAGAAAGGGACATACTCAAAGGTGGTTTGGAGAAGAGCCACGAGGCAGAAATCCAGGTATTGATGTCGTGAGGAGAACTTGAGGAATATCCCAGAAGTGCAGCATTTCCCAAATGAACTAATAGAGACAGGTCTTGTGTTTAAGGGAATGAGAAAAAAGAAACTCAGAATGTTGTCTTTAGTTATACTACAGGAGTATGACCAGATGACAAGGGTATAAACCAGTGAAAGGTCAGTTACTGTTAGTAGGAAATCACTCCTCAAACAAACCATGATCAACTTGTGGATTAAGCTTCCTGAAAGAGGAATGGAAACAAATGGATGTGAAAGGAATGGATAAAAATGGAAGTAGGACAAGTCAAATGGTTTGCCTCATAAACTTGTGAATATATAGGGTTTCTCTGGATCACGACAGAGTTGGTGGCACCAGTAAGAGAAGCATCTCATGACCCAGCCCACAGTGGGAGACAAGAGGGGGCAGAGGAAGACACCTGGTACAACGGCTACTGGTTATGAGGAAGATTCCAACGGTTGGAGAAATTCAGGCTTTGATGGACAATTGTTAAGCTTTGAAAAATGATGATGGGATTGCTCTCACGCCACTTAGATCATTTCAGATGGATAGGATTGGAGGGCTGGAGATCAGACGTATAAAGTCTGTAGGGAGTGTGGCTGGATGCACGTTATTCTCTGGACTAAACTCAGGAAATCAGGTTCAGAGATTTCTGACTTTCAACAATCCTTTGAAAGGGAATTTGAAGTGTCTGAGTGAAGGGCAGATTTCCAGTTATTTTTGAAAAGTTACTAGTTCTCTTTTGAGAAGTCCTGGACTGCTGCCATCTCCTGGAGCTCACTTCACCGCCTTGGGGAGTCAGAAAGGAATTTCTCTGAGTTTGCCACAATTCTCCTCTGTACTTTTTCTCCTCCTGGGAGTTGACATATTTAGAGAGTGGGCGAGTCTTAAATGCTGTTGTACAATGTCCAGTTGATTAGCTTCATGATCTTCTCTGGCTCTTATTCTTCTTCATTGTTTGCGAATGTAAAGGCAGAGATCACTTCAATTCTAAAGGACTCCCACTTACTCCCAGCAGCTTCACTACCCCTGCCACAGGGCAAGGTCTACCAGCTGCAGACACCAACCACAATGGGATTTAAACTTGGTTTCATTTTATTTTAACTGTGCTCAGAAATTTCCTTTGTGAATCTATTGTAATGGATAAAGCAACTGAAGGACCAATAGCCATGGTGATTGTAACTACAAACTGATTTTAACAAAATGCCAGAAAAACAAAGCAGTTAATTTGACTCCTGTATAATTCCAATTCCGCTTCCTCATATATGTAACTAAAGTAAACCACTCCACCCTAAAACAGCAACTTCCTCAAACCAGGATGCACTAACATTGACTGACCATCTCATTCAGGCATTATACAATGCATTTTCCACAAGAGAATTGGTGAATCATCCAGTGCATTGGCTTCTCTGCTTGCAGTGGTCATTATTTTTAGATCAGCACTGAGGCCTTTGGTCAAGTTGAGGATGACGTGATAAACTAGTCTCTGACCCTGCCTAATCTCTCAATTCCTAAGAAAGTATATGTTTCATTATACTCAACAGTGATAGTGACTGAAACATCAGTCTCTAGGAGTAAGGTACAGGCAGCTATCATGGTGCACAGACAGGCACCTCATGCACAGTAAACTCATCACACACACACACACACACACACACACACACACACACACACACACACACACACACACACACACACACACACACACACACACACACACACACACACACACAAGAAAGGACCAAACATGCAGGGGTGTAATCTGCAATCAAGAAAGATTTAGTGAGGAGTAATGTAGTAATGTGCTTCTGTGTTGACTACATGAATCATCGGTTTGAGTGTGTGGTAGGGTGAACAGATCAAAATGGTCAAGGAGAATTGTCCTCAATTTGCAGATGTCTTGAGAACTTATCAACGAATACCGTGCAGGTCAACTGCAGATCTATTTTCCACTGGGGGGGGGGGGGGTGGCGGAACAGCAAAACGAGAACTACATCCACTCTGTGCCTCACAACATAAAAGGGCTGAACACCAGGAGAAATTTTTTAAGAACCCAGGGCCTTACTATAAACTGATCATGATAAAGTTTAGAAGGAGAAAACTAGAAACAAAACTCAAAGATATAATTTGGATTCAGACTTATATACATATACAAAAGGAGAGTAGATTTTGGATGTATCAACACAACTAGTAGATTGAGGCCGGGGGGTGAAGTTTGTAGTTGTACTTTCTTTACTAACCCAATTCTTGTTCAAAACCCCGATTGAACCAACTGCATCAGCAGCTTAAGCTGTATTTTATTAAGAATCTAAAAGTGACCCTATTCCCACTCCTAATGGTGGCCCCATCCTAGTTTGAGGTACATTGACAATCCTGGCTGAACTCCCACCAACAGCCATGAACACACCCAACTCTGCTGCCAACCCACTGCACTCTCACAGACCCACCCTCCATTGATCTGATCCAACTCACGCCAGGATATTTATTAAAGTTACAGATGGTAGAAATAAAATACTCAAACACTGAATAAATATCAAAGCATTATTACCCCTACATGTCCATCTAGTCCTTATTAAAAGTGACTGACTTACTAAATGCAAGCTCCCATAGTAAAACATTCCAGTGAACTCAGGTCATGGGTGGTTGGGTGGGTGGTCAGGTTCACTGTCTCGTTCACATTGTAAATAGGAACTGAATCTAATACATTTCAGCTATACTGTCTATTGGGACCTCTGTGTTCTAATCTGTGAAATATGCTTCATGAATTCTTCACTGGGCCATCTCCACTAAATATTGCACACTCCACAGCTGGGTGAATGAACTGTTCCACATTTATGTAGATTACCAGACAACCTAGTTTTCCTGGAATTGCTAAATTGGTATTGGTATTGGTTTATTATTGTCACTTGTACAGTGAAAAGCTTGTCTTACAAACCGACCGTACAGGTCAATTCATTACACAGTGCAGTCACATTGAGTTAGTACAGAGTGCATTGAGGTAGTACAGGTAAAAACAATAACAGTACAGAGTAAAATGTCACAGCTACAGAGAAAGTGCAGTGCAATAAGGTGCAAGGTCACAACAAGGTAGATCGTGAGGTCAGAGTCCATCTCATTGTATAAGGGAACTGTTCAATAGTCTTATCACAGTGGGGTAGAAGCTATCCTTAAGTCTGGTGGTACGTGCCCCAGGTGGGTGGGGTCTTTGACTATGCTGGCTGCTTCACCAAGACAATGAGAGGTAAAGACAGAGTCCAAGGAGGGGAGGCTGGTGTCCATGATGCACTGGGCTGTGTCCACAACTCTCTGCAGTTTCTTGCGGTCCTGGGCAGAGCAGTTGCTGTACCAAGCCATGATACATCCAGATAGGATGCTTTCTATGGTGCATCAGTAAAAGTTGGTGAAAGTCAAAGGGGACAAACCAAATTTCTTTAGCCTCCTGAGAACTAACACTTTTGAAGGGAAATCACAATTAGTTGGTATTCTGCCACTTAAAATTAGTGTTGGATGAAACCAGCTAATAAATTCGCTCATTTGTTTGAATGAAGAGTATTAAATGCAGAGGATTGAACAATTTTTGAGCAAAACAGAGAAATGTACCAATAAAAATGGGTGAAAATTCGGTGTTCATCAAATGAAAGGAAACAACCTTCCACTGCTATCTTCTGGAATAAACACCCCAGGCAGGTGTATACTTAGTTGGATGGAGAATTAAGCTCACTATCAGTCACCAGAGTCAGAGAGTCATAGAGAGACACAGCACGGAAACAGGCCCTTCAGACCACCAAACCTGAACTGAACACCAAGCGCCCTTTTACATTAATCCTACACTAATCCCACTTTTATTCTTCCCACATTTACAACAATTCCACCCAGTCTATGCCACCTAGCTACACCAGGGGAATTTTACAATAGTCAATTATTTTACCATTCCATATATCTTTGGATTATGCGAGGAAACTGGAGTACCTGAAGGAAACCCACAAAGTCACAAAGAGAACACGTGTACTCCACAGACAGCACCCAAGGTCAGGATTGAACCTGAGGGAAGTTTAAAATGCAGTATAGATTCAGTCCTTCTATTATTCCTTAATCCCAACCTCAGCAGAGAAGCCTGTCATGCCAAACCTGTACAATAATGGTGCACCATTTACTTCTACAGGATGAATGACTCTCCCTTTTATCTCTTGATTGTGAGACACTCCCCCACAACCAATATGGAAGGACACTAGGACAGGTGGCTCTCCTCTGCCCGAACTCAAAGTTTTACAGCCCCCTGAGCCCTCTTTAAGTGCTCATACAGTGTCCTTAATACAGCAAAGTATATCCAAACATCTTACAGGAGCAGTGTCAAATGAAAATTGATGGCAGGCCATCCAAGGAGATGTTCAGGCAAATAGCCAAAACATTGCCCAAAGAGGCAGATTTTAAGAAGCTTCTTAAAGAGAGGTTTAGGGAGGGAATTCCAGAGGTTAAGGAACATTATTAACTTTTGTAAACATTGTAAACAGTTCACATTTCAGGTCTGAAACCGATAGTCATTCCTGAAACATTAACTCTGTTTCTCTTTCCACAAATGCTGCCTGGCCCAGTGAGTGTTTCCAACATTTACTTTTTTTTTATTATTTCAGATTTCCAGCATCTGCAGGATGCTGCATTTGATTTTTCTTCGGAGTTCAGGGAATTGGGAGCTGGAGGCACAGTCGTCAATGATGGAGCAATGCAGTTTGGGGTAGTCCAAGTGCTAATTTCTTGGAGACTGACAGAGGTGAAGGAGATTACACAGATCAGAGGGTATAAATCATGGAGGGGTTTGGAAACAGCACAGGAAGTTCTAAAGTTGAGCCATTATTTGACCGAGTTCCAATGTATGTTAGCAAGCACAGGACTGTGAATTGGGGCATGGCACAACAGATTTTTAGAAGAGTTTTGTTTACAGGCATTTGAAGGAAAAAATCTGATTTTAGATTGATAGTTCTAAAAAAGCAACAAATTTAACAAATTCATTTGAGGGTGAGGGACAGTCTGCTTATTTCTGATGAACATCTGAAAACACAAATACATTCCCACAGAATGGGCAACGTGGTTGTGGATATTGTCTTCTCTGTCTCAATCTTGTGCCCCAGCACATAATAACAGGTTGTATTTATGCAGCGCTTTTAACTCAGAAGAATATCTCAAGCTCTTGACAGAAGTATAATCAGTTGACAATTGGCGACAAGATTAAAAAGATGTTGGACAGATTAAAGTTGTGATTTTTAGCAGAGTTTTGATGAAAGAGACGAGAGTGGGGAGACGGAGAGGTTTAAGGAAGGCATTCCAAGATGTAATCCCAGATGGGTTAAGGGAGTGTCAGGAAGAATGAACAGAGAGATATGAAGGTTACAGGACCAGTAAAGGGAAGGAAAGAATGGACGAAGTCATGTAGTGATTTATGTCTAAGTCTGAAGGCAATGGAGGCTGTGAGGACAGGGCTGATGAGCGGTTAGTACTTGGTGCAGCTTTGAGTAAGTAGAGGAGATGCCAGGTATATCGGAATAGTCATGTTTAGAAGTGAGTAAAGCATGACTTGTAGATTCTTTTGCAGACCAGTTGAGTCAGGGATGGGGACAGATAATACTGCGAAGGTGATGGAGATGACTTAAGGCTAAATCTTCAACTTGGAGTCAAGTAAGAGGCCGATCTGATAAAACCTGAGACAATGTTCGGGTGGGGTTGGAAACAGTGGCAGGAGGACAAGTGTTACCACAGAGGCTACAGCCCTCTCTACAGTTGGGCAGGATGGCCAAATGGGATGAAGGAGCTGTATTCCAGAAGTGAGGTGTGAGTGGCAGCACTTGACCAAATCTTTTCCCCCATGGTGGGGTATCAAAAACCCAAGGGCATAGGTTTGTGAGAGGTCAGAGTTTCTAAAGGGGATCTGAGGGGTAAGCTTTTTTACACAGAGCAAGGTTGATACCTGCACTGCCAGAGGAGGCGATATAGACAGATACAATCAAAACATTTAAGAGGCATCTAGACAGGCACTTGAAGAACCAAGGCATAGAAGGCTACGGATCTAATGTGGGCAAATAGGATCAACAGAGTTAGCAATGCTGTGGTGGGCCAATGTGCCTGATTCTGTGCTGTATAACTCGATGACTCCATGACAAGGTCAACAGGCATATCTGAGCTCCACCGCCCATCGATTCCCCTCCAAGTCACACATCGTCCTGACCTGTAAATATAGAACATAGAACATAGAACACTACAGCACAGCACAGGCCCTTCGGCCCAGGATGTTGTGCTGACATTTTATCCTGCTCTAAGATCTATCTAACCCTTCCCTCCCACATAGCCCTCCATTTCTCTATCATTCATGTGTCTATCTAAGAGTCTCTTAAATGCCCCTATATCTGCCCCCACAACCTCTGCCAGCAGTGCGTTCCATGCACCCACCACTCTCTGTGTAAAATACTTACCCCTGACATCCCCTTCATAATCTTCCTCCAATCACCTTAAAATTATGCCCCCTCGTGTTAGCCATTGTCACCCTGGGAAAAAGTCTCTGACTGTCTACTCGATCTATGCCTCTTATCATCTTGTATCCCTGTTCTTTATCACCATTTCTTCATGTCACCAGTTCTTTATCATCTCTGGGTCTAAATCCCAGAACTGCCTTCCCAACAACGGTGAGGGAGTGCCTTCACCAGAAGGACTGCAACAGTCCAAGAAGGCAGCTCACCACCACCTTCTTAAGGGCAATCAAGGATGGGCAATAAAAGCTGGCCTTGCTAGTGACACCTAGATCCCAAAAAATGAATAAATAAATAAAATGAGTCATTTGCACCAAGGGCAATAAACTCACTCACATTATTGGCTGGGAAGATTCTTCCTTGTCTTTAATTACATGCCCCAAGTTTACAACAACAGTCAATCTATAGTCTGTGTGCAGTAGGAATTTGTCCAGAAGAGCAATAACCCATGTCCCACAGGATCAGTTTACAGGATTTCTAAATGTTAACATTTTGAACCACACAATGTTGTTGCCCTTGTCAGCACTGCTTTCAATGTTGTTTTGAAACTATTATTCCATTAATGGACAAAGGGCTAATGAGGCACATCTTTGGTACAATAATATGAACATATAAAACTGACAGTCAGGAAAATCAGCACCACACCTTGATGGCCAGAACTTCAGGACAACAAGAACAGAACCATGTTAGCTCCCAAGAGAGACGCAAAGACAAACCCAGAGTCAATGAGGAAAAACGATACAGAACACTGGATAATTCCTCTCCAAATCCCTGTGACGTCTGAACAAAGTCCAGGATCACACAGACCAAGTGATGGATATGTGGAATGATCCCACGTTGAACAGTGAAAAACCCACCCGTAATCTATCATCTGTTTAGTATCATCCCTGCTGAGACAATGATAGAAGTCTGCATTCCCAGAATCATCCCTATTGGGAGGAATTGCCTTAAGGAGACAAAGGAGATTGTATTAGCCAAAAGAGGGAGAGATGGAACTGAATTCCTGGGAATCTCTGAATGGAAAGGGAGCTTCTTGCATAGAAGTATGCTGCCTCCAGGCTGTGTGGCTGTCTGTCTGTTGGTTGAGAAAGGAGAGTCATTAATATTCTACAATTTGTTCCAACAAAGAAAACACAACGGCACTGGAAACTGCAACATGGAAATGAGCTGGAAGCCTCAGAATGTAAACAAAGCTTTCCCAGCAACTCAAGGAGATGAAAAGGAGCCCTGAAAAAATTCTCCATCGTATACTTCACAGAAATAAAAGATAAAAATACACCAACACTTCTCCAGGACCTGACAGAAACACTGAAATGATCTGAAAAGCGAACTATTAACAGAGAAATATCTGATAGGAGGAGTTAGCAAGTTCACACTGGTTTTCACTTTTCCTTGCAGCTTTATTTTTTGTAGAGAGGGAGGAGCTGGAAAGGACGAGTGTGCCTCTGATAGCCAGCTGGAGAAAAGCCTTCATTTTATTCAGCCACAAAGATCTTTCTCCAGCATCTGTGTGTACAGTTCAGGGAATGCTCCCTCCCTGCAAGGCAAATCATGCATTCCAATGTGTATGTGTGTATGTATTTGGGTGCATATGTTTGTGAGTATGTTGGTGTGCCTGTGCCAGTATTTACTGTAATCATTATAATAGATACAGAGGAAGTGTAGACTGATGGCATGGGTTAGCACGTCATTCTTTAACCTCCGTGATCTGAGACACACAGACTGATGGAATGGCTAAGAATGGCTAATTTCCCAACTCAGTGCTCCAGCCAGGAACTGCATTCTCCAGGAATGAAAACCAAACACATGGGCTTGGGTGACGTATGATACTTGGGAAATGCAGTCATGAAACTTCCTCCCTTTTATGCCATTGTGGGGATCCAAGTGGGGGGATGGGGATGGTGGGGAGGGGTGGGAAGAGAAAGGAGTACAGTGGGAAGGGATGCAGAGTGGGACAAGTCAATGATTCACCAACATTTGAAGATCATATTTTGGAATGTGTTCAGGTACAAGGGAGACTCTTGTTGCCAAGATGCCAGTGAACAGTTTATTCCAGAATGCAGTCAGTGGCCATCAGACCACTCCAGAACTGTGGTCCTCTGCACCCCTCTGTTTTGAAAGTTGAACACAAATGTTTGAGCTTCTATTTCACCTTGGACTCAGCCATGATTATGATGGAGCTCTTTGTGCAGCTGGACTGCCTGGCTGCAGAGGTCATGTATGAAACAATGCAACTTTGCCCGAGTGTGCTCACATTTTGAAATGTGAATGAGGTTTATTTCCAATGTCTTAATACAAGTTTGATTCAAACCACCCAGTGATTAATCTCACACAATAAACTGGCCCCGACAAAGCTCGGTTGAGGCTCTCAAACAAATTGGAATTGGAATTGGTTTATTATTGTCACTTATATCGAGGTACAGTGAAAAACTTGTCTTGCATACCATTCATACAGATCAATTCATTACACAGTGCATTGAGGCAGTACAAGATAAAACAATACAAAATGCAGAATAAAGTGTCACAGTTACAGAGAAAGCACAGTGCAGGTGGACAATAAGGTGCAAGGTCACAACGAGGTAGACAACGAGGTAAATTGGTCCCCTCATTTAAGAAAGGATATACTATTGTTGGAGGCTGTCTGAAAGAGATTCTCTGGGCTAATTCTGAGATCACAAGAGGCTAAAGAAATTATCTATACTGTTTGGAGTTGAGTGGCATGAGATGTTTTTGAAACAGAGTAGATGTTGAGGTGTTGGAGAATCTCATATGAGGGGCCATAGTTACAGGATTAGGGGTAGTCATTTAATACTGAGGTGTACAGGAGCTTCTTCTCACAAGAGTTGGTGAATTACTGGAAATCTTTACGCTGGAGGGTTATGGAGGCTGGATCATTGGGGGTATTTCAAGAGGAAGTAGATTTTTTTTAATGAAAGATCAGTGAACTGAGGGAGACAGATAACAGGCACAGAAGAGGGGATGGGGTCTGTGGCAGATCAGCCATGATCATATTGAATGGTGGCACAGGGTTGAGGGACAAGTGGCCTACTCCTGATCCTGTTTTCTATTGTTCTTATGTTCCATGTGTGCCAAGTAAACAGGAACATTGAGGAGGATGAGCATAAGAGTCGTGTACTGTAAATATGTACAAATATTCAGCAGGTTGTGGTACTTCCCAGATAAGCATTTAAATGTCTCCAGGGATACACACCTGACTGGCCCAAATTGAGACTAATCAACTCCTTCAGCCACTGAGGTATGGATTCCCCCACAGTTCCTGAGACAGCAATGGGAGCAGATGTGATCCACAAATAGAAAGCATCATTGAAATTTCTCAAACCTGTTTCTTCATTTCACTCAGTTAGGTAGGAGGCATCACATTATCTAATGCCGGCATTAAAGATCCAAACTTACCCCAAGATTATCCTCGAGGTTAACACAGGATAACAGGGTTGAAATGAAATCTCACAAAAACAGGGAGAGAGAAAGAGATGGAGAGAGAAAGAGAGAGACAGAGAGACACAGAGAGACACAGGGAGAAAAAAGGAACACAAGCACACTGAAATATAGAAGAAGAACAAGGAGTGGCCATTTATCTCAGGAGCTGCTCTTCTTCTTCACATGACCCAACTGCCCTGAATCCATTCTCTTCCTCACTCCTTCTATCCTTTTCTTGAGCACATCTTTGATTCCCCTTCAAAGCGTTGGGCAGGATATGTCACCATCACCCTATCCCTTTCCCCTCATCAGAAACTGACAGACCATGGAACCCGAAGTTCAAAGGTGAAGGAAATTGCACCCTTCCCAGTCCTGGCTCTTTATTCATCTTTACCTTATGGAGAGTGAATGAAAAACTTTATTCTTTACCTGTCAGTGGGGAAGTTCAGGGTTGCCAGGGTTCTGGTGGAGCCTGGATCACCATAGTTTTCCTGAAGGATCTGCTAGTCTCCAGTGAAGTTAAGGCAGGAGGATTCCAGGACTCACTAGGGGAATACAGATGAACCAATTTCAAGGGCCTATCAGCGGTTTGATGCACATCTCACTGAACAGATAAAGAGACTGGGGCCAATGTGTTACCATATTGTTGAGAATGGTGGCAGGTATTAAATAAATTTTCATTGTCTGCTTGTGACTGAACACTTATGAAAGAAAATAAAGCTTCAACATGAAAGTTTCATCCTCAGATCCTGGGCAGGACATATTCACATATCAGACATTCCCGATTTAATGGAATACCAAAGATGTGGAGTGGCTCCAGCTCCGGTGACCCAGGATCGATCTTGACATCCGGTTCTGTCTGTGTGGAATTTGACAATTCTCCCTATGACTGTGTGCATTTCCTCTGGGTGCTCCAGCTTCCTCTCACATCCCAAAAATGTGTGAGTTGGTAGGCCAATTGTCCAATACAATTTGCCTCTGGTGTGTAGGTAAGTGGTAGGATCAGAAAAGGAGTTGACTGGAATGTGAGGACAATAAAATAGGATGATGTAAATGGTCCACAGGGACTCAGTAGGCCAAAGGACCTGTTTCCATGCTCTGCTTCTCTATGAATCTATGACTCTAATGGCTAAACCTTTGAAAAAAATCTTATACTGAGGAGAGAGAAGGAAATGTGCTTGGGGGCAATTGATTCATTCCTTGTGAAGATAACCAACCTATCTGATCTCTCAGGTAGATGTGCTAGATCCCATGGCACTCTCTTCAAGAAAAGTAGGGGAACTAACCCTGGCCAATACTCATCCTCCTATCAACATTATTGAAGCAGTGCAGTCCAAGCAGCTGTGGCAGTCTCCATCTCTTCCATCGCCTTCAGTGCCGGTCTGTGAACGGCCATATTCCATCTCGAGTGTTGAACCTATTAGCCTACGATCTATTGTGGTCAGTGATGAGATTCCAGTCTGCCAAGGCTGGACTTGTCTCAACCCTTATCACAGAAGATGGAGCCAGCGAACTTATCACATTGTGGGATCCTGCTGTGTGCGGGTCAATTGCCATGCTTTCCTCTATTGCAAAACCAGTTGCATTTCAAAGAATTAGCTCATGGAGCAGTTTGGGGTGTCCCAGGGTTGTGAAATGTGCTAAATAAAGGCAAGTCTTCCCCTAGTCAAGTTAGAATCAGAGGCATTTACTACATTGAAGACAATAGTTCAATTTATAATAAAAGTGTTGGTACTTTGTTAGACTGTTCCAAAAGTAATCCTCCTCCTCTGTTCTCTCCTCAACCTTTCTCTCCCTCATCTTCTCTCTCTTTCTTTCTCTCTATAGACATACATCCAGTCGTCTTGTTAACTTATTTTAGCCCTTAACTTCCCTGGTACATCTTTTGACAACTCAGTTACCACTCGACAACAAAATAAAGATCACCTGAGCTCCCTTCTTATTTCTAATTTCCACTTTTTTCAGTGGTGTTCCCAGACCCAGCAAGTTACCACATTCCTGTTTGTGGGACCTAGCTGTGCACAGACAATTACCATGTTTTCCTCTATTGCAAAACTAGCTGCATTTCAAAGAAGTAACTTACCCTAACTGACCCTGTAGCCTGTAGCAATTTTATTGATTCGCTTCAAGAGGCCACCTTTACCTTTTACTCACACAAGAACAGTTTTGTTGCCCAGCCAAATGCAAGAAGGTGAATGGAAATGGAATCCTCAGTGCTGAGAGTCAATGACAGGGAGGAAGGAATTCAGGGAGAATGCAACTTCATTCCCAGGAGCTTCTTGTGTAATGATGAGGAGGTTTATCATCCATCCTGTTGTAGATGAAGAGAAGCATCACCCTCAAGACAAAGGAGTTTGCATCTGAATGCAGACAGGAAGTGCTTGAAGGCAACCGGCAGCCAGCAATGTTGATGTTAGGAAGCAGCCTGCCTTCCAGCAGCTGTGCATTGATATCAGCTCTCCATCCTGCATCCTTCCAGAAGATCGGGCATTCACAGCCAAGTCCTCTGGCTCCTCAATCTGTTAAAAGTAAACATGCAAACACACAAAAAATTTTTTAAAAGCTTTGGCGTTCTTAAGGCCTCTCCCATCCTGATATATACCACTCCTCCAACCCTACTATCTCTTGGAAAAGAGAGGAAAAAAATTGGAGAAATAAATTAACTGATATCAACTCTGGAAGAGTGAGGGAATTCCTGTCTGACTCCACAAGCTCCAGGGGATGGCAGAAATCCATAACTCCACATTATCACAACTAACCAGCAGTTTAATCCCTCTATCTGGAAATGATTCCCTCCCCTACAAAGTGTGAACAACCAGAGAGACAATACCCACCATTGCTCGATCATTTGCATCTTAAAGTTTCCTAATAGCCATCTGTGCCATTATGTCTTTTTGCAAGTTCAGGTACACAACATCAAGTATAATCATTCACCATCCTCAAAAAGCTTACCCAAGTTACTGCTAAAGGGCCGACTTTTGCATAACCAACAACTAAAGAACTGCATATATCAAATCCATTGTGATGCCTCATACCCAACACCCTGCCCCATTGGGTTACTATATTGGAATTTTTCCTAGCAAGCAGCTGCCACCAATAAAGTGTTGCTCTCCTAACCCAAAGGCGTCCGTCAAACCGCTGAAAATAGACAGTGAGGCAAGCAGTTAATCTTTCACATTTATAAAATGGGTATACCATTCATGGAAACAGCAAGACCATGTAAATTAAACCATAAGCCCAATTTTCAAGTCATTTTAGGCCTTCCAATTTAGGCTGGTACTCTTTGCAAGGCACACATTTCAGGCCCAAATATGTGTCTGAAGTGCTCACCACTTCCATCACCATTACCAGCCAAATTCCTGAACTATTATTGTGTTATAAATTCACAATGGAAGTGTCTGGCTATAGGGATATGGGATGAAACACCAGCATTTCATCCCATATCCCTCTAACATCAGATTAAAAGTTTCACAGAATTCCATGCATGTCTGAAGTGGTTCAATCCTTACAGACGAGCACGGCTCCAGTATTTTAAATATAATAAGCTGTTTTTACCAACATCAGCTCCCTGCCTTTCTGTGTCCAAATGGAATAAATAACATGCTGTATCCAAACCAATTTAGATATTTCATCAGGCAGATCTAGTCTATCAATTTGCAACAAATTCAAATAATTTACTTTCTTATTCCTCCTGGTATCACTCACAAGGCCTTGTGTATTGTCCATCCATAATTACCCTTGAGAAAGTGGTGGTGAGTGCCTTCATTAACTGCTGCAGAACATGTGATGGTCCATATTCTTTTCTTATGAAAATTATCCCTCCTGGAAACTTGTGATTCCCAGAAAATATCCTCCAGTTACCTGCAAACATAAGATTTGCCTTCTACATTACATCTTGAGTTAATTCTCAGAGCCAGTTATTCTGCTTTTCCTTATACCAAATCCCAAAAGCCCATCAACAATCAATTTACTAGCCTTTGTACTTCTTCAGTCTGCTGACCATTCTCCAGGAATTGTGAATTCGGAGGAAAGACCATTTGCATAAGTTTATGAAGGAACTACATTTCCAACATGTCCTCTTCAACTGCTACTCAGCCTCAGCTCAACTATCCTTTCCATCAGGAAACACAAACCTGAGTTAGAAAACAGCTTTCCTCTTTGTATCTGTGTGGGTCAGTGTGGAGTAGTATCCAGCAAGCAGATACAATGGCTTAGTGGTTAAGTTACTGACTAATACCCAGAGGCCTAAATCATAACTCCACTGACATGTTTCAACACCACCATGGCATAGAAGAACACAAGAAGGTAGTAACAGAATTAGGCCTGTTTCATCATTCAGTATGATCATGGCTGATCAACCTCAGGCCTCAACAGATCCCCATAACCTACAATTCCCCAATGTTTCAAAAATGTATCTACCTCTATTTTAAGTACTTCTAATGATCGAGCCTCCACAACTCTATGGAGTAGAGAGTTGCAGAGATTCTCTACCCTTTGTGGGATGAAATTTCTGCATAGTCCTGTTATAAATGGTTACCCCCTTCTCTTGAAACTATGCCCCCACCTTAGAGATTCTCCCACTGGTGAAAACATCTCAACATCTACCCAGCCATGCCCTCTTAAGATCTTATGTTTCAATAAAATCATCCCTTCATTCTTCTAAATTCCAAAGAATACAGATCTAACCTGTTTAGTCTCTCTTGATAGGACAATCCATTCATCCCAGGAATCAGCCTAGTGAATCTCTTTAGGACTACCTCCTCCTTTTGACAGCTGGTGAATTTAAATTCAAGCAATTAAGTAAATCTGGAATAAAAAATCGTATCAGTAATGGTTAAAATGAGCCTACCGGATTGTTGTAGAAAAAAATAATTGGATTTATTACACATGTATCAGGAGAAGAAATCTGTCTTCCATGCTTGGCCTGACCTTTGTGCAACTTCAGACCACCAACGAGGTTGAAAAATCAAAACACTGTAGAGGCTGGAAATTTGAAATAAAAACAGAAGATGCTGGAAACGCTCTGCAGGTCAGGCAGCATCTGTGGAAAAAGAAACAGAGTTAATGTTTCGGATCGAACGCCCTTTGTCAGAACTAGGAAAGAAAGAGAACAAGTTAGTTTTAAGTTGCAGAGGGAGCGGGGGAGGAATGACCAGGGCATTCTATATCGAAGTTCAGGGGGATAAGTTGAGCTACAATAGAGCTAGTAGAACCATTGTCTCAGAGCACCACAGACCCAGGTTCAATCCTAACCTCTGGTCCTGTCTGTGTGGAATATGCCTGCTCTCCCCATGGCTATGTGGGTTCCTCCTGCATGCTCTGGTTTCCTCCCATAAGTTAAGACATGCAGGTTGGTAGGTTAATTGGCCACTGTAAATTGCCCGTACTGTAGGTGAGTGGTAGAATCTGGGGCAGCTGATGAGAATGTAGGGAGACTGAAAAATGGGATTAATATACGATTAGTGTAAATGGGAGGTTGATGGTCGGCATGGACTTGGTGGGCCGAAGGGCCTGTTTCCACGCTGTATGGTTCTATGATTCTAAGTTGTAGAGGTCACCTGGTTGATGGGTTAATGGGGGAAGTTAGATAGAAAGATAATAAACAAAAGCTATGAAGTGAGAGCAGTTAGAGAGAGAGAACACAATCAAAATAATGCAAAAATTGAGGAGTGCAGGACTGTAAAACATACCCAAGAGATCAGGCTGTGCTCATGGAGTGAGTAAAACCGAGTCAGTATCAAGATCGAATTACAGCAAATTGGTCCACAAGAAAGGCTGGAGATGCTGGAAATCTGGAACATCTGGAATCTGGGATGCAAATTTGGATCTGTTCACCCCCCCTCATTTTCCCTTATCACTCTGGACCCTTTATCCTTTCTCTTTCCCCTCCCCCTGCCTATCACCCACACCTTCCTCCCTCTGATTCCCACCTCCTTCCCTTTATTCCATGATCCACTGTCCTCTCCTATCAGATTCCTTCCCCTTCAGCACTTTGCCTCTTCCACCTATCACCTCCCAGCTTCTCACATCATTTGCACCTCCCCCCTCCCCCACCTACCTACCTTCCCCCCCATCAGCTGGATTGACCTATCACCCGCCAGCCTGTGCTCCTCCCCCTCCTCCCAACCCTTTTACTCTGGCTTCTGCCCTCTTTCTTTCCAGTCCTGATGAAGGGTCTCGGCCCGAAACGTTGACTGTTCATTTCCCTCTATAGATGCTGCCTAACCTGTTGTTCTTCTAGCAGATTTTGTATGTTGCAGCAAATTAGTCAGTTCTGATACAGACAGAGAAAGTGAATTACCTGGAATTGTAGAATTTAATATTGAGTCCAGAAGGCTGCAACATGCCCAGACAGAAGAAGAGGTGTTGCTCCTCAAGCTTACAACCAGCCTTATTATACAAGAGGCCACAGAAAGGTAAGTCAGAGTGGGGGAGGGATGGGGAATTTAAGTTCAGGGAACCCTGTGGAGAGAACAGAGATAACATTTCAGGCCAATGACTTTTCAGCAGAAAAGTTGTGATGAAAGGTCTTTGACCTGAAACATTAACTCTGTTTCTCTCTCCACACATGTTGCCTGACCCACTGAGTCCTTCCAGCATTCTCTGTTTTTACTTCAGCAGTGCAACTAGATTAAGCTGCAGCAGTCAGGGAGATCACAGCAGGTTCATCAAAATCAACCCAGTGTTTAATTTCCAGAACATGAAATGATTTCAATAATTTCTGATTCCAAAACAATAACATACTTCGCTGCAAGGAGCCACATCCTTCCTTCCAGTGCAGTGACGTACCCAATCAGAAGTGACTGAAGCTAGATAGGAACAAGCCTGGTCACAATAAGGAACCAATCCCAAATTCTGTTGTGATTGATTTCCCACTTAAATGCAGGATTGGCCTCATGAGGGTTCTAATTCCGGTACTTAAGAGCATTGTGCCTTGTCCAGACTGCTATTTAAATTATAATAATCCAAGAAGTTAATTATTCATTCAATCTTTTCAACCACCACTAATTTTGATGAAGATCAATCATGATATTGGCTTCCGTCTCTTTTTCATAGTGTGCACAGGGGGTTAAAAATGGATTCATTTACCGAAAGTAACCCAGTTTACATCGTGAGCAAAGCCAAAGAATATAGGGGCTGCTTCTATCCAGCTGGCTGAAGCAAGCCATTCAATCTGTATGCAAGCAACTTGCAAGTTTAGTTTGTATATAAATTGGATTGGCAGCTTTCATTGAGCTTAAAAGACACATGATTAAATTTCCTTTGCACTGGTCACTTTTCTCTGAAAAGCATTTATAAGCCTATCTTTTTTTCAAATTAAGGATATTTGGATGTAATCAGAGAAGCTAGAGAGGCTCTGTAGATGGTCAACAAGAAAGCAACAAATAAGAGTTAATATTCATGGATGCTTGTGCCTGGTTTAGTTTGCTCAATGCTATCTCCACGATACCCTCCAAATACACTGACAGGATAAGGGAACAAATGTATTCGTCTCCTCCCCGACCAACATTCCCAGAACTGAGGCCCAAACTGCACTCAGTCAACCTGCATTCCAAAACAATAATATACTTACCTGCAAGGAGCCAGTTCCTTTCTCCCAGTGCAAGGACGTATCCAATTAGGAGTGACTGATTGTGGAATAGTCTACACTTCCCATTTTGGTCTCATCAGTCACCTCAGAATCCACAAACTGGATTGGTAACAAGTTATCCTCGATCCTGACAAACTGCCTGAGAAGAAAAAGAAGGACCTGTGAGTAGATACCACAGACAAAAAGAAAGCCTGAAAAGCTGCCATATAGTTGGAAAAATCCAACTGGTTTAGTTCAGGAAAGGAACCTGCCAGCCTTCCCATCTAACAATCCATTTTAGTAAAATATTTGTAGCTGGTGTCCAAATTAGGCGCGGTATCTGAATTGCCATTTATCTCACATCTGATACCTGCCTATATTGTATTGGCAACCCTATCCACTAATCAGTAGAAAAGGATGTTAAAAAGCCAAATGTAAAAGATCGGCCCCATCCACTACCCCAGGCAGTAGAAATTTACACAGTAAATGACCCTTACCCCACTGAATAAACAATAAGTCGAAACTGTCACATAGCCAGTAACTCTTATACTGCTGATTAAACAGCAACCTGGTATAATTACACAGTAAGCTACCCTTACAATGCTGAGTAAACAGCAACTCCATATGATTACATGAATTTGAAGAAGAAACACAAGAAACAATAAAGATATAAGACTACATTCACTCTCTGGTGGATTTTTCTCATTTTCCAATCATTGCAGATTTTTTTTTCTGTTTAACTTGTGAAAATTTGCAGAGGCCCTGAAAGATAGAACAGGAACAGTCATTGTACCTTGGTGTTGGAGCATGTCAGGAGCTCAGATGAGTCATTTGCACCTTGCTGCTGTTCACTATCTGAACAGTGCTATCTGGAGATTTTGGTCCACCCTGCCAAACTGGTACCCGTGTAAACATGTACATTTTATGTAACTGCCCCACAGATAAAGTCACAGAATGCTTTGACAATGAACTCATTCATCCAACTGCTAAAACACTGTGCGTTTTCATATTTGTCTGCTCAGTCTCACCTGCAGAACATTGGTTGGGGGTGTAGAGCTTGCTCTGAGACACGACACAGCCAATTCCAATGAACCTGCCCCGTGCCATGATATGCACAGATATTCAGGAAATGTAAGCTTGGAAAGCAAAATCTGGCAGACTATATAACTATGTAACTATGGCAAGCAAGGTGAATCCCGTCCACATGTTGACAACTGGATAGTGATGGGGAATGGGATGACTGACTCTTCTCCATGTCCACCTTTCATTAACCAAGGATGAAGACAAATTACAAGCAGCACGCCAGCTCACCCTAATTAACTTAAGACAATCTGACAGTCAAACATTGCATCTTCTGGGAACTCATACACTTGGATCTGCCTTTCCTGATTAAGCATACTCCCATTAGACATATATGCATAACAAATAATAAACATAAAAATTCTGTATGTCTTCACTGGCAGCAGAAATTTCCTGCCAGAATGAGTGACTTCCAGTCAGCCCCATCCCTTTCTCAGCAGTTAAACGCCAGCAAAGAAACCAGTACTACTGGGTACTCCAAATCCCTGTGTTCCCTCTTCCCTCAGTTATTAATTCACCCTCTGCTTAAAAGCTGAGTTGTGTGAGAAAATCGGTTCCATTAATTCACTACTGAGCCAGTAGGGGGCATCGCTGTCATATAGAGATAAACTGCTCAGATAAATCCATTGTTAAATATTTACATCTCGTTTATTCCTTTTCAAGCCCCATTGAGTGGCCCATGGGTTGGGGTTGTGGAAGTGTGCAGTATAACAGTGTGCATCGAATAGGGCAAGATCTACCTTACATGTGGGCTCTTGCTCTTAGACAGATAAGGTAGTAAGCGACGATAAAGAAGGTGTTTATCAACAGAGAGTCACCGACTCCATTCTAGGGCAATTCCCAGAGCCCATTTTTATGTGGCGGTGGTAAATGACACATCTGGATGCTGCCAATATGAAGCAACAGACTGAGAGACAAAATATGGGAATAAGGATCTGGGTGGAATGGATAAAAAGGATAGAGCTCACTAACATTGCTGCTCTTTGTTGAAGCTATACTCCCTTCCACCTTTCCTATTTCAGATGAAGAAATCCATTTGACAGTTGTTGTGAGTAGTTAATACTCATCACTTCACTGCCACGCATCTTAGTAATATCCCATTTGCCAGCTTGGCGGGCAGTCAATGAGTCCTCTTAACCTCCCTGAAGGTGGTCATTTTCTAGTAATGTTCAAGAGCAGGGTCTCCACCTTCTCCTATTCAGGCAGCCGTGGCTAATTTACCAGGGTTCAAGTAAGAAGATGAGTTTTTGTCTCTCACACATCTTCACCCCATTGCCATTCTTTACAAGTCACTCATCAGTGTCAAGGATTGTATCACAGGTAGGGTTGCACAACAAGGTTTTAGAAAAGAATGCTTGTACTTTATGGCAAAATCATTCACCCTGAGGCTGAGAGAGAGCTTTAATGAAACCTACAGCTTGCGATAAATTCAAGTTGCCATTTTCCTACACATCCAACAGGTTTGTCATCCTTCAAGACGGTAGCACATAGGTGTGTCCTCCACTGTGACCACTGTAACTAGTCTGTCAGTGCAGATCCATCAAAATTGCAGCTGCGGTGGATATTATGATGCAGTGTTTCAGGTCCGGTTATCAGACACGCAGGTCAGGAAAACTTTTACCTCCTTCCCTCACCTGTACTAAACTACCAGATCACAGCTAAGGGATACAAATCAGTCTCCCTGTGCAAAGAGGAAAATCAGCTGTGTTCTATCCACCGACTCCTGTTAACAGCAATCGGACTCCACCTCATCACTCTGTTGGCTTAAGTATTCATAGTATCCTCGGCTTTTGCCCATAAAGAATATGTCCAGCTGAGAAGGGAGAAAGGGAGAAAGAAAGCAAGAAGAGACAGGGTAAGAGGGGATAGCCAAGAGGTATTGATGCTTAATTGCTGTCCAAGGTTGGCCAGCACATATAGTAAATTACATTTGTTTATCAGTTTAGTTCAAGGAAGCCCGTGTCCTGCTATTATCTCCACCACTTCTGGGATGCAACATTCAGTTGAATCCATTACTCAGAATCCTGGAGTCAGGAGGACAACCACCTGATTTGGACTGTGCTGAAAATTCATCCTTGTCAAATGTGACACCTTTAATAATCACAATCTCAATAAGGTTAATGTTCTCATTCATTGGCCTACTTTGCATGCACACACACATGCTTAACTTGGTATAAATTATGTACATGAAACCTCCATTTAATCTTTATAACTTGAGATGACTCTGTTCCAAGGCTCAGACCAGTTCTTGGAAGGTGGCAATGGGAGCAGTTTGGGTATACACTGCCCCCACCTCCCATCAACCACGCCCCCCCCCCACCTTCCACCAATTGCACCCCAGTCTCCCTAAACCCCTCATAATGGAGCCATTTCCAATTTACCATTGTGTAATCGCCAATTTTCCAGTTACCCCATGAACTTAATGGCTTTTGACAGTGGTTAAGAGTCAATCACATGAGGGTCACATACAGCTGGGAACAGGTAAAGACAGATTAGTGATACAAGTTTTCTCTTGAAAAAGCAATGGTTTCGTGATCACCATTGCTGACAGTGGCTAATTATTCCGCATTTATTTAATTAATTGAATTCAAGTATCCCACCTGCCGTGGTGGGATTCAAATATATGACTCTACAAACAAGGCCTCCAGATACAAGCATAGGAACTTAACCATGAAAGCTACCCTAACCTAGAGGTGAAGATAAGACAGTATGACGTGCTGGTAGTGGCTCAATGAAAATGAGTTAATTCTGCAATGTTAGCGATACGACCATATCGGTAAAAAATGTAAGTTACTTTCATTGCTGGCCATAATCCCACTTCTTCCTGATGTACTCACCCACACCAAATGTGTGGCTAGACTAGCTTGTGGGAAGTGGCATCAGTTTTTCTTAGCTGGCTGGAAAGTTAAACTTTTCTTCTGATTTTATTGCATTAATTCATTGCTAGTTTTTAATTTGACACTTCTTTGTTGCTTTTTAGCATTTCCAATGGCAGTCATAGATGTGGAATAATCCATTAGAGGGGAACAATGTTAATTTGGCAATAACAATGGCCTTCGGCTATTTTAAGGGAACTATTATTTATCAAGCTTTGAGTAAGAAATGCTCCTAATTAGTAGTGTACAGCAGACCAAGGTGAGCACTGACAACTCCTCCAAGAAATGTAAAGTCAGACAAAAATTGCACAATACAATATTTCGTCATTGATTTACTTGGAATTGGAAATTAATTCCACTGGACAGGATCTTGGAGTATGGTTGAAGAGAAATGTTGCAAGGTAATTTATCTGTAAAGGTGGTCTATGAAGCAATGTCAGAAGGTGTGGAGCTCAAAATGTGCCATACAGAAAGCTGATGAGGCCAAGATAATTTAAAAACTGCGGATTGACAGATTTTTGCAAGGCAAAGGACAATAAGGTGACAGAACCAAAGCAGGTACATGGAGTTCAGGCACTGATCAGCCATGGTTATACTCAAAGGCAAAAGAAGCTGGAGACACTGAATAGCTTAATCCTGTCCCTCTAAATACGTAGGACTCCCGAATAAAAACATTTAAGCTACCGAGCCACTTCATCCAGCCTGTCTAATCACAATTAAACTTCTGAGGGAACTTTCTGTAAAAAAAATATTTCGTTCCCAAAGCAAACAATTGCTGCTTTCCAATTGCTTAATTTGGCTGGTGCCCTCCTTCTAACAGTCTCCAGTATTACAGATGCATAATAACCTAAGAGTCTGTGGCTATATCGGTCTTGGAATCACAAACCACTGCCAAATGGGTATTTACCAAGTTAATCAACCCTGCCTTAGCTGCCAAGCCCTTCCATCAATTTAAACATGACGGAGAGAAACATCTCTTCAAATCGTTGGTGTTTCTTGTGGTTTGTTCATTTTAATCTTGTGGGTTCTATCTGTGTGCCAGTAGTTTGAAATTTAATGTTAATATTTGCATCAAATGTGGCTTTCAGCATTTTAAAGGTCGACCTTTACCTCAAATGCACAACCTTTATCACCTTTTTACCGCGGCAGGCACGGTAGTGTAGCGGTTAGCATGATGCTTTACAGCGCCAGTGACCCAGGTTCAAATCTGGCCACTGTCTGTAAGGAGTTTGTATGTTCTCCCCGTGTCTGAGTGGGTTTCCTCCGGGTGCTCCGATTTCCTCCCACATTCCAAAGATGTACAGGTTAGGAAGTTGTGGGTATGCTATGTTGGCACCGGAAGCATGGCAACACTTGCGGGCTGCCCCCAGAACACTACGCAAAAAGATGTATTTCACTGTGTGTTTCGATGTACATGTGACTACTAAAGATATCTTATCTTACCTTACCTAAAAGGCAGCAAGATTGGGAATCCCACCATATGAGGGTTCCCCTCTCAAGCTTCACCTCATCATGTCATAGAAGTTCATCACTGTTCCGTCAGTGTTGGGTCAGAGTTCTGGAACTACCACCCAACAGCCCTGAGAGAGCACTTCCAGGACCACAGTGGTTCGAGAAGGCAGCTCACAGCCATATGCCAAGACCAAGTAGGAATAGACAATACATTTCACTCTTAAAGGAGACTGCACTAGCGATGGTGCACAATTCTCTGCACGTCGATAGGCTGTACAGTGGACCCATATTTGACTGGCAGCTGGAGAATGAAGCCCATTGTCTTACAATTAAGAGTAGAATGTAGAGTGGTTTGTGAGAAAGGCTTTCACTGTCTCTCATCCTGGACGTACCCCTGATCTTGCCTCATTTTGGCTTCCTCAGGACTCAGGTTAAATTTAATCAGTTCTGGCTGAACTATACCAAGAGTTATCAGACTTCATTTTCTTCACAAAAGCTGTTGACTGTTCCAAGTTCATCCCAGAGAAAAGACATAATTCCTGGCTTCTTTTCTTCCTTTCCAACCATATTATCAAATCCCTTCCTCCTCCACCCTCACCTCCAACAAATGCTGAGTTTGTGAATTTCTTTGCTATCAAGGTTAGGACTACCATCAGCAGCTTCCCTATTGCCCCATAAGCAGAACATGCCAAACATCCCCCAATTATCCCTATCCCAGCCCTGAAGCTGCACCACATATGAGCTTCTCCACCAGGAAAACAGGAAATACTGCAAACACTTAGCAGCTTCTCATGTAGTTCTGAAGAAGAGTTTCAGTCCTGAAAGGGATGGGGATGGGGATGGGGATGGGGATGGGGTTGGGGATGGGGAAGGGAAGGGAAGATCAATCAAAACATCGCAATGAATTTCAAAGCCAATTAGGGAGTCAAGTCACATGGCGTTACGTTGGTAAAGTTGGGGCATGTAGTAGGTCAGTTCCACAAACAACAATGAATTAATCATTAGATTATTTTGGAGCATTGGTTGAGGGATAATTGCCAGTGAAAATGTGTCATGAGATCTTTTACATCCATTAAGAACTGGAGTCCTAATGAACCAAAAGGCAGAACCTCCAACAGTACTTCACTCCCTCAGTGCCAGCTTAGGTACCCAGGACCCTGAAATGGAACCTGAATCAGAGGCAAAGGTGCTCCCACTGTACAAAGATTAGTGAAGTCAAGGGCCTTGGATGAAAGGGTCCATGACTTCATTAAGTCATGGACCCTATCATCCAAGGTCCTTGACTTCACTGGAACAGAGAGGAGAAATGGATGCAGAGCAAAAGAAGGAATGGCACGTTGCAAAGTGATAGGTGGGTTGAAATGGGATCCATCAAAAGGCATGTACAGTCTGAACATAATGAATTTTCATGCCCCTGAAAATTATTTTAAGGTTAATTGGAGTTCTTTGTTAATTGAGGAGGCAAAATCTCGTGTGACTTTTATCAGACTTATGTGTTTCACAGCAAAATCTGATTCTGCTCAAAAAGTTTCCCCTTTAACGTGTTGTTTAAGAATTAACTCTCAAAGTGTTGCCCTACACCACCATCTTGGGCCCTTTCCATGGCTGATGAAAATTAAAGATAATAGCTCCAAACCTCCTGCAGAGATATAGTGCTTCAAACGGACTAAAATATATGTCAAAATTCTCATGAAGTCCTCATCATGTGAAGGGAGAATGAGAGGAACATTACCGAAAGCATCTGTCACAAACAATTTCATCTGTTGTCTACAGGAGGGATTCTGAATCATCATTTCCTGAGGATAGCTCCTGTCTCACCAGAGGCAATAGCTGTGGAATGTACAGGTGAGTCAGGGTTGATATGTGTCAGGTGATGAGGGCTGAAAGAGGCAGAAAGCATAACCCCTTAACTACTGTAACCTCAGTAATTGTACAAAGCACGCAAAACTATCAGCATCGTTGCTTAAGATTTAAGATTCAACCCAATCATTTGTTGGGACTGGACTACTTGGAATAGAACCTGCAGCGGCGATCTTTTGAGTTACAAAGTGCATCGTTGTACAGTCCACTGAATTTTCATACCAAGAAATGGGATTTTCAGTTAAATTAAACAATTCTGAATGTAAGAAGTCAGTATGAGCAGCCAAACCATTATAGGGCACACAACACAAGGAATATTAAACACTTCATAAATTATACAGCTATCTTTGATTCCACCCGCTCGTTTGTTCAGGATTCTTTTGAATCACTCGACGCAATGAATTGATAAATGCGTGGTTGCGTTCAATTTCTTACATGTAGCATCCCCCAGCATCCACAATTGAAGGAGCCTGCAGCTGACCGTCACAGAGCTGAGAGAACTGAGGTCAGCATTTTAACCAGGCTACAACCGGGGGGTGAACAGAATGATGCAGGGACTTCATCAGAGAGTAAAGACAGATGAAGCTCCCAGTTACAAAAAGAAGCAGTACCCTTGAATGGTCTTGTTGTACATCAGCCATTAAAATAAGCATCTTGAGAGCAAAATCAGTGATGAACTCAATGTTTGACTTTTGCTGTGGAAAAACTAACCGCAGTGGATTTTTAGAGGCAGTTTTATTTTGTAATCCCTTCTATTCTCACAATATTACACATTTTTTCAGAGTGGTAATTTTGTTAAGCTGAGTAGCTATGACTGCCACAGTGAGTCACAGTACTCTCATCTGTAACCCGTGCTGTTTGTATATTTTATGCTGTTCTCCCTGGATACTGCTCGTTCACGTGCTTTGGTGAGTGCTGGTGTGTCTTAGTTCTGGGCCCGCGTGGTTATTCTTCATGAGTGAGCCCGCACAGTGAGTTTCAGCAGCCTTACTCCAGCTGAGCCCACCACGTCTACAACTGGCATCCACAGATGTTGTACTTTCCAGAAGAGCTCACAGGAGAACTATTGGCTGTGGAACCCATTCCCCATCTCCAGTCCTGGAGGGCATTTGCGGTACTCCAACTGCTATTCCAGTTGAAACTAGCTGTTTTAACATAACCTGGGGACTAAAAGAGTGCCTTGGCTGTCAACTGTTCATCACAGGACTTAATAAATGTTTGCTGGTCGAGCAACAGAGTGGGAGTCGTGTCATCTGTCCCCCAGTGAATGAATCAGATCTCCCTTTAGCTGTGCACTTTTATAATTAGAGCCTGCATTTAACTGGGCTGAAGTCAAGTAATTTTCCTCCAAAACAAACCTGAAATGTTGCATCTGTTCAGATGAAATCCCATTAACTGCTACATTCGATTTGTTTAAATATGTAGAATGATCTTAAGCTCCTTTTTATGATGTCATGAGTAATCTGTTTGATTTTGGAGGACACCTGAGATATTGTGAAGTTGTGAGTCTGAAATTATTTCAGCAGTGTGGTAAATACAGCTAGAATAGAACAGTTAATCCCAGGCGGTTTGAGTTGAACCACCTCCTGACCCTGGATTTATCAACAGAAGGCAAAACCAACCAACATTTTCAACACCAATTCAGTCCCAGAAACAGAAGAACTTTTTGAGTCGTGTTTATTGTTATGTGCACAAGTGGGGTGAGGTACAGGCACAATGAGAAACTTGCTTGCAGCAGCATCACAGGCAAATAAACTTAGACACCAACACACAGAACATAAGTTAAACATAAATTATACAAGACAGTGAAGAAAAGACTGTGCAAAACAAGATATTAGTGCTAAAAAAACACAATTAGAGACATGTCCACAGTAGTACAAGAGGTGGTCCATAGTGTTCTGTTACTGAGGTAGGATTAGGGTTGTGCAGGTCAGTTCAAGAACCTGATGGTCGTAGGAAAGTAGCTGTTCCTGAACCTTGTGGTGTGGGACTTCAGGCTTCTGTACCTCCTGCCTGATGGTAGCAGAGAGAAGAGGGCATGATCCAGATGGTGGGGATCCTTGATGATGGATGACACCTTCTTGAGGCAGCGCCTCCTGTAGATGCTTTCAGTGGTGGGGAGGGTTGTGCACTTGATGGATCAGGCCGTGTCTAGTACTCTCTGAAGTGTTTCTGTGAGTTGGAATTGATATACCAGGCCATGATGCAACCAGTCAGGATACTTTCAACAGTCCATCTGTAGAAGTTTGTTAGACTATTTGGTGACATGCCTAATATCCTTAAGCTTCTAAGAAAGTAGAGGCACTGGCGCGCCTTCTTTGAGATTGCATCCACGTGATGGGCCCAGGATAAGAACTGTTGCTCAGTTTGCAAAACTGCATCACTATTTTCTTTATTGCTCCATAGCCTTGGAGAGGGAGAGGAGCAGACGATATGAGAAAGCATCTAATTGGGGAAGGGGGAATTATGATGTTATTAGGCAGGAACTTGGGAGCATAAATTGGGAACAGATGTTCTTGAGGAAGTGCACATCGGAAATGTGGAGGTTGTTTAGGAAGTACTTGCATGGGGTTCTGAATAGGTTTGTTCCATTGAGGCAGGTAAGGATGGGAGAGTGAAGGAGCCGTAGTTGACAAGAGACATAGAATATCTTGTCAAGAGGAAGAAAGAAGCTTACGTAAGGTTTAGAAAGCATGGATCAGACGGGGCTCTGGAGAGTTACAAGGTAGCCAGGAGGGAGCTTAGGAATGGACTTAGGAGAGCTAGAAGGGGGCACGACTCTTAACAGTGTGGAGGAACAGAGGGATCTTGGGGTCCACGTCCATAGATCCCTCAAGGTTGCCATGCAGGTCGATAGGGTTGTTAAGAAGGTGTATGGTGTGTTGTCCTTCATTAGTCGGGGCATTGAGTTCAAGAGCCGCGAGGCGATGTTGCAGCTCTTTTGAACTCTGTTTAGACCAGATTTCGAGTATTGTGTTCAGTTCTGGTCGCCTCATTATAGGAAGGATGTGGAAGCTTTAGAGAGGGTGCAGAGGAGATTTACCAGGATGTTACCTGGATTGGAGAGCATGTCTTATGAGGGTAGTCTGAGTGAGCTCGGGCTTTTCTCTTTGGAAGCGAAGGAGGATGAGAGGTGACTTGATAGAGGTGTACAAGATGATAAGAGGCATAGATCGAGTAGACAGTCAGAAACTTTTTCCCCAGGGCGAAAATGGCTAACACAAGGGGGCATAATTTTAAGGTGATTGGAGGAAGGTATAGTGGGGATGCCAGAGGTAAGTTTTTTACACAGAGAGTGGTGGGTGTGTGGAACACACTGCTGGCAGAGGTTGTGGGGGCAGATACATAAGGGATATTTAAGAAACTCTTAGATAGACACATGAATGACAGAAAAATGCTGGGCAATGTGGGAGGGAAGGGTTAAATAGATGTTAGAGCAGGATAAAATGTTGGCACAACATTGTGGGCCAAAGGGCCTGTACTGTGCTGTAATGTTCTATGTTCTATTTACTCCATTCTTTTCCTGAGGTGCTGACCTTTCTGCAGTGTAGTCTCCAGCCTTTGTCTGCCCCTCATTATATCGTCAGGCAACCTAAGACCGTGAATGCCAATAGAATACTCAGCCACCAGAATATTGCCATGGAAGAGAATCTTGTTCAAGGATTTATGCTTCCATGACTGAGCACTGGTCAAACCTGCAAAGCCAACCTGGTTTTTCCATTTTCAACCAAAGGTTTAGAGCTGGTCCAGACTTGATGTAACAAGTAGCCTCCTTCCATTCAATATCCGTTATTCATTCTGTGATCCTAGTATCAGCGTCCAATTGTGATGTTCCAGTGCTCCCTAGCTCAGACTTAACTGATCCCACACAGGGCTTCTGAGTTGAGATCTTCTTGAAATGAATTTATATATCTTTTGTTAATAGCCTGTTCATGTGGAACTTGGCACCATGGAGCTGAACATTGAGATAATCCGGTCCCAGGGATCAGGATGCTCATGGTTCAACGTTATTACTGGCATGGTGCTGAAGCCATTTATACACATGAGCTGAGGCTTTATGTTGGGTTTAAATATAGTGGCACAAATTCCAGTGCTGTACTGAGGAAGTGATAGTCAGTCAAAGGTGTTGTCTTTTGGATGCAATATTTAAACCCGAGGCTTTCTCAGGAGGACGTGAAAGATTGCATGACACTACTTCAGAGAAGTGGAGAGGAAATATTCATGATGCTATTCATCAATCAACATCACTAAACTGGATAATCTGGCCACTGTCACATTCCAGTTCGTCAGATCTTGTTGTGTACAAATTAATTGTCACTTTTTCTACATGACGTTAGTGAATACAGTTCAGAAGTACTTCGCTGTTAAATATTTTTTTAATTTAGTCATTCGCGGAATATGGACATTATGAACAATGCTGGCATTTATTGTCAGAACTCTTTGCAATATTCAGGGGTTATGAACAGTGCTATGTAAATGAAATGGTTCAAGGCTTTTTCAAACAACTGATTTCATTCCCAATATTTTACCATTTCTATCACTTTATATTGTTAAAAGAATGGTCTGAAATCCTCCTGAGAAGACCCAATTTGAAGAATTTTGACCTGTTTGGTTTTAGTAAGTAACCTTCTGCCCTGTCTCTTCACAGTGATATGATGAAATTGCTGTAACATTACATGGCTGCAACAGCAAGATGATCACAACTGAACTATCACTGCCAGTGGTCAAGAATTATGCAACAGTGAATGAGAAGACTCGAACTGTTGAAGATCTGAGTTAGTTTGTTGTGGAGTCAGCAGTTAGTTATCAAAAGAATTCTGATAGCAAAGAAATCAGATCCTGAAATGCCCAATGGTAAATATTCTTTTAACAATAAATAGTGCAAATGAGCTTGGTGTTATCCAGTCATTAACAAGTAAATGGTGAGAGACTATGCTGAGTCAAACTATCCCAAATCTTCCTTGTTTCCTCTGCAAACAGTGTTTAGTCAGCTAATCTTTGTGGGAGCTCTAATTGAGTTACTGCAGTAGGCTTTAGTGCCCTTAACCAAGAGATATTAATAACCAGCCAGTGTTTCTTACTCCCCTTCAATATCCAGGGGTCATGATCCAAAAGTGTGCAAATACCAATTGAAGGGCATCATACTCTATTATAATATCCTCAACCAGACCTCTGCACTCTTCTGGTACCAGAAGAGTACAGAGGCCTGATCAGCCTTGATTTTAATTGCTCCATCATGAATGGCCATGACTTCAGCAAGAAGGGCCTAGGCACTGGAATCGCCTCTCTAAGCCCTTCTCCAGTCTTCCTCTTTTAAAATGCACACTGAAACTTATCTTCCTGATCAAGTCTTTTAGCACGTATTCTCACGTCACCCTAATAGCTTGATGTTTACTTTTGATTGATAGTGCTCCCAGAGTGCCTTGGAATATTAAAACCACTATATAAACGCACAGTGCTGTTGTTAATATTGTTGTCCAGAGTGTTGACTAGCCAACTCATCTGGGTTGCTTTGTGAAAGATGACCATTTGCTGTGGTCAGGATCAGTATTTATGCAGCTAAATGTAGTGGTGCTAGGATAACAGGACAGAAAGGAATTCATCTGAAAGAAGCATGCATTATGTCATAGGCTTTTAAAGGGTTACATCAACCTGTCTAGATTCTGACAAAACTGAAATCAAAATGCATGGAGAAATTTTGAATCTGCCTCTTTAAGAGTCTTCCTCAAAGCAAACACTGACAATGAGGAGTTAATAAGTGGCTGTTTTTTCCCAGTTTGGGACAATACAGTGACTGGTAGTGGCCACCAACACTGTGATTCAGTCAAACCAGGCTTGAAGGTGAGAGTACAATCCATTTACTCTGACTTTCCCATCCTTCATTCCCTATACTTGCCATCCTCTGCCCCAAAGCACATGGCCAAGCACAGCCCATAGACAGCGCAGTTTGGCAAACAGACAGCCCTGTTGCTGTTTACCTTGTTAATTTACAGGAGGAGGGGAGAATAAAAGGCACTTTAATTTGCTTTAACGAAATGTTAGGAAAGCTGGAGCGATTAGCAATCAATCACACTGTCGTCCGAGGGTCTGCCCACCCACTGTGCCTGCTAATCAACAGCCTCCGCGAGATCTATTATTGATAGACTTTGGAGGAGCAGCTAATTAACTCCTGCACTCACCATAAGCATTATTCCCTCTTCCAGCTGGAGAAAGAGCAGTCGAATGGAAGTGTTGTGTTGGCATTAGCTTGGGGGTAGGGAGAAGGGAGGGCAAATTCTTTACCTGCCACGTTTGGAAGTAGAGGAAAATGCTGAAGCATAACTGCATAATTACAAGATACAACCAGACGACCAAGGCAATCACCAGCACTGAGATACTAAAATCAGTGGTCACTTGGGTATTCAGTCTTGCTAAATGCCTGGTTGTGCTTGTTAGAAAACTCACTTATCAGGAGCTGAATGTTAGCTTTGGTTTCTCCATGGTGGGCATGAATCTGGACAAAGGAAATTCCTCTAATGGTTATACAACAATATCTCAGTATCCAGTAGCTTTCCCATGGGGTCTCTGTTTCCCGTTGAGACATGTTCTGTGATCTTTTTCTTTCTTAAAATACAGGTTACCTATAACATTTGCAAATTTATATTGCAGTACATTGATGTGTCACCACTCTCAGTACAAGCCATATCATTCCATTCGCATGAGTGTGACATCTATTTTCCTATACCTACATTTCTTGAGCAGTCTGGGATTTATACTTGGGTTCTGACTCCAGGATTTTGAAGATATTATGTGCAGACTGCTGCCTCATTATCCTATGGTCAAAGTTGTTCTTCAGCAAAAACTTTTCTATGAGGGTCAGGCATAAGGTAAGTCCAGCTGAGGGAAACATTCAGCAACAACATGGTCAGGCCCATCCTTTGCAATTCCATGGGTAGATGGTGCCTCAGCATATAGTGACAATTGGCATACAGGCACTCAGGATCCATGAACAGCTAGATAGAGCCACACACAAAGGTAACCGTTAGTATGAAGACCGCAATGTGTACACATTTCTTCCCATTGTCCGAAGACACAATCTATTTTCGATCTCCAGATAAAAGTGCTCTCAACTGCTGCTCTCAGTAAGGCAGCCTAACAGCAATTGACCAGCACACACTGACCCAGTGTGTTCAGGAGGCTCACACCAGAGATGGCGGATCTACCCCGCTGTCCATATCCTGAACACAAAACCCCTGGAAATAACAGTGTAAGTTCCTCATTCCATGCCATAGTTTCTCAGGAGTGATGTGCTATTTCATCTGCCAGTAAAGGTGAACAGCTCTATTCAAAACTTCGTCCTTTTTAAAATCACCAGCAATTGTGAGTTCATTGAACTAAAGTCTTTGTGATCATCGCCACCACTTAGACTGTTAAAGAGTGGCACTGCTGGGCTTCCTAATTTAAATTTCTATTGCTATTTCATTTCAATTATTTTCATTCTGCTGTGTGTTTAACCTTTAATTACATATAACACTTCCTAGGATCAACTGAATGAATCAATTACCTTTCCCTTTATAAAAAAGAATCAGTCTTCTGTTCACTAAGGACCTCTATTAAAATGAGATACATTTGTTTTATTTAAGCAATATAAGAACGTAACATATTTAAAATGTGGTGAGACTTCAGAAAGTGTAGGTTTGATCCAGAGGCAAATGGCACACACCAACAAGCCTCAATCTACTCAGATCCTCTCAGTTAATTAATGTGGCTGTGCATTGATTTAACATTTCAGGGGGTTAAAAGAATATGTTTATTGCTTACAAGTGAGCCAGTTTTGTGGATTCAAAGGGGATCATAAAACTATTTCACATTTTATGGGTTTAAAGGGATATTGTTATGCCAATGCTGACCTGTCAGTCTGTATGCAATAGCAATGGACATTATTTCTTCTCACCCAAGATTCACAAATGTGTTGTTGCATGCCAGAACCAAGTTGCACCTCACTAGATCTGGAAAGAATGGGAAGGGAAAAGAAGATTTCTGCTGCCTTAGTTTCTACCTTTGCTTCAAATGCTAATCACAAGTCAGCAACCAAAATAAAACTATGACATTAACTATTCGCTGTAAGGATATAACCGGCTCAGAATTAATCAAATGTGCTTTGTGGCTCAGGCAATCCAACAATTGCAGATGATAGAAACCTGAACTGAAAACAGGAAATGCTGGGGATACACAGCTGGTCAGGCGACATCTGCGGAGATTTCAGGCAGCCACCTTTTCCCGTTTGCGTCAGAACTGTCCAGCTGCTGAGTAGTTCCAGCATTCTCTTTTATTTCACTAGCACTGAAAGTAGTTGCATCACCTGGTCAACCTTGGTCTCCACCCTGTCACACACATTCCTCTTCCACTTCGGCACGGTAGTGTAGCGGTTAGCATAATGCTATTACAGCGCCAGAGACCCGGGTTCAATTCCCACCGCCGTCTGCAAGGAGTTTGTACATTCTCCCGGTGTGTCTGCATGGGTTTCCTCCGGGTGCTCCGGTTTCCTCCCACATTCCAAAAGACGTACAGTTTAGGAGCTGTGGGCGTGCTATGTTGGCGCCGGAAGAGTGGCAACACTTGCGGGCTGCCCCCAGCACGTTCTCAGTAACGCAAAAAGATGCATCTCACTGTGTGTTTCGATGTACATGTGACTAATAAATAAATATCTTATCTTATTACACTTGCTTCTTTTCTCACTTTTCTAGTTCTGATAAAGTTTCATTGACCCAAAACATTGACTCTTTTTTCCTCTCTCCACAGATGCTGCCTGATCTGCTGAGGATCCCCAGAACTTCCCATTTGTATTTCAATTCTTGCTCCTATTTACTTCTTTCCACAGTTTTTAGCCAGATGTAAGGGAAAAAAGCAAATACATTGGCTTGAACTTCCTGCAAAAATCAACAAGCATAAGGGTAGCTAGAGCTGCAGGGAGTTAAGTCGTAGATTGGTTTGAGGAGATGTGTTTTGCCGCACAGAATAATTTACCTGGTTCCAGGGCTAATAATTTTGGAGCAGGGTATCCAGATGGCTGATGTTTCTCAAGCGTTTCACATGTTAAATCTTACATGTTAAATCTTTCTGTTTCCTGGTTAAGCAACTCCAACATATTAAGATATAAATTTTAAATCTCTCCATGGATTCATCCCATCCCTCCAACCCCATAATCCGCCAAGCTATCTGTTCTACTCTAATGCTGGCCTCCCGATCACCCCAAATGTTATTGTTCCACTAGTGGCAGCTACACCGTTAGCTGCCAATGCCCTAAGTTCTGGAACCGCCTGCATGTCATCCTTAACAAACTCTTAAAGCCTACCTCTCTGACCAAGTTTTTGATTGTCTGCCTTAACATCTCAAGTGGCTTCACATCAATTTTTGAAGTGCCTGGGACATTTTGCTACTTTGTACAAATGGACGTTCCTGTTGCTTTTACATATTATTCAATTATTGGGCCAATCAATTGGCTGGATAGATTCTGACTCAGAGCTGTGGCATATTCGAAGCGATTGTCCTACAAATCTTCGAACAAATTCATCTCTAGAGGATTAAGAACTGTGATGGTTGAATTTTTATAGCTTCCATCAGCAATATTGACATTTGAGGAAATTCTGGGTCACTCATTTTTTTGAAGGATGGGAAATCTTGTCAACAAAACACCATTTAAACTGAACATCGCCCTCTTGGTATTTTCAAACTGATTCTAATCTATCTTCACACTCCAAAACCGAGTAAAGTAGCAGGGGTTATTGAGAGATAATTCTTGCACTGAGTCCTATGACTGGCCTGCATTTTACTCGGTCTCTTTTGGGACTAATCACTCCCACTCTATTTCCCTTCTAGTCCCCATCCCTCTTTTCTTAACTTGGTCAGGGTGTCTATAACTAGGGGTCACAGACTCAAAATAGGGGGTCAGCCGTTCAAGACAAACATGAGAAGAAATTTCTTCACCCAGAGAGTAATGCTTTGGCAGTTTCTACCCAAGATGTGGAGGCTTAGTCACCAAGAACATTCAAGACAAATATTGATAGATTTTTAGATATTTAGGGAATGAAGGGGTATGGGTTAGTGCAGGAAAATAGCAATGTGGCATAAAATCAGCCATGCTTTTATTGAATGAATGGTGAGGGCTGAATGGTCTACTTCTGCTTCTATTTCTATAATCCTGAGTAGATTCCACTCCCGCTTATCCATGCTGCTGCTACTTAAGGCTGTCGTGAGAAATGTTGCAGTGGGTAATGGCCTTGTGGAGGTCTCCTTTCTTTCCAACCTGGAAGTGAACATATTTGGGACATGCGTAGGTGCTGCTCCATGAATCTTTGGGATGCTTCTGTTCCTTTACCTGTATTCCCATCCCTTGTCTTCCTGCAGTCATCCCATTGTGGCATTACCAGCATTTTGCTCGGGACAAATTTACCCTGTTGTGCTTCTAAAGACACATCAGAAGAAAAGATGGAAAGTCCTAAAACCTCTGCTTGGTGGCTGATGTCACAGTAAGTTGCTTGGTGAGGTCTTGTTGAACAACAAGAGTTAATTTCCACCTCAAGCAATTTCTCCCAACTGAGCCAGTGGCAAATGGACCATCTTCATGTCCTGTCAGAGCAGAAGTGGCAGGTAGAACCGAATCACACCAGTCTGGGTTGCAAAGAATTGCATCCCAACTAAATCTCACATTTGAACCTTACAGTCAAAGAAACTAGAGCAATAAAAAACAAACTGCTGGAGGAACTCAACGGGTCAGACAGAATCTGTGGTGGGAAATGGACAGTCAACGTTTCAGGTCGAGACCCTTCATCCGGACATGGTCCCGACCCGAAACATCAACTGACCATTTCCTCCCACAGATGCTGCCTGACCCACTGAGTTCCTCCAGCACTCTGTTTTTGCTCTAGATTCCAGCATCTGCAGTCTCCTGTGCCTCCAGGCAAAATATTTACCCACATTTTAATCAGGATTAGAAACAAACCCAAATCCTAAAGAGGGACAGAGATTGCTGTCAACCTATCAGTATGTTCATGTCTACTTTCAAATTCGTGGATGTGAGACTTGCTGAAGCACGATAGGAATGGTAGGTATCCCAATACTTGTCTGTAGCCAAGGTTCCTGCAATTAGCCCCCACTTGTTCAGGGATATATCACTCTCTAATTTTCCTCCCACTCATCCACACAGGGAATCTTCTAACCTCTACAAGTCCTTCCCCAGAGGTGTACACCTGAGATCAGGAACTCAGTGGTGCATTAGATCATGGGTCTTTGCTTGCTGCTCACATTACCTGTCAACAATCAATCAAAGTTTGCCACTGCATTCTGCCTGGAAACTTCTTCAGAGGCAAGAAATAAAACCACCACTTTGTGAATCAGACACCAAGATCACTACTGCAGCCATCCTGGACTTTGTTAATATTCCTACCAACATCCTTATCTGTGAGGTTTTGGGTGGGGAATCAGAGCTATGGTAACAAGCCACTGATTGCATACCTTACATCTAGATAATTCAGAACAGCACTGGGGAGAGATTAAGGCATTTATATTAAGTGCATTAGAAGCTAATCCAATTGCTATGCTTTAAACAAACATGCATGATGTTGCTAGCTGCTCCTTCTCATGTGGTGAGAGCACTGACCACACAATAAGGCTGGTGTAATAGAGTGAAACAAGACAACTCTGCCCAGGCAGAATCTGTAGCAAGAGGTGATGGGATCAGTGATGTTCACCTTTTCAGATGTCATCGGCAAATGGCATTTTCAGGCTGGACGCAGCAACTGAAGTGAAATACAACCAACAGGAGAAGCAAACAGTTTGGAAATTCCAATCAGGGAAGAGACGTCCAACTAGAAACAGATGGACAGGCAGTGACAGTGCATGAGAGACAGAGGCAGACGAAAGAGATGGACAGTGACAGAGAGAGAGATAGATAGACAGATAGATAGAGGGAGAGAGAGACAGACAGACAGACAGACAGACAGAGAAACTAGGTGGGCTTCCTGTTGACTGCTGCTGTTCCACGATTTACAACAGGAGGCAGACTAGAGCAGTTTGGATGCCTTTGATTCACTATCTGCACAGTGCGACCCCCACAATCAAAGTCAGGGACTCTCCATTTAGTGATCTGTGGGATACTACTGGCATTCTCTCCTTCTTAACACCTCTCCCTGAACCTTAAACCCAGTCTGACAGCTTATAAATTAAATTTCCAAAGATAAACAGCAGTCCTATTTTTGATCACATAAGTGTATAAACTCGTACATTGCAATATCACAAATATTAGTGATTTAACCATCAGTAATGTCTCCTAAGGTGCTCTACTCCTTTAATTGCAGCAACTGGATAAAGAAATGAATAGCTTGCTCTGGGGATTCATCCAGTCCAAAATTCTTGATTCTTACACAATGCCATAGCATAGATTGAAGCAAAATAATTAAATTATATACTATTGGATTTCGTGGAATATCGAGCACACAGTCAATAATGTTTAACAAACCTACAGAGGCCTGATTATCCTGACGGGGGTCATTTATTTCACAAAGCATTTCTTGGTGAGTTGTTATATTTAACACTCACAGTCACAAGGTCCTTGCTGATGTCTTTTTTCTATCTCTGCTCATGTCACAGCTGCTGGGAATTGGGTGGTGTACTCCGTCAGACACTTCTGTGGCTCAGGTTCCAATCTAGCTCAGACTGATAGGATTAAAGTCGCCCCACAATTTTAGCTCAGTCAGGCTTAATGTGAAGTAAGTTTGAGGTAATCTCTCTCCATTTTTTAGTGGGCATTGGATCCTTAGAATTAAATAGACTTCACTTAAGTAAATACTTTATTTCATCAGTCTTCATTCAATACCAGAAAGCATGGTGTTGTATCAAAACCACTAAAATTAAGAAAAAACACATTAGTTGCTACCAAAACTGTTATATTCTGTTTCAAGGGAAGATTTGGTCCAGATTGAGCCATTGTTCAGCAAATAGTTCAACAGCTGTGAACTTAGAAAACAAACAGAGGGCACATTCAAAAGTCTTTGAAGGGTGCCTGAAGATTACAAAAATGTCGAGCTGATAGAGGCTAGTGCAACCTACAGAGCGCCAGTTTGTTGTCCACCTACTGAAGCATGTTGCTCTTTCTCAATGCAGCAGGGTAACTTCCATTCAAAAAAACGCCTTTGTAGGAATGCCAGCAAGTAGGGAGTGGCACTCCTTTCGAAAGGGCATGTGTGATGCCAATCTGACATGGCCTCTTTGAGATTGTTGCAAATGACCTTGTGATACAGTCAGAACTTGTGTTTGCTATTCTTTTTATGATGCTAATGAAACTGCACTCGATTGCCAATCACACATCGGTCATACGTGACAACTGGTGCTTTATTGAATGAATTGAACAGTCAGGTAGTAGGTGATGGGAAGCATAAGCTGACTCTGCATCAAGTGCGTGAGATCTTCAGTGACTACTTCATGGTTGTTTCCATCAGGATTTTCTTTTTCCCAATGTAGAGGTGTCAAAAACAAGAGGGCATAGTTTTAGGGTGAGAGGTAGGAGTTTTAAAGGGGATCTCAGGAGTAAGTATGTGTCTGACAGTAGAGTGGTTCGTATCTGGATCACGCTACCAGAGGTGGTGGGTGGAATTGGATACAATTACTATATTTAAGAGGCATTTAGACAGACACTTAAATAAGAAAGTGATAGAAAGTTACAGTCCTGATGCGTGCAAGAGGGATTAGTGCAGATGAGCAAAGAGATTGGCATGGATGTAATGGGCTGAGGGGCACATTTCTATCCTGTACAACTCGATGACCCAAGGAGCCACACATAGGCGAGGATGTGAGATTTCCTTCTCTTAAAAGAATCCACATTTATTTAATTATTAGAATGTAAATTTCACAGTGGGATTTGAATTCATATTCCTGGATTAACAGATGAGGCCTCTATAATACCAGCCTAATTATACAATCGCTATGCTATCATCTGGTTTGTTTTCACCTGGTTTCTTGTACGTGAAGCAGCTTGTGATGGGTGGCACAATGGCACAGCTAGAAGGGCTGCTGCCTCGCAGCGTCAGAGACCTGGGTTCAATCCCGACTTCAGGTGCTGTCTGTGTGGATTAGCACGTTCTTCCTGTGGCCACATGCATCTCCTTCAGGTGTTCTGGTTTCCTCCCGCAATGGTCACCACACATCCCCTGGTGTGTAGGTGAGTGGTAGAATCTAGTGGGGGGGGGGGAGTTGATGAGAATGTGGATGGAATAAAACAAAAGGAATAAGGTAGGATTAGAATGAATGAGTGATGATTGGCACAGACTCGGTGGGCCAAAGTACCTGTTTCTGTACTGCATCTCTCTATGGCTTTGCTTCCCCAAGATTTGAAGAAGTTTTATATATTCAAGTCTTTCTTGTAACTTCCAATATCCTCTCCCTCACTAGCAAACTGCTCAGGCCAAAACCTTTTGTCAAGAGCCTCGATGTCCTGTCTAATGTAGAGACCTTCGCTCTCCACAGTTCTCAATCCATCTGTAGCACTGTATGCAAAGCTGCCTCCAGTCTCCTGACATCAGTCTCTTTCACAAATCCTGCTCCATCCCTCCATCTTTTATGTTTGAGCTCTCATCTGCATTGACCACATAGTTTGGTTCACTCTCCATTGCTTTGCTTCCTCTTCCCTTTCTTCCTTTTCAAACCCACCCTGCTGACCATACATTCACTTTCCTCAGTCTTCTGCTTCTGCTCAGCGTGTCAATTCACATCTGAACAGAGCCTTCTCGGATAATACTGGTGCTATCGTCTCTGAAAATTAATAAATCTATTTTCTTTCTTAATGAATACCTCTTCTCTCTCATTTCCTTTCTTTGTCTCTGTCAATAAATAAGTCTATCTCCTCTCAGAATTTGAAGAATAGCTACCCACTCCCTTCCATTCTTTAGCTGTGTTTCTTTAATTTCTCTCTTTTTTGCTCTTACTAAGGTTAAGATTCTACTTTTGCTAAATAGTTTTAAGGAATCTTTATTGGTCACATGTACATCGAAAGCACAGTGAAATATTTCTTCTTGCGTCGAGTGTCTGGGGGCTGCCTGCAAGTGTCGCCATTCTACTGGCGCCAACATAGCATGCCCACAACTTCCTAACCTGTACATCTTTGGAATGTGGGAGGAAACGGGAGAACCTGGAGGAAACTCACGCAGACACGGGGAGAACGTACAAACTCCTTACAGACAGCAGCGGGAATTGAACCTGGGCCTGTGAAAACTATCATGATGTCAGAATGCCAGTTAGCTGTACTCTTGCTGTTAACATCTGAGATTCACTGGTGGGAATGTGAGAAAAGAGGCCAAACAGGGCACACCTATAACTACCTTCTTTCACAATTTTCAAGCATCAAATGTTTGATTATTTCAACAACCAAGCATGGGGAAATTTGAAAGCTCATATGAAGTGGCTCAGAGTGCATGTACCCAGATCCCTGGCACTGTCAGGCATCTGTTACCTCCCTGATTCACCATAGATTGACTCCAGCATTTCTCCAATACGACCTAGTTGGACTCTGTGATAAAAAAGTTGAATGCATTGAAATCATTACATGCAGTGTGAATTGTTGATTCTTCCAGGTCAAGGTACACCAGTCAAAGTAGTTAGGGCACAGGCTCCATGTTAGGTCACTTCTTTCTCTGTGTCCTTCATGTGACTACATCTACAGCATTAATCTGTATCCTGATGTACTCCATCCCTAGTCATACCGCACCATGAGATAACTGACAATAGCTGTTACATCAGCATTTCAACAAGAATACAATTCTATTCATCACATCTGCCACTTTTTTGTTCAGACTTGGGAATCTTGCCTTTCCTTTCCGTCATTGACTTACACCTGGATCTGAATGAAGAGTTCGATTTTATCCTTCAGTGATGCCTTGTACAGAAGTGCTTAAACTTCTTTTGATTAGTTTAACGCTCTCTAAAAGAGAACATTGTATTTTTTTTATCGTTTTCCCAATATTTCTAAATAGTGTTTTAGCACAGAACAAGACTTCTGAATACCTGTAAGAGTGATCTGTTGGAGCAAACTTCTATAATTTCTCTGGCACTTACGTACATCACACATTTTAATTTGTTCTCATCATTTGATACCACCCTTATACTTTAAATCTGTTGTCATCATCTCCCTACCCCTGAAATAACAGCTTACAATCCAATGCTTTCTAAATTCAACTGGTTCTGTCCTCCCATGATCCTTGACAATGTCATTTCTATGTCATCTAAATGTCTGTGGCCACTCTCTACAAATCCTTCAATATTGTTCCCAATCCACCCACAGAAATCTTCATGAAGTGAATGCCCTCTGTGGCTGGGACACTGCCCATTGTCCATTTTGTCCTCAATAACCTCTTCACCACCCTTGGCAAAATGAGGCAATTTGTTTTCTCCAACAGCCTTCCTTCATATTGCAACTTTTTGGTTCCATGTGTTTTGGTTTCACTTTCATTCGTCACACTGCACACAAAAGAAGAGGAGGGAGGGATAAATTTCTTTGTACAGAGCTTAATTGGAATTTAGTTGAACAAAAAAATAATCTCAGGTAGTGCACTAAGAAGTTCCTAAGTGTGATGCCTTGAGTGCCTTGCAAAAAAATGTAACTTGCCGTATTTGTTTCATTGGTCTTGCATCTACCTCTTCCCTTTCTTGTTTTCCATCTATTATCTATCCCTCCTCATCTATCCAACCCCGAAGCTCCAGCTCTGTATACATTTAATGTCTCTCTGTACTCTTCCGGCTTATCTATCTGTGTACATTAATTCTTTCTCTCCCTGTACCAATACCTGTGTACCTATTGATTCCCTCTCTCTGATCTATCAATCTGCATTTCTGTCTCTACACATTTATCTACATTGCCCATCCATCCCCTTTGTGTCTACCTATTCTTTCATTGTATTTATCTTGTTTTGCTGTATCTATCCAAACAGTTTTTTTCTATTTCCCCTTGTATTGATCTATTCCTTCTGAAAAGCTGTTTTTTTTCCGTTGCTCTCTTTCTAACTCCAAATAAGCACCATTAATTAAGTCTCTTCTCTATCCGAGGATGAGCATTTCTTTTTCAAAAGAAGGAGACACCTTTGTCCTCTTATACTCTACCAAACTGCAATATCTTTTTTGTCCTTCTATTGTTATAGAACTGGAGGTTCACATGGTTATAACATGCCTTCCTATTATATTTCATACCTTCCTTCTCGTCACCGAGATTTTAAAGGTGTTATTTTTCCCTTTTATTTTGCAATATTTATTTATTTTGTAATTTATAGATTTTTATGTCTTTGTACTGTACTGCTGCTGCAAAACAACAAATTTCATGTCATATGTCAGTGATAATAAATCTGATTCTGGTCATACTGCATTTGGAATATTGTGAGCAATTTTGGGCCTGTATCTAGGGAAAGATGTGCTGGCCCTGGAGAGGGTCCAGAGGAGGCTCACAAGAATGACCTCAGGACTGAAAGGCTTAACACATGAGAAGCGTTTGATGGCTCAGGGTCTGTACTCAATGGAGTTCAGAAGGATGAGGGTGGATCTCATTAAAACCTACCGAATACTGGAAGGCCTGGATGTGGAAAGGATGTTTCCATTAGTAGGAGAGTCTAGGATCCGAGGGCACAGCCTCAGAATAAAGGGATGTCCCTTTAAAATTGAGATGAGGAGGAATTTCTTCAGCCAGAGGATGGTGAATCTGTGGAATTTGTTGCCATAGAGGGTTATGAAGGTGAAGTCATTGGGTATATTTAAGAGAAATTTAAAGGTTCTTGATTGGTAAAGGGGTTATGGGGAGAAGGCAGGAGAATGGGGTTGGAAAAAAAATCAGCCATGATTGAATGGCGGAGAAGACTCAATGGGCCAAATGGCCTAATTCTGCTCCTATATCTCATGGTCTTATTATGGTCCCTGGGAACTCATATTGTTTGATAGGAGTGAAACTGGTTAAAAAAAAATCTCCATGTGACTGAATTGCAGAGTCACTTCTACTTCACATCAGGCCCAGCAATCAAGGCAAACTTATGTTTATTAATGAGGTGGACCACACACAAAATACTTTTTGAGATTCTAAAGCACAACCTCGTCTGAAGAGGGAAGCAATAAATTTAATACGATTGCTATCTCAATGGGTTTTGTTTTCCAAAAGAGTGAGGGTGCGACACTTGCTGTGGGATTGAGTAGAACTCGCTCAATCAGTGTACCATAATGTGCAGCACAAAATATCCTCTCCCCACCTCACACATAACCCCTCCGCAATGTTGGCTCCTTTCCAGCTTTGAACAGTCCAACCAACTCAAGAAGTTACAATTCTTTTCCAGTGGTCTATATTTATCCTCTACATATCACCATCAAATTTCTTTGGGTTTTTTTTGCTGAAGTTTCTTTCCTTTATCAAGATGAGAGATGAACTGGAGCGGCTTTACAGTTGCAGGCATCTGGTACACATTGAAAACACGCCCAGGTCTGGAACAGATGGGTCAGATAAAAAGCAAATCTCCTTCTACACCATTCCTTCAAATAACCCCAAATCAGTTACAGCTTGTTTAAATGCCCAAGAAATCTCCCTGGCTTATCAAACTTTCCTGAACTTAGAAAGAAGCAAGAAGCACCATAAAGCTACAATGTTCCATTAGTTCAGTTCAAGACAAGGCAAACCTTCCATATTATTCAGTCAACCTCTAAAGGTTGACTGAAAAGTCCAATCTACTGTTTCACAGCACACTCTCTGAAAAGTGGCCTCCGTACCAGTATGACATTAATCCAGTTCCCACATCATCGCCAGGTAGCCTTCTTGAGATTACCACTGCGGTTATTAATTTAGTGCCAATTACACAGCCCATTAGTTGACATGGTTTCATCAGGTTACTATCTAAGTGGCCAGTTTACATGTGTACAGCTTAAAGATTTGTTTAATTATTGATGAAATATGGGCATAATTGTCAAGGCCAGGGTTTAATGTCATTCCCTAATTGGCCATTGAACTGGATAGTTTACTTGGCCATACCGGAAGGTGATCAAATCTGAAACACATTAGTGGCTTTGGTCACATTTAGGCCAGATTTGATGCGGATGCCAGATTTCCTTTCCTGAAGGATATTAGAGAAGCAAATGGGGTTTTATGACAATCTGGTAGTTTCATGATCATTTTCAAAGCACTTAGCATCATGGATAAACTGCAGTAAATTGTTGCACAAATCCAAAAGCTCTCCAATCATGGGACATGTGCTCAAACTTAGAAGAGGGAGGTGAGGAGGAGGTAACTTAGGTTTAACTACTGCACGTGGAGCTAATTATGGATGGGACAGACAGATCAGGGAAACACTGGAAACAAATTGTGTGAGTCAGTTCAAGGAGAAACTCAATAGTTCCCTTAAAAAACAAGTAACCAAAAACTGAAAATTATTGCGTTGCCTATTCTTCCCTGCCATACACCGTCTACAAAGAATATACGGCATACACTATTAAATGTTGGGCTGGAAATAAACATAAAATGTTCTTCACTCCCAAGGAACAAACTCTCAGGGCAATGACCGTGGTATTGTTTCTGAATAAAATATCCCTAGCAGTTAAATAAATGGTTACAAAAGTTCTGTCAGTTTGTTACTAATATCCGAGAAGCCCTTCAAATATTTGAAAACAGTGACCATTATATTGCTGGCTTTAAAATGCTACCATCTCCAAATGTGTTGCTTACCTATTTGCTCTGGAGCTTTCACAGAGAATAGTTATCTTTGGTAATGTGTAAAGCAAGAATTTCTGAATCTAAGGGCACAGTCAACTGTTGCCCAAGTACCTGCCACAGTTCCAACGTTGATATATCAGTAACAATATCCATTAGGATTGAGGGATAGCAAAGGAAGCCAAACACCACAAGGAGTTAACCAATTGAGTTAGCACCTATGATGAGAGGTGCCGTATTTAAGATATTCTTTGAATCTAATTTCTAAGTGGTCTTGCTTGTCTGAGTCCTACTGAAATCTCGGAGGGCTTGGTTAGGCACCATCTGGGTAGTTCAGTGATTGCAGAAGAGCAGAAGGTTGCCTGGAAGCATAGCAGGATATTGCTGCAGAGTTGTATTGTGAGCCTGACCAGAAGGAAAAGCTTGCCCACCATTGGGACTGACAGGTGAGCACATGTCCAGGGCACTCACATTTGACAGTCCTCTGCAGTACTTTTTTAGAGGTCACATCTGGTGATCCAAAACTTCTCTAACAGACCCAGTACCAAACACCAATCTGTATATTTAATTTCAGTGCCAACAAATAACCTATCAAAGGGCATTGCCCAAGTACAATTTAGAACACAACCTCAGGCAGGTTTAAATCATATTTTTTCTGACCAAATATAGGGGAAAACATTAATTAAAATAAACTTTTAGCAAGTTTTCTCATTGATGTACATAAGCTTCTTCACATAAATCTGTCTTGATTGTTAAGCAAGCACCAGCTCTTTTGCACCAACCATTAATATGGATTCTGGGAGACCAACAGACTGGAATGTACTCCACTCAACCTAGCTTCCTTAGCCAGCAACAGAATTGGAAATTCTATGCATTCAGCAGATCACAGAACCACGCTGAGATCAAATTTCCTGTTCACACAACCTGATCTGGGACAGAATGAAAATTCACGAGACTTCAACCAAAAAGTTTAAATGTCGACTGAACTTCAGAATATTGTCCATTTGATTGGGCGATCCTAACCTTGGCAATCCATATCCCTGACAATCTCAGTGGGTTGAATTTTGCCTTGCAAAGTCTCGGGTATCTCAGGAATGTGGATTTGGGTATTAACACTGCAACTGCAGCCACTGAGCTCAGAGGGTTAGGAGATATCATCACTCATGAAACACTAATAGCCAACAGTTTTATTTGAGTCCTCAAAGCTGAGTACATGTTTCTGCACATTTTCCATTTACTATATGGAGCACAGGACTGAGTGCAAATAATCCAATCTCCTGCTCTGTGTAAATGCGCATGAGACATCAAAAGCTTGGCATCTACTGAAAATTCCTGTAACAGACAACTGGAAAACCAATACTTTCATACCACAATCTTTCATGAACAAAATGAATGCATTATACTTGCTGGACCAGTGCCAAGAAACTACAAGAAGAGATTGTCACGGGTTAGGTATCATTTTTCTGTTATCTCAGACTTTCTTTAATATTGGCTCCTTTTCTGACTAGAGGCTGGTGCACTATCCTCTGCACGGTAGAATGATCTTTGTTTTCAATCCTTGATCTGTGAATTTCTTCATAAAGAAATTAAAATTGACCTCAGAGTTAAGGTCTGATTGAGGCTTCACTCCAATGCCACCATGACTAAATAAATTGCCAAGACTCAGAGCCAAGGTTCACCTACAAAATCCGAGATGTGTAACCTTCACCACCAAGGGTTGCAGGCCAATGGAAGCACTGCCATCGATGAGCTTCCCTCCAAGTCCTACATCATCCTGACTTGGAAATATTTTGCTCTTTCTTCTTTGTCATGAGGTCAAAATCCTGGAACCAACTAATACTGCTTTGGGAGTACACATGCACAGTAATAATTCAAGAAGTTTGAGATGGTCAATAATCGCTGGCCTGCTAGTAATCCGATGAGAGAATAAAAATAATGGCATTGAATAGAAGTATGTGTGGAACCCAAGGGCAGCAAAGGTTAGTACAGGAAAAAAGAAAATTAAGAATAAAAGTATATATTTTTTAAATGACTTAGCATGGTGAAGCTCTTAGCATGAAGAATCTCACAGCCCTGCAGAATATTTGCAGTGACTCACACAGGCGGGATTCTAACTCTCATACCCCAGCTTCCCCATTATGCAACTGGTGAACAAGATTTTGGGCAAAAGTTTTTTTGAAGATAATACAGAAAAGGCCAGAAGCTCCATTTGCTCACAACAGCCTGGCTGGACCAATTTGCACTTCATAATAGCTTGCAAGATGCATGTTTTTCAGTGTATAGACTTGTAAGAGAATGAGAGTGCATAGGATTCACCCTACCATCACCTGATCAATCCTGATCAGACCCAGCTGTTCACCCTAAAACTGTTTATTTCTTCAGCCTCAATGCTGACCTCCTGCCCTCACTCTTTCTGTCTAGCCTGCCCTTCTTGTCAGCTGGGGCCAATTATCCTTTAAACTTCCTTGTTCATCTTAAGCTCCAAATAACCCATCCTACAAACACTTCCTTCCTTTTGCATTTTCATTGTGGTTAAGTCAAGGTTCACAAATTATCTCTAACTCATTCTGCTCATGCACAAAAACTGCAAATTCATCACATTGCTTATCCTTCACTGCCATCCACCATCTATGAAGCAAGCATGGTGTCACCTTACACTACCATTTGATTAACCTTGGGCCGATTTTTTTAAACATTGATGCTGTGCTCGATCCTCATTGTTGGCCTTTTATCTGAGTTTCTCAATTACTCAACATATGGTAAGAAGAAAGGCTGTTTAGCATGAATACTAACCAAAACTTGTGACACAAATTGCAGAGGATTTTTAAACCTTTTTACAGGTCTCTTCACTTAAAACTGTTTGCTCCAGAAACAGTGCACTTTAACAGAATAATCTTGAGAGCAGGCAAGTGAAATAGGAAGGAGAATCCCTCACAGAGCAATTTCTAACAGGAAAGTCTTTTGAATATTCTATGTAACTTTGTGGTTTGTATGTTATAGGATGGAAGACAGGAGAGGTTAATTGACCCAAGGAATGTTGGAAGTACTCAGCTGGCCAGGCAGCATCTGTGGAAAAGAGGAACAGATTTAATGTTTCAGGTTGATGACCTTTCATTAGAAGAATAGATGTGTGGAAACAAAAAGTGGTTGTCGAGGCGATGTAACAGGTCACACAAAAGTTGCCACGCAAGTTGATAGGGTGGTTAAGAAGGCACATAGTGTGCTGGCCTTCATTAGTCGGGGGATTGAGTTCAAGAGCCACGAGGTAATGTTACAGTTCTATAAAACTCTGCTTAGACCACACTTAGTGTATTGTGTTCATTTCTGGTGGCCTCATTATAGGAAGGATGTGGAAACTTTAGAGAGGGTGCAGAGGAGGTTTACCAGGATGCTGCCTGGATTAGAGAACATGTCTTATGAGGACAGATTGAGCAAGCTGGGGCTTTACTCTTTGGAACGATGCAGGATGAGAGGTGACAATAGAAGTGTATAATACTTTGAGAGGCATAGATAGAGTGGACAGCCAGCACCTTTTCTCCAGGGTGGCAATGGCCAATACCGAGGACATCAGTTTAAGGTCAGAGGAGGAAAGTTTAGGGGAGATGTCAGAGGTAGGTTTTTACACAGAGAGTGCCTGGAATGTACTGCCATGGTTAGTAGTAGAGTCTGATACAATAGGGACATTTGAAAGTCTCTTAGATTGGCACATGGATGTAAGAAAAGTGGAGGGTTGTGGGCTGGGCAGGAGGGAAAGGTTAGATTGATCAAGGAGTAGGTGTTTATATAGGTTGGCACAACATCATGGGCCGAAGGGCCCATGCTGTGCTGTACTGTTCTATGTTCTAAAACAGCAGAGAAGCTCGGAAAAACTGGCTAAGGAATCTATTGAAGTATTGGCAAGGGTAGCCCAGGGGTGAGGATCCTTCTGCCAGCCATCCATCAATCAATGATAATGATCTCATGCAACATTTAAAACTGACGCTTTAATGTAGACTCCAGATCACAACAGAACTCGCAATTGCAGCAAAGAGACTCTCACTGAGTCAGCACTAAAATAAAGCAACCTCAAGGTAAAGCCATGCATGGAAGCCACCTCACCTCTTTAACCTTAGCAGGCAAGAATCAGTTGATGAGAGGAAAATGGACAACATGAGCTCAATGAATTGGAACTCCATATCTGACAATTAACCAGCACCCCCTCCTGTTTACTTTATTTGCCTATACCTTTACTTTAACCATCACATGGGAGACAATGGGCACTACAGATATCAAGGCACAAATGAGTAATTGGTTTGAAATTGTTAACTTGCAAGACAGAAAATCTTGACTACAGTATCACTTAAAAAAATGCTCTTAATTATATCCATTTTTTAAAAAAGCACCCTTACACTCTAACAAAGGCAAAACTCAATGGAGAAGCAATCTATGTCATGTCTGATAATATCCTGTTTTAAGAGACCATTTCAAATATTGGCACCAGTAACATTCATTTTAAATAATCATCTGACATTTTCCTGTTTAAAAACACAGCTACACTGGTGCAACTAAGTAATGTTAATATACTGTAAAATTACAATTAAAAATGCATTTTCATAGTAACTACAATGTAGAAAAACATCCCTGGGCACTCTACAAAGGAATAAACAGACATATTGTTTTCCTAAGTATAAAACAACACTTCATTACAATGCAGAATGGAAACTCCCAGTGGCACGGAACTTCTGTGGTGCCTCGCCACTGAGTGCTCAGTGCACAAGCAAGAACTAAGGTGCTTTTAACATCAGGGTTCTCTCCCATCCCCTCATCTGTTCTTCCATTGTTGCATTGTTAATAGCAGAATTACACCTGTGTCAGTGCCACGAAGCCAACCCTTTTCTCACTGATCCACAACAGACCAATGAAGTTTACACATTCCTGACTCGGGAGGCGAGTCGTCAGTAAGTGCTTTACTTATTCAACTGTCCTAACTTCAGATGGGAGCTGTGGAAACCCTGGTGAACCTGCTCCTATGGTTCCTGGGGGTCTTCCTGCTGAGGTTATTACAGAGGGTCAGAAGGTGCTGCCACGGGATAGACCAAGATTGCCACTGTTTAGTGTATTAATGCATGTTTCTCAACCTATTTGTCACAGTGGGTCACGACTGCAACTCTCAATGTGTAATCGGGATTGCATTGGCATAACTTTGCCACACATCCATTTGAAGGATATTTTGTGTCAGGGTGCAGACTGGACCGTACATGACCCACAGACTGTAACCAGAGAACTCTATATTGGCACCTCATTTCAACACGATATCTTTACATGAAAAGAGAGTTCATCCTCCTTAGGGGATCTTCCCTTTGCCATTTCTTCCATTTGCTCCCTCCCCACACGTGAAATATGTGAACGGGAGTAAGCCATTCAGTCCACCTTTGGAATTGCTATGAAATCTCCTCACTACACCAATATAATCCTAGATGTGCTTACTTTCCCCAAAGACTTTAATGTCGTGTCTAACAAGTGCTGTTCAATAATCACGCAAGGCTGATATATCCTTTGTAGGAAGATAAGAACAGGAATATTTTTAGCCCGTTAAGTCTTCTTCAGGGGTTTCTCAATCTATAAAATTCTTTTTAATTTCAATTTCCTGCCTTTTCTCTCTATCCCAAACATTCCCTTGTTTTTCTCTTCTTTTTAAACAATTCAATTGCCTTTTCTTTGTTGGTCATCCAGTGAGTGCATTCCACATCCAGACAAGCTTTCTTGTGAAGTTCTTCACTTTTAACTGCTTTGCTCAAATTCTAAGATATCTTTATTAGTCACATGTACATTGAAGAACACAGTGAAATACATCTGTTGCATAGAGTATTCTGGGGGCAGTCCGCAAGTGTCACCACGCTTCCGGCGCCAACATAACATGTCCACAACTTCCTAACCCGTACATCTTTGGAATGTGGGAGGAAACCAGAGCACCCAGAGGAAACCCACGCAGACACAGGGAGAACGTACAAACTCCTTATAGGCAGTGGCCGGAAATGAACCTGGGTCTCTGGCGCTGTAATAGCGTTACGCTAACCGCTACACTACCATGCTTGTCCTTCTAAGCTGACATTAGCCATCTAAGCTGATCTTCCCTAGTTTTGGATTCCTCCAGGTAATATTTTATCCAGTCACTCATCATCACTCCTTTTATTACTCCATAATCCTGGTGAATCTTCAGTGGTTTATGCTCTTGAGTTAGCTGATCCTAAACAGAGTGCAATATTCTCATAATAGATACACATATAGTACAAACTTTCTTTTCTATTATTAATTACTCTTAATGAATGTGTTTCTGTAGGCTTCTTGATTCCATTTTCATCTCCAAACTGGTTTAATCAGGACTTCTAAACTCCATTGGCCATTTCCCACACTTTCTATGCGGGATTTCACTTCCTCCTGTCATTCTTATGTTTAAGGTGTATGATCTCATATTTTGCATTGCTGAAAGGCACCATTCTGTCCTCTCATCTATCCTCTTGCAGTTAACTATCTCCACCCCCTCCCCTCCTCAACCCATATTACTGGTCTATATACTCCCTGCAAACCTGCCTCTAAATAGTGAAGAACATTGATTCCTGACTGGGCCACCATTTGCTACTGCTTGTCATTCCAAGAATAACTAGCTTATCTTAGTTCTATGTTTCTTGCTTCCTTGATCAATTTATTCCATGCAACATGGTTAACTCTTAGCCAATGTTTCAGCTGGTAACATCATGCACTAAAATTCATGGTTTATAGTCCACCAGCCTTCCTTATTACCTTAATGTTTCTCCTGAGAAGTCTCTTCTGGGTTATTCAGGGATGTCTGCTTTTATGGAACCCTGCTGACTCTGAATCAGGTAGATCTTTCCAAGTTCTCAATTACTCTCAACTGGATGATGGATTTTGGTACTTTTCCCAGTACTGATGTTAAGGTAGGTTCCCAAGGCTGAAAAACAAAACTCCAAATGAATCAGGCACTAGGCCAGATAATCTAAGCATTACTTTCTTTCCATTGCCAAAAACCAAAGTTACCCCTAATGAGTTTTTTTGGGAGTAGGATAGGGAATAGGAAAACTCTTGGTTAGAGTTTTTGGCAGAAGATAAAATGTACTTCTAATCCCTTTAAATTAAAGGTTTATTTATTCATTTGCAAAAATATGCTGAATGTGGTATCAGTTCCTGCTCAGGCCTCTGGAATGAAAAGCTCCCCTTTTAACTGGATTTAAAGATCCCACGGAAAATGAATTTGAAAAATTTTGCTCTGATTGAACGATGCGGTCATGGCCCACAAGCCCTAATTTGAGATTAATCAGAAGGCGGCTGAGTGTCTGAAAAGAAGGAACAGCACCTTGGCGCAGCAGGGGAGATCTGACCGAGACACACCGTTGTGGCAGAGATCCAGGACCTGGCTATGTATTGTCTTCTTCCTACGCTGGACTGATAGATGAAGTGGTACAGTTTGATGGTTGCAGCATGTGGCGATAAAGACAGGTGCCCCAAACCAAGAAGTACTCTAACAATCCCCAGCACCAAGGTCCCTCACTTCACTGAACACAGACACAACAAATCAAAAAAAGACTGAGCCAGAAATTCAGTGCCTGAATAGGTCAAGCTTGTTAAAAAGTGGGTTGAAATTTGCTCTATTCAAGGGCCTGTCACTTCAAAGCGGCGGAAGCTGAGAGGAGACCTGATAAAAGTTTATAAAATTCTGAGGCGCATAGATAGACAGCTGGTATCTTTTTCCCAGGGTCAAAATGTCTCATATTAGAGGGCATGCATTTAAAGTGTGGGGGGGAAAGTTCAAAGGAGATTTGCAGGAGATTTGTCAAAGTTTTTTTACACAGTGAATTGTGGGTGACTGGAATGTGCTGCCAGGGCTGGTGGTGGAGGAAAATATGATAGAGGCATTTGAGAGGCTTTTATATAAGAACATGAATATGCAGAGAATGGAGGGATATGGATAATGTGCAGGCAGAAGGGATAAGTTTAAGTAGATGTCTTTAGCTTAATTAGTTCAACACAACAGCATGGGCTGATGGGCCTGTTCCTGTGTTGTACTGTTCTATGTTCTAATGTGCACCAGGCCCTTTGAATATAGGTCAAGAGCCACAGCTTGGATTTGTAACCTCATGTTGGAGAGATCCCAGGATGGGTAGAAGGGGAATTTTGACCAGATTCATGATTTGATCTTGACCAAGAAGTATTGCGGTAGTAAAAAGCTGGGGTACTGTGGTGGGGAGATTGACAGAGACCCTCACTGAGAGGTGAGTGCATAGCTTAAAGAGAACCTAGTTGTACTAGCTTCTAAGTAGCACACTCCACAGCCTCAGACCTGATCACACAGGTCCCCTTTAAGCTTTGCTGAAGTGGGCCTCATGTTGTGAGGGGTTGCTTCTGCATGAAAGCCACCTGCAGACCACACATATGCAAGTGGATTTTAAGGAAGTGGCATCCAAGTGTGCATTGAACACCATAGGGTTCAACTGTATGTGTCCAAGTATGGAGGACCCAAAGCAATTTGATGCAGCTAATCAGACATCCTGTAAGAATCCATTCAATTTAAGTGATCAATTTTCCAATTAAATTCTATCATGCAGTCCACATAAATGTTGCTCTGTGCAGTCGAATTTTGGTTGCGTCATTAAGATGAAGAAATTGCTTGGCTGCTTCTTGAAGGAGAGGTAATAGTTTGGATAACCAGGAGCTATTTTCCACTTAATAATCTCAAATGCATTTCAATATATCTTATTGTCTCCTTAGAAAATAGAAAATAATGTTTCTTTTCCCACAAAGCTTCAAAGAAGGCACATACTCTAATTTCAGTGCTGAACCACTTTGAGAGAAAATATGTAAGGCAGTCAGTCTGCTGTGCATACGTACGCGTGTGTGTACATGTGTGCACGTGTGTATGTATGTGTGTGCGTGCATGTGTGTGTCCGTGTGTGTGCGCGTGCGCATGTGTATGCATGTGTGTAGTACTGGAAGGGTTACAGAGCTTCCTGATAGCAAGTCATAGTACAGAAATAAAAGCAAGAAACACTGACCCATAAGCCTCTACAAAGTCAAATTTCAGATTAATGTCTCATATGGATACCATTCCTCAAAATCAGTGTGAATACTGATTCCACAAGTGTTTATCTTGTCTAATTCCTGTTTTCTCATCTGTTGTCCTAAAGCAGTTAACTCTCACTGGATTACAAGTCCACAGGCACTTGTTCTGCCCCTACTCCCAGCCCTGATGGCCACTCTTTGCCTAGATACAGAGTTCCATTGGCTATTTTTACCACGGTGACATCACAGTTGTACATTTGAGTCCTCACCTGATGTCCACTGCAGTCATGTTCCTGATAGCAATGATCGGGGGGAGGAACACTGACTGTGTTTTCATCGCCAACCCAGGCAGTCCCCCTGATCTGAGACCAGCAAGCACAGCAAGAAGATTTCTAATAAAAGGCCATCAAACAGAAACGTCAGCTGTTTCTCTCTCCACAGATGCTGCACTGAGCATCTCCAGCATTCTCTTCAGAAGGGATCTAGCCTGTGTAACTTCACTAGAATGTGGTGTAATCATTGGATAAGGTGTCAAAGCTACATAAGGGATAGTTCATTTTTTCAATGTCTTTTCTGACATCAACACTTTATCAAGTGATGAAGCCTAGAAATGGGAGAGAAGCAAGGTTAGAGTCTGAACTGAAAATCCGGTCCAATTCTTGAGGAATCAAGAAGGGAAATCCGTGGGTACCCCAGAGTCCTGTCAGCCTATCATGGAAGGGCCGGGCAGGAATCAGTGCTCCATCTTCTCTGAATGAAAGGCTATTGATCCCAAAACCATGTCCCTTGCTGAAGCACTACACAGAGATCAGGCAATCTGCAATAAGAGTTAGTCAAACTGCTCAGAAGCTTTGGAATTAACCCTGCATAGACCTGGACTAATGATTTAGATATCTTTATTAGTCACATGTACATCGAAATACACAGTGAAATGCATCTTTTGCGTAGTGTTCTGGGGGCAGCCCGCAAGTGTCTCCATGCTTCCGCCGTCAACATAGCACGCCCACAATTTCCTAACCCGTAGGTCTTTGGAATGTGGGAGGAAGCCAGAGCACTCAGAGGAATCAAACACAGACACGGGGAGAACATACAAACTCCTCACCGACAGCGGCCGGAATTGAACCCGGGTCGCTGACACTGTAATAGTGTTACGCTAACCGTACTACTGTACTACACTACCGTACCTGCCTACATTTCAAGAGCACTTAATTTTCTGTAGAGTACTTTGGGACATCTTGAATGGGATGCATTAGGCACCATATAAATGGAAATCTTTCTTTTACACAAAACATCTTCTCCTGCATTACTTTCCCTTGTTAATTTCAGTTGATGTAAATGTGGTGTAAGAGCATATTACTGACAGATGAGTGATAAGTTGTTTCTTGACAGGAATGTCCTAGAGTGGAAGGGTTAACCACCCAGTCAAACGTCCTGGTCGGTTCTGTATGAGACCTCCAGAATTGCTGACAATGTAACTCCTTATGGCTTCAGAAATACTTAATGTATCGCTCCATCCAGAGGCGAACATTCTACAGCTTCTATCAATAAAAATAGCTGAAGTGCAAAAAGCAAGAACTCTGAGCACCATTGACATCCTTCAGTATGTGAGCAGGTTATGTTGATTGTCGGTGAACAAGGAGTGCTTCTTTCAGTGTGGTAATCAAAACTCTATTTCATTTGAGGATTTCCTTTAATGAGTACTTCCATAAATTTTGGAATAATTAAAACTTCTAACCCCAAGTAATCCACACCAACACATTGATCACATCACTATTTGCAGGACTGACAGGTTTTCCCTGAACTATCCTGTTTCCCCTGTCTATTACCAGCATTAGACTTTGCTTGGTTCTTGGGTAAACATGTTCTCATTCGAACCTCTACCCTAAGTTGGTTGACCACTACCTTTTCTGCCATTGTTTAGCTCCATCTTGCATCATGAATTTGATATGTCAATACTACCAGTCCACAGAGTTACATAAAGGAGCAGGTCATTCAGCCCAACTAGCACTGTTTATGGGCCAGACTAGCTCATCCCACCCATTTTCATCCAAGCCTATTAATACGTTCTCCCCGTGTCTGCGTTTGATTCCTCCGGGTGCTCCGTTTCCTCCCACATTCCAAAGACGTACGGGTTAGTGCAGGCACAGTAGTGTAGAGGTTAGCATAATGCTTTACAGCACCGGCGACCCGGGTTCAATTCCCGCCGCTGTCTGTAAGGAGTTTGTACGTTTTCCCTGTGACTGCGTGGGTTTCCTCTGGGTGCTCCAGTTTCCTCCCACATCCTAAAGATGTACGGGTTAGGAAGTTGTGGGCATGTTACGTTGGCAGCGGAAGTGTGACGACACTTGCGGACTGCCCCCAGCACGTTCTACACAAAAAAAAGATGCATTTCACTGTGTGTTTTGATGTACATGTGACTAATAAAGATATCTTATCTTACCTCATAATAGCATAGATTATACCCGGCACATGGACTACTTTCCTTTATTGGCCAACATACAATATAAGAGCAGGAAGGTCATGCTAGAACAGTACAAAACACCAGCAAGGCCAGAGCTGGAACACTGTGTACAGTTCAGGTCACCAGAGTATAAGAAGGGTATTTCGGCAATTACAAAGAATATTAATGAGAATGTTGCCAGGGCCAGAGTGTTTTATTATGAGGAGGGACTGACTAGACTGGGATTATTTTCTCAGGAACAAATTAGGCTGAGGGAAGACTTAATTGGGGACTAAAGCCACTGGAGGCCTGGCCAGGGTAAATGGGAAGGACCTACTTTCCCTAACCAAGTGGATTAACTCAATGATATGGACTTCAGAATTAGGAGTCCAGTTGAATATTTTTTTATCCAAAGTGCTGGAGTTATCTAGGACTCACTGTCAAAAAAGACAATGGAAAGCGGGAACCCTCTTCATCTTTAAAAACCTATCAGAATAAGCACCTGATATGCTGCAACCCACAAGGCTTTGGACCAGAAATGGTGTTATCCTTGTTCATCCTTTTTTTAACTGGTTTGAACATGGTGGGCAAAATGGCCTCATTATGTGCCACTAATTCCTCTGATTCTATGTACACTCTATTCCTTCCTCCTTCATGGACATTTTTTGAACTGAAATTGTTAGTTACCAATGGCAATCACCACAGCACTGACTGTGCTTCCATTTTCCATTTAGCTGTAGAGTCAGTACCACACATGAAGGTTCTGCAGTAGTGAATAATACCTCCAGCATAAAAGATGCTTGCAGTGATAGGATGGCTGAACAAGGGAAATATTTCAATTATTGAACCTTTCAGTGTTCACGTTAAGATTATGGAAGCAAATGCAATGGCTACTTTGAGCCAACAACGTCCCACACGTAGGAAACAAGAAGGGTTAACCATTTGGCCTCTTGAACCTGTCCTACCATCCAGCTAATTCATGCTTGAGCAGTGTCTTAACTCACTTCCCTGCCATGGTTTTGTAACCATTAATACCTTTGTCTAATAATGACCGAGCAATATCGGTTTTGTAGTTTTTAATTGACATTGCCTCAATAGGTTTCTGAAGGAGAGTGCTCCAACTTCCACTACTCACTGTGTAAAGCACTGCATTTGAACATCACCTCTGAAGAGATCTAATTCAATGCCTTGTACCCTTGTTTTGTATTCACCAACCAGAGGAAATACTTTCTCTATCTATGCTATCAAATCCACCAGTCATCTGTAACACCTCAACAAGACCCCTCCCTAATATTCATGTGCAAGGCAATATAAGCATGGCCTATGAAATCAGTCCTCATAATTTAAGTGCGACCCGCTGAGTGTTTCCAGCTTTCTCTGTTTTATCTCATAATTTAACTACTTCAGCCCTCGAATAGCCACACTGCATTCTTTTCTTGATTAAATATCCTTGCTGAGATGCAGCACAATGCAAACAACAGTTAGCTAAATGACCAGTTAGCCTTTTGGAAGGAAGCACTTCAGTTGAGGGAGAATTAGTGATTAGCTCAACTCTCTGCAAATCTTCAAATACTGCCAGACACCTGTGTTTACTCAATGTTGTCTCTTAATCTACCAAGCATTCACATTATCTCCCAAGCCCATGGATTCTGAGTATAATAACTCTCGAACTATCTAGGCATCGCAATATCCATCTCAACCCCACCAGTCTCAATTGCAATGGAAAAGCAATCAGACTCCAAACAGGTGAAAAATCAATTTCAGTGGGGGAAAAAAAAACCTGATATTCACAGCATTTCATTCCAACCATCACTGCACAAATCACACTAACTGCAAACCAGACACATTGGGATAACGTTCCAAGCTTTCTGAGATGGGCGTAGTAGAGAGATGGAAGAAAAATAGAAAAGCAAAGAAATGAGGTTTTTTTTTGAAAGATTGAAACGTCTTCTAAGATGTGTTTGGTTTATGGTTCTGAAATCCAGCCAATGAAAAGCAATACACTGGCATGAAAACAAGAGTAATTATTTAACAACTTGTTGGCTGCAAGCACTGATTACATTTGTCAACATAAATAGTCAATGTCAACACCAGGAAGAAGGGGACTGCTGTTCCATCAACGCACCAATCTGAATTCAAACTCCTGCAGCCTGAAAGAACACATATTTACTTTCAGGGATGTGGCAGGGCAGAAAATGCATTGTCACTATCACCAGGAATTTTCCTTCAAAGCAATGAGCAGGCTTTGACATTTCCTAAACTATGAGGTCTCTTGTTACTGCCAGGTTGGTGTGTGCCTCATAGCCTGTGTATAAATGGCACAGGGTTAAACCACAGGAGGCTTCCGTATCAACAGTTAGAGGGCAAGGACTTATTATTCAATCCAAGATGAGGCCAGTCACAGTTTCAAACAGAACAAAGCTTTGTCTCCACTGCCCCATTATGAAATTTCGGATCACATATAGCATTAATTAAAGCAAGGAGAGGGTGATTTTACTTTTCACCATCTATCCACATTTACCCCCATGACATAAAATGATCCTGTGAGCACCATGATTTTTTTTATCACAATCTTTTTTTACAACCTCCTCGTGTGAAATTTGTAACTCAGAGATGATTTATATGGAAGCAAGAGCAGGTTAGTGCTATGGGCTCAGGTCTACTAGAATCTGGGCTGAAAGCTTCCAAGCTCTGAAAATCCTTTTGAGCAGAAGACAGGACTGAGGTGAGGAGAAATTTCTTCATCCAAAGGGTAATGCATCCTTGGAATTCTCTACCCAAGAGAGGTGCAGAGACTCAGCTTTTGAGTATATCAAGAGGGAATCGAGAGACAATGTTTAGTGCAGGAAAATAATATTGAGGTAAAAGATCAGCCATGATCTTACACTGAATGATAGAATAGAACAAGAACAAGGGGGGAAATGGTCAATTGCTATTCCCTGTAATCTCAGTGCACAAGACAGGAGGCTTTCATGGAGTCTGAGATAAATTGGCGTTCAGGTTGTATAATGAAGAGGACCTTATGCCAACCAACCACATTCCCAGCTTGAACTGATAACAGTCCAACTTCTGATTTTACTCCTCATCCTGGCTGATAACATCCTAACGTCCACTTGCACAGACTGTTGACTGGTCCCAATACCAAGCCTGATTACTGCAGTTCAATTCCTCAAAGGAAACAGCCCAATTCCTAACCATCCAGACCTCCAATCCTTGAATGATTCCACACCAATAGATCGCTAACTGCACGCTGTTGGCAGCTTTCCGTGCTTGGTTGATGCACCCCTGTCCACAATCACCAACATTCCAATGCTACACCTGCAACCATCAAAGTGACCCAGACACTTTGCAGTTCCCATGACTGCTTTCTTACGACGCACATTCATGCATTGCGTACCCTTGGGACAGCAGGACACAAGGGCAGGAGACAGAATAGAAAATCCAGCTACAAAAATTCTTTGTAGAAATGTTTGCTGAGGTCACTTTAATGCTCAGTGAATCTGAACAGATATTTTAAATGCAGCCCAGTTATAGAGAGACACAGCACAGAAACAGGCCCTTCAGCCCACCAAGTCCACACCGACCATCAGCCACCCATTTATACTAATCCCCCCCCTACATTCTATCAATTTGCCCCAGATTCTACCACTCACCTACACACTAGGAGCAATTTGCAGTGACCAATTAACTTACTGACCCACACATCCTTGGGATATGGGGTGGAGGAAGCCGGCGAACCCATGCATCACAGGGAGAATGTGCAAGCTCCACACAGACAACACCCGAGGTCAGGAGCAAACCTGGGTCTCTGGCACCGTGGGCCAGCAGCTCTACCGGCTGCACCACTGTGTTACCCTGACTGTACAATGCCAATGGAATTCACCCATAGTAGCCACGTGAGATTGGGAGCAGGCCAGTTGCTCAGGTGCACTCTGAAAAATCTGCACACTCCTTTCTTACTTAGCTCATTTGACTGGTCACCTGGATTTATCTAACCGCAAACTCCTTCCTCGAAGCTCACTGCAATAAAATTAAAATTGGAAATGTGGGGTGCAGCAGGTTAATGGTGAGTGAACCTAAATATGCCTCCTACTTTACCGATAACTTGGCCAGACTCAAGGACTTTTAAGATTGTAGGATCCACGCACCTCGCTTCATCTCCCCACCCCCTCACCCTTACTTCACAAAGCGAGCTAATACTGGTGGCCTCATTCTTTTGAAATCTTATATTACCCACAGGAGGCCTGACCTGAGCTCTCACTCCTTCCACCCAGCCCCCACTCCTAGAGGCAGACCTGCCAGTTCCATTGAACACTGAGTTAACAGCAGCATCTGGGAGCCATCAGTCTGTAGTATGGGAAAGGAGGACTGCAGAACCTGCTCACTCCCCCTGACCTGCCCATCATCAGTGCATTCCTCAGCCAAACTTCTAATCCAAACATATTTTCTAACTCTTTAAATAACATACTCCCATTCCCATGTGCTCTACAGTAACATTTAACTCCTTCAAGCCTGTTTTAATCCCATTAGTACATTTGCACAAACAAAAGCACTGAGGTTGGGCAGAGATATTTTCACAAGGCCTGGAACTGGTCTATGCTAACAATGTGCAGTTCATGGGTATCACATACCATCACAATGTTGTATCAAACTCTGCCTCCATAACATATTGGTCTTAAATTCCTTCAGTATCATTTACACCATTGCCACAATGCTGTGTCAGAATGTAACACTACGGGAGTTGCATGCACTTTTACTGGGGTAGGTTAAGTTAAACATTGTTTGGAGCAGTTCTATTGAAATTTGAGTGTTGAGTCCATGTAAGCTGCAGTAATGATGTGCATCGCAGGCTCCTGGCACTAGCCAGACACTGATGTCAGGCCAAGCAGTCAATGAACTGCTGGCCATTTCCAGCAAGTCAAAAAATAAATGCACCCATAGTCATTGAGCATCTCTGCCCACTTCACCAGTATCACTACCAATTCACTTAATTAGGTGCCGGTTGTGCTCAAACTATGTATAATAACAAGGCAGCAGGCAAGAGCTCAAGCGACTTCTGCTGAAGTCACAGTCTCTCTGCCTACTGGTACAGGACAGGAGATTTCTTCATCAAGCTGGAATCCAGCTTCAGTCATTCTACCAGCAGGGAGCCAGCACTGATTCTGATCACCTCACACCCAGGAGTCATCACAAAGGCAGTATGTTGCCATTACCTTGTGTTGGGCTTCAACTCACCCTGATCATCACAGTAATCTTCACCAATGTGAAATACACTTCCCAATGCATCTATAGCAACACACAAGGTGCTGGAGGAACTCAGTGGGTCAGGCAGCATCTATGAGAGGGAAATGGACAGTCGACATTTCTGGTCAATCCATTTCCCTCCAGAGATGCTGCCTGACCCACTGAGCTCCTTCAGCACTTTGTGTGTTGCTCCAGATTCCAGCGTCTGCGGTCCCTTGTGACTCCACTGCATCTGTACTTTTCTCTATGAATGGCAAGTCAGGAACAAGGCTGTTTTGCATTTCTTCACATCTACTGAGGTCCTGGTGGTCCCAAGAGAACTGCCCTGATGTCATTGTAGGTTGTGCAAAAGGAGCTCAGACAATGGAGCTGATACGGCAGTGAAACAGTTAATAAAAATATCCTGCAGGATCTGTGATTTGCTACCCTTCCACAGTGACAGAGCACCCTGACTGATAAATTGGACATCCTGTCTATTAATATACATGAGTGGCTGTCTTTACTGCCATCAACATCCCATTGTGGCATCCTGCATGCTAATGAATCCTCCTGACTGTAAGCATTGGTAGCCTGTGGTTGATAATGGTGAAGTGGGCAGAGATGCTCAGCAACTGCCTATGGAGATGCCCCTTTTAGATGCCGAGGGCCTCGGAGAGGTCCTCTTGGACTGGTGCAGACTGTACACAGATTAGGGAGCACTAGGCCCAATGGGCTGTCTGATATACTTGGCCTGGAGACATCATTACTGCAACTGCTCCTCCCGTATGGTAGTATAGTGTGGTTGGCACTTGGGAGTCCCTTCTGGAAAGTCAGATGGAGTGAACGTTTCAGACCAAGAAATGATGTGTGTCCCAAAACTTTTTTTTAAGACATATGGGAATCCCAACAGTGAAGTGAAATATGCAGGCCCTTGATTAAAAATGCAAATGAAGGAGTTGAAGAAAATTTCCTGGAAAACTTAAAATCAGCAAGTAAAGTTGGTGTCCATGTCAAATCTCCAGTGCCTTGCTTACATTTGTTTGTAGTACTGGGAGAATTTGCAGCTTGGGAGGAAATGTGGTGGGTGTAAAGTTGCACTGATTGTAGAAAACGTCAGTGTAAGGAACCTCCACCTGTTTCTACGGGGCAGCTAATCAAATTCTTGAAGGGCTTTGATAGGCAGAATGTTTTTCTTATTGTTTAGATCATTTCAGTTCAGCTCAACATAGCAGGTAGGCAGTAATAATGCACTGCAATCCAAACTTCCTCAGTATTCCTGGCAATATATTGTTTGAAGACACTGAGGAAATTCAACAATTGACTGCTCGCAGGGTTATGATAAAAGATAAGCATGGAATTCCAATGGCTCAAGCATTTGCCCCTGTCATACGGCCTCTCAATGAACAAAACCCCTCTCATTCAACCCCTTAGATATCACAATTGGATTAAAGCTTCAGAACAACAAGGCAGAAAATTACCCCTGTAGAGTACTAAAGGTGTTAAAGGCAACAGATTAGTCCTGCTTGGCTTCATACAGCTTGTACTTAATAGACTCAAGGCCCTCTACTGTACGCATTGAGCCACAGTCCTGTGATCAACTGTACACTTAGACCACTGACTTGGTAAAAGGCAGCAATGTGCTCCTCCAGTACTGGGTGATCCCCTGAGGTTGTTGATAATGCTTCCACACCAGTTAGTGGATTCTGAGGTGGCATAAGAAGAATCCACAGAGTTCCACAGATGTGGTAGGTAATACTTGGTGAAGGGTAGATAGCTTGGGATGGTCAATGTGCCCTCTGTCATTTTTGCTTCTGCTACCACTAAAGAGATTCAAGGAAGTCAGCACCTTCCCAGATGTTCCTTCTCTATTTTGAATTGATGAAGATGTTGCATCTTATTTCCAAGGAGGTTTTGAGAACATCCTTGAAGCATTTCCTCTGTCCTTCTGGAAACTTGTTGCTGTGACAGAGTGCAGCAAAGAAGTTTTTTGAGAGTCAGGCATGCGGATAATGTGGCCCATGTACCAAAACTATTTGAGCATGACTGGTGCCTCGAGGCTGGGAATGTGGGTCTGAGAGAGGACACTAACCTTGGTACTCTTATTTTCCAATGGATTTGGAGGAGTTTGCAGATGCAGCATCTCTCTAGTTCTTTGAGGCGCCTGCTTTTGGTACTCCCTGTCTCCAAAGTTTACAGGACTGTTGGTGTCACTATACCCAACAGACAATGTGCTCATTGCTGTGTGTGAGACCTTGAACACTCTTCCTTGGATGGCCAAAAGCTGTCCTCGCTCACTGGAGGCAGTAGTGAATTGCATCATCGATGTCTGGTTTTGCTGAGAAGTGGCTCTTGAGATATGGAAAATCATTAATGTTTCCTAGATTCCCATGGCTGACCTTTATTGTTGTACAGTAGGGGCATGTTGATAGGGGATTGTTGTCTTAGTGTAAGGCCCAGTCAATAAGTCAATGACAACTTGGAGCTCAGCCATCGAACATATGCATATAGAAGCATCAACTGCATACTGTAGCTCAGCGATAGAGGTTTGAATGACCTTGATTCTGGAGTGACAGCGATGAAGGGTGAAAGGTATCCTATTTGTTCTGTGCATTAGCTTCATTCCAGTGGAGAGCTTGTTGGATATGAGGTGCAGTTTTGCAACAAGGAAGATTAAGAGGGTAAGAATAATGACAAGGCCTTGCTTGACCCCAGTCTGTACTGGGATTGAGTCCGTGGAGGAGCCATTGGTGAGAATCATAGCCTACATGCTAACATGTAGCAGATATTGAATGGAGATAAAATTCTGTGGGCAGCCAAATTTGAGAAGGATTCTCCACAAATCCTCTCCCTTAATCGAGTCAGAGATTTTTGTGAGGTTGAAATTCTGCATAGTGTTTAACAATGCTGCCTGCATTTTTTGTTTAGAAGTTGTAACACCATGAAGATCACATCCAATGTATCACCTAATGGATGGAGTCCACACAGTGACTCAGGGAGGAGGAACTTGGCCACTGGGAGAGACATTTGGGGAGGACCCCTCCAAAGACTTTCCCCACTGTAATTATTGTGGTCAGAATACTTCCCTTTCTTGAAAATAGTCTTTGAACTGGTGTCTCTGAGCTGCCCGGACATGAGCTCTTCCAACCAGATGAGAGTTCACATGAGTTTGCACGCCTTATGAACACACCAACCAAGGAGTTGGTGCTTGGTAGTGTGACTCTCCTGTCACTCATCGCTAGCTCCTATATGCTTCAACAGTACAGTCAGAATAAAAGGAAATGTTTGCCTTGTGATTGGCTGCTTCCTATTTCTTTACAACATAGGAGGCCATTTGACCCATGAAATCCAGCTGGATCACAGAGTGATCCTATTCCTGTACTAATTTTTCCATGTAACTTTTGTCCCTCACATTTCCATCAACTTCCCCCAGATTCTACCACTTTACGAACACACCAGGGGCAACTTATAGGGAACAATTAACCTACTGCCCCACATATCTTTAGGATGTGCACCTGGAGAAAACCAACAGGGTCCGAGAAAGAACGTGGAAGTGCACACAGGCTGCACCTGAGACTGCCACTGAATCCAGATCTCTGGTGCTTTGAGGCAGTTGTACCTCTATGGCTGCTGCAGTGCTACCTCCTTTAGAACATAGAACATAGGACAGTACAGCACAGGAACGGGCCCTTCAGCCCACAATGTTGTTCCGAACCAATTACATTAGTAATAAAATGCCCAACTAAACTAACCCCTTCTGCCTACACAGTGTCCATATCCTACCATTTCCCTCACATTCATGTGCCTATCTTAGAGCTTCTTGAATGCCCCTATTGTATTTGCCTCCACCACCACCCCAGGCAGCGCATTCCAGGCACCCATCACTCTCTGTGTAAGAAACTTGCCCCTCACATCTCCTTTGAACTCACCCCCTATCACCTTAAATGCATACCCTCTGGTATTAGACATTTCAACCCTGGGGAGTAGATACTGGCTGTCTAGTCTATCTATGCCTCTCATAATCTTATAAACCTCTAACAGATCCCCCCTCAACCTCTGCCGCTCCAGAGAGAAGAAATCAAGTTTGTCCAACCTATCCTCATAGCACATGCCCTCTAATCCAGGCAGCATCCTGGTAAACCTCTTCTGCACCCTCTCCAAAGCCTCCACATCCTTCCTATAATTGGGCGACCAGAACTGAATGCAATGCTCCAGATGCGGCCTAACTAAAGTTTTATAAAGCTGCAGCATAATTTCCTGACTCTTGAACTCAATGCCTCGACTAATAAAGGCAAGCATGCTATATGCCTTCTTTACTCCCCTATCAACCTGTGTAGCCACTTTCAGGGAGCTCTGAACTTCGACCCCAAGATCCCTCTGCTCACCAACACTATTAAGGGTCTTGCCATTAACAGTGCATTGTCTCTCTACATTTGATCTCCCAAGGTGCAACACTTCACATTTGACCAGGTTGAACTCCATCTGCCATTTCTCCACCCATATCTGCAACTGATCTATATCCCACTGTATCCTTTGCCAGTCTATCCACAACACCACCAATCTTTGTATCATCTGCAAACTTACTAACCCACCCATCTACGTTTTCATCCAGGTCATTTATATACATCACAGTCTCCCGCTCTCAGTACAGATTCTTAGACTTGTTGTGCAATCCTATAGATCATTTTAAAGGTACATTCACCAAGATGTGACTGGGACTTGGAAATAAATCTCAGCAGTCCACAGGAGAGGGCCTGCAAAACTCCCAAATCTCTTACTTCAAGCTACTAAACTGACAGCAAAAGTGACAGCAAAAGAACTCAGGAGTTGTACAAGTTTCCCTGAGTGCTGGCTGTGATATAGCCCGTTACAAATCATATGAAAGTGACAAAGGACGTGCTTCAATAAATCATTGTCCTGCCAGCAACCAGCAAGGGTCCAAACCCACATTGATCCTTGTCACAGACACGATGACTAAGCCATTGTAGCCAACAACTGCTCAGTGACGGACAAGAGTGGCCACTCCGTGTTGTTGCAATCTCAGCTGCTCTACAGAAGCAAGTATTATGGTGCAATAATTTTATTTAAAACACAGGAAAAGTTGAGGCTGACAAAACAGCATGCAACATCTCTGGGGATGTTTAATAGGAATGTGGAGCGAAAGTTCCTCTCCCAGACTGAAGTGAGAGAACATCTGGGAGATCTGAACTGTTTTAATTGAGAGAATTAGACCAATTTGGGTGAAATGGGTAGAATCTCTTGAGAACTCATTTCTGCTAAGCTCCCACCTGTTGACCAGCTCAGATGCAGAGGAGTGAATTTCACCTCATTCCTGTTGAAGGGCTGAGGATGGGAGTAAGGTTCTAGAAATCCTACTATACACCCAACACGTGGCCCATTGTAAGGTTGCATGCCTGAGGCATTTCCACAGTGGAACACCCTGCAGCACAAACTCTGAAGTATGGTTGAGGTCCATGTCCCCCTCTCACTCCCAAATCCCACTCCTCAACTCTGCTTTGATGCTGAGAGAGCAGCAAGCACATTGTCCTGGCCCATTGAGCAAGTGAGCAGGCACTGGAATCACCCCACTCCTTCAGAAACAGCAGGTCAAGGTTCTCACATCCCCTTATGTGCTCTCCCCCACGTCTGCCCCTATAAAAGACAAAGCACCACAGAGAAACAGTTACGCAGAGAGTCAGGGGCTTCCAGCAAGCTCCAGTGTGAACATTGATGGGGCAGGTTGGTGGCTGGTACTCTGTATATTCAACTTGGAAGTGTAGTGCTTTTTTTTGTAATATTACTTTTAAAATATCAGAAATTGGAACAAAAATACTTTGCATTTTTGTGTAGTGAGGTTTGATGAAGACCGTCATTTGAAACCTTAAACAGCTCACCGAGGCCCCAGATAAGTGAAGGCAGTACCAATGTGAATCTAAAATCTGCCCCCAGAGATTAGACAAACATTTAACCCTTACTCAATGATTCAGGAGGAAAATGACCAGTTAGGTGAACCTCCCATTCCAGATGTTGCTTCGGTTTGATTTACCTTCTTTTAAGATTTAGCCGCTCCCACCAAAAAGCAGTATATGGGATACCTTGCTGTACCCCATCCTACAGACTAAATAGGATGGGGCTGCTTCTTCTAAAGAGGTGGCAGGACATGTTGAAAGAGCAGTGAGTAAGCTTATGGGATCCTGCGCTTCATAAATAGAGGCACAAAGTACAAAAGCAGGGAGGTTATGTTGAATCCTTATAACATGCTCGTTAGATCTCGTGGAGTATTCAATCTAATAATGGTCACCTACCTAGTGTGAAGGTCTGAGAGAGGGTTCAGAAAAGATTTACTAGAGTGGTTCCGGGGTTGATGGATTCCACGGTGAAGAAGTTGGGATTGTTCTTCATGGAACAAAAACATTGAGAGGAGGTTTGAGAGAGGTGTACAGATCGTGACAGGTTTAGATAGGGTAACTGGAGCTGTTGTCATTAATGGAGGATTCGTGGACAAGGGGTCACAGCTTTAGTGCAATGGGCAAAAGCTTCGAGATGGAGCTAGTGTGAGGAGGTGGAGAGTGGTGATGGTGAAACTGAAGCTTGTGCATGTGGTGGAAACAGAATCATTCAGTGCCTTCCTAAGGCAAGGTGTAAGGTGCCTTCAGTGCCTTCCTAAGGCAAGGTGTAAGGTGCCTTCAGTGCCTTCCTAAGGAACTTAAAGGAAATTGAAAATGGGGAAAGAGCAAGAAATTGGAAGATTGCTCTGCAGAGAACTGAGACAGACTCAGTGGACTGAGGGAGTTCTGTGCTGTCGAAATTCCAAAGAGAAGACTAAACAGCAGATCTTTAAAATGAAGAAGGTTTTAAGTAGAATGATGTAAAACCGAAGTCTGCTTTTGAGGGAGACCAAAACTAGGGAGTGATGCTGTAGGTTAGCCACTATTATATTCAGTGAGGAATTTATGAGACACTTCTTTTTGCGGAGAGTGGTTATATTATGGAACATTGGCACATGGAGTAATGAGAAGAATAAGCGGGGTTTGTGGATACCCATGTGTATATTTGCATGTGTGCATGCATGCTTGTGTACGTGTGTGTGTGTGCGTGTATGTATGTGTGTTTGTGCATGTGTGCTTATGTACATGTGTGTATGTACTATGATACTACCAACATACAACACCGATGTATCCCCACCATCACTGCCCCCACCTCAACATCCCATACCCACCTTAAACAAATATCATCTCATCTGTTACTTGTCACAGTGGTTCTGGTCATCAGGGGTGCACGTTGCCTCTGGTGCTACTTTCAAAAGGACCTGGGAAAAAAGCTGCAGAAGAAGCAAAACTAATTTCTAAAAGTCAAGCTCTCAGGTTCTGGAAAAGCAGCAGCACCTCATGGTGACTCTCTTGGCATTCCCAGCTTGCAGCCCTCGATGGTGATGCCCACGTACAGCCATGGAACCATGTGTGAGCTTGGGTTCATGACACCAGCTGTTAAGACAGCAGACTGGGCAGGTCCAGAAACTGGTTTCTTTATGAAGCAATTAACAATCTTAAGGTTGAAAAAAAACATTTTAACACTCTTGTGACAGAGCTTCTACTCAGGTCAAGATGGCCCTTGTTCCTAAATGACAGACCCCAGCCTTGTTTTCATTGGGAGAACCACAAGTGGTTTCTGCCGATTAATTGCTGGCAGCCCTCTCACCACAAACACCAGACACCTCAGTGACAGGCAGCTGATTTATTACAGCCCACAGCCACACAACAAAATCAATCAGCTCTTAGCTCACCATCAGACTCGTCACCAACCCCCCATCAGGATTTTAAAAAAAACACACACGTGCGCAAGCACACACATGCAAACACACACACATACACAGAAACACAAAAACACCGACATAGAGACACAGACACAGAAACATACACAGAACAGATATATGCATCCACATGCATATACAAACACTCACATACATACAAACAGACACTCACACAGAGTGAAATACACACACACACACACCAAGGCACTAACAAGCACACATAAGCACACAGACACAAATATGTGCATGCACACATACAAAGACATAAACATACATATAGACAGACAGAAATATGCTAATTCACAGTCACCACAAGTACACATATAGAAATGCCAATAAACAGACACACATCACGCAAGCATACACAAACACTAGGATATCTGCATGCACACACTTATATATACAAATACATATTTACACACATTACTAAACACGGGAATACATGCATAGAGAGAATAGTTAAAGTACAATCACAAAGGGCAGGTCAATTGTAACTACCGTACAATGAGGCGGAAAGGATTTTCAACATCAGAAATAATGAAAGGATAAGGTGGGGTTTCAGCTTTCAAATTAGTTTTGTAACGTGCTTTTTCTCCCTCAAATTTCCTCTCAATTCATTTGTGTATCACCAAACACGAAATTTGCCCTGAACTAATGCAGTCCATGAATGTTTTAAATATTTTTTATATTGTTTAAAAAGATGTTTTGATAAACTTATAGTTATTGGACTAACTTGATTAATACAAATTCTTCTGATTATTTATCACAAAAGATTTTTAAAAACTACTCAGAATGTGTACCGTCACTAATGGTAGCCAAACATTAATAATCAGAAAAAAACCTTAAAGACCCTAATGGAGTTATTTCCAAGTCATATTCATGTACAGAGGTTGGTTTCTCTGTAAACTTAGCACAAGTTGTGGTTAAAAACTTTTAAAACCTGACTATAAGTGTCCTTACTGCTTAAAACCTTTAATTTGTTGGATTATCTATGAAGATCCATAAACAGGCACAATGAAACTTGCAATGGTGATTAACTCAGTTTTGGGCATATTTGGCACTGCACCTAATGACTCTTTATCCACTGCAAGGTCAATTTGCACTGAACATAATTTGCACTTAAATTCTCTGATCTTTTGCACTCGTTACTGGTAACAAAACAAATACTGCGACCTGTTGGAATCTTCAGGCATTTGCTTTTTTGATAGGGAATAATCTCCTCATTACTCAATGAGTAAGTGAGCTCGATCTGACACCACGACATCATGTAATTGGGATGGAAAATGGTAAATGCTGGAAGTGTGCAGCATGCCATATAGGTCAGTGTGTGTCCAAGCCTATTTGTGTATTTTCCATTTCCTGTGAGAATAAGTTCCCCCTATACAGTTCTAAAGGAGAGAAATGTTATTATTTGTCTAGCTTGTTTGAATTTTAATTCCATCCGATTGAAGGTTATGTGAAGTACACACCAGGTGAACCACCCTCCCAGGAAATGAAAGCAAACAGCTTAACAGTTCAACAAGGAACCTTCCCAATGAGACAGCATTGTGGCTGTCCCCGACTTCTTTCCCTTATAGCTAGTAGGGCTCAATTTTTCTGCTGGGTCAGTGTAATGTTTGTGGAACTAACCTTCATGGATCAGGCTTGACATTCTTAGAGTTCACGGCCACTAAAGCACAAATAAGGGTGAATATGTTTAATGACATGTATTCAGGTGGTTATGGTTGCAAAATGCTTGGCAATGAAGGTCCCGTCATTAATTCCAACAGGAGACTGCAGGTTAGAAGCATAGGAACAACTCCTGCCCAATTTTCTTCCCCAGCTTTTCCCAGGTTCATGCAACAGCAGATGGAGCTGGAATGCTGGAAGTATTAAAGGTAAGGTGGGGAAAGAATACATGAGCAATAAGCGTTGGGTGTCTGGAACTCATTGCCTGAAAGGGAAGTGGAGACAGAAACCCTCATCACATTAAGAGATACTTTAAAGAGCACTTGAAGGGACATAACATACAAGGCAAGTGGGAGTATCCTATGTAGCTCTGGTTTTGGCAGGCACGAACACTATGGATCGAACGGTCACTTTCTGTGCCATAACTTACCATGAGTCGGGTGGGAAAATCTTTCAGCACACGAGGCAATGGAGATGTATTCAAGCCCAAATCCTAAATCCCAGAGAAAACCCAACATTTAACCAGTTTTGTCAACCAGTTTCTGACCAGCATTTCCTGCAGTGTGTCCTGTTGTGATTGCTATTTGTTTTAAGCATTCATTGAGGGCAATCACCGAGGTTGCATCTCTATCAGAGTGTTGAGAGATCCAATGCAGACATGGGCAGTGATGAAATCTATTTGCTAATGCTTGTTATAAATCACATTTTTTGTCATCAAGTTGGGACACAGAGCAAATACAATGACTGATGGTTGTAACCCTCAAGTGTCCTACAGTCAAGTGCAATTGGCCCAGTCACTGGCCCCATAAATGGAGCAATCCCAACGAGGCATCTAATTGGTGGTTCTCTTCTGTTTGCCAAGTTTATAACTTTCCAATTAACTCAGATTCAACTTCAATCAACGATTTGAAATTCACTCTGGATACAAGTCCATAATGCTCATGAGTAGTTTGTGTGGATCTACTGTGCTTACACAGCTCGTTAATGCATCTCGTCGCATTCCTAGTCCCGCTGTGCTGTTTCTTTTCTGTTATATCTTCCCTCTTCCACAAAACAAAAAATGCAATTAGAAGGCAGGGTTACCTGAGGTTTCAGCTGCAAGTGACAAGGCCCTACTAAAATAACCTCACCCTGGTTCACCAGATGTAGGGACGGACAGAGGGAAGGGACGACTAACCGGCGCGACAGTGATCGGCCGCGGGGCTTGGAAGTGGGCCGGGCAATGTGAGGGGGCGCAGGGTGACAAGCCGGTGCGCCAGGCGGGGTGGGGAAGCAGGAAGAGGCTGAGAAGGCAGAGCGAAGCGAGAACCGACCATGTGCAGGGCCCAGAGGATCCGGCAAACTGGATGCGGACCCGGCAGGGTGGAGCTCAGGCGGACCCGAAAGGGTGAAGGCTGTGATGGAGCCCACGCGGACCAGAAAGGGAAAAGGCAGAGTGGAGCACACGCGGACCTGAAAGGCACGGTGCAGCTCATGCGGACCTGGAAGGGACCCGGCTGGGTGGAGCTCAGGCGGACCTGAAAGGGCGGCGGCCCAGCCGACCGTGTAGGGTGAACCAGGAGCGGGGACGGACAGAGGGGAGGCGGACCGTGTAGGGTGAACCAGGAGCGGGAATGGACTGTGAGGGGAGGCGGACCGTGTAGGGTGAACCAGGAGCGGGAATGGACTGTGAGGGGAGGGGAGGGGGAACAATGATCGGCCGCAGCGATTGGAAGTGGACCGGGTAATGTGGAGAGGGAGCGGACCCGGCAGGACGATGCAGAAATGATGCGGATAAATAGGATTAGTGTAGATAGTACAAGGGCGGCATAGGCATGGCGGGCCGAAGGACCTGTGTCCATGCTCTATGGCTCTATGACTGAGGTGTTCAAAGATGGCCAGTACCTGGCATCTGAATGATGAGAAAGTTACCATTGGTCAGGCCGAGAGAGAATGAGCCCAGACCTTGCAGCGAGCGGCAGGGCCTGTTTCATTACCCGAGGAATTGTAAATGGAACTGAACCAAAAGGGGAGAGGGACTAATACACCAACTTTTAAGATTAATGGAGGATTAGTGCAAATGGGTAGTTAATGGTCGGTGTTGTCTCAGTGGGCTGAAGGGTCTGATTCCATGCTGTACGTCTCTATAAAACTATTAGACATATTGGCCATATAGATAGTTCTCTTTCCATGGAAGTGCGTGGTCTCTACTTGCCTATGTTCCACAGACAGTGGTAATACGAGGAGTTTCTTGTGTGGTACCAGAATTGTCCCCCATCATTCTCTGATCTGACAGGTGATTGCAGCAGTGACAGGTTCGCCATCCAACCAGTATTGAAGGCACTCTGTCATATAGAGTGGGGAGAGCTCTGGTTATCCAACCACACCAGAAGTTCACATTCAGAAGCTGGTATTTAGTTCCCCTTAAATCTACACATTAATTGGAATTGTTGTTCTCAATGAAGAAAAAATAATACCAAACCAAACTATTTGAAGCCAAATCTGCACTCTTGGACAAATGCCATCAACCTAGCTTATGATATTGATAGTATGATGCTGTTGAGAACATCCTGTGTCAGGATCTGCCATTCAAAAGATGCATGGTTTATGTTGAATGGAATTGATCAATGATGCAGATTAAAGAAGCCAGGTAGAAATCACAATATTGGAAGATAGAATTATAGAAATCCATGACACAGAAGAGGGCTGTTCCAGCCATCCTGTCTACGCAAGCCAACAAAGGGCTGATAATCACACGTTTTAGCTTTCAGTCCTTACTGTCAAACATCTGCTCACCCTGGCACTTGTAAATGCAATAGCGGTTTCCATCTTGTACATCCTTAGATACTGGACCCAAAATAAATCAACTGAAATAAGTCTGGATTAACTGCTCCATTGCTGATCATCCTGCCCAGGAGCATTAATGGCAGATGTTGCACCGCTATTGACCACCAGCCATGACCAGCCAAATCCACACAGTGTAGGATCTTTCCAACAGAAATCAAAGATAATGAATGAGCTCTCGGAGAATTTGTCATGTAAGAGCTATTCATCATGTTTATAATTAGGCATCAAAAACATTAACATATAAGTACTCTTACTTCAGTGGGATTGTTTGTTATCTGGAGATAAACCATTAACAATCGGTATTTGACAACTGAGCAATCAGTCAGACCTGCAATGGTCAAGTTACAGTGTTTCCTCTTGGATGGAAGCTGGCAGATATACTATGGAGTGCAAACAATTGCAGTGTTTTACTAAGGTTTAAAGAAACCATAAATGTTAATAAAGCATAACTTCCTTATCATTCCAACGTGGATTCTAAAATCCAATGCAAGGCTTCAACCCAAAACATCAAGTCTTGATGCAAAGTTTTGACTCAAAATGTTGACAATTCCTTCCCCACCACCTCCCCCTCCCCCCCGCCCACAGATGCTGCTCGACCCGCTGAGTTCCTCCAGCAGATTGTTTGTTGCTTCAGATTTCAGCATCTGCAATCTCTTGTATCTCTTGGATTCTAGAAATTAATTCAATGATAGCAGAGGATTCTCAATTGACAGGCTTTGGTGGACTGAATATTTCCTTGCTTCAAAGAATTCTCATGTTTTTGTAAGAATTGTCCAAAATGCAAGGTGCCTGAGGTATCACTGATAAACACAAAGGTGTGATAATAATGATACTGAACTGATGACAATGATTGGAGCAATGAGCAATGGCTTCATTCACCATTTGACAACAAAAAAATGGTAGGATGCGTGTTGTGTGTTTTTTCAGGTGAGGTGATGGTTAAAGTCAAAGAGTCACACAGCACAGAAAGAGGCCCTTGGGCCCAACTGGTCCATGCCGAATGTGTTGCCCAGTGAGCTAGTCCCATCTGCCCACATTTGGCCCAGAGCCCTCTAAACCCCTCCTATCCATGTACTTATCTGGATGGCTTTTAAACGTTGCTAATGTGCCCACCTCGACCACTATTTCTGGTAGCTCATTCCAAATTATCACCACCCTTTGTGTGAAGAAGCTGCCCCTTTTAAATCTCTTGCCTCTGATCTTAAACCTATGCCCTCTTGTTTTTAGCACCCCCTCCCTGGGAAAAAGTCTATGCTCTGTCACCCTGTCTATGTCCTACATAATCTTATCAGGCCACCCCTCAATCATACCTCTATCAGGTCACCCTCAATCTCCTATGTTCCAGGGAATAAAGTCCTAGTCTACACAACCTCTCCAAGTCCAGGCAATATCCTGATAAATCTTTTCTGCACTCTTTCTAGTTTAATAACATCTTTCCTATAACAGGATGACCAAAACTGTAAACCTTCACCAACATCTTATATTGTTTGCATTATCATCGAACATGGTACACCAGACTCCTAAACCTGATTCTCCATTCCAGTCTCTGTCAGGGAAGGAAATTACCAGGCAGACAGAGGAAAAAGTTCATGGATGTTCTCAATGCAAAATTTTCACTGACTGCTGGGGATCCTTGGTCCACGACAACTCAAAGTGGAGAAAGAGGATTCAGGCTGGCACTGAGAACATTAAGTCCCCATGTCAGGGGCACACAGAAGCTCAGCACAACCAGCAGAGTAAACACATGGCCTCATGCATCAGCCTCTCAGGAACGCCTGCCCTATCTTGTGGAAGAGCCTGCATTAGTCTCAACAGTCTCCTCAGAACCCACTGAACTGGAGTGGAAGCAAGTTATTCATGATCCCAAAGGACTGCCTAATAAGAGAAAGGAGAGCACATAAGATACAATATTCAGGATTGGTGTTGACTGCATATGGAAGAGGCTGTTCTTCATTGCAAACCCCATCCACACCCCATCCATCCCAGTGTAGTTCTACCAACAAATCAAATGCAGACATTCAGCAATGAAGCTAGTTCCTGTAGTAACACATGGCCTCGGCTCTTACAGAATCAAATATCTGTCGTCATTGCAACACAATTGCACCTAGAAAGACCTCTTTCTGTGATGGTAGGAAGGACCAACATCCCACTCCAGCATTCCTTCCATGAACCGTGAAAAGACAAATGTCAAGAAATTAAACCAATGTTTCTCAATAAACTTCATTGCCACAATCTTAGAGAACATATGAAAACAATACACCAGACTGCCAGGTAACCCCTGTCATCCTTGCTCTTACCTACGAGTTTGATGTTTGTGGGTTTAAGTTTTCCTACATGATGTGATTTGTGGTTAAAGGTGCCCCTTCAGTCCTGTCACCTATACATTTCTGGGATGCGATAGGTGTTTTCTAAATGACACTCTTGCATGTATCAGAGTCTTGCCCAGCATCCCGCAGTACATCAAAGCTGGGTGAGCTAGTGTTAGCATCACACTATTACAGCGCCAGTGACCCAGGTTCAATTCCCACTGCTGTCTGTATGGAGTTTGTCCATTCTCCCCGTGTCTGCGTGGGTTTCCTTCCACATTCCAAAAGATGTACAGGTTAGGAAGTTGTGGGCATGCTATGTTGGCACTGGAAGCGTGGCAACACTTGCGGGCTGCCCTTAGAACAATCTATGCAAAAGATGTATTTCACTGTGTGTTTCGATGTACATGTGACTAATAAAGATACCTTATTTTACTATAGCTGAAATAGTTCATAAAATCTGAAAGAAACTATGGAGAATCTTTAATTTCAGTTGCACCTCATGCTTAGTATTAACGCCTGTAGATTTTACATCAGCACCAATGTAAATCAAACTTAAGCCTTCCAGAAGTAGTTATGGCACTTGAATCATAGAAGTGCAAGTGTCTCTGATGCAATCCCAATGTTAAAGACCTACCAGGCATTCTTCTGGAGATCAACACCGGTTCAATCTCCATGGCAACCCTGTCAATCAGTCACACCTAACCAGTGAAGGATCAGCAGAAACCCCAATTTATCATGATGGATGGAAGTTTCATCGAAGTCGGTTAAGTTCTTTGGGTAGACCTTCAAGGAAGTTTGCTATATAAGGCGCGTGCTGGGAGCTAAAGCCGGATTCTAAATCAAAGCATGGGCAGATAGGAAAAGCAAATCAGCAGTATAGCTCAGATCTGCCATCGTTCTCCCTTCCCTCTCTAATCAGTTTGTCACTCTAAAGCCAGTAACTAATTAGGTCTGATTAATACCCAATAACAAGCCCTTCACTTCAGATCTCGACAGCAGGTTTGTGAATGCTTCCTTACTTGGCCAGCAGTTCCCCTGGAGGTCACAGCATTAATTCAGGAAAAGATCCATTTGTACTTTTTGGAAATATTCCAAAAAATGTTTTAGTAATCTGAAGGATGCTTGTATAGACATGTAAAGACTGCAGTCAGACAGGCGATGATGGCTTGGGTCTAGAAACTTCTGTTTGTACAAGAGCTATTCTATGCAGCAGTCTGCGTTCTCTTGCCAGTTACTTAGTGTAAAGTGGGTATTGATGTTCAACAGAGGAGATCACACACACATGCACGCACGTACACACATTTCATTTCCATATCTTAATGCAATCCCAATGTAACTATTCCCACATCCATGCAATTTCCTTTCGTCGGTGTATCCCTCATGCTAATTCATCTGCACACCCAAACCCTAATTAATCTACACACCCATATAAAATAGCATCCAAGGTTACAGGGAATACTTTAGACAATCCTGCAGGTTATCCCTCTTTTCCATTTACCTCTTTTAGTTCTCTGCTCTCCTAAAATAATTAACTCCTGAGGTGCTATTTCATGAACGTGGACCATCTATCGATGCCTGACATCATGCTCAGTCTTCACATGAGTAGGAGTAGGTTTCTTGGTAATGGTAAAGACAGAATCAGAATCTCAACTTGGAATCAAATAGAAGGCTCAGTTTGTAAAAAACCTTGACTTAGCTTGAAATATCAGGGAGAGAAGTAATAGCAAAGGAGTTTGTGGAGCAATCTGAAGATGATGCAAGAAAGATGTACACGGATTGGGAAACAACAGCTTTTTCCAAGGACTTTGAGGAGGAAAAGAGTATTGGAGATAAGACATGAGTTTGGAAGGATAGTGCTGTCACCAGCAAGAAACTTGATAGGGATGAGACCAGATTTGAAAGAAAGGAGAATAGTTGCAGAGAAGGGGAAGTTATTTACAATCTCTGCAAGTACGAAGATCAGGAAGGGGAGCTGGTGGTCAACGATTCAGTGAGAAAAGGGTTAAGGAAGCAGGAGGTGCTTCTCATTGACAAGATTGTCTCAAAGGGCATGATAGAATGAGGGAAGCAGAGAAGATGCAGGTCTGGGGCGGGACAACAGGATATAAGAGAGGCAACTGAATAGATAGTAGCCACTTGGGAAGAAGAATCCATGGTCTTCTTTCATTTCTGTTGGCATTGAGTTCTGTCGAGGCAGGGAGAGAGGTTTAAGGGAGTGACTATCTCAGTGGTGAAGAGGAGGAGATGGAGTCAGCTTCCATGTGTGCGAAAGTGTCACCAGACACAATTCCCAGAACAGCACAACAAGGACTACCAAAAGCCATTCAGGACAAAGATGTGGCAAAGAGCTGTAGAGAAAGAGTTGGTCACGTGGCCTGAGACAGAAGATCATCGTCGAGCAGGCTGCATTTGGCAGCAGGAAGCCATCTGAGGCGCAGAAAGGATTGGATGAATGAATGACCTGCATCAACTGGACCACCCCACAACACTATACTGGCCAGGAAGACCAGCTCTACAAAGACCATAAATACCTTTCTGAATGATACTTCTACACTATGTTCCAGCCATTTCACTTAGAAACCAAGCCATCAGTAGAGCATTTTTCCTTCCTTAAAGCAGATTTCAGTGCAGGGACCTTTGCCCTGTTCAAACCCTTGGTTAAGTAACATTTCTCTGCAGGATTTCCGCAGTTACTCATACCATGAACAAATTAATATATCCAGTCCTTGTCCAATGAGAATTGTCATATCTGTTTTGTAGTCTTTCTGTGCTGCTCCTCTAACTCCTTTGCATAATGGTCCAAGCTGTTATATCAGATTTCCATTTTATCACACTTCTGTCTTATTGCAATCAACGTAAAGTGCTTGTGAACTCAACATTTGGCAGGGAGTGATCGATGAGTGGCAGGATTCCAGCCTCTTCGTGATGTCAGCTCTGAAGGAGGGCAAAACAGGTTTACAATGTTCCTGCTGTCTCAAAGGATACACTCCCAAAATCTGAAATGAGCTTTACAGTCTACAGTAACATCAAATGACATTGCTATCCAACAGCATCGGTTAGTGACCAAACAGAATATGTGGCATTTTGGCAAAAATGGTCCAATGAACAGACCTCTTCCTTTGCACTTTAAGGAAAATTTGGGCCTCTGTATTTATTCTATTGCGAATGTCAAGCTATAACAGAAGAAGTAAAAGGACATTTCAATGGACTACAACATTCATGAAGTTATGAGGAAATGATGGACACTTGGGCATGTGTTACAGTACTTGTACGTGGGCTCATCCCCTTCTCATTATTGTGTACATAGTGCTGCTATGTGTTACTTCCTGTACATTAATTTCCCACAGTGGTGTATGGTTTTGTGAATGATTGGTCCTGTTTATCACTTTTACCACTGCCTGTTGCTTCAGCGGCAAGGTATATATCTAGAACAGAGCAAATCTCTTTCACTGTGGAAGAGAAAGACATCCTGGTTTTTGTAGTGTCTGCAGGCTCTTTTGTGTTGTGACAGAGCTACCAAACAAACATCCTTAATTGAAGACAGTTACACTCAACTAACAACAGTGGGTGGTAGAACACAGTGTTAAAAGTCATGTACATAATTCTTAAAGATACATACACAATCATATAAATACTACCCTGATTTTCCTTACAAAAAGAGTAACAAATTAATCCTAACAGAAATTACCTACGTACATTAAATTATACCACCCACTAACTTTTGCCATGTAGATGAAATTGTACAATTAACTATTTCACCAAAGACAAAGATACAGTCATGAATTGAATTCAACATAGATCTACTGATGCTCTGATCCTCCCACTACAAGCTCGCCACTATAAACTAAACTAGTATCTACTCCTGGTATTGATAACCCACTTCTCCAATTGGTTTCAAAAGTGCTAATCTCACACCCTGTAGTAAATTTGTTACCCTGGCTACACAATCATAATACAATACATTCAATGTATTTTTAAACATTAACTGTAACCCCAAACTCAACACAGACCAATGCACTCAGTAACTATCACAGTAGTTACAACTGTGTACTATTTCCATTATATTACCAAATACCATTAACTCAATAATAATATTTTCTCATTTAAATTCCACTTTTCTCATAGACACTAAAGCTTTTCTCTCTCTTGCTGGAAGTCATCAGCTCTAACCTTCCCTTCTGCATTGTTTCCAGTGCTCAGAATTCCATCAAAACTGTTTCCAAGCTCCCTTGGTGCACCTTGGTTGCATTGTATTGTACCGATATCAGTAATTCCAGGCCTCAGGTAACATCATTCACTGAATCTTCAGAATTCTTGAATAGTCTTCATGTCACAACACATACCTTCCTCAAGGCATTCAGAACTTGATTCAGTCCAGTTAGTAACTCTGTAAATAACAGAAGTTCTGTCAGCACTCTGCTCGTTCTCAAGACTTGTGCAGTCTCATCCATCGCATCAGCAACATCCCACTTCATTGCAATGACCTTGCTACAGCACCTTTGCTGAGCTTTTTCCTTCCACCTTAAAAATAGATTCTTACAATGCTGCAGTCATTGCCTTAACAAATCACAGAACCCTCCTCTATTTTGCTTACTGAGGTCTCGAAAATTCCCATTGCTCAGAAAATGGCAGTTCATTTTCCAAGTGATGCCCTGAACTTTAGCTATTCAAAATGACTGTTGCTTGTTTTTGGATATCTCACCATGATCTGGTTTCTGGGTCACTTGATGTCTTCTCGGGAAGTGGAACAACGGCCATTACTTTCTCATTCTCCCTGATCACCCTGATGGAACTGCAGATAGTGACCCTAGTTTACCCGAGTTTGCCAGCTCCAAACATTTTGCAGCCTTACAAGACAACCTGGCAGGTCATGTGTTAGGGCAGGGCCAGTGAACTCTGAAGTTTGACTGGCTCCTGAATCTTTTAGCTGTGATTTACTGAAAAACATATTCCTTCAATCCAAGTGACTTATTCAAGCAATGCCCCTGGGACAAGTGCATCCTCCAGTCCATAATCATGTCAGGTGACTGGGCACATCTGTCTCCACTGGCAACCCAGTATTTTATTCCCCCAATAACCTGGAGAGTTTATCCTTCACCATTTTACTGCCTCAGCGGAAAGTGAGGTTTTCTCAGTCGACATCATTGCTCCATTATTGCGATGTACAGTATATTGTTCATGGTGTTCTCAAATGATAAGGAGGTTATTAATGTACTGGCATGAACCCTTCTTCAGGTGTACAGTAAATTTCATTCAGAGTACCTGTTTCTGCGTCTTCATTCTACAATCCCAGCATATGGATGGTAGCCCAATGGAACAGTCCAACATCTTTGCTCCTTTGCATCTGAAGCAAGCAGGGTCTTTGAGTGACAGTCAAAAGAAAAAACTGCAGATGCTGGAAATATAAAATAAAAACAGAAAACACTGGAAATACTCAGCAGGTCAGCCCACATCTATGCAAAGAGAAACAGAGTTAACATTTCAGGTCTAAGGGTCTTCAACCTGAAACATTAACTCTACTGCCTTTGAGAGTAGTTACCTTCCTCAGTGACTTACACCCTCATACAATATGCCCTATTCTGAGGCAATTAAAGCATCGTGCCATCCTGAACAGGTGTTCTGGGGTCAGGAAATGAAGTGACATGGAAAAACTTTCTACTGCTACTGGTACCAACATTGCTCGGGACAGAAGGGTCTGTTCCTCTACTGTTCTGTTCCTTGTTCTATGTTCTAATCTACCTTGTTGTGACCTTGCACCTTATTGCGCTGCACTTTCTCTGTAGCTGTGACACTCTACTCTGTACTGTTATTGTTTTTACCCGTACTAACTCAATGCATTCTGTACTAACTCAATGAAACTGCACTGTGTAATGAATTAACCTGTACGATCGGTATGCAAGACAAGTTTTTCACTGTACCTCAGTACAAACGACAATAATAAACCATACCGATACCAGATCATGGACACGTTTCAAAGTTGGGACAAAGCTGACTGCCTGTCCAAGAATTGCAAGCCACCACCCCAGAGGTGGCCAAGTCAATATTCCACAGGAGTCCATCTACAGCCCAACATCCACCCCTTCAGCTGACAGCACTCCTTGTGCCTGGCAAATTGGCCACAACTTTGACAGCTGGCTGTGACTGAAGAAACTCCCTCTTGTGCAGACAGCCGAATGGAAGTGAAGAAGGTTTTGCCCTTGTAAAGTGAAAGAACAACCCAAGGAACTCAAATAAAACAGAAAATGTGAGAATAACTTGATTTTTAACCCCAAGAAACCAGATTAGCTGAGATCTGCCTGATTCCATGAACACTTAAAAACTCATGGAAATTCAGAGCTGTAAACTGTTATCCTGCCTTTTGTCGCAGTTTAGGTATAAAAAAACCTACTCAGCTTAATACGTATAAAATGATGAGAGGCATAGACAGGATAGACAGTCAGAGTCTTTTTTCCAGGGTGGAAATGTCAAATACTAGAGGACACAGCTTTAAGGTGAGAAGGGGAAAGTTTAAAGGACATTTATGTGACAAGTTTTCTTCCACAGAGACTGGTAGGTACCTGGAACATGCTGCCAGGGGAAGTGGTGGAAGCAGATACGATAGTGATGTTTAAGAAGCATCTAGACAGGCACATGAAGAGGCGGAGAATTGAGGGATAAAGACCACATGCAGGCAGATGTGCAGTTTAAGTTGGCATCGTGTTCAGCACAGACATCGTGGGCAGAAGGGCCTGTTCCTCTACTGTTCTGTTCTGTGTTCTATGTTCTAATCCCAGTGAAGTCCCCAGCACTGCAGGACATGACTCTTGAATGTGCTGGGGCTTGTGCTTCCACCATCCTTTCAGGTAGTGAGTTCCAGACCCCAATCACCCCCCAGTTGTAAAGATTTTAGTTGACCTCCCTTCTAACCAATTACCTTAAGCCAATGTCTTCTGGTTTTTGATTTTCTATGAAGAGAAATAAATCCTTCCTGTTTACTCTATCCAGGCCTCTCATAATAAGTTAAGCCTCTACTTAGCCTCCCTATTCCAAAGAAAACAACCACAGCCTAAATCTCATCTCATAGATAAGTTATTCTTAACAGAAGAACCTTTGGTCCCAGATGCCTAACTCTTTCAAATAACAACTGCTCAAGACCATGGAAATCATGAAGTCATAGAGGGGCAGAATCTAATGGATAATATAGGGCTGCAGTACTTTTTGGCTATTCTGCCACACAGGCTCCTACTCTGGAGTTCGTACAAAATCTTACTCTCTGGGGAGTCACAGAAAGAGAGGATCACTTTCCCCTGGTCAGTCACACACGGACAGGGTCAGTGTCTGGTGGTCAGTCACACACGGACAGGGTCACTGTCCCATGATCAGTCACACACAGATAGGGTCAGTGTCTGGTGGTCAGTCACACACAGACAGGGCCACTGTTCCATGGTCAGTCACACACAGACAGTGTCAGTGTCCGGTGGTCAGTCACACACGGACAGGATCACTGTCCAGTGGCCCGTCACACACAGACAGGGCCACTGTCCTGAGGTCAGTCACACATGGACAGGGATGACATTCTGTGGTCATTAACACTGATTGTGTTACTATCCTGTGCTCAGGTAAACATCCAGTGGTTACCAAAATGTTATCAGGCAAACAATAACAGAATTACTATTCTGTTTTCAATCATGAACTGACAGGTGGCTATCATTCATTGACATTGGTACTATCAATTCTTTGGAACAAACTGACACGGGCACCATCCTGTGGTCAGTCTCAGAGTGACGCGGGCTCTGTCCTGTGGTCAGTCCCAGAGTGACGCAGGCACTGTCCTGTGGTCAGTCCCAGAGTGACGTGGTCATTAGCCTGTTGTCACTTAAACAATCACAGGGTCTCCCTCCTGCTGTGAATCACACATTGACAGCGTCACTATCCCATGGTCAGTCACAGGGTGATGAGGTCATTATCCTCTGGTCAGTCACAAGATGACAGGACCTATAAATGGTTGTCAGTCACACAGTGAGAGGGCACTGTCATGTGATCTGGGTGATGATGACAGGGTCTCTAACCTGTGGTCAGGGTTACTATCCCGTTGTCAGTCAAACAATGACCAGGTCACTCTTCTGTGGTCAGTTGTGCATTGACATGTCACTATCTATTGGTGAGGAACAAACTGGCAGGGTTACATTCCTGTGATCTATCGTACAGGGACAAGGTCACTCCTTACTGGTTAATCAAACATTGACAGTAATCTGATCCTGTGGTCAGTCACAGAGATACAGGGTTACAATCTTGCTGTCATTAACACAACAATAGGACCTGTAACTAATGGTCAGTCATTTAATGACAACTCACTGCCTTCTGGTCAGTCAAATGGAGGAAGGAAACTATCACCTAGTCGGTAATACAGTGACACAGCCAGGCACATAGTAACAGGGTCACTACCATGTACTCAGTCACACAAAGAGACTGTAGTTCCCCTGTGGTCTGGTGTACAACGGCCATTCACTAACCTGTGGTTCGGTTCGTGATGACAGGGTCACTGCCTCGAAGTCATTCAGACACAGTGGTTGACCCTGTAACCTGTGGTCAACTATAAACTGACAAGACCTGAAAGGTTGACCATCCATCTGCCTCCACAGATGCTGCCTGATCCATTGAGTTCCTCCAGCAGTTTGATATTTTGCTGCAAATTGCAGCATCTGCAGTCTCTTATGTTTCCAAGATCACTTCCTTGGTCGATAAAACAGTGACAGGTCATAATGGCCAATGAATATTGACAGGTGGCTATCATATTCTCAGACAGATTTTCTTTCCTGTGGTCAGTCACACAATGATATTTTGCCATAAGACACATAGGGTCAGGGTCACTGTCCTGTGGTCATTCATACAGTGACAGGGTCACTATCTTAGGGATTGTCACACAGTGACAAGGTCATTGTTGCCACACACTCATCCCATGACAGGGCACCATTTGTGGGCAGTCACGCACAGAGAAATTCACTAGTAAATGGTTGGTCACAGTGAAAGGGTTACAACACTATGGGCAATCACAGTCAATGTCATTGGGTCAGTAATAACCTGACAGGTTCACTCTCCAGTGGTCAGTCAAACCATGACATTCTCACTGTCCAGTGGTCATTCACAAAGTGACAGGTTCACCGTCCCGTGGTCAGTCACACAGTGACAGGGTCACCGTCCCATGGTCAGTCACACAGTGAGAGGGTCACCATCCTGTGGTCAGTCACACAGTGACAGGTTCACCGTCCCGTGGTCAGTCACACAGTGACAGGGTCACCGTCCCGTGGTCAGTCACACAGTGACAGGACCACATCCTGCTGACAATCACATAGTAACCGGAAACTACCCTATGGTCAGTCATACTCTGACAAGGTCACCATCCTGCTGTCAATCACACAGTGACAATGTGGAGCTATTGTGACGTCCTTCAGTTGCTCTGTATTCCAATAAAATATCTGTTTAACAGATCACATGACTCACATATTAGGTTCACTGCTCTGCTTGGCATTGACACTGGGCCAGAATAGAACCTTCACAGACTATTTTCTCTGTCCCATTTGCTGTACGCCTCCTAAGTTAGAGCTCTGTTATTAGGCACGGTGATGCAATTACTACCTTTTTGCCCAGACTCTTAGCCCTGCACCTCCGTATAAGGGTCTGGAAAGAGATAGCCTTCCATTACATCTGTGCTTTCAGCAGCTAACTCCCTGCTGGCCTTGGCATCAGCCCAGGCTGCATCTAATCCTGTGACAAAAATACACTTGCAAATCCCAGTCATAAAAATACCTGCAAAGTAACCGACACATGTTTGAGATAGCTTCCAGTGGGAATAAAAAAGCTAAAATAAGAGATGAGTTCAGAGCCTAGGATTGAGAGAGGTGGGGGAGGTGAGATGGAGCAGAGAAAGAGAGAGGGTGAGATGTTTTATTGCTATCCAGCCCCGTGGCTTATCTATCTGAACCAATGTGATTATTTTTATATCTCGAATGTGATTGAAACTTCCGTCTCCAGACAAAACCATTGTTGGTTTGGCAAAATACAGGGTCAAAATTCTTGCACCTGTTTTATTTTAGGAGGTTTATATTGTGGTCCCTCAGTGGGCTTGGAAGAACTCTGGTGTGACACTGGTTGTGGAAATACCCAGACCTATACCACAGCATTCTGCACCTCAATTAGTTTGGCACAACACTGTGGGCTGAAGGGCCTGTTCCTGTGCTATACTGCTCTATGTCCTACATTCTATGTTCTACGTTCTACGTTCCATTGAGACCCACCTGGGAAACGATTGGCAGTGGGTTCTTGGTCTATTTTATTCAATTTCCTGGGGTTCTTCAGATTAATCATGACAATTCATGTCCCACTGAAGTCAAGAACCAAAGGATGCAGAATGTGTTTCCTTCAGCACCACAACATGAATACCCATTGTCGCCATCCTGTACTTGGACTCCCACCTGCTTCATACTCCCTTCCCTTCTCTGAGGTCCACATCAAGGCTAAATTGAGTGGAAAAGCAAATTGTGCAGAGGATACAGAGGGTCTGCAGAGAGATATAGATAGGTTAAGTGAGTGGGAAAGGGTCTGGCAGATGGAGTACAATGCTGGTAAATGCGAGGTCATCCACTTTGGAAGGAAAAATAGAAGATCAGATTATTATTGAAATGGTGAAAGATCGTAGCATGCTGTTGTGCAGAAGGACTTGGCAGTGCTTGTGCATGAACCGCAAAAGGTTGGTTTGCAGGTGCAACAGGTTATCAAGAAGGTAAATGGAATGTTGGCCTTCATTGCTAGAGGGATTGAACTTAAGAGCAGGGAGGTTATGCTGTAACTCTACAGGGTACTGGTGAGGCCACACCTGGAGTACTGCATGCAGTTCTGGTCTCCTTACTTGAGGAAAGATATATTGGCCTTGGAGGCAGTGCAGAGGAGGTTCATCAGGTTGATTCCAGAGGTGAGGGGTTAGCCTGTGAGGAAAGATTGTTGCCTGGGACTACACTTGCTGGAATTCAGAAGAATGAGAGAGGATCTCATAGAAACATGTAAAATTATGAAAGGGATAGATAAGATAGAGGGAGGAAGATTGTTTCCACTGGAAGGTGAGTCTAGAACCACGGGACATAGCCTCAAGATTCAGGGGAATAGATTTAGGATGGAGATGAGGTGAAATTGCTTTTCCCAGAGAGTAGTGAATATATGGAATTCTCTGCCCAGGGAAGCAGTAGAGGCTACCTCATTAAATATATTTAAGACACAGTTAGATAGATTTTTGCATGGTAGGGGAATTAAAGGTTATGGGGAAAAGGCAGGTAGGTGGATCTGAGTCCACGGCCAGATCAGCAATGATCCTATTGAATGGCAGAGCAGGCTCGACGGGCCAGATGGCCCACTCCTGTTCCTATTCCTTATGTCCTTATGCAAGGGGTGGCAAGCAACTCAAGTTGGATCACTGCAGATGGACGATTTGCCTCTGGTGACCTCACCAATGCCACAGTTTGCTGGACACTTATAGGAGATATCAGCTATCTGCCTTCTGGTTCAAGTAAATCTCCCAGCCCACAGGCAAAACAGGCCCAGAGCAATTTCTATGCCTGTGACTTCTTTGATTTTCAGAAAATATTTATAATGTGTACAATATTCAGAAAAAATTTAATTAACAGGAAAAATTGCTTCATTTCTATCGTCTCAACCCTGTTTACAACCACTTTTGCATCATTTTCTCTCCAGAGGCCTGTCTTAATTACCTTAGAGGCCATTTCCATTGTAGATTTCATTGTACTCCACAATAATTTATTCCTCAAATCCATTACTCTTTGAATAAATAAGGTTCTGCCAGCTTTCCTATTTATTCCCAACTCCTGTTTTTTTTTCTGTGCTCCTGAGTAAGTGAATCTGTCAATGTTTAACTTGAAAATTAGGGTAATGCTTGGCTGGGTTTGAACACCTTTATTGGTATCAAGATTTAAAGGGGATCTGAGGGGCAAGTTTTTTCCAAACAGAGGGTGGTGGTTGTATGGAATGAGCTGCCAGAGGAGATGGTAGAGGCAGGTAAAATTACAATGTTAAAAAGCATTTGGACAGGTACATGGATAGGAAAGGTTCAGAGGGATTTGGGCCAAATGAAGGCAAATGGGATTATCTTAGATAGGCATCTTGGTCAGCATGGACAAGTTGGGCCGAAGGGCCTGTTTCCGTGCTGTATAACTATGAATCGAACACCAACTCACAGAGTCATACAGCACAGAAACAGGCCCTTCAGCCCATCATATCCATGCCAAACATTGTACTTAGCTATACAAATACCATTTGCCTACATTTGGTCTGTGGCTTTCTATGCCTTGGAAATTCAAGTACTTGCCTCAATTATTCTGAAATGTTGTGAAAGTACTTGTCTCCACCACTTCCTTAAGCAGCACATTCCAGATAACAACCATTCTGCATAAAAAAATTCCCCCTCAGATCCTCCCTAAATTTCTTACCTATCACCTTATGCCTATACTCTCTTGTTTTAGACACCCCCACCAAGGGAATATTATCTATCCCCCTCAGAATTTTTCTCCATAAGCCTCCTATGTTTCAGCATAAACAAACCCAACCTATTCAGTCTCTCCATGTAGCTGAAATGCTCCAATCCAGGCAGCAACTCTCTATGGTGCAGTCACATCCTTCATTTAGTGTGGTGACCAGAACTACATAATACTCTAGGTGTGGCTTTTATTAAGTTGTAACATGACCTCCCTGCTTTTATATCCTATGCCACTGCTGATTAAGTCAAGTATCACATATGCCTTCATCACTACCCCATCTACCTGTGCTGCCACTTTCTGGGATCTATGGACTTGTACCCAAAGGTTCCTCAGTTCATCAACATTCTCTAGCGCCCAACCATTTACTCTGTATGTCCTACCCTTATTTGACCTTCCAAAATACATCACTTCACACTTGTCAGGATTAAATTCCATCTCCCATTGCTCCACCCAAATTTCCAACTGATCAATGTCATGCTGTAGCCTATCTACAACACCACAACTTTTCGTGTCATCTGCAAAATCAATCTCCCTGCAGCAGAGTGAAGGAATTTTTTTCCCCCAGTGAGCCAGGACGATGATGTCCAAGTCATTGTAAATACCTGGGCCAGGCACTGCAACAATCATGCTTTCCTGCTTCTAGGCGCAATGACAGTAGGGTTGGAGTAGGACACCAAGTCGGGATTAATTCCATCCACTGCCACACAGATTTATCCAATGTCATAACCCACCATTATAACAATGTCACAACTAAGGGGTTGCCTGACCACTCATCTGGCCACTGGGCTGTTGTATCCAGACTGTGCCTGCAATGAATTACTATGAAGGGAAGGGACAGTTGTTTTACAGGCAAATGCGGCGACAATTTAGACTTAATGACGTCAATTAAGTATTGCATTTTCCAGCTTCTCTCACTGATAATTATTTCAGTTATATCTGTCCTTTCACTTCATATATCGGCACTGAAACATCAAGTGCAGGGAAATCAGTAGCCAGAGGAGTTACAGAGCACCAAGTAACATCCGAAAGCAGCAGTAAGTGAATGGGCCTTCAGGACAAGGGAGCTTTCTTCCGTGGGATCTGCAGTTAGTTACATTAATCAGAAAATGAAAACTGACTGCTTACGACGAGATGCAGTGGATGGAAAACAGAAGTGAAAGGGTGACTGCATGCTTTATGTCTTCAGATGAAAGTGGGAAAATTAGCTGCATTTTGTAAAACTTGTAAAATCAAAACTTTACATCCCAGTTACTTGACCGACAAGCTAATTTATAAGGCACAATGTGTACAATGGATATTGTGTCAGCATTTAATGTGATCCGTCTCAGAGCAGTGGAGCCCATCATTCACTGTAGCCATCAAAACCGTCACCTTAATTCCACCTGATTAACCCACATCAAATAACATCATAGTATTTTGTCCTGTGACGTCCCAAGACAGCATGTGGGAGAGCTCCTGGTTTCCCACTAAAGTGCGTAACAAATTGACTACAGTGTGATCACAGAAAGCTAGTTACTCCAGCTTTGTGCATGATGTTGTGCAATGCAGTTGTTCTGAGGTCATGTTAAAGCTCAGTCCACCTGTCCCATGTTCAAGGACAGCTGAATACCTTATGACCCTATTGAGACAGAGGCACTAATCTATGCAGTTTGCCAATGCTGCTGTCTCATTTCCTTTACTGCCAAGCATGAGAGGACAGTCTCCCACACATTCCAAAAATGATCCAATGGAGTCTGCTACCTTGGCCACCTTTTCCTCCTGACTTGGCCAATAAATTGGTAGCTATGCATGGACAGTCTTGCACCTCCAAAACTCTTCCAAATCTTCTTCCACCTTCTCTTCCGGATATGAAGGGGCATCCTCACCAACAGAAACATGGTCAAATCTCATGAGAAATATTAACATTAAATTAATGATTTTATGTAGTTTAAGGTTTTGAAAACTATGAATTTTATAAGGGCATCTAACTTGAAAGTCAATTACTTATTCAAGTATATTGACTACAGATAGAAAATGGGAAATAGCACCAATATATTTTAAAATGTCCTTGTATCAAGTTAAATAACTACTGCTCAGACCGTAAGAATATAACACACGTATTGTTTGGTTCTGGCATTTTTCATCCTCAATGACTCATACTTTTTTGGTGGAGGGGGTGTGGTGGAATGCAGTGGGGGAAATGGGCCTTTCAAGGATCCTTGGGGATGTGTCATTAGAGTCATAGAGCAATACAGCACAGATATAGGCCCTTCAGCCCAATGAGTCCATGCCGACCACGGTGCCCACCCAGAGTCATTGTGGAGGTCCTGTTGGATTAAGGGACAGAAACATGCAAGTTCAAATCCCACCTTGCAAGTCCTGGAAATTTAATTCATTTTTCAAAAAAATACGAACCATAAAATCTGTTTATGTACACCCATGGCCACAGTTTTGAATATGCCGATTTCTAAACAAATGCTTGCTTTGAACAATATGTTCTCAGGATGTGGATATCACTGGAAAGGCCAGCTTTTATTCTGCATCCCTAAATGTCCCTTGAACTGAATGGGCTGCCAGCTCATTGCAAAGGAAAGTTAAGAGCAATGCAATATGTGTGTTAGGAGTCAGATGGAGCAGATCATGCAGAGTTAACAGATTTCCTTCTCTGAAGGACATTTGTGAATAAGGTGGGATTTTTTTTTTAACAGCAATCCAGTTGGTTCACAATCACCATTACTGATTTCAAATTGCAAATTTATTCAATTACAAATTTATATTGCCCAGCTGCTGTTGTGAGATTTGAAGCCATGTCCCCATGTTATTAATCAAGGCTTCTGGGTATTAGTCCAGTAATTTAAGCATGATGCTACCATGCCACCTAAATTTTCAAATGTTTAATCAGTAAAAACATCCATCAGGCTAGCTGCTTGTTGTAAAATGCCAATTGGTTCTTCAGCCTGATCTTCTGGAAGGGAAAGCTGCCAATCCTAACCACTCTCAACTTCGTGGGGCTCCAATCCCATCTCAATGCCGTTGGCTCATAACAACCCCCTGCTCTCAGCTGTACTGAAGTGGTTCACCTCGATCTTTGTGCTAATTGCTTAAGGCAATTACTTGAATTGATGGCAATCCTAAAACCTTAAGAGTGAAAATGTGCAGTGCTACCCAGCTCACTAACAACAGGATTTATACGGTCGTAGAATCCTACACCACAGAAACAGACCCTTCAGCCCACCCTGTCCATACTGACCATCGAGTACCCATCCATTCTAATCCCATTTACCAGCACTTGGCCCATAGCCATCCATGCCTTGGTGATTCAATTGCTCTTCTAGATACTTCTAAAATGCAGTGAGAGGTCTATTAAGCAATATTTACATTCTTCTAGAACCTAGGGTTATGGAATGTTTTAATGCCATGTACAGCCCAGCATTTTGATTCTAAAAAATTGGCAAACCCAGCAACTTGCTCTTAGTGATGTCTCATCATACCTCCTGTATCATTTCCGCCTAGTTTTTCATTGAATTCAAAGGGAAAGAATTTCTTGATGCACAGTGTGTAACAAAATTATGCAAGTGGGGTTCCTGGTGCACTTCAAGATGCGGTGACGAGAAGCAACCCTGAACTCTGTTTAACATCTGCACTGAATGGTTTAAAGCATACAATATTGATGGCTCGTTGCACAGCTATGGATGGATAGTTGTGCACTGGACATGGACGGCTTGTTGTAGATTGGTCATGAATAACTGGCTGTGAAACAGCCATAGATCAGTGCTGTGTTCTGCACAGGGGTAGCTAGAAATGAAATGGACATTGATGACAAGTCATGAACCGAATATGGATTATTATTCATATGCTGAACGGTGAATGTGGATGGATGATTCTGTGATTCACATATACCATACATGGGTGACTAACCATAAGGCAGCATGGATGATTGGATATGCATGGGCTTACTTTGGGCTGGCCAGGAATGGCTAAATGCAGCCATCTGTCCAGTAATCTATTTACCAGCCAGACATATCCTACTGAACCGTTAACCTCATTTCCACACACCCTTCCCCAGGCTAACAGTCTACTCCTGGGCTTATTCATTAACACTGTCAGATATTCAATAAGTGAAATGTGTAGGAGGATATCCCCCTAATTTATACATGCCTCACTTTGGCTAAGTGTCAGGTCTTTGCATAATATCTATTAAAACAAGTGTGATCATGGGAGAATGGGACAGGACAAGAAGATGTGACTACAAGAGGAGGAAGCTCTAATTAAGTTTAAATATGAATAGAAACTAGATGGGCTGAATGGTCTGTGTATTTGCTTCAACTTCTGTGTAATTCTGCATCAAACTCATAGGTGTGAGCACGAGTTATATGAATGGACAAGTTTCTATCATAAAGCAATTAGATATCTGTCTGATTTTTACCAAGTGTCTGGAAGTGGAGTGTTCACGGAATGCTCACTGATGCTTCAGAACTTCTTTGGAAATGGCAACATTTAACAGAAATAAATACAAGATTCAAACATTAAAATTAAAACCCTTTTACCGATTATCACCCTGCAAAATGGAGAGTAGTACAAGGATAATGATCATTTCCTCTAAAAAAGGAAATCATCTTCCGATTTGTAGGTTTTTACTACTGGGTATTACGTTTGGTACAATGCGTCTTTGAAAGGCCAGTGATGTACGTAAATTACTATTAACAACCTCAGCCTAACAAGGGCCAAACAGTTAGACTTCTCTCACTTTTCTTCGTGATTAAACATTGTTCATTGAACCAGATATAAATTTATGATGCTCTTTAAAATTTAACAGCTAACATTGTACTTTATTTTTATTTCATACTTTATGGTTGTGACACCCAATGGAATTAGGAAAAAAATCCCTCTGTTAAAATCACATGAGGCCCGTAAGTCACGCTGAAGCAATCAAGCAGATGAAATAGTTCTGAGTAGAGCAAGGTAAATTGCTCCTTAGTTTCCAATCTTTAGAAAACCTTTCAGTTTTTTCCTTTCTGTCAGATCCCTCCTTCCATCACCATTCCATCTCTCCAAACCCAGCATCACTCACTCTCTTACCACTACGTTTGGCAATTCATTGAAAATGTGTTCTTCCTTCAAACAATGATCCTTCCTAACCAATCAGCAGCATGTGTATCAGGAAGGGGAGTGGCCAGAGTTCTTGCCCTTGATCATCACCCAGTGACAGCCTGCTTGGATGCTTAATGTTGATGACCTAAGGTAGAGATGATGGTCAAATCATTGCTGCATCCAGTATTGTGCTCACATACACAGAATGGAAGCAGTCATTGGCTGTGGAGAGTAACAAACAATCTGCTGGGGGAGCTCAATGGGTCAAGTGGCATCTGTGGGAGGAAAGGAAATGTCGACATTTTAGATCAAAACCCTGCATCAGGCATCAGTGCCTCCATTGGCTGTGGAGAAGTCGGGTGAGGGAGGCTACTGGTTGACACAAGTTAAACGAACATACCCTATCACTGACAGAGAGCTAAAATCATTAACTTACCTCTAAGGTCAAGCCCACATTAAGCTGCAGGGTGTGAAGATGCCTCATTTCACTCCTTTAGACACCATATATCAAAACAGTCCGTTGAAAGGCTCACAACTGGGTCCATGAGAGCTAAACTGTCCCAAAGAACTCTGCAGAGAGGAATCATTGCTCAAGGCTCAAAGCTGTCAGTACCTGAATCTGCTGGGAACTTTTTGACCAGGATGATTGCTGGGAGTGCTTCCTGGTAATGACAGATATGAGAAAAAGGGAAAGGAAAATCCCTTGAGTGGATTGTCTTTCCCTGGTAGCACGTTGTTTGGATTATGTAAAGAGAAGTCTTCAGCACCTTCCCCTACAGCATCTGGCTGAAAGTGTGGAGCTGGGAACTCTTTAGAGGGGAAATGGAAGGTGAGTAAATGATGCTTAACCAATCCTTCAGGAGTAATGAGTCTCAAGACTGAATCGAGCTGGATCTGCTCAGTCCATATCATTAGGGGTGCATTTAATAGTGTAATACAAATGCCAATTTAAATGGAGGTACTCATTTGTAAAGAAGGAGTCAGCTGGCAAACACTCTGCTTGAATCTCACCCATCATGCCGTCACTATTTCTGTGACAATTTCCTAACTGGGCCTTGTCTGGCTAAGGCTTCTCTTCCTACACTCTTACCCCAGGAGCTTCTCCCACACCTCCTCCACTGGCACAGACTCATCCTCAGCCATCTTATCATTAGCATTTGCTACCATTTGTCAGCATCATCCAGGCTCCCAGGGTCAGCATCCACTTGTTCACTGATGACACCATCTCCATCTCTCCATCACCCTTCTCCACCTGCCCTGATCTCTACCCCCTCCCGTTTCTCAGCTGAACCTCCAAGCCCACATCATTTCCACCAAAGAGACTTCCTCCTGTCGTCCCCACAAGATTGCCCTTCCTCACACCTGCCACTGAAATCTTAACTCATGCTTTCATTCCTGAATTTATTGAGTCCCGTGCTTTGTTGACCATCTCCCTAACCTCAGCTCTCGATAATCCTGAGCTGTGCACAATTCCCAAGTTCAAGCCCTGTTATTCACCAATCACCTGTCTCCTGACCTCCTGGATGCCTCGAGATTTTCCCTCAAACTTTGACCTCACACATCCTTCCTTCTCTCTGAGCTACTTTACATAGACATACTTTCAGCCACATAGTCTCCATGCACTGAAATTCCATCCCTGCATCTTTCTGCCCTTCTACCTTCCTCTCCTCATCATTTTAAAATCCACATATTTGATTAAATGTATTTGGCTCAAGATGTGTTCCTTCCTAATATTTCTTTCCTTGGCTGGAATTTTCTTCTGGTAACATTCTTTGGGAAACTTTTCTGCACTGAAGATATATTTAGAATATGAGCTGGTGGTCCTTGCTAACAGGAACTGAACTTTAAACACCCGCAGAAATAGTTATTTCCAAAACTAGCAAGCAAGCCGCTTAAGTACTTTTTCTTCTTTGGGCAAGTGACGGTTTTAGGACTTCACATTTATCAATAATTTCCCATTTTACAGCTTAAATATGAAAATCTATTTAATTATTTTCAATTTGATGATACATTAATTTAATTTTGCAAAATTGACCAAGTGATTGACTCAACGTTTTGAGGTTTTTGGCATTTTCTGTTTTTATTTCAGATTTCCACTGACTGAAACACAGGCTCACAGAATGGCTACACCATGGTATGAGATCATTTGGCCCATCCAGCTTGTACAGGATCCATGTAAGAGCAATCCAGCCAGTTCCACTCCCCTGTCCTCACCTCACGACACTACAAATTCTTTCGGTTCAGATACTTAACCAGCTCCCTTGAAACACCATAACTGAAGATGCCTTCACTCCCCCCAGCGGGGAATTCCAGATCCCAACACTCTGCAGAAAATTCCCTCATGCCAATTTTGGTTCTTTCGCCATTCACATTCTTTCCATGCCCTCAACATCTTGACCCTACCATCAATGGGAACAGTTTCTCTCTATCTAGTTTGTTTGTACCCTTCATATTACATATCTCTATCAGATCCTCTTGCAACATCTTCTGTTCCCCCATCCATCCATAGCCCATTATTGTTGGGATCATTTTCATATACCTCTGTGGGACCACTTGTGTTTTTAACTCCCTGTATATCACATCAACTGTTTTTTCTTCATCAACACTCTCTGTTACTTTATCCAAAAACTCCAGTTAGTTGGACACAATTTGCCTTGAACAACTCTTGCTAGCTTTCTTTAATCAATCCACGCTTGACCCAAGTGACAGATAATTCTGTTCTAAATTATTGCTTTTGTAGCGGTTGCTACCGCGGAATAAAACAAGACTCTACTCGGAGGATTGCCAAACAGAACTGGTTTATTTTCCCGCCTTGTGCGGGCCCTTTAAGGGAGAAAAACTCCCGCCCAAAAAAACCGGCAATGACGTAAGTCCTACGTCATCAGGACTTTCCCGCGCGCGGGTTCTCCCCGTCGCTCGGAAAGACGAGGCCCGCCGCCATCTTGGGCCTCGTCGCTCCGACGCCGCGCGACCCGACTGCCGAGCCGGTTCGCCCGACTAGACGGTGAGTCGCCACACTTTCCCCAATACTGGGGTTAAACTGACTGTTCGGCACATTTTTCTTGAACAAGAGTGTGACATTTGTAATCTTCCAGTCTTCAGGCCCCACCCCCAAATCCATAAATGTTTGGAAGATTGCAGTCAGCATCATTGCAACTTCCTCCCTCACTTCCCTCAGTAACCCAGGATGCATCCCATCTGGCCCAGGTGATTATCCACTTAGTGCAACAAGCCTTTCTCATTCCTCCTCTATCAAACTTAGTTTTTCCAGAATTTCAGCTGCATCTTCCTTTGTTGAGACTCCAGTATTATCTTCTTCCTCAGTGAAGACTGAAATAGTCATTTACTACCTCAAGCAGGCCTTCGAACTCCAGATGTAAATTTCCTTTATGATTCTTTAGTACTACCTTTCCTGTTTACATGCATTAATAATATTGGACTCCCTTTTATATGTGCAGCCAGCCTTTTCTCAGTCATTGGCTCCTTCCATTCCACTTCCACACTGGACTTTGTACAATCAACTTGTGTTAACAATTTGACATTTGCCACAGGTTTTTTTGTTCTGCTCCATCTTACTCCATATCATTTTAGACAGCTAGCAAGGTTTGGCTTTAATTTCCCTCCCATTCTTCCTCATGGGAATGTATGCAGGGTTTTTCATTTTTTGCTTTTGGATTACTGTTGAATTCTCTGCCACCTCTTGTCCAGGAATGCTCACCTTCATGAAGCTCTGCTCCCCTCTCTGATGGGATTTCATTTTTTTCTTTTACTTTGATCACCTTTATTGCTTTCTGCTTCCCTTTCTTTTTTTTAAATGTAATTTAGGAGAACTTACTTCCACACTTTTTACTAAGTTGTCCCTTGCTCTAATTTATTCCACGTGGACCTCAACTGAAATTCCATGGCTCAGATTTCAGATTCATACAGTATTATTTATAGCTCCTCCACACGCACCTTTTGCTTTCCCCTTTACCATCCCCTTTTATCCAGTGACACTCACTCTCTCCAGGTCTCCCCTATGTTTTCGCTTTTTCTGAGTCTTAACCTTTTCTCTACAAGTTTAAATCTCTTTCATTTCTAAATTTTCCCAGTTAATTGAAAGGTCAAAGAGCTGAAACATCAATTCTGTCTCCATAGATGCTGCCTGACCTTCTGAGTATTTCTAGCATCCCCTGTTTTTTATTTCCTTCCTGACCAATTTGGAATGGGGGAAGGGGAAGTATGGAAACAGGTAAAACAGAATCTGCAGAACCTTCATTTTATTCGGCTAATGTCATGGGTGATATAGTATATTACCTCAGTTCAAAATTCTCAGTGACCAGTCCCAACATCTGGCCAGACTACACGTCAACCAATATCATTCCCTCACACCTCACTACCTTTAAGATGAAAGCTTTCAAGAATAGATTACTGCCTTGGGATGTGTTGCTAAATTAAAGGAGTTCCAAAACAACCACAGCAGCTATCAAACTTAACTTTGAGCAAAAACATCTAAGATCTAAAAGCAAAGCTGGAGTCAATAATGGTGATCAGGAAACTAACGAATCATTGCCAAATTTCACCTGGATCATCTTCACCCAGTCTGGCCGATATGTGACTCCAGACCAACAGCAATGCATTTGGATGGGTTTATTTGGTTGTATCATGGGTTAGGTAATTAGGTTTCTTATGTGTGTGGCTGGGCTTTGGTTGCTTCCTCAGAGTTGGCTTCATGGTTGGAAGTTTACTTAGTTGGGTGTGACGTGTTGTCAAATGTTAATCAAGCTGCATCTCTCTCCATTGCCTGACACAGTTTATTTCAATTTCTGCTTCTTAAAAAAAACATTCATCAAATAAATTTACATCTCTTTACACAAGCTTGAGTCCTCATGAAATATTTACAAGATATTAGAAAAACTGAAAGTTCCATGAAAGTACATTTTTGACAATACTTAGAAAACAAAATGGCTGCTAACTTCTATGGTCTTAATTTTTCTGATTCTTTGTGGTGCAATATCTTTAAAGACTTTGCTGAATATTTTTTGTAATGAATTGTACCTTGCATGCATGGTTTGGAGAAGCTAAAATCAAGTTAGGTCTGGAGACAGAGCTGGGACCAACCCACACTACATCTTGGCAATATGCATCTCAAAGAATATACTGACCCATTTAAAAAAAGAGTTTGGTGTGAAATCACACTTTGATTTTAGTATACAAATATGTCAACATTATAATAATTGTTAAAATCTCTGTTATACATTTGTAGAGGAATTTCATACAAGCACTTAAACATATTGTACACTGATATGGCACTGCAGATTTCAGCTCAACCATTAACAATTCAGATTCCATGTCACTAGTATTTCTAGCTGGCCTAGAAATTCTTCAGTGTAAAAGAGTGCTTTGACGCGGTACTGCTCCTGGGAACCTGCGGCACTTTGGGTGACGCAGTGGGGAACAATATTCTAATATCCATTTTGTACATGTTTGAATCACAAATCCCAGGCCCTGCGCACAAAATCAGTGTTAATCTAAAGTCACTCGAGAAGGGCTAACTGCCGCCATGGCAGGAGATCTCAAGGTGACATTTCCCAACGTGAACAGCACCTTCTATTAATTGGCAGCTCTGGGTCAGATTTACTCTTGAGTGCTGGGATGAGCCATGTTGCACACGAGCACTGGGGCAGAGATTGCAGCATTCCTGCATAACCATGTCAAATGCATGGAAGACTGCAATAGCAGTTGCAGTGGTGTGCAATAAAACTTCGGGACCCTGGTCTACTTATTTTCCTTAGGTCTCTTATAAATGGCCAAGAGTCTCAGCATAACTCAATGCATGCTCACTCAGCAAGGGCCTTGAGAAGTGAAACTTAGTCTTGCACGCAGGAAGGGAACAGCATTGAACATTGGGAAAGTTTCAATTGTGATTTTAAATTTAGCTTCCCCAGTGGATCAGCAATTAAAATCCTCAATGGTCACTCGAGTTGTTGCAGTAATTTCACCTATTTCTGCAGCCAGGCAAAGATGTCAGCCACCTATCTACGGCCAGTTCTTTGACAGCCCATCCACTGTGGGTGCTGAAGTTGCCGTCAGCGATTGGTTGAGGTAATCGCAAGAGGCCTGATAAGGCCCATCTATTCAAGGATGGATCAAGGCCAGAAGAGGCCGGTAAAGGTAGGTTTATATTTTGTTGGGAGCTGTGCACATCCAGGTCCCAGGGAACTATAGACACTTTTTGCCCTCCACACTGATTAACCCATCAGCTGATCCCACTAACCAGGAGAGAAATGGGCAGAGTGAATTGTGCCACGACCTGATCAGATGTGAGGTGAACTGCCAGTATTTAAGTGAGGCCAAAGGATTAAAAAACCCAGACCTTTTTATCCCAGAACTGATGTAAATACCCACAAACCAAAACTTGAGGTCTCAGCGCAGGCTGAAGTATGGGACAGGCCAACTCGGGGCTTCATTGCAAGATTTTAGTGATTCAATGCACTCACAGAAATCTGACTCAGGTACTCAATGGATACAACACTGGACATCTCTAGGAATGGCAACATACATCCTGATGTCACTTAATCAGCACAGGCCACTCAGACTGAAGCCCACCTAAACAAATGATGCTTGCTTCACCATTAGTTAAGGTGGTCGAGGCTTTCCTAATCCACAGCAAGGGTGACCAAGATATTAATCTGTTTGCATTTATGACCACTTTTGCTTGGTGTTTACACCCACCTACTCTTACCCCCTCCTTTGCTGATTTATTTCATGGGCACCACCTCTCACACATTGGAATTCCCTCCGCCAAGACCCAAATCCAGTCATGCATCCAACCCCCACCATCACCACCTGACCACACCAGATAGCATGTCCAACTCCCAGCTCCAGATTCCTGATGGCCCTTTCCTCATTGCAAGTGTCCCAGACCTTAAGTTCAACCCTCCCATGTTATCTGCACCATTCCTCTTGCTATGTGCTCAGACCACCCTACGATCTACAGCATTATTGGCTTCTTCCACTAGCTGTGCAGTGGTAGGGCTAACAGAAGTGTGTAAGAATCGTGCATTAGACCCTGGTCCTCAAACATGTTAGAAATTTGGCCTGCTGGGGGTGTTGTTGAGGATTCCCCCATTTCATCCAGACCCAATTTGACTCACCTTTTTTGAGAGATTTAAGAATTTCTAGGCCAAAAGGATACTTAAAAAGGAAAGTGACAAATGAATGCAAGAGCTTTCCCTTTCATGTAATTTCATAGCTTTGCTAGTTTCCAGTTCTGGTCAACCTGAAGTTCAAACTGTTGCTCTCTCTCCAGCTGCCTGACTGACTGAGTGTTTCCAGAATTGACGATAAACTGGAACTTCAGCATTTATCTCACTCTGGAAGGAACAAATGGAACTGGACAGAAAGAAAACAAAAACAAAGGCCAACATTTTCTACAAATCTTCACCAAATTGGCCTTTGTGCCTTCAGTAGAACTTCTCGGTCTTCTAAGGAGATTCCCAACAACACACTCGACTCATGATGATTAGCAACAGAGCACTAATTTTTGTACAATCTTGGCAGTAAAGCAATTGTTAATGCACAAACAGAACTGGATCCTAATTTAGGCACTGAATGCCCAAAAAAGCAAAGACATTCACAATTTACCTTGCCCAATTGTAGTGTTTCCAATTCTCCAGAAACAGCTCCTACTGTAGATAGCAGATTCCAAATGACAGTTATATTGTTACAATACAAGTAAAGTTCAATTGATTATTTTTTTTTATTTTCATTTACCATGCCCAATTTTCACATCTATAGGGAATTCAAGCAGCCAATAATTGGCCTTGCTGTTCAAGTGGCATTTGTGATGAACTACTTATATATACAATTTGAACCAATAAAAGGGATTTTGAATGAATGAGATTTACATATAAAATAAGTTTTTGGTTAAAATAAAACACTCGCAGAAGGAGTACCTGAACCAACATACCAAAACCAAGCTGAATCATGCTGGTTGTCCTGAAAGCGAAAGCTGTGTGAGATTCTTTCAGAATCTCTGAGTGGCTTCTTGAAGGTAGATTATGGCCTGACACTGAATTACCTTTCAACTATGACCAACCCCAAAGGATGGTAGTTCAACTGAATTAATTCCATTTTTTGATATTAATGTAATTTGTGTGATTCCACAAGAAAAAGAGATTAGTACAAAAAGGGATCCCATAGTTTTAAACATGCATAAAAGTGTTTAAGATCAGCTGCAGTAAACTCCAATAACCAGCATCCAGCCATTTGGAAATCCTGATGGTTCAGCAGCTGGTTCAGCAGCTGGCTCACCAGGTAATGTTTGCTGCTCTCTTCCAACCTGCCTGGGCCCTCAGTTTTCTGCACACTCTTCTGACCTGCTGGGGCCATAGGTTCCCATGCTCGCTTCTGACTTGCTGAGGCCCCAGTTCCCATGCTCCCTTCCAACTCGCCAGGGCCACTGTTCCCACATTCCTTTCCAACTCACTGGGATACTGTTCCTGACCTCCCACTTAACTCTCAGGGTCCATTTCCCACACCTTCTTCAAGCTGAGCAGGGGCTCCTTTAAACTTAGCAGATTCACTGGGAAATTTGATATAATGCTGTGTAACATCTAAAAAATGTGAATGAATAATATGTTTGGATATTAATTGGAATAATGTCCAACAGTCCACAAAAATCTACTGTTTTAGCATCACCAAAGTTCCAAGTATGCCAGATTGTCGGATTTTGACTGTACTTAGCCACCCGTGCATGGATTAATTTTCACCTGCCTTTTCTTGTGTGGCTGTGCCTAGTCTGTATTTGTTGGGCCCAGTCTGAATCGGCCTGGTTTAGTTAGACCCTGTGTGGTTAGGACCCATAGTTCCCTTTGGCCCAGTTGGTTAGCTTGGTTTGGTTAGGCTGATTGTGGTTAGGCTGAATTCGGACCACAAATAATTGATTCTTGACTATGAAATCGAGCTGCAATATTCCTTTCCAGGGCAACATTCCCAGGTGTTGAACATTTATTCAAACATTGTGAACCTGGAGCTGAAAAGGGAGATAATTAGGAGTCACTTTGTCCACTGCACAGTGAAAAACAAGGTTCCAGCAATGGATGAACAACCATTTTCCTGTGAAACAACTCTGGCAGGACAGGGTAACGTGGAATCTGCCCATGTGTGTTATTGAATAGCAAGTCATATTAAATTAGTGTCACTTCTTGCCTACTTCCCACTCTTCAAGCATTTTACAGACATTTCCTGAGGGTGAATCCTGTTGTCAGGGCTGAACTCCAAGCCTGGTCGGGTACACCTGAACATTCGTCATGTAAAATGCAACCAACAATCAATGTTAGAAATTAGGTTAACACCGTCCCAACATAAATGGATAGAAAAGAGGATGTTTTTTCCTTCTTTAGATGTTATTTTAAAAAAGAATTTTTAAAGTACGATGTCAATTTGTAAAATTGAACTTTATTGAAATGTTAGCACACTTTAAATGAGTAGTGGGCCAGATTTTAATATCACCATTTAGTGGTGTCCTTGGTGTCCTTAACTCAGTTCACACAGGGGAGCACAGTGGTGCTGCAGGTAGAGGAGATGTTTCACAGCTCCAGAGACCTAGATTCAAGTCTGACCTTCAGTGCTGTCTGTGTGCGGTTTGCATGTTATCTGTGACTGCCTCCCCTGCCACCCACAGTTTCCCCGGGTGCTCCAGTTTCCTCCCACATCCCAAACACGTGCTGCTTGTTAGGTTAATTGGCTATTGTAAATTTCCACTAAAGTGGATATATGGTAGAAGAGTCAGTGGGATATTAATAGCCATGTGAAAGAGAATAGGTTCTAGGGAAATAAATGGGAGAATGGGATTTCTCTGAGAGCCAGTATAGACAATGGGCTGAATGTCCTTCTGTGTCAGAAGATTGGTGAGCAAACAAGGAAACAAGGAACCGTTGCACCGAGGAGACCTCTTAATATCACCCTGATTACTATGATCTGATTTCACCTCTCCACATGCCAAAAGTTCCCAATGTGCTGGCATTGCCAAAAGTACTTCTTTTCACAGACATGTAATTTTATGTTAAATGGGAAATTGTTAACAACATATTTATGACTTTCATTTAACTTTAATGAGTATTGTTCATTTTTGTACATGGCACCCAAAAGACTACCTGGCTGACACAAAATATGGAAGTAACTATTTGAAATGGTTTTGATAGTTTTCAGTTTCAATACATTTATTATTCTGGTGTGAGTTTGTTACACAACCAGCTTTATTGGCTTAAAAGTGGTCATAGATTAAAGGAATTGTTGGAATGTGTGCTAGGTAACTACATAACATCTGCTGTTTTCTCCAAGTCATAAAGGTCACAATTATGAGTTGCTTTTTATTCAACAGGCTAAGGGTTGCTTACTGTAATACCCCATAATAAATGGATGCCCTGTTTATTTATCGGGTTAATTGTTACTCAAGGTAGAACAACAAGGAGTTGCTGTTTATTCAGCAGGATGAGGATGGTTCACTCTATAACAGCACGGAATTGTTGTTTACAGAAAGAAATGCACTACTTGTCAGGATTCTGAAAAAAAATAGAAAATGCTGGGAATACTGAGCAGGCTCTATGAAGAGAGAAACAGTGTTAATATGTCAGGTCACTGGCTTTTTATTAGAAAGGTCTGACAAAAGGTCAACGACCTGAAGGGTTAATTCTGTTTTGCTTTGCGTAGATGCTACCTGGCGCACTGAGTATTCCCAGAATTTTCTATTTTTAGTTCAGAACTACTACTTATTCACAAATGTAAGGGTTACTTAACAATGAAAAGGAGTTTAAAGCACCTTTACAATTTAAAATTCCTAAACCGTTGAACAGAGAAAAATAATGGATGGTCAGGGTCCTATTTAGAGAGTTAAAGGAAGTGAAATCTTGATTGAATAAGTGGGTTTGGAGAGGATTTGAAAACTGAAGAGAGAAGATGGCTTGAAGAGTTTATAGAAAACATTTCAGATTCTGAGGTTGATGGGGTTAAAGCCCTCTTCCATCAGTGTTAGGGCAAAAGGAGGAAGGGCATTTGTGTTTTGTGTTTGGTACGTCCACGAGCCCAAGGGGGAGGTGGGGGGCTGGGGGAGGCAGGGGAAGGTGTTGGGGGTTGGGAACAAACTGAAGGGGTGAAAAGCAGCCAGTGAGTAGGGTTGGGCAAACTCGAGCAGACAAGAAGGAAGCTTTTACAACTCTAGAAAGAGTGCCAGGTTCTGGAGTCATCATTCAAGGTGGGACCAGTAAGGAATGATTGGAAAATGACTTCAACCATGAACTCCTTCTAGAGTACATGGCTCAAAACAATGGAACAAGTGTTGAATGATCAGCTCTATAAGCCTGCCCTCTATTTGGTTATACCATGGATGGGCATCATTTCAACTCCACCTATCCAAGTAAAGAAAATCCTTAGAGTAGAATCATGATACAAAGTAGGAACTAGCCTTATGTGTTGAGACTTGAAGAAGAAGATGAACTTTAAGCAAGAAATAAACATCAGGTATCAAATAATTCTGTGGAGTTTGTTTATTCAGCAAGGCTAGATTGTTCATTAAATAACTACATTGTGTTGTCTTCTCATTTACTCACTATATAATTGTACCTCATTGGTCAGCAAATTATGAGTAAGAGGGATACAATTGTTAAAATATTTAATGGCACAGAAGTGACATTCAGCCTGTGGGCCCTCGGAGTTGATTTCATCTGTTGCTTTAAGTTTGTGGGAGGGGCAACAGAACTCTGCTGGTTTCACAGAACATTCAACAATGTTATTGGGATGAAGTGGAAGGATCCCCAGGAACCCTCCCTGCTATTGTGGTTGCAACCTGTGCTGTTTTGGAGCATCAGGCCCTGTCATGACAATCCATTTACGACTTACTGGAGCCCCACCAGTGAGGGCGCTAGAGGTCCAGTGTCACTCAATCTCTCACTCTTCTGTGGAGCCCGATATTCTGCCTGAGTAGAGACACAAGAGACTGCGCATGATGTAATCTGGAGCAATAAACAAACTGCTGGAGGAACTTAATGGGTCAGGCAGTCCTGATACAGGGTCTCAGCCTAAAACGTCGACCATCCCTCTGCCTTCACAGGTGTTGCCTGACCTGCTGCCTTCCTCCAACAGTTTGCCTTCTGCCTGAGTAGCTGGACAATGGCTGGGAAATGTCTGACTTCACAACTTGTCATCAGGGGAGTGGCATTTTTCAGTGCTCAGTTTGAAAACTATTCCTAAGTTGTTGGCCTGACTTCACAGTTCCCCTTGCACTCCAGGTTACAGTTGAGTAAGGATGAGGTTGTCACAGACATCAGTCAAGGTGGGACCAGTAAGGAATGATTGGAAACTGACTTCAACCACGAACAACCATATCTCAGACTGGGTTTAGGAAGGATTTTGACTGGTGGTTGTGAGATTGAAATTGGGGACAACATAGACCAAGTGGAAGGAACATTGCAGCTCTTCATCTCTGACTTCTCCAAACCAATTTAGAAGCATCACACCACACAACATTATGACCAGGCACATAAATGTACCCCATAAGACTTAAAAGATGTTAACGTAAAAGTCTTGTTCCATGGTTTCAGTAACCCTTCCCAATCTGCTTAACAAAATGAAGTCTCTTTCTCTCCCTCTCTCTCCTTCTTGATCATCCACTTATATACAGGTCAAAGCAGCTGCAAAGGTCCCAGCTCTGTAAGTGATGTCCGAATGTGATGCCATCCACGACTGCACAGGGCTCTGTGGTTTAGAGTCAATGAGGTCAGTACTGTGGACCGAAAGATGCTGAGAATGGCTCCCGACTGGGCCCATCAATGCCTTGCTTTGGGAATTGTCCTGGGCTGTAACAAATCAATAAATATAGTTAGCAAGGTGCATAGACACGCACACACATATTTACGGGCTCTCATACACACACAAAGCGTGGATACACAGATCTTTTATTTCGATCACTTAGTTTTTTTGTGCTCATCAAGTTGTTAGTTTTGGCAATGGTCACTAGACAGCCTGTATCTCCACAAGTGTTCACAGGTCATCCACAGGATTGGCTGAATGGAAGGCAATGCTCCCTTTATATTTCATCATCTAGTTCTCCGAGATAACAGTGGATGAATCCAAGGATGAAATCAGCCTTTTACAATGTGTTGAAGTAAAAACAGATTAAATGCCGAGAAAGCCCCCTCTACTCTGCCCCAACAAGGTGTCTGGCCCCAAGTTCAGAACAGCACACCTTATTGCATCAGCTTGATCTTCTGCCACTCATCATGCTGCATTATCCCTCTGAGTGAGATTGCCAATGGGCAGAGATTACCCCATTCTTGAGTCAATGTAATGGCAATAAGGGGGGCAACAGTGCCGTAGTTAGTCAAGTCAGTGCCTCACAGTGACAAAGACTCAGGTTACGTCCTGACCTTGGGTGTGGATTAGTGGAATTTTCAAGTTCTCCCTGTGGCCGAGTGGGTTTCCTCCTACATGTGTACAGTTTGGTAAGTTAATTGGACACTGTAAACTGTCCCCAGTGTGCAGGTGGTGGTCGAATCTGGGGGGAGTCAATGAGAATGTGGGGAGAATAAAGGAAGGATCAATCAGTGCAGTTTAAGAGGCTTTTAGTTAGACACATGAATATGAAAGGAATCGAGGGATATGGATGATAAACAGGAGGAGGACATTTAGTATAAATCGGCATCAAGATCGGCGCAACATCATAGGCCGAATGGCTGTCCAGAGTTGTACTGTTCTATGTTCTAACCTAGGATTAGTTTAATTGGGTGGTTAATGGTCAGTACTAATCCAATAGACCATAGGGCCTGTTTCTCTGCTGTACCTCTCTATTGACTCTATGACTTTATGGCATTCCTTAAGTCCATTTCATGTTGCAAGCAAGCAGAAATGTTCTTGCCCATCAGAGTGGGCTAATTAACTCATGCTGTGGAAATGGAACCCAACCCATTCACAGAAGGAACTTGCCACCACTTCCAGCCATCAGGTGGCCCATTACACACTGCGACCGCTGAATGTTTCACTGCCAAGGCCTGGAACGAGCATTTCAATCCCAGACTGTGACTGACCTTCAAAACTGCCTGACTCGTCCCTGAATAAATAGGAGAGCAGGCCAGTGCTTCATGAGCTTTCAGCTGATGTAATTCAAAAGTACCTGGCAACACAAGAGCCTCCTATAATGAGGCGAAGGAAGGGAAAACTGTCAGGAATGCCCAAGCTGGAACTCCCTCATCAGCCTATACAAAATCAGCACTAATGGACCCACGTTGACATCTATAACACAGGCTGCACCACTCTCCCAACACAGGAAGCACAATGCTGTGGGACTAGACACAGAGGTTGTGAACAAAACAATAATCAGGCTGTATTCATTAAAAAATAATATTCATGTTTTTACAAAGTGCAATTGACCTCCAGAAGAACAATTGTGCATTCTTCTAAATTTCTTTGGGGAATAAAAAAAGGCAAAGTAATTCTTGCGATGGCTTTTTAGACAAAGCAACAGAGTTGTAGGTTAGGAATGCACTGCCTAAAGGATTGTGAGCTGCTGCACAGGAGGGAAGCACCACAGTGTCGATGCTGCTGTCAGTTAGGGGTCCCTTGTGACGTCATTCAGCTACATTACTTCGAGGATCAGTCAGTAAGCAGTCCCTGGAAACTGAGGGGAGAGACAGTAATTTATGAAAATAGAATTTAGAGCCATTTCCATGGAAACAATTGAGAAAGTTTGTATAGCTGCACTTGCCTTGACAACGTGTCATATACCTTTTGTTTTAACGTGACCTGTTCTCCACTAGCAACCTCCCCCTAACCTCTTGCATCAAACGGCACACCCACAAAAGCAGGTCAAAAGCACGGAGTAGCCAGCAATAGACCCCTGCGGCTTTATCAATCCATCATTTGTTGACAGGTTGCTCAACGTCCCTTTCTTACACCCCAGCAATGCACAGAGCAACCCTCCACTGGTCAGGGACTTTCTCTGCTTACCTCATTAATATATTGGGATTTAGGGATATAATAGTCAGGCACTTGAATGTAATATCTACATCTATCTCATAAATGTACAAAGCTGTGCAATATAAATGATAAACTGCTTCTGCTATTTGAGAAATATAGTTGCACTGTCTGGCCAAACATGAAACAATGCAAACCTCTAATGCAGACTGACAGATTGGCAGATGTAAAGATGGATAAACAGGAAAGCTGGATAAGCAGACCCTGACTATCCCTGGGCTAGGAAGGAGAGATTTCAGCCAGCGTTGTGCTTCAGTTCAAATTTCTGTAATGATAGGATTGAGTTTCGCTGTGATGTCTTCTCCAGTCATCTGCAACCTGCTGACACACTGCGGGCTATATTCGATTGTCCTGGAAAATGGCTACCACAATCACGGTGTGTGGCTAACTCCCGACTGTTGACTGCTACCCAGGCATACAGTGGTTTTGTGCTCCCTGTTCATTGTAATGGTTTCAGCTTCCAGCTAGTGCTGCCCAAGCTATTGACTGGGGGATGTGCCATCAGGAGGCCAACATTGTGAGTGGCTGCCTCTACTTCAAGATAACCCGTAATACTAAAAGCTATTCAGAATCTCTTAGTGCGGGTGTACTCTGGCTGGAGCAGATATTGTCAGCTGTTCTACTGCTGAATCTGACCAGCGAAGCAATGGGGAATGCCAAAATATGGAAGGAAGTAGGCTCCAATGCTTTCGCAGAGACCTTTGTAGAGGAGGTACAAAGCAGGAGAGATGTCCCCCAACTGCAAGCAGCCACAAAGCCGCTAAAACATGTTCAGAAGAGAGTGGTTGCCAATGCCAGAAACCAAATCCTGAGGACTGGGATACAGCGTTGCAAAAAGTTCAGTGACTTTGCAATGGTCAGGATCAGTGGAGATATCATTTTATGAGTTCCTAGCTAATTACTGGCCTGGAATGAAGCATATTCTGCTCTATATGCCTCTGCTTATCTTCCCTGCAATACTGCTTGCAAAGAGAATGCCCACTAATGCACCCATGTCTGGCAGCAGGTGCTTTGTGTATAAACCTGAGGTCAGCAAGAATTGTTTTAGCATCTACCACACTGCTCCACATAGACTTCTGCAACATAAAACTACTTCAAAAGCTACCAAGTCCTATAGAAATGTTGCAAAAGCTGATGGAAATCAACCCAAAACATCTCTAAGTAGGTAGTGATCTCTTTGAATAACAATATCCTACCTACCACTGAAATCAGGATTGAACCTGGGTGCCGGAGCTGAGAGGCAGCAGCAATGACTGCTGAGACTCCATGCCAACCATTGTGTGTTGGTTGACATCGTGGTCTGCCTAATCTGCATACTCCTGACAAGCATTCAATCCACACATAGTAACTCAACTGATATGGCATCTGATGCACTCTCCACATCACAGTTCCACAGGTGGATGCTATTGAGCCCAATCTCCAACCCTTGTTTTACTTAACTCACACAGGCTCAATGGACAAATGGTTTGAAATATTGAAGTACTGCCTGTACCTGTTGCACCGTACCCCAGGAAGGATCAGCACCTTTTAGAGAGGATGAGAGAAAGTTGAAGGAACAGCATAAATCATCTGGCATCAGCGTGCTGCCTTCTGTTAGCCTGAACATGAGTGTTCTATTATCATAAGGAGGCCCACTCCTTGTACCCATCACCCTCTCATTAGATGGAAGGAATGATTTATGTTTACCCAAAAAAAAGGCACAATTATGAGTCAGACAAACATTTTAACATTGAAATCATTTTCTTTTTGCCTGTTTTCAGCACAAACTGTTCTTGGCTGTTCTTGGGACTCTGTCTTGGGTCTACCTAACAGAACAAGATGTCCTGCTGTAAGGTTTCTTCCCACTCACACTGAGATGATGAGGAATTCAGCAATGTGGAGATGTCAGGGAAACAACTCACTCAGCCTGAAACCTGTCCTGGATCTTGAAAAGAACTTGAGTGCAATTTGCATTATGGCCTTGGAACTGAAAGGTTATTGGTTCAAACCCCACTTATAATGTTCAATATACTGTACAAGTGAAGTCTATACTCCAGTGCAACACTAAGTTACCCATTGTTAATAATAGCTGAACACAAGAAAATCGGAGCAGGAATAGGCTACTTGCCTGCCCTGCCTTTCAATATGAACATGGCTGATCTGCCCCAGGTCTCAACTCCTCCTCTAGTCAGTTCCCCAATTGTCATCAATTCCCCTCCATCCCCCAATCTTTCAAAAGTGGATCTGCCTCCTCTTTAAATACCTCAAATGATCTAATCTCTACAACCTTCTGAGGTAGAGAATTACAGAGATTCACCAGCCTCCTATGCACCTCAGTCTTAAATTACTGCTCCACACCCCATCTTGTAACATCTGTCCTCTTGTTCAAGACTCTCCCACTCGTGGAAATGTCTCAACATTGGTCAATAAGGTCACCCCTCACTGAGGTGAAAAATCAAAACTACTGCCGGTGCTGATGTAGGGCACCTCAAAAGAAGGTTCTCATTCGCGTACATGGGAAGGGTCCCATGATAATATTGAAGAAAGTTTTGTGGTCGCTAGTAATCTGACAGAGCAAGGTTTTAAACTGTGACCCTACTTTTACCCTGTTTTCCTTTCTTTAGTCAGAGCCATCATTGTGTCCAATACAGCCTTCTATGCTATTATGATTACATTGGGAGTTCGCAGCTCAGAACTTGAGAAATCAGCACTAGTGCAGCTCTTAACCAGATGCTTAAAGGGGCAGACCACTAATGCAAAATCTATGCTGATGTATATTCATGCATGCCTGGAGGTGGTCATCAGGTTGGTCTTACTGACTTGCATTCAGACTCCTCATTCCCCTCCATTTCTCCTAAGTCACACAAATAGAGTGGAATCCTGATGATTGGAGCCATTGTTGAATGACGACAGGACTATTGCAAAAACTAGCAATGAGGTTTTTATAAAGATATTCCCAATGATTATTGGAACCACCTTTAAATGTAGTTTCACCAGTCTGTGGAAAATTAATAAAACTGAACACCTCCTATAACGTATAAACTGGGGCCAAGTTGGACGTTGTGAAATGCAATTTGCAAACAGTGGCAGTTAGGCAGACACTTCCAGCATCTCACCCAATTTCCTGGCCATAAGCACCCAATCTGGTCAACAAAGAGGATAATAACCAAGGAGCACAGATTTAAATTTTATCTAAAAGAGTTTTCAAAAAATTGTGATTTTTTTTCCCCACTGAACTCACTGCCTAAAAAATAGTGGAGACGAGCACCTTCATCAAATTTTAAAAGTACCAAATGAGCACCTGACAAGCCATAACTGGTAAGGCTAGGGACCGAGATCTCTGAAGTGGGAATAATATATGGTCCATTTTTGATCAGCATAGACATGAAGGGGCAAATGCCCTCCTTATATGTCACAAGTGTCTTTGATTCAATGAAGAATATTGATTATGTGGTGTGAGATGTAAATTAGGAGAGTGGTGCACATATGTCAATGATAGCACTAGGAATACAAAGAGTTATGAAATAAGTTACCTGCCTGTGACCTGGTGCAGTCTCTGTACTATACCTCATTCAGACAACTAGAATTCTACATATCAGACTTAATTTGTAAGGAATTCACTTTTACTCAATGAAGCACCAGATGTTTGTAGTCAGTGTGTCCTATGAAGATGAGCTACATATCCCTTACTACCCCTACTCCTTCATGACAACAAATCCTTGGAAGGCCTGCAAGACCTGAGAGCACAGGCAGCCATGCCAGACTTCAATAATAGAACAGAGAAGACACAAAGGGCCTGATTCCAATACAAAACACCTGACAAAAATACACAGGCAACTTATGTGAGTAACAGGAGAGTATTCTAAGTACACCCAACATCTGGGAGTAATGTGCACTATCTTCTTCCTGGTACCATCCTGTAGCATTGTATTTCTACAGTTTACACACTTCTATACCATTTGCCTCACAGCACTCTCCATAGTATTGATAGCTCAGTTGTTCTCCCTTCTGTTATTTCCCTGGTCTCTCTGGAAACTTGCTCTCAACCAGGCACATTCCTTTGTATTGTATTTTCTGTAATGTTTACATGCAATAAAACAGGCAAGTTATAAATAGAACAATGTTGTGAACATTGTTACAGGGAAGAAGTTGCAATAGACAAGTGTGATAGAAAAGGAATTGCTCTGGAAAAACAATGATACAGAAGGAAATGGAAATTTTATTGATGAGGGAGTGCGATGAAAGGGTGCATTATAGAGGGGAACGTTGTTGCATTTCCTTTACAATAGACAGGACTGTAATACAGGGATGTGTTATAGCACAGTCCTTATAATATTCAATATACAAAAAAAGGGAGCGGTATAGAGGGGAGTGTTATGGCACAGTTTAAAATTTCCTTTGCAAATTGATGCTAAGTAAAGGCTTACAGTAAGTTGGCTGGTGGGAACAGCGAGCATCAAAGCAACATTATACAGATCCTGAGTGTGCAAAGCTGTAGGAGATGGAGTTCAATGTAGGCAGGTGATCCAAGAAATAAAATTGGAATACTTTATTAATGTTGAGTGGCTAGAAACTGTAGAGGAGGAGAGGGATTTGTGTGGATGTGTAAAAGCCTCAATAAATAAAAGTAATCAAAAAGTAAAGCAGAAGTTTGTTCTTTATCTCATTGGGGCTGCAGTAAGGAAGTCAGGATATGCTGCTTCAGTTTTACAGAGTCTTGATCAGAGCCCACTGGAGTAAACATGCAGCTCTAGGCACTGAGTGAGGATAAATTGGCTTTGGGGCATATACAGCTCAGATTCACCTGAATGATATAAGGCCTAGAGGGTTATGTTACAAGGAGAGACTGCATAAACTTCACTTGTATTCCATTAAGCTAAGAAGACTGATGGGTTCTCTAACTGAGGGGTTTAATTTTTTAATATATATTCATTCAAGGGGCGTGGGCTTCACAGGCTGAGCCAGCATTTAATTGCCCATTCCTAATTGCCCTTGAGAAGATGGTGGTGAGCTGCCTTCTTGAACTGCTGCAGTTTTTGAGGTGTCGATATACCCACCCACTGTACTGTTAGAGAGAGAGTTCCAGGATTTCGATCCAGTGATGGTGAAAGAACAGTGATTTAGTTCCAAGTCAGAATGGCGTGTGGCTTGGAGGGAAAGAAGTGGTTTTGATGGGGTATATACAAAGTAATTGTTTCTTCAGGTTGGGAATTCAGAACAAAGAGGTGCAGCTTTAAGATTAGAGCTTGGCTGCCTTGGAGTAAAATTAGGAAGCTCTGAAGACACAACTGATAGTGTAGTAATCTGGAGTTAGCATATGAGATAGGGGTTGTTACCAGCACAAACCCCACCATTAGAAAATATGACCGGAAACAAACCAGCTCCTTTTCCATTATGATTGGATGGCCTGACTGAAACCAGACAGCATGAGTGAGGAGGATTCCGGCTGTAGTGGATGAGCTGACATCATCAGGTAGATGGAGGTAAAACACCAGAGCTGCTACATGGTTGTCCACAACAGTTAACAGTGAACAAACTTCAAAATTAACCCATTGACTGAACATGATACAGCTAAGTCTTTCTTCTTCAATCCTTTGGGTAACCACTAGCAAATATTTCCATTTGCAATCCATTCCAAGAAACCAATTGTGTCTCCACACCCATTAAATGTAGATTAACATGTCTTTTAAAAAAGCAAATTACTACCATATGGGCATAATATTAATATTTCTAGCCTTATTTTCCATATTGAATTCTTCTTTAGCCTGAAGGAGGTTAAAGCAAAAAACTTCCAGCAAAAAACAAACCGCAGGAGGAACTCAGCGGGTCGAGCAGCATCTGTGGAGGGAAATGGGCAGTCGATGTTTCAGGTTGAGAGCCTTCAATTCCACTTGAATTGCCACATTTCCACTTGAATTAAGCTGGTCATGCCACTTGATTCAGATAGAGTTGATCACAGACTTCTCTGAGAGTTTCTTACCTAGCTCTGGGCATTTTCCTCCATCAGTGACAATAGATGGATAGTACCTTTCCCTTGCAAACTGACAGTCACCCCACTGATTACGGATGGAGCTATCTGGGAAATGGAGAATTGGTCTGTTGGCTGTAAACAGCATTAGACATTCATGGAGCGGTATGTCATATTTTCTATTCTTGAATCAATTTACATTGGGGGATAGGAGCTGGCTTGGCCATATGAGCACAGTCAATTATGCCCAGTACTTGTGGAAATCCGACCATATGTTAGGAGTGCAGGCTCTTTCATGCTGCTGGCTGCTTTCCATCGGAAACGTAATGAAATCACTGGCAGAGCCAAACAATGTTTCATAAAAATGCTTGATATCAACCTGCACTGAAGATAGGGAGATGTCAAGAGATGCCCCTCAATTGACTGATAAGCATCTTCAGGACTTCATGAAGGCCTTGGTTTTCTGCATAGTGGTCTGCATACAACATTCCCAAATGGCTGTGTTCAGTGCTGCAGGTACATGGATGAGGATGGATGTGAGCAATCTATATCTGATGCAGCTTGTGTGTTCCTTCATTCTCCAGCCTGCTCCTCCAAATTCACTAAATAAAGCTTCCAATATTTCATCAAACCAATCAAACATGTTGTCACAAGAGGGAGCACAGCCTGGTGAATTATAACTGTAGTAATGCTGTTCCACTTCTCTTTGAGAAGCTCAATATTTGGTGAACGGGCTTTATTGAATGTTGTTCAAAAATCTCAGTGCAGCTTTTAGTAATCCACTCATAAATTCTACTTTATGAAGAAGCCATGGATCAAATGCAGCCAATCCTGCCTTAAAGAGTGTCTTTTTACTTGCCTCAGTAGGCTTGACCCTCAATGGCCATTTTATTGGCATCAGCTGAGAGCAAATGAGGTTTCCTCTCACTCAGTTTATATACATTAGTATGGTTTGTAATGCTTCAGTAAAGCACTCAAAAACTGCAACATTATAAAAAAGGTATGGGAATTCCATCACAAGGATCTCCACCTGATTTCTTGGCCCATTCAATATTGGCTTTGTAGGTCATGCTGGACAGTTCTGTTTATTCCATTTGAGCACCTTGCGCAAGCAGTGCTTTTGTCCATGAGGCAGACTAGTATCCACACCACAATAACTCAAGCAATGGCAGTGCCTTGCATCGTTACTGGAGTAATAAGTAACAGTGTAAGATTGCTGACCAAATGCTTGCAAAAAAGCACTTCCAAGCGAGCCACATGCAGGCAATAAACTAGCATTATTAACACTCCTCACTTTTAAATTATAACCTCTTTCCACTCAATAGAGAAAGCATTTGATTTTTGTCAAAAACTCGAGTTCTTCCCAATAAATTAGGGAACAGCCCAAGTCCCAGTAAGATTTCATCACATTTAAGCATCTGCAGCATTCTCTAGCCAAGGGCAATACAGTAAATTATGGGACTAACAGAGAATCCATTGGGAAGTCGACATCTAATGAAATGAAGGCTAAATTCCCAAAGGAGCGAGACTTGGATGAAGATACTTCATATCTAATGAGCACAGAACAGTTACCAGAAGCAATAGAACTAGGCCCACTGGTCTGGCAAACTTCATTTGCATTTTTTTGTTTCATTTTCATTTGCTCCTCTGGATAAAAGTATCATTAGAACATTTGGTTACCTCTAAACAACACTCTCCCACCCCCAGAGCCTCTCATTATTTACAGCAGTTGAAGATACTGAGTTTCTCATTTAATAATTTTGTCAGAGATGCATCAGTTACACACAGACACAACACAAATGCACACACACCCCTCAACACACTCCTTCACGCTCTCTGTAATGAACAGACTGGATAACTATTACCCTACTGAATAAATGGATACTCCGCAGAGTTACACCATAAATAATTGTCATCCTGCCAAATCAAAAGAAACTTCAAGCGTTTATTCAGTTACAGAGAGGGTAACTCTTTCCCTGCTGAATAACCATTTAACAAGCAACAACACCATCTGCTAACCACAATAGGAGAAGATATCAGCAGCTCAGCCGATTCTATCTGTAGACTAGCGTAACACTATCCCAATCTGTGGAGTGTAAATGATCCTTTTCTCTGAGTGCTTAAACCAGCAGTTGATGTAACTCATGCACTGAACATTGATTGCTGAATTTTTACTCTGCGCCTATCTCAGAAACAAGACTATTGTGCACCCTTGTTGTTTATACTGTTAGATATAAGGAGCCTTTGATTATTTCTGTAACAATGCTGATACATGGCACTTGTTATTTAAGCAAGCTGTTACTCTCCAGGTCCTACTATGTGATATAATCTACTCGTGTTGGGTTCCCTCTTTCCCACGATTTTTTCTTCTGGTTCTCCCTCCCTTTCCATACGGAGCCATGATTCCACAGTACCTGATTATTCCCTTCCCCTTCCTAAACCTCTTCCTCCTTCCCACCAACAGCCAAGATGGAATCAAACAGCTGTAAGGTTGGAGAATGGGGGTTAAATTTATTCAGTCGGGAGATAACAGGCAGAGACTGTGGATTTTCAAAGCCACAACTTTTTGCTATGAGGCACTGTAATGAACTGACCATTCCCACTGGTTACTGCAGTTCTCCCATTGTCTGTGTAAATGTCAGTCAGTCTTCAAAGGGGTTACGGTGACAGAGTAAAACTAATCAGCTGTGTACATTAATGTTAATCAAAAATTCATTGTCATCCCAAACAATGCCAGAAGGCAAAAATTACAGGGTTTCCAGCAGCAACATTCTACCCCTGATCACACAACAGCCTGCTAAAGATGGAAAGGTCACCGTGGGTCAAACTCTGTCTGGGTCAGAACATGCCTCTGAAGGCACCAGTGCCAGCGGTGAAGCTTGGCATAAGGTGAGGCAGCCAATACAACTGTGACAAAGGTGCATGGTTTGACAGGGTGGGAGACGACTCATGCACAAGCCGAACGTACTGTAACTAACACATGACTCAAAGCTGAAGAAATTATTACAGTACAGATTGTCCTGGGTAACGAACTGTTCCATTGTTACAGACCTTCGTAAGCCGATTTTGTCCATGTTGGAAAATACACAAAAATCACTCGATATTGGAACCATACCCCCACAGTATTAGAATGATTGGCATCAAAGGCACATAAGACTGATAAGGAAGAACAATCACTCAAAGTGGAGAGTGAGAGAGAAAACTAATTCTGCCTTTCATAGGGACAAATGTTTGTACGTGCGTCAGACTTCTGAATTTGTTAATGTGGGAGCTTGTTCGTATGTGGGGGTGTCCATAAGTCGGGTGTTCTTAACCCAGAGATGGTCTGCAAGTGCCACTACAATTCTATTTCTGTCTGAGTATTTGAGAATTGGAACTATTTAACTCAATGGAGAATCAGCTAACTTAGAATCAAAGAGTCATTAACATAGAAAGAGGCCCTTCAGCCCACTGTGTCTACATCGACCGTCAAGCACCCATTTACAGTAATCCAACACTAATCCCATTTTATCCTCCACACATTGCCATACACTCTACCACTCACTTACAAACAGGGGCAATTTGCAGTGTCTGATTAACCTTAAGTGGAATATTCTACAATGGAAAAAATATCTCAAGTTAAATGTGAACTGAATGCTGCCTTCTCTTTGGAAAAAATTGACCTTCAGAGCCTTTTGTGAAAAAAATGGAATCTAGATTTCAGACATTCCTGGATGTGCCGTTTGATGCTGTGGCTGGCCAGAAGCTCCAGTTGTCTGCAGCTCTGTCTTGGGACACTGTCAGCCAGCAGCAAGCCCCTGCAAGATAACTTCTGGCCAAAGTATTGGTGTAAGTGTACTAACCTCACTCTTCTTCCCCCAACTGTAACAATTTCAACAAGTTAAAATGGCTTCAAGGGCAAGTGAAATTAGTAAAATTGAAGTGAAAACAAACTCCTGGAGGAACTCAGCAGGTCAAGGTGCATCTGTGGTGGCAAAGGGATATTTGACGTTTGGGGTCAAGACTGCATGAGGGCAGGTGTTGCAAGCTGAAATGTCAACCACCCCTTTGCCTCCAGAGATGCTGCTCGACCGGCTGAGTTCCTCCAGAAGTTTGATTATTGCTTCAGATTCTAGTGCCTGCAGTCTCTCTTGTGCCTCCATCAGGAAAATTGTAACTCAATCCAATCTCATCAGTTTCACCATTGGATGGATTAGGTTAAATTTAATTCCCATCTTTCATTGCATTTCTTCAAAACCGCTGCAATTAAAACTTCACAAATGATGCTCCATTGAAAGCAGCAACTCCTGCACGAGTACAGTGTAATTAGTTTAGTTTTACCCTTAGAAAAACTATTCCATTTAAGCACAATTTGGGCAAGCATCCAAATTTCTGCGGCCAATTTTTAATGATAATGAATTCAAATTCACACTCAGACGCAACGCCTTTTCCTTTTAGTCTACTAGTAGAACATATTTGCAGCTCTTGTAATCACAAGGGGCCCCTAAGTCGAGGGTGCCTCAGAGAGCAGAACCGCAGTGCGTTTCATCTGTACCTGAGAAAAAATGCTTTGTGAAATTGAGATGGGCTGCACTAAACCACCGAGCAAAAAGGGAAAACTCTCAGCCTTTTCTGTGTGTGCCATCAGCGACATACCATGCTTCCCTTCCTCGCCTCAGCTGATCAGGATGGGATTGTCTACGCATGATCGCCCCAGCTTTGCAAGACCTCTATTGACACAAAAACCTTCCGGCATCTGAACACTTTAGGGTCAATTTTCAATGCCCTCATCTGGCATTAGCGATACGGGAATTGCCTCCGAATGAGGGTGGAAAGCCTGGCTGCCCCGTTAACACTGACAATGCCAGAGGCTCCATTTTAAAAGGGGCCCAATGCCAGGATTCCAAAGAGCTTGCATGCTACAGCCCATATCATAAATATGACTCCAATTACCATTTTAGGTCGGAACTGGTTACCGTTGTACAAAAGTAAAAATAATAGAGTTAGATCTGAAAATCAATGTTTGACTCTGGCTGGAATTTGTCATCGTTGCTAGTTGTGAAAGTACATATGTAGTAATAAGTGTGCCTGGCACTCTGTCTCCAAAACTTGGCTCCGTTGGAGGCAATGGGTCTGGATTTCAAAAGTAATATATAACACACAGCTGCTACTATATTGTGGAATTCTATCAACTAATATTCAGGGCTAGATTTTCCCAGATAAAGAATTTGCGAAAGAGATTAGTGAGAGAGCCGAGGTAGAAAGAAAAGTAACTCAAAGAGATGTCATTTGTCATTGCACTCAAGTCTGGCAGCTCATTAGTGAAGAGGAGGTAGCAGATTTAAGGTGAAGCAGTAATAAAATAAAACATTTTCAAAAACTGAATTTATGGGATATCATTTGCTTCCTTCCTGGGTCTATTGTGCCCTTAAATCATTGAGTCTAATGGGTATAACAGAGACTTGCAGTGAGAGAGGGATTATCAGAAGGTCAAGGACAGAATGGGGTGTATCAGAGAGTGTTACACTGAAGAGTGTGGGGTAAATCGATGACTTTTACAGTGAGAAAGGTGTGGTATATAATAGTGTTTCATGAGGTGTTTCAGTGAGATGGGCTATCCAGAAAGCGTAGATGAAAAAAAAGTGAATTATCATATAAAGTTTTAAAGAAGCCAGTACGGGGCTCGTTGGTGCCTGTTACAGTGGTGTGGTGCATTGAAGTGAATTACTGTAAGCACAGAATGCTACAGTGAGAGATGTAGGTATTCCACGGACTGTTATTGTGAGGTTTATGGGTACATCAGAGGGTCAGAGCTTGGGTTGTGAATATTACATAGACTTTTACGAAGAGAGTTATGAGTAATCAGAGAAGATTAGAGGGGATCTGTGGATATCATTGAGAAAGGTGAAAATATTTCTGGGATTGTTACAATGAATGTTATGGGTACATCAGTGAGTATTACTATTAATGGTGTAATGCATCACAGAGTGCCAAAGAGTGGAGTGCGAGGTGAATAAAGAGCATAGAATTAACCCCATTTTTGGTCATTACAATTACTTTGTTGATATGAAATGCTCTTTGTTGTTTCTCAACTGTTCTTCGCAATGTTTACCCAACTAGAAGTAATGATATCCTTTGCCTTTCTTTCTAAAGTTTGAAGGTAAAGATGACCTTGCTTTGTCAGGTCTTTGTCACCAGTTGAAGCCTTTCCTCGAGACGTTGTGGCCTTATGGATGAGTCAACAGCAGAAAATATCAACACTGATGACCAAAGGGATTGAGAAAAAATGTGGATGTGACAAACACTTGGAGCTTGTTTGTGCTGTTAAGATGAGGTATTTTCTAAATGAGCAGATTTTTGAAGCCAAATAATTGAGACTCTATCTCCACCTCAGCTGGGCTGAGCCTCCATTCAGGCATCTAACCATGATTCACAGCAGCAAAATAAGTGCCATGGCAACCAGGTCACTTGACAAGCAAGCATGCAATACTTTGGGTGAATAAATAAGAACCAGCTGAGAAAGATGCAAAATCATATTGTAGAAAGAGCCCTGCATTAGAGTATTACAGAATGACTTCACTAGCAAGCTCAATTCCCTCTCCTTCCAAAAGGAGGGAAGGGTGAGTAATACAATGGAAAGAATTACTTCACCCCTCCTGAAACTCCACTTTCTGCAGAATTATGCTTTTGCCCAGCCCTGAGGACAGAACAGTGCCTCTCACGCTCAACCGCTGTATTAGGAACAGTCAGAGATGTCACCTGAAGAGTCAGAAGGGTTGCAGGAAAATGTAAGATGATTTAAAAGCTTTAATCTGTGATGCCATTCAATAGTGATTAAAATGGAATAGTGTAAAATAAGAATGACAGAAATCTGACACTATCTTGTATGACGCCATGTCTGAGCATTTGTGATACATTGGGATATTAATATATGGGGGTCCCTGAAACATTAGAGAATGGACATTGAGAGGTTCCTGAGATATTGGGATACAAGCATTTTGCAGGTACCAAAGATATTAGTGTTAAGACAAATAGCATTAGTGTTTCGACAAATTCTCTCTTGCCATTCCTTTGTATGTTGTTTCAATCAATTCAATAATATCTCTATGCTAAATGGGTTACATTAAGTGCAAGGCAAATTACTGTCACAGAAGTTTGACAGGAAAAGATCTAAAAGTTGAGGAAATTAATAAAAGATCTGAACATTGTAATATGTTCAGTGATACAATTTTCCTTTCATATCTCATGTGAATGATTAACCACTCATTTATGAATATTACAAAACCAAAAAGTGGAAAGATCTATTAACATATCTGAAATAATGAAGGAGCAACAAACAATCTGCTGGAGAAACTCAGCAGGTCGAGCAGCGTCTGTGGGAGGAGAGAAGTTGTCAATGTTTTGGGTCAAAATCCTACATCATTGATGCAGGGTTTTGACCAGAAACATTGACAATTCCTTTCCTCCCACAGCTGCTGTTCAAGCCGCTGAGTTCCTTCCACAGATTGTTTGTAGCTCCAGATTCCAGCATCTGCTGCATCTGGTGTCTCCTCTGAAATAATGAAGGGCTCTATCTGAAATAACTCAGTTGCCCTCATTCAAATGCAGACACAGTTATTCTTCACTCCCACCAACATTTGCTTCAGTCGTCATTAATCTTTACCATTGGTTACCCATGACCCAGAGCCAAACAACATGTAGCCACAACATTTAAGTCCCTGGATTATCTGCACCCTCAAAATCCCAGAAGCAGCTTCACTTACATGTAAAAAAATCCTGTTGTTGCAGCCATTAGAATAATGCCTCAAATGAGATGTGAATGGAAAATTGTATCACTGAACGTATTACGTTGTAACACATTCAGATATTTCACTATTTCCTCAACCTTTAGGTGTTTTCCTGTCACGACTGTTGACCAGTGAAGCGACATTAATCTGTCTCTGATGAGTTAATAAGGCTTGTATTTCCACTGGGCCTTCCTCTGAACTCGACGACAGAAAGGATGTTTTTATACATCATGGTACTAAAGTGATTGCAACATAGCTGTCTAATGGGAGATGTCTTTAAAATATTTCCTTCACACCCTTTGTTCTCTGAGAACACTCTAGACAGTGTCTATAAACCAAATTCCCAAGAAATTTGTGGATTGTATTATATTGCAAGGAATGCCAAAGTATGAAAATTGCAATTTACATACATTGGGTTTCATTCTTGGTGAAACATTTCATGATGTGTTGATGTAGGAAGATCCAAGGGGATAGGAGATATCTCTATCCGTACAGAGAATCAGAACTCATTCACTTTTACTAAGACTGTGAAATTGCGTTTTTGGGTGAGATTTGGGTGACATTGGGATGGTCCATGCAGTGGAAGTGGGTACGGAAATTGTCACAATCTTTCATTCCACCCTGCTCTTAATTCCAGGCCATATCATATATCTGTTAACAATGGGACTAAAGAACAAGAAATGCTGTCAATGTTAGGATTAGGAGTCAGGAGAAACCATGATTTTTTTTCCCACTTATATTAATGTTACAGTTTTGCAGGGAAGATCTCTGAAGGTGACAGCATGTATTCAAGAAACAATCAGATATATTCCTGGAGTCAGGGATTTAAGCTCCATCAAAAAGTAACAGATATGAAAGGTAGAGAGAGTTAAATTGGATACAGAGGAAAATGTGTGATTGAAATTAAACCGATGCCTGTCCGATCCAATGTCAACCACTCACAAAATTTATGTTCTGTGCTCATTAACATGATTTCAGTGTCCAGTCTGCACTCATTACAGAATTATTGGGTATCCACTGGGCCCAGTTTTTTTGTGGTCAGCACAGGTTAGCGCTGATTGAAGCCAATTTGCACCTCTTAAAGCTGAGGTGCTTGGGCCTACAATGAACATAGGAAATCAAGTCTGACAGCAGTCGAAAGCATCTTCGCCAAATTTCAGATGCAGGGTTGGAGGCCTTGGTTGAAAAACTGGAGGGAAGGTGTGAGAGGTTCTGTTATACAGGAAGGCAGGAAGATCTGCACACAGTGAGGAGATTGTCCCAGGGGCAGGAATTCATGGTGCAATAAGTTAATGACCTGACATGCACAGTCAAGCCCAGGAAGAACATCAACATATCTCTCAGCAACTGCCCAGCATTCTCATACATGGCTCTGTGCAAAATATCCCCATCAACATGGACTAACAGTATCTGTTAATCAGGACTCAGACCTAAACGTAGACGTGTTCACACTTATGTTGATAGGGCCTCTGCCAAGAATTCTGTTCCCCCCACCGGTCCTCCTCCACTTCCTTGTTTTGACAAGGTACACCCCTCTTCTCCGCCTCCTCTTAGTGTTGAAGGACTGGATGGACAAAAACTCCAGGCATGGGTGGAAATGGTGTCGGCTCAAGCAAAATTCTATCAAAAGCTGCAGCAATCCCTCGTGACTTCTGAAGCTCCAACAATATCTGACAAGGAGAATGAACCAAACTCTCCTTTCAAACAGTCACCAACAACCTGCAAGTCATGAAGGGCCCTTTTGTACGACACTGGTTGGACACATCTACCTGATGTCTCACTCTTGCTTCTCCATACAGGGGTGCTCAATGGCATCAGATGGATCATCAGGACGTAGCTTGGAAATGTCGCATGAGAATTGACATCACAATCTGTCTACTCTGGGTACTTCTGATGGGAATGAGTGGCACATGTGTTAAAATGCTGTCCAATTCTTTGGACAAGCAACTCACTTTAAAAATGGATGATCGCACGCAATTCACACACAAAATTGAATGCAAACCAATTACACTGAGAAAGGTGGTGTGAGAAAACCCAATCTTACAGCTGCTTTCTTTCCCTGATTCTAAATGTTCTTGAATTAATACATCTTGCCTTTCTCTCTTCTCTCTTACCTTCTGCTTGGGAAGTTTTCCTCCTCCATATCCACTCTCCATCCTGACCCAAACATTTGGAAAATCAAGCATACCACAGCATTTGCTTTTCTCAAAAATAAGGAATGTATTTTTGAAGTTTTAGTAAGATTCTGATAAACAATAGCTGGTTTGCCAAGAATTATTCTGCTTAGATCCAGATCTGTACAGTGTGTTTGTATAAAACACAGCAATGTGGAATATTTGTACTGCAGCCCAGTAATCATTCACTGCAATCTAGCCTAAATCAAAAACGTTATTCAATACAATGTGATATTTCACAGGAGAGTTGTGTTTTGAGAGAAAGAAACAGAGTACAGCGAGAAGCAAAACACAATCACTGGGAAACCTTTCCTGGAAGATTTTCAAGGATCAGTTTTTGGGTGTGTGTCTCCCTATATCTACACATCCTCTATATTGTCAGGAGGTTAAGGCAAGTCTCTGCACATGTGAATATGTTAGTGCACGTCTCTATACGTCTGTAGGTGTCACGGCATAAAAACAAAAAATGCTGGAAACACTCAGCCAGTCAGGCAGCAACTGTGGAGAGAGAAAAGAGTAGAAAAGGAGTTAATTTTCAGGTCAAAGATCCTTCATCAGAACTGGAAAAGTGAGAAAACAAGTTAGTTTTAAGTTGTGGAGAGAGCACAGAAGAAATGGATAGGACAAAGGGAAAATCTCTGACGTGGAGAGACTAGGTTGCCATGTAGATGAAGCCATCTGATTGATAGATTAATGAGGGCAGTTAGAGAATGAAAGGACAAAGAAAGTGACACGTGAAAGCTGTGAAATACAGACCCAAGCTATGGCAGAGAACTAAAACTGCAAGGAGAATGTTGCAAATGCTCAGCAGATCAGGTGTTTCTGGAGTGAAAAAAAACTGAGTTAGTATTACAGACAGATAACCTTACAGCAGAACTGGAGAGTTCTGATACAAACAGAGAAAGTAAATACCTAAAATTATTGACACCCTTGACAAGCACTGCAGATCTGTTTGGGTCAGGGTGTTTCTCCCTAGATCCCTGCATGTCAGGCTGAGTCAGTGCAGATCCCAGTGTGTTGGGTGTGTCTCTGCAGATCTGTGTGCATCAAGATGTGTCTCTCAATATTTCAGTGGGTCAGGGCATGTCTCTGCAGATCCCTGTGTCTCTCGAGATGTCTGTGGGGCAGTGTGTGTCTCTGTCGATCTCTGTATTTCAGAGTGAGTCACTGTAGATCCCAGTGCATTGGAGTCTGTTTCTGCAGATCTCTGTGTGTTGCAAGATCTTTGTGGGTCAGAGTGATCTCTGTAGATCTATGTGTATCGTGGTGTGTGTTTGTCAGAGTGAGTCACTGGATACCGCTGTAGGTCATAGTGTACCCTGAGACCTCTGTGTGTCAGGGTTTTCTTCTGTCAATTGGAAGTCTACCTGTGTATAAAATTACCAGCTGACTTGAACCCACCCCGACCATGGTCAATGCACACCTGACCTGAGTAGCAGGATTATAATTTGGTCCATATCCAACCTTACCCAAAGGCATTTGCAGAAATGTGGGATAAAAAGATATGTTATGCTGCACATACAGAGAATCACGAACAGAAGGCACCTCTGGTAATATTAAGCATGTTGTCCTGACCTGGCTAAAGCACTGAGCTAGGCCAGCATGATATTCCTACCCAAACACAAGTGTTTTTAGCAGAACATACACCTGACATAGGTACCTCCATGCTCAGGTGGGGTAACCAGGTTATATTCCAGATTCATGAGTGTAAGAGTCTGTTTCTGTGGGTCTCTGTGTGTGAGGAGTTGGCTTTCCAGATCTCTGTGTGTTAGGGCAAGTCACTTTACAAGATGGGCAATAAATGTTGGTCTGAATAGTGCATGTGTGTGCTGTCTTACTTGCATCAGTCCTTTGTATGTATCAATAGTTAACTCTCTCCCTGCTTCAGCAATGTTTTCTGAGGTGCTTTTTGTCTCATTTATCACTACACCTTTTGTAGCCTCACATTTGCAGAATTAAGTTGCTCTTGACGCTATTTCTCAGTGATGTGGTGAACCTGCCCTGTACTGTGCACTATTCCATCAGCTCCAGGTTGTGAGTGGGCCCAGCTTATTTGTTAAATTCTACCTGGGGATATCTTCATGCCATGTGGAATTACACAAAGCTGTCTGAATAACATCACTGCATTGCTTAGGTCTGTGTTCTGGCATTTAGATTAATGCAGGGGACTGAAAGAGAGAAACAGAGCTACCTGACTCATACTCCCTTGACAAACAGTGGGTGATGCACAAGCACTCCCTTTCAATATGCTTTCCTACTCTGCCTTTCTTTCTTCCTTTCTTTTTTCCTGTCTCTCACGATCTCTCGCTTTCCTTGTTTCTCATCAGTATCTCAGTAACCCTTTCTCATTCTGCTCCCAGCAGGGACGGAGAGACACCTCCCTTCCTCCCCAGATATGAAAGAAACAGATATACAAGAGAAAAAGGATTTGAAAAACAAACACCAAGGAGATCACATATCCTCAGTTTCCAAACTCACTCCCAGACCATTCACACACACACTCCCAGACCATTCACATGCTCATAACCAGACCATTCACACACACACTCCCAGACCATTCACATGCTCATAACCAGACCATTCACACACACACTCCCAGACCATTCACATGCTCATAACCAGACCATTCACACACACACTCCCAGACCATTCACACACACACTCCCAGATGATTCACACACTCACTCCCAGACCATTCACACACTCACTCCCACACCATTCACACACTCAGCACACTCACATTCAGACCATTCAATATTACATAGAACATAGAACAGAACAGAACAGGCTCTTTGGCCCACAATGTTGTGCCGACATAGCTATTCCCTCCTGCCTACAGAATGCCCATATCCCTCTATTTTTCTCTCATTTCAGTGCCCATCCAAGCCCTTCTTAAAGGCCCCCAATGAATTTGCCTCCACCACCCTATCAGGCAACGCATTCCAGGCATCCACCACTCTCTCAGTAAAAAATGTACCCCTCATGTCTGTTATTTAACACAACCAGATATACCAGGTGTGCACCAAAACATCACACTCAGACACATCAAAATTACCAGCCATTGAACCAAACATAATGCTCAGATGAGCCAAACATTACATCCAAACACATCAAGCAACACATCTCGATAACCAAGCATCACACAAGACGTCACGTTCAGGCATCATATCCAGATGCAGCAGACATCAGACTCAGGTGCAGCAGTTATCAGCCCCAGACAACTCACATACCAGACTTCACACTGCCTTCACACTCAGACACACTTACATTGTACACCCACATGTAATTATTTCCATATTTGGACACTAAACATTACTCCTAAGCAAGTCATATAGGATGATCATACCTCATTTTTACTAATCCATCCCCTTTCACAGAAACACTTTCTCAACCCCTAGCACTGAAACACAATGTCAAAGGCCTATTATGGTATTTGACGCCCTTTCATTGAGACCATGTTCCTTGTCTGCCATTGATTGAAGAAAACCCTTGACGAGACACACACTAAGTGACAGTGAGTGCAATCCAAAGATGCTTTGCAGCCCTAAATGTCAAAGCACGCTCCCTTCTGCCTGACCTGTTACTGAAGGAAGGCCTCCGGCAATGGGCCAAGCAGGGCCATGCCTCTACAATTATTGGCATCACAGTTCAAGAGGAAGCAAGAAGTAGATTGTTGGACGACAGGCGTGTTGTGTTATGCAGGTGTTACAGGGTATGCATGTCTTCCAGCTCCGAGCAGCCTAAATTCCACATTGACTTTTATTAACATGATGAATCAGTGCAGATCATTGAGTTAATGCTTGAGGAATCCAGTGATTCAAATGTGTAGTTAAAAAACATATGATAACAATTCTTTCACAAATTCTTTTCAAAAGCCAACCATATCCTTACAAGGCACAATGCCAATTTAATGCATCAGATCATATTACAATCGATTTTATTTTAAAGAGGTATATTTGCACATACATGTTGTTAAAGTTAACTGTGATTGAGGTAATCCACATCATTTTGGATTTAACTATTGTTTTGGTTTTTTTGACTGCAATCCTGGAGGGAATGATCATGAACATGGGAAAGGTGAAGCCTTTTAAAAATACAATTGTTTAAGCAGATTTTCTTTGATGGTAAGCATGATTGTTTAGAATACTTAATGAAAACCTTTCCAAGAGGGTGATTAGAAAAACTGCACAGCAGTTAGCCCTGCTGTCTCACAGTTCCCAGGACCTGGGTTCAATTCTGACCCTGGGTGTTGCCTGCGTGGAGTGTGCGCACTCTCTCTGTGACTACATAGGTTCCCCTAGGTGCTTCAGGTTTCTCCCACCTCCCAAAGACTCGCTCGTAGGTTAATTGGCCACTGCAAATTATCCAGTGTAGGAGAGTAGCAAAAAGAATCAAAGGGGAATTGATGGGCATGTTTGAAAGAATAGCCTTCAGTGAAAGGAGAGGGGGAATGGTATTGCTCTGCTGGCAACCAGTATGGACCCAATGGGCTGAATGGCCTCCTGTATTATAATCAGTAATTAAGAAAGATAATGAAAAGTAAAGAAATGATCCAATAAAACATCAGGCTGGATAAACAAGGGTTGGGGTCGGGGATCTCGTTAAGATCAATCTTACTTGTAGCGTTTGATTTTTCTCCACCTCTCCTGCAGGCTCTGATCTTTCTCACAGCCCCAGCCGCCTATCTCACTCTCTTCATCCAACTTGCAATAATCCTTCTGTCACTATTTATGAAGGATGGTGTTCACTAAATGTTGTTCCTCTCCAGTTTCACAGGTCCCATTCTAGGCCTCTCCCTTTCTGCTTTGCTCTGTGTTGAACTCTAGAAGCTTCAGACCACATATACTAATTCAATCTTTACATATCTCTAATTTCCAAACTCTTTAACTCGTTCATTTGTTCCTTTTCTCTTTAATTTACATTTTTAAACCCTCCCCCAGAGGGTTAGTTAATCATTAAACCATCAAACAATTTACTTATTCTTTTCTTGCATTCTGTTCCTCCTCAATACCACCCCTATGTTGGACCTAGGTGTGTTTACCTTTCTCAGCTTAACTGTACAATCAAGCCCAATATTCCTTCCACCCAAAGCTCACCAGAGTGGCCGGACCACAGGATGGCAAACAGCACCAGGGTGATTTTCTCCTTCCTGATCCATTTACATTGAGGCAAGCTGTCATTCCTTAACTGCAGCCCCAGCTAGTTTAACAAGAACCTAGAACATCCCGGTGGGGATATGTCAGTGCCAAGCCATGCAACACAATCACCTCACCAGGCATCTGGGAATTGGTCTTTACTTACATGCCTGACTCTGCTCCATTATCGACTACGGTGAAGCAACATTTGAGCCCTGGTGCCTACTCATCAGATCTCTGTAAGGTTGAGCCAGCTCCCTGATCCAGAGCAGCCCAGATCCATTCACCTTGATCATTTTGAGGGAAATCATGGCCTCTTGCCACTCCTTAAGTGGGTAACTGTGTGGATTTGATGCAAGGATAAGGCAGATGAAGCAACACATCCAAGATCAGGAAGAATTTTGCACTCCTTTATAACAGAACTAAATGCACCTTATGCCATTTTCTGTGTCCACTCTACAAGATAATGGATCCCATGATTACTCTGCCAACTATAAGCACTATTTAAAAATCAACTCAGTTTACTAATCAATTGAAACCTAGGCCTTGAAACAGTAAGGTGCCCAGAGAGGCACATTATTTCACCACCACATGGCAGACCAGTCATCATTTTGTTCAAGGGCTTGCCTCAAAACTCTATATCACACAAGTTCCAAAGCTCGCCCTTGCTGTTGAGCCGCTGATCCCACATCATGCCGTGGTTGAGCTAATATAAATGGAAATGGATTTTTGGGTCAGCAAGAGGGAGTGGTGCCCAAATCCTGTTCAGGGAAGTGCTATTTTTTCAGTATTTAACACACCCCTGTAAACCTCCTGCATCTGCTACCATATTGAAACCCTTTGCCTGTTTATTTCAAATACTGAAATCCTTTGCATGTTAATACATTTTAACCAGTGAACTAAAGACTGCATCCTTGTAAATTTCAACTTCCAGCCCCTCAAACTGGACATTCAGCAACCTAATAGTGAGAATTTCAGGTGCAAACAGGACCTGTACTGGTTCTGATACCTTCCCTCAAATAATCTGTTAAAACAGAACTGTTTAAACTCACAGATAAATAATGGTAAAGTACAGGACGATGGCCTATAGTGTGAAACACCATGCCTTGACGTTAGCTGGATACAAGGTCCTGAGGGGCTCCCTAACACAAACTGGATTAACAAGTTACCTTAGTATTCTATTTCCTTCTCGTCTGCATTCTCCTCTTTTGTTCTGGCAGAGAATTACACAGGGAGTCTCACTGTCCTGAGCTGGGGAGTAATCTGACCTTCCGTCCAGCCCTGCTCTGATCTCCTGTTACAGCATTATCCTCACTCCATGGTCAACATTGTTTTGCTGTTTATGTTTTTATTTATTATAGCTGCTTCCTGTGCTGAATGTTTTTGGTTGTCATTGTTCAGGATTTCCAGAATCCCACAGAGACAGCAATATTTCCCACCCCACACAGTGTTTTAGATGAAGCTACATCAAACTATGCAGACCCAAGGAGAAGGTTTAGGTACAGTTGAAAAGATAATTACAGTGTGCAATTATCCACCCTGTAGATCCTTGTGCACACTAAGGCGATGCACATTTTGATATAATTGGTGCTGGAAGACACAGGACTGCTGTGAAGTTGAAACACAATAGCACAAGGACCAAACAAGCAACTTCCTCTCCATGAATTTTCGTCAGTCATTTAAGAAGTGGGTGATGGAAAATTCTGGGGTTTTTTACCAAGAAACCAAGTTGATAGGGTTAAGACTTACAGCACAGGATGATGTCAATGTAGGGAAGAATGGAAGAGGATGGATGAGAAAGTATGGCTGACCAGGAAGTGGGAATCAATGGCTACTCGCCTTTGTTCCTGCACTTTAGTGCAATCAGCTGTGTCATCATTGATGACACTGCACACTCATTTTGAGTTAGAATATCATGGGTTAAAGTCCCACTCCTAGGACTTAAGCACTGTAATATCTTCACAAATGTATTAAGGCACGGTATGTGCACGGCAAATGAGCTTGTGGTTTATTTGCAATTTAGAACACTTAACCCATACATTGAGTTTTCCATCTCATGTCACATATTATGCTCCAATCAGTGTCATTATTCAAAGCAGGCACACTACAGGAATCTTCTGTCCACCAGGGCCACCAAATATCCAGACTCATAAATACAATACACTGTTTCCCACTTCACTAAAAGATATTTTTGTCTCTAACCCTTCTACATATTCAAGTATGAGTAACAAGTATCTTATCAATATAAACAATTCACGCGTCTTTACCTTGCTTTCTCTTTCAGATGTCTCATCCTATACCATTTTGGATACTGTTGGGAGGCACAACCTACCAGGGGAAAGCCACAGTGGTCAGGTCGCTGGCACCAAGTCTGGCTCTGTGGCTTGGAAGGGAAAGGTGGATTAGAGGAGAGCAATAGTGATAGGGGACTTTATAGTGAGGGGAGCAGACAGGAGATCCTGTGGAAGTGAAAGAGACTTCCGGATGGTATGTTGCCTCCCAGGTGCCAGGGTCAGGGACGTCTCCGATCAGGTCCACAGCATTCTACAGGGAGAGGATGAGCAGCCAGAAGTTGTGGTACACATTGGCCAGTGACCCAGGTTCAATTCCAGCCACTGTCTGTAAGAAGTTTGTACATTCTCCCAGTGTCTGCGTGAGTTTCTTCCGGGTGCTCAGGTTTCCTCCCACATTCCAAAGACGTATGGATTAGGACGTTGTGGGCATGCAATGTTGGCGCTGGAAGCGTGGCAACACTTGCAGGCTGACCTCAGAACACTCTACGCAACAAATGTATTTCACTGTGTGTTTCAATGTACATGTGACTAATAAAGAAATCTTACCAATGACATAGGTAGGAAAAAGGATGAGGTCCTGAAATGTGAATATGGAAAACTAGGTAGGAAGCTGAAAAGCAGGACCTCAAGGGCAGTAATCTCTGGATTGCTGACTTTGCCACGTGCCAGTGAGGGTAAGAATAGGTTGATTTGGAGGATGAATATGTGGCTGAGAAATTGGTGCAGGGGGCAGAGTTTCAGATTTGTGGATCACTGGGATTTCTTCTGGGGAAGGTATGACCTGTACAAAAGGGACGGGTTACACCTGAACTGGAGGGGGACCAATATCCTTGCGGGCAGGATTGCTCGAGCTGTTGCGGAGGGTTTAAACAAGTTCGGCAGGGGGATGGGAACCCAAGTCATAGGTCAGAGGATGGGACACTGGTTGATGCAACGTGTAGAGAGACTGTGAGGAAGGATAGGCAGTTGATAGAGCAAAACTGCAGTCAGTTGGATGGGTTGAAGTGTGTCTATTTTAATGCAAGAAGTATCAGGAACAAGGGTGATGAACTTTGAGCATGGGTCAGTACATGGAACTGTGATGTTGTGGCCATTACAGAGACTTAGCTGTCACAAGGGCAGGAATGGCTACTGGATGTTCCATCCAGGGTTTAGATATTTCAAAAGGGACAGGGAGGGAGGTAAAAGAGGTGGGGCAGTGGCATTGCTAATCAGGGATAGTATCACATTTGCAGAAAGGGAAGATGTCCTGAAAGGATCGTCTACTGAGTCAGTGTGGGTGGAAGTCAGAAACAGGAAGAGAGCGATCACTCTATTGGGAGTATTCTATAGACCTCCTCCACCCCCCCCCACCCACCCCCAAATAGCAACAGAGACACTGAGAAAAAGATTGGGAGGCAGATTTTGGAAAGGTGCAAAAATAACAGGGTTGTTGTCATGGGTGATTTCAACTTCCCTAATATTGAATGGCACCTCCTTAGTTCAAAAGTTTGGATTGGGCAGAATTTATTAGGTGTCCAGGAAGGATTTCTGACACAATATATGGACAGGCCGACAAGAGGAGAGGCCATTCTGGATCTGGTAGTAGGCAACGAACCTGGTCAGGTGTCAGATCTCTCAGTGGGAGAGCATTTCAGAGACAGTGACCACAACTCCCTGACCTTTACCCTTGCCTTGGAGAGAGATAGGAGAATACAGTATGAGAAAGTATTTAATTGGTGGAGGGGAAATTATGATGCTATTAGGCAGGAACTTGCAAGTGTAAATTGGGAGCAGAAGTACTCAGGGAAATGCACAGTGGAAATGTGGAGGTTGTTTAGAGATCACTTGCATGGGGTTCTGGATAGGTTTGTCCCATTGAGGCAGGAGAAGCATGGTTGGGTGAAGGAACCATGGTTGACAAGAGATGTGCAATATCTTGTGAAGAGGAAGAAAGAAGCTTGCTTAATGTTTAGGAAGCAAGGATCAGACAGGGCTCTAGAGAGTTACAAGGTAGCCAGGAAGGAGCTTAAGAATGGACTTAGAAGAGCTACAAGGGGGCATGAGAAGGCCTTGGCAAGTAGGATTAAGGAAAACTCCAAGGTGTTCTACTCGTATTTGAAGTACAGGAGGATGACTAGAGTGAAGATAGGACCGATTAGGGATAGAGGAGGAGACGTGTGCCTGGAGACAGAGGAAGTAGGGGACGTCCTTAGTGAATACTTTGCTTCAGTATTCACCTGTGAGAGAGACCTTGACATTGGTGAGGACAGCGTAAAACAGGCTGATAAGCTGGAACATGTTGATGTTAAGAAGGAGGATGTGCTGGAACTTTTGAAAAACATTCAGATAGATAACTCCCCGGGGCCAGATGGGGTATATCCCAGGATACTACAGGAAATGAGGGAAGAGATTTCTGAACCCTTGGCGATGGTCTTTGCATCCTCACTAGCCACAGTAGTACCAGATGATTGGAGGGTGGCAAATGTTATTCCTTTGTTCAAGAAAAGGAGTAGGGATAACCTTGGGAATTATAGACCAGTGAGTCTTACTTCAGTGGTGGGCAAATTATTGGAAAAGATTCTTAGGGACAGGATTTATGAGCATTTGGAGTAGCATAGGGATGTCAGCATGGCTTTGTGAGGGGCAGGTCAGGCACCACGATACTGATTGAATTCTTTGAGGATGTGACAAAACACATTGATAAGGGTAGAGCAGTGGATGTGGTGAATATGGACTTTAGTAAGGTGTTTGATAAGGTTCCGGTCGCGAGGGATGGGATCCAGGGAAACTTGGCTGTGTGAATTCGGAATTGGCTTGTCCATAGAAGGCAGAGGGTGGTTGTAGATGGAGTGTATTCTGCTTGGAGGTCAGCAACCAGCGGTGTTTTGCAGGGATCTGTTCTGGGACCCCTGCTCTTTGTGATTTTTATAAATGACTTGGATGAGGAAGTGGAAGGGTGGGTTAGTAAGTTTGCAGATGACATGAAGGTTGGTGGTGTTGTGGATAGTGTAGAAGGTTGCTGTAGATTACGACAGGATATTGATAGAATGCAGACCTGGGCTGAGAAGTGGCAGATGGAGTTCAGCCCAGAAAAGTGTGGAGTGATTCAATTTGGAAGGTCAAATTTGAAGGCAGAATACAGGGTTAATGGCAGGATTCTTAGCAGTGTGGAGGACCAGAGGGATCTTGGGGTCCAAGTCCATAGATCCCTCAAAGTTGCCGGGCACGTTGATAGGGTTGTTAAGAAGATGTATGTTGTGTTGTCCTTCATTAGCAGGGGGATTGCATTCAAGAGCCACGAGGTAATGTTGCAGCTCTGTAAAACCCCAGTTAGACCACACTTAGAATATTGTATTCAGTTCTGGTCGCCTCAGTATAGCAAAGATGTGGAAGCTTTAGAAAGGGTCCAAAGGGGAATTACCAGGATGCTGCCTGGATTGGAGAGCATGTCTTATGAGGATAGGTTGAGTGAGCTGGGGCTTTTCTCTTTGGAGAGAAGGAGGATGAGAGGTGACCTTATAGAGGTGCACAAGATGATAAGAGGCATAGATCGAGTGGACAGCCAGAGACGTTTTCCCCAGGGTGAAAATGGCTAACATGAGGGGCCATAATTTTAAGGTGACTGGAGGAATGTACAGGGCAGATATCAGAGGTAAGTCTTTTACACAAAGAGTGCGTGGAACGTGCTGCCAGGGGGCTGGTAAAGGCAGATACATTGGGGACATTTAAGATACTCCTAGATAGGCACATGGATGATAGAAAAATGGAGGGGTATGTGGGAGGGAATGGTTAGGTTGATCTTAGAGTAGGTTAAAAGGTCGGCACAACATCGTGGGCCAAAGGGCCTGTACTGTGCTGTAACCTTCTATGTTCTATGTTCTGATAAATGATTTTCAGTGTCTTCATGAGTTTTAGTGTTGAACCAACTTTTGGATTGTTTGGTTCTGGATTTAAACTCAAAGAAAGTTTTGCTTCTTGGTCAGATTTATTTGGATTTGACCTTTCATTTCCTAAAGCCTGAACCAGATCCAACTCTGACACAACTTCAAGATCAAGTGGTTCACCATCCAGACTAATTTCATCTTCAGCAGATAGCAGTTGGTCTACCTGAGCCTTTTGGATTTTGTCCCAAATTTTCACAAAATATCTCCTGGTTCCACACACTTTTATTCATATTATATTTTCTTATGACATAGAAGGAGACCATTCAGTTTATGCTGGCATGCAGAGCAATCCCACTAATTCCATCCCCCGCCTATTTTCCAGTAACCAACTCTGTCACACATGTGCCCAATTCTTCTTCCACCCACCTGCACTGTGGGTAATTTACAGCAGCCAAGATACATACGAACCAACATATCTTTGGGATAAGGGAGGAAACCAGAGCATCCAGGGTCTACTGGGACAACTTGTAAACTTTAAGCAGATAGCACCAGAGGTCAGAACTGGCCCAGGGTCACTGGGCCGTGAGACATCCGCACTACCTGCAGTTGCACTGTGCCATCTTTATCATCATTCCTACCTCACACTTGTGCGGGTTTGACTTGCCATCTGTGCTAAGAACACAAATGCATTTGTTTTCTTTCAAACCAGTCTAGTTAGTGTTTGTAGTGAATGCTTCTGTTCAACTCTGGAAGCCAGATTTGATCAAACAACCATGTTCTTAATCTTCTCTTCAGCAAAGGTGCTGCAGGCCTGTGCCTTGTGAGGACACGAGGGGCTGTAGTACCACTGGAAAATGGGCAAGCGACATTTCACACTGAGCTTTGAATGTCCTTGAAACATTCTTTCTTGACAGCGACTTCAACTATTCTACCTGATCCTTTGACCAGACCATTTGATGCCAGGTGATATGTAGGAACAAGAGTATGGTTGGTACCATTCTGCTTGATAAAGTCTGTGAACTGAGCTGATCAAAAGTGAGGACTATTGTCAGGACTGAGCTCTTCATAACATGCACATGAAGATCTCGACTCCACTGCAGTGCGATCAGTGGTGGCACACGAACCATGTCCCCATCAGTACCAGGAAATTGTCATTCCCTTTCTTCACATGTGTCTATGGGTCCTCTGAAAAGGACAAGCAGATTATGACCATGACTGCAAATGAGCTTTTGGTGCATTGTTCCCATAATTTTTGGCAAATGCTGCATTTGATCACCAGTAATTTAAGGTCACTGAACAAACAGGGCCTATAAACAAAGTGTCTTGCAATAGCATTCATACTACCAATTCCTGTGTGTTTAATGTGAAGTTCAGCCAAAAATCCTCTCTCACCATGAAACCTACATATTGTGGCCCCTCCTGTTGCCTCCCTGTTCACATGAAAATCCACAGCAAAGATTGTGGAACAGTTTCAGTTCCTCAGCTACACAGAGATCAAATTCTGTCCATCCTTCCAGTCAGTTCATGGGCATTCTTCCACGCTGAGACTTTCTGGGTGTTGTCTGTGATTTCCGACATTGCCAGTGTAAAGTCCTCATTGCATTTAACATGCAGATCAATAAACAAACTGCTAAAGAACTCAGCGGGTTGAGCAGCTGCAGGGTCTTGACCCAAAATGCTAACAATTCCTTTCCCCCCACGGATGCTGCTTGACCCTCTGAGTTCCTCCAGCAGTTTGTTTTGTGCTCCACATTCCAGTATCTGCAGTCTCCTGTGTCTCCATTTAACATGGGGATAATGTTTTCATTTCCAACAGCAGAGTTCTCTCATGGTAGCCACAATGGAGCATTCCCAACGGCTGCTTGGAACCACCATGTTTTAGTTCTAATTCATACTGCTTGGTCTGGGTGGTTAGATTGCCCACCTTTGATGTCACTATAGTAGCGATTACTGATTACCTAATATCAATGTTAGCTTAAAATTGTTGCAAGGGTCTATCTGAAAAAAACTGAAGGAATTTCTTGATTTCCATTGTTATTTCAAGTGTTTCTTTCTCTCAACTTGTGCATAACTGCTTTCCCTTCCCCATCGCTCATCATGAGTCCTATCTCTGCACCTACACCAGAAACTGACAACTCGCATTCACTATTGCAATGAACAAAGAGAACTGCGCTCACTTTGCATTCCTTGCATTCATTACATGCATGGTGTTAATCTGCTCCACATCCATTTCACATCCTTTTTCAACCAGTGATGAAATGGTCTAAGCACCATTGCAGAATCTGGAAGGAAGTGTGTATTATATTGCACTATCCCCAGTGACAACTATCACCCAGCTACATCTTCAGGCTTTGCACATCGTTGATGGCCTCTGGCTACTTCCTTCCCTAATTGTAGGCCAATAGCCACGGCCTTCAAACCAAAGTACACATCTCTCTCTGCAAAAATGAACATTTGCTTTTCTTCAGCCTCACATTGTGCTGGTGTAACCCCCTGAATAATTCCTCCCATATCAGAAGATTTTCTTCTTCTTGTGCTTGTGGCAATCTATAGAGCAATTTGGTTACACAAGCAATGATCCACTCCATGGAAAAATGTTATCCATGACAATTCATGGGCAAAGACTTGACTCCATAGGATAACTTCATGTACAAATGAAGCCTTTTGTGATGTTGACAGTCAGGTACACTGCTGATTTTGGTCAACATTCATTCTTTGCTAGATAGGGGAGATGTCCAATTTTGCGAATACCTTTCGCCCTGCTAATTCTGTGTACTGGTGCATAGCTGATATTGTTCAGTTTCAATGGCTTTATTTAATATAACTTTGTAATCTCCACACAGCCACACAATTTTGTCTGCCTTAGGCACAACCAGTATTGGCATAGACCACTCATTCTTGTCTGTTTTCACAAGCTGTTTTGTTGTAGCCTATCCAGTTCCTTCACAACTTAACACTTTAGGGTAGGAGGGATTGATCGAGACTTGCAGTAGACCAGCTTTGTATTTGGTCTAATGCAAATGTAGGCACCATAATCTGTTATGTGAGTGTAACCATCTCTCAACATATCATCATGTCTTATCATTCCTTCTCAACAATGTGTCAAGGCTTGACTTTGAATCATCATTGATGAAAACATTCTCCCAATCTGGCATGAGTTTTTTGTCAGCCAGTCTTTCTGTATCAAAACTGTCCTGTTTATATAGTTTGCTGCTATGGTGAGAAGCTGTGATCACTAAGGGTTCTGTTGTACTGTGAATTCCGTCCAACTCTCCACCAGATTAGGTTTCCAGGGCAACGTTTTCTATCAGTGGTATCTGGATGAATTTGTTAAAATATCTTGATTCATTCCTGAAGAGTGTGCAGCAGAGTCATTTCACATGTCATTGCGATGTGTAAGTCAACGCATCACTTAAAGCTGCCTGTTTACTGCTGTTACCTAATAATAATATGCAATCCCATTTTTTCATTTCCTGAATGAATTTCCAAGCAATGAAGTCCTCTTTTCTATTGTTGTTTCAAAATTGACTCTAGAACTGTTTTTGATGATGGCTTTGGCTTTGGAACTGCAGGCTGTTGAAATGTGATCTTTCTTTTTGCAGCTGAAACATTTAGCTGTTTTTTCACTGACCAGACCACAGCAAGTGACGGTCATCGCAACTTACTAAACTGGACTCATCAGATTTGGTTTTGTAGCCTTGAATTTTGCTCCAGCTCGCTGACTGTGGACTGTAGCTTTGCCCATCATTTGGGTGGACAAAATTCTCCAACATCCTTAGATGCCATTTCCATGAAACACAGAAATTTTATATGTAAGTTCAAGCATCAAGCATTGCATGCTGAATGTGTTCATCTGCCAATGAAGATACAATCCTACCACATCAGGCTTCATCTAAAAGGACACCAGTCCTGCAAAGTAAGGATATACTCTTTAATGAAACAATGTATCCACTAATCGTCTCACCCTGCTTCACACATCTTATTCCAAACCTGCTGCTTTCAGTGATTTCTTGCTGCTTTGGACTAGTGATCATCTCGTTTCTGCACATTACCTGTAAACAAGATATCTTTCATCTTGTGTGGCACAAGAAGAATTGTTGCCTGCCTAATCACATCAAGAGTATTGCCTTTTTACGCTCACATATTATATCACGTTGGGCTCTCATAATATCACCTTCTCCTTCAGTGTCTACAATATTGTTTACTTTAAAGAGCATGTCCATTCACTTGATATATGAGCTGAACAATTCCCAAGCTCAATCATACATGCTGAGGTTCTGATGTCGCTGGTCAGGACAGCCATAGTGTTCTGCACTTCTTCGACAGTAACACAGCTAAACTTGGTACATACAATAGTCCAGTGATAAGTCAATGCCATTGTCTCTTGTCACTGTGGCTTGCTGTGCTAGTGCTCTTGTTGGTACACTTGGAGACCTTAGACAAGTAAGATTTCATAGAAGTGGTTATAGGAAAACAATGTAGGAAATTATTTTTGGTGTTACAAGCTCAGGTAAAGCCTACTTTACCTGAGCTCAACCTGAGTTCTTTAGCAAAGCTAAAGAAAATGGCATGACATCCCATCCTTTTCTCTGATTTTTAATGTCTCCAAAATGTATTAGGCACCATATGGATACATCAAAAGAGCTGGTGGTTTATTAGCAAAGCAGAACATTTCATCTATAGGCATGTTAAGCCATCAAAGTTCTGCCACAGACTGTGTGTTCTAGTCAGTGTCATTGTTACTGAGTGGCACATCATAGGATTCTCTTGACCAATAGGGTCACAGGATGTTGACACTCATAGATACACTACAGTCACAAAGATTAAGCATGACAAACAGTGCAGGTATTACTGTACCATTGGAGGACTGTCCTCTGGATGAGCTGTTCAACCTGTTCTTCCAGGTACATGTACACAATTACATGGCAATATTTGGAAGAGGAGCAGGGAAGTTATCCCAGGGGTCCTGCCTAATGTTTATTCCTCAATCAACAATCCAATATACATTATCTGCTCATTAGCACATTGTTGCTTGTGGAAGTTGGCTGTATACAAACTTGGCTGTATACAAGTTGCCTGCTATGTTCCCTGCATTAAAACAGTGATTACACACCAAAAGTACATAATTGACTGCAAAGTGCTTTGGAACATGCTGATGCTATAATTCATGTTACATAAATGCAGGACTTTTCTTTTCTGCTCCCAGCACCAAACATCAGGGCCAACGGTAGCTCCTACTTGATACCAAAGAGGGTGATACTTTGCTGAGACCAAGAATTTTCATAACAGTTTCTTAAAGTCAGGAATTGCCACATACAATAGAGTTTGATTCCCACTCCCAGACCAACAGCACCACCAGCTAGGAGTTGAGAGCAACACTGTCAGTATCAGAACCAAGCACGCAAACAAAAGTGGAAGAGACTCTAGCTGTGAATTGTGGCCAGATCTTCAGCTGACATGGCCCCAAGCTTTGAAACTCCCTACTTTATGCCTCTCCTAACTCCTTTCAGGTGCTTCTATCTTTTGGAACAAACTATTGGTCATCTCCTCTAATATCTCATATGGCTTATTGGAAAATTTTGTCTGATAATGTTCCTGTGATGTATCCTGGAGCATCTTGCTCCATTATAGGTGCTATACAAACACAAACCTCTCAGTTTATTACACCTTCCCCCCCCACAACCCACCCACCCACCTACCTTCCCCCTCTCACCTGGACTCACTTATCACCTGAACTCACCTATCACCTGCCTGCGTGTGCTCCTCCCCCTCCCCCCACCTTCTTATTCTGGTTTCTGTCCTCTTCCTTTCCAGTCGTGATGAAGGGTCTCAGCCCGAAATGTTGACTGTTTATTTCCCTCCATGGATGCTGCCTGACCTGCTGAGTTCCTCCAGCACTTTTTGTGTATTGCTCCAGATTCCAGCATCTGCAGAATTTCTTGTGTCACAAGATTTTGTTGTTTTATTGCTTCCTGTATCTTTTTGGTATTGGTATTGTCATATCATAGAGTCATAGAGTTGTACAGCACATAAAAAGGCCCTTTGACCATACTTGTCCACACTGACCAAGATGTACATTCAGGCTAATCCCATTTCCCAGCATTTGGCCCTTATCCTTCTATCATTCTGTCTTTTCCTCTCTCCCATCAAGCAGAAGATACAGGAGCCTGAGGGCACATACCACCAGGCTCAAGGACAGCTTCTATCCCACTGTGATAAGACTATTGAATGGTTCCCTTATATGATGAAATGGACTCTTGACCTCAGAACCTACCTTGTTGTGACCTTGCACCTTATTGTCTACCTGCACTGCACTTCCTCTGTAGCTGTGATACTTTACTCTGTATTGTTATTGTTTTTACCTGTACTACTTCAATGCACTCTGTACTAACTCAATGTAACTGCACTGTGTAATGAATTGACCTGTACGATCGGTATGCAAGACAAGTTTTTCACTGTACCTCGGTACAAGTGACAATAATAAACCAATACCAATACCAAACTCTTGTCATCCACATACCTGTCAACATACTTCTTAAATGCATCTAATGCCTCAACCACTTCCTCTGGCAGCTGGTTCCATATATCTACCATCCACTGTGTGAAAAAGTTGCCCCTCAGGTTCTTATTAAACATTTCACCTCTAACCTTAAAATTATGTCCTCTAATTTTCGAGAGATTAACAGTTTCTTTAATTATCATATATTTGAACCTCTGGATCTATGTATTCTTACTGCCTGGACAGAAAGTGCAGACCCCAACTCCTTGCCATACCTCTTAATGTGTCTTACTTCTTACCTATTTCATTAAGTTGCAGCTGACTCTCTTTGCCCATTCTGCTGACCTCTGTTGTCCTGAAGCCTTTTAGGGAGTGAGGCCATAAATTGTTGTAGGCTGTCAAGTGAAATGGACAGCCGAACAAGGTTTAAAAATAGTTTGGTTCTTTCAAAATTAAATGCACTATGTGATGTTTGAACAGCTGGAGGACCATTCTCATTCCCAGTGCTCATTTGTTCATTTGTTGGTTTGCTTTGAGTTGTCAAAGATCAAAAAATAAAGCAATTCAAATGCTTTCTCCTTGATTTCTGCTGGTCACCAATCACTCTTGTGATAAGACACCTATACTCCTCTGATTCTGGCATACTGTACATCCTGGGTTTTAATTGCTTCTCCATTGATGACCATGCATTCAATTAGCAAAGCACTGAAATTCCCTACCTAATCCTCACTGCCTCTCAACCTATCTCTCCTTCTCTGAGTCAGTCCATAAGCTCTATCTCTTTAATTGAGCATTCGTCATTGGACTGATGGCTTATCAGCTAATTGTCAAATGTTTGTTTGATGATGCCCCTGTGAAGTACCTTGAGACATTTTTGTACGCCAAGGTGCTATATAAAGGCAAGTTGTTGTTGTTATTATATGTTTCTATGTTTTATTATTATTAAAGTTGTAACTATTCCATGGTCATCAAATATATTCCAAAGTTTTCCACCAATTTGATCACTTTGGTTCTTCCACACAATTTGGACTTTGTGATGATGCTGTTTGGTCCGTCACAGAGACAATATGAATTTGACCAATCTATAAAGAAAGTACAAGAGTTACTCTTTTAATGAACAATGTTAACAATTGCCAAGATTTGTAAGTGGGTTAGGAGTAGAGTTGCATAGAAAGAAAGACATGAATGAAATGAAATTTCCTAAAGTGCAAATATAAAACTCGATGGGGGCAGTTTTAGCCCTGGGTGATTTTGTAAGTTGAGCACTTTCAATTCAGCCACTGATTGTACAATTCCATTGCCTTCAATGGAAATTAAAATGGGGAGGAATGTATGAGGGCAACTGAATGGATAATGACTATATTACACAGATATCCAAAGTCAAAATTATGTGGAAGAACCAAAGTGATCAAATTGCTGAAAAGCTTTGGAATATATTTGATGACCATGGAATAGTTACAACTTTAATAATAACTACACCAACAACTTGCCTTTATATTGCATCTTTGGCATCCAGAAATGTCTCAAAGTACTTCACAGCAACATTGTCAAACAAAATTTGACAATGAGCTAATGAGTAGTCCAGTTACCAAACATACTAATTAAAAAGTTAGAACTTAGGAACTGTCTCAGAAAAGGAGACATAGGTAGAAAGGCAGTGAGGATTAGGCAGGGAACTCCAGTGCTTTGCCAGTTGAATGTAGGTAACGACAAGTGTTAGTCTCACTATTGTTGAAATAAATATTCAGGAACTAATAGCAGCACGTTTGGAAAATTGTAATCTAATCAAGCAGAGTTGGCCTGCGTTCATGAAGGAGAAATCATGTCTGACAAATTTATGAGAGTTTCTTGAGGAAGTCTTGATCAGAGCGGATAGAGGGGAACCAGAACAGTATTCGGACTTCCAGAAGGTGCTTGACTAGGGGCCACACAAAAGGTTACTTTGCAAGATAAGAGCCTTTGTTGGGAAGCAACGTACTGGTGTGGATAGAGGACTGGCAAACAGGCAGGAAGTAATGAGTAGGGATAAAGAAGTTATTTTCAGGATGGCAACCTGCGAACAGTGGGTCCCACAGGGATTAGTGCTGGGACTGCAACTATATTAATGACTCGGAAGAAGGAAGCAGATGCATGGCAGCCAGATTTGTGGATGACACAAAAGTTGGTAGGAAGGCAAGTCACAATGAGCATACAAAAAAGTTTACAGAGAGATATTGTTAGGTGAATGGGCAAAAAGTTGGCAAATGGAGTATAATGTGGGAAAATGTGAAGTTGTTCATTTTAGAAGAAGCTAAAGAACAGAGTATTATTTAAATGGAGGAAAGACTGCAGAAAGCTCCAACACAAAGAGATTTTGGGGTCCTTGTCTATGAAACACAGAAAGCCAGCAAATAGATGCAGCACATTATTAAGAAGGCAAATGGAAAACTGGCCCTCATTTCAAAGCATTTAATTATAAAAGTAGGGAGATCATACTGCAACTGTACAAGGTACTAGTGAGGCCATATCTGGAGTACTCTGAGCAATTTTGATCTCCCTTTTTAAGGACAGATATTATTTCATTGGAGATGTCTTGGAGATGATCATGGGTACCGGGGTTTGTCTTACATGGAAAAGTTAATCAGATCGCAACTCTACACATTGGAGTTTAGAAGAAGAGATGTGATCACTTGAAACATTTAAGATTCTTAGAGAACTAGACAGGGTTGCTGCTGAGATAATGTTCCCCTTCATATGAGAATAAGAATAAGAGGGTGCATGATTAAGAGTTAGACGAGGAAGAATTTCTTCTCTCAGAGGGTTGTGAGTCTTTGGAACTCCTTGCCACAGAGAGCTGTGTGGGCAGGATCTGTGGGGTATACTTAAGGCTAAAATAAATGGATTTCTAATCAATCAGAAAATCAAAGATTATGTGGAAAGTGGACTTGAGGAACATTGGATCAGTCATGATCCTTTTGAATAGTGAAGCAGGCTTGAGGGGTTGAATGGCTCCTGTTCCTTATGATATAATTGGGGTATACCCATGCAAAAGCTGTTGGGTATCTGCACTCTTCATAACACTAGATGGCTGGTCTGAGCTATTGGAGCTTACCTTGGTTTCTGGAGATACCAGGCTGCACAACCCCAGGCTGGTAGATCTCCCTCAGCTACAAAAGAACCCTTTGTTTGGTAGCAGCCTTCCTAATCCAAGGGAATGTCCTTATTCATCATTAAGAAATTAGATTTGGAGATGCCAATCTTATCAGCAAATCAACACTCATCATGCCACACAGGCTAAGCCTGTTTGAAGGCCGGCAGATGTAGAACTGCCCAGTTACCCATCCCATTAGCCCCACTGTCATCACATTTGCTGGTGGGAGAGTCAGGGGTGTTTCCCATTGTGGTCAGGGGTGGCAGAAGGAAGAAAGTTCCACGCCCATCTCGCTCCAGGGATGGGGTCTCTGAGGCAGGCGCAAAGTCATTGTCTTAGACCCATTAAGGAGAGAACAGCATGCCTTCTAAATACTGAAAAGCTGGAGGCCCTCTGGTCCAAAGAGGCTTGAGGGTCTGTAGATCATAAAATGTCACAACAGTACAGAAAATAACTCTAATAGTTAAAGTAATGCTGGACTTTATACCTGAAGGACTGAAGTGGAAGAGGAAGGAGTTATGCTACAGCTGTATAATGCCAGGTTAGACCACACCTGTTATACTGTGAGTGACTCAGGGCAAATGATGACCTTGGAGAGTGTGCAGCAAAGATATATCAGAATGATAGGTGGATTACAAGGGTTAAATTATATGGACTGATGACAGAAACTCTTCTCTGATGTTTCGAAGGTTAAGGAGGTCGTTAACTGAAATTTTCTAAATTTGAACTGTTAGGGGGAGAGTGAAAGAGAGAGAGTGAGAGAGATGGAGAGAGAGACAGACAGACAGACAGAGAGACAGAGAGAGAGAGAGAGTCTGAGGCCAGGTTTTTCACTTTCACTGTCAGAACACTCATCTGTATATGGTATTGAAAGCCAGATCAACTGTTAATTCTCAATGTAAGGCTAATAAATTCTGTTAAGCAAAGGTATTAAGGGATATGGGGAGAAGACAGTCATAGTATCACTGGAGTTGGAATAGGCTTGAGGGGCTAGATAACCCAGTGCTGTCCTTCTGTTGCTATATGGAGTAACAAAGCAGATACTGCATCAAACAGCAGACTGATATTTCAGAAACATTGTCAGAGGCCCAGGAATTTTAGGCCCCTTCAATGTACACAGAAATATTGTCCAGGAAAAAAAACTGCCTTGCACAGAAGGTTTGGATCAACCACTGTTACTACAAACCACTCATAACAAACTGCTAATTCAAAACTCGTGACAACAAGCTGCTTCATCACAAACGGAGGTTACACAATCAGTAATTCTTACCCTTTAAATAAGCAGCTGCTTCAGCAGTTACACAATGAATAAGGAAGAAAGAAAAGAATTTACTTGCATTTTTATAGCACCCTATCGTGCCTCTCAGAAACATCCCAAAGTATTTCACTTTCAATAAATTGTTTTCTTGTGCGGTCACTGTTGCTATGGTGGCAAACTTTATACATTTAGACACTGAGTTACTCTTATGGTGCTAAATAAACAGGAACTCAGTACAGTTACATGGTGATGGTTCTGCTTCCTAAAATGTCCAAGGGGTGGCTGTTTTGGAAGAGGGGAGATGAAGCGTTTCAGTGTAATCTTCCAGTTTCGTCCTGAACTGTTGCTACAAGAGCAGATTGCAGCTGCCTTATCAAATCATAATGCAGAAGGAGACCATTCAGTCCATCGAGTCCTTGTCGGTTCTCTGAATTGTTCTACAGTCTGCCCCATTCCTCCACTTTATCCCTTTGGTCCTGCAAGTTTAATTCCTTCAAGTGCCTATCCCTTTTACTTTTGAAATGATTGTTCACCATCCTCATAGGTAGCAGGTTCCAGGTAATTGTCAATCTCTGCAGAAATGACTTCTTCATATCCACCCTATGTCTCCTGCCCAAAACCTTAAATCTATCTCCCCTGGTCCTTGGACCAAGAACCAATGGAAACATCTTTCCTTTGTCTGTTTTATTACCTATCATAACCTTCTTCACCTCTGTCAAATCTCCTCCAACCTCCTTTGATCCAAGGAGAACAACCCAGTTTCTCAAACCAAACCATGAAGCTAATATCCTTCTTTGAAGGAACTCCTCTGGTAAATCTCCTCTGCAACCTTTCAGAGACCTTCACATCCTCCCTGAAGCACGATGACCAAAATTGGATGCAGTTTTCTAATAGTAGCCTAACCAATGCTTTATACAGGGTTAAGTATAATTTCCCTGCTTTTATACTTATGAAGCCTGAGATCCCATACACTTAGCTAACAGTTCTCCCTATGTGTGCTGCCACCTTCAAAGATTTTTGCACATGAACTTCCAGGCCCCTCTGTTCCTACATTCTGTTTAGAATTATGTATTAAGTCTCTTTTGTCTCTCCCATCCCTTCTGTCAAAATTCTCTGTACTAGATTCCATCTGCCACTTGTCTTCCCCTCCTGCCAGCCTGTCTATGTTCTGTTTCTCTCACCCTTGACAAATTTTGAAAGTTTACTCTGCATTTCAATGTTCAAGTCACTTATGTAAATAGAGAAGCTGTGGTGCCACCCCTGACACTTGGGAACACCAGTCCCTACTGTTGTTCTGTTTGAAAAACAACCGTTTACCAGAACTTGCTGCTTTCTATCCAATTTGACATTGGCCTTCCTAAGATAGAGGGATATGTGGGAGGAAGGGGTTAGATAGTCTTAGGAGTGGTTTGAAGGTCGGCACAACATGGTGGGCCGAAGGGCCTGTATTGTGCTGAATTGTTCTATGGTTCTATTTCATGAGCCTCAGTTTCATTAAGCAGTGTTTTCTGTGGTAGTTTATCACTCAGACTCCACAGCATCCACTGCATTCCTTCATCCAGTGATTCAGTTCGTTAGCCAAATACAATCTGCTTTTACAAATCTGTGCTGGCTCTCCTTAATTAACTCAAATCCCGCAAAGTCTCGGTTAACTTTCCCTGATTAAAGCCTTCCACACCATGATGTTGAATTGTCCACCCTGCAGTTGCTAGGAATATACTTACACTCTTTCTTGTACAGTCCCCTGACACCTCCACCATATCTGGGAAAGACTGGATGTTTATGGCAGGCCATTCCAACATTGCAACCCCCACTCCCCAACACTTAGTGACCCGGGATACAAGCTATCTGGACATAAGCACTCTAAGCATTGCCAGTTTTTCCAGTGCACTCTCCCAATCAACTTCCACCCCACCCACTACCTCCACCACTCTTTGCTTCTACCAATAATTTGTCAGTATCTTCTTCCTTGGCAAGTACTGACACAATGTACTCATTAAAGCTTCTAATCCTGCCCTTGGTTCCCAAGCTATTTTATGTTTGTTAACCTCACATCAGCTTTCCGTTCCCATTTACTCTCCCCTTCTTCCTCAAGCTACCATCTCTTAATTACAAATTTTTCTGTCAACCTTTGGTTCTATTTTACCCTGACTAGCTGCCATCTCAACCTGCTGAGGTTGGCCCTTCCTAATTTAGAAGTAATAATTTAAGTTGTAATGAAAAGAGAAAATGCTGGAAATGCTCAGCAGGTCCAGGAATATCTGTGGGGAGAGAAAAATAGTTAACTTTTCATCAAGCAGTAACATTAACCCCGTTCCTCTCTCCACGGATGTCCCATGACCTACTGTGTACTTCCATTATGTTTGGTTTCCATTTCATATTTTCAGAACCTGGAGTATTTTAGCTTCAACCTAAGATTATTCCCTGCCCTTCCTCATTACCAATCTAAATTTTATGATGCAATGATTGCTCATATCCAAGTTTTTTCCCTACTGACATTTGGTCTACCTCATTTCCCTGCACCAGATCCAGCAATGCCTCCTTCCTAGTTGGCCCAAGAACATACTGATCAAGGAACTTCACCAGAACACATTTCAGAAATTTCTCCCCACCCCCCCCCCCCTCCCTTTACTCTAACATTGCCTCAATCAACATTTGGGTAGTTAAAAGTTCCACTCTGTTGTTCTTGCACACCTCTGCAACTTCCCTCCATGTTCCTCTCACAACCTGAATGCCTGCATTATGACTCACCCTTAATCCACAAGTTGTTCCATCATTTACATTGTACGCTAGGAATTTGAAGGATGGTCTTTATTTGTCTGCATGAATGGAGCTCCGTGAATACCAAAGAATTTCAACACCTTCCAGGCAAAGTAGCCTGCCTGCTTGCCCAGCCATTCCTCACCCTGGAGATCTACATCTGCAGTCCTTTGTTTCTCTACACCATCTAGCGCTGGCACATTGTTGTGTGCACTACCTACAATACACATTGCAGCATTTTGCCAAGGCTTCATCGACAATGGCACCTCCCGAATCCATGGCCTTGTCCACTTTGAAGGAGAAAGCAGCAGACACATAGGAACACCAACACCCATGGGTTCCCCTCCAGATCAATTTGGCTATTGTTGTTCCTTCATTGTTGCTAGGTCAACATCCTGTAACTCTCATCCCCAACAGGAATGTGAGTATACTTTTGCCACACATACCGCTGTGGTTTCCAACCGCTTACTGAAGCCAAATTCAGTAAATGCTGCCTTTTGGGAAGAAGAAAAAAATCTAAAATTGATTGGCATTAATTTCAACAAATGCATGCAATTCCATGCTGGTTTAAGCCTTCCACTGGCTTTCTGTTTCCATACTTTTTCTTCTTCATCAAGCCCCCAACACCAAACTGGAGTTCAGTCCCACAGGTGCTGATCACCTTTTGCAGATACTATGACAACGTTTGATAGGCATTTGAACAGGTACTTGGATAGGAAAGAAGTAGAGGGATATGGGCCGAATGGGGGCAACTGGGATTAGCATGGACAGGCATCATAATCTGAATGGATGAGGAGGGCCATACGTTTCTATAATTCTATGGTTCCTTGCATGCGGGACAAACAACAACTCTTTAAGCATAAGCCTAGCTGCTGAGATTTAGAACTGATCCTTCCTGGTCCTCTGACTGCACAGTAGGGGAACCTCCCGACTCAGAAAAACTGCCTATTCAAACAATATATATAGTTTTCTTAAATGGCCAAAGTTTCCCCCCCAATAAAAGAGGTATCCAAGGAGCAGTGGCGTTGCTAGGCAACTGGGCCGCAGGAGCAGACGGCGGGCCTTCCTTCGTGCTCTGGTGACTCGCACACATGACTTGACCTGGAGGCGCTCTGACCTGTCAGCTTGTCAGTCCGCTTGCTGCTAATATGATCTTGTGTCGAGCAGAGTACAGGCACCTAAAGCCAGTCGTGGGGATTCTCAAGCTCGTGTCCCTGCATTAGGGAGAGTGTCAGCGATATCAGACGTACAGGAGGCTCTGATCACAACAGGGCAGGCTGGACAAAACTAGGCGGCACAAAGCCAGAGGCCACCGGGCCTCTCTCAATAGGAGTTTTAAATCAAACTATTCCCAGTAGTATAAAGTACTTACTCTGAAAAAATAATTCACAGCTTGCAAACAAACAAAAGGTGATTTGCACACTCCCTTGGCTATGGCACAATTCAAGGTTGTTCCAATTCCCTCATGGGCAACGTTATATTTTTTTCTACAAACACAGACCCCAAGGAACAATTCTGTTCTCCTCCAAAACACAGAGGGAAGAAGAAGTGCAGAATTTCCAGACTGTGCCAAATTGTAGGTTCTGCTTGACCTGAAACCGATCTCAGACACAAACCAGCCCACACAAGGCAGACCTCCCCCTCCATGGTTTATGGTTTCATGGTGGTACTTGCCAAGTTTTAATAAAGTGCTTCAGGTCTGAACAGTCTGGCCGAACACAGCACAGAATAAGTCTCCACTCTGGGTCCACTCAGCATTAGGAATCCAGTTAAATAAACCTGCTTCTGCTGAATAAACAGAAATTCTGCACAATTGCACAGTTGGGATCCTTACCCAATTAAATAAGCTCCCTGGTATTCCCCAATTCTGAAGCTGCACAGTTTGTTCTTCCCCATCGGTGACAGGGAAGCTCAGTAACGAGGAGCCAGGAGAACCAGCAGGCACAGATGCGTGCACTGAGGGAGTAAATTTCTTAGAAAACATGGATGTCTGAGTCACATGAAGGATTCACTCCAACAGGGATTCTCACTCCCACTACTACTACTCTCCCTGCTGAGGATCAAACTCCTTCCGGGGCTTCCACTCCCACTAGCTCCTTCATTGCTCCTGGCTTGCTTTCTTCTCCTGGACTCCTATTCCTGCTGGGTCTCCTGGTCCTATGGGAAATCCCATTTGCTGGGTCTTCCAGTCCTGCTGGGACTTCCACTTCTGTGGGGCATAGCCCTGGAGTGTTCCCCCTCTTTCTGGCTTTCCTGTTCCTGCTAGGATGGCCCCTCCTGCTGCTTCTCTTTCTCCTGCTGGAACTGCCCCTTCTCTGTTGCTTCTGTTGGGACTGCCTCTCCAGCACATCTCTTGCTCCTTATGGGACTCCCACACCTGCTGCTGCTTACATCAACAGAGACAATGCTCCAACAGCCTGCTTCACATGTCCATGTCAGTCTGAGTCCAAGTTTGATGGCCGTCGATATGGGTTTGCAGGCGTGCTCCCCTTCCCGAGGGGAACGAAAAGTTGCAGGTTCTGCCTGCCCACTGATGTTGCAAGCAGCAGTCAGATCTCCAAGCCTGAACCTCATTGGAGCAGTAATGAAAAACAGTCACTCAAGAATTCATTGCACCCTCTGATCCCACACAAGCAGCAGGTTCCTGAGCTATCCTGGGATCTCCTGGCCAGAGGATACAATCATAGGAGCTGGGGAGCCAGAAGGACTCACTCCAACTTGATTAACACAGTGATCTTGGCCTGTACCTCTCACACAGTGGCCCTGACTGTCTCTCCAGAGAAACACTTACAAAGTAAAGAGGGTAGGCACGTAGTTGAAGGAATCTCTCTCTCAAACTCCCACAGATGTCCCTTAGAAAATATCCTGATGGGTTGCATCTCAGCCTAGTATGGCAACTCTCTGCTCTGGACCGACAGAGACAGCAGAGAGTGGTCAACACAGCCCAGTCCATCACAGGCTTGTCACTTCCTTCCATCCAGTCCTTCTTCATGGTGCATTGCTTCAGGAAGGTGAACAGTATCATCAAGAATGGCTACAACCTTGCCCATTCCCTTTTCTCTCTTCTTCCTTCTGGGAGAAGATACAGGAGCTTGACAACCAGACTTAATGACAGTTTCTTCTCCACTGCCTTCAGACTTCTGAACCAATCGCTGCTTTCACATCCTCTTCCCAGTGGTGCTGCCACGTTCCCCGACTCTTAATTCTACCTCTCTTGGTTATTCCATTATTGTCACCTTAACATTTCTTTTTGCACTACTTCAGATTGCACTACTATCTTTGCACCATCCAGTTGTTTTGTGCTTGTTGCTGTATTTATTGTATTTATTACTACCATGTATCATGAAAGGAATTTCTTTGCACCCTGATGTATATGGCAATAAACTAATCTGAATCTCAAATTCAATCTGAATCTGAGGTGAAAATATCACAAGTGAGAACTTCAAATCCGTGGTCCATAGAACTGCATAGTCAGGTTTCTCTGACATTGTTGGTTTTAGCATGGTATTCCCTACTGATGTGTTGCAAGTTCTCACAGTTGTTGTAGTGTAACTCAAAGAGTGCGATCTTTCCAGATTCCTTCAGCTCTTAAAGGGACATACCATGAAGCAAGTCACACTTGTCCAGCTATAGAAGAGTATTGCCAAAGAATAAATGGATGGTGTAACTATGGAGGGTTTGATGGAGGGGGCTGGTCTGAGGAACCTGGACAGGCTGGTCAATCTCCATCCAATTTCCTCACACCTCAGTAGCAAAACTCAAATAATTGTCCTGAAAAACAACCTTGATAATTGTCCCCTATAGTGGGCTCATGTTATTGATATTTTAAAAAATAAAACTTGCTATTTTTCATGAGATACGGGCTTGGAGAACCACTTAGTTATTCAGTGCAGGGGGAATAGACTTGCCAAATAATCAATGTTCTCTTGTCACAGAAATTAGTTCGGTTTATCACAGCAATTGCCCTCAAGGTGTTGGAGAGTTCCAGGGGCCTATCAGTACGCTGCTGTGTAACCAGGAACTTTGTGTAATCTTTACCAGCTTTATGCAATCTCAGTAAATATCCATCAAGTAAATTTCAATTCTTGACGGAGTTCCTGAGAGCATCCTGAAAGAGTTCTAAAGGCCACCACGAAGTCCAGGATTGATTAGATACCATGATAAAGCATTGACACTCATCCCAACCTGCATCCACACCATACCCAGAGAAGAAGCCTGAGACAAGACATGGGAGTGGCTTTAGTAGTTCCAGTCTCAGACACCAAGGTTACATCACATGCATGGCAGTGGACTTCTGCTAACTTTGGGAAACACACAGTTGTCCAAAATGATGCACAAGCTGGGATATCAGATACAGTTGAGAGGAATATACTGTGGAAAAGTTAAGCAAGGGCAATCACAATCAACAGAATGTTAATTCAACATAATTTTGGCAGTCACTCTTTGCTTCCTGTTAAGGGTTTATGAACGCATTTGGATTTGCTTTGTTGATGCAGCCCCTGAAATGCTACTCCTCCATTGCAAGTTCACAGTCCAGGAGGCAACAGACCCACAGAAATGGAGGAAATGCATCCAGTTCGCTCTCTGGTGCAGAGACAAACTGACAAGGAAGGTCAGAGGTCTAATCCTTGGTCTGTGTATATCGTCCTCATTTAAGGTTAAACTAGGCTTCAGAGGGGAAAGTCGGCTGCCACATAATGCCCATATTGTATGGATATATATGATAGGATCCTGCAGTCAGGTCAAATAGCCTGCCAAGTATTTGCAGACTGTCTTAGAAGAGGCTGCTTAGACATTAAACAAAGCACAAAACAACTCCCAAGTGAGAAAAGAAACAAAACTACCAACACACGGGCACGGGGTGCCATGTTTGTTCCGCAGTGTCAGAGTAACTCCCTACCATCACCGCTCAGAGTGTTCCAGACAATGAATCAGGTACACCACTATCTAATCTCTCCATGATATCCTGGGGTGGTTTTTTCCAGATCTTGGGCTCTGGGTCATGCCTGTCTCCTGAATGCAAGGTTAAAGGAAATGGAGACAAAGACTTGTTAGTGAGTGTTTCCAGGACTTCCTGAGAGGGGAGAGTGGTTCTACACCTCTTAGAAATGTCCTTCACAGCCACTTCTAGAAGTATCTCAAAATGTTGGTGCGAGATCAGAGGATCTGAATGACGGAGGAACAAGTTTACAAGCCCGACTGCTTTAGTGGCTCTTTGGGCCTGAGGCCTACTGACAGTCAAGACTAAGGGTCTGCAGCTGATGTCTTCCTTATGTTTCCTGACACAAGACCCTGCCAGGGGGCAGACCTGTATTGGGGTAGCAACCAGACACATTGATGTCCCACACCACCAACTATGAGCATTCTTTCTCAAGCAGGTGCATCGAGTTCAGATTTCACTTGCTGGAGGCAGGTATCAAACATCAAAGGGAGACATCATATGTCCACTGCAGCTATCAGAGCTGGATTCACGGGCTGGAGGTGGGTGCTCTGAAGGGATCCTGCTTTGCATTTTAATTTATGCATTGGGCAGATCAGTAACATACACTCCAGCCGAAATTTACACAGCCCTGCTAAAAAGTAAAGCAGATTGAGATGCTTCACAATAGTTCTATCAAATCGAAATTTGTTAGTGGATGACCTGAGGAACCATAAGGTTAGAAGATCAGAACCTTAGTCAAATAGGTAGGTTTTATGAAACTTCCTAAACAAGGACAGCGGTTTGAGGGGTGGAGAGGTTTGGAAACGGACATCCGGAAAGGATCACAGCACCTGGAGGGATGCAGCCAATGATGGAGCATCTGAATTCAGGGATAAGCAAGGGGCCAAATAGAGAAGTCAGTTATCTTAGTGGGTTGTAAGGCTAGAGGAGAAAGTCTTTGGAGAAATTTTTAAACTATATTGAAACTTTAAACTCAAAGTATTGTTTAACAAGGAGCCAGTGTGAGTCAGGAGGGACAAAGGTGACAGGGAATGGGTCTTGATGCAAGTTAGGACATGGACAGCAAAGATTTCAAGCACCTCAGTGTTGCAAGTGTGCCAGCAGTGTACTGGAAATTATAGGAAACAGAGGTATGGATGACTCTTTCAGTAGAAGGTAAGCACATAATAAAGCAGTCAGGACAGTCGTCATCAGGTCACAAAGAGTCACATGGGCAAAATGACTAAGATCTAATTGTGCCTGCACATCCTACTAAGTGACCTACTGGACTCAAAGGCATTTGTTTGAAAAAAAATCAGTTCTAAAGATAGAATTCATCCTTCTTTAAATCCATCTGCAATGTTAGCGCAACACAGACCTCTGCAGTTTTGAGAGAGAGAGAGAGAGAGAGAGAGAGAGAGAGAAAGAGAGAGAGAGAGAGAGAGAGACCCACAGGCCAGGAAAACTGATATTTTTATCCGAGTTATGTTTTGCCTCAGGCATGGCAAAAGCTAATTTTACAGTGGTTTTGTAGGCTGTGTGAGCAGCCAGTGTGAATTAACTAGACTGCCTCCTGGCATTCACTCCTGTTTACTTATAGATATTCTGGCTCCTGAGTTATTCTGGTCACTGCAAAAGCAAAAGAGTTACAATTGGTTGTGATTTTGGCCAGTGTTCACAAAGATAAGGCCATGGAAGCTGGCGAGGTGGCTGGACTAGTAAATAAACTGTTTGTTATAGTACACCGGCCAGAACAACACCTTGCATTTATCTACTACCTTTCCTATGGTAACCACCATTCCACTCCCTCCCACCACTACATAAAGAGTTTTAGAGGAGAATGACTTTGTTTGTAAAACGGACCCCAGGCTAAAAACAGAGACATTAGGGCAAGTGACTATAAGCTTGGTAAAAGGGGTCATGGTTACAGAGTTTGTTGAAGAGACAGAGAGGTTTACAAAGGACTGAGACACCTAAAAGCCCAGCTGCCATATTGAAAAACAGGATATGGACAAGGGGATGGAATGAAAAAGTTCTCAGAGGGTCACAGGACAGAGGAAGGTTACAGAGTTAAAGAGACATGGAGCCATGCAGGGAATTGAATATAGTTTCCATTCCTGGGTCTCTTTCCTGGCCACCACTGGGGCAGCACTGTAGGCATTGCATGGTGCTGGTTGTCTGAGTTTTCTACTCAGGTGACATCCAGTGAGTTCTGCTGCTGGAAAGAGAGAGAAGCATGGGCTCAGGCTTGGTTCCAAGATTGTCCTTGGATGGTGGCAGCTTCTGGTAACAAACCAAAATAGCTTCAGAGCTCATCTGCTGAACTTCTGAAGTCCGAGAATGGAATGGCCAGGAAAAAGGGCTGAGGTAAGGTTACAACGCCATCAGCATCAAACTATCCTGAGAGTGTGCAGGATCAGGCAAATGATGTGTGGGACGGCATTTCTGAAGATTACTGATCAGGTGAAGTAAAGAGGAAGAAACAAAACTGCAGATGCCAGAAATCTGAAATAAAAACAGAAAATGTTAGAAACACTCAGCTTGTCAGATGGCATCTGTGGAATGAGAAACAGAAATAAGTTTTGACTGAGGGTCTCAGACCTGAAATATGAACTCTTTCCACAGACACTGCCTGACCTGCTGAGTGTTCCCTGCATTTTCTGGTTTTATTTCAGTACGGAAGAAATACCATGATGTTGGAGGTGCCATCTTTTAAATAAGGTGCAAAACTGAGGCCCTTTCTGCTCTCTCAAACAGAGGTTGAAGATCCCGCAGACACTAATTGAAAGGAGTTTGTATTCTTGGTGCCCGGGTCAATAATTATCCCTCTGCCTACATCAATAAAACCAATGACTTGGCCGTTGTCACTTTGCTGTTTGTAGGAGATTGCTGTGCAGACGTTACCAGCTGCATTTCCTAAATTACAACCAAGACTGCATTTCAAGAGCACTTCCCTGGGTTTAAAACATTTAGGCAAACCAGGCATAGGGTCTCCCTGGACAAGATGCAAGTCTTTTTCTTTTTACCAAGAAGGGAAAGTTCACAGTAACCTTGAACATGCTGTTGGAAAGGAGGGATACAGAAAGAAAGCCTGTTGACGGAGACCAGTGGAGCCTAAAGTAAAAATGGATCTCTGTACAGGCCAGCACACTTTTCAGGAATGGCTTGTGACTGGGTTTAGGCCCACATTTGGTGCATTGCTGGTTGCTTTCTTCAACACGAGCATTTGGCCAACATGCTCATTGAAGGTTTCGGCCCAAGGGGTCAATAAAATAAACAGCATTGAATGCCAGGGGACTGACAGCAATAAAGGTATTAATTACTTGAAACATTTACTGCTTAAGAGAGGCCTTTGTTGCTGCAGTGAAGCTGATTTATAAGCAGGATCATCAGTAAACACATTACTGCACTGAAACGTAAATAATTTTAAAAAGGAAAGCTCTCTCAATCGAAGCTCTACTTCCCTAATATTTTGTCCCCTCAGGTACAGATTGATCCTATCAAACCTGACCTGTCATAGATTTGTCTTGCTTCATCCTGTATATATTGGATTTTTGTTTTCATTTCATGACTGTGGGAGGGGTGGTATCACAGAATGAGCTCAGCTGGGATGAATATTCTTTTGTTCAATTCAAGTCTCCACACCTCTGCCTGAAAGAAGAGAAGATTTCATTCATGCCTATTGCAGCTTGCTCTCCCAATGGCCCAGGGAGTAATTGCTTGAGTCAGTGTGCAACTGTGCCATTCAGATTCAGAGGGCCTCAGGATCAACCCTTGATCTGGGCCAAGAAGACTGATCACCAACTGGGACAGCAATGGAGACGCGACAGGTGGGCCTCAGCGGGCACGGGACTATGCAGCAGATGGTCTCTGCTGATGGCTAACCCTGCTGGAGGGGTGTGCAGCCGAGTGCTGGGTAAGTACAGGGTCTGGCTCAGCTCTATTGCAACCCCTGGTCAAGCCGGCCGCCCACAATGCATACAACGGTGCAGCATGACACTTGCTTGGGGCAGCAGAAGATCCCTGGTGCCTGCGAAGATGTTGTTCGAGTCGGAATGAGTGAATCAGGGAGGTGGGGAGGGAAAAGTGTGTACAAACACAGAGCTTGAATCCAGCAAGGTCGGGTGAGCAGGACGATTTTATGCACACTCTGTAGCATAACCAGAGGCTATTTGATGTTGAAGTAAACACTGTTAGGTGCTTAAAGTAAGTCTTGTACCTACTAGAACTGCCCCTTCTACACATCTCTTGCTCCTGCTGGGACTCACACACCTGCTGCTGCTTACATCCACAGACACAATGCTCCAAGAGCCTGCTTCACCTCACCACGTCAGGTTGCATCCACGTTTGATGGCCGTCGGTATGGGTTTACCAGGCCTTGGCAGGCCTGCCCATCTTCCCGAGAGGGGGGGGCGAGGAGTTGCAAGTTCAGGAAGAAGACCGCTGGCCTCTGCCTGCCCACATTGCAAGCTGCAGTCAGATCTCCAGCATAACTTGAGGCCATTTGATGTTGAAGTGGTAGTGTAGCGGTTAGCGAAACGCTATTACAGCGCCAGCGACCCAGGTTCAATTCCGGACGCTGTCTGTAAGGGGTTTGTACGTTCTCCCCATAACTGCATGGGTTTCCTCCGGGTGCTCCGGTTTCCTCCCATGTTCCAAAACCGTACAGGTTCGGAAGTTGTGGGCATGCTATGTTGGCGCCGGAAGCATGGCAACACTTGCAGGGTGCCCCCAGAACATTCTTCGCAAGGATACACTTCACTGTGTGTTTCGATACACATGTGACTAATAAAGAAATCTTATCTTATCTTAAGTAATCAACTGTCAGGTGCTTAAAGAAAGTCAGTCTTGCATTTCCATTGTGCCAGTCCACACTCCAGTCAATAAAATGCTGTCAAAGTAGGAAAACTTGTACACGGGAAGCTCCCACAAATAGCTGTAAGAAGCTTTTAGACAGACACATGAATGGAAAGGAATGGGGGTGATGGATGATAAACAGGAGGAGATATTTAGTATAAATTGGCATCAAGGTTGGCACAACATTGTGGGCCAAATGGCCTGTCCTGTGCTGGACTGTTCTACGTTCTATGTGTGATTATGATCAGGTCATCTGCTTTGGAAATGCTGAGGGATAAGAAACAAACAGACCAAAACCTTTCACGTACTGAGCTAAATGTTTTGTTCCTCACCCATCAGAATGCATCTCTAACTGCAGCCAGGACACTGTGTACTGTGGACAGGGCATTCACAGCATAGGAGCAGAACTTTTGCACCAACGCACTGCTCCCCAAAGTAACCACAGGTCACCATTATGGAGCACTTTTACTGCAGTCAAACATCAAAAACATTTCACAGGATTAGGACTGGGCTCACATTGGAATGAAGTGCTGGAGTTAGGAATGGGTAACTATTATGGGGACAAAGCCAGAGCTGAAGGGGAAGGTCTGGAGAAGGTTTATGGAGATGGGTGGTGGAACTTCAAGTGCAACCTCAAGTTAGCTGATGGTTCTGTGACAAGTAGGAGGCAGAAAGGGAAAAGAAGCAAAAGGATTTGCCTTTATATAGTGCCTTTCACAAGTATAATACAGCCGATCAAGTAGATTTGAATTGTCAGCACCGTAATGTGGTGAAGGAAGCTTTAAGGTCCACAGACAGATTCACAGAGAAAAAATAATTTGCGTCCCTGATAGAGGGCAATGAACTTTGACACAACTCACAGCAGTCTGTTGCAACGTTTGACAAACACTGGGGAAAAATAGAAGCCCCACTAAAGTAATTTATCAAAGGGAGCAACCTTTTAAATAGAGAGATCAGTGTTTTGCTCCTCACTCCCGTCTAGATGCAGAGCCCTGCTGCACATTATCTCTGAAAATGCTTCCCCTCCTACTAAAGGATTTCAGCTCACAGGCAACAGCAGCAAAATCAATTCCACCGATAGTGCATCAGTAAGGCCGAGCAACCATGCAATCGACTGGCTCCCCCCGCAGAGCAAGCACAAGATCGATCCGCCCTCAGAACAAGAGACCCTGATCACTGCACAAAGCAGCCCTGGATGCATCAACACCCTTCTGTCCCTGCTCCTGGTCAATAGAGTCATATTTCAAATCTTAGCTCCCTGATGCTGCAGTCAGGAGATACACCGCCCAATATGCTGCTGAGCTAGAGGCATCAGGCCAGCCATGGGTTCAATCCAAGATCTGTTCTGTTTGTTGATTCTAACTGGTGGCCTTCAATCGGCACCCTTAGCTTAGAGAGAGCCAGTACCCCCTTTTCACAGACTATCCAGCAATCAGAAACACAAACATGAGGTATCCTGTGTGTCTATCATTTTTATTCTTTTTGTATTTCCCTACCTTTACTCTGACACTTGTTTTCAAGCTGTTTGTAATCTTGGAGATCCTAACCCAAAATCCTCCATCAAAAAGACACATCTTCTAACTTCCAAGAGCTTGTCCGTTACTCATCCTACTTCACCCTGCTCGCTGTCACTTCCAGAATGCACCACTCTGACATTTTCACAGTCACTCTGCCATCCACCACCTCCGTCGTGTCCAGGTTGTCCCAAGTCTCACTCACCAGTCACCCCCTCACTCTTGCCCAGCTGACCTGCAATGGACTTGCACCCCTCCAGTCGAAAATCCTCATCCTCATGTTTAAACCCTGTAGCCTTCCCTGGCCCCACAAACCCCCGTTGCAAATGAACGATTTCACTGATTCTGCCTTCTTGTACCTTCCCCGAACCCTCCCATTTTCCAGGCCCCATGCTCTGGCATTCTCTCATTGAACGTCCCTACCTCTCAATTTCCGATTCCTTCTTTGAAGCCCTCCTTTAATACCCGGCTCTTCGATTATGTGTTCAGTTACTCTTCCTTCTCTCCTCACTTTACTCTGTACTGTACTGTTATTGTTTTTACCTGTACTACCTCAATGCACTCTGTACTAACTTAATGTAACTGCACTGTTTAGTGAATTGACCTGTACGATCGGTATGCAAGACAAGTTTTTCACTGTACCTCGGTACAAGTGACAATAATAAACCAATACCAATACTTACTGTATCTCCCTTACACTCTGCATTTTTATCTTCCTCCTCTCTCTCACACTCTAACCTACTCTGTCTCAGTCATTCCCCCTCTCCCTTACTAACTCTGGCTCTACCACTCTGTGCTTTCCCTGTCTATCACTACACCTCTAATTAGTTTCATCTCTCCCTTTCCCTCACTCCATCACTTGCTGTCTAACAGTCCATCCTTCTCTCCATGTTTCCCTATCAGATCTTCCATTTTGTTGTGACGGCTAACTGGCATAACAGGAAACCAGGAGGGAATGGGTTAAATTATTGAAAAGCCTGCAGCCCTCTGGGCTCACTGATATTTTCTATCAATGAATTATGCAGAACTCACCAGATAATGACCCACCAGGCAGAGCTGTTTAACAAAACCAGAAAAACAAAAAAAGTCAATCAATGCTGAGGCTGGAGTACTCCAGGGAAGCGATAGCTGGGCACAGCTTGAGAGAGGGAAAAAAAGGGTTGGGGGAGGGGGAAAAGGTGCAAAGCACATCCCTTAACCCCCTTCTCAATATGTGGTTTGGAGCCAGAATTTATGAGTATAATTTAGATGGTAATTGAGTGCATTCAGTATCTACAGTCATGAATTACACTATGCACTTGATCTGAGTTTTAGTGAAATCATTCCCTACACATCTAATCACATACACACACATGAGCAAATATATACACACAAAAGAACAAATACACTCTCCCCCCCGCACACACACACACACACACACACACAAATAAGCAGACGCAGAAGAGATTATTAAAGACACACACAAACACACACAAACTAATACGCAGACACAGAAGAGAATAAACACACAAATACATGCAAATGTACACACACACACACACGCAAATGTCGACATGCAGGTACACATGCCTCTCTTCCAAAACTGTGTATAACAGCTCACATTCCCACTAAATAAAACAGAAAGCAGCAGCGAGGGAATAATCAGAAGGCTCTACCGTCATCGATGAAATAAAAGAAATCAGGTCCTCATTAGACACTATTCCAAATCAAAACAGCCAAAAAGGCAGAGGAAGAGTAAGAAGGATTCAGACGTCAAATGTGATTCATGTTAACCTATCTGGGCATGTTAGGGGGACCGCCTGCTGACCATCCTGGGGCAACTTCTGGATGGGACAGAAGGAAGACCCCCACCAGGTCTGTCTGCGGACAAATGCCTCTGGCGGTTGGAGGGTTATACATGGGTTACTGCCCCAATACACTGATGTTGTTAGAGCCTCTGTGTGCAGCTCAGTGAAGGAGAGAAAGAAAAATCCCTGTCAGTCTTTTGTTTGACTTCCCAATATCAACCAGATTCAAACTAAATACAGAACATGCTCAGAGGATTGAAGGCCCAAACCCTGATACCATAATAAAGGAAGTTGCATTGTCAATGGTTCATCAGGTAAAAACAGCATCCAGTTCAGGTTTTCCCACACTGGCCTCATCAGCCACCTCAGAATCCACAAAACCAGAGTGGAAGTAAGTCATCCTCAATCCCGAGCAACTGCCTAAGAGCTCAAGTCAACCAGGATGGCCCCATGTTTAACACCTAGTCGGTGATGTTAGTTGATTTTATTCCATGCAACAGTAAATGGCTCCAGTGTTCTGATTTACGGGTCCTGAGGAACATCATGGAGATTTTCCAATCCTGATCGCTCATCAGAGGAACCTCCTGACAGGTCTACCTTTGTTGACAATGGGGACAGGATAAGGACAGTTTTTGAAGTCCTCTATATCAGAATACTTGCCAATACTCAAAGTCCTGCTACTTCACGAGAGATATCAACAGGATAGCTGACCTGCAAACTTTTGAAAGAAGTGGCTAGACAATTGGATCAAAGAAAGCCAACTTTTAAAATAAAGACCGACCTTCCTCCCCACTTTACCCAGAGGCACTGGCAGAGAACACAAGTTGTTAACTTTCTCTGATCATTCACTGCATCAGATTGCAGGCTCTGATGCTATAGGGGCATCCAATGGCAACCTCCCTGTCATTCCTTAACACGGGAATCAATCCTCAATTATGAACAAGCTGCACTCAGTGAGAACACCTGAGATTAGGTCAATTAAAAGCCTTTCCTTTCCTCATTCAATTGATTAAAAAAGCCCCAAAAATAGAGAGGCTTAACACTATATCAAATCACCAATTAACGTAGAGCTTCCATTGATCGGCTCTGACATTGCCAATTAAAGTCTTGCAAATTCGGCCCAACAAAATCGCCTTCTGTTCACTGAGTTCCATGTAAAGGATCTGATCAGTGCGACTGTTGGGGGTTTCACACTCCCACACTCCCACCACGTAAGGGCTAGCTCTGTATATAGGAAAGCAAATGGTTCATGAAGTTTCCTTTTAAAAGAAAGCCTGGGGGCACAGGCTACTGATTTCTCTTTCTATGACATTTGCTAAATTTGCAAATATAAAACACCTTGAAATTAGCCATATTTTTTCACAACCAACAGCTGGGAATGTTTTCAAATTTCAGTTTTTTTTATAATGGAGATGTCTTTCAATTCTGATGATTCTTTCTGTACTACCAGATTATACCCTACACTTAGGGGAGACTGTAAAAGAACTCCCAGAGCAATACTGAGGCAAAAAGGGACACGTAGATCCCCATTCTGGGTTGGTTTTGATGGGTTGGAGAAAAGTTGTAGCAACTGGTCTCTGGGTTCTCAAGCTGGGGAAGAAATGTAGGGTCTTCATCCACAAGCAGTTTCCTATTTAACATAGAATTGAGCTTCCAGTTTCACACCATTAAACCCTCATCATGTTTAAGCAGTGCCTAGATCAGTACTTGAAGATCCATAACCTGCAGTACTTTGGTTCAAGAAGTGGGATTAAGCTAAAGACCATTTTGGCCAGCAGGGACACATTGGCCTGAGTGGGTTCCTTCTTCAGTGTACATTGCTGTTATTTTATATCCTCACCGTTACAAACACCAGAAGCAACTACATTTGCAACGTTGTTGTATCCATGTCTACATCCAACCCTGAGCCAGCAGACCTGACCATTCCAGTCTCTACCCTTCTATTTTCAACCTCCGTCCTAACCCGCCCCCCCCACCCCCCCTACCATCAGCCTATCCAAACCTCTACCACCTACAGTGAATTGCCTCATTCATACATTGGCCTTCTGCCTAGAAGCTGAATTGTACCATTATACACTGTCCCTGTCATTTCCCACACAGGCATCATCCCTCAATTGTGAACCAGCTGTACTCAGTGAAAACACCTGAGATTTGGAAAATAAGATTTTGGAAAATAAAACTTATAGCAATTTGTATGCTGAGTGATTTTCCTTCCAGATCTTCCATGTGTTTGATGAATAAATATACAGAGGAGCCCAGACAGGTGCAGCAACCTCCAAAGGTGTGCCACAGAGGTGATGCCACGTCTGGGATTTACATCTTCACACTTACTGATGGCCCAGGCCACTCTTGCAGAAATCTGAATGGTGCTTGTGAAACCTGGTTCTGCGTTAATGAGAGGGAACATCCCTGAGCCTCCCCCCAGTGGAGTCAGCTACTGGGTATCCATCCCAGGTGTGTACCCTTTGCATGCAGCTTATCCCTGAAGTAACCGTCCTACCCACTCCCCTAGCTCATGACCCCTTCTTACCCCCAACTCAAGCAACCCACGACCACAACCAATCTGCTGACCACACCTCACTCAGACCAATCACAATCGCCAGATGCCAACCATCAGCCAAACCAACTGTCAACCCCACTTGACGCCCTCACCCTGCCAGCCCCACGAACTTGACTGATGACCATTCTTCCATTCCCTGACCCTTGTCCACACCCTCCCCCACACACTTGTGTCTTTCCCCCAAAACTCCCAGCCCATACGACACAGCCCCAAGTTTACTTAATTTCTTTTGCATGTATGAAGACAAGGGCATTGGCCTGGCTCACTAGTGCATCACGTACAAGTACATTTTCCAGCAACATGCCCTCAGGCAAAATGTTTGTTAGCCTGCCATGCCCATGGTTTAATATTAGGTCTCTCGGCAACATTGCCTCCTGGACCTGATTTTAAAATTCTTATCCTCCTGTTCAAATCACTCCATGGCCTTGCCCCTCACTTTCTCTGTGACCTCCAGCTCCACAGCCCTCCAAGCTCTTAACTGTCCTTTCTCTCCCAGTTCCTTAGGTCCACAACTGGCAATCATGTCTTCAGCTGCCAAGGCACTTGGCTCTAGTTTTTCCTCCCTAAATCTCAGGAACACCCCACTTTTCCTCCTTTAACAACATCCCTTTAACCACTTTCAGTCACCCCTCCCTCTGTGGCTCTGTGTCAGTTTTTGCCTGATAATGCTCCTTGTGAGATTTTCCCATATTAAAGGCAGAACTTAAACACAAGTTAATATTCCAGTGAGAGCACTACATTTCTTTTCAGCCAGTCTAAGTTCCAACGCCATCACTTCTCAACAAAAGTCAAATATTCACAAACATTTCTACAATTTTCTGGTGCAAAGTTGCCTTATTGGAAGGAGCCTCAAATAAATTTGACAGTTGTAATGTATTCTTTAATACATGTTGGTGTTGTGCTATGTGTCCTTCTTTCATTCAGCTCTCTTTTCATTTTTCTTCTTTGCCACATTCTCCTCTCGCCATTCTTCCTTCCCTTTCTCCCAGTCCGTCCTTTACTCGATCTGTTCCTTCTTGGTCTCACATCCTTCCTTTTCCAAGTATTTTGTTCCTCTCTCTCTAGTGCTTTCCTCCCTCTTTTTCTCCCCAAATTTCTGTGCTTTTCACTCATCCTTTCCAAATATCTTCCTGCTTTTCCCTTTCTTCACTGCATTGCTCTTTCACCTCTCCACTTCTCCCTCACAAGATTGTTTCCTTCCCTCTATTTATTACTGTGTGCTGATCTTTTCTAACTATTTTAATTGAATGGCCAGGTCTAAATTAATCTGTCAGAAGGTGGTTGTTCTTTCACTTCCTGTCAACTCAAGACATCACGAGATACAAGGCAAGAGATTACCGTTGGTAATAATATGCATTCATCCAACATTCATCTGTCTGCCCTCTTAACAAAGGTGTTAACTCATTTATTTTAAATTAGCAGACAGGGAAATGTCATACAAACCGGTTAAGCATTCATTTGCTAATGTCACTAAAAGCCATTTCTAACCTATAGTCTTCAGTCACTGCTGTCACCATCACCCTTGAGAGGCAGGTTGTGGGAAGAAATCACTTGGACAAGGCAAATGGAAAGATCTTTTTTCTATTAAAATTATCGCAGTATCTCTCTTCCTTCTCTAAGACTGGTCAGCAAGTGCAAAATACATAAAAGGGCTGAGAACAGGGCAACAGCAGCGGGGCAGACCATCTAACCTTGGCAAGCCTTATAAAGGTGCCTACGGCAGACTGAAGTGTTAATCAAAGGGAGGAGCTCTCAAAATCTAAACACCCTATGAAGTCAACAAGGGTTAAACAACGCTTGAGCCTCTGGTAACCAAGCTGCCTCTGAACAAGCACAAAAAGAAAATTTGATTAAAACCCTTTTTCAGACCCCCACCTCCTGTTAGTGGAAGGTACTCCTCTGAGCAGAATGCCCATTCTTTGCCTTTACAGATTTACATTTGCACAGACCCTCTCTCAATGTGCCCATTGTCTGATGTGACCTATGGCATTTCCCAAGGGCACTGGGAACTGCTCTCTCTGATTTCTGCAAAGCCCCTCTGGTTCCTGAAGAGTAGGGAGGTCCCGAAAGACTAAAGGCAGAATACGATTACAAAAAGAAAAATAAAAGAATGAAACAAATTTGCAAGCCAATCACTCCATCATGGTTTGGACTGCAAAACTGATCAGCCATTTTGCTGGGAGGCAGGAAGTGTGGAGGGGGGAGGGGTGACTGAGGCACAAACCATTTGCTATTACACTGTCATCACTCTAGCTGTGACTCTCCACCGATCTATCCTAGTATATATATGTTAATTACAGACTAGGAGGATCATTTGACCCATGTTAACTTATCCATCACAAAATAAATATTGACAGATCCCCATTCCATCATCCAATAAATTTTAGAATGACTGTGAGGGACTTCCTTCACTACTCTAGCCAGGACTTTATTCCAAGTGTTGACTGCTGTTTACTTAAAAAAATACTTTGACAGTCATCCTAAATTCACAAATCACTAGTGCGAACCAATATCAAGGCACTGATTTACTTGAGATGATGGGATGCAGATTTATTTCTGCTAAACCAGTTAATATCTTATGGATTTTATACCATTCCCTGAGGCTCTTCCTGCAATGCATCCAGGACTTGAACACTTCCCTTATGTTCCATGCACACACAGTCCATTCTGATCAGTGCCCCCACAGAATTCCAGCATGACATTCTGTGATGTGCGCACTGCTAATTCAGCTGCGTAGCTCAACATTCTGTTTGTTCTGTTGCTTATCACTGCAAGGACTTCAGAAGAACTTAAGTGAGGTTGCTGAGATTCAGCAGAAGATTCCATCAAAATAATTTTAACTATGTGTGCAGTTTCAATGGGGCTTTGCCAAACTCCAGACAAAGAATATCCCCATCAAATATCCAGGTGGTTAAGATGCAAGTCCACTAATACCATGGATCTCTTCCAATCTCACTTCCAGGAAAAAAAAGTTGAATTTCACAACCTTGGGATGTCCCAGAGGGTTTTACAGCCAATAAGTAACAGTTGAACTGGGGTTCCAGTTGTAATGTAGCAAAAGTATATCATCACCCATTCCTCCCTCAAGGTTCAGTGCCCCCACACTAAAATGTATTGAGTTTCATCTGCATCTCTTTATCTAGAATTACTCTGACTCAGCTTTTACCTCTACCCATTTGGTATCACTTATGAACTTGGCCAATTGTTGAGATAGATTAAAAACAGAAGGAGTTCCAGTAAAATGAAGCAGTTATGTGGCATCAATTCAGGGCCCAAACTTGTAAGCCAATTATCAGTCAGTTGACGGAGCTTGGGTGAAGGAAGTGTTAAATGGGGGTGGAGACACAAGAGACTGCAGATGCTGGAATATGGAGCAACTCACAAGACGCTGGAGGAACCCAGCGGGTCAGGCAGCATCTATGGAGGGAAATGGACAGTTGGCATTTCAGATCGAGACCCTTCTTCTGGACTGGAGCCAGTCTGGATCAGTCCAGATGAAGGATCTTGACCCAAAACGTCAACTGTCCATTTTCCTCCATAGATGCTGCCTAACCCACTGAGATCCCCCAGCATCTTGTGTGTTAAATGAGGGTGGGATTGATTTATTTCAGAAAGCTCCCCTAAACGTCCATCTTCCAGACAGAGCAGACCTAGTGATTTCAGTCAAAATAGCTCACCTTCTGCAACAAGAATCTTTGCCAGAATGGATGTACTCACTTCACTACACAGCAGCCTTCTGAGCCCACTTATCCTCAGGTACAACAACTGCTTAAAGCTTCATTTGCAAGAGAAATGTCCTGCTCAATACACTACAACTGTGCTCAGTGCCACAAGAACAGCTCTTCTGATTGGTTATACTGTTTCACAAAAGGAGATGGCAAATCAAAAAAAAGGGCAGGGGTCAAATCAGTTCGCTATCTGTCCTGTTCATGACGTGTTCAGCTTTCTTGTCAATTTTTGTACTTGGACAAGAATGACACACCACATTGGCACCGATTATATTAAAGTTAGCCTTCCAGGTATCACTTAGATGTTCAAAGAGTTTCTTGATGCCTGCATCATATGGTCTTCAAACATGTACCCCCCGCAGATAAAGCTGTAGTACGCTGCTCACAGAGATGTGTTTGCTCAGCCCTAAGTGAAGTTTAAAGCAGAATTTTGAGGTTCTTCTAGGTTCCCATTGCTCTGTCACTGATCATGCACATTGTGATTTACTCCTATTTCCATGCAGAAGATTCACTGGCGATAACCAGATTATTTCAGCTGCAAGCCCCTCTTAAAGGCAGCTGCCTCTTGTTTAAGGGTTTCCTGTGTTTATAGGCAGTAAAACAGGTCTGTATCTGTGCACTGACAATGCAGCATTGTCAGAAACAGCTTTAAGGTCTGTGCAAAAACTGATTCCCAGGAAGCTTTCCCTATGAATCTTGTAGTTGTTGAATAAAGTTCAATACAATGCAGCAAGAGTGCATTCAAACTCACAGCCATAATTCCTCACGTTCGGCTTTATTGATCCTAACTGCGTCCACTGGTGGATATGCCGGGCAGTGATCGAAGAGTGTAAACAGGGCAGGAAAACAGTGGGAGAGTAGCCTGGGGAGTCACTTTCATCCACCTCCAGTGACCACATTCTGAGCAGTATCGACAGTAGTCTAAACCTTATTGGAACACAATCAATATTCTTCAGACTCAAGTTTACCCACCTACTCAACAGTGTAAGGCTTTAACCACTCTTGTTCCACACTGTGCCTGGTAAGGAAGAGCTAAGATTTCCAAGGGAAATCTGGGACATCTTGAGCCATTTGGGAATGAGCAGGAAAGATATGGGATATTTGGAAAATGAGGAAACGTCCTAGCTTTGACTACAACCATGCCAATAGACCATGATTCATGCCATGTTTTTTTGTCCTGAATAACCTTTGAGTAATGGCACAGCTTCCATCCACACAGTCTCAACAGAAAGCGTTGAATTAATGCAAACCTTTGACAAACTGCTACTCAAGTAGCCACACATGAAGAAGAAGTGTTTGAAGAGAAAATCAGCAGATATCGGCTAAACTGCAGAGGGAATGCGTGATGCAGAGGGGCCGAGGAAAAGGAGTAAGAGAAAAAATTGATAGCAGGGGTATTGTGTTCCAAGTAATCTGTTTTATTCAAGGTAGATATTATAGGCTTTATAAATAGAACAGGCTACAATCAAGGTTAGGAGTCAAATATGATCAATATTTCCACTTGTCAATTGTCAGTACAACTTATTGAATATGTTGCTTATATTCAGAAATTCTGACTTGGCCACTATGTTTATGGATATGTTTATGGATGTTCATGGTTTTCCAGGCTGCAAATCTTAAATTCCCAACGGTTCACATTAAATATTTAAATATGTTTAAATTAAATATGGACTTCAGTAAGGTCTTTGACAAGGTTTCACATGGTGGACTGGTCTGGAAAGTTAGACCACATGGGATCCGGCGTGAAATTGGCTCCCATGGTAGGAGGCAGAGGGTGGTAGTGGAGGATTACGTTGGAGACCTGTGACCAGTGGTGTGCTGCAGGGATCAGTGCTGGGTCCTCTGTCATTTGTCATATAGATTAATGTTTTGGATGAGAACATAAGGGGCTTGGTCGGTAAGTTTGCCAATTACACCAAAATGTTTGATACAGTGGACAGTAAAGAAGGTTGTCTGAGATTACGACAGGATATGGATCAGCTAGGAAAGCGGGTAAGGGACTGGCAGAAGGAACTTAGCTCCAACAAATGCAAAGTGATGCATGTTAGGAAGTTAAACCAGGACAGGACAGACACAGTGAATGGCAGGGCCTGGGATGTGTTGTTGAACAGAGAGACCTTGGGATAGAAGTACATAATTCCCTTGTGGCAACACAGCTGGACAGGGTGGTGTTGAAGGCATATGGCATGTTTGCCTTCACCAGCCGAGGCACTGAATACAAATGTTGGGACATCATGTTACAGTGTATGAAACATTGGTAGGGCCGCACTTGGAATATTGTGAGCAGTTCTGGTCACCACACTACAGGAAAGATGAGATTATGCTGGAGAGGGTGCAGAAAAGATTTGCAAGGATGTTGCCTGGAATGGGAGGCTTGAGTTATGAGGAGAGATTGGATAGGCTGGGTCTGTTTTCTCTGGAGCAAAGGAGGCTGAGGGGTGACATGCACAAGGTTCATTAAAATAATGAAAGACATAGATAGGGAAAAATAGCCAGAGTCTGTTTCCCATGGTAGAGGTGTCTAAAACTCGAGGGTAAAAGGGATCTGAGGAGTAAGTTTTTCATAAACTGTAGTTGGTTTCTGGAATGAGCGGCCAGAGGAGGTGGTGGAGGCAGGAACAGGAACAACACTGAAGAGGCATCTGGACAGGTACTTGAGTGAGCAGGGCTGAGATGTAAATGGAATTAATACAGGCAAGTGGGATAAGTATAGATGGGCATGATGGTCAGCCTAGACGCTGTGGGCCAGCCTGTTTCTGTGCTGTACAGTTCTATGACTCTATGCTTTATTTCCTGGAGTGGAGGAATTTCTTCTTCTGCCAATTTTCTCCTCTTGCGATCTTTTTCTGAGTGCCATGGAACAGTCAACAGACACTTCCAGCACCACACAAACAAGTGGACATACATCAGCGTCCGCAGTGAGAGGTGACGCAGTGTTTGCCAGTGGAAGTCAATCAGACCCGATGCTGATCTGACATCCTTCCAGCAGGGGTCAGTCATCAACAGTGAGGCGTCAAGCTCCTGACTGAGACTTTCTGCTGTCCTGGGGTCATGTGAGCAGTACTGTCACCCAACCCAGGTGCACCCACCACAGCTAAAACATTAAATCACCTTCAGTAAAAATTCTCTGTTATCTTCGTCAACAGCAGCCATGGAAACCCCTCTCCGTACACAATCACCCTCAATCACATCCATGCACACACACCTCTACTTAAACACATGAACTCAATGCATGTCCTAACATGGAAATGCTGGTGGATAATATCACACTGAAACACACTGTTACACGGTTACCTTCTTATTCAGTTACAAATAAAATGCAAACTATTAACAATATGAAAACAATGTTAAACTTTCATTTGTCGTGTAAGCTGAGTTAGTGTGTCCCAACTATTGACAAGGGAAACTGCATGATATACGTGTGCCAGGACTGCCAGAAACCCTCCCTGTGGAATAATATCCAACTCTAAGTTAGTTTAAATAATCAATGTCAGTTTATTCTGTGGCTCTCTCAAATAAAATGCACACTAAAACTATATCTCTCCAAAAGCACAAACCTGGTCTTGCTAAAGGAAAGAAACAAAGCAACTTCCCCACTCACAAAACAAAAAGGAGAGCCTGGTATCAAAGGCCCATTGAGGAGCAAGGGGTCCCTCATTCATTCATCTCAACGCCGGGGAACAAACGCTTTCTATTGGATTTCACTACAAGGTCAAAGTTCACTCCTTTTTCCCATTGAAAAAGAATGTGAATTTGATGATGGTTTTTTTTTCTCTTTCTTTCTCTGTCTGTCCCCACCCCCTCCCCCCCCCCCCCCACCCTTTCTCTTTTATTTGCCTGGTCACTAAAGAAACAAAACACAACCAGGCAATGGGTTTCCTATTAAAGTCGATCAACGAGATAGACGATTGCAGGAAGAAGTAGGGTCAGCCCACAGCACGAAGAAATGATCAGTGTAACAGCAGCCCCCTTTTCTCTTGGATGTCCCAACAATGATAAATCTTTAGGCAGTGAGGGTGTTCTTCAAAGACTAAGGCTGCCAGGTACGTGCACATATATCAACCCAGAATTAAATTTGCTGTTTGGTTGATGGCAGGGGTAGGTCCTCCCATACACATTTATTTTAAGATAAGATTTCTTTATTAGTCACATGTACATCGAAACACACAGTGAAATGCATCTTTTGCGTAGAGTGTTCTGGAGGCAGCCCGCAAGTGTCGCCAAGCTTCCAGCACCAACACAGTATGCCCACAACTTCCTAACCTGTACCTCTTTGGAATGTGGGAGGAAACCGGAGCACCCGGAGGAAACCCATGCAGACACAGGGAGAACGTACAAACTCCTTACTGACAGCAGCCGGAATTGAACCCGGGTCGCTGGCGCTGTAAAGCCTTACGCTAACCGCTACACTACCGTGCCTGCCCTCTACACTACCGTGCCTGCATTTGTTGTGGCAGATGATACTGTAGCTCACTCAAGAGGGATATATTCAGTTGTGTCCTGCTGACCCTCTCCCCAGTCTTGCCCTGCTCTCCAGAATGATTTATCACATTCCTCTCAAGTCTTCGTCTCCTGCCCACTTCCAGTTTCCTTCTCCCTTCATTCAGGCTACAAATACTGCACACAGCAGAAAGGCAACAGCTCGAGGTTTCCTGCCTTATTTTAAAGAAGGGCGGGAGTGTAAACCCCAGAGTCAACGCTCTGCCTGACCAATACCACTGAAACTAATTATAATGTCTTTATTAGGTTGTAGGGTCCTGCTGAGGGAAAACTGGCACCTGCATTTTAAAAGACTACTTTGTAAAGCTGTACGGCACCTTGGAATATCCTGAGGGTGTAGAAGTTTCTGCTAGTCTTTTCCTCTGTGTGTCTCGTTTATTTTGATTGGAAACAAAAAGAAAAATGGTCTTATCCATCCCACCAGCATCAGTAGTAAGGGTCTGGGCCTGAGCCCCCAACCTAGGGACAAGGTCACTTGTGTAACTGCAGGGAGCTGCCAGTACTCACAGGGAAATATCAGCGGGTGCCCCATTCTGATGTTCCACTCTTAAATGGTGAAGGGCACTCTGTCTTTGCATGTGACATCTCCTCCTCCCCTACCCAGTGGGGTCTGTCTTTCAAGGGATAATTAATCCAACATTTTAAGGCCTTCATAAAGATCCCAAGAGATTCACACCAGGAATTAGAAGTTCTGCTGTGACTGTTTAACGAACAGAAAAGGAAAGAATTTCCTGGGAACTCCCTCTGACACGCCCCCTTGACACCAGAGGGCAGGCACAAGAACCAACCTGCCCACCCACATCTCAATTGGACTTTAAAGGTCCAACCCAAATGTATCTGAATCCCGACAGACTGGGTCACTGCCCATATTCTGTGTTGGAATTGATCTTATGTCCTATCTCATCCCCAGAATTTTGAGGCAAAAGTGTTATATTTTAAACTAAGTCTCATTGTTTAGCTGATGAATTGACCAATACTTCCCAATACCCTGCTACTGATTCTCCTTTCATCCTGTCGGAGGAAGATACTGGGCTTATATTGTTTCTGTCGTGTTGTAAACCAACTGGGTATAAGTGGCACCAATGTCCTCCTTGTGCTTGGCCAATAGTAGGGAATAGTAATACAGAATTTGTCTGTTGTTTTGAACAGATGAAAGGACAGGGTGTAAGATGCACAATTACTTGGGCAGTAAAAAAATTCATGCCTCAGGGAAACACAAGAAGTGAGTAACTAAGGCATGAAGATTAGTTCTTGGGTTCTACACCACTCCAGTGCTAAATTGGTTGATCTCTGTCAATTTAGTTGACCACACTCCTGAAGCCCAGGGCTTTTCTGTAAAGCCCGTATATGGGCATTACGGCAGAGCAGGATTGGGACCAGCTCTAGTAGGTAGTTAAATAAATGGTCAAACACTCACTGTTTATGCTGACTCACGGAGTATAGCCTCTTTGGCAAGATACCGCAGGGCACAGACATCATAGCATCTATATCTTCAGAATAGTAAAATTACTACAATGAGTTAAAGCAGGAAGGAAATTCAGTTTTGCTCACTAATTTTGGTTAATTAGGTGTCAGAGTATTGCCACCAGTTATATTTATTCAACTTCATTGATTTGAGTGGAGGCAAATGTCAGGATGTGAGTACATTGGCAACCTCTCACACGTGGTCAGCTGGAGCAACAATTCTCTCTTCCTGGTATCTGAATCCCAACAAACTGGGTCAATGCCCATATTCTGGAATTGAAACTACATTTTAGTTGCATAATATAATCATCACAAAAACAGACATTTGACACAACAGGTTGGTGCTGGTGTTCATGCATCACATAGGCCTTCCATACTCTTCTTCCTTAAATCCTAGGAACATACCTTCCTTCAAACTGGCTAAATGGGTGTTTGCTATAGAACGTAGAACAGTACAGCACAGTACAGGCCCTTCGGCCCACAATGTTGTGCTGACCTATCTCAAGCTACTCCTTGATCAATCTAACTCTTCCCCTCTTCCCTCCTACACTCCATTTTTCTTACATCCATGTGCCTATCTAAGAGTCTTTTAAATGACCCTATTATATCAGCATCTACCACCATCCCCAGCAGTGTGTTCCAGGCACCCACCACTCTCCGTCTAAAAAATCTACCTCAGACGTCTTCCCTAAACTTTCCTCCACTCATTTAAATGGTGGCCTCTGGTATCGGCCATTGCCACCCTGGTAAAAAGGTGCTGGCTGTCCACTCTTTATGTGCCTCTCATAATCTTATATACCTCTATCAAGTTGCCTCTCATCCTGCGTCACTCCAAAGAGAAAAGCCCTAGCTTGCTCAACCTTTCCTCGTAAGACTTGTTGTCTAATCCAGGCAGCATCCTGGTAAATCTCCTCTGCACCCTCTCTAAAGCTTCCACATCCTTCCTCAACTGAACCAGAACTGAACGCAATACTCTAAGTGTGGTCTCACCAGAGTTTGATAGAACTGCAACATTACCTCGCAGCTCTTGAACTCAGTCTCCCGACTAATGAAGGCCAGCACACCATACCCCTTCTTAACCACCCTATCAACTAGCTCGGCAACTTTAAGGGATCTATGGACTTGGACCCCAAGATCCCTCTGTTCCTCCACACTGCTAAGAATCCTGCCATTAACCTTGTACTCAGCCTTCAAGTTCGATCTTCCGAAGTGTATCACTTCACACTTTTCTGGATTGAACTCCATCTGCCACTTCTCCGCGAAGCTCTGCATCCTGTCTATATCCTGTTGTAACCTACGACATCCTTCTACACTATCCACAAAACCAAAAAACATTCATGTCATCTGCAAACTGACTAACCCACCCTTCCACTTCCTCATCCAAGTCATTTATAAAAATCACAAAGAGCAGAGGTCCCAGAACAGACCCCTGCAGAACACCACTAGTCACCGACCTCCAGGCAGAATATGCTCCATCTATCACGACCCTCTGCCTTCTGTGGGCAAGCCAAGTTTCAATGGATCCCAGGCCTCATGACTTTCTGGATAAGCCTACCATGGGGAACCTTGTCAAACGCCTTAATAAAATCCATATGTACCACATCCACCACTCTACCTTCATCAATTTGTTTTGTCACCTCCTTGAAAAAACTCAATTAGGCTCATGAGGCCCAACCTCCCCCTCACAAGGCCCCCCCTATTTCTTTTCTCTTCATATGTTAATCCAGCTTCACCTTAAGTACATCCCACTGACACTTGTGGTCGTCTTCCATGCTCTAACCACTCTCTGGGTGATGAGGTTTCTCCTGAATTCTCAATTAAATTTACCAATTTAATAGAGAATTCAGAAGAAACCTCTAAACCCAGAGAATGGTTGGAGTAAATTGGTTTATTATTGCCACATGTACTGAGGTACAGTGCAAAACTTGTCTCGCATACCATTCATACGGATCAATTCATTACACAGTGCATTGAGGCAGTACAAGGTAAAACAATACAGAATGCAAAATGAAGTTTTACAGTTACAGAAAAAGTGCAGTGCAGGCAGACAATAAGGTGCAAGATCATAACGAGGTAGATCGTGAGGTCAAAAGTCCATCTTATCGTACTAGGAAACCGTTTTTATAACAGTGGGATAGAAGCTGTGTAAGTTTAGGTAAGAAGACCAAAACTGCATGCCTAATGAATCTCAAAAAGCAATCTCAATAAAACCTCCATACCCTTCAAATAAAAACAATCTTCCACGATTTGATGTACATACACGTTTGCTTCCTAAGTCTCAGGAACCAGAACACACACTGTATGCCTGGATTTAGTGCTTCCTCCATTTAAAAGGTATTCTGTTTTCCGTTCTTTCCACCAAGGTGTATAACCTCACATTTTCCTCTATTATCATCTATCTGCCATCTTTTTGCATACTCGCTTAATCTGCCTAGATCCTTTTGTAGTCTCTTTGCATCCTCCTCACACACTACCATCCCTCTTGGATATGTTACACCCTGTATTTTCATCAAAGTCATTAATATAAATTGAGAAGCCAGCACTGATCCATGTGGCACTCTCTACCAAGAATTTGCCAGCTTGAATATGGCTTATTCTAGCTCTCAGCCTCTGCCAGTCCCAATGCTAATCTGTTATCCCCAACCACGTGAGCCATATTTTGTGGTGCATTTTGTTGTTATTTATGAAATGACATTTGAACATCCAGATGTACTGCACCCAATGGCTTCCCCTTGCCTCTTGTTACATCCTCAAAAAACTCTATTAGATTTGTCAACTTTCCCTTCATACAACCATTTTGATTCTGCCTTATCATTCTATGGCTTTGTAAGTGCCCCAATACCAATTATGTCTTCCAGCATTTTACTGTAAGGAATCAGGTTAAATGGGCTTTATTTCTCCACTTTTTTTTCTCTCCAACGTTATATTATGTTTGCTACCTTGCAATCCACGGGGTCTGTTACAGAAGCAGGGGAATTTTGGAATATCATCAGCAATGAATCTGAAGTAGTAACCTCCTATAGAACCCATGAATGTAAACTTAGATTGCAGCTCTAGGAGGTTTGTCCACTTTTAGTCCCCCTAATTTCTCCAGCACTTTCTCTTACTTTAAGTTTTGCACTGTTATTGGATTCCTTGTTCTTTCCATTGTTGCTACATGTATTGTGAATCCTGCAGTGAATACAGATATAAAATATTTGCTTCATGCTTCAGGCATTTCTTTATTCCCCACTGTAGTTTCTTCTGCTGTTGTCTTTATAGGAATCACATCTTATTTACTTAGAACCATCTCTGTAGGTACTTCATGCTAATGTAGTCCTGTGATTTATCGTCTCCCTCTCTATTGGATGCTTTAGTCACTAAAAATCTCACTGTCTTTAGTCTTACTACTTGTCCTGGCAATATTACAAACCTTCTCTTTTAATTTAATTGTATCTTTAACCTCTTTAGCTAGCCTTGCAGGGATCACGTTTCTAGTGGAGAATTTTTTCTCAACAGAAAGTACCTTCATTAAAAATGCTAAAACATTTCTTTAAATGCTAGTTGTTGTTATCTGTTGGCAAGCCTAGCTTCAAGCTTACTTTAACCAATGCACCCTCCATACTTACAATAATTGGCTTAATTTAAGGATTTCTGACTGACTTCCAACTCTTTTAAAGGACATGCAAGATTTCACCATATTATGATCACTTTTCCCTGGACAATCTCTTGGGATTACTAATTAATCATGTCTTATTACACCATAAGGTCTAAATAGTCCGTTCCCTAAATGGTACCGTAACATATTGTTCCAGAAAACTGATGAATTCATCCTCCAAACTACTTTTGCTGGTTTGATTTCTTGAATCTATGGGAAGAGTGAAATCCTCCCTAAGTTTGTATTACCTTTGTTGCAGGCTTTTCTGACTTCTTACTTATTTACTTCTGAGAGAGTGATTGAAGCAGCGTCCCTGACAGCTTTTAAGAAGTGTCTAGATGAGCACGTGAATCACCTAGGCATAGAAGGCTATGGACCAAGCGCTGGGAGATACGATTAATATGGAAGGCATGGATGAGATGGGCCAAATGGCCTGTTCCCATGCTGTACAATTCTATGACTCTTTTATGACTCTCCATGTTGTTCCTGTTGTTACAGAGCCTGTAAACTACTCCAACCAGTGTTTTCTTTTTTCTCTCATCTTTATTGATACTGATTTAATTTCCTGTCCTTTCAGGATATGATCATGCCTCGTATTGTCCTTATACTTTGTTTTAAATCAAGGTAACCCCATTTTGACCAAATGTTGCATAACTTCACAAGATACACCCCTTCTGCATGTCGATTGTTGGGTGTCTACAATGCAAGCTTGCTTGAAAATAACGGCATATGCTAGGCAGCCAGTAGATACAATGTGTCAGCACAAGTTGTCCGGGACATTATATTATGCTATCGTGTTTTAAGGCATTTCACCATCTTTATGCAGTATGGTTAACTGATGCAACAACAATAGATTCTTTTAAGGACCATTGGACAAAAAGATTTCCTGATATCTAGTTGACATATTTGCAATAAGTGAACTTCTATTTTGCACACAAGTGCACACTTTGTGATTCATTGGGGATGTTACTAAGGAAGTGGGAAGTGACTGCCTCCTATGAAGACAACGGCAGGATATATCATAGAGTGTTACAATATAGATAGGTTATGAGGAATGTCAGAGTGTTTTAAAACAAAGTGTGTAGTACATTGGAGAGTGTTACACTGAGGGATAGGGGTGTATCCACCACAATTATCCTCAACACTGGTGCCTCACGAGGCTGCGTCCTCAGCTCCCTACTCTACTCCCCATACACTCACGACTGCATGGCCAGCTTCTGCTCTGACTCCATCTACAAGTTTGCAGATGACACCACTGTAGTGGACCAAATCTCAAATAATGATGAGTCGGAGTACAGGAAAGAGATAGAGAACCTAGTGGCTTGGTGTCATGACAACAATCTTTCCCTCAATGTCAACAAAACCAAAAAGCTGGTCATTGACTTCAGGAGGGGGGTGGGGGGCAGTGCAAACGCTCCTGTTTACGTCAACGGTGCTGAGGTCGAGAGGTTTGAAAGCTTCAAGTTTCCCCAGGAACTCTGGAGGTCTCTTCCTTTCCATCGGGGACCTGAGGTGGAAAGTGTGGCACAGCGCAGTACCGTGCAACAGATTCATTCTTAAGTCAGTTTAAAGACTCCCCAGCCGCCTGTCATTTCTGCGGCCAAGAGGAGTCAGTGTATCATGTGTCTATGAAGTGTGAGAAGTTGCAGTCTCTTTGTGAACATCTGAAAGGTCTGCTCCTCAAGTTTTGGCTGCACTTCAGCCCCACATACATGATCTTTGGTCAGCCGGTGTGTGTGTGTGGGGGTGGCAGGGGGTCGGTCAGGGGATCCCCTGGTCAGTTTGCTCCTGGGCCTGGCCAACGTGGCTATTCATGGGTCTAGGCGGCGGGCAGTCGAGGGTTCTACCCAGGCTGAATGGCCTCCTTCTGTGTAGTTATAAGTATGGACTTGCTCATAAGCCAATGGCAAGGGCAGGACAGTGTTTACAATTATGTCTTCCTTACTTTCCACTGTAATTGGCTTTTGCAATTCAATAGTAACTGGCAATAAATTATTTTGTGATGCACTGTGGATGTGAAAATTGCTATATAACATCTGTACTGTGGACTTGGGTTCTATTGGACCCAGATACAAATAGAATCATAAAACTTAGCAGTGCAAAAAGAGGCCATTCAGACCATCACATCTTTATTAACTCTTTGAAGGAAAATCTAATAAACCTGCAGATACTGAAATCTGAAACATAAAAACAGAAAATGTGGAAAACTCAGCAAGTCAGGCAGCATATGTGGAAAGGGAAACAGCCAATGTTTTGGCCTGTGACCTGTTGTTCTGATGTAGGGCCGCAGACCCAAAACGTTGACTGTTTCTCTTTCCCTAGATGCTGCCTGACTTGCTGAGTTTTTCCAGCATATTCTGTTTTTGTTTCAGAACTCGTTGAAGGAGATGTCCTTTAATTCCAATTATGTAATCTTGCAGATTCTTGCTGTTTAATGGGATGAAAATACAAAAATGGGATGAAAATGTACACCAATCCACTTTGGCTTCAGACTCAAAACTTGCATTTGGTTTTATGGCTCATAACAGACACAACTCTGGGAAATCCCACTGAGTAAACAAATTAGCATCTTTTTAGCATCACTGATGTAATAAAGCTTCACAGGACGGATTACCAAACAAAATTTTGGACACTGAATCCACAGTTGCAATCAGTGAAAAACTGCATCAGTTTGTAAAATCGCTCAATTTATGTAAAGAATTAAATATTTAGCAACATTCAGTGATGTAAGATACAGACAGATACACTCCACATTGCAGAGCTCGATTGGGTGAGTGCCTTGCAGACTATTAACATTCAGTTCTCAAACAATGAGCCCACGTTTCCAGTTGCCTGTCATTTTAATTAACTGACCAGCTCCCAACCCCACCCTACTGTCCTCAGCCTCCTTCATATTTGAGAATCACAAAAGCAAGTATGGTAAAAAAAAGCAGTTCTAATGAAGGATCAGTGACTCGATGTATGAAGCTTGCCTCCTTCTCCACAGATGCTCCCTCTCTTGCTGAGAACTTCTGGCATTTCCTGCTTTTAGTGACAAGCCCATTTATTTTTGTTGCCTGAGTCTGTAAATGCTGCTTGTTACCCACTTTTCCCTCCCTTTCTTTGAAGGCTTTCCAATATTAGACATGTATCAAAAGAGAAGCTGATGGGACTGTGGGGAGATTAAAATGAATTCGGGAAGGATTAGCCTAAAAATGCCTGCTTGATGGCCGGCATGAACTCAGAGGGCCGAAGGGCCTATTTCTGTGTTGTATCTATGACTCCATGGGTCTATATACTTCAAGTATGACTGCTGTACCATTATTTTATAAACAGTGGGCTGTTTGGGTGAGATGATGAAGTATGGTGAAAGTCACTGTTTCTAACAATCACTCACAAGAGAAGCTATATCATGTTTGATACGCAGTTGCCAATAGGAAACAAATAGACAAGAGACTAAAAGCAAACAATCTTGACTATGTAATAGGCCCACTGGGGTGTATCAGAATAGATTCTTAGGCCCAGTCACTGCAATGGATCTCCCATTCTAATCTGTGTAATCATAAATCATGAAAAGGACAGTTTCCAACAGGTCAAATTAAGATAAAATGCCTTTAATTATCAAAGCAACAGCTACTTGTTCCATCACAAGCTGTATTTCATCCCTGAAGAGAGCCTGAGCAAGCTGCTGACGAGATGCGCTTATTGTGTTGTCGTGACACCAGGCAACCTTCAGCTGGCTTCCTTTCCAGGCATAGAGAGGAAGGTGGCTTCCTCTCAACTGCCACTCAACTATTCCAAGAAAGGGAATTGTAAACAGTGGCTGGGGGAAGGGCCCCAATCAAGAACAAATGCTCTCCGCCTCCCACCTCAGTCCCTGGCTTAAGGCCTGCTGATTAGGCCAATTATCATTACTTAATGACTTTTCAATACCACTCTATTCAAATAGAACAAAAAAATGTAGTGGCACCACAAAGGACTCAAGGAACAACTGTCTGGATTCAAGTTTCCATTACGGAACCCAACCTGAAATTGGAGTCTCGGCCTAAGTAAGCATCATTCAAGGACTGGGATATGTGAGAAAGTTGAGATTGCACAAACGTTGAGAGGAAAAGCCTTTTGTCTGTGTGGTATTTGGCCTCAACTCTCAGTGCCCCTGGCGTGGTTTTTTTGGCAGCCTTATGCTAAGGGTGCGTGCGTGTGTTTTTTTAATAAACTATTGATTAGATTTGTTTGCTGGCTGGCTGGAGACTCATTAACAAACAGCTGAGAAGTCGCTTTTTCAGGATTTTAATCCCCCAAATCTTTAGCCTCTGAAAAGGCTATTGGGCTGCCCTCCTGCTGTTTGAGCTCGACCCTGGCACCTGGGTCACTGTTCACCAGGCCTGATGAAGGCTCAGAGATATTCGCACACAACACAATCTAACTCTAATCTGTGGTTTCAGAGGCCAGGCAAGGAGCAACTGCATCATTAACCTGTGGTAACCTGTAGTCAGGGGCAGTCCAGTGAAGGTTTCATCTATTTATTATAACAGCAGCTTTGGTTATACAAGGTTTTTTAACCGAGCCATGCACCTCACAGCAGTGTTATCATACAAAGTTCTGCACCCAGTTTCAACAGCAAATACTAAGGAATGAGCATAGTCAAAGAGATAGCTTTTAAAGATTGCCTTAGAGAAAAGAGGAGTAAAGGGGCACAGAGGTTTAGGAGAGGAATTTAGAGCTTGGAGGCTTAACAGCTGACAACACAGCCACCAGTGGCGGAGCGATTAAACTCAAGATGGACAAGAGTCCAGAATTTAATTTGGGGATTCATGGACTTGCATGAGGAGGGAGGGAATCGGGTCACACCCCACCCAGTAATCACTGAGCACATAAATCTTGCAGGCATGAGTGCGTATGTGTGTAATATTTTTCTGCTTAAAGAGCCCCTCCAACAGCAGTCGAGTTTACTGTACTCACTTCTGTTGGAAGTTAAAGAGTTAACCAGCATCCACAGAAAAAAATTAAGTAACATTTGCTACTTATTTGGCGTAGTGGTTGGAAAGAACGAGGATCCTAGTTGCCACGGCCAAGAAAGCTCACCAGCGTCTCTAATTCCTCAGGAGGCTAAAGAAATTTGGTTTGTCCCCTTTGACACTCACCAACTTTTATTGATGCACCATAGAAAGCATCCTATCTGGATGCATCACGGCTGGGTATGGCAACTGCTCTGCCCAGGACCACAAGAAACTGCAGAGAGTTGTGGACACAGCCCAGCGCATCACGGAAATCAGCCTCCCCTCCTTCGACTCTTCACCTCTCTCTGCCTTGGTGAAGCAGCCGGCATAATCAAAGACCCCACCCACCCGGGTCATTCTCTCTTCTCTCCTCTCCCATTAGGCAGAAGATACAGGAGCCTGAAGGCACATACCACCTGCCTCAAGGACAGCTTCTATCCCACTGTGATAAGACTATTGAACTGTTCCCTTATACGATGAGATGGACTCTGACCTCACGATCTACCTTGTTGTGACCTTGCACCTTATTGTCTACCTGCACTTCATTTCCCCTGTAGCTGTGATACTTTACTCTGTATTGTCATTGTTTTTACCTGTACTACCTCAATGCACTCTGTACTAACTCAATGTAACTGCCCTGTGTAATGAATTGACCTGTACGATCGGTATGCAAGACAAGTTTTTCACTGTACCTTGGTAAAAGTGACAATAATAAACCAATACCAATACCTCTCCATCTCTGTAAAGAGTTCCAAGAACCAATTGCTGTACAGCTTTGTCCTTCCCCAATACCTGTGTATCAGTGAATATTGACCCTCTCCCCTCCCTCCCAGACCTTCAGCATTGATGCACACACATACACACTCTGTCTCTCCATCTTTGTGTATGGAAGTTAGTTCACTCACTCCTTCCCATGATCCTGCAGCCCTCCTGCTCCTGACTGACTCGAATGTTGTGCTGGGCAACTGCATTTACCGCCTAAGTCCTTTTAATGCTCTGGGAGATTTATTCATGCATCCACAAACTTGGAGCATGGCAGCATGTTGGTTAAGCGATTGGATCAGGAATGGACCATTGATCCAAAGACGCAAGTTTCATCCCGCCACCTCAGCTGGGGAATTTAAAGTTGGAATAATTTGGAATAAAAACAAAGGCTTATATCATTAGCAGTGACCATGAATTGTTGTAAAAAGCCATCTGCCGACCTCACCTGGTCTGGCCTTTGTGGACTCCACTCCCACCAACGTGATTGACTCTAAACTGCTTCCCCTCGTCAAGAGCAATTGTGGATGGACAATAAATGCTGGTATTGCCAGTGATGTCCACATCCTGTGATGCGTGAAAGGGGAGTCACCTGAAGTAGGGGTGTGTTTTGAGCGATGCTGCAAGAAGCAGCAGGACTTCATCGAGTCAGGCCTGGGACCGGAGTTTACACTCACAACTCCTGCAGATCCCAACAATGCTGAGGCTCACAGTGTTCACCAGGCCCTCACTGCCTTGTGCTTCCCTGGAGTCCCCTGAGTGCCATTAGTTTTATAGAAGCCTTGCCTTCATTTAGTGATACACACGGGAGTCTGCAAGCTGTGGCTGGGCAAAATATTTTTCTCTTTGTTAAGGCTGAACAAAAACAAAAGAGGGGGAAAGAAAGAATGCATGTTTCCCCCTCCCCCAGCCCAGTGAGAGAACAGACAGCAGCGCTCTGACTGAAATTGAGTTTCCCCAGAACTATTCTGCGAAGCAATGCTGACACTTTCTTTACTGATGCGTGGTTTAGGAATAAAGCGGATGGAAGTTGGGAAAGGAAAAACAAAGGAAAAAGTGTGATAAATACAGTGCACCAAGTCCCTGTGTCATTGAAATCTAATTAAGTTCATTCTACAAATTCTGAGCGATCTCATGGTTGAAAACAGCCAGAGAATGGGATCAGATGGAGAACGACACATACAAACAAATCAGCCCCAACAGCACCAGAAGTACACAGGATCACTGCCATCAGTTAGATGCACAACAATCCCTTTATTAAACAATGGACACAGGGTCTAAAGCCACTCAGAGGGTTAAAGATATGGGAGTAAACATTCGTCCTCTGTTGTATCTGTCAAACACTCGATGTAGTAACTTATGCACTTCTGAAACTTTGGAATACAGTTGATTGAGGTGGATGGATCTAAATTTCAGACATGGAGTTCAACAACCCAGCTTACTACATCATGCATGTGAAGAATTTTTACCCCCAGAATCTCCATTTGTATATTGCCACTCACATCCTCAGGACATCCCAATATGTCTTGGTACCCCAACAAAGGCAAACATGGTGGCCAATTTGCACACAGCAAGATCCCACGTACAACTGGAATCAGGTAAATAGCCTGAGATAACCTGTTTTAATTATTGTTGGTCGGGGGATAAATGTTTTCCAAAGCAACAAGGATGGTTTCACATCCACTTGACTTGTTCAAGTGGACGGCACGGTAGTGTAGCGGTTAGTGTAACACTATTACAGCACCAGCGACCCGGGTTCAATTCCAGCCACCGTCTGTGAGGAGTTTGTACGTATCTGCGTGGGTTTCCTCCGGGTGCTCCAGTTTCCTCCCACATTCCAAAGACATACAGGTTAGAAAGTTGTGAGCATGCTATTTGGCGCTGGAAGCATGGCATGAGTCCAAGGAGGGGAGGCTGGTTTCCATGACACTTGCGGGCTGCCCCCAGAACACTCTACGCAAAAGATGCATTTCACTGTGTGTTTCGATGTACATGTGACTAATAAAGAAATCTTATCTTATCTTGCTTTACAAAACATCACTCTAAGAGTGCAGCATTCCCTGAGTGCAGGGTCTGCCTGGATTCTTTGGCATGGCACTTGAACCCACGTTTTTAAAGTGCATTTACAATTTAGGAAATTTCAAGCCGTTTCAACCACATGTCAAACAAAGCCATGCGGTGTTATAGATGAGACAATGTGTCAGACCACTTCAGTGCTCTACACATGGAATGGGAAAGATCTCGGCAAAACTGACAGCAATCAGCTCCAATTATATTAAATTAAAAGAGTGAGCATTGAAATGTACAGAATGACATTCACTTCCTTTTTAAACCAAAACAATATAGTCTGTCCCCTCAATGCTCAACTTATAAATTGTATTTGGCTCAGTTGTCTGAACCTACATGCCTGTGATGCTGCTGCAGGCAAGTTTTTTTACTGTACCTGTACTTCACTGTAGTTGTACTTCTACTTAGTTAGGAGTTTGAGGAGATTCAGTTTGTCACCAAAGACTCTTACAAATTTCTATTGATATACAGTGGAGAGCACTCTGACTGGTTGCATCACCGCCTGGTATGGAGGCTCCAATGCACAGGATTGCAAGAGGCTGCAGAGGGTTGTAGACTCAGCCACCTCCATCATGGGCACAACCCTCCCCGTCATCGAGGACATCTTCAAGAGGTGGTACCTCAAGAAGGCGGCATCCATCACTAAAAACCCTCACCTTCCGGGACATGCCCTCTTCTCGTTACTACCATCAGGGAGATGGTACAGGAGCCTGAAAACCCACGCTCAACGATTCAGGAACAGCTTCTTCCCCTCCACCATCAGATTTCTGAACGATCCGTGAACTCATGAACACTAACTCATTGTTTCTTTATCTTGCACTATTTATTTACTTTGTAATTCATAGTAATTTTTTATGTCTTTGCACTGTACTGCTGCCGCAAAACAACAGATTTCACGCCATATATGTCAGCGATAATAAATCTGATACTGATTCTGGTTGTGCATATGACAATAAACTCAACTTGACTCTGTGTGCATTAAGCCGATCGAGATAGGTTGCTCCCATCTCAGCTTAGTTGGTGCTGGGAGATACAGCTGGCTGCTTTCCCCAGCTAAAGAAGATAAAAACATCAGCCAATGATTCTGCTCCACCTCTTGATTGATACCCATTGTAGGCACAGGACAGGGTCAGGATTGGATGCAACATAGCAATGTCCAAATCCCTCACTGATCAGAATCACTCTGGCTTTCACATGTGTGAGGAAAAGAAAACAATGATTGTATGTCTAAAAGAATAGCAACCCAGGCAAGGGAAGATCACTGTGTGCAAGCGAAAATATCAGATTGCAACCAAATCCAGTGCAAATGTGACAATCCCAGAGGATCGCTGCTTAGATGTAAGGGGAAAGCATTGGTTAAAAACTCCAGGCTGGTACTCCAATGTCAATTCAAGTCATAAATTGAGTGAGTTATTATTTACTGTGGCTCATCATTCACTGGGCCAAGGCTTTCAGTTTTCTACCCACCCCCAACCCACACCCATCCCCTTTTCCTGCCACTGAGCTTCCTCCCTCTGAACAAACACACCACACTGTTTGAACAATGGCTTCTCACACACTAAAGGCAAGTTTGCCAGCAAAGTTTCAGGCGTACACATTGAATGCAATGGGCTGGCAACGTACTTCGAAGCTGACAACGTCAAGATCTGTGTTAGAGTTACTAAGGAAAAGGCAGAATGCCACCTGAACTTTCATCCAGGCAGGGTTGACCCTGGACAAGCACCAAACAATCCCATTCAAAAGGAGGGCCACACAGCAAAAATACTCTGAAAAGAAACTTTTGCATTTACATAGTGACTTTCACTTCCCTTTCACTACATCACAATGTGGTTCTTTCAAAGTGTGGTCAATGCTGGTAAAGTGTGAACAGCAAGCTCCCACAAACATCAGCATGATAACGACCAGATCATCTGATGTGTTTATAGTAACGCACACAAGTCAGCTTGCTCCCACCTCAGCCAAGTTGGTGCTGGGCCCTACAACTGGCTGCTTTCCCCCAGGCACTGGGAATAACCCCCACTGCTCTTCCTCAAAGTTGTGGTGTGAGATCTGTGACATCCTCCTGACAGAGAGAAAGCTGGCACCTCCAGAGATGCAGCACACCTTCAGTACTGGACTGGCAAGTCTGCGAAGAAACTTGAAGCCACAACATTCTGAAGGGAGAGCAATATTTAAGAGTATTGCTGGTGAAAGCCTTGCTTTCTTGCCGACTCTGCAGTATAATTCACTGCCCAAATTCTTTTTTTTAGCACAATCGGGAACAATATAAATGCAAGGATTATCATTTTAAATATGACCCCTGAATTTGCTGGATTTTCATTGGGTACGTGACACATTTGATTGTCTTGGTGTAACAAGTCTCCTATTACACCAGCAGGTTACCTCCTTCCTGAAGCCTCCTTGCAGCAAGAGTGAATAATAGATTGCAGATGACTGCAAAGTGATTCCAGCCTCAACATGGACTGAAACTGAAACCTTATCTCAACTCATCCTGATCCTAGATTTCCCAAAGTATGTGCACAATTCCAGTGAGGAACATTGTTTAATCGTCACCACTCCCCTCCCCCAGCTCCCTCTCATTGTCCAGGATAAAGGATCCCCATTGGTTCCCTCAGTGATATCAGGTGACACAGCACAGATCATTGTGATTGGTGCAGCATCCAACAGGGAAGTGCATTTACATGTTGAGCCAGTGGAGGAGCTGCCATTTTTTAAAATCACCTAGCAATAGGTTCACAGGAGGTCATTCGCCAAGAGTGTCAAATAAAGAAAGATGCAGAAGAGCAGACAAGAGTTGTCACTTGCATTATATTTTATTCATTGTCTTGTGTCTCATTAAAACATATGTATACATTAGGTATGAGTACAGACAGGCGAATGCACCTACAGTACATAGTCCATATCTTTTTCCTTCCTGTTTCCAAAACTAAGTCCTGTTGCACTGGACGAGACAAAACACTCAAATAAACCGTGGGAACTGCTGGAGTCAATCAACAGGGACTAAAGCAGCATTGTGTGAGAGACAGAGCCAAACAAAAACTCCAAATTTCAAAATGGCAATAACAGGATTTGTCAAACCACAGAGCAAGAAGTTATCAGTTCATATTGTTACATCTGCAGCTACCTTGAACCTGCAGCTAGAACTGAAGTAGTGGGTCCTACCCCACCCCAATATTTGAATGGATATTGTTGCTATCCAAAAGATAATTTGTCCTTGATGCGGCAGAGTCCCAGCAATAATTCACTGCACAGGCTGTTCTGCTCCCTGGCCTCCCAATCTACATTTTTAACCCAGAGAATAGTTAAAGTTAGCCACAATCATAACATAACTTGATCAATCATATCCCAATTCTCACACAGTAATTCAATGCTGGATGGAGAGCAGTGTTTGTTTGTTTCAGTGCTGGTACCATATTGTTCTCTGAATGGGAATCCAGCCCAGATAGAGAGGATAAAAATCTTTCCCTGATGGTCGTCGGGCTCTGCGGTGGATTACGCAGTCTATCCTTTCACCTCTTTACTCACTGTTTGAATCTCAGCCCAGAAGGTGTACAAGATGATAAGAGGCATAGATCAAGTGGACAGTCAGAGACTTTTTCCCAGGGTGACAATGGCTAACACAAGGGGACATAATTTTAAAATGATTGGAGGAAGACATAGGGGGGATGTCAGTGGTAAGTTTTTTTACACAGAGAGGGGTGGGTGCGTGGAACGCACTGCCGGCAGAGGTGGTGGGGGCAGATACATTAGGGACATTTAAGAGACTCTTAGATAGACACATGATTGACTGAAAAATAGGGGGCTATGTGGGAGGGAAGGGTTAGATAGATCTTAGAGCAGGATAAAATGTCAGCACCACATTGTGGGCCGAAGGGCCTGTACTGTGCTGTAGTGTTCTATGTTCTATGTTTTATGAATGGCAAATGTTAAAGGCCCGGGCAGTCTCAGCATTGACACTGACAGTCTCAAATCTGTGGCATGTACTGAAACCAAAATGCTAATTGTGAAGCTTTGAAAGTGACCTCAGCATTTGTTGCTCCAAAGAGCCAGAGTATGAACCTATAACAATGTGCATTTCTTACATTGTGGGGGACAGTTGATGTGGAGCCCCAGCAAGATTTTATTGAAACGCAAACAAGAAGAATTTAAGAGGTTTGAAGGAGGGAAATGAGGTGTCAAGGCTAAATTACAGAGCGACTGAGAGAGTCACTGTGGATGGGTAATTAGTGGAGGAGGTGTTAATCACTGGTCCTGGGTAAGAGTATAGGCTGATGGATAGGGTTGTCAGAGATTGATGAGATAAGAAGGGGTGAAATGATGTAGGATTTAGATGTGTGATTAAAGAAAAGCAGAGGTGAAAAAATGTGCTAAAGAACATTCTGAGTTTTACTCTGCCAAAGCAAGTTATCAATAAATTTGTGCCAGTGGAAGAGAGATAGGGTTGAAAGATTGTGATGGATTATTCAATACTTTACTGTTGGAACAAGTACATGTGACCAGAACACTTCAACATACCACCATAAGACTCACAAAGGCAGTGAAATATCCAGTCATTACTAAACGTCAGGCAACTATACTGCTGCATGCTGAACGCTGGGTAGAATCCGAGCTAGACACCATTTAACACCACTTATAGATCGAACAAAGCTACAGGCAGGGAGGTACTGTGGTACAAATTACGGCAATGATTACGTTGTTAACTTAAGGAATTGGACCACACTGGAAGGTGTCAAGTGTGGGATGATTGTCCTTAATGACTGTGTGAAGAAGCATGTGTTTGAAATGGGTTGTACAACAGGTAACATATAACACTTGGTATTAGTCACCACTTGTACTGCAATAGTTCTCTGCAGTTCCATGCACCAAGACAAAGCAAGGAAGCTAGGCAATGAGAATAGACTCCACCATGGAATAAAACTCCTTCACACTGAACAGACCCCACAAGCTGTGAGCAAAACAGGGCTACATTCCATTTACAAATTTTCAAAGATGAAGTATCCAAATTTGACAAACCCGTTTTATTAACAACAAGTTCAGATAGTTGAGGTGGGAGCTAGTCTGAGCTGAAGAACCTTCAATTTAATAATTAGATGCAATGTTTTGCTGAATAGTTACTTTATCGCGCTGAATAATTTTAATAGAACTGACCAAAAGTATGCAATTTTGGCCTTAACTTTACATAGGGTTAAGAATATTATTTGGAAGTACGGGTTCAACAGACATGCTATGAAATAATAAGGGTCTGAATTTGTATCAGCTGTCTGGCACAGAGTGGGGCAGGTTTTGAAGTCTCTTGGGTGTTGGCATGAATAGTCAATATTGCAAAGGCTGTAGAACTGAATGTCGGGAAGGGAGAATTACAAGTGCCTTTATTATGCTATCCTGGAGGACAAACCCCAGGCCCTTCCCTCTATTCACAATTTCCAGCAAAACTAGAATGGCATTCTGCAGGAAAGTATTGGCTTGCTGGAAAAGGCAATGGGAATCATTGTCATTCAGTTCATCATGTTGCTTATAGTAGAAAATGGAAATATTCCCCCAAATTTTCATTAAGTTTTGACCAGATATTACAGAGTCCACCTGGAAGCACAATGATTAGCTGGCTGTTCCACAGCACCACTGGGACTGCAAGATTGCTTCAGCGATACCACAGCTGAACCACCATCCAGTACCATAAAGGAAGTATTTGTGCATGGTTTATTTTACTACTGATCGGGTCAGTGTTTCATAAAGACAGTGGTTTAAAGTAGGTGAAATATCTTGGTGTAAAGTCACCCCTAATATAAAGTGTCATTGCACATTGCTTAAAATGGGTCTGAGAATCAAAGGACATCCCTGACAACAGAGAGACCAAAACAATTTATAGAGCTGAGCTCCATGACATTTCAGATAAATGCCCTCTCTAAAAGGCCATTGGGAACTTGTCCTAAATGCATTGTTTCAGCTTCAGACAAAGTGTAGGAAATAATTCAGAAAACAATAGGTTTAAGTGTGAATGGCTTCACCAATTTCAAAACAGAAGGTGGAAGTAAGTCACCGAATAGGCTGGGATTCCTAGCATTTATTTTAATTATTTCGAAAGTTTATCTCAACCTGCCCTCTATCCCATAAAGTTTCTTTAACCTTCATAGAAAGTTTAAGAAGTAAAATGCAAGAAACCTGAAATAAAAACATTAAACAAGAAATGCTAAACACACTCAGCAGGTCAGGAGTTTGGAAGAGGTGTAAAGATAACAATGATGAAAGGTCATTAACCTAAAACATTAACTCTGTTTCTCTCTTCACAGATACTTCTTGACCTGCTGAGTATTTCTGGCCCTTCCAGTTTTAATTTATGATGTTGTTGTTTTAAGCAGGTGTCAAACGATGAACTGGAATTGAACAATACAAATTGCTGGAGTGGAAACAGAAATTATAAACTTAAAAATTCAAAATCTTTAGATAGAAAACCTACCTCAAATTGAGGTACCCAGCCACTGAAATCTTACTCTGAGCATCAGAATTGTTTTTACTCTCCCATTGTGCGTTATTATCGTTATCCACTCCATGAGAACAATTTGTTAAATGTTCAGAGTGCCAACAGATTAAATTGTTTTCTAAAGTCTTTTCTTGATAAACAATCAGTCAGATTGGAGGAATCGGAAATTGGAATAAATCTTAAATGAAATCTCTTTTCACCCTTCGCCTGATTTCTGTTTTTGTGGAGTGATCGAGAGTTGGAGAAATAATCCACCGGTGACCCACACCTTGTCCATAAGGTCAAAGCAGCCTCCAGGCTTGGGGGAGAGGAGTGGTTGCTTTGTCTTGGTTTTGTAAAGCTTTGGTCCAAGGTACAAAGTTAGAGTGGGACTATCAGTCACCGGCAAAACTCATCTCAGCACATTCAGTTTCACTGCAGTTAGTAGAACAGACTGTGCAGAGGAGAGTACAACCAACAGTCAATACTCTCACACATATGTAATGTTGGCAAACTCAGGCAAATCTTCTCCCCTCGGATTGCATCAGAAGCCCATATTTCATGAAGTCAGTGCAGTGAAGGAGAGGACTGCCATCCATAACCACTGAGTAAAACATAACTTTGTCTGGGCAACCATGGGAGAATGTCCTGCCAGAGCCAGATAACATGGCGCATAGTGGACCGTGTCCACTGCGTTCCCACACACTCAGACAATTTAACTGTGGAAAGCATTTCCAACAGATAGCTTGGTCTTCCCCCAGCTTCCCCCTCTGCATCCAGGAGCCCTGCAGAATCATTGTTGCAGCACCTATTCCCTACACATGAACGTTGCAACAGGCGATAAAGGGAAACATCAGAGCTAAGTGTGGTCCCACCTTCAGCCAATGCATGCACACACGATTCCCAGTAGGGAATCAAGCCGGGGAACTCTCCCTTCTCTCACCACGAGCTGATTATGGACAATTGTCAGAACCCCGCTCTTGCTCCCAGCTGATCACAGCTATCTCAGGATATGCCAGCAATAGGACCCAGCCTACTGGCTCTGCGTGGCTCAGCACAATCAACCCACTAAATCAACCACTGTTAGAATTTCAACACCCTCCCTCAGATAATCCTCCTTGAGCATTCTCTGCTGTTTCTGTTTTAACATGCACTAGTGGCTTTCTGACTGTAGAAAGGATTAAACCAGCAGTTTAAAATAGACAACTGTAATGGCTGGACTCCAGACAGCACAGATGTGGCAAGCTTCTTTTCAAAGCGATTGCACCAGGAGGGGAACACTGTCAAAGTGGGAACACCATCAAACCACCTGGCTTCACATATCAAATACTGGACTCAAATGAACTCTGAAGTGGGGGCTTGGGGCTGTTGGGGTTGGGGGTAGTGAACATTTGGATTCACAGTGAATACTTGACATTCATCGGGAAGCACAATTGTCAGATTATAGCAACTTGCCAACTACTGTTTCCTCAGGTGGACTTGACGAGCATCTGCATGCCACGATTGTGTGAAGAATAAAGCTGGGAAGGTGACAGCCCATTTCCCTCACAGGCAAATGCACCATAAGTCTCTCTGACCTCACGTTTAATACTATTTTTATCTTCCTGAATCTTTTTTCAAATTGGTGAGAGGGATATGGAATATGGACAGTCATCCTCAGCAGCACCCACCCAGGATTTACATTCTCTTTAATGTCAGCTTCCTGTGCATGGACAAATCCTCTGGATAAAGCCAGAGGGAGGTGCAACTAGGCTTCAGCAACTGACGCACAGAGCCCACTGAGCTGGGGGTGGGCTGCTCACAGGAATAAAAGACCAATTGCTAATTTGAGAAACGTTAAAGAGAACATGAAGACGGGACAGGTAGGAGGGGTGTGTCCCATACTGTCTACTTTGGCATGGATTATGGCCCTTTCCCTCCTCCCTACACTGATGTCCTCTGGTTCTTTATATATGTCTTAGGATGTAGGAACGGGCAGAAGCTTGCGCCCATTCACTGAGATCAGGGCAGCTTTGTGTCCAAACTCCAAATGCCTGACTCTGCCCCTTAACACAATGTGATGGAGCCTTGGGTTTGGGTGGGCGTGAGTGTTGGGTGCCAACGATGGTGTACAGACCACCCTAATTGTTCATTCCTCCTGAAGCTTGTGAAATTTGTTTTGATGTTCTGGTCACTGAGCTTTGCTGTCTGAAAGAATGAACTTTAAACCTCCTCCAAGTGTAAGAAACACAGTTTCAAAAACCACACAGTCATACACAGGTCATGGGAAGCAACTGATGTTTTCGTGTTTTTTTTTCTTTAATGCACTTTTTTTCTGCAGAAATTTAAACATATTGAGCTCTGATTGGCCCAGGATCACTACAGTTGAATATAACTTGGTGGAATATATTGACTCAAGCACTGGGCTGCCACTGTTTGGTTTTTATTTTACGGTCCAGACATTAGCAAATTCTAACAGTTCAGTAAAACACCTGAATTTCTACTCCCCCAGATTTCTGTGTCTCATCACCATTGAGCCATTATTGTCTGAAGTTATCTATGCACCATCACATCAGCAAACAAAAGCTCTGGACCTCAAGCCACAATCCCAGCCCTTCACCTGCACCCCTCCTGTTCCCCACATGGCTCTGGCTGAGGTGACAGCCCCATTCATGCCAATGTTTATTGAGGCTTGCATATCACGGACTTTAGACTCCTGACGAAGAGGACTGAGAGGTATTGCTGTCAATGCTTGTTGTTGCCTGGGAGGCAGATGCCTGGGGTGGGGAGAAATCAGGTTATAAGTGCAAGGAATCCAGTGAGAAGAATGTCGTACAATTCCAAACACAAACATTCTGTTCAACTCAGCTTGGGATTGGTCTCTGCAGCGTTTATTGAGCAATCCAACAGGCCTGGTATCAAGCAAGCAACTGTGGCCAAAACCTGGGTGGCGTGGGCTCAGAATTAACCCTTTCCAGGCCACCAGCCAGCGTTGCAGGCCATGAACCGAAGTGCCAGCAAGGGGGCCCAGATCCTTTCGTGACTATTACTTTTATTTGTTTTGATGTCCTGTCTGTCTGTCGCACTGCAGCAGCCAAGAGGAGGAAAACAATTAAAAAAAACAAGAGAAATCAAAAGAAAATTCATCTCTGTTCAGGTCAAAGCAGCCACGAATGTCCCAAATCGATTAGAGATGTCCGAATGCAAAGATCTCCAAGTTTGCATGGGGCTCCGGCCCTTAGAGTCAGTAAGGTCGTCTGTGCAGTGGACTGACAGGCACTGCAAGTGGGTACCAGCCTGGACTGATGAAGCCTTGTTCTGGGAAAGCTCGTGGGCTGGAAAGGGTTAATAAACAGAATAAGTTTTAGTTTTCTGCCTTAAGGTTCATTTTCTTTCTTTTTTTTCAAAATAAAAAAAATACAAATTGATTATTTCCCTCCTGACCTGAAGTAAAACCCTCTTCCATTCAAAGCAAATCCATAGGGTTTAAGCAGCTGCTTTAGAGAACCTGACACCCTGTCTGTGCAACACCCCACTTGCTGGTTAAACTTATGAGGGAACTAAACTCAGACCAAGAAATTACAGGCCCTAGAATTACAATTCAACTGAGGAATCATCATCTGCTCTTGGCCATGAATAACTGAGATGAGGAAGTTGAAGTAAATTGAAATCTAAAAATGACTAAATAGTTCTGATTCAACTAAGTTTAAGAAGCCTCCTCTGTAGCAAACCTTAAATATTTATTCACCACTTAAAACTATGGGTTGTCATTCAGCTGCAGTCACCCTGAGAATAGCTTCCACAAGAACATTTTCACACCTCCCATCATTGGGTCCTTTTCTCCAGCAACTAAAGCTCCCTCGGCCATTGCAGATCACCCTTGGACACAGGTGTCACTCACACACACATCGGGCAATGAAAACGTCATTTTTTTTTATTTACAGCATGGTAACAGGCCTTTCTGGCCCAACGGGTCCACACCGCCCATTTTTTTAAAACCCAAATTAACCTACCCCTACGTCTTTGGAATGTGGGAGGAAACCGGAGCACCTGGAGGAAACCCACGCTGACACGGGAGAACGTACAAACTCCTTACAGACAGCGGCAGGAATCGAACCCCGATCACTGGCGCCGTAATAGCGCTGCGCTAACCGCTACACTACCGTGCCGTCCACTTCTACTTCACTTCTCTTCTACTCCAGTTGGATTACAGCATTTGTCATTTTCTTTTACATGAGGTATATAATGCTGAAATAAGTAGCAAAAGAACTAATTCTGGCCAGTCCAAGCTTCAGAAGTGGCAACATCAAAGCACTTGCTGGCAGGACAGGTTTTGCTCGTTATCTGTTTCGTAACAAACAATTGGAGCACTCTCAAAACAACAGCAACGGTGAAATGTGGATTGGGCAGAGACACAGAGCAGGCAATTGTGAATTGCACACCCACTTGCACACTTTGAAAAGGTGAGGAAACAGACTTGCCCACACTACACCAGCAATTACAGCTCCCAGTACCCCACTTCAGTGCGAGCTTTACCTTAAAGGCACACCAGCTTACAAAATTCTAATTCTGTCAACTTTTCCGATGGTATTTCACTATGTCACTTTCCTGCCTGTTGCTCATTGCACCTTATTTTGATTTTTGTTCAGAATGATCATTTCATTCAATATCTCTTGTAAACACAAGGTTACAGACAATGGAGAACTATTCAGTTCACTTCTCAGTAAAGCCCACATTCAAAGGTGACAGAATTTCAATCCCTGGACTTTGCTGAGTTAGGAAACAATTGTTACTATGAATATTCCAAGAACCCTTTTCTAAGCAGGGTCCTGCAGTATCCTCGTAGTGTGCTCAACAGCAGGATTGTGTCTGGTTGCGGTACTTCACAGTGGAATAGACTATCGGCAAATATTGTTCTCTCACATGAAAACATTTGGGCAGAGTACCAAAGGCCCAGCATTGCCAGTGGTAGAGTACCCAATGCCAGTCAGTCTCTGATGTAGCCTTCTCAAAGAGACAATAAGGCTCATTCAGAACTAAAATTGACCAGAATTGTTCCGGCATCTCCTTAAGGCCAGAAGAAAGAGATAGCACCTCCTTTAATCAGACACCGCTTTCATCTTTGCACCATTTGAAGCAAGCAGAAAAGTCCCATTTTTCTGTCAAGGAATATAATCCCACTCCCTGCCCCAGAGGGCAGAGGAAGTGAAGGAAATTCCACAGTTAATAACTTTTAAAAAAGATGCAAAAGAAGAAACAAAATAGTAAGATAGCTTTGGGGCCATATTGTGAGCACTGTTTCAGAGCCGGTTACTCTCCCATTCTATAATCAGTCAGCTCATGAACTTCAAGAGACAACAAAAGAATAAGTAATCGCTCACTAATAAAGCAAGTTCCCCACACCCATTTATTTCCACATTTGATCACAGCAGAACCTCAAATATCAGAAGTTTCGAAACATCTTAGGTGACAAAGGTGGTCATTGCACAAGAACACCACGAAATCTGAAGGGACGGACACACAGGGTGACCCTGCCATCCCATGCTCTCAGCATCAGACATCAAGGTATACCCTGTGGGTAAGTAACTTCAGAAGGCAGAGTTGTACTGCTGAAGCTCCAGCACTCACTCAATCTGTGCAAGAATAACTGCAGAACAATCAAACTGAAAGCATCAGTGATGAAAATCTTATTTTAAAATTCCACTTCTGCAAGACGGCTTCAGTAATTTCAGATTGAGAAGGCATAATATCAAAATAACAACATACAGAACGCCACACCAGGTGGTAGAAGGACAATGGGACTCCTAACGTATCCAAGGGACTAATAGGGAGGCCACTCTTCTTCCAGCTAGGCTGCCAACTGCACTGGATCGTCATGGAGCCTCCAGAAATGCAGGATTAATTTCCTGGCCAATATTTCAGCAAATATTTCAGGGGTTTGAAAAACCTCAGAAATGCAGTGTTGGGGGCTGATGGTCAAGAATCATTCTATTGGATAACAATAAGTATCTGCTTTCTAACTTGCTTGGGAAGGCCCAATTGACGAGGGAAGGTGGCATGTTGCATGAACGCTGTATCATGTGGTCTTTGGTGGGGTGTGTGGGGAGGAGGGGGTGGGGTGAACCCTTCCAGAACACATCCAGTCAGAGTTGACAGCCTCATCACTGTCTGTTGCCCTCAGCTGGTCCTTGAACCTTTGGGCCTCCAATCACAACCTACATAAACACAGACTAGATGGTGGTGCTCCTCCCTGTTCTGAAACCCCGGCAAACCAAAATTAATGTTATTATCAGGCAAGGTTATCCCAAATTCCATACAGTAAGTTAAATGGAGAAGTTGGTATGATAGTCTTGGCGACAGCAAGGTGTTGGGAAAAGAGTTCCTAGCCTCCACTTGTCAATTGTCTCTCGTCTCACAACTGAGATCAGGAACTTCTGCACAACCCCTGTCCCATCACACCACTCTGAAGCATCAGGAGCATTCCTCAGAGAGAGTCCTGAGCAGGTGATAGATCAGAACTGTGACCCACGACAAAACACTATCCTGTACCTGAGAAGAAAGTGCATTATTGTAGGTGAATGTGAAACTTCACAAGGAAACAATGGTCCTGCTACCCAAGCTGGTGTCTATTCCAACTGAGTGTGAGGATCACAGGGTTGAATGTACAGCATTTCTGGGTCAACCTGACACTTTCAGTGATCTGTTGCACAATGAAAAAACTGATCGATATTCAGCTCTACTGATATCAGCACAACACATCCTGGGAGGAATACGCACCGTGCTTTTTTTTCGCGCGCTCGTGCGCCGATGTCACGCTGAACACCTCGAACAGCTTTACGTTTTTTTTTCAGCCCATGCGCACGCCAACTGCCCAGCTACAGACTACAAGTAACAAGTTTGCTTTATCGCAACATTGTGTCAGCTGTCCTCGTGGAGAACGGCATCTAAAAAACACAAAGAGGGCAGTCAGACGTGTCACCAGAGCTGTACTCTTACATCCACTCACCCCAACCCCCCCAAAATCAGCGCATTCTCTTGCAAGACCACTCACAATGAAATGGGGAGCTGCCACAACAGATGCAACGTGAACCTATCAAGACACAAGGGACCGCAGATGCTGGAATCTGGAGCAACAAACAGTCTGCTGGAGGAACTCAGCGGGTCAAGCAGCATCTGTGGGAGGAAAGGAACTGTCGACTTTTCAGGTCGAAACCCTGCATCAGGACATATGTTAAGTCGAGATATTGGTATGATAGTCTTGGCTGCAGCATGGGTGTTGGGAAAGGAGTCCCTGGCGTCTACTGCACACTCCTGTCCCATCACTGTGAAGCATCAGGAGCATTCTTCAGAAGGGGTCCTGAGCAGGAGATGGATCAGAACTGTAACCCACGACAAGTCCTGAGTCCTGATGCAGGGTTTCGACCCGAAACGTCTACAATTCCTTTCCTCCCACAGATGCTGCTCGACCCACTGAGTTCCTCCAGCAGATTATTTGGTGAACCTATCAAGGCTTCACTTCAACCCACTTCTACCCTTCAGCTCTTGACATCACCCTCTTTCCCTGCACGAGGTGCCTCAGGTATCAGCCGTCAACTTGAACTCTGCCCTGGTGCCCACTTATGGTCCTGCTACCCAAACTGGTGTCAATTCCAACTGAGTGCAAGGATCACAGGGTTGAATTGTACAACATTTCTGGGTCAACCTGTACTTTCAGTGATCACAGCCAATGGACAGTGATGTTCATCAAACTATTCCACCACCACAGGCTACCACAGTCAATCCTAACCTTGTATTCATCCTGCATCTACACCTATACGCTTTCCCGAACACAACTTATTTGTTGACTGGGCCCTAACACATTTTGCAGGGATATTGAACCTCAACATGCAGATGAGATCAATTCGCTCAACACGAGGCTAGAAATAAACAACGTTCATGGTATAAAAATCACACTGATTAAATCAGTCTTTCCTTTCTCATTATTAATTGCCAAACTATTCTAATGCACTAATCCAGAGATCTTTTAGATATTGTGTGTAAGCCACACAATTTATTCTTATCCTTAATATACTTTCCGTCTCCTCTAGCTCCTCTCCACAGCTCCCACAACAACCCAGCCAAAATAGACTCCTTCCTTCCACCACGTCTAAACTCCTGGCCCCAGGTGCATTTATCTCCAATTCCCTCACCCGGTGCCCCCACATTTGGTCCTCTCGTCACTACTGCCAACACCTCTGGGATGCTCACCGCTAACTCATTCAGTCATAATCCCCTCATTCCAAGTATCTGCATCAATGGACGCTCAAGCTAGAGCCAATAACTTCTGTGCCCTCATTCCCAGCACCACTGAGCCCACACCCCTAATTCCCTCACCACTAGATCCCTCACCCTCCAATTCCCTCAGCCTAGACCATTCACCCTTAGTTCCTTCCTCTCTGACGTACACACCTCTAGTTCCTTCAGCCCAAGCCTCCCTCAATCCAGGCCCGTTCACCACATCTCCTCACCTCAGTACCCACACCCCTAAATTTCCAACTGCTAGTGTCTTCACCTATGTCTTCTCAGCCACAGCCCTGGTACCCACACCCAGGTTCCCTCAACCCTAATCCCCTAACCCCTTGTTCCCTCACCTGTAGTGCCCACACCCAAGTATCCTCACCTACATCCTTTATCTTCTCACTCTTCATACTGTCCCTTCATCCCCACTACACTCACCCTACTGCTCTTCCTTTGCAGCTTCACTCCTCATCCCCAGTATCTTCACTCCTTGTATATTTACACCCCCCCCATTGCCCTCATCCTGTCCACCTCATCCCCATTCCCCCTATCCCCCTCATGTGCTTCCAAGCCATGAAGGTGTAAGGGAAGCTAAGAGTGGTGATGTTTCCTTGACACTGTCACCTTTGTCCTTGGTGCAGGAGGTTACAGACTGAGAGGAGCTGCAAGCGCAGCCCAGACAGGTAACTTAATCGCTCCACCCCTAATGCCCACACATCAAACAGACAGCAACTTTTCTTTTTAACAACTACCAACAATTGTGATTGAAAAGCAATTTAGTTGAGGAAAAGCAGCAGCGTCACTGCTAATAACACGTTAGGTTCTGCGCCAAGAAATCTGCAATGCAACACAAGGACACCAGCAGACGGGCTGAATGACAACTACAACAGTAATGCACGATGGCATCAGTGGCATTGAGAAAGGACTCTCATCAATAATACTGTGGCTCTCCTGAGAAAGTTTCAGAAAGAACAATTTAAACTATTCATAAAACAACTAAAAATTGGAACAGGAATGTTGAAATCCAGCTCTATTCTAAAGACACCAACAGCTGCCAGCTTGCAAATTGGACATCAGAAGCATCTTATCCAATAATTCTGTACCCTTGCAGTGACAGGCCAGGGACTGTTTCTCCGATAGACACGTTGCACTTTACATACATAGATCACACTGCATGCAAAAGTCTATGGCATTTATTGTGAGCAAACAAACAAAGCACTGTGCATACATAGGTTACATTGTATGCATCCATACATAGCAATGTTCATGTGCACAGATTATGCACGGGTATATGTGCACTGACATTATGCACAGCTACCTTACTTGTGCATAACCGTGACGCTGTGTGCTGATCATATAACACACATACAAACCCCAAGAATATATTTTTCTTTTTGTTATTCATTTTTCAGAATCTGGGTATTGCTGGCATGGCCAGCATTAATTGCTCTTGAGAAGGTGGTGGTGAGTCACTTTCTTAACCACAGCAGTCCTTCTGTTGTTGGGAAGGGAGTTCCAGGAAGCAGTGATGAAGGAAGAGCGATATCCTTCCTCGTAAGGATGATGTGCAACTTGAAGGGGAACCTGCAGGTGGTGGTGCTTGCAGGCACCTACTGCCCTTGCCCTTCTCAGTAGTAGAGGGTGTGGGTTTAGGAGATGTTGTTGGGAGCCCAGGCGGCTAACTGAAGTACATGTTATAGATGGTACACATTGCAGCCTCTATAAGTCAGAGGTGGAGGGAATGAATGTTTGGGATGGTGGATGGGGGGTGGGGGGGGGGTGGAAGCAAGTAGCTGCACTGTCCAAGATAATGTCAAGTTTCTTGTGTGTTGTGTAAGCTGCTTGCATCCAGGTAACTGAAGACCATTCTATCGCACTCCTGACTTGTGCCTTGTGGACGATAAAAAGGCTTAGGGACATCAGGAAGATAAGTCACTCACCACAGAATACATGGCCCCTGACCTGTTCTGGTAGCCGTGGTATGTGGTATTTATGTGGGCAATCCGGTTGAGTTTCTGGTTAACAATAACGTCCAGGATGTTGAATAGTGGGGCGGGGGGGGGGGGGGCGGTGACATCAGTGACGGTAATGTTACTGAAGGTCAAGGGTAGGTGGTGCGACTCTGTCTGGTTGGAGATGATCATTTCCTCACACATAGGGGCAGTCTGGTCCTGCTGTTAGCGAGGATGTTCTCACAACTCCAGGGACTTGGGTTCAATCCTGACCTTGGGTGCTATCTGTGCAGAATTTGAACATCCTCCCCATGTACTCCAGTTGCCTCCCATATGTCAAAGATAAGCTGGTGGGTTAATTGGCGACTGTAAATATCCCATTAGTGTAACTTCATGGAAAAGACCATCAAAGTGGATTTGATGGGCAGGTGTATGAGAGAGTAAATTACATCGGTACAGGGAAATAAGGAGGGGGAATGGGACGAATGGGATGAATGGGATTGTTTCCCTTGGAGCTAGCACAGACTGAATGGGCTGAATGGCCCAAATGATAAGATTTGTAGTGTGAACGTTGAGTTTCCTTAAACACTGTAGAATCCCTCTTTGGGAGGGGGTGCAGTATGAATGGCCCACCCCACTAGTGTGACAGGGAACTGAGCGTGAGGTGACATCAAGTAGAGGGCAGGTGCTGGGATGACAAACCGCAGGTGATCTTGAGGTGAGCTTCTGAGGAGGGCCGGAATGCCAGCCACGAATTTGGAAGTGGGGTCTCAAATCTGAAGAAACACCTCACCAGGGAAATCTTAAAGGTCTGAAATCAAGGCATCGATGGAAATATTTTCAAACAACAGTGAGGCTGGCCACTCACCGATGGCAGACACTGAGTCCACAGCTAAATGCTCAACCGACTCTCAGTTACCACAACATTTTGGAATCCTTTTAAAAAATTGTGACCTCTTCCAGTAGCAACAACCACCCAGATATCTGGGCTGCTATAATCCTGGTCACTTGCACACCCACAATGCTAATGGCACCAATTTCTGTGACTGTATTTAGCTGCCTACACCCTGAGCTCTGGAACTCCCTACATACATTTCCCCTTTATAACACACCTTATCAGGTTTACTGACCTCCTTGCATGGCTTGGTTTCAAATTTTGGAGAATAATTGTTTCTACTTCTAATGTTAAACATGCTACATAAATGTTTGTGCTGTTAGATACTTGGCTGGAGGATTGAAGGGCACCTGATGTTAGCAGAACCCCATCACAGGGAGACTTGGTACCTCCAGGAGACTGGGAGGTGGGTGGGGTGCACAGAGGGAAAAAACTGAGGGAGAAAATGTTCACACTCAGAACAAAAACTCCAGGCTGCAGGAATTTGAATCGCAGAGTTATCCCAGCTTTTCTTCTCCAAAAGCTAGGGGGAAGGGAGAGTCACACACAACAAAGGGAAATAAATGGGCCTTTTAAAAGCTGGATACACATATTCCTGTACTGCAAACACAGCCAAGTGTGAAATCTAATTCCCAATCCTGCCCTACATAAAAATAATTAAACTGAGCAGGAGCACAGTAACAATACATTACTCAATTTTATATTTCAATCCATTTCATTATAATCTTTACCCATCAGGTAGTCACAATCAGTGAAATTGAGCATGTAAGATTTGGGGCCCTTTGTTGGCTATCCTACTGTACTCAAAATTAATACCTCACTCTCTTCATCTTCCTGCTTAAAAAAAAGATGCATCCCCCCACCCCCCCACGCATTTTAAAATACATCTTCACCGCCTTCATATGGCATCACAAGAACTTTAGAAGAAGCATCAAACTCCAAGGAATTAAAACACAACCAGAAATCCTTCCAACAGAAACCACAAGCAGTGACTTTACATCAGGGAGCCACAGTCTGTATTACTCTGTGATATTATGTGTGCGCGGTTTTATTTCTGATGTTGCTTCCTTTCCCTCTGTGCTTGGAAGTTATTTGAAATTGCAATTTGCCAAGGGTCACTCCTGAGAATCAGATGTACACTGTATTTAAGCACAACCGGGAGATTTTAAGTGACAGGACTGAGTTTGAATACCTGCTGCAGCCTCCAGGCTTGTCCCTTTCACCTACTAGAGTATGCTGACAAACTGTGAGCAACTGCTGCACGACTGCCTGGGTTCCATCCAATGAGCACAGCATGAGCCCTATATGAAGACGACCACTCACAATAGCTGGTCAAGCATGATGAGACCCTGATCTCTCTCTCTTTCTCCCTCTCTCTCTCTCTCTCTCTCTCGCTCTCTCACTCTCACTCTCTTTCTATTTCCCACTGTCTTTCTCTCTCTTTCACACTCTCTCTCTCTCTCTCACTCACTCTCTCTCTCGTCCTTTCCCCCTACCCTTAGAATGTGCAATCCATTCACTTTCCCTGAATGGCAACAAAATAGAAATACACCATGTACTTAAACAATCACTGAGTCAAGAATCGGCCTTGCATTTTACTTCTCAGGTTGTTTTTTTTTAAAACAAGTAAACCAGTTGCTCCAGCTGCATTTTCTAACTGCTCAGATACCAACAGCCTACAGAAACTGGTCTTTCTACTTGGCTGCCCCTGAAAGAGGCCCTGCTCTCCTTATCCTGCCTTTTCCATCTCAGGCAAACTGACCCTGAATGAGAAGATATAACACAGGGTCAAATGTGGCGGGAAAAGGGGAGAGAAAACTCCTTTCTTTCTCCCTCTTCAAATCACACAATACCTCAGACTGCCAGCATGCCTGGTGGTGTTTAGCTGTTTAAGAGACTGCAGTACCCACTTCTTCCTGTGTACAAATGCAATCACCACACAAAGGAATAATCTTTGCTGCTCCGTGCATTTTAATATTCTATGAGTTTAAATTCAGCATACAGTTCAAATAACTTCTTCAGGTTATCAGTTGACACACACCCCCCAACCCATACCTGTCATCTCGGAATGGACATGTCCTTGGAAGTTTCATCACATGACTTCAGGCCTCACCCAATCCAATAGATTTTTCCCTATTTCACCAATAACTAAAGTGTTTGAAGAAAAATTAAAGGAAAATCACAGTAGTATAGAAATTCGTTCACTGTTTTATAGGTTTCGTGTTCAATGTGGTGGCATTTATGCATCAAATTCACCTGAATTCCGTTTCACTAACTTCAGAGTCTTCATAAGAGCCAGATTTCAGACATGGCCCATAAGCACCCACATTCCACATCTAGCGCACACAGTGGAGGATGAATCTCTACCTTGATTTGTTTTAATTGCAGGGAAGTTTTCTATTGCATCAAAGAAATCGATTCATGAAGACGCCCAACTTAATCTTGAAGGGTTGGCAACCGAATCCAATGCCTGACATCACCTCCAGTTCTGTAGGATAGGTTCAAGAGTGGCTTGCTTTTGTAGGCCTCCACTGACGTTGGTGGCTTGGCTGTATGCTGAGCTTCCTATCCTCCCTCTCCCTTCCTAACTATCATTCTAGGCCCCCAGATCTCAACTCAGACTTGGGATTAGATCATATGTGATCTCACCCACCCAAATTCAGAATCAGTATGTGCACCCTTGTAGTTTTAAATAGAACACTACAGCACAGAAAAGCAGGCCATTCAGCCCTTCTAGTCTGTGCCAAAACATTATTCCGCTAGTCTCATTTACCTGCACCCAGTCTATAACCCTCCAGACCTCTCCCATCCATGTATCTATCCAACTTATTCTTAAAACTCAAGAGTGAGCCCGCATTTACTACATCAGATGGCAGCCCGTTCCATACTCCCACCACTCTTTGAGTGAAGTAGTTCCCCCTAATGTTCCCCCTAAACCTTTCCCCTTTCACCCAAAAGCCATGTCCTCTCGTACTTATCTCTCCTAATCTAGGTGGAAAGAGCCTATTCACATTAACTCTGTCTATACCCCTCATAATTTTGTAAACCTCTATCAAATTTAATGGACAATTTATAGCCAGGGATTTCAATGGAAGAGAATTTCAAGGGTTTTACAGACATTTAAAAGTTTCCACAGGTAACCTGGCATGCTTCAATTTAGAGAAGATATGCAACTTCTGCTGTGGTTCCTTCAAGTAAAGAGCTTGCTCATGACAAAATAGCAATTGCAACAGTAGTGGGCCTCAGTGCTGAGGCGGCTCTTTTACTGGTTTCAGCTTTCACTGGGATCTGGGGGCCACAGTCAATGCCAGAAAATGTAGGGTATGCAAGAGAGTGGAGTTCAGTGAAGGTTTTCCTGTGCTATGTTTGGGCTGTGCAGGGTGGGGTAATACCACACAGACAAACACTCCCCAGAGTTTGGTGATTTTAATCACTTGGGCATCACACTATTGCCATTAGCACCAGGGTCTCGAACCCTGGGTAATATCCAAAGCTTCCTTTGGAAGCTATTTCCATATTGGAATTGGGTGGGGGAAGGATCACGATTGGTGTGAACCTTTCCAAATTCAAGTTGCTTCCGACATTTACTAGCACGTGAAGAATTCTCGCTTGGCATACACAGGACCACTCACTACCTTCAGCAGATAGAGGAAGGGGGTGCTTTACTACATGAAAGGCAATGTATATAAAAACGCAACCTTTAAAATATAGATGAAATTCCTTCCTTGTTCCCACACATCTCCTGTCAAAACAAAACATGTGACAAGTACCTCCTGCTAAGAACATACATCTTTAAGAATTAATTTTCAACACCATGCCACACATTATTCCCCATAGACCACAGATAAGAAAGTTACCTGCTTCCAGGGAACATTTTAATTCTCTTACTAAGGAAGCCAGGAACCAACACTATATGCAAGTTGTTAAATTTAGAAACACCTTGAAGAATTTGCCATCATATTGTGCTGGCTTGAGCCTAGCCTGAAATTAATAAAAGTGCTTAAACCTCTGCACAAACTGTGAAAGCTCAGTGAAGATAGTGAGAAACAAGTCTGAGATGAGCAGCACAGTGCACAAAGCATGTTACTCCAGTTGCCAAATATCGAACAGGGCACACAATGCACCAATGGACACACCAAGCAAATCTACTGGATGCAAACTTTTTAAGGAATCATTCTAACCACCTGCCTGTCAAATTAAATATGACAAATAAGCCAGAATGCATTCAGGCATAATTTGTCAAATATGCAACCAGAGATGTGGTTTTAACACTGATATTAAGATAACACTGATTAAAAAATCTGGGTTGGATGGAGAGAAGAGGAGCAGAGGGAAAATCAGAGATAAAGACAGGCACAGTTAGCAGACACAGATAAACAGAGTCTGAAACAGACACTCACAGGCAGACACAGACAGGCAGAAAGAGTTAGCATACATGGATAGATGTAAAGGAAGACAAACATAGGGAAATAAAGATGGACAAACACCTGGAGAGATGCAGGGACTGAACAGGCAGGTACAGGCAGACAAAGATATTCAAACAAAGAAGTATAGACATATAGGTCAAGATGGACAAACTCAGCTAAGTGGACATAAATAAACAGAAAAAAAAGGTTAAATGAACAAAGGTCACAGAGTCATAAAGTCAGAGGGAGATACAGCACAGAAACAGACTCTTCAGCCCACCAAGTCTGCACTAACCGTCAACCACCCATTTTACCCTAATGCTACATTAATACCATTTTTTATTCTCCCCACATTCTCTTTAACTCCTCCCAGATTCTACCCCTCACTTACACATGAGGAGCAATTTACAGTGACCAATTAATTTACCAACCTGCATGTCTTTGGGATGTGGGTAGACAGTCAGGCAGACACAGGAATTTTGATACAAGTAGTCAATCATAGGCAGATGAAAGACTATAAAGGAGACAGTGGATAGACATTGGAAAATGCATGAACAAAGAAAAGGAAAATGAATAACGACAGATGAGAACAAACAGACAGACAAAGACAGTCACAGAGAATGATGCAGATAGACACAGGCAGACAAATGAAGATAGACTGATTCAAACCGAAGGACACAGATAGACAGACTAACAGAAATTCGGGTGTAAATAGATGGATACAGTGGAGACAGATAGACAGAGCAACTAAAGAACACAGACAGACACACAGATGTAAGAAGACAGATACAGAACAACAGACTCAGCCAGAAGGACAGGTGCATCTGTGTGGGCACAGGGTTATCCAATATATCATATTCAGAGCTTCACAGAATTGACAAAAACTGCTGTGATCAAATTCAGCATTAAAATTTGCACTCAACAGTTGTAAACACTTTAAAACCCAAAACACAGCTATCATGTTATTCTGAACATGCTGGTCATAGATATTATAAACATGCAACAATGATCAGAACTGTTAATTGTGGTGGGAGAGTTTACTTTAACTGAATTGTGAGATTCAGACACTGATTGTATTTGCAGCATTTCATTTGCTAAAATTAAAAGTCCTCCAGCAAATAATTATATGGAGGCAATTTGGTTTTATTAACGACAATTATTTTCAATCCTTTGCTGAAAGCATAAGCTCTCAGGGGGTCTTTCCTCTCCTGAAAGTTCAGACTTTCTCAGGTGAGGAATGGGGCTGTGGATGTCTCTCCTCTCCTGAAATTGCCACCCCTCACTAGCCTCCTCTCCTGAAGGTCCCACCTCTCACCAACTCTCCTGTCCTGAAGGTGCCACCTCTCACCAACTCTCCTGTCCTGAAGCTGCCACCTCTCACCAACTCTCCTGTCCTGAAGGTCCCACCTCTCACCAACTCTCCTGTCCTGAAGGTCCCACCTCTCACCAACTCTCCTGTCCTGAAGGTCCCACCTCTCACCAACTCTCCTGTCCTGAAGGTCCCACCTCTCACCAACTCTCCTGTCCTGAAGGTGCCACCTCTCACCAACTCTCCTGTCCTGAAGGTGCCACCTCTCACCAACTCTCCTGTCCTGAAGGTCCCACCTCTCACCAACTCTCCTGTCCTGAAGGTGCCACCTCTCACCAACTCTCCTGTCCTGAAGGTGCCAGCTCTCACTGTGGTACCTCCTCTTTCAAATGTGCTGACTCGCAGTGGTCTTCCTCTCCTGAAAGTGCAGACACTCTCTATGATTCCCTCTTCCCTGGTGCCAGTTCACATCTGGGCCTCTCCTATTTTACTGTGCTGACTTTTGGTTGTACAGGTACCACTCACCCTTCATTCCTTTTCTGAGATGATTCTGTTACCTATTTGACGAGTCCCTCACCAACCTCCCCAGGTTTAACACTGTACACAGAACAAGAGCTGAATAAGGTTCAGGAAATGAATCTGAAGATCTTCCTGACTTATAAGGTTAAAACTAAACTAAGTCGTATAGTTGTCCATCAGACCACTTAGAAGAGGAAGACCTTTGTTTTTCATCAGCATCCTTTTCCTTACTTCTCTTTACAACTTTATTTGATGTCAGTCTCCAAATTCTGCCATAAACCAACTTCAGCTTAGCACTGACATCAACATTACAGAGTATAATATAGGTGTCAAGACCCACAGCTAATTCAGGGTGAAGCAGAGTGAGACCACCTCCTTTACTTAGTCTTCTGAGCACACATCCATCTGGCCAGAATCAAGATCTACACTGGATTTAGGTTGTACCAATCAGAAACTGAACCACTTACATAAATGTTACATAATGTGCCATCATACTCTACATATTAGGTCATAACCAAAAACCTCCGAGTCCATGATAAGACTAACAACCTCTGTAAAAGGACTGACTGTATTCAAAATAACACTGACAGGATTAACTGTAGGATTAACTGTATTTGTAATATGACACAGTTTCTGTTACAGGACTGATTGTCCTCACAGTATACCGACAGTGTCTGCAAGAGAACTGATGGATTCTTAATAAGACCAACAGTGTCTGTTTGGGGATTGACTGTATTCATAATATAACTGACATTATCTGTAAGAGTTGTGAATGTGTCACTGAGAGGGTTGACAAGCCTAGATTTTTCCAATAATTGTTACTTAACGTCAGCAGTAAGTCCGTGGTTTCCAGCGGGTGTTAAGTACTGTCGACCAGAAACCCTAGGCCGGTGTGTCCTCCACAAATGACAGGGGCAGTGTTATATCTTGCCACCTAGATAGTTAACTGGGCCACCCTATACAGAAATCGCCGAATTGTCATTCCCTTGAAATCAAGGGTTGAGAATGGGCAGCACACCAGACAGGCAGGGAAGCTGAGAATTAGTAAAAGATTAGCAACGGGGTTGACTGTGGCAGGGCTGCCTCTGGCCAGGATGGACAGTCACACGTGAGCAATATTACTTACTCAAAAAACATATTAGTGACATCTTCCTTAGTGACATCTTCCTTACCATTGTCTACCTACGTTTACAAGCAAATGAGACCGCTACTGTAGACTAAACTGTAGCATCCCCTGTCTTGGAAACTATCATAGAAAAGTGTATCACTCTTTTCACCTTTTTATCAATTACCTGATCTTTTTCCTCCCCTGTCCTCCCCACCCAACTAAAAAAAACTCTCCATCTTTCCTTCAGGGGTTCCATAACATCAATTCCTATCATCCCAAATCATGTGCCATTCACATGCAAATCAAAGCATGGAGGTTCAGCAGGCTATTTGACTGCAGTGGAAGAAGGCAAAGGTGTCACAGTTGACCTCTTAATTTTGCAGCAGGGCTTGCTAGGCTGCAATTGGGAGCAAGTCTCCAGCCCCAGTGGTACTGAGGCAAACTGTAGACCTCAGCAACCCAGCTAGCTACAGCTTCTAAGCATCAAGGGACTGAACCTCTTATTCTGTGCAGTTAAGCATTCCCAGAATGAAGTCATCAACACGTCAGTAAGCCTTATAAAGCCCAGTTTAACCTCACACACACTAAACTTTTTAATTATCGACAACCCCCTCTACCATCAATATCTCTTGAACATTGCTTGGTTCCCAGCCCACGTAAAGCAACAGGTGGAAATTCTCAACCATTACACTTTGAACGGGGGGGGGGGGGGGGGGGGGGGGTTTGTTTTTTTTTAAAAAAGTATGCATTGGTTCCAAAATAATTCCAAATAAAGTACTGATTTAATTGATCTGTAATAAGTGAGCTATTTACAGCAAGAGTAATTAACACCTTCACTGCAGCTTTCCTTAGCTAAGACTGAAACTAAATACCCAGCACAGAAATACTTCCTCACAGAGGTGTCATTAGCAGTTCCAAGTCACCAGCGTGGCAGCGTTGTTGAGAATGACATTTAACTTACCACTCCTATTTTAAGTTTTAGAAGGATCAATAGATATATAAAAAAATTAAAAAGCCACCCTCTGTCTCCCAACGCTTTCTAGTTTTCCTTTAGTTGCAGCAAAGGCTTGTGACCATCAATCTCCCACTATCCACTCTCCAAAAAGCAATTTGATCCCCATTTTCCTGGCAGTGTGCAGTTGGGATCAGAAGTGTGTGGATCATGTGGTCTAATGTCACAGACATCAGTGCACAAAGATATTATGCTGCCAGCCAGCAGCCCTTTAATCCCAAGCCATTTCTCTCACTGACTGCTCTCACTCTTACTTAGACCAAGCACTGAGGACTGATGTCATAAAAGGAAGGAAATCAAACTAAAATAAAAAAACAATTGTGGATCAGCTTCCTGTTAAAAAAAATGAAGTGACAGAATCAGAGTTCCAGCAAAAAAAAACAAAGGAGGGGAGCAGAATTTATTTATGCAATAAGATGTAATGACCCAGGGTCAGTGGAAGCAGATCCGATATTCACTTTCAAAGGGGAATTGGATAAATACTTGGAAAAGGTACAGTTGCAGGGCTATGGAGATAAAACAGAGTGACAGGGATTTATTAAATAACTCTTTCAAAAATTGACCATTTAGTGCCTTCAGGTTTTTTTATTCCAAGGCCGATGGTTAGTAGGGCAACTGAGTGTGTGCTCACAGAAGTGAAAAGGGAGGCAATTACAAGAAAAATTCCAACCAACTTTTTCATACCTAAGTCAGTGGAGATGGAGAACTAATTATCATACAAAATGCACTAAAGTCAATCAGATAAACAATTGGATGCAGTTCCAAAAAACAATCAAGGAATGTGTTAAGCAGCATGGGCGTGTGTTGATGTAAAAAGGATAGGGCCTGTTTCCTTCTTCCTAATAATTCTTCCCTTCTTTCTCGGCCATTCCATTCCCACGTCTCAATAGGATGTGCATTTGACTGGCAAGAACAGAAATCACCTTGAGCTGGAGTTCTGACTGAATTTAGATTAAAGACAAAATAGTTAGAATGCAAAAAGCATTTCTATTAACAACACGGCGAATACTGAATGATCATTTCAGTGTATGAATGCAGCTATATGGTCACAGCATGGTTACAGCATTTTGTGAACAACATTACTATTTCTTTTTACTTTAAAGAATTAATCAGTTGGTGAAAGGAATTTCGGGTATATTGGAAAGGAATAAAGGTATATTGGATGCTGATCTTTGCACAGTTTAAATGCCGAAGTGAACAGATTTATAATGCTTTGAATCAATTGGTGTATTTTCTGATGTAGCATCGAGCTTTAACTGCTTAGAAATTCAAACAAAGTGCAAATTGTTAAGGCAACTTTTCAATCTGCAGGTAGGTACGAGCTTTCTAATTTAATATCCAGATTACAAAGCAGGGAGCAACTAAATAAAGGAGCTCAACCAAGGGCTGAAAGAATCAATTCACCAACACAGCACCTCATAAGTTTTACACCAGACAGATCCCACTATATATTTGTTTATTTCAATAAATGACATTCATGATCCCATTCTGCTAGGAGTAAACAAATGATGTAAATAGCAAAGCCTTTAAGAGCCATTTTCAGCGTCAATAGATCAAAATTGACGGAGTTTAATTACATGAGCTCTGCATTTTTGTTTTAAAAAATGACTGTCGGTGTAAACCAAATTAATTAGAAAACCTAACAGAAAGTCAGACACACTGACACAAATGATCAGCAAAACCTGTATCAAGCCCAAGGTAGCTGGAAACAATTTCGGCAGATGAATAGTCCCTTATTGTACAGAAAATCAAATATCCCCACAGACCGTTTCTTGGGATCTCTTTTACAGCAGCCGTTCAATAGATGAATAGGTAGTTAATATAAAGCTGAACAGACGCTTATTCCCTTCTCTATTTAATGATCACTATTGTGCGGAGTGAGCTTTACAGATTTCATTCCTGTGTCGCTCAGAAACAACCTGTTTGTGTCACGAATGTAAAGTCTCCCCTCAAACACTATCGTTATTTTGCTGGGTCCAGTATTCTCAGCTGTTGGAGGTGCGAATTGTTTAATCGCCTTGGAGTTTGAGCTGACTGTAATCGCATTTATTTAGAAATCGGAGCAATTTATGATACACAACTGATGGTGCAAATGGATATATCTTCGCAGGAGATTGGATGCAAAGACGAGGTTATCCAGCTAAGAGAATGAAGGGGATTAATACTCTCAATTTCTGTTCACTTTCAGCTCCCACGCGGAAACTTCGCTTGCCTGACATAATTCCCGCCTGCAGTGTTCAAAATCTTACCGTGAAATGCATGAAAGCTCTGTGTGTGGGTGAAGTGCAGAAGTATGAGAGAAAAAGGGAGAGTACCATGTGGGATAATGAATTTGCTTGAGTTTAAGAATGGGATAAGTGTGTGTGTGTGTGTGTGTGTGTGTGTGTGTGTGTGTGTGTGTGTGTGTGTGCGCGAGAGAGAGAGTGCAGAGGACACGTATCGTCTGTCACTCCCATACACAGAGACTCATACACATACCCATATATTAGCACACACAGTGAGAAATATACCAGTGACTTTCAAGTCAATCAGATGTATAGATTATACATTGAGACAGAGGGAGTTGAGTTAGCTTACGATCGAAATACATCCAAAAATATTGCACTTGATTCAGAAAGAGCGATTACCGCTCGTGGTTCGGCTAAATGAGTAGGTAGGAGGGGGAGGGGGAGGATTCTGACAAGAAGAAGCCCGAATCCTGGGCTCCCCTACACGGGCAAAATCCACAGCGCGTCTCGGAGAAGGCGGCTTCTATCTCGGCTACTGCGAACAGCGGTCTGGGACAAACAATCCACTCCAGTTCCATAATTACCCCCAGCGGGAACCCAGCGCCCACACCAACTAAAGTGCAGTTCTCGTACTCGCGAATTACTGCTGTCGTTTTTCCACATCAAATCTTCCCTTCAGTAACTCGAGAAACGGAAGAAAATCATCGCAGGTATTGTGACGTCTCTTCGGATTTATAAACTATGGGTAAAGTTGACTTAAAAGCTCACCGCAGCACAAGATTCCCAAGAAAAATACGGCGGAGAACACAAACATTTAATTTAATTACAGGGAAAAAAAGGTTATAATATTTACATCCACAGAACGGTGGACATTATCACCTCAAAATACCTGAGTAAATCCACAAGTATCAGAATAACCAAGACATTAGTCATGTTTTAATCAGTAATCGTGATATCTGATAGCTGATCCGTGCCATTAGTCAAAGAGAAAAAAAAGTTTAAACGAGACATTCTTGGCGATTTCTGCAGCCTCTGTTGAGAATGTTCAAGTTTTTAAAAAAATCTCAGCTTGGTTAACAAGTTGATTTGGGCCCCGGTTCGCGTGTCAGCGTTGCTGAGAGAGATCCCTGTTCAATTTAAAACGCCTTCCCCGTTCTCCCACCCCCACACCTATCACCCACCCCCGTGAAATATTTAAAGCACATTCACTATTGGAATCTGCCAATCCAACAAAGGATGGTTAGGAAGGCTAAAACACCCACAGTCTAATTTAATAATTAAATGCTTTGCACTAACAAAATTCCTTTCTCGGTGTATCTCTTCCTCGCTCCTCTCATTTTCCCAGTTGCTTCTCTTACCACGGCTTAGCCAGCAGCCCATTCCCCAGACACTGTCTAGCACTGAAGCAGCTTTTAAAGTTAAAGTCTGGTGGTATTGAAAGGGTTACCCCTCCGAGGACCCCAGGAATGTTTCGGTTCCAGAGAAGCAGATGTGTTTCCCATCACTCCATAGCCCGAAACAAAATCAACCCGTGCGGAATGTTACACAGCCATCCCTGGGTGTGCGATACCTTAGTTTCACTAACCTATAACACATTAAGAGCATCTTCTCACACCTGCAACATCACACTGAATCACACTAAAAATGATTCACACGTCAGTACAAGTATCCTTACTATTGCAACGCACTCCGAATCTCTAACCAGGAATGTCACACATTGAGAATTAAATCACACAGCATTCCTAATATTAGCTACTGGTAAACCATAGCACGTTACAATGTGCTCTGAATTTTTGAATAAGTTGAATCAGTTACTGCGGCTAACACTGGGTAAACCGTTCTGACAACCCATGACTGTGCTGGGCCGCGTTAAAGGCGCTATGTGAATTCAAGTTAAATGTCATCTATCAATTTTCCACCACCTGACCAGCTTAGCCATCACATCAGGCAGCGGCTTGGTGCATTTCCAGTTTCAATAGACTGTACGAAAAGTGACAGTGCCCGAAATTATACAGTTACTGCAGATAAACAGGGAGCCTATCTCAGCACAGGGTCACAGCGGGGTAGGCTGCCTTTCCATTCATCCCCATTGTACCGAGTACAGAATCCAGACACAACACAACTCCTAAGCAGCACAAAGCAAGAATCCAGACAGAAGCATTCCCCAATTATTCCAAATTCTATTTCCGAGTATGCGGAATGCTCTCCGTCCGACCAAACCGACAATCTCCCACCCAAACAATAACTCTGGCCTCTAATTAGTAAATAGTGAACGGTCTCGACACTTTCACCTCGAAAGCATTTTAATAGTTGCAAGAAGTTGGAAAAGGGAGAGCGCTAACGTGTGAGATGGACGATTATATGGCAAACAGGTGCGGCTGTGAGAAGGCGCCCTGTTAGTAAAGTCAGCCTGACTAATAGCTGCTTCTAAATTACCAGGGAATGCCCTTGGTTGTTTTCGTGTGAATTCTGATGGAGAACGTTCTGTTTTGTAAGAATAGATTGTGACTTCTCTCGAAGAGATCATTTTGTTTCGTCGTTGCACAGTGGGGGCAAATTTTTACATGTAGTGTGAGCTTAGATTTGTTTGCAACCTCACGCCGCATCTATTGCTTGCATTGACTCTTTCCTGCTTTCTGGCAATGTCAAACTTGGCGAAAATATCCTTTGCAGCTCCATTTAGAAGCACGAATGTACCCATCCTCAAACACCAGGTGCGAGCAAGTGGGACTGAGCTTAGGGCAGTCCTGGGATCCCACCGCCATTCCTTGATTGCACGGAAAACAACTTTTGGGTTACATAGCTGAACTGTCAACTTTTCCAGCAACGTCCAAATCTCCAAATACTCAATTCAGAAAAATAAACAAAACTTCCCCAAGCACGAGCGCGCCCTCACAACATCATAACATCTTCATGGTGAGTCTGATAAACCACTGGGGCGTTGTTTATTATTTAAAATATGTTCAGTTAGTTACCAAAACATTTAAAATGCTATGTATCCGTGCTGGGGCGGTAGGAAACATCGCGGAGGACACAAGAGCACTCTCGCAGTACGGAACACGAGGGCAGGGAGCGGTGGATGCGAGGTGAGGGTGGGGGAGACAGTGCTTCATGTAAATATCTGTGTGTGAGTGAGCCTGGTTGTAAATTGGTGTGGCTGTAATCGTCTGGTTTTATGCATTGGAATTGTGGGTGTTTGATCATGGAGGAGAAGAGCGTGCTGAGGTAAATATTTCTAATTGACTGTGTATGGATATCTATAATTATGTGTACCCGGGTGTCCAAGGGTGTATGTGCATTAACAGGAAGATCTGAATGATGAAGTTGGAATAGATATTATTAATCTCAACAGGAACAACTCTTGTGACCTCATGCGCCAAAGGTAAGTAACTGAACGTGCGCCTGTAAGTTTGTGACCGGCTCTAGATGTGGGTATAAGTGTGAATTTGTGTAGGTGTTTCTGAGCGTGCGCTTGTTGGAGAACCCGGAGGAAACACGGAAACAAAGCAGGTCGGCAATAGTGAATGTTACAGGTCAATAAGTCCACATGATGAAAGTTTACTTCAAACTCATTCCTCAGCCAAACCAAGAATGCAACTGTACAGGAATTCTGCTAACTACTTATTGATCCAGTGTGGCCTTAACTGTTGTGAACATGAAAGGCCAGGAAGGACGGCGGGCAACTACATTTAAAAACGGAAAGAAGATTCTCAACAAGCCAATTTATGTCCTTACAGGCGCGAAGCTCGGGGAATGCTGATGCGCATCTCCCCTCCACAGCCCCTGCATGTTAAACACGCCCGCTTCACATCACAGCCCTCCTGTGCTGAGTATTAAATAGAACAAAGGAAAACTATCAGGAGGGCTACTTCTACACTTTCGCACACAAGAGACAGTGGGCATTATTCTACTGCAAACTTCTCCAGCTCCTACCTACCTACCTACCCACCCCTCCACCCCCACCATCCTCACCTTCGCCCCCACCCCCAACCCACTCCCAGAGAGGAGTAAAGCCGTGTCAGTCCGATATGTGCATGTGTTAGGAGCCAGGCAGGCAAGCCACAGATATGAGCTGGCAAACAAGGCAAGAGCGGCACACAGCTGCAAGGACCTGTTGTGTAGTTTCGCCAACAAGCCGGAGGTAGTCAGCTTTAAACTGAGGCAAGGGAATTATTTTTGAGAAAAGCTAAAACGGAATAAACCAATGCAGCTTTGATTTCCAATATATCCCTTCAAAAATGTATTGAATTATAAAACAGATATTAACGGAATAGAACGTCTTACGACATTAGTCCCAAATAGAACAACTCCTGGGAAAGACTGTTCTACACTGAGTCTCTTGAACCTAAATGAGCAGTGAGGTTTTTTTTTGTCTGAGGATAATAACAGTGTTAACCCAGGTTAGACTGATGCACTCAGCTGATCAGCAGAAACACTTCGAGTTGTGGGCACCCCTCGCTCCTCTCACACCAGTGGCACAAAAAACACTTTAAAAACTTCTAATGAATCTGACTGCAGTAAAGCTGGTGGTCTGTACACGAGTATCGATCAGTCGACTGTTAAGTCCAACTTGAAGCAACCCAGCGTTCAGAAGCAACAACCCCTAGGGAGGTCCTTAAAGGGTTAATTTAACCAATGTTGAAGACGGAAAGCTCACCAACCGGCTGGGAGAATACAAGCCCGGGAGGCCCATCGATATACAATCTCGGGTAGCTTCCTGGAATCTCTGTGTTTAGAACCTGTCTTAAAAGTCCCCAGTTTCATTTCATACCACAAAATTCACACTTTAGTTGTAAAACAATTAGTCGTGGGTGAAGTACACTTCTGTTCCTAAAGGAATCGAGATGGTTCTGTTTGTAATGGAGTTTTCACTGTTGTACACTAAATGGGAGAACCTTCCCGGAACCTGGTCCGCTAGCCCTCAGTCAGTTGTCAATGCATTAAAGAAAACATTAGCTCCTTGCAAGAACAAGTGTTGTCCTTTAATTTGGAAGTGTGACCGCACATCCCTAACACCATAAACTCTCCTTCCTCTTTCCACCGCCTCATTCTGTTTACTCAGCAGAACTAATCTGTCCTGTAACCACCTAGCCAAGGAGAGTGCAAGCCTCAATGACCCCCTGGAAGCTTCCCTTTCCTGATCTGCATTGGGAATTGGAGAGCATTAGGACCTCAAAAGCTCTGATCAAACTGACCACCTAGCGAGTTATAGCGTGGTTTGTCGATCTATGTAAAACAGAAACTTATAAGTTACCTTCTTTGTTGGTGCTTGCAGGTTTGGCCTTTTCCCAAGGTGCCATTTGCTTGTCTTCATCCTGTGGATCCATCATGGCCTTGTCGCTGGGCATGTACCAGGTAGAGTTATGCTCTGCCATTAGTGACTCAATGTCTATCGTGCTGATGGCAGCTTTGCTATTGTCCGTGCCACAAGCGGCCAATTCTGTGTCCCCGTTCTGACCGGGACACTCAGCTTTTTTGTTCTTCATGGCGAGAGGCTGATCTTCGGATATGCTGAACTGTTGCCGCTGTAGCTGGATCTGTGCTTGCAGGATCTCCAACGGGTGGATCTCGTCCTGCGTTGACGTGCTGGTTGGAGTTCGAACCTGCTCGATTCCGGGAGTGCCCGGGTGTCCACTCCCGCTGCTGCTAAGCCCAAAACTGTCGGTGACAGCCCCTGCGTTGGAGGTAGTGTTGCTGTTGGGGTGTGCGTTGAGCATGGCGTGACCCATCTGTTTCAGGCCGTGGTCAACCCGCTGCAATTTTGGGGAACTGGTCATTAACCGGGTGGATTTGGATATGTTGTTGTCCGAACTCGATGATACTTCGTCCTCGTTCGCATAATTGTTGCTGACATCGTCGGAGAAGTCGACCTGCGGTGAACTGCCGTCGGACTTTGTCACGCTTTGAATCCCACTGTCCAGGGAGGACATGAGGTCGGGTTGGTCTGGGAGTAGCAGGTCATTCCCTTTCGCCCAGGATGGAGAGGTGAGGGACTTATCCTGCGGGGTCCCACCTCGATCTCCGGCGTGTGTGGACTGACCCTGTTGCCCGGGACTGACCACCGGATTCACATTCTCGGCTGAATACTTGTCAAAGAAGTTCCCTGGGCTAACGTGGCCACTGTCTCTTTTCCTCCTCCCTCTCCCCCTCCCCGTCTGTCCTTTGCCGTCGGATGGAACGGCCTCCAGCCCATAGTTTGGGGAGAGGTTGCATTCGGGTTGTGTGGGCTGGCTCTGACCCTGTGTGCAGTTTTGGGCGGCGGATGCGGCTAGCTTGCCGCTCCCGTTGCCAGATCCCCCCATCTGGTTGCTTTGAGGAGTGTTGCTCTGGAAATATTCCTGCCCGTTCCCAGTGCTCCCAGTGGAGGCGCCACCGACGCTCCCAACACCAGCCCCACCGCCGCTGCTCGGGCCCCCAGCGCCGCCGTCCTGCTCGGTTTGACTCAGTTTGCGTTTCCCTTCATTCTGGTTCTTCTTGTTGAAAGTGACGTTGAGGTTTGGGGCTCCCAAACTGGCGATCATGTTCTGGCAGGCAGTGGAGAGGGCGGCCAGGCAGCTCTGGCCATAAATGGTGTTGTCCTTGGCGCCGGGCTTACTGAAGGAGCCCAAGGACAGGGAGCCGATCTTGCTCATGGACGGGCGCTGATTGGGCTGAAATTCGTTCTGGGGCGGGTAACTGCCGGGTGATGGAGGTACTCCCGCCGGGTTATTGTGCGGGTTGGCTGACCGGCTGGGTCCCCCAAAGGGAAAGCCCGGTTGTCCGCCAATTTGGGGCCCAGGGAAATCCGGGCCGGCTCTTCTGTCACTCGAGGGGTTGGGCAGGCCGATGCTCGCACTGGGAGACTGCATTTGAGAGACATTTCCCATATTGCTGCCGAACTGAGAGTGCATCCCAGGAGAGTGCAAAGCCTGTACATGCCCCTCGCCTGGCATTCTCATTGGCTCCTGCATACCCAGTCCGTTCCCACCTGTCCTGAACAGCATACTTGACCCATTCTGCTGCAAGTTCATCTGGACAGATTCGTGGGGGCTGCCCTCAGTGGCCACGGCGGACCCACCGATCCTTCTCTGCAACAGATCCCCAGGGGGGTGCGGGCCTGCAAACCACGAGTTTTCCTGAGCCATCGGCGGGTTCTGAGGATCAAAATTCGACATCCTGCCGCTGCTTTCCCGCTCAAAGTTTGGCTGGGACATCGTTCCCACTTGGTTGCCGTGCGCCATGCTGCTTTGATTGACATCCCCATGGTGGCCCAGATGTTGGAGATCGGATTGCCTCATTCGGTGCCGCTGGTTCCGTGATACCATTTGCTTAAACATCATCAGCATGTTCTGGCGCTGCTGCAGGGACTGCTGGTCGGTCCCCGGGTGTTGAAGGGGAGGACCGTGGGGGAAACCTTCTGGGCCGGGGGGCGAAAACTCACTGGGCAGTCCGGGGTAGGCAGAGGGTGACAAATGGTTCTCCAAACTCGCATTATGCAAACTGTTACCACTCCAAGTAGCACAATTGTCCACGCTGTGGTTATTTGCAAAGTCAAACCTGGGCCGCTTTGCTACGTTGAGATAAGGGGCGTCAAAATGCTGTAACCTCTGATTAGCCTGATGCTGAATGTTGAACATTGGCTCGCTGTAAGGGTGCATATTTCTGTTCTCTAGTCTTTGAATTGGGTATTCAAACGGAGCATGCTGATTCTGTATCATCGGCCCATTGTCCTGCACGTTGGAGTTAGGAGCGCCGGCCTCCGCTTGCTGTTGCCTAGGTATCGCTGGGGGGCAAGAGTTCTGTCGAGCAAGCAAACCTGCCTGTTGCTGCATCAGAGGATTCCTGGCAGCGACCCCGGGCTCCATGCCCACAGACATCTTCCGAGCACTCCCAAACCTTTCGTAAAACACACCATGCTGCTGCGCAGGGTGGACTTTCCCCATGTTTACCATGCCCGGCGTCCTGGGCATGGCGGGGCTGCCAGGAAAGTTACTGCTGGGCACCTGCCTGCCGGCGCCGTAGTGAGGGAGCTGGGCGTTGGACTCCGAGGGGGAGAAGACAGGCATGTCGAAGGGAGGGTCGCTCTGATAGTTGTAGTCCATCGAGTCCACGGGCGGCTGGGTCTGCAAGCGCCTCTGCTCCAGTCCGTGTGTCTCGGATGAGGAAGAGGATGGAAGCCCGTGGAAGGAAGCAGCGCGGTTGGGAGACTGGTCCAGAGGGAGACAAGGCGTGTGGTTAGACGACGGGGTATGGTGCTGATGGTAGTCCGTCAGGTTGGCTGATCTCCCGGGGGCGGGCTGCTGTTGCTGCTGTTGTCCAAAGGCTTCGCCCCCTCCTCCACCCTGATTCTCGGCCATGGGATCATAAGTTTCTCCAAAAGCGGGCTGCTGTCCACTCAGGGGGTTACCGTTGTAGCCGGGGGCCCCCAGGAGACGCCCCCCGTGGAGGCAGGAAGGACCGGGTTCAGATCCGCAGAAGCTGCCGCTGAAGTGATGGTGGGCGTGCTGGTGGTGGTGGTGGTGCCCGTTGGGGAAGTAACCGTGCGCTGCCGAGGGTTGGGGTTGAGCTTGGGGCTGGGGGGGAGGAGGAGGAGGAGGTTGCGGCTGGGGAGGAGGCGGCGGCTGGGGCATGGCCCCGGCCCCGTGCAGTTCCGAGTGGCCCCGAGTGTGGAAGGCGTACTGCTCACCGCCCAGAGCCGGGTTCATGCCCATCCCCAACATTGGGGGCTCGGTCAGGGCACTGATCCCTTGCTCCCCCATGGCACTGCCACCCCCGCCGGGGAAACCCGGGCCCTTGTAGTGCCCCGACATACCCAAGGCAGCTTGGCCGAAGTTTCTCTCCGCTCCTTGGCCACCGTTTCTGCTGAATTGATTCAGCCCGAACATACTTCCCAAAGCCCCGATCAATACGGCATGACAGCCGAGCCCCCGGAGCTATCTTCGCAGTCTCAAACACAGTAACAAAAATACAATAATTAATGGATTTAAAAATAGCCCAAATCAAGATAGAACCATAAAAAGTAAATTGGGGGGAAATAAAGATACCGGTCGCTTCAGTATCCAATGTCCAAAAGATTATTTTAAAAATGCCTCAAACACAATGAGAAAGGTTTGCAGAGAAACTCACCCTGCCCGGGATCACATTGTGATTGCACTCTCTCAGTAATGTCACTTCAGCCTTCATATCAGCATTTTTTTTCCTTTTTTAAAAAAATAATTCTTGGATTTTATTATTTATTCTGAATTTCCTCTCTCTGTCCTTGATTTTGGCAAGAGGGATGAAATCTCCCAGCGCTGTTCTACTCGGGGAAAAAAAGGGGGCTTGAGTTTTTTTTTGTTGTCCAGCGATTAGTCCAGAGAAGGCGGTGGGATGAGATCGGGCAGAACGCGCTAGGACAGTGCACTCACTGCCCGCTCACACTGGCTCCAAACTTGCAGACATCCAATGACTTGAAATCCCCGGAGCAAACAAATCCTGACTGGAATATTCTAGTTGCAATTCGCGTCCCCTTGTAAAAATGTTGATCCAACACATGTAAGTGAGTACTGTCTGTTTTCTCTTTCTCTCTCTCTCTCTGTCTGTCTGTGCGCCTCTCTCTCTCTCTGTCTCGATCACTACTGCTGGCTAGAGGAACACAGCCTGATCTCATCCCCCGGAAAGCCAGCAACAAGTTTGCATACTGGTGTCTGCAATCAATTTCAGCCATTATTCCTCCACCAATCATTGCTACGCATGCTCCTGGCCAGAAGGCGGGGCTTGGAGTTAAGGTGGACCGGGATAGTCCCTCCCTTAATAAAAAGGGAGAGACAAAGAAAAAAATGGACAAAAAAAATAAAGCGAGAGAGAGAGAGAAAGAGGAGTTCGGCTGGGGGGCGGAGAGGGGATAACTACAAAGTAACATGGGATCTAGACTTCGAGTCAAACTGATCAGCCAGGGCTTATCGATGCCTATCCTATATAAATCAACTGTATTTAGAACAATATTTTGCAACTGCAGTGAGACTGAACAATGTTTTAAATAGCACTACCCGTGAAGTTATGCATTTAAAAAATATGTTGGCGAAGGAAGTTAAAGATTACTTCGAAAAAAAAGAAAAGGTTGCTTCTTGTGGCTGAGAGTTTAACGGACGATTTCACCCCGATTTGCAACGCAAGAGCCGGAATTATATTTTGTTGTGTCTGTCGCGTTCTCCATGTAAAATAGGGAGTTAAATAATCGTTGTGCGTTAATGCTGTGAAACTCTTACCGAGGAATTAATAAAGATGTTCCCCAGAGAGAGAGAGAGGTGTCCAGTATCCATTCAGTGTACTTACTATTTCAGTTTAATCAAGTTATTACAACGCTTCCCCCGACTTTTTCCTCATTTGATGAACCGTGGTGTTCACGAACCAAAACCCCCGATAATTAAAAATATATTCCAACGTCGGCTATGCCTCCTTAAACAACCCAATTAGTCTTCGGGGGCTAACGAATGCAATTCTGTTGTGATGCTAAAATCAATAGTGCAATTTAATATCTCCTCCTCACTTTATGAAATATTTATGCCAATAACCTCTAGTTAAAATGTTTAAACCTTTATGTGATCTGAGCGCGGAGTGGCGGAGGCTTGAAATTCATCCCGCGATTAGACACAAGGCAAGGGCTCCTCTTCCTCACCGCAACCCGATCCTCCTCAGAGGGACCCAGCGAGCAGCTTCACTGGGAATGGGGACTCGCATGCACCGAGGATATTACCGCCAAAAGAACCGGCTTCAATTCAATAATTCCAGCTATTAATAAAATAAAATTAAATGGCCATGGATTTAAATACTCCCAGGTCTGCTCCGTTTATGTTTAGGTAAACATAATTAATTCTCCACGATACATGTTAATTTCAGGTCAATTTCTCCTCGGTTGCAAAACCAGACCGATATTTTATTTTTCAAAAAGTTTAGAAATGGTGAAGTTATAATGACCCGAGCTGTGTCCGAGTGCGTGAGGCGGGGGGGGGGGGGGGGAGTGGGATTAATGTATTGCAGTAGATTTTTTTTAAGAATCTGTGCTCTGGCTGTTATGGAATCCAAGGAGCTGAAGCTAGTGATTAAATATTGATTCTGTGTAATTAGTTTTCATGTGGGCCATCCGCGTGGTGATGTTTTTAGGTATTGAGTAACAGCGTCGAAATGAACTTCGACACTGAAATTATTAGTTAGGATGTGACAGGCTGGGAGAGATTTGAACGAATTTGCATTGTGATCTAGCAGAAAGAAACAGCTCCGAATAAAAGCTTTCCAAAGACGCCCATAATAAGCCCATTTTATTTATTTAGTGCTTAAAGTTTAATAAAGTATAGAATAGTGTAAATACTTATCTGCGACCGATAGTGTAGAAATATCTGTTATGAAATAATATTTATAGATAAATATATCATCAAATCAACACCAAAATAAACAGTCGGTGGATGATACCTGAATCGCAGGTGAACGCCATCCTTTATCTGATATAAATTGCATAAGTGAGATATTTATTTAAAATATTAATTGCAAAACAGCCCTTCCATTCTGAGAAGTTTAACTGCAATTCTTTCCTATCGATCAGGATTCTTAATTCCCCATTCATTCTCAAGCCTTTCATCTGCTATTGATGTGCCGACCCTGGGATATAGTTTGGAAAATGTAATAAACGTAAATGCGTGCATATTGTTGTGCGTATTTAGCCAGGAGACAATTATAGAACAAAATATATATCTCTGTTCCTGGGTAAAGGCGCCGTTTTCTTTCCCTCCCCCCGCCCGCCCCCTCTCTCGCACACACAAAGCGCTGGTTCTTTGTGGTTCGAACACGGATCTGTGAAGGCTTGCACACGTGAATATTGCCATCTTGTGGCCTTGGTTGGAATAGTCCACAGAAAGAGTGGAGATCTTGATGGCTCAAAACATGAAAGCGGTAAAATAAAATATACATACAGACTGGCACCAAGAAGGTGATGTTTCAAGAGTTTGAAACTCTTTCCTTTCAAGAGTTGAAGGTGTAGTTGTGAAACTTGCTGCAGCTTCACTCGGGCGGGCAGGCGCGCACCCTGGCAGCTTTTAAAGGGGATTGGCCTTCTTGTTACCAAGACCCCTATTTCCTGGAGCAGTCTGTCACCCTGGATCGGGTACAGTGGTCATGAGTATCCTACATTGCTAAGAGAAAAACATTAACAGAACCCATACCAATTTGTTCTTGTTTGATTAACAAGTGAGGTTAAATGGGTTTAAAATTGGTACAGCACAGAAACAGTGCCTTGAGCCCACAACACCCATGACAATCTTTACACCCATCTACATTTGGTCCACATCTTTCTATGTCTTGCCTGTTTAAATGCCTTGTCTAAATGCCTCATAAACGTCCTGATTGTATCTGGCTCCACCACCTCCCCTGGCAGTGAGCACCAGATATCAACCACTCTGTGTTAAAAAAAACTTTCCCCTCAAATCCCCAGGGATGGATCGTATTTATCCCAGAGTGCCGAGAGACCAGGGAGGAGATTAGTGAGGCACTGACTATCATTATCTGAATGTCAATGAGCACAGGCTGGGGGTCAAGAAGATCAGCATTTTGTAAACAGGCTAATGTGCATACATTCACAAAATGATGACAAAACAGCACTGGTTATAAGAACCTATTAACAGCATTTCACGTAATATAATGGAATTAATTACAATAAGTATATTTGAGGAGCTGTACAGCAATAACCTAGTCAACGGCAGTTACCAAGGGAAGATCCTGGTTAACAAACCTCCTCCATCCGGGAACCAACAACTCAAATTTTAACAGAAGTTACACAGGAAAGGCTGTTAAATTATTAACTCAAAGCTGAGATGAGGTGTGAGGGAAGTGGGGTGGAATTCAGAGCCGTCCATCGGAATAGAAATGAAACTGGTTAAGAAAAAAAGCAAAACAAAAAGAGTTATCTCAGAATAGACTTGTTAAGTTTGACTGGGGTGCTTCCAGGCATTCGGAGATTCTACAGGAAGTGATCAACTTTGCAGGCAACACAAACCTGCTGGAACAAGGGAATAAAAAAACAACTCAGAAACTACAGAATGACCTTGGGCATGATATGTAAGCAGGTGAACTACAGCAAATTAATTTTAATGTAGTAAATTTAAAATGTCAAGTGGTACCCAGAGAAAGAAAATAATAGATTACACCTATTCCACAAAACTAGCTCAGGATGAAGCGGCTACAGGGCCTCTGTAGCTTCAATATGAAACATGCCCAATCAAAGCAGTACAGTTATCAACAAAAGCAGCACCATGTTAGCTAAAAAGTGAAAATGTTGCAAATACACAACAGGTCAAGGAGTACTTGGGGGGAGGGGTGGGGGTCGGTGAGGAAGAAGCAGAGTTAACTCAAAGTGAAAAGTAAACAAAAAAAGCTTTAGAAAATTCTGGAAACACACAGTGGGTCAGGCAGCATCTGTGGAAAGAGAAACAATTCTGATGGAGCATCTCCAACCTGAAAAGTCAATTCTGTTTCCCTTTCCACAGAAGCGCATGACCTGCTAGGTGTTCCTAGAATTTTCTGTTTTTATCTGGGTTAACTCAAAACTCTATGAAAAGTCATCAGAATGAAATATTGAATTCTGTTGCTCTCTCCATAGCCACTGACTGACCTACTGAGTATTTCCAACAGTTTCTTTTTCTGAATATCAGCAGCTGCAGTTTTTTTTTGCTTTTTACTACATTATTAACACAGCGGAATGTAAGTGAGTGTGGATAGTGATCTAGCTCCAGTAACCAGGAAACAAGGGGGACATTATGCCACCAGAGGCAGTCAAGAAATTATGAGCGAGTTCCTGGTTGGTGGACTGTGTTATGAATAAAGACTGGACAAAGTTAAACTTTTAAATGTAGAGGGGAGGTATCTGGAAAGTGAATTTGTAGAGTTATTTAGGATTGTTTATGGCATTGAAATTTAATCCACAATGCTAATTTAAATTCATAAGCAAAATACTATGATTGTTGGAAGTCTTATGTAAGGACAAGAGGTGTTTAAGTATTCAGCAATTCAGGCAGCATTTTGGGAGAGAAAAATGACTTAATCTTTCAGGTCAATTATCTTTTATTAGAATCTGAACATGTTAGAAAGGTAGCAAGTTTAAGCATGTAGAGAGACAAGTGTGAAGGTGATTAAAAACTCAAGGTCTGAACTAAGGTGGAAGGTAGGAGAAGTTGAATAACAAAAGGTGCAAGACGACAGGTAATGGGAATAGTAGATAAGGGCAGCACAATGGGGCTGCTGCCTCACAGCTCCAGCTACTCAGGTTCAATGCTGGCATCCGGTGCTGTCTATGTGGACTTTGCAGTTTCCCCCTGTGACAACAGGAGTTCCTCCTGGGTGCTCCAGTCTCCACCCACATCCCAAAAACTTGTGACCGGGTGGGTTAATTGGCCTCTGTAAATTTCCCTAGTGTGTAAGTGAGTGGTAAAATCTGGAGGGAGTTAATGGGAATGTGGGAAGAATAAAATGTGATTGGTGTAAGATTAGTGCAGATGGGTGCTTGATGTTTGGCATAGTCTGTTTCTGTGCCGTATGTCTCTATGACTCTATCAGTAAAACATGGGCCGAGAGGAGTAAATCTGAGTAATAGAATCATTATTGAAAATTCCTGAACTCAGCGTTGAGACTGCAAGGAATTATGAGATGTTGCACTTCTAGTTTACACGGAGCCTCACTGGAAGAGTGTAGGAACCTGAGGAAAGAGAGGTCAGAGTGAAAATGGGGTGGAGAACAGAAGAGGCAGATGACTGGAAACTCCTGGTCACACTTGCAGACAAAAACGTATTTGGCAAAGCAGTCACCCGATCTGCTAGTGTTGAGGGAGGCAACAATGTGAGCATTGTCTGCAGTTGAAGGAAGCACATGTAAATTGTTATTTCACCTGGAAGGAGTGTTTGCGGCTCTTGAAGGAAGGAGGCAGAGATGGGTGTTGTACCTCCTGTGCTTGTGTGAGACAGGGCCGTATGAAAGGCAAGGGATGTTGGAGATAATTTAGGAGGGAACTGCCCCTTGGAATGCTGGAAATCCCAGGAAGGGGAAGGTGTGTTTCGTGGTGGCATCACTTTGGAAGTGGCAGTAATGGCAAAGGATGATCTGTTGAACGTGCTGACTGGCAAGTGGAAGATGGGAATAAGAGACTTCATTATAATTCTGTGATGGTGAAAGTAAAAGTGAAGGAACTGGAACAGGGAGAGTTGAGGTGGAAATCAGGGCCCCGGTTACCACACAGCACAGGACTGGCGTTATCTCCACCAGTATTTAGTGAGCTATCATACGTGGATTATCACATGTTGGAAAATGACTCACAGGATGATTTGTCGACCATTTAAAAACAATTTTAGTGTCAGGAATTCTGTATCTTGCTTTGCTCTGTGGTGTTTTCTCAATTTTAGCCACCTTACATGCAACCCATGAAGTCCATGTGTCTTAGTAGAGCAATCCTGTCAGTCTCTTCCCCTCATTTTCACCTGCCCTGCAAATTTTTACCTCCCAAGTGTCTCTTCAATTCCCTTTTGAAGGCACTGAGTGATTCTGTTTGCACCAGCCTTACAGCCATGAATTCCAGGTTATAACCATTTCTGAAAAAACAAGTTTTTCCTCATATCCCTTTTGTATCGTTTGTCCAAAACTTCTCTTCACAAATCAAAGGCTAACTTTTGCTGCAAGAAGAACTCCTACAGTCCCCAACCAATATAAATACAAAGGGCTATTCAATATTGCAGTTTTGCTCAGTTTGGTTCTTTTCAACTAAGTTTATGAAAGAGCAAATGAGGGCAAGAACACTGACTGCTTTACTCGTTTACCTCCCTAGCCCCAAGTCAACATGGACAATTCTGGCATCCCAATTACTGTGTTGCTTTAGGTGAGCCAACTCAGGGGCAGAGAATGGGAGTGAAATCCAGGATCTTCATGGACAACAGAGTTCAGCAGTTCAGTGGAGAAACTATCTGAACCAAGAAGCCAGATATCAGCAGCACACTTGACTGGCATTCCTTTTATAGCAATACAGCACAGATACAGAACCTTTGGCCCAGTATTTTCTCTGGTCTCCTGGTATTCCAATAGCAAGAAGAAGTCAAAGAATTAAGAGAAATGCGTATCTCTGTACATGTTATTATTCAATTATACTACAACATTATATTACATGATACAGCAATTATATAGAGAAACACACACAAAATGCTGGAACAACTCAGCAGGTCAGGCAGCATCTATGGAGGGAAATGAACAGTCGATGTTTCATCAGGACTGGAAAGGAAGAGGGCAGGAGCCAGAATAAAACGGTAGGGGTGGCCTCAATGTGGCAGTAGAGGAGGCCGTGGACAGACATGGCAGTGTGGGAACGGGAAGCGGAATTAAAATGGCTGGCCACCGGGAGATCCTGCCTGTTGCGGCGAACAGAGCGAAGATACTCGGCGAAGCGATCACCCAAGCTGCGACGGGTCTCACCGATGTAGAGGAAGCTGCACCGGGAGCACTGGATGCAATAAATAATGGCAACAGATTCACAGGTGAAGCACTTCCTCACCTGGAAGGACTGCCTCGGGCCCTGAATGGTGGTGAGGGAGGAGGTGTAGGGACAGGGGTAACACTTTGCACGGTTGCAGGGATAAGTGCCAGGAGGGTGATTGGCGGGGAGGGACGAGCGGACAAGGGAGTTGCGGAGAGAGGGATCACTGAGGAAAGTGGAGAGGCGAGGGGAGAGGAAGATGTGCCTGGTGGTAGGATCCAGTAGGAGATGGCGGAAGTTGCAAAGAATGATGTGTTGGATGTGGAGGCTAGAAGGGTGGTAGGTGAGGACAAGGGGAACCCTATCCCTGTTATGTTGGGGGGGGGTGGAAATGGGGTGAGGGCAGACGTGAGGGAAATGGAGGAGATGCAGGTGAGGGCTGCATTGAGAGTAATGGAGGGGAAACCATGTTTTCTGAAAAAAGAGGATATTTTGGATGTCCTGGAGTGGAAAGCCTCATCATGAGGACAGATGTGACAGAGACAGAGGAATATGGAGTCCTGGGAAGACCACACTTGGGCATTGTGTACAAGTCTGGTCTACCTACCTAAGGAAGGATATACTTGCCATCGAGGGAGTACAGTGAAGATTCACCAGATTGAGATGGATGGGGCATTGTCCTATGAGGAGTGATTAAAGGTTGGGTCTGTACTCTCAAGCAAGATGGCACCGGAGTGTGGTAACTCATTGCAAGCTGCTCTCTGCAGATCTCCTCAGTCCTTTTATTATAATCGTTCTACTCTTTTAAATTTAAATTCTATGTCTCTAAGTATTACTCCCTGTAGCTGTGACACTTTACTCTGTATTCTGTTATTGCTTTTACCCTGTACTACCTCAATGCATTGTGTAATGAATTGACCTGTACGAACAGTACACAAGACAAGTTTTTCACTGTACCTCGGTACAAGTGACAATAATAAACCAATAGCAATACTCTATTAAAATAATGAGAGGTGATCTCACTAAAACATGCAACATTCTTATGGTCTTGACAGGGCAGATGCAGAGATGATGTATCCTCTGGCCAGAGTGTCCGGAACCAAGATTCAGTCACACAATAGACAGTCAGCCATTCAGCACTGCAAAGAGAAGACATTTCTTCACCCATAGGATAGTGGAACTTTGGAACTCTCTGTCCTGTCAAGGACAGTCTTTGAGCTTACTGAAGACAGAGTTTTGGAATTTAAAGGAATGAAGGGGATGTGGGGTTAGTGCAGCAAAGTGGCATTGAGGCAAAAGATCAGTGATGACCTTCCTCAGTGGTGGAGTAGGCACGAGAAGACAAATGACAACTCTGCTATTTCTCCCATTATTATAATTTTTATCTTCTCTGCAGTGAGTTACACCACACAATGCTCAGACCCCAATGACAGTAAATTATGCCCCATTCCTTAGATCCCACCAGGTTCTGGCTACGTACTCAGGAAAAAAAGAGCAGAGCTCAATAACAGCCGATGAACCTTTAAAATGGAGAGTTTGCACGAGTGACATTGATTCACTAGTCTCCTTGAGAGGGGCAATTGCACACACCACCCATTGTACCACCTCATGAGTGTTCTGTCTCTCACATCTGTCACTGGGATGTGTCAGCATCAATGGGAACACCTCATATTACTGCAGGATGCCCAGCAAGTCACAGACAGTGAGCTTAACTCAATTTCACTGCTGTTCACTTTTCCTGGAAAGAACGACCAGGGAAATAGCAATAAACTGAAGCCATCCAAGGCAGTTCCTCAGAAATCAACAGGCAGTAAAACAAAATCCTCATAGCACAAGGAATTTGAGACATGAGCCAGAGCGTTGAGTAAATCTCATGCAGTGCCAGGTGTCTGTTGTCATTCCAGCTCTCTGAGCAGATGTCATTCATTCCTCCAGCCAGTCAACTTCCAGATTACCCTGTGAATTATGGCTTTCACGGAGAAATGGGCAGAGCCACAGTGTTCACCCACCCCACACCCGAAAAAACACTCTGGTTAGAGTTGCCAACATCTTACTTCATAGAAATGGAATTTGACTTACTAGGTCAGTATAAATCAATGGTTCTGCTTGCCTGACTTCAGAGTTAAACCCCAAATTTTCTATTTCAAGCGGAGCTTTGGTATAAATGTGTTAACAAAAGAATGAAAATTACAGGGGAAATGCACTGTGTCAGCGTTTAGCCCCTAAGACCTTAGACTCAAAATCATCAACAGCAAGCACATGATGAATTCCCACCTCACGCCATCCCAGCCACCAACCACCTGGTGTTCCGAAATTGCGGATGGTGCGGAGAATGTTCTTCTGTGCCCGCTTTAACCTGATGGCACCCTGTCAAAGTGACCACTCTGCATGTAGAAGTGTTGATGGTGGACCGCATTAGCTCAATTGATCATCAAACAAAACCCAGATCCTCTTTTGTCTGTGTAATGTGTTGCTCATGTTGTCATGTGTCTGGCCTACTGGAACATGGCAAGCAGGCCAGAACATACAAATGAAAGAAAAGGGAAGGTCTTGGGGGAGGAGTGGCAAGCACAAATAGCTGGGCCTGATACAGACAAAAAGAAAGAACAGGTTAACCATCCAGAATCAGAGTCAGGTTTATTATCAGAGAAACAAAGGACTGCAGATGCTGGAATCTAAATGAAAAACACAATGATGCTGGAGCATCTCAGCAGGCCAGGCAGCATCCATGGAGAGAAGCAGGCGGTCAACATTTCGGGTCAGGACCCTTCCTCAGGACTAAAGATGAGACTGAAGATGGGGTGGGCATCAAGGCGGGGTGGGCACCAAGATGCCCACTCTGCCTCCCCTCTTTTGTTCACCTATCACTGCTCTGCTTTTCCCTCCTCTATATTGGACTTCCCCTTTTCCCATCTTCAGTCCTGCGGAAGGGTCCTGACCCGAAACGTTGACCACCTGCTTTTCTCCATGGATGCTGCCTGGCCTGCTGAGTTCCTCCAGCATCATCGTGTTTTTCATCAGGTTTAGTATCACTGTCTTACGACGTGAAATGTGTTGTTTGTGGCAGCAGTACAGTACAAAGACATGAAGTTACTATAAATTACAAAATAAATAAATAGTGCAAAATATAAGGAACAAAGAGGTAGTGTTCAGGGGTTCATGGAAATTCAGAAGTCTGATGGCAGAAGGGAAGAACATACAACATAAAACATAGAACACTACCGCACAGTACAGGCCCTTCGGCCCACAATGTTGTGCTGACATTTTATCCTGCTCTAAGATCTATCTAACCCTTCCCTCCCACACTGCCCCCCATTTCTCTATCACTCATATGTCTATCTAAGAAGCTCCTCCTGAAGCGTTGGGCTTGGGTCTTCAAGCTCCTGTACCTCCTCCCTGACGGTAGTAATGAGAAGAGGGCGAGTCCATTCAATGGCTACATTGTTTCACCCAACTTTACAGATATTCCCTTTGTTCAACTCACTGCCCTCCCCCACATTCTCTGCAGTAGACCAACTTTCCTTCTCTCTTTCTTAGTTCTGATGACGGGTCTTTGACCTGAAATGTTAACTGGTTTCTCTTTCCACAGATACTGTTCAACTGGCTGAGTTCTTCCAAAGTTTCTGTTTTCATTTCAGATTCCAATATCTGCGGTTTTATTTGTTTTCCAGATCCTCTTTTCAATTGACATCCACTTCAAGCAGGTGTATATGACGAACAAACAAGGGAAAGATAATAATTCCCTCCTTGGTCCAGGATCCCATGGATCAAATGTAAGGTCCCAAGTGATGTCTTGGCTGATACCAGCTAACAACATAAGACAATAAACCAAGGGTCGTGATAGATATCAAAGAAATTAGAGCTGATTTTTCCTTATCAAGAAGTGAGTTCACATGTGGATTGGTTCATATTATAGTTCCCAAGCTTTGCCTGTTGTGCCCCACATCACAGAGATTCACTTTTACTGCCTCTCACAGTTATTGAATAAAAACAATTAGTTTTAATAATTGAAGTAACACACGAGATGCTGGAGGAACTCAACGGGTCAGGCAGCATCTGTGGAGGGAAATGGACAGTCGACGTTTCAGTTTCATCTCGTGCGTGGCTCCAGATTCCAGCATCTGCAGTGTCTTTTGTCTCTGTTTCAATAATTGTGCAGCTCCTCCTAGGTTTTCCATGTCCCATGAAGGGGGGCTTTCCCCTACCAACCCTACCCCCACCCCTGGTTTAAAAATCTGATCGACTGATTGAACAGAATAGTCCAGAAGTTGATGTCATGCCAACTGACCCAGCAAATGGGAAAGGAGCCAGATTCAGTAAGTTGCATGGGTCCTGAGCTATGGGCATGAGAGAAGGAAAGATATTGAAAATGCTTTTGTGGGAGGAACTAACTGATATATTATCCCAATCCATTGACTGCCGCCAAATCAGAATGCTGAGCAGAAGAATGAATGAATGCATGGATCATAGTTAGGCTCTGACATGAAGCAAGCAAAGGCAATGGCTTAGAAATTGTGATAAGCTATAAAATACTGACTATGTGCTTGCCATGTGCTGTGCCAATGACCATTTCATTGATGCTTTGGTGCGGCAAATTTCTCTAGCACCCGAGGCACATGGCATTAGGCACCAGTCAACAGCTGGTACACACTTCCCTGTTGTGTGCTGTGGAAGTCAGATGCTCAGGCACAGTTCACTTCAGAGGGCGCCCAGTTGAATTTCCAGAATGATGTTAAACCGCCCAGAAATGGTCACTGTTGTATTTTGTTCAAGGAAAAGTCTATTTCAAATCATGCAGCACTGAAATAAACAGAGCCACATGCTCCAGTTGCTGGCCCAATCTTTGAGTTGACACTCAGTACCCATAAAAAGCAGCACACGGGTACAGTCGTGCTAGGAAAGACATAGTTTGAAGTGAGCATTATATAGCTGACCAGGGGAGGTATTGGTGAAAGGAGGATGTTAACCTGGACATCAACATTTTCTGCAGTGATTAGAGAATTTGCCAGGCATCATGCAAGGTCTGAAGACAACAGTGCAAATGGTTAATAAGCTGCCAAGAATGACTACTTTACAGAACTGTAGCACTTGGCAACTCTACAGTCACCTGCAGTCAAAGCCAAAATAGTAGAACTCCCAAAGCTAGTTGTGGTCTCTCTCATGAATACTCAAGAGTCATTGAATTCCAGTCTCCAAAGGCTGCCTTGTGTGATTTTAAGATGCTGGTAAATTCAACGCAAACAGCATTAATTCTGGGTTTCACCAGCCTCATTGCTGCCTGGGGATCTGCTCCTGGATCAGCAGTGTCCAACAGCAGTGACATGGTTAGAATGAGGACAGTTGAGTTTGTTCACTCTCACTGAGGGTAACCTCTTTAGCCACTGCAAATGTCAGCAGATGTACAGCACGAAGCAATAACAGCAGCATTTTCAATTTACATAGCTGCTTTAATGCAGTGAAAACCACTTAGTGAGAGTGGAGTTCAAGAAAAGTGATGGTGAGGTAGAAATGTGTGTCTTCAGCTTAGACGTGGAAATGGGCTGTGTTTCGGATGACAAGGGAGGAACAGGAGGGGGCAAGAATAGATCCTTCAAGGACATTTGAGGTCATAGAACATAGAACATTACAGCACAGTACAGGCCCTTCAGCCCACAATGTTGTGCCGACATTTTATTCTGCTCTAAGATCTATCTAACCCTTCCCTCCCACATAGCCCCTCATTTCTCTGTCATTCATGTGTCTGTCTAAGACTCTCTTAAATGTCCCTAATGTATCTACCCCCAGCAACCTCTGCCGGCAATGCGTTCCATGCACCCACCACTTTCTGTGTAAAAAACTTGCCCCTGACATCCCCCTTATATCTTCCTCCAATCACCTTAAAACTATGTCCCCTCGTGTTAGCCACTATCGCCCTGGGAAAAAGTCTCTGACTGTCCGCTCGATCTATACCTTATCATCTTGTACACCTCTATCAAATCACCTCTCATCCTCCTTCACTCCAAAGAGAAAAGCCCTAGCTCACTCAACCTATCCTCATAAGACATGCTCTCCAATCCAGGCAGCATCTTGGTAAATCTCCTCTGCACCCTCTCGAAAGCTTCCACATCCTTCCTATACTGAGGCAACCAGAACTGAACACAATACTCCAGTGTGGTCTAACCAGAGTTCTACAGAGCTGCAACATCACCTCGCGGCTCTTGAACTCAGTACCCTGACTAATGGAGGCCAACACACCATATGCCTTCTTAACAACCCTATCAACTTGCGTGGCAACATTGAGGGATCTATGGATGTGGACCCCAAGATCCCTCTGTTCTTCCTTCCTAAGGTAAGCAGAGGAAGAGAATCCATTCTACTCCACTGGTGACTGGATTGGTGAGAATGGAACCAGGTTAGTGCTGCCCACCCAAGAAGAGGAGGGCATGATGCACCTTGTCAAAGATTGTAGAGAAGATGAGTTGGACAACCAGGGAAAGACTACCATGGTAGCAATCACATAGAATGTCATTAGCAATAACATTTCCATCAGAGCTGATTGTGGGACCACATTATGACCCAGCACCAGTAGCCAGATGGTCACTTCAATCACAAGAGGCACAGTGCTAAAACCCAGATACCAGTCACCTCCAATACGTTGGGGAATATCTGGAGTCACCACCCCAGGCATTTGAAGCTCTATATCAAAATGCATCTTGCATGTTAGCCATTGCATTATGGAATGCAGAGTGTTGCATTGGATGGATGGAACACTGTGGTGAAAGCATTGTTGGAGAGACTACACTTTGCCTGCAAAAATGAATCATTTGGAATCTCTTCTAACCCAAAGACAATATTTGAACTGCACCTTTACTACAGCTGCTTATGCCCAAAGCTTTGGAGTTCCCTCCCTGTGCAGTTCCGTCTCTTAAGCTATCTTTCCTCCTTTAAGATGCTCCTTAAAGTAAGTCGTCGGCTTGCTGTCCTAATAGCTCTTTATCTGGCTTGGCGTTGAGGCACCTCAAAGAACATTATCAAACAAAATTTGACTTCAAGCTTGATAAGGAGAACCAAAAATTTCTTTAATGAACATCTTAAAGAAGAAGAGATAGATTGAGAGGTGCAGACAGCTGGGGAGGGATCTCCAGAGCTTATAGTACAGGGAACTGGAGGTACAGCCATCAGTAACGGAGCATTCTCAAGACGTCACAAGTAAAGGAGCGCGGATATCTCAAAGGGTTGTTAGACCATAGGGATTTGGGGGGGGGGGTGCGGGGGGGGGGGGGGAGGAACCATGGAAAAATTTTAAACCAAGAAAAAGAACTTTAGTCAAGGACTGAGATTCAGTTACATTGTGGATGTTTATAGCACATAACCCAATGAAATGAGTGTAAAATCAATGACTAAATGTGCTCTAGACTTTATTGTATGCAAAGCCCATTGTGTGACTTTGGACTGGGTGCTTCCATGGGCATGGCATGCCAATGTATGAAGGACATTGAGCATGCAGGAGTGATGTAACTTGTCTTACAGTAACTCGACATTGTTGTTGCAATATTGAACAACAAGGGAACAGAGAAGCCCTACGTCTCCCTGTTTGGACATGATCACAAAGAAGTGAGTGCCGGCTCCCATTAACATGTAGGTACCACGCATGATAGTTCACACAAGCCAGCCTGACTGAATCCAGCAGCAGGTTCAGTTGAAGCCCGCTGCTTATTAACAACAGCCATGATGCCACATTCGATGGTCCAGTTGAAAGTTTGTGTGTAAATTCAATGCAGTTAAAGTTGCAGCTACTCAAGTAGTACTGCTGACATACACAATGTTTCCTCCCCAGGGACCCAGACCAGACTGGTGTTCTACCTCCAGCAGCACCTTTTAGCAATGGCTTTTACGTAAAATAAATTTCTGGACCTTGGGGAGCCAATGTAGGACAAGTAGCTCTGGGTTGATGGGTGACACACAGTGTGAGTTAGGACACAAGCAACAGAGTTTTGCATAAATTTTTTTTATGTAGGGGAGGAAGAGAAGCTAGTAACATTGCGTTGGAACGTTTAATTCAGGAGCTCACAACAAAATGGATGGAGGGTTGAGTAGAAGATGGGGAAAGGAGTCAGGCTATGTACTTATCTTGTTCCATTTGGCAGCTGGCAGATGTGCTTTCCTCCTTCATGTGCTCCATTTCATGCCTCAATGGCAAAGTTAAAGAACAAATAAAATAAAACAAAGACCCTGTGGACCCCAATGGGACTGCATTGGAAGGTGTCTCCATTATGTTTACATCTCTGAAGAATACTTGGTTGTGATCTTGGTAACTGCAGCAACTTCAATAAATCACTGCTTGCAACTATCTCAGTAACATCAGGAGTCAGGGTGGAAGGTCTCCTGGAAGCCAATCTGATGGCAACTGCCTACTTCTACAAACATCTGCTGTCCTATCACAAACACGCAGCATCTTGATTTTACATCATGATGTATTTAAACTAGTCCAGTGCTAAATGAGGTGTTTTCACTGACAGCACTGTTCAGCCTTGTGCAGCAGTCTGTCACATCAATGAACGACACATCAACATCTTAATCAGAGATCAGTTGGGTTTACAATAATAAAAGTGCTTTGAGGCTTTTGCGAGGTGGCTACATACTCTGTGAATGGGATAGCTCTCAGTATAGGGCACTTCCATTTGTCATCTTACATTGCTACTCAGTTAAAATGTTATGTTCAGGAGACATCCTGAATAACAGATGTCCAGATTATTTCACCATTTCCTTTCCTACACTTTTCTTTGTTGTTATTTCCTCCTCTTTTCTTAGAAGCTAATGTCACCATCCTGGATTCCAAGTGTAGAAGCTACCTCCAATAATTTGCATTACTCTGAGAGTTCATGCCTCATTTCTGAGCTTGGACCATTTTTCAAGGAGATGTTCATTACAGGCAACCTGCTCTCACCTGATGTACATATACGTTGAATAGTTAATAATTATTATCACAACTGAGACTTTCTTCTAGTGCTATCAACCTGCATTCATGGCTAAACGACAGTTTTCATAACAGTGAATCTCCTAGGAGCAGAGATGTGCACTGCTTGTGATATTTGTGGAATACCATATCTGGCTACTGCAATTAATTCCTAATTTCTCACTAGTTAATAAACAGGAGCTTCAACAAGCTCTTCCGCTACAAAAGCAAAACATTATAGTTGCCAGAAACCCAGACATGAAACTGTTTAATACATTCAGCAGGTCAGACACCATCTGTGATAGCACCAAGTTCTCCCATCTTTTCCAAAGGCAGATCATATCACCACACCAACGCATTCAAGATTAAAATACAGTGTATTAGCCATGGGTCAGTAACACTCATGCTTCCAAATCAGAAGGTACCATGTTCAAGTGTCATTCCCAAGATTTAGGATCAAAAATTTAGGCTGACAATCCAGTGTAATAGCAAGGGAGCACTGCGCTTTCAGCAATGATGCCTTTCTGATGAAACATTATACCAAGGTTCTGTCCACTCTTGTAAATGGCACAATTTCACAGAAAAGCGAACTTTTCCCCCCAGAGTACCAAACAATACTTTTCATTCAATTAATATCTCTCATAAAAATTACTTTGTCATTATGAGATTATTGTTTGTGGGAGCTTACTGTGCACAAATTAATCTAACATGACTTTACTTACCAAAGTATTTCAATATAAAATAATCAGGAATGTCCTGAGTTTATGAAGACACAAAGTCTTTATTCTCTGTTTTATTGACATGTTAAATTGATACTGCAAATTAGAGCATGATAATACTTCAAAGAAATCAAAATTAGATGATAAACTATAAGACCCTAAGATATAGGAGCAGAGTTAGGCCATTCAGCCCATCAAGTCTTGCTCCGCCATTCAAACATGGCTGATTTTTTGTTTAACCCCATTCTTCTGCCTTCTCCGTGTAACCCTTAATGCCCTTACCAATCAAACAATTAATACCAATTTACAAAGTGGTTTTCTTATAGGATTTGATAAGTATTGACTCTTTACAGTTTTACATGGAGGTGATATATATGGATAATCTGAATTATAGTGTACCCATGTCATTTAAGATCTTCACCAGGCTAACATCTGAGGTTTGACTTGTGCCTATTGGCTGCCTTATGTTTCAACCATTTGTTTTCAAGTAAACAAACAAACTGGGAGTTTAACAAAATCTTAAATGTTGTGAGGTAAGGTATTAACGTCTGGAAATTTGCCATCTTCTGTATACAAAGCCCTTAGATGGAATGTTGTCTCTATAATGGATTATCCTAAAGGCCCTGTATTCAAAATGAATAGAGTTGTTCTACTCTATTGTCTGTCAATCTGCATATATTAACATTTCAAATAAACTCTTCCAGCTACCAGAACAACTTTGACTTAATTGGATGCTCAATAAAGCTACTCAGTGCATTTCCATGGACAGTGTATCTGTGGTCCTCCAGAATGAATATGGGTGAAAAAAATACTTTCCACTTTAATTCTTTTTAAAGAATGCCTGTACATCACAATCAAGAGAAAAATCTTGGACATTTCTTTCCCTTCTCTGTCAACTGTAGTCTCTGGCTGAGATCTGTTAGCTCTGCACAGTCAGTGAGCTGAACCTGGAATCTTTCTGGACTCTATAGGTCAATTCCTCAATGTATAAAACAGCTGAACCATCAAGGGAGCTGGTTCTTCTTCCTCTGTTTTCTTAGATTCAAAAATTAAGCGGAACAGTTCTGACATATCAACTCCTAATAAAAAGCTTGCAGCCTCTTTATACATGGTAATAGATCCCATTAACTCTGCTCTGTCATTTATAATGAATGCTGTTTAAGTATCATGTGATCACTGGTCCAGCTCTGGACAAAACTGTTCTTTTAACATGTACTGCAGACAGTTCACGATCATGAGAAGCGACCTTAGACGATCAGGTTTCCTTCTCATTTAAAATGCATGGCTGAGACCTTGGCTAACAACAAAACTTCCTTTGTTAACTTTAAAAATCCCCAAAGATATGAACAAAGAGCTGGAATTCAAAATGTTAAATGATTTAAATGTTATTTAATGAACATGCCCTAGGTATAGGTTTTAAATGGAGAAAACTGTGCTGACAATTGTGTTGTGGCATCAGTGTCTGGTTTATAGGATAAGTGGAACAGAGACTTTACTTTGCATGCCATGTCCAGCTTTCAGCCTCTATACTTCACATGATTTTCTGACCTGAGCTCCTCCTGTGCCCATGATCACTTCCAGACCCTGTCAGAACAGGTTGGCAACAAAAAGCAAAAAAGCTACAGATTCCAAAAAGCTGAAATGAAACTCTAAAAATACTGGAAATACTCAGCAGGTCGGGCAGCATCTGTGGAGTACTCCTGGTCTTTCCCTTTCATAGCCAAGGACACTGAAATAAATCCTGCCCCCTTCTGTTGTTTTGGCCAAGACCCACCTCGAATCCAGTTCTGATGCTGCCTGACCTGCTGAGTATTTCCAACATGTTCAGTTTTTTATTATTGATTTAGCAACCTCTGTCCTCTATGCCCACACCTCATCCTTGTTGTTTATACTCTGCCTTTGACTTTTCCCTTCATTTTCCATTATCTCCTTCCACACTATACTTTCCTCATGACTTGTCAAGAAGTCCAAGAGGGAGGGGTGTTTTCAAAGCTGAAGATGCATCCACAGGACCATATGATATCAGCTATGTCAATGAGCCACTAAATAGGATGATAATAATAATAATAAGTGTCAATATGAAATCATATTTGACTAGTCTATTGGAGTTCTCTATTAGTGTAACCATCTATACTAACCATCTACAGCATGGACCTGTTGGGCTTAAGGGCCTGTTTCTGCTCTGTATACCTCTATGACTCTATTCTTTGAGGATGTTTCAAGTAGAGTAGATGCGGGGGAACCAGTGGATGTGTGCATTTGGATTTTTAGAAAGCTTTAAGTAAGGTCGCACGCATGAGGTTGCTGAACAAGGTTTAAGCATTTGGAATTGCAGGTAGTATACTGGTGTGGATTGACAGATAACAGATGGAAAACAAAAAATAGGAAAAAACAGATCCTTCTCAAGAAAGCATGATGTGACTAATGAGCTATTACGGGCATCAGTACCTGCTCGAACTATCCATGATCTATATTAATGATTTGACTGAGGGGACCAAATGTAACATTTCCACGTTTGCTGATGATGCAAAACTAAGTGGGAATGTTGTAGTGATGAGGATGCAAAGATGCTTCAAGAGGATATAGACAAGTTGAATGAGTGGGCAACAATATAGAAGCTGTAGTACAATGTGGAAAAACATGAAGTTATCTATCTTGGTAAGAAAGAACAGAAATGCTGAGTATTCTTTTAAATGGTGAGAGATTGGGAAATGTTCAAAGGGGCCTGGGTATCCAACTACAAAAGTCACTGGTAAGTAGATATGAGTACAAGAGTAGGGACGTCTCACTACAATTCTCTCGGGTTTAGGTGAGAACATACTAGGAGTGTTGTGCACAGTCTGGTTTCCCTACCTCAAGATGGAGGTTGTTTCTATAGAGAGAGTGCAGTGAAGATCCACAAGACTGGTACTTGGGATGACAAATCTGGCATGGGGGGAGGAGATAGATGCTAGGCCTCTTTCAGGAGAATGAGAGTGACCTTATTGAGAATCAAAATATTTAGCGGGCTTGACAGGGTAGATGTGAGGAGGATGTTTTCCCTGGTTAAGGAGTCTGGAAATAGGGGAATCACAGCCTCAAAGTGGGTGGTAGGCTACTTTGGACTGAAATGAGGAGAAATTTCTTTACTCAGACGGTGGTGAATCTTTGGAATTCTTTACCCAAGAGCGCTGTGGAGGCTCCGTCATTGATTTGATTCAGAACAGAAATCGATAGATTGTGGATATTGAAAGAATCAGAGCATATGGGGATTGGGCAGGAATATGGTGTTGAGAAAGAAGATCAGACCTAACCTGGCAGAATGGCAGAATGGCAGAACAGCTTTCAGTGGCTGAACGGCCCACTCCTGCTCCCATTTATCGTGTTGTTATTGATGGGTTTGGGCACTCATTGATCGTGGCCCAAAGAGTAAGGCTTTTGAATAAACTGCAAATTGCCAAATGAAACCAGATCACCACCCAATGTGGCTTTTAAAATACAGATCTGTAAGTTTCTGATTCTAATGATGCAGAGTTCCAGAGCTTCCATCTGCGGTGAGGGTAAAAAATGGGCAGTAGTGAATCAATGGCATATGCAGCTTGCCCATATTTCCCATTGAAATCAACTGAAAGAAAATTTAAGAGGGCAAATAACAAGTGCCAAAACTGTAAATGTAAGTTTTATGCCACCATGGAAATACAGAAACTTAATCCATTAATTAAAGTCTTCAAAGGTTTGCATCAACAAAGCATCAGAAGTCAATTCTGGTTTTGACTTGTAAAAGATAGCTATTTATGGAGGTGAGTTCCAGAGAAAGCCAAAGAAATGGAATAATAGTTTCTCAGCATTGTGTGGATTCAATTGCAGCTAAGGAAAGGAAACCAAAGGTCTCCCCTCAGTGCTGGAGTATGATGGATAACATTTAGTGAAGTGTAGAAAATAGAGGATATGTCTATATATTCAGCATGTTTTAACTGGAATTGCTGCCTGTACAAAAGATGTCCATTATTGCACTTTAGCAATCCTTATTTTAACTTATCTTGTCTCTTGTACCTTAAATAATGTTTATGGGAAGCCATGCATTTGGTTACAGATATTTTAGCCTTAATTCTGAGAGTTATTGTTCATGATAATGGACATCACACCCAGACTATATTTAAGCCGTTGGATTTTATCTTATCCCTCCGAGAAATCTCCCCCTAGTATTATGAAAGTGTTAGATTATCACATCAGCTTTGATTTAAATTACCAAGTCAATTTGCTAAATTAGAACAAACAAGCAAATAATCTAATAATGATATACTGCAATTATATTTTTAAGTCTATTGTCTAATATCTAACAAGTCACTGTTTAATGCAAAGACGATTCTTCTAAAAATAACTTTCCTGCAGCTTGCTCTTTTCTTGTCAAAATAATCAAAAGCTTTATCTTTTCTTTGGAGGATTCCAATCAGTTTCTTTTATCTTCGATGTAGCTCATCTTGTAAAATAGATTGCTGTGATCTACAGTGTACCACCTGCAAGGCTGGAGGAAGTAGATTGAATAATATTTTTCAAAATGTAATTGTACGAACACTTGAAGGATAAAAAAATGTAGGACAATGAGAAAGAGCACAGGAGTGGGCTAATTGGATAACCCTTCCAAACAGCTGCAAAGGCACAATTTGTTGAAATCTGCTCTGAGCTTTATCATTCTAAGAATGACGACTATTGGTGGGTTACAATACAGGCCAGAGGACAGAATAATCATTCTTTCAGTGTGGTCCACAGACAGTGAGTATTGCCAGGTTGAGAAAAAACAAGTTCAGAGCCATTGGCCAAACTTGTTCAGTGTGGTATACAGGAAAGGTGGCAGACATAACAGCAAGTCAGCTGGTATTGCTGGTCCAGCTGGAGGCTGCAACTAAATGATGTCAAATTATGACAGATTCAACTGTGAAACCCTTATTCCATACAGTACGCACCATCCACTATCACATAGGAAGAATGACTTTATGGAAGAGATACTATAATTCCAATACTATAATTCCAAGCAAACTCCTCACCAAACACCAAGACCTGGGACTCAACGCCTCCCTCTGTAACTGGATCCTTGACTTTCTGACCAATAGACTGCAATCAGTGAGGATAGGCAGCAATACCTCCGGCACGATTATTCTCAACACTGGTGCCCCACAAGGCTGCGTCCTCAGCCCTCTACTCTACTCCCTATACACTCATGACTGTGTGGCCAGATTCTGCTCTAACCTCATCTACAAGTTTGCAGATGATACCACTGTAGTAGGGCCGTATCTCAAACATGGATGAGTCAGGGTACAGGAAGGAGATAGAGAGCTTAGTGGAATGGTGTCATGACAACAACCTCTTCCCTCAATGTCAACAAAACAAAAGAGCTGGTCATTGACTTCAGGAGAGGGGACGGTGTACATGCACCTGTCTACATCAACGGTGCTGAGGTCAAGAGGGTTGAGAGCTTCAAGTTCCTGGGAGTGAACATCACCAACAGCCTGTCCTGGTCAAGTCACATAGATGCCACGGCCAAGAAAGCTCACCAGCGCCTCTACTTCCTCAGGAGGCTAAAGAAATTTGGTTTTTTCTCCTTTGACTCTCACCAACTTTTACCGATGCACCATAGAAAGCATCCTATCTGGATGCATCACGGCTTGGTATGGCAACTGTTCTGCCCAGGACCACAAGAAACTGCAGAGAGTTGTGGACACAGCCCAGCCCATCACAGACACCAGCCTCCCCTCCTTGGACTCTGTCTTACCTCTCGCTGCCTTGGTGAAGCAGCAGCATAATCAAAGACCCCACCGACCTGGTCATTCTCTCTTCTCTCCCTCTTCCATCAGGCAGAACATACAGGATCCTGAGGGCACATACCACCAGGCTCAAGGACAGCTTCTACCCCACTGTGATAAGACTATTGAACGGTTCCCTTAAAAGATGAGATGGACTCTGACCTCACGATCTATCTTGTGACCTTGCACCTTTATTGTCTACCTGCACTGCACTTTCTCTGTAACTGTGACACTTTACTCTGTACTGTTATTGTTTTTACCTGTACTACCTCAATGCACTCTGTACTAACTCAATGTAACTGCCCTGTGTAATGAATTGACCTATACAATCAGTATGCAAGACAAGTTTTTCACTGTACCTCGGTACAAGTGACAATAATAAACCAATACCAACCAATACCAATACAGAATATAACATGAATTAATTGATTAGGGTTAAGAGGGCCTTGTGAGAGGTCATAGAAACTTACTGCATGGGAACAGACCCCTCAGCCCACCAACATCCTGCTCCTTTATACTAATCTGACATTATTCCCATTTGATCAATCTCCCCACATTCCTATCAACTTCCCACAGATTCTAGCGCACTCCTACACACTCAAGGCAATTTACAGAGGGCAATCAACCCACCAACCCACCACCCCACAGTTCTTTGGGATGTGGGGAGAAACCGGAGCGCCCGGAGAAAACCCATGCAGTCAGAGGGAGAACGTGCAAACTCCACATATTCAGCACTTGGGGTCAGGATTGAACCCAGATCTCTGCATTGAGGCAGTGGTTCTACCAGCTGTGTCACTGAGTCTGAAGCACCAATGTGTGTGAGTCCCTTAATCACTCAAGGACACACAATAAGCAAAATCTGATTCTAACTTGCACCCCCCATTTCTTTTTACCTGGTACTTAGGGATCAAACTAGTAATGAATGACTGTGGCTTTAGAGATATAAAATAGAAGGCTTCCCAGATATTCACACATTCTATTCACTCCCACTTTAGAATGGAATACATGTTCTGTCAGCAAGCTGGGCCTTAACAGAAAAGTTCAGGATGTACACAATATTACACAGCAATTTGTACATTATCATAACAATCTTGACCAAAATAAATTTATAAATGGGAAAAAGTATTATTTTGTCCTCCTCTGGTATTCAGGATGCACTAGCATACCGGTGCAATGCCATAGAATACACCAGTAAGTCACACAAGCCATCCTAGTTACAGCAACAAACTTGGCCAAAATTCACCATTGTCCCTTCACGTTCCCTCCCTCACCACCATCCAGGGACCCAAGCAGCCCTTCCAGGTGAGGCAGCAATTCACATGCACCTGGTCTATTGCATTTGGTTGTCCGCGATGTGGCCTCCTCTACATCGGCGAGACCAAGCATTGAGTAGGTGACCGTTTCTCAGGACACCTGCGCTCTGTCCGTAACGGTCATCTTGAGCTTCAGTTGCGTGTCGTTTTCAACTCCCTTCTCATCCCCAACACTGAATTTTCCAAGTTCAGGTAACCCATTCCCCCTGTGTTCCTTTTCCACTCCCACCGGTCACCCAGCTTCTCTCTCCCTTCGTTCACATTTTCCATCCCTCACCCACCTGGTTTCCATCTGTCCATCAGCCACTTACCTGTCCACCTGGATTTCTTCTCCTTTGATTCACCTTTCCTATCCCTTCCCTTACCTGGTTCCATCTTCCCATGATCCCTCAACTATCTGGTTCCACTCTCACCTATCAGTTTTCTGTCTCTACCCTTCCTTCTCCCCTCCTTCACCTGGGTCCATTCCCCTATCTTTTTATCCCCCATCACCCACCATCCTGTCTCAGAATTCCTCCTCCTCCATCTGCATCCCATTTACCCATCACCCATCTCCCTCATCTGGTTCCTTCAATCACCTCTGCCTCACCCTTCCCTCTACACTCTCAGTCCTGATGCAAGGTGTCGACCCAAAATGTCACCCATCCCTTTGTCTCCACAGATGCTGCTTGACTGCTGAGTTCTTCCAGCAGTTTGTTTTCCACCAGTGTCCATCCAGTTTAAACTAGAAGGCCCACAAAACATCAGGAGTAATGTTACACAAAATGGAACTGAGAGCCCATCCAACATGCACTATCAAATCCATTCAAACAACCCAAGCCTCACCACACAATTTACTCACCACACAATTTAAAGCATTTACTTCACTACATCAAGGCAAATCTTTTCCAACTTCTTTCAGAATTCTTTATGCCCCTTCCCCAGCCTCATCCCAGGGAAGACAGGCACTAGAGACAACACCACTTAGACCTGCCAAACATCATAAGTTAACTGTATAAAGTGCGGGCAAATCACAGATCTCTCTCCCCTTTGAGGTCCCTGATCCTCCCTAAAACAAGAATAAAAGGCAGAACTGTAGATTTGATCCTTAAAGCACTAGTAGAAACCACAGATCATGCAATCTGATGCCTTACCTCTCGGAAATTCTTTTTTTGAAACACTTCTCTAAAGATTTTACAAGGCTCACAAATTATATGAATCCAGACCTGTGGCAATGTGGTTGATTCTTAATTACCCTTTGAAATGGCCTTGCTCACCATTCAATTCAGGGCAATTAAGGATGGGCAATAAATGATGATCACAGCCAATGAATGAATGGAAACTAAGATATCTTTTTTGCATTTCAGTGTGTTTGTTAACCTCTATGCAGAGTCCTCATCCTGCTGGCAGAGCTTGTTCTGAGAGCTATTACTCTGTCAGCTGAAGAGTGGTAACAACTACATCTGTGCCTGCAATTCCCAAAATACAGGAGCCTGAGTCTGTGCAATGTGGAGAATCCTCCTGCCTCCATCTGCACGGTTCTCTCAGCTTCTCTGTGCAGCAATATGAAGCATGTCTTTTCTCAGGCTGGAGCAGCAATTAGGAGCTTGTGAACAGTGCACTTGGTGAAACACAATGCACAAATGAGCAGGAGCAGGTGGAGGTGGCACAAGAGGTACAGAAAGCAGCTGGCTGGATGGGGTTGAGGTGCCAGGGAGGGGGCTGAGATTGCTTCCATCCACAGCTGATGAGGACAGGATTCTGATCTCTGGAGTCCAGCTTAAAAATAGGATGCTTTCTGAAAATGAAAGTTATCTGGAGTCATTGGGGAACACAGCAACCTGCTCTCAGGGTTTATGTGCACGCTTCCAAATTCAACGCAGTGCACTGTGAACCACATGTAGCGCCAGAGATGCCAAAGGAATGTTAATGCCTCAGCATCTCTCAAGGATGTCCATTAACTACACTGTCAGCACTTTCTGGGATACTTTGAGTGATCAGCTGGAAAGAGCTGCCGTTGGATCTTCTGCAGCTGTGGTGGAAGTTGGGGTTGGTTTGCTGACCTGCGGAGATACGAGTGTACATGCATTCTTCATTAGATAACAACTAAAGGGCTAACTTGGCCATGTAGTGCCTGCTTTTCAGGCATGAAAATGGAAATTGTGATCCAGACATAAAGTTCAAACAGGGAGTGTGCACACTGCCAGGAAGGGCATGCATGCATATCCCTAAGGAGTGCTGGCAATGTGTATTCTGCCAAGTTGATGTTCGGTGTGTTGTGGTGATTCTTTTTTTTGCTGGAGATGACATTATCAAACTCCACATTCCTGCCATAAATACCTTAACCTCACGTAGCTAATAACAAACTAGAGGACCACCTAACCCCTCTGTCCCAAATAGAGTTATTGAAAAGAATCATTAAATGTTTCATCCTTCTGGTTGCAATTGTGCTTATTTTGAGAAATTTCCACCATTTGGTTAGAATTGAATGCCCTTAAAGTGGTGAAGTAGGTTTTAGTTCAATTCAAATCTTGGGCCTAAAGCAAGTTGATTCTCCTCTTGAGGAATGCACTAGGTTTTCATCTGGGCAATACAAGTACAGAAGGCATGCAAATAAGGGCAGGCTGCTAGAAGAGGGAGGAGGAGGGAGAGAAGAGCTTGCAGGAGGAGGCTATATCCACAGGGATCTTTATGGAGCAATTTTCTTACCTCAGCTTAAGCAAGGACCAATTCATGAGATATTAGTTTGCACGAGAAATTGTGACTGGTTAAGACTGCAGCCTGAAAAGAACAGATAGACAGCAGGACAACATTGTCTGATGTTTCTCAAGGCTAGACGGCAACTAGAGTGTATAGATCTAATTGTGGATGTACAGATGTTCAAAAATGCTATACATGTGAGGTAAAGTATGAAGGATTTTGAATGATTGTTAGAGATTCTTGGGAGAGCGAATGATGTGTAAGGTAAATAAAACTGCATATATCTGGTGATGCAGTGAGAAGGATATGCCATCAGATGACAAAATCACTAAACACCATCTTTTCCTATTATCCTCTGGGATGCAGGAGCACAGAAGTTCTATTGTATTGTCACAAGCAGAGCCAGCAGGTTGGGACTGGGGGACTCAGGAAGACAGCCACTCTGGGCCTGAGGTTAGGGGCACCCTTGCCACAAGCCAGAGTCAAACAACAGGCCCCGAGAATAAATTTTGCCCTCACTCACCACCTCTGCAGGACCAGCCAACTCCATGACTGTGCCTAGTGCAGTGTTAATGTGTGCTATTGAATTTCTAATTGAAAATGAGCAGTAATCAAAGTGAAATTTGTAATTTTTGTTTCTGGATCCTCCATGTGACTCATGCTCTGATACAGAGCGGAACCAGGACATGCAGGGTGGGTGGGGCCTGTTGGCTGGTGATGGTCTGATCCACTGGACAGTCCTGCCCTGAACATGTCCAGCCTATGGATTCATTGCTGGTATCTGCCTTCAGGTAAATTGGCTTCAAGTGAAAAACTAGATATTCTTCAGATACTCCTCCCAAATCCTGAATCTAATCATAACCCCAAGCTCCCACAGAAAGTGATTAACATCACAGTTGCAAGACTGACTTACTCACCAATGCCCCAGGCAAACTCTTCAAGAACTGATCATTCCCAATTTGTTTCCATCATCCCTCCAAACAGACACCCAAAGTCTCTACTCTCGGAACTCCCTCCCTCCCAGTTCCTGCTCCCATCCCACCCACACTCAGCTTTGGCGAAGTGAGTGGATGAAAGATCTTTCAGCATGTTAAATGTGAAAGGCCTGCTCCATTGATGCCAGAATCCTTGTGTAATTCTACAGGCAAACGTTATCACAAACTTCCATTGGTCTACAACATACGGCATGTGTAATCGCTTTTCCAGGCAACAAAGAACATCTTGGCACAGATGACAATATTTTCCTCCACATCAGGCACCTAGACATCCGTAGATCTTGCCACAATCTCTCACACCCATTCAGCTTTCGTTAAAGCATCACAGATCCATTTTCAAATGACTCCCAAAATTTCTTGCAACCACCAGATACCTCCACTTTACGAATTGCAGGCTTCCTTTAAGTAATACTATCCACTGATAGTTTTAAACCTCTGCTGAGTTTGTGCATTGTGATCAATGGGCATGATTTAATAATGTAATGTGATCCTTATTCCAGTTTTTGGCATCAGTCCAATTTACCGTCCCATAATATGTCCACTGTTACTGATACAAATGGATGAAAAGCTAATGGCTGGTAGGAGCACTCTTTCTCTAACATATTCTGGCTAACCTTCCATCTTCATCTTCTTCCTCCAAGTCAAGGAAATAAAGAAAGATTCTCAAAAAGACACTTGCAGCAAGAGATTGTCTTGAGACCTCTAACGTGTAACCACACTGTGGTAACTGTATTCTACAGCTGCCACGGACCTCATTTTACCTTCGTAAGGAGCCAGAGTGGTGCCTTCCTCATAGCTTAAAGTCATCCCAGTTAAAGTAAGGCATCCACACAAAATGCTGGAGGAACTCAGCAGGTCAGGGCAGCATCTATGGAGGGAAATGGATAGTTAAACATTTTTGGGTCGAGACCCCTTCATCAGGACTGGAAAGAAAGAGGGCAGAGCTGGTATAAAAGGGTAAAGGGGAGGGGATGGATCAAGAGCTGGCAGGTGTTAGGTGAATCCAGATGATGGGGGGAAGATAGGTAAGTGGGGGAGGGGGAGAGTGGGAATGATGTAAGAAGCTGGAGGTGATAGGTGGAAGTGACAAGTGGCTGAAGAAATGGAATCTGATAGGAGAGGACAGTGGACCAAGCAATAAAGGGAAGGAGGTGAGTAGGGGAACCGGAGGGAGGAATGTGTGGGTGAAGGGCAGATCGAGAGGGTGGGGGTAGGGAAAGAAAAAGGGTGTTGGGGCGGTGGGATAAGGGAAAACGTCAGGGGGACAACGGGGAAATTGATGTTCATGCCATCAGGGCATAATTCACAGCATGGGGGGAACCTGCCAGTGTTGTGTTCCCATGCTTGCTCCTTCTTGGTGGTGAAGGTCACAGGTTTGGGACGTGCTGATGGAATAGTTTAGGTGAGTGACTGTCCGTGCATTTTGTAATGGTACTTATTGCAGCCACTATGCACCAGTAGTGAAGGGAATGAAAGTTTAGGGTGGTGGATGACATTCCAATCAAGCAGGCTGCTTTATTCTGCCCTAGAGTCAACCTCTTCTATATTTTTGAGCTGCACTCATCTGCAGTCAACCATGGACATACAAACAGAATGTCAAAGCACCTTTCTAGGAATAGTCCACTGTTGTTCAACATAAATTAAACCTCTGGTCTTTAAAGGTGTATTCAGATTTTCTGATGGGGATGAGCAGGTTTTCTTTATCTCCTATGTAGAGGCTGATTATGAGGAAAAACTGCTAATCATGGGATCTCCACTTGTAGATTTTCAAAATGCTTTCCTTGAGCTGTCTGCAGCAATAGCAGTTTTGTTGAATATGCCAGCAGATCCACAGCAGCAATACTGCAGGAAAATTCCCTTCACTGAATTGTAAAATAAAAACCAAGTTTAAGCCTCTGAGTAATTTTCAAAATGCTTGGAATTAAAGCTATCAGTCTATAAATGATTATGCATTTTGCATTATCTATGACAATGTTCACTGTTTACAGGTAGGCTTTCAACAGTTTGTTTTGAGTGGCTAACACTCAAAATAATGAAGTAACAATGAATTAAAACAATGAAGCAATATCAGATACTGGACCAATACCAGGTATTGGACTCTGCCAGTACATCAGGGGCACATCCCCACTGGTAGTATCTACAGGAGGCGCTGGCTCGAGAAGGCAATATCTATCATCAAAGATCCCCACCATCTGGGCTACGCCATCTTTTCGCAGCTACTTACCATTGGACAGGAGGTACAGAAGCCTGAAGTCCCACACCACCGGGTTCAAGAACAGCTACTTCAACCATTCTTCAACCTTCAACAACAGCCCTTCAACCATTCGGTTCTGAACCAACCGTCAAAACGCTAATCACTACAGTTTATCAACACTGTGACCATTTTGATCACTTTGCACTAAAGTGGACATTTTTTGTTCTAATTGTGTTCTTTCTTGTAAAAATTGTGTATAATTTATGTTTAATTTATGTTTTTCTTGTGAATGCTGCTTATATGATGCTGTGCGCCTGTGATGCTGCTGCAGGTAAGTTTGTCATTGCACCTGAGCACACGTTACTTGTGAATATGACAATAAACTCGACTTTTGACTTTGATCAATGAATTTGTATTCTACCATCTCATGGAGTAATTTCTAAATTCATGTTTTCCTCTTCCCATGTGGATCACAGAATTGACCCTTCTCTTCCAATCAACTAATTTAAAGTCTCCCCAAAAATGAATCAATTACACGGGTTTCTTCAAAATGTGAAACTGACAGCATCGAAGGAAATGAACCAGAGCACTTTGGAATTATCCAGGCTTTTCTTACTGCACGAGGTCTTTGAATTGACTTTCTAGAATGGGATAAAAATATATCATTGTTTTAGAGACTAATTCATTTCTGCAAGGCCTCTCCGATTGTAATTCCAATAAGACATCAGTCAGAAAGTATGCTTGGTGGTTTTGAGGTGGGGGTTGGTGGTGGTGCAGGAGTACGGAGGTCAATGGTTTCATTTTTCCTTAAGTAGAATGCATCAAATTAATCAGTGCTTGCTCCGACAGTACTTGTGAAGACAAGCACTCACATCTCATTTATGTCTCCCACCACAGTCTGGGAGCTCTGAAGCTGACAGGTGGTGTCTTGAGCTTTGAGCAACTTTAGAATGATGTAATCTTATCTGAAGGCAAGATAGGCCAAGTGGTACATGATCCGAGTCACAAATTAATAAGGGAAAGTTGGAGATGTAGTCCAGAAGCTAGGGAAAGGTTCCTGTAAAAACTTGCACTTTTGTTTTGTACCCTTGAGGTGAACAACAGCTTGACAAAAAACTGTGTTGTATTTTCTACCATAATCCAAACAGGGTCACAAGCAACCAGGGTGGATTTTATTTGCAAAATGACAAAGCTTTTTTTAAAGTTGTGCAAATAAAAACACAAAATGGAGAGATGGGGTTTTGTCCTTTAGATCAGAAACTGCCAAAAAGAAAGATTCCTGTTTGAATAAGCACCTTATCTCAGCCCGAAGGGACATTGCCAAACATATGCAATGAAATCCAGTTGGCAAGAGCCATTTTGCACCTAGGGTCTCAAATTAAATTGTCTATCCAAATGTGAACTGGCATATTTTAATAATATACTAACTATCAGATGACATCATTCATTGTTCATGCATTATCAATAACGGTTGCAACGAAAGTTCCTGGTGTTAACCAAAATAAATAACAGAGAGATGTAGCAACTTTTTAAAAAAAAATTGTAATGTAGTTGTGTCAAACCTTTTTTACTTGGTGGGCCTGATACTTGGATGGGCTATATTCACCAAATGTTACTTGATTATATAAGGACAGAAATCAGTTTGCATTCTTCCTACTTTTGGGTGAAAAGCACAATGGACACCAACTTCTAGAGACCAGACCTTGCACCAGATCTGGTCCAGCATTTGGTCCCCACTGCCTGATGCATCTTTGGCAGGTGAATAAAATCAGTATTGGGTCAATTTAAACATACAGTAAAGGATCTAAGGGAAGTCTTAAGACCTTCTGCAAAAGTGCATGAAGATTTAGATGGACCCTTCACTGAAAGTCTCAGCTAACTTTACAGTACCACAGCAGCTGAAACAGCTATCCTCATAGAATCATTGGAGACAATTAAGAAGTGTTAAGGAACTGTTTTTTTCTTTCTCCTTTTGAGTACTGTGGAGGGAAAAGAGTATGTTACCCATCTCCAAGGCACTACCACAGTGCAGTGGACTCGTCTATTCTTCATGTATTGGAACTTGCAATTGTCTTGAACACAGTGAGAATTCTCTGTCTCTGTCCACCTGTTCCTCCTTTTCCCACTTTCCCTGGTTGATAGGACAAGGTCTCTGGGTTTTACGCAGTTCCCTTCAGCACTGTTCCCACTTCTGATGTTCCCATTGCTCTGTGAAGGAGGTGCTAAGTACAACCTCATGCCAGCCCATTCCCACGAGCTCCAGTTTCCCAAGCCCAGACCTTGGTCTCTCATTTTCCATTCACCCAGGCTCCAACCTGTTAACTTGTATTTAATTGTCTGCTTCTTTCCCTTAATCCCACATTCCTAAATAGTATTCCCTATTTCCTTCCCCCCCCACACCTTTCCTAGTCTCTGACCTCTACCCAAAAGGAGCCATCTCCTTGTTTCTCTACACCAGATTCCCATCAGCTACATCCCAGTCTTACTGCTCCTCTGTCTCATGATCAGTATCCAGCTCATTACAGGTCCCTCAGCCCCATCACAAGTCCCAATCCCTTGGATGTAATCACCCTCTCCCAGCCCAATGGACATCTCCGTGCTTTGTTGTGAGATGTGGTCTCCCTGCCGACGTTATACGGGTTTCATGAAACCATGTGTTTGGTACCCTTGTTCCAAGTCCAAACTTGTGCAAGGAAAATGCTGGGAGGAAGTTGGTGGCTGCACCCATCCAGATCCAACACCTTTGGCAGGAATGTTGTTGAGGAAACATACTTTATTAATGAAAAAAAAACAAAGCAAAATGTCAATTGATTTGGACAAAGATCCTGCAGCCTTTGAGAACTGCTTGTAAGGGAGTGTAGATTTATTGAACTGCTGCTCACCTGCAATAACTGTGCAGCAGCTAAAACATTAATAAAGCTCTGCCTTTGTGACCTTCATAAAAGCATGTTTTTACTGCAATCCTGCGGCTCTGGAAGATGGCCGTGTGTACAGTATTGCCATGGATAGATTAGTGGTTTGTGTGGTTGACATTTCTAAATCCTACAAAAGCATAATTGATAGGTCAGCAGTAATTGGGCTTTAAAATGAAAATGGCAATCTCCGTCTTGCTGAGAACCTGCCCCTAATTACGTCTCTCATTGCTCAGGGTAGGATGCAGCAGAGATTGTAGTTAGAAGCCTCCGAGAGAGGGCATCTGATTGTTCATTTCCACATGAATTGCTGGTAAGTGTGGGTCAGGTATGACCCGATCACAGTGAGAGAAAAGCAGAAGAGCTAGGCGTGAAATGTGCCCACTGTAAAGTGCTTGTTAGCCTTCTGATACTGTTTGCTGCTCCTTGAGAAATAAATTCCAAGAACTAAGCAAGTCCTTCAAGTGCTTTTCTATAATGTGTCAAGAAATGATACGGCCCATTGAATCCAACCGAAACGGATGGAAAAGTCTTAAAGCAAAATATTGCAGATACCAGAAATCAGAAATAAACAGAAAATGCTGGAAGTACTCAGCAGGTCAGGTAGCGTCTGATAAGAGAGAAATGGAGTTAACATTTCAGTTCAATGGCCTTTTGACAGACAAAAATCTTACTTTAGGAGTCCAGTAAGTTTAAATTATGCCAAGCACCAAGTCTAGAAGGTCCCAGTTTTTATTACTGGTCTGTGTGCTCAGTCAGGCTGACAACATGAAAGTGGGCTCTCTTTGGCTAAGGAGGGGAAGGTGGCTACTCTGCTGGAACTCTGAGATACGCGTATATCCTGTGTGAATAAAGGTTCAGAACACACAAGGATAAATTATGCAATTAGTAGGGGTAATCATAATCTTAAAAATCATAATACGTTTCATGAGACAGGCTGAAGATTGTTCCTGTTCCATATCTACACATTTTCCATATTTAATTTATTTCTGTTTAATGGAGGGCAAGAGTAGAGACAAGATGCCTTTTTTGGGTGAGAGATTTGAACTATTTAAATGAAGTCACAATTAGGCAATTTTAATGTGCTTAAAACTGCCTGGTGTTTATACTGATTGAGTGATAGTGATGCTTATAGAAAGTGCACATCCAGTGTTGGAAAGGGATAAGATTCAGATGAACAATATTTGGAAGGCTGATGGAGAGATTTAGTGAGGACCACCACTGGACAATTTTGTTTTGTTTTTTTCCATTGTCACTGAGGTTTGGAGACTCTTTGTAGCAATTGTTTGTTAATAATGTCATGCCTCCAAACCTTTCTAACAGTTCTTCTCTGCTTTTTTCATGGGAATTGCTTTGAATCTGCAACTTTGTCACAAAAGAAGATGTAAAATTATGAGAGACATCGATAGGGTAGAGAGTCAGAATCTTTTTTCCAGGGTAGAAATGTCAAATACTGGAGGACATGCATTTAAAGTGAGAGGGGGAAAGTTTAAAAGAGATATGTGGGGCAATTTTTTTATTTATTTACGCAGACAGTGGTAAGTGTCTGGAACGGACTGCCAAGGGTAATGGTGGAAGTAGATACAATGGTGGCATTTAAGAGGCTGTCAGACAGACACAGGAATATGCAGGGAATGGAGGGATATGGATCATTTGCAGGCAGAAGAGATTTAACTTAATTTGACGTTGTGTTCGGCACAGACATCGTGAGCTGAAGACCTGTTCCTGTGCTGTACTGTTCTATGTTCTATGACACTAAAGCAGAGTTGCTGGTCATCAAGCCCCAGAAACACTCTGTCATCTGAAGCCCAATCCTGTAGCTGGAAGCACACACACCTCCATTTGTTGAGGGATCTGTGCAATTTACAAACTGACCATTACTCCACTTTGCCTCAAATCCCACCCAAACTTTCATAACTATCAAGTTCATAACTACTTTTGACTCTTGTGATTCAGGGTTGGTTCAGAATTTTATGGCATCATAAATAACATAAGCCAATCAACTCGTGAAGGTAATAGAAGATCAGTTATATGACTCAGCTAAACATATTATCTACTTTTTCATGGAATAACCAAACACATCATAAGAGGGTCAAGTAACTAAATACCATCATCCAACCTACCAGTCAGGCATACACCCTATCAGAAGGTGTAAGCACAGAGTGGCAAGTCCTCCCCTAAGGCCATGACAGTCATCAATGCTACTCAAAGACATGTTCGTTGCTGTAAATAGTGCATCTTGGAGGAGGGTTTGGGGGTGGTTCCTGCAATCATTGGCGGTCAAAGAGGTGGGATTCTGCACTGGCAGTGCCATGCAAACTAACCCTACTAAAAATAAAAGACACTTCTATCCTCTCCTTCTCCCTAATAAACAAACAGGAAGTTCGCGTGACATGGATACCAAAAGCATTTCACTGCTTATACATCCTTTGGAGGCAGCTATCATGTTACTTGCACTATTAAGGAAAGCCCAGGTATCAGTATAAAATAATTGCCGCTGTGGAGTTACTGGTGACTTTTTATGTATTCAGTATTGCTCAAGGGAAAGAATTATTTCTTGACAAGAACTGTGCAGTGTATGTTCGCTTTAATAATCAACCAACAGAAAGGCACACCACAGCTTTTAACTGTGGTGCAAAGCTATTTATAAAGTTGGTGCAGACTCATTCTACAAGAGGAAAAACACAATGCATTCAGTGAGATTAGATACCTTGTTATTTTTGGTTGATTGATGTCTAAGCATATTTCCTTGTCACTGCCTTGTGAGCAAGTGATTCGGTGAAATATTTCTGCATTCTTGTGCCCCAACATGTGACCACACCACATCACAATTATTTATTTGCTAAATTTCGACAGTTGTACTTCAACCTTTGACTTCTCCTTTGGTAATGGTGGTCACTGATAATGTTTCTCAAAAGTAATCTCATCATGCAAATGTTTTGAGAGGTGAGTATCCAGTGGTTGCACTAAGTTCTTTCTGCTTTTGCCTTTTTTTTTGGTCACCACTGTTCTGACTGGTTCAACCAAATACATGATATAAAATAAAGTGAGCTCCAGACTTTCCTGATCCACATAAGTAACTACCTTAACTTATTTATTCATTCACAGGTCATGGGCATCATTAACAAAGCCACTAGGTAAATAATAATCAAAAAGAGAAACCGTTAATGCTTTCGAGCTGGGATTCCTCATCAAAACGTTTTGATCAAAAAAGTTAATTGTTTTCTTTCCACAGATGCTGTTTGACTTGCTGAGTGTTTCCAGCATTTTCTGTCTCTATGTCACCAATTATTATATATCCCTAATTGCCCTTTAAAAAATAATGATCAACTGTTTTTCTGGAACTACAACAGTCAGTACCTGAAATGATGAACAGACAACGATAGTTTTCCAAATAAAGTTGGTGTGTGCCTTGCAGAGGTCCTTGTAGATAGTAAGAAATAGGAAAAAGAGTAAACCATACAGCCCCTCTAGTGTGTCCTGCCATTCAATAAGATTGTGGCTGATTTAATATTGGCCTCAGCTCCACTTTCCTGCCTGTACTTGTTTTCCCATCCTTCAAGGTGGTAGAGGTCATGGGATAGGAAGGTGCTGTGAAGAAGACTTGACACGCCGCAGTTGTGCACTGTGCGTCAACAATGGAGGGATTGAAATTTCAAGGTAAAAATTGAGAAGGAAAATCAGTGCTCTGTTTAAACTTGGATAGTGTTGAACTTGGTGATGGGATTGAGCTTGTTTTGTTGAAGATGAACTCGCACGGGCAAGTGTGGACTCTTCCATCACACTGCTGATTTCTGCTTAATAAATGGAGGAAAGATTTTTCAGCAGTCATGTCATGAGTTAATTGCCTAGTATATCTAACCTCTGATCTGTTCTTGCAATAACAGTATTTATCTATAGGTCTATTGGAGTTTCTGGTTAATGGTGTCCCTCAGAACATTGATAGAGAGGGATTTGATGACATTTTTTTCATAGGAGACCTTTTGTTTGGAGACGGTGATTGCTCAGCACTTGTGGCGACATGAATGTTACTTGCCATCTCTTAGCTCAAGCCTGCAGATCTTGCTGCATGTTGGCATATCCTGATGCGTTGCAGTTGGAACAGCACACAGTGAAATCATCATCAAACAATGGCAGGAAGGTCATTGAAAAAGCAGCTGAAGATAGTTTGGCATTTCGCCAAGAAACTCCCTTAGAGATGATTTCTCTTTGAGAAGATTGGCCTTCATTAACCACAAGCATCTTCCTTTGACCAAGGTATGGCTCCGGCCAGTGAGACCTTTCTCTTTGATTTCCAATGACTTCAGTTTTACTGGGGGTCCTTGCTACCAAATTCAATCAAATGCTGCTGTATGTTGCAGGCAATCACTCTCATGTCAACACTGGAATCCACCTCTTTTGGCTCTAGGTTTGGTTGCAATGCATCTGAAGCTAAATGGACCTGGCAGAACCTTAACAGCATAATGTGAGCAGTTAACTTCTAATACCTGAAGTTAAATGGAGGGGCAATTAGTTAGCTGAACTAGAATTGCTCTGCTTTTTCCCAGTGTTTTGGATTGGCATATAGGAGCAGCTCAGCAAGAAGTGTCAATAGTTTTGCAAGTCTTCATACTTGCATGTTATTGAGGCCTCAGCTTTTCCTGTATCTAATTTCTTGATACCATGAAGAAAGAAATGATTTGACTGTAAACTGCCTTCTGTGCTGGTAGGTATCTCAGGAGGAGGCAGACATGAATCATCCACTTGGAAACTTCTTGTAATCAAATGCTTCAGCCTTGTCTTTTCTCCTTGCTTGCTGGCCTGTCCCATCACTGAGTATGGTGATATTCTTGGAGCCTCCTCCTCTTGTATCTGTTTAATTGTCAGTCACCAAGCCCAACTGATGTGACAGGATTGAAGGGTTTTGATCTGACTTTTTTTTATATTGTGGAATTGCTAAGCTGTTTTCACCATACAGCTTCAACTATTTATCATGAATTCACCCCTGTGCTCAAGCTTCATCAGGCTTAGATATCATTCTTAGATATATCTGGTGCTAATTTGACAAATTCTGGGAGGGATCCCAACAACTTCCTGCTCTATAGGGTCTGCTGATGGCAACAACATTGATTTCAATAAAGAAAGTGACAGAAATATTATCTCATTCATATCTGTCTTACTATGTGTAAACACATGTAATTAGCAATTTTTTTGCAAAGCATATCACTTACATTCACATTTGATAATTAACAACCCCTTCCTTTAGTGTAATTTCTTGGAACAATAGCTCTTTATCAGCATCTAGGAACCACAAGAATGCAATTTGACAAAAAAATTATTACGATCAAAAACAAACTGAGCTAACTCAACAGCAGAAAGCTCTACCCAATATTTCACTGAAGTAACAATAATTAACTGCAAAAGGTATAACACTTCCTTGTATCACTAGACCACGCAGATTGATGTAGTGATAACAGTTAGTGAACAGTAGGGTCTTGTTGGCAAGGTTAGTGATTAAGAATGTGTAAATAAATGAACTCAGCATGGCTACAGGAAAAGGCCAAGTACAATAAACAATTTACATCAATGGAAGTGGTTTCAGCCTCATAATGACAAACTGTGCATTAATTCAGGTGCCAAATCACCTGAAACGCACTTTGGTGAGAGAGAGTCTCGAACAGCTTGAGTATTAGATGGCTGCTCCACTACAAGTAGGAGTATGGTTCAAAGCTCTAGATGATTCTAATGGGCAGCCTGAAATCTCTTAGAATATCAGTTTGTACATTTGTTTTAAATCTGTAGCTTGAACCTACTTTCTTCTCACATTATTTGGCCAACTATCTGCCAGCAGAATTGGTTCCACCAGCACAGAAACATCGGGAAAGCAGGCAGGAAATCTGCTCAGAGGATTCCCGCCTGATCTCTGGGTGGCCTTCCAGATCAGCCTATAGTGTTTTTACCATTAAATGCACAAGTGAATAGTCATGTAAACTGATGTAAGTGAGCAATGGATTTATTTCCCATCTGTTACTACAGGATCAGGAAGTGCTGAAGTGGAGGAACGTAAAGGGAAACTCCACATACAAGGACGCTCTTAAAGGGCCTGACACTTTCTTCCATTTTGTAATGCTTGTTTTCTTCCTTCCTTTTGTACCTTAAAAGTTCAAAGATGGAGAGAATATTTATGTTTAAATAAAAAAACAAAGCATCATCAAAAGCCAATTGAAAATTAAACACCTATTAAGACTTCAGCAGAGCACTTTGTGAGAATGGGTGAAAACAGGAGCAAATGAGTGTTGTGTTAATTAGACACACCTGTTTGAAAGTCTGATTTCAGCACACAAATTTGGGCATAATTACAGATAACCACAATTTGTACTTGCCTGGAGGCGCTGAGCAGACACCTGCAGATCAGCACGTAGTTGTTAACTGGAAACATTTGTTTGTGAAGCAGTATTTTTGGGCTTGACACTCCACTTCCACTGATGGTGGAGCACACTGGTCAGCAGTCAATAGCACCTTCAGAGTCAAATTGAGAGGATGCACTGGGTGTCTGATGTGGCAGTGTCTGAGAACAACTGGTCAACTGAGGGGCCCAGTTAAAACTGGTCAACCTGTACACAGGGAATGAACTGCTGTTAATGCTGAGTTCACATACTGCCTTCAGTTATTTTCATCCCCTACCTTATTCTCAGGGAGTACCTGCCACATCTGTTGAACACTGAACGAGTGATCTATTTGTCAAAATAGCCAGCAGTTTCACCTTTTTTGTCCCCAAGTTATCTAATAGATCATAATGCAGCTGCCCAATGTGTCTCCATTTTCCAAACAAGAGGTCATTAAAAGGAGTGATAAAGCCAAACAGATTCTGTTCCTCCCACTAACACACTTCTTTGTGACCCTCCCTAGTTTATTCATCAAGCTCGATGCAGGTTGTAGGCACTATAATTATCATATAAGGAGATTGTTAGCAAATGGATAAATTTCCTCTGCAAAATCAAATGAACCAATTAATCCCACTTAATGTTACTTGTATGTTTTACGGGGTACAACATGAACAAAATAAACATAAATTAGATGAAAACATATAACTGTGATGATTAATCCAATAGGTACAGGTGCCATTAATGAACCTTGTTGGGTGTGGGAGGGCTTCTTAAAATTGAGAACCAAAAATACTAAAACTGAAGAAAACATTAACTCTATTTTTCCTTTCATGTTTACTATTTTCAGCAATAGGATCTCTTAGGATGAAAGTAGCTCAGTGGAAGTTTTTGGATGCCCATGGGGCAGTGTGCCCAAACATTGATCTGCAGCAGGGGCACATACTTATGATGCAAGGAGAGCTGAATACAATATTGGTGCAGGGATTGTCAGCACACACCCAACAACTGACAATAAAGTCATCAGGTTCATCAGTGTACAGCCCTGAACTGATGTATTTGGGAGCCCCACACTTCAGTCTATGTCCTCACTTTCACCATCATTCTGCTGTTTCACAAGCTCAATAACATTGGTATTTATGGGATCATCCACTATTTACGGGTTTTGTGTTGGATAATTTCTTTTAGTCTTTGGTTCAACTTTATGGGTGGTTCCTGTACTTGTTTGCAGGTAATGGCTTGACTGGTGATTAAGTATTTTATTGGTGACTAAGAGGCTTCTGCACAAACCAGTTGTTGTTCCTGACATGGTTGGTGTGATTATCTTTTTCCCACCATCACTGGGAGAGACCTCCAGAGCAGAGCAAACTGCTGGAAGAAGAACCCTCAGCAGAAGCCTTATCCACACAGGGACTTTCAGAAGCAGATGTGTTAGCTGTATCTGAAGCCACGAATGACAGCTGTCTGATCTTCTAGTGTGGAGTTGAGATTGCATGGTTCAGAATGAGGTTCTATGCTATCGCGTCAGTGGACTTGTCAGATGTTGGCTGGATACTGCGTATACTGCATTGGAAGTTGAGACATTGACTATCAGGCACTACATAGCTGGTGCTACAGGTGTACTGCGAGAGGTAACCATCCGTTCCACGTCAGAAATGATGGGCTCTGACTTCTGCACAAAGCCCTTTGCCAAGTTTGTGTCAGATTCCTCCAAGCTCCCTGACAGTGAACGTAAGTGCCCTGGAAGCCTTTTCTACGCTCGAGCATTTATACGAGTATGCACGTCAACTTCTTCTGTAGCCTGGCCCATCAAACTCATCCTCCATGACCCAGAAATAGTGTGTAGCCTCACCCTCTTGCAAGCTAGCACTTGCACTCTCTTTTACATACAGGTCTTGTCTCTCCTGAATTGCCTGCAGAGTCAACATCTGAGCTGGCAGCTGTGAGTTTGAGATCAGTGATAGGTGACCTCATCTTCACTGTCTCCTTGCTCATCCTGCACTGCCTGAGCAAACCGAACAGCTTCACTGTATCAAAGGGTAAGCCAGGGTGGGTTGTGGTGATTTCGTCAATCAGTCAGAAGAAACATTGGAAGAAAGAGAAGAGGAATGAAAGGAGGAGGATTAGGTGTGCAGGGAGCCTCACTTTAACGGGAAATGACAGTCAACATTTCGGGTCAAGACTTCTCAACCTGAAATGTCGACTGTCCATTTCCCTCCACAGATGCTGTCTGACCTGCTGAGTTCCTCCAGCAGTTTGTTTTTTTTTTACTCCAGATTCCATCACATGCAATCTCTGTATTTTAAGGCAAAGCTTCGACATGAAACATCAACAGTTTCTTCCCCCCACAGATGCTGCTCGACCTGCTGAGTTCCTCCAGCAGGTTGTTTGTTGCTCCTGTTTTAATGTCTGAATTCTGCCTGTGGCCATGATCTCAACGATGACCTTTCTCATGCTGGCCAGCACAGGGATTAGAAAATGTATGTGAGCTTCTCCTTTCCCTGGCCAGTTCTATTGCTCCATGTTGTATTCATTTCCTTTTGTAGTACAGAGGGAAGCATGTCAGTGAGTGATGTATTTGGACGATGTTTTGGAAAGGCACCAGCATATTCAAACTGTAAGATGTGTCTGCGCAGCTTAAAACACTGTGTGAAAATGCATTCACTGACTTTGACCATCAGGTAAGGCCATTACACTGCTTCCATGCACAGCACCCACATCGTTGAGGCTACACTCTTGTTATAGACAACCTCAACTTGAGCTCTCTGTCCAATTGGTTTTCCATATGTAACTGGTAAATTGTAAATTGGTTTATTATTGTCACATGTACCAAGGTACAGTGAATAACTTGTCTTGCATACCCTTCGTACAGATCAATTCATTACAACAGTGCATTGAGGTAGTACAGGGTTAAAACAATAACTGAATGCAGAATAAGGCATACTGTTACAGAGAAAGTGCAGTGCAGGTAGACAATAAAGTGTAAGGTCATAACAAGGTAGATTGCGAGGTCAAGAGTACATTTATCATACTAGGGAACCATTCAATAGTCTTATAACAGCGGGATAGAAGCTGTCCTTGAGCCTGGTGGTACACACTTTCAGGCTTTTGTATCTTCTACCCAATGGGAGGGGGAAGAAGTGAGAATGTCCGGGGTTTATGGCGTCTTTGATTATGTTGGCTGCTTTACCAAAAGCAGCGAGGTGTAGACAGAGTCCGTGGAGGGGAGGCTGGCTTCCATGATGTCTGGATACAAGTCATTTTCACCCCTGTCCTCCTCTGTTACAACTACCAGTATGGTGCCCAGAAACCAACAGTCTTGTGCTGTTCTTCACCTTCTCCCAGATCAGATTGTTCCACAATGCACCTATCCTTTAAAAACAAACAGCTTAGCAAGTTAGTGTTAGTACTTGTTCCCTTACTTATATTTATAGCCAGCATGAAGTCAGTATGTTGCCTGCATCACGCTCCATAAATGGGGGCACTGTCATCATGCATTGCAATCCCTGGACTAGTTTACTGGATTAACTAAATTAACCACCACTATTACTGAAGAGTTTAGCTCTGAACTTCCTCAGATCTAGATTGCACTCTAATCAGGGTGGGCGTCTGTTTATTTTGGAGTGAAGAATTTGAGTTATGAGATTTGACAAGTTTACCCCCTCTATTATTGTACCTGTAAGTTCCAGTAATGAAAGGGGGCTGGATATGGCAGATATTGTCTCTTCCTCCTGTACCATGGCTCCATCTTCATGAAGAAATTCCTTACCTATTGTTTGTGGCAGATGGCAATACATGAAAACAGGACATGGTAACGTCCAGCTCTGGACAGGTCATTTGACCCACGATGTTGTGCCAATCTTCCCCCAGACAATCTGTCTTTCTACCTTTCACTATACCTCATGCAGCTTAAACGTTTTTACCGCCTCCTATGCTAATCAGTAAATCATCCCAATGCCTTGCACCCTTCCAGCAAAGAATTTATTTATAATATGAATTTTCAATTTAGCCTTTATCTTATTTAAAACAATCGTGCTCTAACCTATTGGCCTGAATCAACTTGAATGAATATTCTGGGTTCACCTCATCTATATAACTTTGTGGAAAGTGGGTGAAAACGCAGATTTCCATTTTTCTTCTTCTGCAGGTTTGACTGCAATACTCCACGCTATATTTTAAGATCATTGCATTACTGCTGTGCACATATTCTGTGTAATGTAATCGCTGCAGCAACCTTGTTATCATAATTGATCAAACAATGACACCTTCTTCCTTTCCAACAATCAAACTCTACTTTTTGTCTTGCAAAACTGGCAGCTTCGAATGGGTTATGTAGGAGAAAGCATTCATGATGAATCTCTGCCATTTTCTCCACTCATTTTTGGACAGAATCATGTCATCTAAATTCTGAACAATTCAAACATTAAGGGCCATCTCCAACTCAACGGTCTAGCCTGGATTTAACCTCCCCGCAAGGAGCCGTCAATAGTTTCCCTTCTTCAACCTATTATGGATAAATGGGAGTGGCTGGTGGAATCAGAATCCCAGAAGATTTTCCTTCTCTTTGCCTCTGCTTGAGGTGACCATGTAGAAAGTAGCAGTCAGCATTGTGAAATGGCTAGAACTGTTCAGAGATTGCCTCACAGAGAGAACAGGTATTGGACTGGCTTCTAGCTTAATGAGCAGTGGAGCAATTATCAGGATGTCCCTATCACCTCTTCTTCTGGTGCTAACCTGCTGTTCCACTCACACTCTCTTGCAAAGTTCCGGTTGTCACCAAGATGTCTCCTGCAACCCCGCTGTTGTGAGCTCCAGTGCAAGACTAAAAAAGACAGTGTCGGGAGGACGGTGGAAGGACAGGGACAAGTTCATCGCCGCCAGAACTTGCCTAAAAATGTGTACAACAAAAGGGGCTGGTTCAATAAAGGATGACAGTAAGACAAATAATAGAGTGCCTATACTGATTGACGTGATTTTGAGTTTCCTTGTTACTGTAACACTAATGTTTAGTGCTGACAGAACTGAGAAGGATGGTGTTGGGGAGGTGACAGGCAGAAATGAGAACATAAAAATATAAGCAGAAGTCAGAGAAATCCAACCACCCCCTCATGCCTGCTGTTGTTCAATAAAATCTTCGGCTCAACAATCTCTCCCCTTAATTCTATTGTAGTTCAATGTCTCCACCTTTGTTATATAAAACTAATCTGTTCCACAGCTCCATGGGGTAGAGAGTTCCAAGAATCATGACCCTGAGAGACAGAAATTCCTCTTCATCTGTCTTAAATGGACTGCACCTTATTGTGAAAAGATGGCTCTTAGTTCTAAATACCCCAAGTGCGAGAAACTTCTCAGCATCCACTCTATCAATGTCCTTCAGAATTTATGTTTCTATAAGATCAGTTCATATCCTTCTTTACTTCTGTCCAACTTATCATTATACATCAATGGCTTCACCTTAGGAATTAACCAGAATATAACAACTTCCCAAACCAGCAATCTTCACCATTTAAGATGAGAGCAGGGAGTGTATTGGAACACCAACATCTGGAGATTCCTTTCCACCTCCATGTCTCACATAATCCTGAATTGGAAATCTATAGACATTCTTTGTCATCGTTGTCTCTAAATTCTAGATCTCTATCCAATAACACTGTGGGACTACCTTCACCAGAAGGATTGCAGAGGTTCAAAAGACCACCACCTTCTCAAATAAGGATAGGCAATACATGCTGTCCAGTGGTGCCCACATTTCAAAAAAGTGAATATAAAAATATCGGGAATCAGATATTAGTATCCATATGCACAAGGTAGAGGGATCCCAAGATCCAGAATAATCAAACTTGGCAACATTGATTAACTCCTTCTGGGGATCCTGGATATGAGAGAACTGGGAAGATGATTCCTGGGGTAATGAATGATTGGCGGCTATGAGGAGGTGGAAAACCCAACAGGAACCTGCACTGATCTGACTGGATCGACCTAGGTCAACCCACTCCTGGCCCAATCCAAATCAGAAGGTAGCTCCACCCTATCTTCCCAACATATGTTTTCAGTTCTGAGCTGGTTTAATGTATGAATTAATGCTCTTATTACCAGTGGAATCCTATGGTTAACACTGCAGTAATATTACAGCTGGATAACATAAGTGGTGGAGTTTGTTTCTTGAAGTCAAAGAGTAAATATAATCACGGGTGATGTAGCTAACTTGCTTTATTTGCTTTTGAGATTTATTTTGTTTGCCTGTCAAGGAAACTAGCCTCAGAGATCTACTTTAAAGATGATAAAGAATAGAAATCACATTTCTAATTACATGAATAAACCTCTGATTTTCTTTCTCCTTATTTCTACCTTTCTTTAATTTTCCCGAATCAGTGAAAAAGTATTAGTTTAAGTGTGGAAGATCACCTGAATTTGTCATTTAAAAATTTTCGGAATGTTTTTCAAGATGCTTTTAAACACAATGAAACAGAATGGGTATGGGAGAACTAGGAGATAAAATTTGCAGTTGGAAAATCCAGAGTGAAACGTAAATTGCACTTGCTCAGTTGTCAGAGGCCAGCCTGGAAACCCCCTGTGAGGAATCTATCCAGTCCCAACCAAGCTTTTCAGCTGAGCTAAGTCCTGGAAATAAATATTTTTGTAACAATCTTAAAGACCAAAAAAGCATAAATTTAACCATTGTTGTTGTAAAATGTATACTTCTTAATGTTGAAAACTGGCGAATCTCTGGGACAACTTCATAGGTTATCCATCTTCTCTGCTTTATTCATGAACTATTTTGACTGGTTCTTGCATTATTGTCTCTTTTCAATATAAATTTTGATTATTTTCATTTCTGACTTCCTCCTATTTTATGTTGAAGCAATAAAATAGAAAAGAAAGCCTTGAACTTATGCAGAACCTTTCTCGACCTCAATGAAGCACTTTCTCAGAAACTTTGCCACTTCTTCTTTAGTGAGACCAGTCTAACTGTAAGGAACAATGAAAATTTGGCATCTAGATGTTTAAGCCTGGTAATTACATCAGAGGCATCAGAGTGAATTACTGTAGCTGCTCCATGTTTGCGGATTGGCCAATGAGCCACCATGCGTTGCATTGCCTGTTTCTGATAACTCTAGTTGGACAAGGGAGAGATTTTTAACTTCCATTTTTTAAAACTTTTTTTTAAATTTTATTTACAGCATGGTAACAGGCCCTTCTGGCCCAATGAGTCCGCGCTGCCCATTTTTTAAAGCCAAATTAACCTACCCATGTGTCTTTGGAACGTGGGAGTAAACCGGAGCACCCGGAGGAAACCCACGCAGACACGGGGAGAACGTACAAGCTCCTTACAGACAGCGACAGGAATCGAACCCCGATCGCTGGTGCTGTAATAGCGTCGCGCTAACCGCTACGCTACCATGCCACCCTATTTGGCCATTAAGTTTTGTGGATGCTTGTTGAGACTTGCCCTTAACCTAAGCAGGATATCAAACCCAAGAGCTTTCTATGCCAATTTTTTTGCCAGGTGTTTGTTTGCAACTTCTTTGCAAAATCCATTCAGCTTTTGTGCTCTATCAGGGTGAAGTGCTTTGGTGGAAGTCAAGCATATTGGTCCAGAAGGACCTACGTGACTTACTCATTATAATACAGAAGAAGGCCACTTGGTTCATAAGGTTCCTGCTGACTCCGTAAAGAGCAAATCCATCAGTCCCATTTCCCCTCATTTCATTGTAGTTCTGCAACCTATCCTTTTTCACATACCCTTTGATTCCTTTGTCACTAACCTACACAAAGAGGTAATTTACTGTAACCATTAACCTGCTAGCATCATATTTGGAACATAGGGGGAAACTGGAGCACCCAGGAAAAACTCACACAGTCACAGGAAGAATGTGCAAACTCCACACAGACAGCACCCAAGGATGAAACCCACTAATAACTGCACCACCATACCATTCTGTCCCCAAATTGCAAGTCGGAACATGGGTGAATCAGAGATAAAAATGAAAAATGCTGGAAATTTTCAGCAAGTCAAGCAGCATCTGCAGTAAGAGAAGCAGAGTTAATGTTTCATTTCAATGACCTTTCCTCAGTTTTGTTTTATTTCAGGTTTCCTACATCTGCAGTTTTTTTTTGCTCTTCAGTTGGTGAATTGGGAGTATGGGGGGATGGTGGTGATTGACTGGTTTTCACAGAGATTGGCAGTGTTGAGAGGGACAGAGGGAGAAGTGAAAATCTGCCCTTCATATTCAGCCAGGATGGTGGCTGATGGTTATTGGTGGCTGTAAGTTAACCCTTAGTGTAAGTTAGTGACAGAATAATCAAAGGGGAGTCAATTGGCACGAGAAAAAAAATAAGTTGCAGGATTACAGGAAATGAGGGAGGGTGGCACTGTTCAGAGCTAGCATAAATCCAAGGGACCAAATGGCCTCCTTCTGTGTCATGGACAAGAGCGTAGATTAGGTCCAATGGCCTTCACTCACTTTTTACTATTCATTAAGGTAATGGATGATCTGACTGTTGGTCTCATCTCCACTTTTCTACCCCTGATTCATCCCTAGTCTAAAAATCTATCTTTCTCAACCTTGAATGTATTTATTAACTGACAATCCACGGCCTTCTGATGATTCACAACCCTCTGAGAGAAGAAATTCCTCTTCATCTCTGTCTTAAGTGGACAACCCCTTATCCTGCAGCTATGCTCCCTAGTATGTGATTTCTCCGCAAGCAGAAACATCCTTACAGTATCTACCCTGTCAACGCCACTCAGATTCTTATATGTATTAATGAGATCAACTTTCATTCTTCTAAACTCCAGAGAGCATAGTCCCATTTATTCAGTCTTTTCTCAGAAGACAAGCCATTTATCCCAGGAATCAATGTAGCAAAATTTCACTTCACCACCTCTGAGGTAAGGATATTCTTGCTCAAATAAGGAGAACGAAACTGTATGCAGTACTCTAGATGTGGCCTGACCAAAGTCCTGTACAGTTGTAGAAAGACTACCTTAACCTTGTGTTTCATTTTCCTTAACCTCATATTTAATTTTCCTTGCATCACTGGATTTGAGGGATTCAGTGTATTCCAGTATTCAGTTGTAAACCATCAATAATTATTGGATTGGTGGGTGCCAAGTGCCTCTGGCCCCCACTCCCTCTCCCTGCCTTCTGCATGTCCCTGTTCTTACCTCTACAATCTTCAGAGATGTCTGCCCTCCTTCAGTTCCCACCTTTTGATTAACCAGGAATTTAATTGCTACATCACTGGCCGTGCTTTCGGCTACTATGACCTTCTGCTCCAGAATCCCCTTCCTCAGAACCTCCTCCTTTCCATCTCTCTTCCCTCCTTTAAGGCACCTTATAAATTCTCGCTTTTACCATGCTATTGGTCACGTGTCCAGATATCTTCTAATGTGGCTCCATGTTATATTTTGTTTGATAACACTCCTTTGAAGACCTTGGAACATTATTCCATTGAAGGATGCTATATAAATGTAAGCTAACATTGTCATATGATAAGATATCTTTACTAGTCTCATGTACATTGAAACACACAGTGAAATACATCTTTTGTGTAGACCATTCTCCTTTTCAGTTTCCATAGCTTATCATGTTCCTGTTCATGAGATATCCTTCTATACCTACATTACTTAGGTGCCTTTTTAATTTCAAGCCACCTTATTAGCGCTGTCTTTTTGCTGATAACCAAATCAAGTTAGGGAGAGTGATTCCCACCATAACAACATGAGCTGGAGCCTGGTCCCTAGGCCACAGGCATTGGAATCTTGATACTGCAGTGATTACAGAACATATTCAACCCCATTTTACCTCACAGGAATCTGTCAATTATTTTCATAAATCTATCCACCAAGTGGCCTTGATTATTTTACTGTGAACTTAATTTCACACAATATTCCTTCATCTCATTTTTCAGTTAAGTCTTGGAGGGAAAACTTATATATTTAACAAAGAAAGGGAAACAGGCAATGGCTATGAAACACAACCTCAGGAAAGACTTTGCCTCCTTAAGCAAGGAAGACATTCCGTGAGAACCTTCTCCAACAGGAGGTTGTGTGATCAGTATTCTCTGAATTGTAAGCCTAGCCCATAAACTGATGCCCACAGGCAGGTTTTTGTTTAGAAGCTGGGTTAACAAACACTGCAAGTCATTCTTCCTGTTCCAGTTTCTGAAGCATGTCCTGTTATGCTGAGAGCAAGATATGCCTCTGGCTGCGATTAGCACCAAGTGTCACAATGCATTATAACCATGTTACGTTCAAATTCAAGTAGAGATCGGCTTCAGAAGATTTTTTTTTAAAGAAAGAAAGGCAAAATATGGCTCTTCTCATGAAAAGCTGCATTGGACATAACTAGCTGAATCATAGATGATAACATAATCTCTGTCATCACAGGACTCTTTCTCCCACTGGCAGTTATTGCGGCAGACCGACCGGCTACTCTTATGGAATATACAAGATTAATTATTTGTTTTATCTAAGTGATCTTTCTTCATTGAAGTATAAAATATCCATACAATGAATCTGATTTTTGTTTTAAATTCATTGTCAGCATTCAAAGCCTCCCAGGTCAGGCAAAGCACAGCTGGAAAACTAAATAAAACTCTTCGCCACTCTCCCTGCTCCCATTTCGGGTGGAGTTCAGGTTAAAAGCAGAGCAAAGCTCTTCCACACAAAACCAGGAATCAAGTCCACATCGGGTGTAGAGCAGGTTGGATTATACATTTATTGATTCTTACGATGTGTGTAACATTGGCTGACTCACATTGCATGTTTGCTTGTCTTAAGGAGGTGGCGTTAGTACTGAAAAAAAGCATCAAACTTTTAATAATTACCACAAATTACCAGAACTATTGAACTGCAAGTCACCAGAAGTCTCATTATATTGCTTGACCAAACCTCATGAGCTTGGGTTTCAGAGGAAGTTATCTGTAGCTAGTTTAATAATGCATCTCATACCAATCATACTAATACATTCCAAACCTTGCAGAAGGAACATATTGAGGATCTCTGCAACCAGCGCTCTGTCCTTGATGTGAGAGCCCTTGACTTCATCCCACATCACAAATCTATTTGGTCCAACCTTGCCGCCATTCCTGACCAACAATAAGTTGAAAAGGCCACATGCCAACTATAAAACAACAAGATCTCAGGAGTAAACTATATCCCTGCTGAAGCTGTAAAACTCAGCAGTCAGGAGTCATAAACGCACAACCTCATCATTCACATCTGGAAGGAGGGGGCTTCAGGGATGCCAGAATCAGCACCACCTTCAAGGAAGGAGATGAATGTGACAAGTAATTACAGAGGGTCTATCAAAGGAAATTCACACCTGGGCTCTCCTCGATCTCCTCTTCCCAGTGGATGAAGACCTGCCCCCACCCCAAATCCCAGCATGGATTCTCTCCATCTAGAGGCACAGCGGACATGACCTTCATTATGCAACAACTGCAAAAAAAAAATAGCAGAGAGTATACTTGCCTTTTTCAACCTTACTAAAGCTTTTGACTCCATCAATAGTGAGTGGAGCATCTCAAATTCAGCTGCTTGCAGAAATTTGTCTCCAGCCTATGTTTTACTTCATAATGGCGTGCACACTATGATCCTAACCAATAGGTCCATAACAAATACAATTTCAATACAGGTGGGATCAGATAAGGGTTAAAAACTGGTTATGCTCTCTCCAACAAAATCCTCCAAGGTTAAGTGAACCAGCATGCCAACATCCCAAAAACTGAGGCTCCATTGGGAAGACCACATAATTTACCTGCCTGACACCAGGTTCCTGAAACAGACACTCTATACAAAGCTTTGTCATGGAGAAGAGGTTACCATGTGGACAGAGGAAAAGATTCAAAGAGATGCTCAAATTCTCCTTGTGAAAAAAATGCAACATCCATGTTAGCCTCCTGGGAATCCCTGGCCCACGCCCTCTTAAAGTTCAGGATGGCTCTGGGAACCCCAAGTTCAAGCACTGAGAACATGCAGAAGAACATGGGCTCATTGACCAGCTGACTACAGCAGTCTGTCTGCACTGAGACAGCCCCAGTCTGCACTGTACCACACTGCAGTACTGGGAGCTGGGCTCCCAGTTGAAGACTATACCTGGAGCCTCACCAGAATGAAAAGCTGAGCTCAGGGGCTGGCATCTAGTGATTTCAGGGCACCAGCCACACCTAGTCCTGCACAGAATAGAATTTCCCCATGCCAACAGATGAGCTCCCAAACAAAGACGTTTCCCCTGATATATGGAGTAACCCATCCCAAGCAACATCAGTGAAACTAACCAAAAAATACACCATAGAAACAGGCCATTGGTCCAGCTGGACCTCCTGGAATCTATCCTCCCATCACTTCAAAATAAGCTCAACTGACCTTTTCATCACTTTATCCACTTCATCTACCCGATCAGCAATATTCAATAACCTTCAGTTCCTTTCACCCTTTCTTCTTAGTTACTTTCATTTAAATACATCCATGTAATTCACTTCAATTACCCATTGCATTAACTACCTTTCCAGCTGCATAAATACCTTTCTCCTGAATTTTGTATTGGATTTCCTTGTGACATTCTTATACTTAGGAGCTCTATTTCTGGTCTCAGCACAAGTGGAAACATCAGCCTCATATCTAGCCGATCAAGCAGTTTATAATTTCCACGTCTTCATTCAGCCTTCCCTGTTGGGAGGAAGTAGCCCCATCCTCTTCAGTCTTTCCTGATTAGAATAACCTTAGATCTGTTTTCATCCTTGTAAATTCTTTTTGCAGCATCTCCAGTGCCATTATATTCTCTTTATATTCTGGAGAACAAATTGGTATTCAGAACTCTATGTGGGATCTGACGAAGGTTATATACAAGTTTCACATAACTTCTCTCCTTCTCAATTTTATCCTTTTTGAAATAAACTCCAGTGCTTTGTTTGTTTGTTAATGACCTTAATAACCTGTCTCATTACTTTCACTCCTTAGTGCACTTACATCCCCAAATCTCTCTAAGTTCCTGTTTTAGATGAGCAATCTCCTTCTCACACCAGTGTATTCAAGTCAGGCACCAGTCACTGTGGGCTGGATTCCAATGGTGAAGGCACAGACTTGGAGAGAAAACACATACATCAGGTTCCTAGCATTTACTGTAAAAGGCATTCTTAAGCTGATATCAGCTTCTCAGACCCACATCATCAAGGGTGCACAATTCTGGCACTCTGGTACAATTTGGGAATCTAACATTACAAAATTCAGCTGAGAAAAATCCATTGGCATGTCTGCTTACCACACATGTGAGTGTCTCAGAGTTAAGCTACAGATATGGGCACCAACTTTAATTTCTCATCCTCCCTAAACCTGTGGAAAGGAGACGAGTTAAAGCAGTTAAAATGACTTCAAGCCTCCAAACCTATTGCCTGCCTTCCACATCCTAACATTAGTCTGTTGATTTGTACAGACAGTGAGTACCCACGTTAAGGGACCATATTATCTTTTAAGTATGCAGAGGCCTGCAGTTCTGATGTAATGTGGAAATGGAAGATACTTTGACACAACTGTGTTTGTTATGCAAGGTCACTAGAGTATAAGGCACACTGGAAACATCAATGAATCAATAAACCCATTAGAGATCAATGCTGGTCGATTAGTAAGCATTTTCCCATCAGGCCTGGCCTGTTGGCAGAAGGATCATTGGTCAGAAGACACCCTGGGAAGTAAGAAGATATATCTGAGGTTCTTTGTGGACAACAAAGAGCAGAAGGATTTCTCTAGGCCTCATGAGGAGATCTTGGACCTCCCTTTACCCCAGGTTTACCCTGATCACCTTGGGCACTTCTCCATCCACCCTTGTAACATCCATTTAGATGCAGGGACAATCCAGCATGGTCTCTGCTGTGCCCAGCTCCTATCAAATGGTGCAGTCAGACCTGACCCTTCATATCAGCCATGGGTTCATATGCCCAGGAATGCTGCCACTTTGGGCTCCAGTGCATCACACTTACCCCTTTAAAAATAAACCCACACACACACAACTAGTAACAGTCCAATTGATACCGCCTGCTCTTCACAATCTCACTGCCACCACTTAAGTGATCATAACTCAATTGTCACCAATTGCATTATGATCACTTAAGAAATAATCTGTCATCTCCCACATTACAAGACGTTGCTGGCCTTTCGAGCAGTATAAGTGGAGCACAAAATTTGAAGAGGATGTGGTTGTAGGGTGTTGTAGGGTGGTTTCACCTATAAAGCTCTGACACAGAAGTGAGAATCCTGGTACTGATTAAAGGCACATATCATGAGGCAAGCCCTAACATCATCATCCAACACAGCATTGTTAGCATTAGCTATAGTGGACAATCTTGCTCTGAGATAGGATTCAGCTGATCTAGCCATTTTCTCCCAGTTGCTCCATGGAGATCATACAAGTCACAATCTCATGGTGGTCTGGAGTTAGTATTAGCCTCATGTTTCTATTATTTGTGTGAAACCACCCTATTAAAATGGGGTTAATTTATTTTAAAATCTGCATCTGCATTACTTAAATTTGAGAGTTTTATTCTGAGGAGTTTATTCATTTGCGGTTTTGTTCCCCTGAGGAAGAAGGGTTAATGTGATACAAATCCAGGTGCATAGCGGGCATGGAGATGCAATCCAATTCAATTCAATTAACTAACATGATCAGCAGTCAAATAAAACCATTAAAGATTATTTCTTCCACGCAGAATATTTCGATTTACCACGCAGAATATTTCGATTTACAAAATTGCTTCAATTACTGGAGAAGTAATGTGGTGCAATGCAGGTTAAAAACATTAGAATATTATCCCGCAATGTGCAAGCAAATCAATGGGCCGGTCAAAAGAGCAAAGAGTTCTGTCATACTTGACTAGAGAGAGATGAGACGTAACTCTTATTCAAACAATCCAGAGGAGCTGGAAGCTCAGGGAGATCTGAGCTGGTGCGCAGAGCCTTGCATTATAATACCCGCAGCAGAGTGATTGATTATGTTAGGATACAAATCTCTCAGCATCCAACACTGCATCTAAAATGGATGGAAAGCCTAAAATAGTGAGGGAACTGTGGAAGAAAAATAATATTAACAACACATTCCCTGGGCAGGCATCGCTGACAAAATTCACCACTGCCTCCAGTGAGCTAGCACAGTCTTTGGCTAACTGAGGAGAAGGATACTTGAAGACCAATACTTTGAAACTGGCAGCAAGCTCATGGTCTACCACACAGCAATGATCCCCCAGCCTCCTGTGTGCGTCAGAGTCATGGATAACCTACAGCGAGCACCTCAAAGCACTGGAAAATAATCATTAACGTGCCTTCTGCAAAATCCTCCAAATCCATTGTTAGGATCAGCAAACAAACATCGGTGTCCACTCCAGGTCGACATTGCCAGCTTTGAGGCCCTTGTCACCTTTAAACAGTGCTGATTAGTCAGCCACATCATCCATAGGCCAACACCAATATGCAAAGGGATTTTCAGGAAGATAAAGAACACATTTCTCAAAGTCTCCCTGAATTAAATGTAACATCCTCACACAGTAATGGGAATCCCTGGCCTGTAACTGCTCAAAATGGAGAAAGGGCAGGAAAGGAACCAAGCGTCTCAAGTCATTGACATGGGAACACTGGAGGCAATGCACAAATATCAGAAGGAACGCATAATATCCCAAATCACCCGTTCACCCATCCCATCAAGCAAATTCCTTCCCGCCTGTGGCAGCGATTACAAATCCAACATTGGCCTCATCAGTTACCTCAGAACCCACAGAATTGGCAATGGAAGTATCCTCAACCCTTAGGGACGCTGATAAACAAGAATTCCCTAATTAGGAACTCGGATACTGGGTATGCTTGATCCTCTGACAGCCGCTTAATGTGCTGTGAATAGAACGATTCAGACAAGAAACTTAAACCCTATTTTAGACACAGACTCAAAAAGGTTGAGATCTTCTACACATTTAATTTTTTCTTCTCTCTGGTCACGGGAAAGACAATCACTTCCACCTGCAGAAACAAAGTTCCAGATAGAGTTCTGTTATTGTGGGGGCAAGGAGGGGTGGTGTCTATTGCACAAGAATAATGGTGGAAGGAAATATGTTTAATTCACTGTTAAAGGAGTGTCCTATGAAGGTGGTTATAGAGGAAGCTTATTTTAATTCAGAAATATCAAATAAAGTGGTACACATCATATCTGAGAGATTTCATTATATTCAGAGCATTGAACAGACCTTCACTACACTGCGTAAAAGAGGAACAGCAGTGCAGTTGTTTGGCTGTCTTAGTTACTCAGTCCTGCACTGAACATCAGGCTGTCCTATGAGCTGAAATCTCAGCGTGGGACGTTAAATGCACGATATCAAATTAAGTCCACTTTCAAACAAACCAAACAGATAGTTAAACAAATATTTTGCTCCAAAGTCTTTTAGATGTCATTTGTCATTATGCTAACAGAATGGCTAATACCTAACTGTGCCCTAACCTCTGCAAGTTCAGCTTTATTATTACTTCTTTGCTCTTGTACTCAATACCATGATTTGTAAAGCCCAAGATGCTTTATCTACCTTCAGCTTCTCTCTCAGGGAATTAAGGGTTTGAATCTCTGGGTCTTTGTACATCCTCATTTCAACAACGCTCCATTGTGCGTACTCCTATTCCTTGTTTTTGAAGATGTGTTATATTATACAGTTCCATACTAAACTACATTTGCCACCTATCTCCTTTTCTGTTATCCTATGCCCTGTAACCTCTTACAGTCCTTCTTGCCCATTCCCAAACTCTCTATACTTATGTTAGAATATTTTGAGATTGTGCTCCCAATTCTGAAATCTAAAAATTTCTGAATTCCAAAAAATAAATAGAACCAAGGTTGACTCTGGTGATATACCAATTGCATTCATTAACTCAAGCATCACCCAATGCACTGAATTTCCTCCTTAACTGCACATGACTGTTCCTGTTTGGAATGAGCCATGTTCTGGAATCACCACACACTCTTTGCTAGACAGTAGATGAGAGCAGCTTTGATGCTGTACTCTTTTAAGTTCCTTGGCTGAAACTAATCAAGCAGCCTTACATAAACTTTGTGGTTGATACTGATTGGAAAACACCTTCCTTTCAATGTTCAGCCTATGTAGTACTACTCATTAGATGCTGCAGCTGACAATGAGATTACTTTGGGCCCTCTGCCTTCCACCCTCATACCCAGTGATTCCAGCTCTTTGTGGATACATTGACTCACTAGATTCTACTGTACAACAGCTAAGCATTCAGGTTTAGCTGTTTGCCTTGTAGCAACTGCAGAGAATGCCACATAGTACTGTGAGGCACTGGCAAAAATGTCTGCCTAGGTATAAGAGAAATTAAAAAAAAACATCCTGGTATGGAAATAAGGGAGATCTTCATACATGGTTTACATTACATACTACTGTGTGTGACAATGCAGCTTTGCAAAACGTACAGTCTGCAGACTCCATCTTGCTGAACAGATGTTTCTTTCTGACCCAGCAAGCCTCCGATCTGTCCATAAGGACCATGTAGCTCGGGGTTCTACTGGTGCACCTGTGGGTGGACTGTACTCCTGATCCACTGTAGTAAGCTGTTTGGTTTTACTTGTTAAACATAAGCAGCAGCTCTTTGCATCCTTGATGGTTTTGAACTCCTCTGACATCCTGTTTTTAAACTCACCGGACCACCTTCAGAAAGCCTCCCAGTAACAAAAAGCAGATAATGCTGGAAATTCCCAGCCAATCAGGTAACATCTGAGGAGAGAGAAATAGAATTTATGCTTCAGGTCAATAATTTTTCATCAGTGGGTCATCAACATAAAACATAATCTGATTTTCTTTCTCCACAGATACTGCTCAATTTGAAGACTGCTTCTAGCATGGTCCAATTCTGATTTGCAAGAACAGATGCTTTTTGCTTTTGCAGACATCAGCAAGTTGAGAAGAGCAAAGTTTGGAGACATTATCTGTGGAGGAAATCAGGTAAAAATAAATTCTGCAGGTTCAAATTTTATCAGGATCTTGATCTAAAAACACTTAAATATGATAGTGATTTCTTTGTGACTGGACAGTCAACTGGTTAAAAGGAAAGCAAAGCAAGTTATCATCCAGTAACAGCTACAAGGATGGTTGGCTGCTAAAGTGCTCTTTGTTTAGAACTGTATTAGATAATCCCTTCAGCAATACTACAGAATCTGAACTGTATTATACAATCCCTTCAATAATACTACAAAATCTGAAATGTTATTCACATTTACTTAAAATCCTTTCTTCCCTTTCATTAAAATACTTGCAGAGATTGTACTTGTGAACACATTCCATGAAATACAAATCATAGAAGGGTTCTGACAATAAGAAATAAAATGTTAAATACATTTTTGATTGTAAGCTTTATAGTCACACAAGAATGAGAGAATATCGGAATTTTTTCCCCAATTTATAATTGTAAATGTATGGAACAGAATGCCATGAAAGGAACTTAATCCCATAATAAATGGGTGAATATTTGGCAAACAATAAATATAAATACAAGAGGCTAAACACAATTTGGAGAGGATATGGGAGAGAAAGTGGGAGGATTTTTATTTAAAGAAATGAAAGTAATTATTGTCAACTCATTAAGTGTACTTTGCAGAGGTGTGTTTAATTTGTAAAGGAGTGATTACTTTAAAATCCATGATGAGATACTGATAGCATAAAAACCCAGACTTTTATTGAGTCTCCAGGACTGGTAAGGGATTTTAAAACGATTTCAAGCATATTATGCTGTCAAAATACATAACCAAAACACTAGCCATGAATCAATACATTTTAAATCAGGGAAGCATTATTGCCATGTTTGTTTGGGAGCAAACCGAGAAGAAACTAGGCTGCTGATAAACTTAGAATTTCTGCATTCGTGTACATGACTAAAAATATCAGTATCTGCTTATGTATGGTGAAAGTAAAACCTGTTTCACATGAATGGCCCTCAGAAGTGATTTGGCTTGTCATTCTGGACCTCTCTGCAAAAGAAGTTGTGCAGAACTGCGGACTGGGCAATGCCCATTGTTGATGGTGAAAGATGCGAACCAACACAGCATCTGTAACTTGCATCTACATAGCACCTATAACATAGTAAAATGTTGCAAGGACTTTTATGGTGGAATTATCAGATAAAAATTTGATAATTCACCATATAAGATTGATAATCTATATTAAAATTGAGGAATACTATGAGGCACAGAATGTAGAAATCCCCTGCTTTTCTCGGGAAAGTGCCATAGGATATTGCGGGATCTGAAACATACAGCTGTGAATGGAGATGTGTCCTTGCTTAATGTGTGTTTCAAGAGACAGCAACTGTAACAGGGAGAACTCTCCAACCAGAATCAAAAGAACGATATTTTCTTTAGAAATGTTGATAGTTAACATTGGCTATCTGAAAGTTCCTCTGTAATTGATGGCTTGCAATTGCTGGAGCATTGTACTTCCAAACCGCTCAAAAAGGTAAAATCTGTGCCTCTAGGTATTGATCTTAATTGGGTTCCAAGGCTGAATCTTGGAAAATATACAGTTCTGCTTGCAACCTTTAGAGGAATTAGATGAGTGAAAGTCACAATCCTCATTAAGAAGTAATTGGGTTCACTCACCAGAAAACAAACCTTTAGTGTAGATGGAAGTCATTTAGCACATCCTGTGTGAGCTAGCTGAAAAACAGACAAACCCACTTCCCAACTTGTGATGCACCATCCTGTAGCTTTTGGCTTTTTGATTAATCAACCAGGTATTCTTTTAAAATGTGATGAAAGTTTCAGCTTCCACCACACTTTCAAGCAGCAAGTTCAAACCCCTTACTGTCCTCTGGGTGAAACAAATTTTCTTCAACTCACTTTAATCCTTCTACTTAATACCATAAATGTATGCCTCCTGGTTAATCCCATTTCTGGAAGTGTTCCAGAACCCTTTCCAATTTTCTCTCATACAACAGATGCTGACAGGTTAGGATCGGGCTTCCAACCATCGAGGAGTGGGGAAGCCTATGGTCTGGCAATAGGATGCACCGCCCCAAAGGGCTTATCAATTAAAACTGAGGTACGTAGAAATTTCTTCTTACTAAGAGTAGTGAATCCCTGGATTTCCTTGCCCCAGACTGTTGTGGAGACTAAATCATTAGAAGTGGAAGAAGATAAATATCTGAGAGGTCAGGGAATTGAGGGCTAGGGTGATTTGGCACAGAGGAGTAGTTGAGGACTGGGGTAGATCAACAATAATCATACTGAGTGGCAAGCTTGAAGTACTGTGTAGCCTACCCCTTCTATTTTCTTGTGTTCAGGCCCAAATTGTTTACAGCTTGCACTCAGGGTTGTACCAACCTTTACATCCACATTCTGCCACCACTGGAACCTATTCTGCATGAACAAATTTTTCATCCTTTCCTTCTTTTTCACTATAACCATCCACATGTTCTATGGGTCAAGATATTCTCTTTCTCCCTTAAGGGTCTCCTTCTCCCTTACAACTTTTATCATTCTGTCTGTTACTCAACCCCTAACCACCTAATCACTTCACGGGCCATTTTGCCCCCCCCCCCCCTCTTTCTCCCTGCACCCTGTTTTCTGGTTCTCCACCACCTAATAAACTATTAAAACAAATTATTTTCCAGACCATGGGAAGGATGAAATCGAACTTTCTCTCTCTATAGATGCCACCTGCTCTGCCGGATGCTTGCAGCAAATTCTCTTCCAACGTCAAAATGGTTATCATGATAATCCTTGACCATCGCCCACATCAGTTAATTGCCTGGTGAAAACTATCATTCACTGGGGAATCTGCTTTCCAAGTGAATACATGGTGCTGGGTGGAGCGGAATGATAGAAATTGTGTGTCGTGAAGCTCCAGATATTCAAAGTGTGGGTCATGCTTGATAGGTGGTCAACAGCTGTCTATCATTTCTATTACTTTACAATAAAATTAGGTAAGGCCTCTGGCCAAAAGATTTTGCCTTCTTAGGCAGTTCCTCAGGATCAAGGATGAATTATTTGTACTCCAGTTTTTGAGTTTTGAGGTGGCTGATGAGACCAATGTGGGAACCATTTCCTCTTCCATGGACAAGGCAGATGATGGCTGGTGGGAGGGGAGTTTGTGAGCTGGCGCACTCCTTCCACTACTTATACAGGTTTTCTGTGTGCTCTGGATGCCTTGAGCTTCTCAATACTATCACAATGGCTCCTTCTCCACTTTGAGCAGCCAGGGATTCTCAGGAATGAGTGGAATTTGCTTTTCTTCAAAGAGGCTTTGAGCACACCCTTAAATTTTTTCCTTCATCTGCCTCATAACTTCTCCTCATGACAGGGCTTAGAACAGACAGCCGGGTTCAGGATTCTGGTGTCAGTCATGGAAATGGTGTGCCCAATGTAAATGTATATGAGTAAGGCCTAAGTACTGGGAATGTTGACCTGGGAAGGGATACTGACATTGATTTGCTTCTCCTTCCAGTGAATTTGGAGATTATGAAGGGACAGTATTAGGGATATTTTTTTTTACAGTGCCTTAAATTGGCAGCTCTAAGTAGACCAGGTCTCAGAAGCATACAGGAGCACACCAGCACAAACAGAATCTAAATAGAATTTTCAGTTTAAGAATTAAACAAACAGTTCAAATCAACATACCCTGTGTATATACAGATCAATGAATACCATAGAATTGGTAGTATATACTGCATATATACACATCACTAGATATTGCATCATTGATAACATATACTGTATGTACATGTTACAGGAGCATACCTGTGTAAGTATATCATTTGATATTACATCATTACTTTTAAAATATCTTAACCTGTCTCTGTTACTAACTTATGTAATATTGATTGTGAGTCTCAAAACTATATTGCAGAATTTTTTATTATTTGGTGGCATGTTTTTAAGTGATGTTAAATGACTGTAGATGTGAACGAACCAGACCTGTTCCTCCTTCCTAGTTCTCAAGAAACAAAAGCTTCATTATGTAGGGTTTCTGCATCCTCAAGAATTTGTAATATTCAAATTGCTTGAAGGCTTTTGCAACATCTAATGGATTTTTAGCATTATGAGGTGCTCTTTTGTCTGTAACATCTGATCCCACCTCATCCACTCCAGAAGCAGAATATTAGACAGGTGTTTAAAAGTTTGGCATCTTTTTTCAAAAGTGATATTTAGAAGAGTACATAATAATTGGAGTACAGAGTCACTGTCATCTACTCAACCGCTGACCCAACTGGTTCCACCTGTCTGAGTACCAGTTGGACCCAATAGGAATACTAACCTACATCCTATCTGGATGTATCACGGCTTGGTACAGCAACTGCTCTGCCCAGGACCGCAAGAAACTACAGAGAGTTGAGGACACAGCCTAGTGCATCACGAACACCAGCTTCCCCTCCTTGGACTCTGTCTTTACCTCTCATTGTCTTGGTGAAGCAGCCAGCATAATCAAAGACGCCACCCACCCGGGACATTCTCTCTTCTCTCCTCTTCCATCGGGTAGAAGATACAGGAGCCTGAGGGCACGTACCACCAGACTTAAGGACAGCTTCTACCCCACTGTGATGAGACTATTGAACGGTTCCCTCATACAATGAGACTTTGACCTCACGATCTACCTTGTGACCTCGCACCTTATTGCACTGCACTTTCTCTGTAGCTGTGACACTTTACTCTGTACTGTTATTGTTTTTACCTGTACTACTTCAATGCACTCTGTACTAACTCAATGTAACTGCACTGTGTAATGAATTGACCTGTATGATCGGTTTGCAAGACAAGTTTTTCACTTTACCTCAGTACAAGTGACAATAATAAACCAATACCAATGAATTAGAAGCTGCCAGCTGTCCTTCTCATTGGCCCAGTATTACATCTTAACATTTCTTGCCCTTCCTCTATTCTCCCACCCAGCACTTACCGCTTTTTGACATCCATTCATCTTCTTAGGTGGTTCCTCAAGACTCCAGCTTTGTGGATTCTGAGGTGACTGATAATCTAATGTGGGAGCAACAGACTCTTCCACACACGAGGCAGGAGGTGACTGAAGAGGTGGGTTGTTTGTGAGGTGGCCTTATCCATCTGTCATTTACACTGGGCTTCTGAAAGTTCCCAATGCATATGGACTTAACGTTATCAGTGCCGTCCCAATTGTTCTTTCTTCACTTTGAGTGGTCACGAACCATGGGGATTCGGAGGAGTTAGTGAGAATTTTTTTAAAGGAGACTTTAAACATATCCTTGAATCTTTTCATCTGTCCACCTGGGAATCTTTTCCCTTGACAGAATAGAGTGCATATTTTAGGAGAATGATTATCAGCTTCATGATCAACATGGTCCACCAAATGTAATTAATACCTCAATGCTGTGGATGTTGGTCTGGAAAAGGGTACTGATGTCAGTTTGCTTATCCTTTTCATGGACTTGGAAGATTTTGTGGAGATGGCATTAGCAATAACTTTCCAGTGCCTTGAGGTACCTGCTGTGTCCAGTCTGGTATTAGAAGCATATAGAAGGGCAAGGATTACTGCTGCCTGGTAGATCATGAGTGTTGTGCCAAGTTTGAGGTCATGATCTTCAAGCATCTTTGGAGCTCTGAAAGTGATGGAGAATTTCATTATCAATGCCTGGCTTTGCTGAGAGGTGGCTCCCGATATATGGGAAGTGATCGATATTTTCCATAGTCTCACCATGAACCTTTCTTGTCATCTTATTGTTGTGCAACAAGAGAGACAGATAAAGGACAATGCATTGTGGATATTGAGCATAAGGCCCATGTCTGAGTAGCACAACAGTTACATTGTCAGCTGTGAGTCAGTTGACAGTGTACTCATCTCTGAGTCAGAAGGTTATGGGCATAAATCCCTCTCCAGAGACCTTGAGTATAAAGATTTGAGCCTAATGCTCCAGCACACTCCCGAGAATGGCACTGCATTGCCAGTGGTGCTGTGTTTTGGAGGAAATAAAAATTCAAGGCCCTATCTTCCTTGGATGTAGGAGATTCCATGATAATGTTTTGAAGGGGAACAGGGGAGAACCTTTTGCGTTCTGGCCAGTATTTACCCATCAAACTAAACTTGGTGGTTATCACATTGGTGTTTGTGTGAACTGGGTGAGGAAAGCTGACTACATTTGGACATCCCAAAGTCATGAAAGACACGATATAAATGCTTCTCTTTTTCTTTTCATTTTAGATCTACTATTTCAAGTTACCATGCAAAGCTGGTATCAAAAATGTGGTATAAATATTCAAATTAGGCACTTCTAAAATTATGAAGCAGTTGGAACAAATCTCTGCTCATTTAGCGATACATTTTTTAATGAAATGAACAAACACTCCTGTTATATCCTTCTCATCTTCTTCCACACTTCCCCTCATCGACTCTTCTTTCTACATAACACACATCCTATATTCTACTGTAGCGAGACTCACCATACAATGAACACTGGTTGAAATTCAATTAACCTACCACTTCACTAAAAGGAGCCTAGGACTTTTGGAAATGTTTAGAAAGAGAGCAAAGCTTTTCAAACAAACAATACATTCTTAAGTGATCAAAGTTGCAGAAACAGCTAAAAGGTCAAACAGAAAAGGCAGAACATGTCAGACATAATTAAAAACAAAGCATTTACCATGAAAATGCAAAAGCCCCACACTCCATGTCAACATTCACTGCATTCCAGTCCTGATAAATGCACAACTGAGTCTGCCAAGAAATGTTATGCTTCAATCAGTAGTCTTGTAAACTGTAGTTAAACAACATCCAATGAGTAACTTTCTTCCATTTAATCACACCACATTTCAGCATAAATATAGGAAGTTCTCAACAAAAACATGCCGGAGGAATGTTATTCTATTACTAAAATCTGGACACTGTGACTATTTTGGGGGCCAGCAAGGTTGTACAGATGGGATGGACATCACATTAACAGGAGAGGCACCCATGTCCCTGTAGAAAATTAAAGAAAAGAGAAACTTACATTTTATGTAGCACATTTCATACCTTGAAAGTGTTTTAAATCCAGTGAAGTACTTTTCAATGGAGTCTTTGTTGTATGAATAATCTCAGCTGATTTGTGTAGATTCTCCCATTAGCTGCAATGTCATGACTGTCTAATTTTTCCAGAAATATTAATTGAGGGACAAATATTAGCCAGGACTCCCTGAAATAGTGTTCTGGCAAAGCTATCAGGACATTGGTTTGAAGAGCAACACCTCAGGCAGTCTAGCACACTCTAGATTTTTGTGCCCAAGTTCCTTGAGTGGGACTTGAACCCAGAATCTTCAGGCTCACAAGATACATCTGAACTAAAGTCTGATTTAAGCTAATCGACAGTGTAAGCATGGGAAATCCACACTTGGTTAACCAAGTGAGGAAAATAAACTAGGGGGGCACGTGAGCAGTTACTAAATTGGAGTTTGTAAGCAAAGCCATAAAGACTTGTAAAAACTGCCAGTTGGAAGCAGAAAATTTCCATTTAAAGAATATGATATAGCAATTAGTATTGTGGCTTATGTACAAGGTGAACATAAATGGAAATGGAAAATTTCAGGGTGTACAATCTTTAAAAAGGACTGGGAAATCTAGAAAAAGTGAGCAGCAATATTGTTAAAATCCACACGCAGCAAAAGGATTCCAATTAAGGATGATCAGCCTGTGGGATAAGTTCAGGAACAACAAGGGATACAGGACTCTAGTATAAAGTCCAGATAAAATAGAGAGGAGTGGGTGAGATAAGTGAAAATGGAGATCAGGGACATGTAGCAAAAATAATGTGATTGTGATGGGAGATATTATTTTTTCAGACCTGCAGGTAACAGAACTACCTTACAGTGAAAACAAGGCATTTCTAGGAAGTTTAATATGGCTTTCTGAAACAACTTTACAATCAGAGCGAGGCAGTTTAGGGGTGGAATCAGGAAGCTGTTTTTCATACTAAAGCAGGTGGAAATTTGAAACACTCTCTGCACAAAAGACAGTGAGTGCTGGATTTGTGGGAATTTTCAGGACTGAAATTGTTAAGGGTTTGGAGAAATGCGATCAATGACAATTAAATGAAGTTGAAGTACATGATACTGAATGATCTGTGGGATTTGAAGACTGAATAACTTGTTCCTATTTTTAGACTCCTATATAGAGTCACTACGGGAAAAGGTCAAAGATGACTCACAAAGCAAATTTAGTTGACCATTTGGTAGTAAAAAAGCAGCTCGAAAATTGAGGCTATAATATGTGTGAGATAAATGGGCTTGACATACAGAACAGACAAGATCTAAAAGAATAACAGGGCACGTCTGAGGGACTGAATGAAAGCTGGATTATTCCCATCTGGGTCAGAAATATTAACAGGACCTTTTGTTGTCAAAACTGAAGGTCCATTGGCAGCACAGTGAGAGCAGATATCATTAAATTAAGGTTCCAACTCAGTGATCTATGGTCAAGGTGTAACTGTAAACATTCTCAATACTACGTAAGGGATATCTGTGCATGAACCATTATTTCTTCCCCAACTAACTCCAGATGAAAACATTACCACACTGGGATCTTGTTTCTTGTGAAGTGCTTTTCCTACTTAGCTACATAATATTAACTTCAAAATTAATCATTGTTTGTAAAGCACAGTCATTGAACCATAGATAAACTACAGCACAGAAAAACAGGCCTTCTAGTCTGTGCTGAAACATTATTCCGCTAGTCCCATTTACCTGCCCCCAGCCCATACCCCTCCAGACCTCTCTCGTCCATGAGTATCAAACAAATTCAAATCAAAACAAGTGAATTCTCTGTAAGAAATGTTTCTCTGATTTTTGCTAATACTTAGAATGATTTCCAACTAAATCAGTTTGATCTTGTTCACTCCTTCTGAGTTTCAACACCTATCTATTGAATTTCATTCATGGTTAGGCCAAGCCACTTTTCCATCCAACAGAAAAGTTGACAGTAGAACTTGGTGAAAACTTATCTTCCTGAAACAAAACCATCACTTGCTAAAATATCAATAGAAGGCCAGCAGTGTATAAAACTAAAACTATTAGGGCATGGAAAAGGTAAGGAGAAAAAAAAACACGTTTTCATGGATTTAGGGAAAGGAAACAGTTGTAGGTCAGTGATGATGGATGAAGTAGACTTGGTGCAAGATGGAATCCAGGCAACAGAACTTTAGTTAGTTTAGTTCAGCTCCATTATGGGCACAACCCTCCCCACCATCAAGGACATCTTCAAGAGACGGTGCCTCAAAGTGGCATCCATCATTAAGGGCCCTCACCATCTAGGACATGCCCTCTTCACATTACTACTATTGGGGAGGAGGTACAGGAGCCTGAAGACCCACACTCAATGTTTTAGAAGCAGCTTCTTCCACTCCGCCATCAGATTTTTGAATGGTCCGTGAACCCATGAACACTACCTTGTTATTCCTCTTTTGCACTATTTATTTGTTTTTGAACTTATGGTAATTTTTATGTCTTGCACTGTGCTGCTGCCACAAAACAACAAATTTCACGACATGTCGGCGATAATAAACCTGATTCTGATACTTAGAGAATGGAGGATGAGAGGTCTCCCAAGAGAGCATGGAAATAGTCAAGCCTGGAGATGAAAATGTTTTGGTGTGTGAATGCAGCAGAATATAGGCTGAGGTAGAGCAGTGGAGGACAAGATCAGCCCTGCAACAGTTGGTGGCTTTTGTGGCTGGGCCTTAAGGTTGTGTGCTCAAGGGAATTTGGGCAGGAGTTGAGGCGGCTGATGGTGGCTTCATTCTTCCAATCTTAATCATGTTGCTAACATCAAGGCAAAACTTGGCAAAATACCATATTCATTTGTACATACTTAATAGCAAACATTTAAATCCTTGCCTTCTGGTACAGGGCTATTGATGAAAGGTTACTTTGGCAGCCTAAAAGAAGGGATAAAATGTTTTGTAATTGTGCTTCATTTTGCTCATTTAGTAAATAAGTTACTATTTGCCAAGGATAAGCAGAATTGTGGTAAAGTAAGTGAGAGACAGACAGATTCAGATCAGTCATCTCAAGCACATCTTTGATTCATTCATGACCCTCATGGCAGCCAGGTCTGAAAGAACTTAGCACGGCCTCTGTTTCGATCACATTCATGCCACTGAGAGGTGGGCAGAAATCAAACAATTGCACAAGAGAGTACATTCGCCAAGTTAACAATAGCTCATGAACGACATCATTTTCCGCACTCTTCAAGCTCAACGATTTTCACTCCGCAGTTAATCTCAGCAAGCACAAACCTGAGGGCTTTCAGGATCACTGGACTTTTCCTTCTCTCATGAAGGAAAACAAAATTAAAAGAAGGATTGGTGTTGCAAGTACTAGCACCAAGAACAAAAGCAGTAATGCAGCAGTTTCAGAACAAATCAAACCTTATTTGTGGAAGTTAGACTGGAAATGCATCATCTTATTACAACAAAGTCACATCTTTACAGCTAAGGACCCAGTAAATGAAGGCTCCAGATTATCTTAGACCACAATTTTAACACCTAAACCTTACAACTTGTTGTGTAATAAAAGTATAGGTTTGAACTATCTCATTAAGTTCTCAGAACATCTTTCTGGAAACTTGCATATCAAACTCAATTTAATTTCTTAAATTTTATTTTATTCCATCTGCATAACACCAAAGTTCTAAGGATGGGATAAAGTTGTGTAAGGGAACTTCTGCTCTTCCCACTCTATCTTTTAAAAATGCTTCATATTTCTACAGTAATATTTGTCAACCTTAAATATTCTACATAGTTGGAAAGGAACTTATTGCTTCTATTCTCTCCTGTGTATATCTCCTCCAGATAGATGAGCATCAATTAACAAGCCTCACCACCCTCTTTCAACCAGCACATCACCATCAGTAACATTCAGTCTCTCATGGTCTCCACTCAGTCACTGATGTACTCTTTATTCACTCCACCATCCACCCCTTCTCTGCAGCATAAAAACATGTTTGTTTTCTAACTTTCCCTGAACGGTATGGATCTGAAATTCCAACTCTGTTTCTCTCTCCATAGATGCTGTTTTTTTATTTCAGATTTCCAGCATCTGCAGTGTTTTATATTCCTATAAATCAGCAAATGCTCATTTGTGGTCGTTAATGAGCTTTTAATTTCCCTCGCCATGATCATGCTGAATGGCAGGATGAGCTTGATGGGCCAGGTGGCCTACTCTTGTCCCCATTTCTATGTGTTCTTGTTTGTATTATCAACATACTCTCACAATGAGGCAGGGAGTCCCGGGATTTAGACCCAGTGAAGGAGTGATGATATATTTTCAAGTCATAATGGTGTGCAACTTGGCGGGAAACCTACAGGTGATGCCCTCGTCCTTCATGGCGGTAGATGTCATGGGTTGGGAGGGTAGTGTTGGAGTAGCCTCCATGAGTAACGACAGGTCATTTTTGATTGAAGATGTTACAGGCTGCAGACACTGTGCACTGGGCAGAATGAATGGTTAGAGTACTTAATGGGGTGCTAATCAAGCAGGCTACTTTGTCCTGCATGGTGTCAAGCTTCTTGAAAGCTCTTGGTGCTGCACTCATCCAGACAAGTGGAGTGAGTTTCATCACACTTGATTTGTGCCTTGTAGATGGTAGAAAGGCTTTAGGGCATCAGAAGACAAGTCACTCACCACAAGGCATCCAGTCTCTGACCTGACCTTACAGCCATACTATTTGTGGCTAGTTCAGTTTAGTTTTTGGTCAATGATGATAATGCCTTTGAATGTCAATGATAGGTGGTTAGATTCTCCCTCAGCCAACATGGTCACAGCCTGGCAGTTCTGTGGCAGAAATGTTACTTGCCACTTATCAGCCCGTTCTGAATGTTGTCTGTGCCTTGCTGCATGCAGGCACGAGCTGCTTCATTTGCTGAGCAGTTAGGAATGAAACTCAGTGTTGTGCATTCATCAGCAAACATTCCCACTGCTGATCTTATGATAGAAAGAAGGTTTTTTGATGAAGCAGCTGAAGATTGTTGGACCGAGCACACTACCCTGAGGAACTCCTGCTGTGATATCCTGGGGCTGGGATGATTGACCTCTGAAAACAACAACTACCTTCCCTTGCGCAAGGTTTGACACCAGCCATTGGAGTGTTTTCCCTTTGATGCCACATTTGGTCAATAGTTGCCTCCTTGTCAAGGGCAGTCTCTTACCCTCCACCTCCAGAATACAGATAAATGTATAATACTTAAGAAATGAGAATACCAAGTGAATGTATTTAACTTATTTTAAAATAGACATAAAAACTAAATAATCACAACTTGTGTGATCATCTGTAACCATCAGTAGGTCATTGCACTTTGCTTCTCAACAAGCTTTCTCAATAAAATTTCTTTCCTAATGGACAAAGGTGAACATTTTACAACTATTATACTTTAATGAAGTCCTCAAACACTGTAAAATCTGAAAGAGTTAAACAACCATGTTTGCTTACGAATAATTATATTGCTGCAAGAGATTTGCATGGTTTGAAATCAGTTATAATTTACTAGCACTGTGGGAGTGATATTTTCAAGATCCTGTAATTTTTCTGTTAGCCTCCAGTCACAAACCATCGCCAGGGCAATTCAGGATGGAATAATTCCCACACCCTAAGTCCACACAGCTCAGTATGATAGGAGTTAATACACTTACTGTAACTATAGAGTTATCAGTCGACCTTCAAAACTGAGTCATTTCAAGTGGCCTTAAATTAATTCACCTCTATCAGATTGGGCTTTATGCAAGACAAAAAATGAAATGAAACTGGTAATGTGGAAATAAAAAGTCTATTTTCCAAATAAGGTGAACAATGGCAAAGGAAAAAAAAGCAACTTGCCCTCTCTACAGAAAAGCAGCAGGAATTGCTGGGGCTCCACACTTTGAATGACAGCAATTCCAGTCCATTCCCAAACTGTTTTTCTATCATGGCTCCGTGCCAATTTTTCAATCCAGTAGGTAAATGGCAATACGAATATGGCAATCATTGGTGTAACATGACCTTTTAAGCTGAGTTACAGCCAAGTGTTCTCAGTTTGCTATGTTCCTTTTGTACTCCAACATATACAAGAAATAAATACATTCTTGATAAAGGATTCGTTCCATTTTGATAACCCTGTGGATCACAGCTTACCATTTTTCTATTGGTGTTTAAGAAAAATACTTTTACTTTACAGGTGCATTCTCAATGAGAGTAAGAAAAGGTGGATGGAGCACAATCTGTAAAGTGACTGCTGCTAATTCATGAGCAAGATTCATAGCATTAACACTGCTGAAAGGGTTAAACTTATCCACACATGTAAAAGCAGAAGAGTTGATTCCCTGAGCTTAGATGTGCACCACTCACTAACAGATTAAACAGTCTTTTATGTCATTGTTGATTATGAGACCCTACTGTTCACAAAAATGCTGCAGGGTTTACCAGCATAACACTACCAGACTTAAGAAGCTAAAGCTGAAGCATGGGGAGTTGCTTGAAAGGTATGATAAGATACTATATAAAGAAGCATTCAGCATTGATCTAGACCTGGGACTGATACCTCCACATCTACACTCTGCTGGCAAACTGCACTGAATCTGGTTAAACAAGTGCTAAAAAAAACACATGTACAAGCTTCACTTAGTACAGTTGTGAATGGAATACAAAGCAAGAGCTTCAAGTGGTGAAAAGTTAATCATGGCATTGTGTTTGTGCTCAATTGTCTTTTTCATGAGGAAGTGTACCATTTAGCAGGTAAAAGGACAGACTTTGCTCTTGCCCATTTGATCTTTCCCCTCATTTCAGCTTAACATGTAGGCTTAAAACACATGCCAGTAGTACCAGAATGACCTGTCTGAGCAAACACTCCACAGCAGCAAACCAGCATAAATTCCAGACATGGAAAACACTTTGTATACCATCCACACAACATCCTGTCCTGACTGCAGTCTCACGTCTGCACCTTATCCGGCATTCAGCCAACATGAGACCCTGAGAAAAGTGCTGCAAAAATACAACAGACGGTTCCCATGCTCCAGAGTTTAATAAAGCAGAAATACTTAATTATCCTTTGGGAAAAATCAGCTCACACAGGGTCAGTGAGCAGGTTGAGCACAATACCGAGATATTTTTAAACAATGACAAGTGATCTTAGCTGAGGCACCCATTACCTGCACCAGTCTACTATTTCTCCTGACCATCAATTATTTGGTGACATTGGTGGCAAGGAGGAGTCCTGCAGTAAACCTGACTGCCAAAGCAGGCTCTAAGCAGTTTCACATCCCTGAAAAACAACAAAACCCATTGAAGGTTTTCCACTAATCTGCTTGTTTTCTCAATCCTTTGTTCCTGTTTTTCTGTACTGCCTCATAAAACATGATAGAGAAAGTCCTTGCATTGTATAGCTATCTTCAGTCCCTTAGGGAAGCCCTAAAATGTTTTACAGTCAATTAATTCATTCTCAAACATAATCATAGGTGTTGGGTGGGCAAACATAGCAGCTGATCAGCACCTAGCAGCACTCTGGAGGCAAAAGAAAGACTTGGGTTTCTAAAGAACTCTACCTCACCTCAAAGTAGCATACAACCAATGAATTATCTTAGCCGTCTATATTCTCTTTTGTAACGTAGGAAACAAATAAGACAATTTAAACTGGCCCCATAAAGCCATAATGACATATAATCTGGTTTGTGGTGGCAACTGAGAAATAAGTATGGACCATGAGTCTGATGATAACTCTTTTGGTCTTCTTCAGCAGTGTGGACCATAGTTCTGCACTTGGTTTATTAGCTCAGTCTCAGGGTGGGCCTTGAATCTGTTGTCTTCTTTCTTAGAGGGGAGAATGTGACCAACAATTGTTGTTAATCCTCCTCTTAGGCATTGCCTTGGGATTGAGAGTGATTTGCTTCCACTCAGGAGTAGAAGGAGCCTGTGCATAACTTCTTTTAATGTGGGATAGCTATGTTACACCAGGCACCACCTGATATTGAAGGAGCGAGGTGATGGTCCTGTGCATGGGGGTCCCAGATAGTTGAAGACCAGGCTCTGCTGCACATACTGCAAATACACACAACCACACAGACTTGAGTACACATGGGCATACTTTGACTACCCACTCACTGACGTACAATCTTGGACACGCTCTTTTCCTCAGCTCCCCTCCCTCCACTTAATCCCCTCCTTTATTTTCACTGCTTCCCACCCCTTTCTCTGAACTGCCTCCCTCCTTGGTCCTTGTCCCTCTGCACCCTCTGCCATTCACGCACCTCCTTCCTCGTTAGCCCATTCCCTTTTCCTCCCATGCACCCACTCCTCCCCCCACCCCTCCTCAATCTCCAAATACTGACTGCTTGCACTCTCCAAGGATGGCAGTGCCCACTGATCTCTGTGGCTTGCCCTCTTCAGAGGTCACTACTCAATTACCATTTGTCCTACTGATATCAGTGGATGAATGACCAATTGCTTTGAGTAATGTTGGTCTGAGGGATGAGTCAGAATATTAGTGAACTCAATGAACTCCATAAATCTGTTTTGTCACGCTGGTCTTCATCAGTCAGGGCACTGAGTATAAAACTGAGGAGGACATGGTGCAGTTGTACAGGACATTGGTGAGTCCGCACTAAGAGTATTGTGTTCAGTTTTGGCCACCCTGCTATAGGAAAGATGTCATTAAGCTAGAAAGAGCACAGAAAAGATTTACAGGGATGTTGCCAGGACTTGAGGGACTGAGTTATCAGGAGAGGGTAGGTAGGTTAGGACTTTATTCCTTGGAGCGTAGGAGAATGAGAGATGATCTTATAGAGGTGTATAAGATCATGAGGGGCATAGATAAGGTGAATGCACTCAGCCTTTTTCCCAGGGTTAGAGAATCAAGCAGCAGAGGGCATAGGTTTAAGGTGAGAGGAGAAAGATTTAATAGGACCTTGAGGGGCAACTTTTTTTTACACAAAGGGTGGTACATATATGGAATGAGCTGCTAGAGGAAGTGGTTGAGGCAAGTACAATAACAATATTTAAAAGACAGTTGGACAGGTACATGGATTGGAAAGGTTTAGCAGGTTTTGGGCCAAATGCTGACAACTGGGACTAGCTTGGATGGAGCATCTTGGTTGGCATGGACCAGTTGGGCCGAAGGGCCTGTTTCTGTGATGTATGACTCAATCTCAAAAAGTCATGGGATGAACCAGAACAGGTAAATGAGTATCTTACAACTGATCCAAACAAAGGTGCCGCCAACAATGCAATATACCACCCGTCCAAACTCTGTCCTTGTTTCAGAATGGGAAACAAACCTACAACCTTCTGCCTCAGTATTACCATGTAGCTCATTGGTTTAGCTGCCACACTCAGCATTAGTGTACCCAAGCATGACTTCCTTATTATGACAACAGTGTTCCAGAGCTACTTTGAGATGTTATCTGCTCCAGATTCAAACCGGAATCAAGACTTCCAAGAAGAACCAAATCCCAGAAGGTGGAACTGTAAATATCACGTTGGCCAACAAATACGCAATCTAGATTTGTTTGAGTGACCCTTTGATGGATTCAGTTCCTTTCTACTGACATTGTGTATGAGAAGGTAATGAATGACAATCAGTCCATTGTGATTACTTTACCTCCACACAGAATAGGAAGTTGGAGAGACAAGAGACTGCAGATGCTGGAATCTGGAGAAACGATCTGCTGGAGGAAAGGCATCTCAGTGGGAGATGGGGAGGGAAAGTGGAGGAGGGAAGTGATGAGAAAGGATTCGGAGTCTCGGGAGTCCTCAGGTTCTGTTCTCACCACTCCCCTTCTCTTTATGCTGGCTATCTCGCCTCTCCACTCTCAGTCCTGATGCAAGGTTTCGACTGAAACATCAACAATTCCTGTCCTCTCACAGATGCTGCTCAACCCACTGAGTTCCTCCAGCAGATTTTTGCCCCAGAATAGGAAGTTGCTGGATTGTTCAGACTGTTTCAACATAATTAACAATACATAATATAACGTATACAGGCATCACAGGGGACCAGACATCTCCTTAATATTCCCGAACAGAAACCTGTCTCAGTTTCCAGTACACTTTTAAGTTTTGTGGCGCAGACAGAGGGCAACGTAGCCTTAAAGGGTCACACCTCCACTTGGTAATCAGATTGTTTCCTGCTGTTTATGCTTCTCACTTTCACCTGGAATTCAAAGAAGTGGTTCATGTTTTGATTTTCTGCAGGGATCAAGTTGCTCAGAATAGTATGAAAGTCAGCCCCAAGCAAGGGAATGGGCTTTTTGACAATGGCAAAAGAGGAACAAAAAGGCAGTCTGTTGTATTAGCTAGAAAATCCATCGCCAGTCTGACCAGGTTAAAGATTTTGTCCAGTGTTCTCTCTAAGCATCTTCCCTGCCGCCTTATCAAGCTTTCAATTCATGCCAGTGTCTGCAAGATCAGAACATAAGTAAACTTTATACCTTTCAATGTTATTCAGAACTTTTAATAGTCAACTAATTCTTCTTCCGAAAATGTAACCGGTGGCTTCCCTGACACATATGTTTTGGTCCTGTCCTCTTTTGGAAAAATATTGGAAGGACATTTTTAACATTATTTCAACTGTATTGAATATTGATTTACAACCTCACCCAATCACTGCAATTTTTGGATTACCAGTAATGGAACCTGGCCACCTATCTGCTGCTGCTTGTCGTATGATTGCCTTTGTTACATTAATGGCCAAGCAATCCATTTTGTTTAAATGGAAGGATTCTATACCCCCCACCATTTTTCAATGGTTTTCTCAAACTATATCATGTTTAAACTTAGAAAAAATTAGGAGTGGCACTGTTGATTCTTCACTTAAATTTGAGGAAGTTTGGAGTCCATTTATTCAATATTTTCATGTGATATAGATCCCTTTTCAATAATCTTTGAATTTAGAGGAGTGGAGTTGACGACATTATAATGCTCTTTGTTCATCGAGAAATATCAGTCCGGTTTTTTTTTACTTTTGTAACTTTTTTTAGTTTGTTTTGTTTTATTACTTACAATTTTTTTCAATCTGAGTTTTTTTTATATAATAAATCTTTTTTTTTCTCCTTTTGACTTTCTCTTTGTAATATATTTGTTTACCAAGAAACCATGGGGCCTAGAATATATTTTTAATTCTTCATGACTATATATGTCATGGTTGTCCTCCCGATCTCTTTGTATTACGTGTATAATTACTGATGTCATATGTATTAATCCATATTAATTTGAAAATTAATAAAAAGATTGAAAAAGAAAGAAAATGTAACCATTTAAAATGGGACCTGTGAACTTCTTGCGAAGTTTCAACATATCAACAGCACAAGAGTAGAATTCCATCCCTATTTTTCTCTGAGGAAATTTGTTTGTAACTGATCAGTGCCTTGGTCTAACATTGTGTTTTCACAAACTGAATTTGAAGCATTGAGCGGCACAACAGAACCGATTCAAAGGACATGAATTTCTGGTTCAAATCACAGGAGGATATAGCTGTTGTACTTCAGGTTATAAAATTTTCAGCAGAGATAATATTGCTGGAATGTCCATACCCTTAATCACAAGGTTCTCAGACCACAGCATTTCGACTGGTGCTACTATACCCAAGAGAATATTAAAAAGTAAAACCTAAAATTTCATACTAAAGCCTTTCATATTTTAAAATCGGAATAAAATGAAATTCACCCACTCTTAGTCTGAAGGGATTACTCTGAAGTAGTGTATTCCATCATTTACATATTTTTCTCTCCCTGTATTTCAACCTTGCATTCATACAAGGACTGTGTATAAATCTTAGGATCCTCATTTGAGTTCCAAAACTAAGGACAGGTGACATACAGATTTGGGAATACCAGCTTATAGTGAGACAACATCTCTTGTGATATAAAATCCTATGAACTTAGTGAACCACTTAAAGCTTTCTTATGGTAAGAAAACAAAATCCAGGGACCAATATGTTACATCAATTTGAAAGCAAGTTTATCCTTAAACTAGCATATTGCTCAACTTATGCCAAACTAGAGTTGGACAATATAAAGTAAATCGTATTATAATAATGTATCATTTCTGAAAAGTTGACAAGTAAGAGGATCACATATTATTATGTAATCAAATATTAATATCACATTATTAAACAAAAACAGACAAAAAGGGAGAGATGGCTGCCATAGTTTCATGCAAAATAGAAGGAGGCCATTCTGATCATTCAGTCTATGTAGATTTACAAAACAATCCCACTCCATTGATCATTGGTTGCTGTTTCTAAATATTAAAAACAATGGAACCAAATGTACAGAGACCAAGAAACTCACATAGATTACCGTTAGCTAAAATCTTTGTGAAGATCCTTTCCAGAAACTGTAAATTGGAACTGTCAGATAGAATGGAACTTACATTATTTTAGGCAGTACCAAGAGTGTTTTCTTTTAGTACGAAGCAAATATGATGGAACAGATTTTAATGCCTTTTCCTTGGAAGCATTAGCCTTTACACTGAATGTCTAATACATTTTCCTGCAGAGTGTGAACTTAGCTAAGCATACTTGGGGGAGCCGGAGCACAAAGTCTGCATTTGTACATAAACAATTAGCAATATTGTGACTACTGTAATTTAAAGTTAGACATGAACTTAATACCAGTTAAAATTAAATTAATGCTAAAGATTGGGGCAGAGAATGAGCTAAATTCTAGGTGTTGCACCTCTTTCCTCATCTCGACTTTACTAGCCATAAATTTCATACTTTATATGTGCAATCATGTGCAAGGGGCAATGGGGGTAGGTTTGGGGGAACTTGAAGGCAGGAGTTTGGGTGGGGGGGGGTTAATGTGCAAGAAAAAAGATGCAAGGATGACTTGTTCATGCCCCTGAAACAACTCACACCAGAGTGTTCACCCAAAGGTTAAAACCATGTGACTGTGAGAGTTGAAAGGGAATAGTTACAGAGCTGCTGCCTTTGTTCTCAATATTTCAACTTCAGGATCTAAAAGTTTATTTGTTAGAAGTGATGGTGGCCTATCTTAAAGTTATAAAGTAGAATTCCATTATATTTTCATTTGCTAATGATTTTAAAAGTTCTCTTCCTTCATCCTTCAAAAGATTAGCCAATGAAAACAGGGAAAGTCTGCAAATTCCTTATTGGAAAGTCTTCAGTCATACTTTAGGTGAAAAATAAAAATAAAATGCAGATGCCGAAAACCTGAAATAAAAACATAAAATACTGGGAAAACTCAGCAAGCTGGGCAGCATCTGCGTAAAGAGAAACAGAACTGATGTTTTAGGTCAGAGACCCTTCATCACCATTATGTTGGGTAACATTTTACACTTGTGAACTGGAGGCTCAGGTAACACTAGCTAAAGGGCCGAGATAGTTGGATGATTATAATTCACTGTGACATCTCTTTGAACCATATTTCAGTTTCAAGGGACAATGACAATATACACATTTTTATAAATAATTTCAGATTGGTTTTTCTAGAAGATCATATGATTAGAGACATCATTTTCCCACTTCATGTTTGTGGAACCTTCACTAAACTATTCAACCCAGTTGCAGTATCACAAGGTAAGCAGAAGCAAAAAGCATGAGCAGGAAACAAGGCAAGAGATTTCAGACTCTGACTGTGGGAACCAGGACCATAACTCTCATTGATAGATGCTGAAAAACTTATTGAAAGTGACACAAACATCAGGAATGGGTCTGCAAAGCCAGAGATAAAACCAAACCAACTTTAATAAAAGTTTCTGACAGGAAAAGCAACCAGCCATTATTGCAGTACTACAGTCCTCATGAAAGGATGCTTGTCCCACCCGTGACAAACTATAGGTCAAGCAAGTATCATCTTACACATCCAGGTAGTTGTCAGAACAGGTCTGTGCTGGCAGGGAAGGAATATCAGGGCGTGGTGCATACTGCAGCAGTTCCCAGCCCTGAGGCTGGTTTAGATAATACCCATATGAATAAACCTCAAGCCCAATGAAACCCAATACTTCTCACTGTCAAGAATTTGTTAAACTAGCTTATTGGAAGCAATTTTAAAAATTAAGTTGCATTGCAAAGCGTGATCCATGTAGTTTTGTCAAAACCTTGAACTCAGAGTCAATTAATTATGGCTTTTCCTGCTCCCAAGTATTAAAGTTTTAAAATTACATGCACACATACATATAAGAAATATACAGTTATAGCATTTTTACTAAATCTTGGCACTCTGCATAATATGCTAATGTTTTGTCACTCCTCACACTTTGGTTGAGATTATTAAACCTGACTAATGATTACTGCTAAAATTGCATATGGTAAGCCAGCTATTATTATTTACAGAATGAACTTTGATACCACTAAACTTTTGGGATTTGATTCAGTGCAGCTACAATAAAAAAACTCGACGAAAGATGTTCATTCTGTTTTTCTTCCCATAGATGCAGCCTGACCTGCTGAGTATTTCCAGCAGCTTCTGTTTTTATTTTAGATTTCCAGCATCTGCATTTTTAAAATATTTTTATTTACTCAGGCTTCAGGGTGGGGAGGAGGTGGGACAGGGTAGTGTGGAGAAGACCCGGTAATTAAGTGAAGCTATCTAAGTAAACTCAGATGAAGCTTCGGGGTGTGTGCTCCAGTCAGAAATTCAGCATGTATCAAAACTTGTCTTCAATCATAGACATAAGCTTCAGGGGAGCAGAGGCGAAGAGAGGACAGGAAAGGAAAAAGAAGAACAGGCTGGCCAATTAATTAAGTATACTGTGGCTAACCGAAAATTAGCTTTGAGGGCTGGGGAGAGAGCCATAGATTAATTAAATGAATGGCCACAGAATAGATAAAATTGGCTTCAGGGTAACAGCCAGTTAATTAATTCTCTAACTCCCCATCATCACCACATCATATACACTTCCTAATGAAACATTACTTCCTCAGATAGTCCAATAGTAATATGACAGGTGATCAGTTAGTGTCTTCTATACATCAAGAGCCTTGCACATTTCCTGTAAGAACCACAATTACTTCCTGTAATGTTACAATTTTGCCATCACATTGCTAATGGGCACTTCAGCATCCAACAGTGTATACTTGGTCCTTCCCCTAAGATTATTTGAATTAAACTTCAAGGAAAATCCTAATTTGCATGAATTTCCAGCACCCGTTAAAAAAAGATAGATGGAGGGAGAGAAACAAGCAAGAACCTACCGCAACTAAGAGAGACTGTAACGATTATGTGCCTGTAGCAGCTTTGGGCTTTTGTCTACATCCAAAACAAGAATTAATCCCTACAATGGAAGAAAGGACTTATGGCTGTACACTTCAGTTTGTGAGTGTTTGAAAATGAACATGGGCTAGGTTGTTTGCATGTCAAAGATCCACACAAGGAAGAGTTAAATACCAGTGATCATTCTACAGTCTAAGGCAGGCGACCGGGTGTTTTCTGAAAGTGCTGGATTTGCAAGTAAAAATCTGGTTTAAAAAGGGAGAGAGCAAGTTGGAGACTGGAGAAACAAATGCAGAAAAAGAAAAACAAATGCAGAAAAAGTAAAACAAATTGAAAAGGCATCTTCCTTCTTGTCACCTAGAATTAAGGTGGAAGATGAATTTGCTTCTTCAATTGAGATCACTGAAAGCCAAGTTATTGTGGTATTCAAAGATAGTTTGACATTATTTAGTTAAAAACTGGCTTTCAGAATGTGTGACAAAAGCGCAAAAATCATGACACTGGATGTAAATGTGACAAAGGTTTCATTATTGATGAATACAGTTATAAAATATGTGCACACACTCTGAATAATCCAAAAACACATACCATTCCAGTTCATATGAAGACTGAGCATTTGCCAAAGTATTAGAAAACTAGTTGCATTCATGGAACTAAATTCTAGCATTCTAGAGTTTTCAGCAAACTTCCCTCAAGACCTATCTAGCTTTAGCATCGTCTGGGGTACAGGATAATTCATGTGAGTTAAAGAACAAATTCAAAAAAGATAATGATATCGTAAGTTTAAAAAAATTGGTTTTTAAATAGATTCAAACCACTTCTGACTAGGATTTGACTTCAGAGACAGAGTCTGATCAACTAAAATAACAGACAAATAACCAGTTAAATAAAATGTTTCTTTTTTTGTAAAATGATAATTTCCCACTGAAATAACTGAGAAGTCTTCACCACTTTTTCCTTACAAGTCACAGAGATCGACAACTTGTGAAAAAACAATTGCATGAAATAGAATAAGGAAATTCAATTTTAAAGAAATACAACTTAATCCAGGCGGATTTTTCTAGCAAAGATATTTAATACAGTGCCTGCTTTTTGCAAGATTACCAAAAACATTTTACATCGAGTTCACTAAGCCAGCCTACAATAGTTCTGTCATTAATAGACTACTTGCTCACCTTCCTCAACTGCAGAAGGCAAGATTAATTAAACATTAATAAATGTTCAGTTTGGATAACTGCCAGGCCTCAAACACTTCACTTGACAAGGAGACTGTTTGAAGTTTCGATAAAAACATTGCTGCATGGTGCAGTAAATTTACCTACAATAAAAAGGAAAAGAATTGGGCTTCAAAAAATCTCTGCTTTTCTGACATTTTTGTTCAGTGAATTAATATTTCAGCAATTCAAATTAGCTCTACCTGTTTAAAAAATGTCTTGGTGTCTTGTAAGATTTTGAAATCCACATTGGAATCACAACTCAAAAACTAAGGTACTCAAACTGTTCTTTGAGCTTGGAATCTCTATCGACTAATAGTGTTACTCCAGTTGATATAACAGGCAAGAGAACATATCTGTGACTTTTTTTTAGTTTTGGGTCAGGTAAGAACACAAGCAAATATGTCAGCCATCAAATTTCAACCCTTTAGAGATGTCAAACAGCATGGATTCATTTGCAACTGTGCTTGTAAAATAGCATAGCGGCAGTTAGTGACAACCTTTAAAAGGCAGAAGCATGGGTATAGAGACAGAACTCGGCAGAAGGGAGCTGTAAGTGATACTGTGCAGAATGCATGATGGTTCAAGTCATCACTATGGAAAGGAAAATGAACCAACTAATTTCATAGGAACATAAGAATACAAGGTAGACATTTAGCCTCCAAGCTTTCTATAAGATCACATATCTGCCTTTGTCCCATATCCTTTAATAGCTTTATGGAAAGAGTTAGCTGATAGGACATATAAGGCAGACTCCTTGTATTCCACGTCACAAGATAAAAGATGAAGGTATCAAAAGAGGAAGAGAGAGCTGAAATAAAAACAGAAAATGTTGGGATAATCAACAAGTCAGGCCACATCTGTGGAAAGAAAAGAGTTAACATTTCAGTTTGAGAGCTGAATGTGTCCACCAGCACATTGTTCTTACATAAATTGCCTAATGCCAAGAGACAAAAGGAAACATCTTCAATTCTGGTAAAGGGAAATATAGGAATGAGCAATGCCTTGTTTCCATCTTTTAAATACATCTTACACATCCTCTCATCCACCACACACTCTTAATGTCAGCCATTCACAACAGTGAGAATGTTTACCTCCACCTGAAGTTTCAGATTCAGAGAAAACACACTAAGCATCCATGGATAAGAAAGTCTGATTTATGGTTATACAGGATTCCCTGAAACGTTCTAGAGCCAGCATTTTTGAATTATTGCTGCAGTTGTAATGCAGGAAACATGGTAATTAATTTGTACACAGAAAGCTCCTCTAAATAACAAATAAATAAACGACTAGATAATAGATATTTGGTGAAGGAAAAATATGGCCATTAAACAAAGAACATGCCCCTGCACTTATTCGAATATTATTGATATTTGATATCCGGAGATGGGAGTTTCACTTCAATGTCTTATTCAAGGTGGTAGCTCAGGCAACGCAGTACTGCACTGGAATGTCAGCCTTGATTAGATACTCAAATTCCTAGAGTGCGCGATGAACCAAACTTCTCCTAACTTGGCTGAGAGAGCAATCACTAAGCCATGACAAACACCTTGCAGGCCATCTAAGCTTCCTAAACTATTCCAGTGCCACAAGTTGTTGGTGACATGGCTTAAGTGGACAGTTCTGCAATTCCTCCTCATTTTCTCTCCCCAATACTAACCAGTTTGTTACTACAAGCCCAGCCACCACGGATGTCATATTAATTCACCACTGTGGTCTCTGGAGGAGTGTCAGGTAAGAACAAAGTCTGAAATGATGAAGCCCCTTTGGCAGAGTTCTCTTTCCAATGCACCACATATAATTGCACCAGCAAACCATCCTGAGTCTATTTGATCGTGACAGATGTGACTATCACAGGTAAAGCCTGCAACAACATTGAAATTTCTCTCCAGCTTCAAAAAGACAAAAGCTGCAGGAGACCAAACATTATAAAGTAGATTATTCAGCTCAGTTCCATGCCACAAATATATTCCTGTGATCCCAATGGAACTGAAACTGCATTGGCGAAGCATCAACTTTATTTCTGGAACAATCCAGATATATTACTACTGGACAAAATATTAACCATTTGCAATTGGAATAAAACCACACATCCATTTGTTTGAAAGATGCTAACTCCTAGAGTTTTACTCATTTCAGAGAGCCCAATTCTTTTCCCACCCAGAATACTTCTTTGACACTGGCACAGGGCTGAATCAATGTATTAAAATGTCACACTTTATGCTGCAGAGAAGGATGTAATTGGACACAACAGCATCTAAGGTTGGTAAAACCAATGTTCAATATTGCAAGTAAACAATGGTAACAGAAAAAGCAGTGAAGTGAACAATATGCTCAAGTTTTAGGGTATGCTCTTTCTTGACAGATAAGGGCCATCATTGGTAAAGTCTGCAACTAAATTGAAACTGTCCCAAGTTCACAAAGACATTTAAAAAGAAAATAAAGAGTGAAAATTTAAGGAGGTTAATAGGGTCTATAAAAAGTCTTGATGTCTTGGATCTAACGATTTTACCATTTTAATGTAACACTTCAACATTAGTTAAAAATATTCTGCTTAGTTCAGTTTCATATTAACTCATAGCATCATTTACAGTAAAGCCCCAATTATCTGAAACCCTTGGGACTTTGGTGGTGACAGAACAGCAATATTTCCAGCTTGTTGGATGTTACTCCTATTAATACACAAAACATACTTTTATTTCACTTTTCCTACATGTTACACAGCAACATAATGCATTTTTCAGTGAACATGGTGGGCTTAAAGGGAGAGGGAAAGATACAAGCACTCCTGGACCCAGCTCCTACTGCAAAGAGACACCCCTTCCTGATCCAGGCATTCCAGATCTCAACCCCAGCTCAGGACCACAGTCCAGATCCCTGTCCCAGCTGCACTCCAGACTCTGGCTATGGCTGTACAGCCCACTTACACTCTAGACCCCCAACTCACAGTATGAGCGAGATGCCCAACCATCAGGATTTCCGAATTAATCACATGTCGGATAAACAGAGATTTACTGTACTGGTATTGCTCAAAGTAAAACCATACCTGTCATCATCATGGATGCCACTCATTCTTTTATCCAGAAGGTGATTATTGTCTCCCATTTACTCTGAGGGGGATGAAACATTTTTGCAATGCTTAATAATTGTCACCAGATGCCCTCAGTGTGCTTTATAACTGCACCATTGAATCAAGATTAACAACACCTAGTGGTAGAAATTAAGATTGAAACTTTTTTTTGATAGGGCTCTTAAATATTAACTTTGGTATATTTGCTTGAAGAACAAAGACAGTTTCCAAACAGTAGGGAATCTTAGTTCTATTCCCAGCACCCAGTTTGTGTAGTCAAAACACTGCAAAAGTTAATCTTCAAGTTTACCCAGGGACCTACAAGTGCTCAGTTTGTGCCATTTGCAATTGTAGTTTGCGATGAGACTGGTAAAATTTAGCATTTAGCAAAGTAAAGCAACTTATCTATTTTAATGATTTACATTTATCAATGTCCATCTATAGTGCCCACCAGATATAGGAGAGACAAGAGGCCAGAGGTGATTGGTGGACTGAGGATAGAGAGAGAAGTCCTGGGCACTGAGGAAGCATTTGCTGAAGCTTCTCAGGAATAAGCACAGCACAAAGCTCAGCACAGCAATGTAGCCGATCTGCTGAGCTAGGAGCATATCCATCATTTAATGTAAAATTATTTAAGAGTGGTAGTGAGGGCACTCTGACAGGATAACACGATTATCTTTGTAACAGTTTGACGCTAGGAGTTCTTTCGGATGGAAGTGGCTCAGTGGATAAGAGTTGCTCACATTATCTTGCAGAACAATCTGCTCCAGATTCTAATTACCTGGGCTCATGATATGAGCAAGTGAATCTCACTTCTGAATTTGTGGTCGTTTGATGAAGGAATTACATCTGGTTGGACAACTGGTGAGTTTGCATCAATAGACCCTAAAAATGTTTAGGGTGACCACTGTGGATCCTGTAAACGCAACACCAAATGGCCTCTTATTTCACTTTGGTCAAAGCTGAATGTGAAGATGCTATAAAGAACTCCAAGGATCAATGAGGACAAAGTTACCAAATTTGGAAGCAAAGGCTTCAGATTTGGATCTGCGTATCTACTTCAATAATATAAAAGCTCAGGCAGACAGTTAGAGAAGGAATGGGAGACCACCAGGAGGGGAGGTGCAGTCAAATATCGAGGGAAAATTAAGTGAGTCCAGTAGGCAGAGCAGATGTAACCATGATAAGACACAGGGGAGGAATGCAAGGCAAAGTTGCATATATTTTAATACAAGACATCTTGTAAGTCAAATGAACTTAAAGCATTGATCAACACATGGGAATATGATATTATTGAGAGATGGTTGAAAGATAAGCAGAACTGGCAACTTAACATTCCAGGGTATGGAATTCTCAGGCATAACAGGAATGATGTAAAAGAGGAGGTGGCTTTGCCATATTAAGGATCCCATTAATGTGGTAATGAGTCATAGAGTCATACAGCACAGAAACAGGCCCTCCAGCCCAGCTGGTCTGTGCTGCTATAGCAGGGAGACCAAAACTGAACACAATACTCAGAGGTGAAGTGGTGGGGTGGATATCCAAGAAGACTGCTTAAATGAGGCCATATAGGTAGAACTTAGAAACAGAAGAGGGTGATTACTTTGCTGGCGATAGACTACAGGCCTCCCTTTAGTCAGCAGGAGACAGAGGAGCAGATATATTGGCAAATTACAGAAAATTGTATGAGCAATAGGGTTATAGTCTGAGGGCATTTCAACTTCCACAACACCAAATGGATCTCCTTAGCTTGAAGGGATCAGGGAATGGAATTGTTAAAGCTTTTTGAGCCAGTACATAGACAGTCTGAGAAGGGAACGCAGCAGTACAGGGCCTAAGCTTAAGAATGTAACCAGGCAAGTGCTTGGAGTGTCAATGGGGGAGGTATTGGAGCTTCAAGGCAGTTATGGAAAGTGAACTGGAAATTATGGTCCTTAAATGGGGCAAGGCAGATTTCAACATCTTAAAGTTATAGAGTTGTACAGTACAAAAACAAGCCCTTCAGCCCACCAAGTCCATGCCGACCTTTTCCCCCATCGACACTAATCCCATTTTCTCACATTAGGACCACTTCTTCCACACCTTGCCGACTCAATGTCCGTCTAATTGCCTTTATATATTATAAGACACAACCTGGCAAAACCAGATTGGGAGCAGTTACTTGCAGGTAAGCTTACTTCTGACAAGTGGGAGTCATTCAAAAAGAGAAATAGTGAGAGTGAAGAGACAACATGTCCCCATAAGGGTGAAGGGTAAGGACAAAAAATACAAGGAACACTGGATTTTAAGGAATAGAGGTTGGATAAAGAAAAGAGAACTGAAAATGGGAGGGTACCACAGGAATTAGAAATGTGGAGGGCAAAGAGAAGGCCACAAAAATATCACTGGCAGACAAGAATAAAATAAATCTGAAAGCATGTTTATAAGTATATCAAGAACAAGAGGAAAACCAGGGAAAAAGCAGAGCTCATTCAGGACTAAAGGGGCAATGCATGCTTGAAGCAAGAGGATATAGGTGAGGTCTTAAATAAGTACTTCCCTAAGGAGAACATTGTAGTTGGAGAATTCAGGGAAGAGGAAAGTGAAATTATAGAATAAGTTACCCTGAAAAAAAGGAGAATCAGGTGTCTTAGCAGACTTAAAAAGCATACAGGACCTGATGAGATGTATCCCAGGCTGTGATGGGAGGCAAGGCAGGAAATTACTGGGGCTCTGACAGAGATCTTTACATTTTCACTGGCCACAGATGAGGTGCCAGATGACTAGACCATAGCAAACATGGTACTATTATTCAAGAAAGGTAGCAAGAATAAACCCAGTAATTGCAAACCTGCGAAACTAATGTCTAAGGGAGGGAAGTTATTAGAAAAACTCTGATGAACAGGATTAACCTGCACTCAGACAGCAGGGATTAATCAAAGATAGTGAGCATGGTTTTGTTGGGAGGAGATCCAGTCTGACTAATTTGATTGGGTTTTTCAAAGAGGCAACCGAGTTTATTGATGAGGACAATGCAGTTGATGTTGTTTACATGGACTTCAGTAAAGCCTTTGACAAGGTCCCACATGGGAGATTGATCCAACAGGTTAAAGCCCATGCATTCTATTGAGAAACTGGATCCAAAATTGGATCTGTAATAGCAGGCAGAGAGTGATGGCGGAGAGTTGTTTTTGTTATTGGAATCCAATGACTAGTGGTGTATCACTGGAGTCAGTGCTGGGAACCTTTCTGGTTATCATATATACATCAAACAATTGAATGTGAATGTAGGAGGTAAGTTTAGCAAGTTAGCAGATGAAGTGAAAATTGGTGATGTTGCTGATAGTGAAGAGCATAATCTTAGGCCATACAATGATATTGATGAGTTGGTAAGATGGGCAGAGCAATGGTACACAGAAATGACTCCTGATAAGACTGAGGTGATGCATTTTGGAAGAACTAAAGATGTTAGAACATATGCAATGAATGGGTTTTCGGAGAAACAGAGGAACATCAGTGTACAAGTGGAAGGATCCCTGAGGTGGCAGCACACGTAGGTTAGTTGGTTAAGAAGGCACACAGGATACTTGTTATCTGGGCTTACTGCAACCTTCCAGACTCATTACTGAATTCTCCAACATAAGGTACATAAAACATGGAACAGTACATCACAGGAACAGGCCCTTTGGCCCAGTCTATATCTCTTTCACTCTTACTCACTTTCCTTTCAATCTGTATCACAACTGACCATTGTGGATTCAGTTTTTCTCTTGTTTGTATAGTCTGGCCTGCTGGGCATGTCCCACAGCCCTACCATTAGCAACACATTACACAGACAAAGAAGCTTCATCTGATTTTAACTGCCACGTTTAGCCACCTGGTCTCAGCCTAATGGAGCTATTCCCTTTGTTCAACCAATCACTCCCCATGTTCTCTGCTGCCTAAAACTAACTCATTTTCTCTCTTTCCCAAATCTAATGAAGGGTCCCACACTTGAAACGTTAACAGATGCTGCCTGACCTGCTGAATGTTTCCAGTATTTTCTGTTTGTTTCAGATTTGCAACATCTGTAGTTCTTTGTTTTCCCATTTACAGCTGCTGAACTAGTTTGTGGGACAACTCTCAAACTGTAGACATGAGTCCCTGGATGTTTAGTGAGCAGGACGTTGCAAGGTAGGCTGTGATGGAAGTGATTTTGCCTTGTATGAATTTGCTGCCTAGATCACCAGTAAATAAACCCCACCAACACCCACTCTCTCCAACCCACCACCCCTTAAAAAAACTGTTGTCATAATAACTGGCTGCTGTTAATGCACTAAAGATGTCTCAATACCTTTCAATGTAGCCTCAAGTGTTGGCTGGCACTTTTCACTGACCTGTATAATTCATCAGCTGTATAAAGGGAAGCAAACAAGAAACAAAGGAATTAGTGAAGTCAGAGGAAGTAAGCAGCAGTAGTCAAACAACTCTGAGTGAGTTCACAGTTATTGACAAACAAACACCTACATCCAGCCTAGGACATAATACTGCTTGATGCTTGACAGTTGTTGGTAAGCAGCCTTACACTCATACTTCCAATTATTACTGCAAATGAGCAGCAGCGTACAATGAGGCAGCCTGCTGGCTTTGTCAACACTTGCTGTCTAGCAGACCCAGGAACTGGGTGCTTGGTGCCTGTGGCTCATGGCTCATCCTGCCTGCCACCAGCTGCAGACATCCCATCTCATTATCCCTGCAGAAGCTACAGCAGAGGAGACAGCTGCAGCATTTCCAACTCCTCAGCCAGCAAGCGCTCAGAGGCTAATGTGCTGTGTGCTCTCGGTCACCTAGAGCAGGAGAGCAGCTGAGCTCAGTCACAGAACCACTACACGATATCACGGCAGAATCCTGAAAGCTACATTACAAACTGCATACATTAAGCATAATCAGAAATTATCCATGAAACAGACACACTTATCTTTTGGCCCCGTTTTTCCACAGTCTGTAACCAATTTCCAAAAATGGCAGTCCCCACATTTTGATTCAATTTGCCCAATATAACTTACAGCTAGAAAACCTACATCACAATACTGGCAAACACTGCCATCCTTCTTGCTGTTTGTCATTGATAATTAAAAGTGAACCCTTGGCTGAGAAGCCAGTCAGAAAGGAAACTAGTTAAGGACGCACACTTCCCATTATTTTGTTAATTTTATCAGACCTAATTTGTTAATCAACTGTTTATAGCTGCAGTTTGGAGGAGGACAAAGTATCATTGTCGATGGTTCGATTCTTGTTCATAGAGTCATACAGCATGGAAACAGGCCATTCAGCCCATTGAGTCCATATTCACCAATGGCCACCCAACTGTATTAATCCCATCTTCTAGCACTTCGCCCTTAGCCTTCCATGCCTAGCAGATTCAAATGCTTGTCTGCACACTTCTTAAATGTTGTCAGCAACTCTACTTCCACCACTCTCTCTGACAGTGTATTCCAGCTATTCATCACTCTCTGGGTAAAACAAAAAGTCTCCCTCAGATCACTTCTTAACTCTCTTACCTCTTACCCTAAATCTATGCCCTGTAGTTTTATCTGATAAGGGGAACAGTTTACTGCAATCTGTCCTATCTACACCCCTCATATCTTCATATACCTCAGTTATGTCCCCTCTTAACCTCCTCCTCACCAGGGAAAACAGACCCAGCCTCTCCAGTCTCTCCTCATAACTGAAACGTTCCATCCAGTTTCTTTCAGAATAAAAAAAAAGGCCATGTGATCAATGTTAAAGATGCTATGGGAATGAACAGTGCATGAAGAATATCCAGTAAATTCACCAGGGACAGTACAGTGTGCCCCCATGCCCAGTTCACTAATTCAATATAAAATACAACTTTGTTACAAGTTTCACTCTACAGTAAACCAAATAACATCCCAATTCACATTTGAAGATAAGATATAAGATATCTTTATTAGTCACATGTACATCGAAACACACAGTGAAATACATCCTTTTGCGTAGAGTGTTCTGGGGCAGCCCACAAGTGTCACCGCGCTTCCGGCGCCAACATAGAATGCCCACAACTTCCTAACCCGTACGCCTTTGGAATGTAGGAGGAAACTGGAGCACCCGGAGGAAACCCACACAGACACGGGGAGAACGTACAAACTCCTTACAGACAGCGGCCGGAATTGAACCTGGGTCACTAGTGCTGTAATAGCATTACCCTAACCTCTACACTACCGTGCCTGCCATCCAATCCAATAATACTTTGGCTTTTGACTTTACAGTTATTAGTTGGCTTAGTACAGATTCCAGGTTTTAATAATTTGTCATTGTAATGCCTACCTTGTTCCACAATGATCTGCCATCTTATACACTGGACACAACAATTGAGTTGCTCTTCATGAAAATCTTTGTTTCCCATGAGCAAATCTATCATATTGTTCCAGAAAACTTAAGACAACCAAAACAATCCATTGTAACCATGTAAGTCAGTGAGCACAGGAGTGGCAGGTGAAGGGGAAATGGTGCGAGAGGGAATACAGGCAACATAACTGTGGAGGAACTCATATTTACAGAGGTTCAAAGTTGGGAGACTTGCCAGCAGAGCATTAGAATTGTGGAATCTGAAGACAATGAGAATGTCAGCAGCAAACAGGTTGAGATGAGATGGACAGAAACGATGTTAATTGGAGGGTTGTAGGCAGTGAAAATAGCTGAGAGAAATGGGATTGGAAGCTCAGCTCAGCTCAGGGTCATTTAGGAACTAACAATCTGGTGCAGCCTAAAGCAGTTGGGGTAGGAGGGGTGGTGGTGGAAGATCCGGTCAGTAGACCAGGAATGGATTTGATGGTGGGGTGTGGGGTTGCAGTGGGTGATGGGCTGAATGTAATGGCTTTGGTCTCTCTAATGTATAATTGGAAAATAGCTCATTAAGGACAACCAGTCTAAACTTTGTGCTTAAAAGGCTGCAGCAAATGTAGCAATTAGATAAAAGCGAATAATTTCCATCCCTTTAAAGAAAAGTGTAGTTTCCAAGATCTAAGTGACTACCGCTCTACCATCCTCATGCAATTTCTCACTTACTGGCAATGTTCACCCAGCAGCCTCTCTCATGTGGTTATTTCCTCTAAATGATTTCCGCTGTCACTCAAACATATTGGTTCTTCTTAGCAAATATTCTCCTTGATTCCATACCATTGTGTGTCATCAAAAGTGCCATTCACATTCTTTCATTAAAATGTCAACCTTCGCTCTCACTAGCTACCAGCCAATCCATGTATACCCATTCTTTGTTCATCCTCCATGACTTCAAGCCCCAAATTCCATCTATTGGTTCAAACTTGCTCCAGTGTGGTTACGACCCATCAGTAAAGCTGGCCTGGTGAAAGTCACAGCTTTCCCTCCATTCTCTACATTGTCCTCAGTGTTCAGCTGGATCTGTTTCTTTGAGTTGGTACGTGCTACCACATCACCAGCTTTCTAATCACCGATATCTGGTTCAAGTATTCATCATCCAAGATGTTTCATTGCCCTGATAAGATTAAAGTTTGTGCTAATCTTATGCCACAACAGGACAGTTGCAAAATGCTATTGATACCACAAAGGACAAACCCAACCCTCTGCCGTGTACGTGGGAACTCATCAAAAATTGCAAGATATATATTGACCCTGGAGACAGAATGACCGGCCCTGGTGGATCTTAGTAAGCACACTTCATCAAAAAAAATATAAAATCCAACATGGTCTGCTGGGTTCCGACCTGCAATCTGGAGCTTCCAATTTACCAACTTCTTTCCCAGAAGCAATTACACTGATAATCCTCATGTTTTTTTTGAAGAATTTGGCATTACGGCCTTAAAAGCTACAACTTTGCTGAATACTGGATTTCACGTTGCACAGTATGATGTTTCTCCCGTTGTGTCATCCAACCTACCTTGTGAAGAAATCCTGATAATATGATTTTATATCCAGGTATTCTAATTTCTTTTGTGTTCCACTGATTGATAAGCCTCCAAAAAAATTACCCTCATCAATGGGTCCAAGAGGATGCACCATCTCAAAGCTCAGATGCATGGACTATGGATATGAAGCATTGTTATAGGCACTGCAGTAAATTTTGTTTCTTAATCCTTATATTCTGTTCTATGTCCTCATCGTATTTTCAAAAGTAACTTGATTGGTATAGTTTTTAACTTGTTGGCTACCCACATTTGACAAGTTATTGTGACCTCACCTCCGCATTCCTGCCAACAACTAGTCACCTTTCACCCCCTTGTTCAGCAGTTGAGATACTGGTAGAAGCAAACTGTTGGAGCTACGGGTCCAGATAGACTTCATCGTTAAAGAAGTGGCTGCATATATAGCTGATGCATAGGTTTTAGTTTTCCAAAATTCCCTGGATTTGGGGATTGGCCCATTAGATTGAAAATACAACAATTATAACTTATTTATTCAAAAAGGGAAGGAGATAGAAAGTAAAGAAAAAAATCTATGGATCTGTTAGCTAAACATCTGTCACAGGGAAAATGTTAAAAGCTATAATTAAAAACTTTATAGCAGGGTACTTTGAAAAAGTTAAGCTAATCAAGCTAAATCAGCAAGGTTTGTGAAAAGGAAATCATGGTTGATCGATTTATTTGAGTACTTTGAAGAAGTAACGTGCAATGGGAATAAAAATGGATGTACTAAGATTTACAGCAGACATTTAATAAGGCACTTAATCAAAGTTCACTGGTGAAATTAAAATCTCTGAGTATAGGAGGTAACATATTGGCATGGAATGGTCAGAAAATTGGTTGACTAACAAGCTACAAATAGTAGGAATTCATGGATCTTTTTCTGTCCGGCAAGGTGTAAAGAGGGGTGTAGCACAGGGATCAGTGCTGGGGTCTCAACTTCTTACAATTTATATAAATAACTTGCCTGTAGGGACTAAAGATACGGTGGCTAAATTGTACTGATGGCACAAAGATAAGTAGGAAAGTTAGATTGTGAAGAGGACAAAGAAGCTATAGGAGGATAGAGATAGGTTAAGGAAGTGGGCAAGGGTCTGGTAAATAGAGTAGAATGAAGGAAAATGTGAAATTGTCCATTTTGACAGAAAAATTAAAATAGAAGTGCATTATCTGAACAGTAAGAGATTGCAGAGCTCTGAGATGCACATGGATCTAAAAGTTCTGTGAAAGGTTAATTTGCAGGTACAGCAAGTAACTAGGAAAGCTCATAGAATGTTATTGTTTATTACTGAATGCAAAAGTAGAGGTGTTGCCTTAGTTATATATTGTGTTGGTGAAATCACATCTGGAGTACTGTACACAGTGTACAGTATTGGTCTTATTTAATGAAGGATGTTAATGTGTTCAAGATAATAGCTGAAAGGGGTGGCACATTTTATAAGGAAAGGTTAGAAAGACAAGGTTTGTATCCTCTGGAGTTTAAAAGAGTGAGGAGATAATTAATTAAAACATATCATACTTTTTGGTGTTTAGACAGGGTGGATGTGGAGAGGAGGAACCCATTTAAAACCAAGATGAAGTGAATTCTTTTTTCTCTAAGAGGGTCATCAATATTTGGAACTCTCTTCTTCAAAGAGTAGTGAAAAAAGAATTTTTGAATATTTTTAAGGCAGAGCTAGTTGGATTAATGACAAGTAAAGGGATGAAAAGTAATTGGGGGGTATGCGGGAGTTTGGAGTTGAGCTTATCATCAGAACTGCCATGACCTTATTGAATGATGGCACAGGTTTGAGGAGCTGAATAGCTGCCTACTCTAGCTCCAGTTCGTGTGTTCGTGGGTTTCACTAAATTGTCAGCAATCCACTGGAGGCCATTGACATGCCTTGCTTATTTCATCTTCCAGTTCTGATTTGTTGCTATTTACAGAATAAGAATGCAAACATATTAACTGGAAAAAGTTGAAAATGTCCACGTGATACCTGATAACATAGAGAGGCAAAACATGCTGGGTGCAACTATAATCTTTAACATTCAAGCTTCACTGTCAAAAATCTGCACTATAAGCTTTATGCAATCGACTGTGTGACTGGCAAATTTATTCCACCGCATGCAGATTTCCATCAAGCAAATGGAGACAGAGGTAGAGTTGGGACTGAACAGAAAATGTGTGACAAGTTACTTGTGCATTTATAAATACAACAGGTAGAAATTATTGATAAAATGCACATGACAGAAAATCAGAATTGTCTGAGTCAGTAATAGGTTTACCCTGCTTATGAAATCAACTGTGACTAACCCTTTATATTAGTAAGTGGCAATAGGAAAGCATAATTAGTAGAAAAAGACACGGTGGGGGGCGGAGGGGGGGGAACAAATGACTTAGTACTGACTAATTTTTTTTACCTGTTTATTTTTAAATCCTCCTTGAGTGTAGAATAACTGAGTCACAAGCTGCAGGCTCCAACGCTGCACACAACAGATTCCAACCCACAGGCAAAAATGTACTCATTCTGAAAGACTATGATTCCTCAGCTCAGCATCCACTTCAGATCTCGACAGTTAAAAGGTCTCTGATGTGCGTCAGAATTGTGCCCACTACTGAGTGACTAAAACTAGCTATGTATTAACTTACAACCAGAACCAGGATGCGTATTAACAAAATCATCACTGTGCTTGCATTATACACAGTTGCCTTCATTCCTTCTACAGGACCATTTCATATTCAGGCACTTAACCTGTTAAGTGTATTCACTTCTCACCAGGCCATACAGCAGTCACTAACTAAGACCAATTTCTAGGTTTTAAAGGACACTTTGTAAATAGTTTGGGTGGCTGTTGAAAAATAAATTCCCCTTCCTGTTTTTTTGTTTAGATTATTGTCGGAAGAGCAGCACTCTATTATGGGTTTTACCATGTAGTATATTTGGATGAAGCCATGGTGGGGAGATACTAGTCAGTCAGTAGATCACAATCAATTAAATAAATGACAAGACTAATTGCTTCACTTTCCTGCCAGCAATGCCCTTGTCTCTGTTTTGCAGTAAATTACCACCATAATCAAAGCAAGTTAACTTGGTCACAATTTTCTCTTTATTTATTCACTAGGAGTTGAGGATGCTGCCGGCATTTACTGCCCATCCTCAACTGCCCCTTTGAACCAAGTGCCTTACTGGTTGATTTCAGAGGACAGCTAAGAATTGATCACATCGGAGGGTCTGAAATCACATGCAAGTCAGACAGTGTAAGGGTGGGAGATTTCCTTCTCTGAACATGAATCAGATGGCTTTTATTACCATCTGGTAATTTCATGGTTACCAATATTCATACAAGCCCTTTATTCCAGATTTATTTAATTGCTTCAATTCAGCTTCCCGAGCTATCATGGTGGGATTTGAACTCATGCCTCTGGATCAATAGTTCTGACTTCTGGATATTAATTCAGTAACATAACTGGTACTCCTGTATAATAAAGAAATATTTGATACTGTAAAGCCAGGCACACCTCGATTGGGGTGGTTGGGGGGTTCTTACCTTCAAAGTATTCATTTCACCTCTCAAATTAGAGAATAGCTTAGGGGGACTACAATGAGAGCTGTGTTTGGCTATCATTGTTCTACCCTTATCCATTTGTTTTAATGCCAGTTGTATCCCAGTCTCCCCGGTACAGCTGAAAGGCTTGATTTATTTTAAAGAGACAAACAGAAATAATATAAAATTTCTTTATTAGTCACATGGACATCGAAACACACAGTGAAATGCATCTTTTGCAGAGTATTCTGGGGGCAGCCCACAAGTGTCGCCACGCTTCTGGCGCCAACATAGCATGCCCACAGCTCCTAACCTGTCGGTCTTTGGAATGTGGGAGGAAACCGGAGCACACAGAGGAAACCCATGCAGACATGGGGAGAATGGACAAACTCCTTACAGACAGCAGCCGGAATTGAACCCGGGTCGCTAGCGTTGTAATGGCGTTACGCTAACCGCTACACCACCATACCTGCCACTCAGGCCATGATCCACCATTTAATTGGATCATGGCTGGTCTACACATCAACTCCATTTACCTGCTTTTGTTCCATATCCCTTGAAAACCTTACCCGGCAAAACCATCAGTCTTGAATGATTCTGTTGACTCATCACCTACAGTCTTCGAGGGCAGAGATTTCCAGATTTCCACCAATCCTTGCCTGAAAAATTGATTCTTGATTCCATTCCTAAATAAACGACTCTAATTTTGATTTACACGTCCCAGAGTGTGGGTCCTATGGTATATTTCAAGATGTCACAAAGTGCATCACACCCATTAAAGTATTGTTGAAATCTTGTAATGTGAGGAAACAAACCAATTAACTTGAGTACAGCAGGGTCCCAAAAAGAACACAGATCTTTTTAGCTACTTTGTTCCAGGATTAAAAATTTTCCAGGATTACATCAGAGACAGGAATTTGCATTAATAGCTCATTTGAATGACGCACCTCTGATGACGTAGATCTCCATAAGTACCACACTGAATTGTCAGCCTTGATTATACGACCAAATCTCTAGAATGGAGCTGGAATGTACTGAACTCTGACTCTGTGGTCACAGTGTTACCTCCTGTGCTAAGCTTGACACAAAGCAGACAGAATATGCATGAAGGAGAGACATTGGGAGCAAGAGCAAGGAGAGAGAGTGAGAGATACAAGCAGACAGAAGAGAAAGGCAAAGAGTGAGAAAGAGCTGAACCCAAAGACATCAGCACCAATTGGCTCATGTTATAGCACACTTAAGGACAATAAATGCTGCTTTTGCTCACAACACCCACATACCGAAAAATGGGCTAAAAAAATCTTCGGTTGGAGATACATTGATGAATTGCTAATGTAGACGTGTTTTGGTTCAAATTCTTTCAAATGAGCCTTCAGAATGATGTCATTTGCTGCTACGGACGTGCTTTGTTTCATCGGTTTTGTCTCCTGCCTTATTTGCCCTTCTAAGCCATTCAACTAAAAGTATGAGTCATGTCAATGTCTATTTATAATACACTTAGTACTGAGTTTGTACATTTGATGCAAAGCTGAAGCACAATAAGATGTGAAATAAGCTACTTTCATTGGCTGAAAACTATGACTTAATTGCCTATAGCAAAATTACAATGCTGTAAATATTTCTTACACAAGATGTGCTCTAACCGCTCTTGCAATCATCAATAACAAATGTTAATCAGACGTCCTATGCAGCAGAACAATTAAAAGTGTGAGGAAAAAGGTAGAATGAAATTTCTACAATCAATCTCATTGAAATAAACAATTATATTAATGGCTGCCTCCATTGTGCCAGGGAGTATTTTTAAAAATCAATTTAAATGGGATTGATTTAATGTAGTCAAAGGCTTGAATATTGGTCCAACAGCTAGAGAGTTTCTTCCAGATTTTCTCAAGCACCCAGGAAATAATTCTGCATAGCTACCCCTTTCTCTTCAGCAATGATCCCCTCCCTTCATAACCTTTTGTCTACTTCATTGCTATTTCCCTCCCTTGTTCCTCTAAGGGTCCAATAAAGCAATCCCACATATTTATCCTTACTATTGAAATCGATCTATCTCCGTAGCTTATCACTGCCAGGTTATTGTCAAACCCCTCATTCTTGCGTTCTTCTGGTTACTGAACATTTTTAAAACCTATATGCTGCCACCTATATGCTGCCACCTAATCCAAAATCAAATACTGCAGATGACAGAGATCTGCAGTCAAAACTGAAAATGCTGGAAACACTCAGCAGGTCAGGTTGCATCTGTCGAGAGAGAAGCGGAATTAATGTTTAAGATCAACAACCTTTCACTAGATCGAGAAACAGGAATAAAACAAGTTTCAACTGCAGAGGAAGAGATGGAAGAAATGAAAAAAAAAGGGGAAGTTTGCATCTGATGGAAGATAGAAGAGATTAAATAACAGAAGGGTGATGATGCCAGACAAATGTTGGTAGTAATTAGACAAGTAGGCGAACAAGGTGGATCTAGAAGTGACGTAAATGGGAATAGCAGCAGTGTTAATTAAAATTGTTGAACTCATCGTTAAGTCCGGAAGACTGTAATGAGCTTATTTAAAAGATGAGGGGTTGCTCCTTGAGATTTGTTAAAACTGTTTAGTAATCTGTAGACTGACATCAGGCTGGGAGTCAGATGGAGGATTAAAGTGATAGGCAATTGACTAAAGCGCAGGGTCTCACTTGCAGTGAATGGAGATGTTCCACAAAGTGATCACCTAATCTGCATTTGCTCTCCTCAATGTACGTAAGAACATTTTGAGTAACATACGCAACGAACTGAAAATGGTTCAAAATAAAACATAGTTTCACTTGGAAAACATGTTCAGGGCTCTGGGTGGAGAAGGGGATGAGCAGTGAAGAAAGTTTGGAATTAAGCTGCAGTCACACAAAGGATGCCATAGGAAGGATGAGGAAGTGCAGTTTGTTGGTGATGGAAGGCAAACCAAGATATCACAAAGGAAACAGTCCCCCTGTTGAACCGGGAGGATGGGGAAGATATGCTTGGAGTAACAGCAAGTGCCAGAAATTACAGAGAATGATTGGTTGAATTTGAAAGGTGGTGGGTTGAAAAGCAGGAACAAGGGAAACCCTATTGTGGTTCTCGGGAGAGGAGATAGGGTGAAAGCAGAAATACTGGGAATGAAGCAGATAGGTGGAGTGAAATTTCAGTTATAGTGAAAATATAAAGATCGCTATCATCTAATCACTACTTCTCGGTATGCTATGCCTTATCTCACCCCCTCATTGTTATTGGTGCACTTTAGGCCTTGTCATTTGCTTGAACTTCTCATTAAAGTAAACAACCTGATGATTTAACAGATGAACATTCCCTCCAGATTACACTCTCAAATGTAAGAGAAGGATTTAAAACTGAAGGAGAATCCCTTCATTAAATGGCATGCCCAGACACCAGTGATGTAAAAGCAGAATCTTTCCTTTTCACCCTCCAGTGTCACAGCAATTTCTCCTCAGATTTTCCTCACAAACTTCAAGCACTTCCAGAACACACATTTATGTAGTGCTTTCTCAACAGGATTACAAACAATGCACTGTTTTTGAAGTGAAGAGGAGGATACAGGGATAAGGATAGGTTAAGTGGATCAAAGGTCTCCCAAATAGAGTGTGATGTGGGAAAGTGTGAACTTGTCTATTTTGGCCAGAAAAATAAAGCAGAAGTACATCATCTAAATGATGAGAGGCCAGAGGTGCAGAGGCATCAGGGTGTGCTAGCGTACAATTCGTAAAAGATAGTATGCAGGTACAGCAGATAATCAGAGAGTAAAATGAAGGTTATCATTTATTGCCAGAGGGATTGAATACAGAAAGTGGGAGGTTGTACTTCCCAACGTAAGTGGGACGTTCACATTAGGAGTACTGTGTACGGTATTGTTCTCCTTATTTACAGAAGGATGTTAATGTATTGGAAGCAGTTCAGGGGAGGTTTGCTAGACTGGTACCTGGAATGGGGGTGAAGAGAGGGGGTATTTATGTGACAAGGTTGGACAAGCTGGCTTATGTCCACGGGAGTTTAGAACCTTGATTGAAATACATAAGCTCCTGAAGTGTTTTAATGGTGTGGATGTGGAGAGGATGCTTCCTCTTGTTGGAGGATTTAGATGTAGGGGCCACTGTTTGAAAATGAAGAATTGTCCATGTAAAACAGAAGGGAAGTAATTTTTTTTTCCTCTCAGAAGGCTGTAGGTTTTTGGAAATCTTCCTAAAGAAACAGTGAAACAGAGTCTTTGAATATTTTTAAGGTAGTGGTAGATAGACAATTGATAAACAGTTGGGGGGGGGAATAAAGTTACCATGGGTAGAGGACAATGCAGAGATCAGGGTACAATACGATCTTATTAAATGGCAGACTAGGGTCCTGATTTGTTTGCAAAGAAATTCAGCAGCAACTGCAACAGTAAGTTTCCACGAAATCAAATGAATGAATGACAAGGCATTCTATCATAGCCTGAATGAGAAAAACTTTTCTGGGCAGTTTCAAGCTTCAAAAGTGAGGTTGAACCAGTCAGATACACTTGTCCATCAGCTTGCCCCTAAAACATTCTTGTTAGAACAAGTAATGTGATGGTCTCAGCAGGGAAAGCCAGCAAAAGTCAAACATGCTGCAATTACAACCCTAGTCCACAGGCTATGCACAAATCTAAGAAACCCATACAACCATCTATACTTAGAGGCGAAAAAAGGTAAGTGCATCTTGCAAATTCCAAATGAAAAATACATTCCCCTAAATGCTAGCGGTACCCAATTATTTTATGTATTGCATAATTTATTAGTGTGAGCCATATAATTACAATGCCTGAGGCTAAAACTTTACACATCCTACAAAGACTGTAGATGCATTTTAATAGAGCATACCCACAGTGAACAGCATAATTGCAGAAGTCACTGGAGATGGATGGCTTAGAAGCTCCTGGTGTGGGGTAGGCTGGTTATACATCACCATGTCAAATCAGGCTTTTATGCCTCCTGTGATTATGAGGGTGATGCGATATTTATATAGAATTCAGACCTCACTCACCAACATTACATCAGCCAGTGCCTCAACTTTCACAACTGCAGCCTCCATTTTATCCTCCCACCTTCCTCACTCTCTATGCCCTGATTCCACAGTCAACCTTCTTTTCAACCCCTCCCCAATTGGCATTCTGCTCCAGTGGAAATGTTGTGGGTTTGACAAGCCCACCTCTTAACATCATTAAAACAGAGGTGCGCAAGGATTCATTTTTGCATGAATGGTTGGCACATTAAATGTTGCTGATGACATGAAGTTGAAGGTAGGGTCCAGTAAAACAAAACAGCAACAGATCAGCAGCTTCTGTTGCATTGCTCCACCATTGGCAGCTGGCAGCCAGGCCTCTTGGTTGAAAGGGCCCTAAACTTCAAAATCCTCTCGTTAAACCTCTTTGCCTCCCCACCTCTCCTCTCCACCACCCTCTTTGGCCAAGCCCATATTAATATCAATAATATTTGCATATTTGACTCTAAAATTTCCATTGACAACTTCCTATGAAGCACATTGGGGCATTTTACTCCATTAAAGATGCTATATAAATGTGTTTTTCATCATAAAGGACTCAGGACTCATCAGCGCAGGAGACAAATGGTGTCTGAGATTTTCTTAGACTCAGAGTCATACAGCATGGAAACTGGCCCTTCAGCCCAACTGGTCCATGCCGATCAAGATTCCTGTCTAAGCTAGTCCCATTTGCTCGCATTTGGCCCATATCCCTCGAAACCTTTCCTATCCACGTACCTGTCAAATGTTGTTAATGAACCTAGCTCAACCACTTCCTCCGACAGCTCATTCCATATACGAACCACCCTCTGGGTGAAAAGGTTGTCCCTCAGGTCCCTATTAAATCTCTACCCTCTCAGCCTAAACCTATGCTTTCTAGTTTTTGATTCCGTTTACTTGAGAAAAAGACTGTGTGCATTCACCCTATCTATGCCCCTCATGATTTTATACACCTCTATAATATCACCCCTCATTCTCCCACACTGCAATGAATAAAGTCCCAGCCTGTTCAACCTCTCTCTATAACATCTCCTCTGCACTCTTTCTAGCTTTTCTTGTTCACAAAGGTCACTGGTTGGGAAGTCTGTGCTTGGGAATATTGTGCAAGTTTGTCTGAAAACTTTACTGAGATATCCAGACATTTTCAGTCCATTTAAAGCTTTCCCATTGAGTCAAATTTTAAATGAAGGTTATATTTTAGCTATTTCTCATGATTCGGCTCTGGAGACACAAAGTCTAAATATAGCAAAGATCATTCAAAATAATGAGGAACTTCCACTGGGGCAACTAAAGAGGCCACAAGACTATTTTAAGAACCAAATCAATCAATATTCATAACTTAACATTTTGTATTGTTTTCTCAAAAATTTATATAACTTTCTCCATTCCTTAAAATATGGATGTTCAGTTTAAGAGCCACAGAGGTATCTCAGCCATGCCACAGGTCAAATTTCTATATCTATCTGAACCTGGTAGAATACTACTCACATTTCTATTTGCGTAATAATTGTTATTTTCCAATCCTTTAAACAGCTGATAACGTCTCAGAAGTTGGGGTTGGTGGGGGGGGCAGAGGAGTTCTTTGGAAAATTTTATACTGGGGAGTGCTCCCCATTGAAAGATACTAGCTTTAAAATAACCCCCCCAGCAGGGAAGAATTCTGCACCAGCTGTTTGCCTCCCGCTCCCAGTTCATCTCCTTCCCCGTTTGCACCAGACCTGAAATCTGATAATTGGCTTCTGAGAAGAAGCATTCTAGGAATCAAGGTCACATTTAGAGAAGTAAGGAGGGCTAGATTAATTCTCACCCTGTTGAGAACTGACTAAGCAACTCCCAATCAGCACTGCCATTAACATCTACCTCGAGGGGCAAGTTTAATGTTTTTGATAATTTATGTAGATTCCTTGGTGTTTAAGAAATGGCAGAAATATCAGTGTAAAACCTGTGGGCACTTTCTGCTGATGCTCCTACTCATGTCACAATAGCCTGCTGTACCACCAAATTGTATTAAAACTGTGCAGTGGCCTCATAAAAAGTGCAAATTAAATACTCAACTCTTAAGAGAAGCAACCCATAAACACTTGCTCAGTTCATCCAGATGTGAGATGCAACAGATGTCTTCTTCCTTTGGGGTATCCTGAAGGCAGCATTACAAACAATAAAATTTACCAATCCAGATGAAGGGTCTTGACCCGAAACATCGACTGTCCATTTTTCTCCATAGACGCAGCCTGACCTGCTGAGTTCCTCCAGCTTTTTGTGTGTTACACCAGACTCCAGCATCCGTAGTCTTTGTGTCTCCAGTAAAACATATTAAATGCACCATTATCTCCAGAATATTTAAATGCTGAACTTCGACTTGCAAAGCACAATATCATAAACAAAAGGTTTTTGGAAAATTAAACATTTGATTCTCGCCATTTCCCTTTCCCTTCATTTTAAGAGGTTGATTAAAGCATTGACACTTGCCTTCAGACAGCACTTCACTCGACCTTGAGAAACATTCTTCATGAGGATCTAACAATCTCCTTAGATTAACATCCCCCATTCCGATACCCACTGCTGAGGAGTAAGAGATCAAGAGGAGCTCTAGAGTCCAGTAGTGCTCAATGACATGAATCCATTCTTAGAAATAAGAAACCAGGAAGCAATTTTTAATTAATGTCACAGAGAATAATAAATAAAAATTTAAATGCATACAAATGATTGAAACAGAAGCTAAAATAACACAAATAAACTTGTAAGTATTTCATTTTAGAACCTGTTATATTTTTAAATATTCATGTAAGCAGAATGCAATACACATACATAATACTGTATTTTTAGGGCAAGATAGTTTGCTAAGCAGTAATTATGACTGAGTATGCCATTAAAGTCTCACTTAGGCCACATGTAATTGAAGATTAGATTTTCTGGATAATTTATGGTTGGAGTGCTCCAAGAAAGCTTGAATCACAGACTGTTCAAGTGATTTCAGATTGATTATTGTCAGGAAGGTACAAAACACCAAACACTACAAAGATCCACTGGATCATAACAACATTTTAAAAGAAATTTGGATAAGTACATGGATAAGAAGGGTTTAGAGAGATATGGGCCAAATACGGGCAAATGGGACTAGCTTGGTGGACACCATAGTCGGCATGGATGAGTTGGGCCAAAGGGCCTGTTTCCATGTTTGTATGACTCTATGATTCTATCATGGATAGGAACATTGGGATTTTAGGGTCAGAAGCAACAAATGTATAAGAGATTGCTATCAGTTTCACAGAGTAATGATGATGACATTAAAGGTTTCACTGTCATTATTACCGCAAAATCCAGGCCACTAACATTGTGACAATTGTACAATCAGCCACTACAATGCTAGTCCCACAAACCTGCAGTTAGAATCTGGCTGAAGATTTGGAGATTTATAGAAAAGCATGAAGTTGTACCATGAGCATTTAAAAGACTGTTCAGGACTTAAGAGGATTATTTTCTTATGACATAAAGGAAGCTATTCAGCCCATCAAGTCTCTGTTGGTGCTCAGAGCAGTCTCATCAATCCCATTCACCCCACTTAATTACCTGCTTTCTATTGTCTCTAATGTGCCCATCAACTCCTCCCTGATTCTCCCACCACTCGCCTACACCAGCGGTAAATTACAGTGAACCTAGCAACCCACAAGTCTTTGAAACTGGAGCACTCAGGGGAAGCCCACGGGGCAACAATGTGCAAACTTCACACAGACAGCACCAGAAGTCAGGATTGAACCCTGGTCGCTGGAGCTGTGAGACAGCACTGCTGCGCCACTGAGTCGCCCACATACACAATTCACACGGCACTAAATCAACAATTTTATCCATCGAAACGAACTCCATTATATAACTGAGATCTTCAATGCTAAATGTCCTCTAAACATGCACAAGTGTATTGATCACTAATACATGAATCCTAATCAAATAATAAAAATAAATTAGTGAAAAAATAAATATATTGCATATCTGACCACAAATCAAAGGATTGATTATTCATTAAAGCCTCCATTGAACGGGCAGACAAATTTGCAAGAAAAAGAAATGCAAAGCAGACTATTATACGTTAGGTTAAATGAGTTGAAAAGCCACAGCAACTGTTCTATTTCCAAAAATAGATGTACAGAAATTACCAAAAGTAGTTCAGGATGTTTCAGACTCATCATGGAGTCAGATAAGTTGAGACAGAATTTAATTTTAACTCATAAAGCATGATGACAGGAACATTTGCATAAAATCTTATCACCAGCTCAGACCACAGTATGAGGAGAGACTGGAAGGAAGACTCCAAAGCCAGATGGTTTATCACACACAAGTTCAGCAGAAGTACAGGCACCATGCAGCCAAGATTTTTTAAAAAGATAAATTAATAACAACATCCACTTCTTTCTTTCAGTTCAGATGAAGGGTCTCGACCCGAAACGTCGACTATCCATTTCCGTCTATAGACGTTACCCGACCCACTGAGTTTCTCCAGTACTTTGTGTGTTGCTCCAGATCCCAGCATCTGTCATCTCATGTGTCTCCTCAATAACAATACTCCTGCTCTATTCCCAGTAACCAGTATATAATTGTACACAGTCTCCTATGTACAACGTATTATGCTTTTGCAATTAATGGTGAGTAGATTGGTTTAAAATTTCACCATATTGTACAAAACTTCTGAACTATTATAGAGCCTGGCCAGGAGGTGGCAACAAACTTATTCCAAACAATATCATCCTTGAAATATGTACAACACGGCAAATACAGGTACTCAAAACCGAGCAGTTTCAAGATAGGTGGGGTGGACAAAAAAAATCCCAATTGACTCCAGTGGATGACCATTGTGTCATTGAGCAGAGGATTGCAATTGAAGCATTGGAGTAGCAATCAAATAACACATTGCCTTGTTTCACCTTAGCACCTGTCAGTGGCTTGTCTGCCTTGTAATTGATGTGTTTTTAATATTTGGCAGTAAAAAATACAACATTCTTGCTGCAGTTCTGAAGAGCTGGGTTCTAGAACTAGCTATATCTCAGTCTGCTCTCAATCATCAACAAAATGATGGAAGCTGCAGCTCACACTGCTGTGAAGGGGCACTTATTCACCAATAGCCTGTTCACCAATGCTCAGTTTGGATTTCACCAGGACCATTCCACTCCAGACCTCATCACAGCCTTGGTCCTGAAATGGAGCAAAAGGTGAATTCCAGTTGTGGGGTGAGAGTGACTGCCCTTGGTATCAAGGCAGTATTTGATATGATATGATGATGACGATATGATATCTTTATTAGTCACATGTACAGAGTGAAATACATCTTTTGCATAGAGTGTTTTGGGGCCAGCCCACAAGTGTCGCCACGCTTCCAGCACCAACATAGCAAATGAAGAGTCCTGATGAAGGGCCTCGGCCCGGAACATCAACTGTTTATTTCCCTCCATGGATGCTGCCTGACCTGCTGAGTTCCTCCAGCACTTTTTGTGTATTGCTCCAGACACATCCAGCATCTGCAGGATTTCTTGTGTCTCCATTTGAGCAAATGTGACATTAGGGCATAAAACAGAAGTCAATGGGCATATAAGGGAAGACAGTCCAATGGGTGGAATCATAAGAAAGATGACTGTGGTTGTCAGAAATCAATCAAGCCAGCCTCCAGATATCAGTGGAGGTGTTCCTCAAGGCAATGACCTAAGCCCAACCATCCTTAGCTAATTACTAATGACCTTCCTTCCATCATAATGTTAGAAGTAGCGATGTCCACGGATGCTTGTGCAATGTTCATTTCCATTTACAATTCTTCAGCAAATGAGGCAGCCAATCCCTGCATGTTCCAAGACCTAGATAGACCAAGACATTCAATGGTATTACCTACCATCAACATCATAGGGGTTACAATTATTCAGAAAATCAAGTGGACAAACCACATCAATACTGTGGCTAGTACAGCAAAGTTAGAGTCTGGGTATCCTGTTGCAAGTGACTCACCTCCTGACACTCCAGGCCTGTCCACCACCTACAAGGCACAAGTCTGGAGCACAGTGGAACACTCTCCACTTGCCTGGATGATTGCAACTCTCAAAAAGCTCAACAGCATCCAACACAATGCAGCCCACATGAATGGCATCCTATCAATCATCCATTACCTCCAGCACTGGCACACAGTGGCTGCACTCCACACCATCTTACTAAATGGACAGGTGACTCTCACATTACCGGAGTGAGGGGGTTGCATTCCTAGAAAGTGACCTGTATCACGATTTTCCATAATGTGAAGCTTCATCATCTGTAAAGGAATGCTAATTGAAAAAAAAATTGTTTTTTTTTATTTACTTATTTTCACATACTGTAAATTCTCTGAGAGAAAATTTTATTCCATATCTCAAATTTTTGGGTAATTATTTGTAAGTTCTGTGAGGGCAAAGTTCCATGACCTGAATGGCCATTTTGTGGTGGTCACCTGTACTGGATTCGCACCCAGGTTATTCTGACATCACCTCCAAACCTGCAACTTCTAACAACCAACAACAACAAGGGCAGGAGGGGCATGGAAGCTCCACCATCTGCAGTCACACACCCTCCTGACCTGGACATATATCACCAGTCCTTCCTTGTCACTGGTCTAAACCTTGGAACTCCCTGTGGGAGTATCTTCACCAGAAGAACTGCAGCAGTTTAACAGTTAAGTTGTAATATGCTCAACTGAAAAGGTTGAGCTTACTCCAGGAACAAGCATTTCTTGTAGACTGAGACCTCAGTGGATCACTGAGGCAGTACTGTACAGTCAGACAGGAATCAGACAATGATCGCTTCCTGAGATGAAATTTCCTTGATTTTGAGATTGTTTTGCACAGAAACTTCAAGATACCTACATGGTTCAAATTCTCATAACTTACCAATGGCCCAGGAAGGTGCAGGGTGGGGAAGGATTGGCAGCTTGTTTTTTCCCTCCATTATCCTCTTTTATTATAAAATAGCTGTTCTCTTCATATTTATATTTCCACTCAACTCCTGTTCCCAAGTCTTTCAGCAGCAGCAAGACCAGGGACTTGACCACACAGCCTTTATAAGCAGGTGTACTCACTGGGGGCTACAGATAGACTAGATGGAGATCAATTGTTCCCATTGGCAGAATGGCAAAGAATTAGGGGTCATAGAATGAAGATGATTGGCAAAGGATCTAAAAGTGACATTAGAGAAACCATGCTGGCTTGGCCCTATCTTGTCATGCACCTCTAGGTATTCCATAACCTCGTCCTTGAGGATCGACTCCAATAACTTTCCAACCACCGATGTCAGACTAATAGGCCTGTAATTTTCCTTTTGGGCCAGAGGCTTCCTTCCATGCTGTAACCATTTAGTGATCCTGAAGGTTCAAATTGATATCTATGTCAAGACAGACCACATCCACACTGGAGCTGAAATTGGGCAGGAAAGGATAACAGGAGACAGGGATGAGTAACTAAGCTGCACCCATGGGTTCTGATCCAGGCAGTGTGTTGACAACTGTCAGAAGGATCAGCACCTCCAACATGGCCCCCCCCCCCCCCCATTCCCCCACCATCTGCAGCCAGCATTACCCATTGTTCATTCGCTACCTCCCTCATTGGGGAACCAATCTTGTGATGTCTCATACCACACATAACTAACCTGCACTATTTAAAAAGGCAGCCTATACCTCCTTGGAGAGGATGCATTGTGGCAGCAGCTGGTGGACCAGGTTGGCTGGAACTCATTCTTACCTGGAGAGTCAGGATTAACAGCACACAGGGGACAGCAGGCCCTGGGGCTTTCTAATGCTGCACTGGAGACCTTGCTGAGTAGGGAATGTGTCCCTGCAGGGGGGAGACACTCACACCCAGAGGCAATAGAAGGAGACAGTTGTGCTAGTAAACGCCAGGAGGTGTCCCAAGAAGCTGGATGCATTGCAGCAAGAAGTTCAGAGACCTCTTTGGAATAGTCAAAGTCAGTGAGTCCATCTCTACATGCCATATCCATTCATTTGTACCACCAACCTCAAACACTGCTCACCCTCATCACTCACCTAACAATGGCCCCTCTTCACCAGAGCTGAAACCTAACAGTCACATGCTCTAACTCACCCTCAGACATTTTTTACTGTTCCAGGCCTCATACCCACATCTCACAAAGGCCAGATTGAACCATGATCTGGCACTTCACCAAAACTCATTACACCATACACACGCACAGTCTCCTCTCTTTCATGCAGGATAAGTCAGTGCACAGCGACTGGCAACAGGAGCTAACCAGCAGGAAACTGTCATGGGCAGATAGTGGAGGAGATGGTGCTCTCTGCTATTGAAGCAGTCAATATTGTCTCAGTGTCCAGCGATAGAAGTGACAGCATTCTCACACCTAACACTCCTTCTCATATACTGCATCCCCCCAAATCCCACAGTCTCTTCTGATTGCATGAAAACAGTATTAGCATTAACTTTCCCCTCTCCCCACTACCCCATCTCCTCTCTCCGTCAAATCACTTAGTGATGGTAGAAAAGGAGAATAAATGTAAAAAAAACACCTTCACCCAATTTAAGAGTCCCAGTGCTGGATCAACTACAGACGCTGCCTGTAATTTAGAGATTAGTTTGGAGCTGGGCGAAATTGCCAGCATTAAGAGTATCTGAGATGCCATCGCCCTGGAAGATGACAATTAGGGCAAGCTGAACCGGAGGTCTCTGGTCCCATACACTAGATACCGATATGGGAAAGTTAAATATTGGGCTACCCTTTGTGACAAACCTTTTGCCATATTAATACAATCTCTGTGCACAGCCTTTCCCATATGACTTCCCACCCTATTCAGCAGTCTCCACTCCCATCATTAGTAAACTGTCCTTTCTCCTTCTCCCTCCAGGATTAGTTAAGTACATCTGAAAACTAACCATGGGGAATACTCATCATCAAGGAAGTCTTTAACTGTTGGAAGACGGCAGGAATTCAGTATTTACTGTGTGCAAATGGCCAACTCTATTTTCTTTAAGTTCATTTTTCTCAACTAAATTTAACCACTGTAATATCTGATAGGGGCAGGTATGGTAGTGTAGCAGTTAGCGTATCGCTTTACAGCGCCAGCGGCCCGGGTTCAAGTCTGGCCACTGTCTGTAAGGAGTTTGTACATTCTCCCCGTGTCTGCATGGGCTTCCTCTGAGTACTCCAGTTTCCTCCCACATTCCAAAGACGTATGGGTTAGGAAGTTGTGTGCATGCCATGTTGGTGCTGGAAGTGTGGTGACATTTGTGGGCTGTCCCCAGAACACTCTACGCAAAAGATGCATTTCACTGTGTGTTTCAATGTACATGTGACTAATAAAGATATCCTATCTCATCTTAAAACGCTTTGATGCTATTTAAAGCTACATACATTTCACAACTACAGCATCAAAGTTGACCAAAGAGAAACAATGTGAACACCAAAGATTAAAATTTTTAGTTTTCATGGTTTTCTTAATTCAGTTGTGACAATTAATCCCTTATATTAAGAACAGGGAATTGTTAACAACACAACTTTTTCTCTCAGCCACAGGCTACGGAGGAATTACGCTGGCCTGCAATCAACAAAATCTAAGTAGATTCAAAACTATGCAAGATAGAACATCAGACCTTGTTAGCAGGGCAATGCAAATTGAGCATCAGCATTCAAATATATGGATGACCAGAACATTTATATCATAAACAGCACAGTCTGAAGGACAATAACAGATCAAGAGAGGCCACTGGATCCAAAAAGACAGTATTTTAAAAAGAATTTGGAAAGCTAAAATCCCATCTGTGCAATTCTTAAGCTGCATTCTTCTGAGAAGCACTATATCCTAGTTCTTCATTACCTCTTTATGGTTGAAACATATTTAGTACTGCCCAGGTCAGTGCCAGACCTCAGTTTTAATAAAGTTTTTCTTAAAATATTCATTCTACCTGAGAAGTATAATGATTTGTAGTTGAAAGAAGCAATAAAGAGCTAAGTCATGGCACTGTCGCATTTTATATCAAACAGGTTGAGTTTACGGAGACTCAAATGTTTATTCACTTGGACCAAGACAGTAAGTAGACCAGGACTGATACTTTTACAAATCTATTACAATGGAGAGCCACAAATTAAATTTATTTTTATTCACTCAATGCGATGTAGGCATCACTGCAAGGCCAGTATTTAATGTCCATCTTAATAATCCCTTACAGATCCTGATTAACCCATTTATTTCTGCCTTTGTCTGACCTGCTTTTCCTTCCCTCATCTGGAAATGCTGTCAGTTTAATGGTTCAAAATTTAAACCGTGCGATTCACATCCCCGCCGCTTGTGTTTTCATTGAAATTACATCACAAAGTAACATTGCCGTATTATAATTAGTTTTAATCCCATTTTCTTATTTCTAAAAAATAGCTTCAACTGTACATACTGTGCTGGCCAGTGGAACAATGATTTATATCCCTTTGACAACTTGTTTACAACATTTTGATGAATATCAGGTCAGCCCACTTGTGGGATACAAGTCACACATCATTATTCTTTAAAATTTATTTCTAATCATTTTGGTATTCAATAGGTTTGCAGTACAGGTTTACTATCGTAACAGAACAAGCAATGAATCCTATCAAGAAACATAATTTTTATCTGATCTTTCATTATATCAACTCAATCAATGGTGATCTTCACTTGATATATTAGTGTGCCTAACCTACTGGGATATTATCATCAGCATTGCTACAAAACAAAATACAACTAAATATGAAAAGATTAAAATTTGAACTCCTTCAAGTAGCAATGAATTTTATTTCCCTGAAACAATTTTACAGTCATTACACAACACAATTAATAATGGCTATGAGCAAAATCCAAATGTAAGTGAAAGCCCTTCATCACTCATTCAACTGTTATGGCAGAGTTTAACGTTATAAACCTATTTGGATTTTTTAATATTGTTTAAAGATACAAGACCCATCCAAAGGCCTCTGTTTGTTCTGCATTTCACACTTGGGACAACTATATGCTAAACCATCACATTGCCTTTCACTGACTGTTTGCTGACTGTTCAAACCAAGATCAGTTCAATGCAATAGTGTTCAATAAACCATTCTAGAAAGAAAAGCCCTCAGCATATAGATATCTTGCAAGGGAGGAGGTATCGACTATTTTGTAATTATGAAGTCAAAGACCATAACAGTATTAGAAGGGTACTCTTGCTGGAGTGCACCCACTTTACTGTAGCTGATCTGAGTAAAATATAATTGGTCAGAGTAAATCTGTCTGAACACTGCACAGTAAAATCACTCCTACTGGAATTTGGGAGGGGGTCTGGGGGTAATATTTTTATGCATTTATCAAACATCCATCAACTTGGCTGAAGTCAAACTGTACTAGCTTACAGTACGTCTGGTATTTCCAAACCTGGTGTTCCAATCGCAAGGTCTTGGTTTTCTAATTAGTCAAACTTCTTTTCAAATGTTCACAAAGTCTCAGATTAAAGTAAAAACATTAATAGTCACAAAAATGTTTCTCATTACATATTTTCAAAACAAAACCAAATAGACAAAAGGCATTTCTCCACCGTGTATTGATTCCAACTCAAGTACTGAAGGCAACAAAAAACATTTTCACACTTAAATCAGTCAAGGGCAGCCCATCAGGACATCCACTAACAAAGGAATTACATTCAACTCCAGTCACACAACTCTGAATGTTATAAATGGATTTTTGCTTTTTTCACTCCCACCAGCAGCAAAAATCAGCAGAGGTCAGTGAGATTGGTGAGATGTGACAAGTGGCATTCTACACCAAATAGAGTAACTGTGTGGATGATGGAATGGTGAGCTCCAACATTGCACATGAAACCATGGGGGAAGCACAGCTAGTTGCGCGAATGGGGCAAGAAATTACAAAGGGACATAGACTGACTAATTAAGTGGGCAAATTGAGCCCAGTTTCTGGAAGGTCAAGATCCCTCACTGGAACAGGACAGCTAAGTCAAAATTTTTTCCAATGGTGACAGACAAGGGTCTGTTGAAGAGCTCAGAGTCAGGATACACATGTCAGAAACCAATAGAAGTCAGTGCTTAGAAAGTAAACCAGAAAAGCTGATGGCCTTTGTCTCAGAACACAAAATATGTAGAGATGCTTCAATTGTACAAAACCTGCAACAGTCCACATCTGAAGTCATGCATTTTGGTGTGTCCCATCTGGCATATTCCTTGATATAAAAGGTTGAGACAGTGAATTAATACTGTTGTTAAAATTACAGGAAGAATTTGATGGGGAATATATTGCCTAAAATCTGGGTCCAGGCCCAAGTTATAATTTTCATTTTCAATCCAGAACTATTAAAGTTGGTAACAACCAACAGGAACATCTGTTTCTACAGCTAAAAAATGTAATTTAATAAATTTGTTATTTGCAGCAACAATATGTTTGTATTCTGTGGGTAGTTTATTTTATGAATGCAACTCAAATTGGTTAAATCCACTTTGGAATATGGTTCTGAGAATATTTTTCTCAAAGCTTCAGTATCCCAGGTTGTCAGTAGTTTTAATGACTCAACCATACTCAGCAAACAAGAAAGCAACACATCTGCACAAATTGAGGAAATTGGACAATGTTCCAATTGGACAAGGTTGAACAAAGTTCTAACTTAAAGACTCATTGAATGGGCAAATTGAGCCCAGGCTAGGGAAGAGCAAGACCCCTAACTGTATCGAGTTCACATTTCTTAAGAATGGTTGTCATTGGCTTAACACATCAAGCCACTCTTTGGGTGAAAAGTTTATAGAGAAAAATAACAAGGGAGATGTTTTCCTTTCCAATGTTACAATGCTGTCAAGGGTATCAAGCCCACACAAGCCTACAGGTCAGTCCATCAGCTATGGAAACTCATGCACAAATCTAAACTGATTGGTTTCTCGCCAATCTTCCTTTGGTTCAATTAAATATTCAGTTTTCCTTCAAGAGGTAGAAGCCTCTATCTCAACCACTCACAGTCACAAACCATTCAAAGTCTCATCATTCATGGAAAAAATAAAACTGCCCTCAGTCTTCTTTTCACTGATTATTTTAGATTGACAGCATTTCAACACCTACTGATCAATCAGAGATTTCCAAATATTCAGCCTGTTCTGCTCCATTACCTTAGTTTTTTCCTTATTATCGTAATCACTATCCCTGCCATTCTCATAGAACAGCACAGGAACAGGCCCTTTGGCCCACAATGTTGTGCCAAACTAGTTAAGCTAATGAATTCCTTCTGCCTGCTCATAGTTTATATCTCTCCATTCTCTGCACCTTCATGTGCCTATCTAAGAGCCTCTTGAACAGTTCTATTGTATTTGCCTCCACCACCACCCCGGCAGTGCATTCCAGGCACCCACCCCTCTCAGTGTAAAAAAAAACCTGCCCCGCACATCTCCTTTGAACTTGCCCCCCTCACTTTAAACGTATGCACTCCAGTATTAGACATTTTGACCCTGGGAAAAAGATACCAGCTGTCTACTCTATCTATCATAATCTTATAAACCTCTATCAGGTCTCCCCTCAGCCTCCACCGCTCCAGATAAAACAACCCTAGTTTCTCCAACCTTTCCTGATAGCATCTGCCCTCTAATTCAGACAGCATCCTGGTGAACAACTGCTGCACCCGCTCCAAGACCTCCACATTCTTCCTATAATGGGCCGACCAGAATTGAATGCAATACTCCAGATGCTGCCTAATGAGAGTTTTATAAAGCTGCAACATAACTTCCTGACCCTTGAACTCATGCCTCGACTAATAAAGGCAAGCATGCCATACGTAAATATGCCCCCACACTGTGTGGGTTTTCCTGTGAACCCACACAGTCCGCCGTCAATGGTTATGACCCTTTCCTATAAAGTGAATTCAAACGTGCTCCACTTTTTCACCCCTGGACGCTGTACTCCCCACTTGTATACCCAAAATGCTTACGCACATCAGCTTCACCACTGTTTTCAGTAAACCATGTACTAAAAGAAATTTACAATAACAAAATACTACAATAGGCAGAAATTTGAAACAAAATTGCAACACTATCTTATTCTAATATGTATGCTAACATATCACTTCATTGTTGTTTTATAATTAAGAATATGCAATGAATGATAACTTATTTATTTATCATACAAGTGAAGCCAAGGATTGAGGCAATGCAAGAAAACAGAAGTCATTATCTTGGGGAAGAAGCTAATTCTTCACAGTGTAGGGAGAGAAGTGGGCAAAGTCTCTCTTCAGAGGGTGGTGGGTATATGGAAAGAGCTGCCAAAGAAAGTAACACATGGGATGCTGGAGAGGTTCGACTGGTCAGGCAGCATGTGTGGGGGGAAGTGGACAGTCATCTGCAGTCCAGATAAAGGGGGTCGACCTGAAATGTTGGCTGTCCATTTCCCTTCATGGGTGCTGCCTGGCCCACTGAGTTCCTCCAGCATCTTGTGTGTTGCTCCATATTCCAGCATCTGCAGTCTCTTGTGTCTGCCAAAGAAAGTAGTTGAGGCAGGTACAATAACAACATTTAAAAGTCATTTGGATAAATACATGGAGAGGAAATGTTTGGAGGGATATGGGCCAAACATGGGCAAATGGGACTAGCTTAGGTGGGCACCTTGGTCAGCATGGACGAGTTGGGCCGAAGGGCTTGTTTCTGTGCTGCATTACTCTATGACTCTATAAAAATTCAAAAAGCTGCAAAGACACAGCAAGTCAGGCAGCATCTGTAGAGAGAGAATGGAGCTTCAAATCAATTACTTTTCATTAGAAAAAAATCGGTTATCCCTAATCACTACTTCAATATAACAACACTACGACCATGTTGATCACTTCGTACTGCAATGGACTTTGCTTTTTTTTGTTCTAATTGTTTCTTGTAAAAATTGTGTATAATTTATTTTAATTTATGTCTTTCTGGTGAATGTTGCTCATCTGATATTATGTGCCTGTGATGCTGCTGCAAGTGAGTTTTTCATTACACCTGTGCTTACACGTAATTGTGCATATGACAATGAACTTGATGTTGACTTTGACTTATTATCTAACTGAACTGCCATATATGGAACCTTATACTCCCTCATTCCCAACCAGCTACTGTACTCTACTTCTTTTGCCCTGCTGAAGTAATGCGTAAAAACTTGTGCAACGATATGTCGTAGCAAGCACACATCATTTATTCACATTGATCAATGAGCAAATGAAAGACCTTCTGCAGATAAATCAAAATGCAGCAAATCTCTGCTGACGTTCCTGCATAGCATCAGCTGCATATGTCTATAAGGATATGGGGATTCCTGTACCTCAGTGGATTTAACTACAATCCTTCCAGACAGATCCTCTTCCCCCTACCCCAATGCAGTCTTTTCAATGCCTAAACTCATTGGGTCTGTACAGCACAATGATCAATCTGAGCAAATCTGAAACAAATATTATTTTTGTCATGATGGTTGTGTACTTTAAATATTCTCTGTTTCCCGAATGTTTGCTCTGAATAGAAAAAAAAAGACCTGCCCATCTCTCCCTGTCTTGCCAAAATTGTTCAGTGCCCAGTTTCAACTGTGAATCATCACATCACTGGCAAGATGTGTGCACAGTCTCCTGTGTATGTTTAGTAGAATTGCAGTTCTGTTAGCAATTAGAATTGCACACATTTATATTCAGAAGAGTTTGCAATAAGTCTTGCCAATGCCAAATCATTTGTTTTACCCATTTTGTACCATTCTCTGGAGAAACATTTTGTTTCAGAGCACTTGTAGTTCTCTCAGCACACTCTCATCACTCCCATGTGAAGCAACACAAATGGGAGAACATAATCCTACTTCTCCAAAAGGAAAAGCCTACAACCTTCCTTGCTTCTCCAAATCTCACAACAATAAATGACCTTTATTACATCCACTAGAATAGTCCATGAAACTGACATCGCTCAACATCAATGCTTGATGGTTGGTGGAGAGGATGTGGAGAGTCTGCAGAGAGATATAGATAGATTAAGTGAGTGGGCAAGGGTCTGGCAGATGGAGTACAACGCTGGTAAATGCGAGGTCATCCACTTTGGAAGGAAAAATAGGAGATCAGATTATTATTTAAATGGTGAAAGATTGCAGCATGTTGTTGTGCAGAGGGACTTGGGAGTACGTGCATGAATCACAAAAGGTTGGTTTGCAGGTGCAACAGATTATCAAGAAGGCAAATGGAGTGCTGGCCTTCATTGCTAGAAGGATTGAATTTAAGAGCAGGGAGGTTATGCTGCAACTGTACAGGGTACTGGTGAGGCTACACCTGGAGTACTGCATGCAGTTCTGGTCTCCTTACTTGAGGAAAGATATACTGGCTTTGGAGGCAGTGCAGAGGAGGTTCATCAGGTTGATTCCAGAGGTGAAGGGGCTAGTTTATGAAGAGACACTGAGTCTTCTGGGCTTATACTTGCTGGAATTCAGAAGAATGAGAGGGGATCTTATGGAAACATATAAAATTATGAAAGGGATAGATAAGATAGAGGCAGGAAGGTTGTTTCCACTGGTAGGTGAGACTAGAATAGGAGACATAGCCTCAAGATTTGGGGGAGTAGATTTAGTACAGAGATGAGGAGAAACTGTTTTTCCCAGAAAGTAGTGAATCTGTGGAATTCTCTGCTCAGGGAAGCAGTGGAGGCTACCTCATTAAATATATTTAAGACACAGTTAGATAGACTTTTGCATGGTAGGGGAATTAAGGGCTATGGGGAAAAGGCAGGTCAGTAGATCTGAGTCCATGGCCAGATCGGCCATGATCTTATTGAATGGCAGAGCAGGCTCACCAGGTCAGATGCCCTACTCCTGCTCCTATTTCTTATGGCACTACCTCAGTGTGGCTGTAGGGTCTGTTTCTGTGGTTTACAACTCTATGACCCTATCTGCAAGACAAAAGATCTCCATCAACCTGCCTCACCGAAAATATGGAACAATTCCCTTTTGCTGGGAGCCACATCTCAGCAAAGGCTAACATTGATGCTGAAATTTATCACCATCTTTAATGTGCCAGCATAGCCTTTGGTTGATTGAGGAAAAGGGTGTTTGAAGATGAAGACTTTAAACTTGGTGCAAAACCTACTAGGTATGGTAGATAGTCAGAGTCTTTTTGCCAGGGTGGAAACATCTGGAGGATATGGCTTTAAGGCAAGCGGGGGGAAAGTTTAAAGGAGATTTAGCAGGCAAGTTTATTTACACTAGGTGCCTGGAACGTGCTGCCAGGGGAGGTGGTGAAGCAGATATGATAGCAATGTTTAAGAGGCATTTAGACAGGCACATGATAGGCAGAGAATGGAGGGATATAGACCATGTGCAGGCAGATTGGATTAGTTTAATTTGACATCATATTCAGCACAGACATGGCGGGCTGAAGGGCCTGTTCCTGTGCTGTACTGTCCTTCTTAAATGTTCTATGCTCCCTTCATCACTGATCTCCGCCCTCCTGCGTGCTTCTAAGATCAGGACTACCTACTGCTGGCATCTCAAGGCACTGAAAAGATACAACCAATGCCAATATTTCCAGCACTCAGGAACTGGTAACACCCAGTAGCTCCACTGGGCAGGACACATCATTCACATTGAATCCCAAATCAGATAATTTATTCCAAGCTTGAGACTACCAGGCAAACAGAGGAAAAGATTCAAGGATGTCCTCAAAGCCTCCTTGAAAAATCACAACATCCCCACTGACTCTTGGGAAATGTTGGGCCATGGCCACTCAAAGTAGAAATGGAACAGTCAGGTTGGTATTGAGACCCTCGAGCTCATGCATCACAGGCACAAAGACATCCTGTGCAAATTCAAAGGTAATGCAGCACCTCACAAACTACCCAGCTGCCCACTCTGTCAGTCACCTCCCGCCCCATCTCTGGAAGGGTCAAGTGTTCCCACAATGGCCTCATTAGCCACCACAAAACTCTCAAAACTAAGTCACCCTCAATCCCAAGATACTGTCTAAGAAGAAGATGATGATGTACAAATATAAATCAAAAATACATTCCTTGTGACCTAACTTGCAAAGGAACCTCTATTAATACAAACTTGGCATTACCTTCACATTAGAATCAAAGGGCGGGCTTAGTAAAATAAGCACTGTCTAGAGCAATTAGTAGTTATGAGAAATTCACTCTGCAAGAAGTGTTAGCATTTGACTCAAATGCTAAACTAAGTCCTAGTCACCTTTCTGGTGTTCTCCAGGAGTCCTCCCTCAACAACCAGTGCATAAAATGGATGACCTGGTGATTCACCTCTGGTATGCCTGCAACCCTTTTGTACAAAAAGTCAGAGCCAAGTTGGCTTTACTGAAAACCAAAAACTCTGGAAAAACAGTAGGTCAGGCTTCATCTGTAGAGAAAGAGAAGTGGACTTAATGGCTCAGATCATTGGAAATGGAAAATGTTACAGATGCGACCAGTTTTAAACAAATACAGACTGAGAAAGCAAGGGGAAGTGAGAACAAAAGAAAAGTCTGTGAAAGGTAGGAAAGAGCAAATAATGCATGGAATAATGTTACAAGGCAAAATTGGAAAGTTCCTGATCAAGTAGAGAAACAAAACAGTTTGGTCAAGTTATAAAGATGACAGTGGAACCTGCAGCCATTGTCCAGGAAATGGGAGCACTAGTTAAGATGAGGAATTATTGAACTAAAGACTGTTAGGAGCTTTATTAGAGAAATGTAGGAAGCCATGGTAAAGTAGCTCAGACTGGGAGTGAAATAGGGAATTAAACTAGCAAGCAACGTGATGGCCAGGGGCATACTTGTGGGCTGAATGGAAGTGTACACCAATCTGCACTGGCTCGACTCTGTGGAGGAGACTGCAGTGAGCATTGAAAACATTAAATTGAAAGAAGAGCAAAAAAAAAATCCTGTTTCACTGCAATGCCACATTTGCTCATTGCATTTATTGATTTATTGTACATGAAGTGCTTAGAAAATGTTTTCCTCAGCCTTTCAGTTACAGAGAAGTCACTTTGCCAATAAAGGAAGTTTTATATCGAGAACCTGTCTTCAGCTGCAGCTTGGTGACATCCCAGCCAGAATGCTTTAAAGGCCACAACAGTTTAGATCCAACTTCTACTGGGTGTCAGGAGGAAAGTGCTCAAAAAATGTAACAGTGCTATAAGATGTGCAAAGCACTGGAAATTGTCCATGAAGAGTGTCAGCCCAGCATCTCAGTTAATTGGCTCCACAGAAGAAAGCACCTCAACCAGCAATGAAAAGTTAGTACCAAGCTGCCAGAGCCCCCTTCTGTTACAGTGAAAACCAAAAGTGGTGAGATTGGAATATAGAGTGTGCAGCAACTGATTTGCAAATAAGGTACACGACTACAGGACACACCAGGGAACCTTACCCAGATATGTAACAGGAAAACTAGAGCTGTCAAAGCTACATACTCCACCATTATTAGCCTCAATGTCCTTAACATGATTAGCATAAAAGAAACTGGAATTCACCCACTAACTAAAATGGATGTACTCCCACAGGAACTTTCATTTCCATCAGATTGCTCATAATTTATACTTGGAACACATACAGATGTCTACAGTAGCTGAAGCACTCATTATGAACATTTGAGGGCTTACTGATACATTAGTAGAACATCAACATATTTGCACGACTTCCTCTTATCTTGGATAGAATCCAAGCACCTTTGACAGTTTTAGTTATATCACAAACTCAGTTTAAAACATGCAATCGTTTTCTCATTGAAGGAATCATGTAGGGAACATTGGATCATCACAAACTTTAGCACAACCTTCAGAAAAAAAGACAGTGACATCGGGGACCCCTTTCAAGTGTTTGCTGAATGAAGCAAGTCCAAGCAATGGCAAGATTCCCAGGTTTATTGCCTTTAAGGTAGACAAGCATACACAAACCAGTCAATGAAAGAATAATCAGCAAATAAATAGCAGAAGTAGGATAAGGCCCCGACCCTCCTCCACTTTGTCATCCAATTCCCAGATCCTCTTATTCCCTTCATGTATAACGATCCATGAAATTTCACCTTGAATATTTTCAGCACCTGAGCATCCCCACCCTTTGAGGGAGAGGATCCCAAGGGATTATAGCCTTCTGGGTCAAGAAATTTCTAGCAGATAGGTTCAGTGCAAAGTTAGGAATAGTTAGGGAAGTGTGAAAAGAAGAGAGTCATTTCCTCATAGGGGTAATGAATTTCCATAGGAATCAGTGTCAAATTAGTCATATCAAGTGGCCAGGTTTAGCCAAAGTTTCAGTGGATGACTCAGTTGTAAAAGTGAAGCTGGGCTTCAATTTGTTTTCTAAATTGATCAAGCATCCTGTTTTACATCCAGCATTGCAAACATCAAATACAGCCAGTCCTACAGCTCAGATGAGGTATGAGAGGAAATTCACCTTTGCTCACCAGCACTAAATGGGTGCCTGAGTATCAGCTGAATGGACCTCCACATGTCTGATTTAAAGGAATCAAATGGATGGAAGCCAGTTCAACAAGAACAGAAATGGACAGCCCAAAGAAGTTCATACAAATCAATCCATGCAAAATGCCAATTTTGGGAAGACTGCAGATCTTTCAAACTGTTGAAGAGCAACTGATTAATGTTAAAAATTCCAATTTACATATTAGGGCATCTTATTTCAGAAGTGATTGCAAAACATTATCAACCATGCCAGCAGCATCAATGACATCCAGCTCCAGGGTAGATTATTTTACTACAGAAGATAATAGAGCTCCAGAAATGCACATGGCTTTCCTAACCACAGTTAAACTCTGTTAATCCAGCACATTCAGGTCTTTGAGGGGGGGGCGGGAGCAGATTTTCTGGACTATTTAATGTTATCCCAATTAATACTCCAATACACTTTTAAATCACTTATTTTGTGGCGGTAACACTATCATAATAAAATTTTCGTAAACCCACTAAGTTTTAAGAGAAACTTGAAGGGCAGCACGGTAGCGTAACGGTTAGCACGACGCTATTACAGCGCCAGCGATCGGGGTTTGATTCCCGTCGCTATCCGTAAGGAGTTTGTACGTTCTCCCGTGTCTGCGTGGGTTTCCTCCGGGTGCTCCAGTTTCCTCCCACATCGCAAAGACGTACGGGTAGTTTAAAATGGGCGGCGCGGACTCGTTGGGCCAGAAGGGCCTGTTACCACGCTGTAAATAAAATATAAAAAATTTTTTAAAAAATTTAAAAAGAACACAGGAAATATGGCCTTAGTGTGTTAAAGGTAGCATGGGGGAACAGGGCACTGATAGGCTGAAGGAAGCTCAAGGAACAGGTCACCGATGCGTTAATGTGAGTGCAAGGAACAGGGCACTGGTGCACTGAATAGAACACAAGAAATGGGGCACCTGTGTGTTCAGGGGAACATGGAAACCAGGGCATCAGTGCGTTAAAGAGAACTGGAGAAGCAGGACACTAGCGTGTTAAAGAGAACACAAGAAATGGGGTATCGGTCTTTTAAAGGGAGCATGGGAACCTGGGCACAGGTGTGTTAATGGGAGCACGGGATCAACATCTGGTGAGCACAATGCTGAACAATTCGGATTTCCAACAATCGGACAGCGGATTATTGGAATTTTTTACTGTACACCATATCCATTCATTGGTAGTACAAGATGGATAAAGGTACAGCAGCCAGCAGCCATTTAGGGTTCCAAAATCACCAAATAAGAGGTCATAATGAGCAGTTTAGGGCCTTTCCTGGAGCTTGGTGTGTAATTGCTTCACAGATCACCACACTGAGCCACTTGGATATAGATTGAAATCTATCCAGGCAGTGTTAACTATGAGGGGTGGGGGAGTGGGGGGAGAGAATTGGCATTTGATATTTAGTTTTTTAAATTTAAAATAACTACATTTATGGGCAAATAGATTTTGGAATTGTCTCTCTAAATAAGCTTTCTTTTTTGGTTGGGACAGTGCAACTTTAAGATTTTACATAACTGTATATTCAAAGTAGGATCAAAGAGCTCAGGTTAAATGATACGGAATAAAGATCTAGGTTTGGCATCCTCTTCTGCACCTTTCCCACAATGCACCAGCACAAAGTTTCTTTTCCTCACCCCTTTGAATTAAATAAGATTTAAACGATTTGGCCAAAACCATGGCCCAGAACTTGTGGTCTTCACAAAGCCATGACATTGGCCACTAATCTTAAAGAAAGCTGCCTGCAAAGACACCACCCTCAAATAATGAAGGTTCATGATGAGGCCTCGGAAAATGTCAACAATATCTCAGAACCCAGCTCTGCTTCAAGGCAAACATCAATAATGACATTCACCTTCACCTTCAATGTGCCAGCAGAACACTTGGTTGACTGTGCAAAATGGTACAAAACTCATGATCTACCAAGCAGCTGTCATCCCTGCCTCCATATTTACTTCTGAAACTTGGACTGCTTATAGCAGGTACCAAGCACTGGAGAGATATCACCAATATTGTCTCTGAAAAATCCCCCAGATCCAATGGCAGGATACGCAAACCAACATCAATTTCCTCTCCCATGCCAGGATCCCAACTATTAAAGTCTTCATGTGCCCAACAATAAACGGCCAAACCAGGTGTCTATTCCAAGCTCTGTTACATGAAGACATTACCAGGTGGAGAGAGGAAAAGATTCAAAGTTGTTTTCAAAGCCCCCTTGAAGAGTGGGGAAGAAGCATCTCGGATGGCACTGAGCCAGGAGCACAGAAAAGCTCAGCGTAAATGTTGGCTGGAATACACCACCTCCAAAACTACCCTCCTGCCTGCCCCACCAAGCAAAATCTGTGCATCCCAGATTGGCCTCATCACCAACCTCAGAGCCCACAAGTCATCCATAATCCCAAGGGACGACCTAAACAGAATGGCCAAATCAACTTTAGAAGGTAGCTAGGAATTTCAAATTTTAACAAATGTCTTTCCAACTTTAAGCCTCATTTCAGACTTTTCAATTCACACCAGAACGTTCGTCCATTCGACCGCCATTATGATTTTCCACTCATTTCAGTATTGTGCATCTGGTGTGGGGCAATTCATCCATTTGAATTGGCTTTAATGAGTTAAATTATGTCAATTTTACATTCACTGGATTAACAGGTTAAACTGATCATAATGTCAATGCTGATAAAATAGGTTAGAGCTCAGAGCTAGAACATTGAACTCTTAGTGCCATTTCTGTCAAGCAAGGTGGCTCGAATTTTTATTAATAAATTTGGAACTTCCTGCCTTTCTCCAAATTCCTCAGTAAACATATTTTCTGTCTATCCATCTCCCTTTTAACCACTTGCATTTATTCGCCATCTCAAGTGGTACTGCATTGTCTTTATGGGATTCTTCAGCTATTCCAAGATCAAATCCCTTGCTTGCGACTACAACTTCTCACTGCTCTTATCACTCCTACTTTGTTACTATCACAACCATTTCACACTTCAGATACTGACTGGATGTAAAAATGACTTAGATTTAGAAATGGAAAGAATGGAATTCGAACTGACCACCAAAAGCTGAAGAGGGAAGATCAGATGTATAAAGAAAACTGAAGAGAGCGAGCTGGAATATCCCAAAATGAGGTGGTAAAAAACACCAGACTTGGCAAGTAAAAGCAATTGAAGGGAAAAGAAGGTAATCCAAAAGCAAAATATAGTGTAGATGCTGGAAATCTGAAATAAAAACAAAAATTGCTGCAAATACTCAGCAAGTAAGTTAGTATCTGTGAAGAGAGAGAAAGACAGAGTGAGCTCTTCAGGTTGTTGGATGAATCAGGGTGAGGATGAAGGCTCAACCCTTCCATGCTTCAGGCAAGGAAACTGAAACCACTGCTACCAAATCAGGACAAACGAAAGGTATTTGCAGAGGCCAATGGTCTGGAGACTGCAGGATCCAAAGCTGCAAGAAGCTGCAGGGATGGGATGGTTGTGAATGGATTAAGAATTTAAGATGAGTATCCCAATGCCTGATTTCGCTGTGCTTAATCTTTTACTGCGAGTAACATGTAAATGTTCTCTTTTACCCTTGACTTCGTAAATCCAGCCCAAGCTCACTGCATACTGTAAATACAACTCATAACCAAAACTGAACTTCAAGAAATCAAATCACTAAATTGACTTTATTATTCCACAAGGGGGAGGTAACAAGTCGAGGACGCATCACTCAGTTATGTCTCGATGCTTAATGCTCAGCCCCTTGTGCAAATTGCAGCAAAGGTTTCCAAACTGGAGGTACCTCAGCCTGACCACAGCTAATTCAACAACATATTTTATAAATATCTGCAAACTGATATGAAAAGGAATTAGGGGTAACAGTTACGAGAGCCAATCTTTCAGTAAGGATCTCAATTGACTGGCAATTTTCAGCTACAGTAACATTACCTAGAATGGAGGGATAGGGGTAGGAGAAAGAGATGTATTTTACAAGCTCTGTTTACCTGCAGAGATATCTCTTTCCATATGACTGCCCATGGATTCACATCCTATCAGTGTGACAGTGAGAAAACACAAGGATATTTAAAAATGAACTACATAATTCATGAATACTCAAAACCAATAACCATTACCTATAAATTCAAAATTAAGTCTTCTAATTAATGGAAACTTACCCAGGCTTGGGCCGCCAAACAATTCCTGGAATGAACCATAAAATAAGCATTAGTGATAGTACTGTTGCATTCTTATCTGGTGATAGTTCTGCTTACCCCAAATCAGCTATGATACTTTGGGATTCTTTGACATTCTTTCCCCCACACCCATCACCTCCAACTACCCCCCCCTCCCCAAAGAAAGAGGTGGAACTAAACTACAGTTAAATGTCAAGCTTTTAAAATGAAGTGCAGTCAGTCAAGTTTAGGTAGGGAAGTAAAGTACTGTATCAAAATGTGGTTAAAATGCTAATTAGTTTGCCATTGAATTTGTTTCTGCAAAGACCAATAAGCAATTTGTCAATCTGTCTCATTAATTGATGAAATGTAAGAGCTATCACTGAAGGAGAAATATTTAAAGCCAGCCTTGGCAGCAGACTTAACCAGCTCTACGATCACCCATGAGGTTTAGAAAGCTTTAGTTCTGGGCTTTAGGCATGATTGCCTGGAATTGGCCCTGTCTACACATGACAGTATATACATGGAGGAACACCAACTGACCATCAAGTTTTTAAAAGCCAATCTGCTGACACAGACTCAAATTAGGATGCAGAAAGCTTGCATTTTTTAAAATTATAGCAGGACAACTTGTGGATGAAATTAAAAACAGAAAATGCTGGAAAAACGTGGCAGGTCAGGTGGCACCTGGAAAAAGAAACAGTTAACATTTCAGGCCTGGAACCTTTCATCAGATCTGTGAAAGAGAGAAAACAAATTAATTTTCGGTAGCAGAGAAGGTGGGGGAGGGGAAATAGGTGGAACAAAGTGAATATCTCTGATTGGGAGAGACTGGATGAAAATATTGGATTAAAAACTGCCAAGAAGCCACGGCCAAGAAAGCTCACCAGCGCCTCTACTTCCTCCGGAGGCTAAAGAAATTCGGTATGTCCCCTTTGACACCAACTTTTATCGATGCACCATAGAAAGCATCCTATTTGGATGCATCACGGCTTGGTATGGCAATTGCTCTGACCAGGACCGCAAGAAATTGCAGAGTTGTGGACACAGCCCAGTGCGTCACAGAAACCAGCCTGCCCTCCATGGACTCTGTCTATACCTCTCACTGCCTTGGTGAAGCAGCCAGAAGACCCCACCCACCCGGGTCATCCTCTCTTCTCTCCTCTCCCATCAGGCAGAAGATACAGAAGGCTGAGGGCGCGTACCACCAGGACAGCTTCTATCCTACTGTGATAAGACTATTGAAAGGTTCCCTTATACGATGAGATGGACTCTTGACCTCACAATCTACCTTGTTGTGACCTTGCACCTTATTGTCTATCTGCACTGCACTTACTCTGTAGCTGTGACACTTTACTCTGTACTGTTACTGTTTTTACCTGCACTACCTCAATGCACCATGTACTAACTCAATGTAACTGCACTGTGTAATGAATTGACCTGTACGATCAGCATGCAAGACAAGTTTTTCACTGTACCTCGGTACAAGTGACAACAATAAACCAACACCAATACCAAATTCTGGTTTCTGAGCAGATCAAAAAATAATCTGCCCTGGTTACAAAGCACGGCCACTTTTCTGATTTATGTGCCATATCGGTTCCACATATGTACTGTTACACTACCAATCTCCTCCCAAACTAGAAAATGGTTTAAGGTGTGAGATTTATATGTTGATTTCAATAAATCTATTCTGCTGTAGTTCCCAAGACTGATAGGAGTTCTGGGCCATGCTGTTTTGCAGGAGGCATCATTGAAGGTCATATAATCAAAGCCAGCTCGATAGCAGTCTCTATAATCTGTTCTTCATATATCTTTGGGTGATTAACATCCGATTCTGCAGATGTTCAATGCACATCTGGTGCCACCAGGTTCATATTCTGCATTCAACTTCTGGAATAAACTCTTGAGGAAGACCATTGGTCAATGCCAGAATCTGCAGAATGACAGATATAGCCAAGGCCAGTATAAGTGTAACTTGGCACTGCCTGCTTGTACCAGACTGACAACTGGACTGATATCAACCACACTAGTAGGCAAACAGACTATTTTATAAGATTTCTTCACTAAAAATAGCAGTAATGAAATGCAGTCTCCATTAGCCAGTTTCAATGCGTTTATTTAGTAATAACTTTGTATCCCAAATTCTATTTCTGTAACATTTTAATTGCATATTATAATTTATATTGTATACTGTATTACAAGAATGGGCGCTGTGTCAGCACTGTTAAGTCTGCCTTGCATAAAGTGTCTTGATCACCTTCGTCAGTTCTTCCGAAAATTCGTCCTAAGCAGTTTGTCAGGTGTGAAGCAAATCAAAAGGTACCCATTAAAATGTGTCTGCTGTAAAAAATACTGAGATATGTACATATAAATAAACCATAAAAAGAAAGAGAATGGGTTTTAGACAACCAGCTCATTCAAATAAAATCAGATATATACAAGTTTACAAGTTCTTTTTATTATCTACAATCTAGAACTTCAAGGTTATCACTGAAGTTCTACTCAGCATTGCTTAGTAGGAAACAGCCTGACTTTTCTACTTGTATGTGATTAATAAAGTCAAAAAAAGGCAAAAAAAAAATCTTAACATCTTAGTGTCAACCATAATTAATTTGCATATTTAATTTACTGGGGTATTTCTTTTTCCGGTTTGCATAGGGAAAAGTAAATCTTAAATTGGATCAGAAGATAAGTTCTGCACCCTTGGAATTGTTGCGAATTGCTTTAGAAGCTGCAATAATTGAACAGATGTGTGACAATAATGGTAGAAGGAACTATTAGGTCAAAAATTAGCCACTGACACCACCAGCTCAGAAACCTGAACCCTGAAATACAACCTACAGCCCTGGGTTCACTGACAAAATCCCTAAACCTGAAACATTAAGTCATGCTTTCTCTCTGAGATGCTGACATACTTGTAGTGCATTTCTTCTATTTTGTTTTTATTACAGTTGCTAACATTTACAGAGCTTGTTTTTGTCAAAGATTTCTATTTCAAATTTGGCAATGACAAATTATCATTAATTTGGCATTGGAAATAAACCAGATTTATCAAAAACAAACATTTTCTTAATATTGCTGCTGCAGAGGCTCAGAGAGATGGGGGCAATTGGCCATGGGTGTGCCTTGAGAAATAGTGAGCATGCAACTTCCAGCTGTGAATTAAGTTGATTTAAGCTGGAAGAGGTGTGACTGAAGCTTGGATCGCCTGCTTTCCAGAGCATGAAAATCACTAAATCAATCAGGGCCTTTTGTTAGGAAGGAAGCAACTGGGTTCTCCACTAAGTGCAACCATAATTAATATTAAAAATAGAATCTATGAATGCACATTCCCTCATTGGAGGTGCTTAGTATGATCTACAACCACTAATGTATCAAAGGCCTTCAAGGCTTCAAATGCCAGCAGCTAAACTACTGATCAGGTAGGTTTCATCCTGCACCACACTTTAGCAAAGGATAATATTTCAAATCACTATTTACTCTTAAAATGTACTTCCCTCTGACTTCAATCATCACTCTTCCTGACACCGCCCCACACTACCATCCAGTTCCCAAATATACAGGATTGCCTGGATCCAGGAAAGCTCATCACATTGTTACCCGAATAGACACTGAACAAGGCTGCAATTACACTGCAATTACTGATTTGAGATTGATCAACAGGGTTATGCTGCAGTCTGACCTCTATGTGACTATTACAAAGGTACTCTCAATGGAGCTCTCTGTGAATGCTTCAGAACACCGCTCCATACATGAGCAAATGATTTTTTTAAGCCTGGAATGACTGGTGTGAGTGCCTCTTGGTTCCAACACGGAAGGGTTTGTACACAGAATTTTGTAGCTTCACGTTGCATTAGAGTTAGATTGAAGCTGTTGCGATTGGTTAGGAGACGATCTCCAGCTTTGTCTTGTTTAATACCAAATTCGAGCCTCGTTCCAGAGTTATACTCAAAACAAAAAACTGCATTCAGTGCAAATCTGAAATAAGGACAGAAATTGCTTTAGATATTCAGCAAGTCAGATGGCATGTGTGGAAAGTGAAACAGGGGCAACCTACTGGGGTAACAAACAATCTGCTGGAGGAACTCCACGGGTCGAGCAGCATCTGTGAGAGGAAAGAAATTGTCGACATTTCGGGTCGAAACCAAAACATTGACAATTCCTTTCCTCCCACAGATGTTGCTGGACTCACTGAGTTCCTCCAGCAGATTGTTTGTTGCTTCAGATTCCAGCTTCTGCAGTCTCTTGTATCTCTATTAACCTTTTGGGGTTACAACCTTCTGTCAGCACCTCACAGTTCTAACATCAAAATTCAACATTAAGTTCTGACGAAAGGTTAACAACCTAGAAAGTTAATCCCATTTCTTTCTCCACAGATGCTGCCTGACTTGAGCATCTCCAGCTTTTATTCTGATTGGTGGTTAAGTTATTGCCCGAATGACCTTGTTTTTCAATGCTAGAAAAAGCAAGTCTAAGCACACACTGACGTTCCTGGAGTGGGCTTGAGGAAGATTCTTGAGGAACTGGAATAATGCAAGTGTGACTAATTTTAGCTGGGTTTATTCAAATTCCAAAACAGCTTTGAGACCAGTTTGAGCTCATATTTCTGAAAGTATTGTTATTGTTAGGTGTAAATTTGGGTTGTAACAAATCATAATGCATCCTGGGCAATGTGACAGCACCTCTCAAGTGCTGGCATTTCATGAGGACTCAGAGAAATACTTCTAGGTTGTCCAGAGTACAGTGAAATAAAGCTCCAAGTTCCATCTAAAACCCTTATAGAAATATACAGAACGATTGGTGCGTTTGCCAATTGTAAAGAACCACAGGTTTGGACTAAGTACGAGGAAGCACATCATTCTATGCACATGAAGTTCTCTTATAATCTAAGCTTCCAACAACATTCATAAAAAGCCCCAAAAAAAATTGCTGAAGAATGCTGTCTTCAATCATCATTGCAACTCTATAATATAAGTGACTCAAGCACAGAGTTATGACTGAAAAATGATCCCTGATCAGAAATGAAAGGGTGGAACTGCTTTCAAAGTATGCTCAGGGCAGGAATCATTTAGCAGGCTGGAATCATGTATCATCACCCAAACACATTATTCACAAGAGGTTTCAAAACGTGTCCCCTGCTATTCCGCAGCAGAACCAAAATCATGGATAGGAAGAGATCGTCTGAATTAACTCAAGCTGTTATCTGCAAAAGGTGCAAGCTCCATGAGCTGTCTTTACTCTGTAATTTACATAAACGTACAATACAATACATTTTCCCTAGTTAAAAAAAATTGTATAAACTGTCGCTGGCTTAATGTCAGTTTTCCAAACTTTTGTTTGCACGCATGGGAAAAATATATCCACAATTTAAACACTTGTATTCAGTAAGTGAACATCCTATTAAAAAAAAGTTTTCTTAGGGTTTGTCTTTAAGATATGGGATTTAGCTCAACATTAACATTTAGGATTGGTTCATCCAGATACGTAAATAGGGGAATCAGATGGCGAATGTTGGATTCAAGTTCAGGAAACATTGATACACTGAGAATATCAATACACCCTCACTAAAAATTTCCCTGGAACGTCACAGCAGAGCAAAGGAAGCCTGGATTAAACCACCATATCTATTATACGATTCAGTATCTTACTTCATCAGTAAGACAAACATCCCGTCCTTATGATTTTACAGCTGTGCACAGGTTCGGGTTCAACTAAGTGCCAGGGTTCCCAAGGACATGGCTTTCAGGTCTGTGTGCAAGGATAAGCAGATGAGGTCCAGGTCTGCTCTCACAGCCGAGCACATCATTTTCAGGCCTGTGTCCCAGGATGAGTGTGCAGCCACTGGTCATTGGGTTGGGTTGAGCACATGGGCTCCAGGTCTCCACGTGGTGCTGAGTACAGAGCTTCCAGGTCTCCCTGTACGTCTAAGTACCCTGATTCCTGGTATGATTTCATCACTAGGTTATGCAAGTGCATTAGTTGCACATACTTTACTGTAGTGGCAAGTTCCCTGAATGCACGCAACTCTGAATTTGACCATTTCTAATCTGAGTACAGGGGCTCTGAATCTGGTTGATCCAACTATATGTGGAGCCAGGCTCTGTAAATATAACTGAATTATGGCTTCAGGCCATCATTTGGAAAAGCAACAGTTCTTACATCAACTGATCCAAGGACTGAAAAACAGAGTTAACCCCACTTGATATTCTGTAATTGCTATTATGGGCAAACAAGAATATTCATTTCAGAAATAAAACTCAAAGAGAGTCATGTACATCGTCTAACAGAACATGGGGCTTGATGAGAAATATGGAAGAGCTAGCAAAAACAGTAAACATAAAGCAATTCATGCCTCCACTAAAACAATTTGTCATAAAGTACAGTCCTCTATTTATTTAAACACACAAAAGAATAAGGTGGAGGAGGACCGTGGATGAGAGCAGCATCTGCCAACATGCTGATGAATTACTTTTGATGTCCTTGTTGTTAGGAAAGTAAATAAGGCACCCAGTTTGTGCGCAGCATGGTCTTACAAACAAGCATGGGTTAAATGTTAGCCGGAACATCAGGAGGATTTTCCAAGCATCTTTTACATCCATCTGTCAAAATGGCAGGGCCCTGTCTGGATGAAAACTCCAGCAAATCCTCAGAGCAAACACATGTGGTTAAGTTCTGCAATCACCTTGAATACATAACATTCCAAGGCAAGAAATGTGCGTATGAAGTGGGAACTGTTTACAGGGCATTTGAATGGAGCTGAACAACGTGTAGCATCTCACCACGTTCCAGCATTCATGCTTCCAACTTAATGAAAATTGGAGTGGCAGCCAGTAAAATTATTTGTTTCTCGTTAGGTGACCTGTCTTGAAATGTTAATATGGTTGCTTATTAACATTTCAAGATAAGTCACATAGGAGAAACAAATTTTCCTTCCACACTGAAAACCAATAACAGTTTACAATTCTGACACTGAAAGCTGTTTTCCTGCCCACAGTAGGTATTTTACCCAAGTAATGAACCTTGGAAAAGCACATAGACTCAGAATGGGAGATGAATACAGGTCTTACAACTATGTCTATGGGTAGAGAGAGAGGAAATGGATTGGCATGTATAACGTTCTCACTGAATCCAGTCATTGAACAGAAAAGACAAAAGAATCATTTACATTCTGCTTCATTGCACCAAGAGTCCTGGAAGAATAGTGCCCAAAGGATCTTCTATTGCTGATCTCCTATGAATCAATTTGACCCATAGAAGAGGCAGTTTCAACAACAATACGAAACCCCATGATCTGCCTCTGGAAAAGGGAGTTTGAATGATTTATACTGGGAACTGCTATCAATGCAATACAATACAATAGTACAAAAACACTTCTGAATGGAATTTTATCCATTAAGGATATTTCTCATTATTTAAAAATCCAGTAACAAAGGCAGTTAACGCTTAAGATAGCACCTATAATGTAATAAAATGTCCCAAGGCACTTCAGAAAAGGCAGGGCATGGAGTTGGGTGTTAGTGGCAGGAAGAGAAACAGGTAGGGCGGAGATGCAAGTTAGTTTTGGAAGGTGATCGAATGCATGATTAAAGAGGTAGATTTTCAGGAGTCACTTGAAGATGCGGCAAAGGAAAATGGTTTAATGTGAAGAATGGGCATGTAACTGTAGGGCTCTGCCACCAATGGTGAGGAAAAAAGGGACACACTCTCAGAAGAAGTGTGATACCTGAGGCCTAGGACTGCAGAGATGGGGAGGACCATCCTGGGATTTTGAAACTGGGCACTGTGTGGGCAGTGGATGCCACAAAGAATTGGAGGTGGGGCTGGTGGTAATGGACATCTGAGATTTTATACCAAACAAGATTTAGGTGCTAGAATTTTAGATGACTAAGTTGGGTAGAAATCAGGAGGCTGATGGACATTTTGGAGAAACTAACTCTGGAGATATGGACGCGAGTTTCAGGGATAAAAGCGAGTTCATGATAGAGCCAAACATTGTCATGGAGATGTAACTTTGCATTATAAGTGACCGATACCGTGCGGAGTTTGAAACTCAGGGTCAGGGTCAGAAGGACACTGGTGACGCTCACTGAGCTTACATAGAATATAAATAACAAGCGTGTCAACTAGAAATTTTACAAAAGAAATTTTAAAAAGAGGGGAACAAAGAAAATATCACTAACGTTGCAAACCACCGAAACGACAACTCACTGAAGAAGCATCAAGTGTAGTGGATTGGTGTTGGAATGATGAAATAAGCTGACAAAAATACTGCATTGCCGCCCTCTGGTGTACAGTACACAAGATACAGCTGCATGGAAAGGCTCTGGTAATACTACTGAACACACAATAAAACAGTAAACTGCCACAACATGGAATAAGCACAGCAGTAACTCTCTGGTTGCCACACCCATCAGTTTTTTTTCATTACTTACTTCAGAATTCATATAATGACACATTCTTTCCCTAGAATTCTATGCAACAACCATAAAGAGCATATTTAACAGACACACTAATACTTTTAGGCTTGAAAGTTTTAGGTAACCTTATTCTTTCTTCCCTCCCTGATCTGATTAAATGCAATCTCACACATGATCTCTAAAATTTCTCATCAATCTGATGGCAATTTCTCCATATGGTCAGTAGTAATCTTCTGAGGCAATCTGCAAATCAGAATAGAGTTTCTAAATTTGCTAATTTGCTTTAAATCCATGTCGGTGGAAGGACAAAGTATGAAATACCTCAGGGCAAATGGGCCAGATCATCAGTGGGATTCTGAGGGTTGTTTGAATCTTAAAAATAATTCATGGAAATCCTTCTTCAATAATGCCATCATTTCAGGTCACATAAAAATCCATTCATGATTTTAAGTACAGGCTATTCTGTTAGAAGACTGGATGGCCCCCCTCCAGTTTATATCTTAGCCCAGTGTGGACAACTGACAGTCAGCTTGGAATGTCAATCTTAAATAATAGCCATACTTAGGTAGTCCAAGTCTCAATAACTCACTAGAAACAACAAAACAGCCTCAAGCAACCCTCTCCCAAGCCAACAATCTGCAGTAAAGGCGGCTTGTATAATGCATTCATATTAACACAATGAAATCTACTTGAATGGATGAATTATTGAGGGGTGGTTAACTTAAAGGTGGAGACTAGAGGGAGGCTGTTATTACTAATACGTGAAGAATACTTTTGTAAGTAATCAAGTGCAGAGTGAGGCAATCCAATTTGGGTTGATCCTTTGGCAATGACTTAAAGGCTCACTTGTGCCCCCTGCTAGCCGAGATACAGAGTGGTCGAGCAACTGTGTTTTGAAGCCTTCAGAGGAAATTCTGTAATCTGGATGGGATTTATAACTGTCTAGCCTTCCTGGTGCAAGATAGCAAAAATCATCAGCACCTTTCAAATGCACCAAAAATATTGCATAATATGCACCAATTTTAAAAAGAGATCACTATCAATAAAAAATGTGTGCAACCTAAAACTGCCAAGCCTAGTTTATTTTGTATTTCCAACAAATACTATGACTGTGGATGACATTCCAATGTGATTTTTGACATTTATAAACCAATATCAACCATTAAATGACTAAGAAACAAGGCAAAATGCCATTCTGGATTCAATAAAAATATGACATTTGTACACAGTAGTTTTTTTTTTGCTTTTTCTTTCTTTAACAGTATAAAAAATTTAGTACTGTTCACGCAACACAAAAGTTCAGTTTACAAACGGTGCCTGTGCGACACAATTGGCTTGTACATGCTCGTCTCACAAGGTCACATGGCAATCAAAAAAATTGGATGGCTGGTTCAGGTTGTTTCAGCACTTTGAGGTGGGAAGAAACTTTCGAGGAGACAAGAATTTATAACCATTCCCGGATGGAAGTCTCAACGGACGCACTTCCCTCTGAACGTTGTTTGCTGGTTGTATTGTTTCTGCAGGTTTACTGGTCTCTTGGCAACCGCCACTGCCGTTCTGGGTTTTGTTATCTGTGTAGGGAATCTTGGAAAATTCCTTAAGTTCAAACTTATCCTCCTTCCCTTCCTTCTTGGCGCGCCTGGCTGGTGAGAGATTCAAATAACTTAGAGCATCAGCTTTGGAACCCGCGAGAGCAGGATTGGAGCGCAGAGCTCTAACAGGCCTGGATGAAGACTGGGTAGCACTAGTCCAGAAAGTTTTGAGGTTATGGACAGCCTTAACCTTTTCGTCGATGGCGGTCATTTTCAATCTGCTCAGGTCTGGGATGTCAGCCGGGCTTGAGCGTGCTGAGCCTGCTGATGAGTAAGAGAGGGCAGGAGAAGGGTTACTCCCAGCTGGAGACTGCTGGCCTGAACTTGGTGATCTGGAAATGTGGGCACTGTATGGGGAGCTGGGATATTTGATCTTGATCGGAGATTGATCAGTCGAGGAACTGGGTGACTGACGTAAATCCACAACAGGCGAAGATGGCGCCGTGGTTTGTCTACTGTCACTCCCTTTAGAGTAGCAGTCTCCTGCTGACAGACCTACCTCAGTGATATCACTGGTAGGCGTGTTGTTTCCTGAGTTCACTTTCTGCAGTGATGAGCTCCGTGTTGGAGGCTTTGGTTTTGTGGTAACTGGAGAAGACTGCTTTTTTTGCCCAACGCTATTCAGTGGTTTGCTGAATGCACTTGTATCTGAAGATTTAAAGACAGAAGTGCCATGATGCCCGGTTACACCACCGTCAACATCAGCAGAGCCCAGCGGGTTGGCTGGCCCACTACTTTGATAAAGTCGCTCAACAGCAAGCAAGTGGCTTTGAGTTTCCTCCAAGATTTTCTGCGCCAGCTCCTGAGGATTAAGTTTGGTCACCTTCTCCTCTTGGGACTTCACTGTGCTATCTGTCTCAGTGCTGGATTGATCAGATTCTCCAGTATCTGAACTTGGAAGTTTATTTCTGGATTCCACTTTCTGAAATGGTGAGTTTGGACTTGGAATGAGGGTCATTTTAGCTGGAGAGCTGGAAGCACTTGCATTACCTTTGAGTGCGTGCCTATCTCCAAGATTATGGCTGTGTTCTGTAGTCCTCTCTTTGTCTGGTGAGGCAGACACCTTGAGAGTATCAGTGTAAACACTCAATGGCTCACTGCTAATGATAGAGAATCCATCATACTCTTCCTCATCTCTGCTTGTGTTGCTTGTCTGTGGAGAAGATCTACTTGCTAACATTGTGGCCTTGTGTGGGTAAACATTCTTAGGCCTCTCATAGTCCTGTCGTGCCCTTTGAAACATTCCTTCACCTGTGATGTCTGTTTTGGAAGCAAAGCTCATGGAGGAGGCAATGGAACTGAGGCTATACACAGAGATGGCATCTGATGCCATTGAATCTCCGTATGTGGGAGAAAACGGTGGATTCATCTGTCCTGTTGGATTGGAAACCGATTGAGAAGAGGAGAGAGATTCCAACGATGAAGAGCTGTCAAGACTGAGTCTTTTAGGCAGTTCTGTGGAATCTAGAACAGAGTAAAAGAATCTAGGTTATTCATAACTTTATCAATAAAAACATTTGCGAGTGTTTATGCTCCTTCAACCCTGTCGTCCTGTGCAATCCCCTATTCGCCCTACCTTTAGCAGTGTATCTCCAGCCATTAAGGAAGGATGTATCCTATCCCTCTCTCCTTCTCTCTCTCCTCCTTCAAGACATTCTTTAAAACTTAGACCATTGACTGAATGTTTGTTGCTCCATCAAATATGGGCTCATAATCCATTGTTTTCCCTTACATCCCTGTGATGGGCCTTGGATATTTTTCTACTTTAAAGGTGGTATATGAAGGGAATGCTGTTTGGTCAGGGTGAGCAGCTTCATCTTGTGACACTGACCAGTGGCAACAGCTTCCAAGGACAAAGCAGTTGTACAAAGTTACTGCCAGAAATTACTCTGGGAATGACTGCTAATTATTCTAATGCTCTGACATGGCAAAAGGTGATCTACACTTTCATCTGGAAACAAGCCATCTCCAGAACAGATTTTACTGGAAGCATAACATTTGGAACCAAAATGTAATCTGACAGCACATTGTAAACCTTTTGCTTAGTTCAAATGGAGAAGTATTTCACAATTCATATGGCAAATCACATTCTGGAGGAGAGGAAGTTCCCCTGAAAGGAATTATTTATTTGGCTCATCAAGAAAGGCCACTTAAACTTTGTCCTATATTGAATACTCAGTCTCAAAAGGACCACCAGATCTCAGAAGATGGTAGATAGATAGAATTGGTAGGTCGGCAGATACACAAAACATTCCTTCTTTGACTGAGACATGGAATAAGAGGACAGAGAGGTTATGCCAGAACATAATAAAACACTAGTTAGGCCACAGCAGAGTAAGGATGTGATTATACTGGAAATGGAACAGAGGGAATTTACAAGAATGTTGCCAAGATTATAACATTTCATTTCTTGATCCCTCGCATTGTTTCAACTCCAGTCCAGACATATCTACAAAGGAAGCTGAGAAGAGAATGCTATAACACAAGAAAATAGGAGTAGGCCACTCAGCCCCTCAAGCCTGCTCCACCATTCAATATGATCATGGCTGATCTATGCTGGCCTCTTCAGTACCAGTTCTCCATAACCCTCCATTCCTCCATCTTCCTATCTATCTCCACCTGTTGAATGATCTGACCACCACCACCCTCTGGGGCAAAGAATTCCACAGATTCACTGCCCTCTGAGAGGAGAAATTTCTATGCAAGAGCTTTAGTTAAGGTGTATGAAATAACAAGCTGCTGAGACAGAGCGAATAGGAGGTTCCTGGCAAAGAGAGCAGTAACCAGTGGGAACTGATTTAAATTAATTGATGAAGATTAGGGAGAAGCTAAGTAAAAATGTTTCACCAAGAGTTGTGATGAGACTCTGGCACTCAAGTGACCGAAAGAATAGCGGAAGAATTGTCTCTGCAAACAACCCAACCTCTAGCCCTCAATAGCCACTCCACTTGTTCCTGACCCAATATGCTCATTGAACATTGGACCTCTATTCAATTTTCCCCTCTCCACTCAGCCCCAATGTTCTGCCTCCCCTGACTGTGTTGATGAGGTTTATTAGTCGGAAGAGAAACAAAGGACTGTAGTTGCTGGAATCCAGATGAAAAACATGATGATGCTGGAGGAGCTCAGCAGGCCAGGCAGCATCCGTGGAGAAAAGCAGGCGGTCAACGTTTCGGGTCAGGACCCTTCTTCAGGACTGAAGATGGGAAAAGGGGAAGGCCAATATATTGGAGGAAAAAGCAGAGCAGTGATAGGTGGACAAAAGAGGGGAGGCGGGGTGGGCACAAGGTGGTGATAGGTGGATGCAGGTAAGAGATAGTGATAGGTAGGTGTGGGGGAGGAGGGGGAGCAGATCCACCGGGAGACGGGTCAAAGGTAAGGAGGAAAAAGGGTAGAGAAAAGAGAAATAGGCTAGGAAAGGGAAAAGAAGAGGCATGGTGGGTGTGGAGGGGGGGTGGTAGGTGCGGGGGTTACTTAAAGTGGGAGAATTCAATGTTCATGCTGTTAGGCTGCAAGGTTGTGCCCACTCCACCTCCCCTCTTTTGTCCACCTATCACTGCTCTGCTTTTCCCTCCTACATATTGGGGTCCCCCTTTTCCTATCTTCAGTCCTGAAGAAGGGTTTTGACCCGAAATGTTGACCGCCTGCTTTTCTCCATCGATGCTGCCTGGCCTGCTCAGTTCCTCCAGCATCATAGCGTTTTTTATTGATCGGAGTTTAGTAAGATTATCTGTGCTTGAAAAGTACTTGATTAAGCACGTTAAGCACTCTACACCACAAGGCAAAGGACCAAGAACTGGTAAGTGGGACTCAGCTGGAGAGACTTTTCTTGTCTGGCACAGATAAGATGGGCCGAATAGCTTCCTCCACTTTATAAGTTTCCATGATCCTATAATACAAGCTGAAAATGGCAGAGCACTTTCAGAAAAAAAAGGATTGCTGAGAGTATTCTCCACTGAGCCTTTGACATGCAAACCATTGCTGCAAATTTGCACCTAGCTGCTTTGCTGTGCCCCTGGCAGAGGACACTCAATCTCTGGGTGCTCTGGGCGAGAGGGAAGGAATGCCAAAAATTCTGAAAAAATAATAACTGGGAAAAAAAAACAAACAACAGTAAATAAATTGATGTCAAACTAAAGCAGATGAACAATCTATTACAAGCATCAGGAGCAGCCACACACATTAATAAACAAAATGACAAAATAAATTATAATATTTCTGGTGGATACCCAAGAAGACATTTCAAATATAAAATTGGAATATGCAATGTCGCCTTATCTAATTATGCAGACACCTTCTTATTTATCTGGGGGCTGGTTACTCATCTGTTACAGCACTGAATGAACTGTACACAACAAATCTGTAGTTGATAATGTACTATGTATCCCACTCCTCATCCCATTCCGTTGCTTAGAGAAATCAGATTGTAAATAAAACAGAATAAATAAATAAGATCCCTCCATGCATGCATACTTTTCCGATTAGTATTATGAATCATTTTTGCTGAGTGTAATTGCATTAAAACAAATGCTGTTTCTGCATGACAATCTCCGTTGAAAGGTCAAGTGATCCTTAGACAAAAATAACTAAATTATTAATCGACTTTTTTAAAAAAAACCTTTTGACGCCTTTAGGTCAAACTTCTTTTGCATACCAAGCAGACAATTTTGCTAAACTCCAATCAATAAACCTCATTGACACAATCCAGGGAAGAATAATATTGAGGCTAAATGGAGAGGAGAAAATTGAATAGGGGTCTATACAGGATTGGTCAATGAGCAGATTGGGCCAGAAACCAGTGGAGTGGTCTTTGGGGGCCAGAGGCTGGGATGGATGGAGAGCCAATCAGATAACCTGAGAACAATGGGCCGACAGCGGTCTCAGATGGGCGCTGGGGGCATGGGAAAGAGATGAAAGCAAACCCTAAGAAAAACATTTAAAGGAGGAACTAATTAGAAGACAGTGTATGTCTTGGACCAACCAGCAGTGACCAGGTAAGATCAGTCTCCTATTGATGAACACTAAAGCTTAACACTGCGCTTAAGGCGGTCTTCCACCTTGTGTGCACAAGTCCCGCCCATGTTCTGTGGCCGGGTGAGTATGCATGTCATATACATAGTGCACATGAAAAAATTCTGGTTCAGTGTTATAATAGTGGAACAAGTGTTTCGTGTAGTGTGCTATTATATAAAAAATAATTGTTTTGTTTCACATAACAAACACAGCAAATCTGCCTTGAAGATTTTTCATGTCCATTTAAATACTGGAACAAGTAGTGAGTGCCTCCTTTAAATTTCGCTCAATAGGCAGCACCTGAAACAATGCAGCATTCTATCAGTACTGCAGTTGATTGACAGCCCGGATTACATGCCCACACATCAGACTGAGCATTACTACAACTTTCTTACTTGGAGTGAAGAATGTGACCAACTGAGCTAAGCTGATACTTTTAAAACAGTTATTTTCAATACTGAACACATGGGAGAGTTTATGCCTTTTGTACGGGAGCCAGAAGCTGTCAGAATCTTTTTTTATGGTGCTGTTTGGGAATATTAGAGAAGGAATACGGACCATTAGGCCCAATCTTTCATGTTATTGGTCATGGCAGTTTATTATTTTCTGAATCAAATTTTCCTGCACTTTCTCCACATACGTATATTTTAACACACTTTCCTTTCAGAGACCATGTTACTTTGCATTTATACAGGATGAAATTCCTTCAGGCCTACTTTGCGGTTGAAATAGGATACACGCAAAAGGGTATTTTTTGTGCCCCTCATTAGCTAGTTTAATTTTAAGCAGCTCAATACCAAATAGACCCAGTGGAAGCTGGAGCAACAGGGGGGAAGGAGGCAGTTTGTACTGTGGAACTGGGAGAACCTCCTGGCTCCACAGACGTAAATGTTGTGATGTTCTTAAGCTGTGTACGCAGCATCTGCTCTTTGTAACAACTGCTGCTTCAACAGTAATGATGCTGAAGGATCCATTCATTACAAAGTTCAGTTGGATTGTACTGTATTGATCTAGATCAATAGAGAATAGTTCACAGCATCTGCTTTTCATGCAACATGATTCAGTTGTACCAGTGTAATTCAAAACTTACCAAACAAAGCAAGCAGAGACTGGAGAGCAAAGTGCATGGTCTTTCTGTTTGCCTGCTTCCCAGTTTTCAGCACCACTTCCTCTTGGCCCACCTCACACAGATCAAAGCCTGGACAAGAGTTTGCATAAAGAAACATTAGCCTGAGACAGAGTACACATTTGGCATCACTTTCCATCCCCCCCCCTTATTCCACATCATAATTTATCCAACAATGCAGATGATCATCCTGACAATGATGCTTGTGATCATGTTACAACAAACTGCAACTTCTAAGAATGATTTCATTCTGTGCCTCACCACATGATGCAGCCTGCGTTTAAACTGACTAAATGCTTCCCATTTGGAAACAAAGTTCTCAAAATCTCCGAATCTCCTCTCTTTGGACTCCAGACCTTTTGTCAATAAGGATTGGGAAATCAAGGACAAACCAGTGTACTTTTGTTCTTGGTTCTTTTTTTCATTTCCGTGCAGAGAACTTTCCCACAGGACTGTTATAGATCAATGGATTAAAAGGAGATAATTCAGGGTTATTCACGCTTCTCCTCTATCAACACGTATCTTGCTGAAATATAAATCTATTTTGCATGAAAGAGAAATGAGCACTAACTTAAGCTTATAACTTCACTGTGGTATTCTTGTAAATATCCCTGTGATGTCAGTAACTTTTGAAACAGTATCTCTTTTGTGAAAGTTACAGTTGCTTACTATATGAGTAAAGTTGGAGCACCAGCATGGCAAATGGGTGTGAGGAAAGAGGAGACAAAACTTTGTTCAGCTTCAAGATTCCTTTAGATTGAAATTTGCCTGCTATATTTGCATTGCACTGGTTAATAATCTCATGTGAAATTTAGCTGCTTGGTACTTGTGCCAATAACCATTAAATAAGGAGAAGAATTTTATGAAAATACATTAATCAACGCCTGCCAAGGAGCACTGCTGATTTTCAAAACATCATCATGATTTACATACACATCAATGTTCTCACTAAGAAGGGGGTGATAGCGAGGAAATTGGAAGCTTTGTATATATGCTGATTAAAATACAATAGATTAAGGGGTACTTTAGGGTTTAAATGGACTAGACAGGCAAGGCTAATTGGATGGGGTGTCTGATGTAGGCATGAAATTAATTCATAAAGAAGCTCAAGATATGTTGAAAGATGAACAGTCACTGCTGGTGGGGATTAGGTTGCAAATGGGCATAGAAACAGCACATTGGAAAGTCACACAGAAGAAAATCATGTAAAGTTGTTAAAGGCTGGATTCCCAAGCCAAGAGTTCCAGCTTACTTTAACTACTAATGCCACCAGAATAGTCATGCTGCAATATCATCAGCATGAAGACTTTTCTTAAGCATCACGGCAAGTGACATCTTGAAGAATATTCAATACTCTCCCTCATCCTGAAGAAAAAATACTTCACTCTCTGGAAGATCTCCCAACATAACACTGGAAATTCTGGGTTTTTTAATCTGGTGATTCCACCAATCTCCTGCTAAAGTTATGGTCAGAGATTTTGAGAAAAGTAGTCGAAGTTCTGGAATTGCAGATATGACCTCGCCAAGCTACTGTTTAGCTAGTCTGTGGGTCACTTCTCCCAATTTAGACTCCAATCTCCAGACACTCAAGAACACAAGTTCAATTGACTTTACAGTCAGTGTCATCTCAGGTCATCATAGGGTGGTTCATTAGATTTGGTCAATATTCAGTTTTAGTGTCATGGTCATGATGCAACTGAACGTTCTGCTCAGCATTTCAGAGAGAAGTTAAGAGTCAACCATATTGCTGTGGGTTGGAGTCACAAAGCTGGCAAGGACAGCAAATTTCCTCCCTCGAAGCACATTAGTGAACCAGAAGAGTTTCTATGAGAATCTGACAGTTTCACTGTCTCCATTAATAATACGAGTTGTTTTTCACCCAATTTAAACTGTCTGATTCAGCAGTTTTCCTAAATTTAATCCACAGCTCTATTGACCTTCAGTGAAAAACTTCTACTTGACTTCTCTTCAATCTTTTGATTACTTCTTTTCAAATAAAACCTTTATCCCCAGTACTGTACCATCGTTAAAAATAAATGCCATTATCATTCACTCCCCCACCTAATTTTGGTGATTCTATGCCTGAATCACACTAAAAAATGAGCATAACTTCATTGGCCTAGTCACAGAAAAAATGATGACATACAGTCTTGTATTGCTGGCATCATTGTACTACTTAAGTGCTCAATTCATTATCCTACAGAACCATGTTTAAATTGGTGTTTCCTTATTAAGCCAGAGTCCAATTACCAACAGTGAATGGTCGGTGTGAATCGTTGTGTTTGGATTGTTAAATTTTTGTCTGAATATAGTCATTTTTTGCATGAATGTTTTTTTTCTTATCAGGTCTTGTTATATTAACAATGGGAACTGAAGCAATTGTTGAACTGGGCTCCGCCCCACCAGCAGAGCAGCTGAAGGTCAGCATGCATAATGATGCACCATTGTGATTTCAACCAATCCTCAATCCTACCATAGGATAGTCCCACTGGATATTCTCACGCTCTCCAACAATGAATTTGCTAACTTATTGGTGTTACATTCAGTGCTATCCAATCTCAATTTAATAGGTCATCTACCTACAGATTTCTGAGCTAGATTTGAGCACAAATCCCAGAAGTGAATGACCCTTGTGTAATCCACTACATTTCCTTTACCCTCTCAGTCTTCCACCTAACCTTTTGTCCATTGTTAATATTTCCTGCAAAATGTTAAACAGTTGTTAAAGGTTAAACAAATGTTAAATGTTGAATAGAATTTTTGAAAGGTTTTTTTTGCAGAACCATTCGTGGTACATCTGGATCTGTCCAACAGTTAAACAGATGCAGTCAAATATATATTTATCTTGATTATCATTTATTCCAGATAGTTACAGGAAAAATCAGGAAAGTTATGATTGCCTGTGGTAGGTAGGAAGTCTCCAAAAATAGCTTAAAGTTATCCCATTGGGGAAACTTCTCAAAAATGTTTGCACTGAATCTTGTTTAACTTTGACTCAGAACATTATATTTATTCTCTGGCCATTTGGAAATGGTTTAAACTGCTGGACTGATTACTGATCACAATTCAGAGAGAAGAGGAATCAGGTTCCCCAAAGATCAATGCCCAGTTGAAATTAACAGCAAAATCTAAAGGAATGGGCTGAAAATCATAAACGAACAGACCATTAATGATATTGAAGAAATATGGTGAGAAAAATTAAGCCACCAAACTAAGACACTGATAAAGCTTTGCTTCTTTCATGTATTTTCTTACTCTCTCAGGGGTGCTATCAAAAGGATGTACAGTGCTACGGTGATACAGGTCATCAAAATCAATTCTGGAATCAAACTCAAGGAAGTATCATGGCAGACGTAAATTTGTAACCCTTGTCAAGAGTTGGTGTCTCCAGGGGAAGCAAAGGTGAGAGGAGAGGAAAGGAGAACTGAGGAGGGCATGCAGGTGCTTGGCTGCCAGATCCTTTAAACAGAGTTAAAATTAACAATCCATTACTTGCAACAGCGGTACGACTCTCTCACATAAGGCATGGAATGATCAATCAATTTACGTTAATTTAATTGTTCTTACTTCAAGTAAATAAAGCCAAGGTTCCAAAATGAGGTCAATTACCTGTCATCGCAATGAAACTAGAAATTTGTAATATTGTTTCCCTCAAAACGGCAATCTTTCATTCATTTATTACTGTCACAAACTAAACCAGTGCTCAAGCCAATAGGAGAAATGTATCATTTGCTACTAATTTAGATTCAGGAGCCCACCCTTAGAAATCTGACGACTAACCAGCTTTTGCTTGTGTCGCTGATAAGACAAAAGCATGTCAGTGAAGAAAAGTGAAGGATGACAAAACTAATTCCCTGTCCTGTCAGGAGTGATATGGGATCTGATAAGTTTATTTAGAAAGGGTCTATTCAAATAACTTTCTTGAGAATTTGGATTTTCTGCAGACTGATATTTTGATACAGTGCATTTGAAAGCATAGCAAATTAAACAGAATAAATGCATCACTCCCAAGAAGGTAACTGCACAGAAGATAATTTTTTCAAAGTCATTTTAACATAATGGTTCTAATGATTAAGAGCAGAGAAGTAATCAACCAGGCCTGACTCCTAGTCACTCACATATTTAAAAGGTAATTTTAAAATAGTGGAAGATTTTTCAACTTTCTACATCTTCCTCTGACTTAAAGAGGCAGTGAGTGTCATTTTGATGTCTATTTAAAGCAAATAATTACAATTTTCTTGTTAAAAAGAAAATCTTAAAATATTCTGTTTTAAACCTCAGACTTCTGACATGATTTGATGATTAGAGCAAGCCATGTTGTCACTTCAAGAATGAAAATGTTTTTATAAGTTACACAAGGTGGTTAAATTAATGCATTTCTATGTGTCTACATTCTCATTTTACCCCCATGGTCCCAATAATGAGGCACAAAGTATTGTTGGAACATTATATCATGGTACACGTCATTGCCAAACCAATTATGTCAGTAGTTGTGATATTGGGAATTGATTTTCCCTTGTGGTAAGGATAAGCACAAGGACCAACAGTAAAATTCCAACTACTGGCCTGTTTGGTATCAGCTAACAGGCAGGAGGTTAATCCTGGAACCTAAATGATCTTTATGAAACAATATCATATTAGAACAGTTAATTTACCAATTCAGTTAGTGAAGATGTTCAGTAAATAGACTACAACATCCAAGCCAGTGAATAGGGGAGCATTCATTGACGACCTCAACAAAAGTTTACCACCAAGATCTACTAAGTAACAAGTAAAGATTTATAATTTGTAGTTATAAATCAAAAAGAAGATTGGGGCATGCGCACGTTTAAAATTAGAAGCTCAGCGTCATAAACCTTAAACAATGAAAAAGTATTTATTCTAAAAGTTCATGGAGTTTTCAGTATGAAATAGTGAGAATGACATGCCGCACATAATACTAACTTCACGGTGATGGAGAGGTCATTCAGCAGTGGTTATTACCAATACACAATATAAAGTTCATTTGCAATTGATTCAACAAACACTTTGGGGTTTCTACAATGAAAATAGTACATAAAAATTTGAAGTTAGGGTTGTACTACAGATTGTGTTGTTTTGGAGGAGAAGGGCATCACTGACTGTAGTTTCTGAATTTCCAAGTTTAACTGCCAGAAGTTAGTACAAATTCTGCCGAGTGCTGACAGTGAGAATTGACAGTTTTACAATCATTGCACCTGCAAATTCCAGGCTTATTACTTCAACATTAGCTTCAAAAGTATCGAATTTGGGCTGGAAGATGGGAAAGAAAATGGCTTCACGAAGTCACAGAGGCTTCATTATGCAAGAAATCGGAGGAAGAATCTGAGAATGATTGGAAACTGAGGGAATAAGGACGGCAAATCTCCAATCAGTTGCTAAAAATCAAATATTCATTCACATCATACCTAATGCAGCCAGGAACTCATGACATCCAGGCAGTCGCCAGAGCTGTACACTTATGGACAGTTGAATAGGTGCTGAAGAAAAATCTTGTTCTTTCTCCCCAGTCTGAAGTTGAACGAGGACTTGATGGAGCTGTGCAAAGAGAAAGAACAATATTCTAAAGGAAAGTATACAAGACAAGGAAGACTGAAGTGGATTATGTGCTAAATGGTATTAGAATAATCCTGATGTTTTAGTGGATGGATCACTGAAGTATTTAGCATACTGTTTTCAAGTTGTTAATAAAGCAAACTGAACACATAGACATGCAGCAATTTTAGAAATATGCTGGTGCTCAACACAATATTGAAACCTGATGTGATTACTTTTAACATGGTCAGTTCAAAGGGTCATGGGATGTTTTTGCTATTTGGTTTTCCAGGACCAATTGTTTGCTACTTTTTCGACCATATCACCCTCATTGAAGTTCATGTTAACTGTATCTAAAGCTAAGGTAAAATGTTTCCATGGTGAGTTGAGGAAGCTGCGCCCTTAACAATGCTGGATGTTACTTTTTCTTTATTTGTTGTGCAGATCCCATATTGCCCACTGGGACATTTGGTCTAATTCTTAGACAAGGACTTCTTCAAAAGACAAAGCCTGTACCATTTTAATGTTCCTGATGTGGAAGGAGCTGTTTACACAAGTTGTGCAGTTGATGAAATCTTTGTCAATCAGTACCAATATCTTGAGGATAAGGAACACAGAGTAATTTCCTGATTCTAAAGTAGCTTCACCAATGGGTTAGGGAAGGGATGCCCAGCTATTCTTCGCTTGATATTCGGCATCCTACTGTGCGCAAGTCATAGGCACCATGCGCAACAGAACAGATGCTTCATTTGGGATATCCTTTTGCCGTGAGTGACAAGATGATGTGGAGAGTGAGAAGGAGAATGAGTAGGATTGAGGAAATGATTACAGAATGGTGAGCGTCAACTGGTTGACTGGAAACACATCAGATAGATGTTGGGAGGGGGTTTGGGTCAGATCGTTCATTGGTGGAGAGACGAGCAGCTACAGAGGGCAGGGTTTGGGTGAATCTGAGAATACAGGCAGCAAGGGGCAGGTATGTAGGTGAGGGGGCAACAGTAATGATGGAAGGAAGGCATCTGGAGGAAGATGGTGGTTTATGTCGGAAGGAGCCCTTTAATTAACGCTAAGGCAGGAGCGATGGCCTACTTCAGTGTTTTCAAAGAAATCAGAGAATTCCGCATTGTATTTTAGCAAGTGACATCAAACGAACACTGTGTGTCACTTGACATCATTGTGAATGCCTAACTACTTCCATGTGCGAAACCCCTGATTTAAACAGTCAAATCATTGAGCTATACTGGTTTCTATAAACTTCAAGGTACACTTCCTCATCTCTACTTATTTTGTTCAAAGAGTAAATAGGGACAAGGAGAAAAATCAATCAGGAATTTTGCTTCTAATTATTAGCCAGTGAATTTGCTGGATAGGGTATGAGACAGTGTCCCAAGGAATGCAAAGGGTGTAATGTAAATACTGAAGAACCACGATCATTATCATAACCATTATAACCATTTTAGCAGAAGAACATTTTATAAATAATAGATCTCTCAGTCTGCAAAAAATACTAAAGCAGAAAAAGAATACAGCAGAGGTGAAATAAATAATTCCTTGGGCAAAAAATCAAATTGCTGGAAGAACTCAGCGGGTCGAGCAACATCTGTGGGGGGAAAGGAATTGTGGACATTAAGGGTTGAGACCCTGCATCAGGACTGAGAGTGGAGAGAGAAGGCAGCCAGTACAAGGAGGAGAGGGGGAAGGGCATGGATATTTAATTTTCCAATTTCATGTAACCCTTACCTCCTGCATCCCCCTCTCTCCTTCCTTCCAATCTACCTTCAATCCTCCAAGTTTTGTTCCCTTTCCCATACCCCCCTCCAACCCCCTTTCACCCGTTTTTTTACCCCTGTCCCTCTCCTGGTTCCATCCATGTACTATCCACAGATTTCACCCGTTGGATGCCCTCCCCCATCTGGTTTCTTCTGTCCTTCGTTGATTCCTTAAATGGTTCCTTTCATCACCTTTCTTAAGTATCAGATTCCAGCACTTGCAGCCTTTGTGTTCCCACTTATCATCCTCCAGCCTCTGTCTCCATCTTTGCCTTCCTTCCCCCCCCCCTCCTGGTTCCATCTGCCTCTTCTCTTTCCCTTGTCTGCTTCCACCTCTCACCCACCTTCCTCTGTGTCCCAACTCCACCCCTCCCCCTGCCCCACCTGGCTCCTTCTGCTCAGAACCATAGAACAATACAGCACAATACAGGCCCTTCGGCCCACCATCTTCTTTTACCCCTCCTCAGTCCACCTGGCATCTACTGAGCCTCGTCTCACCCCTTCCCCTCCCCTATACTGGCAATGTTCCCCCTCCACTCTCAGTCCTGATGCAGGGTCTCAACCTGAAGTCGACAATTCCTCCCCCCACCCCCCCCCCCCCACCCCCGCCACAGATGCTGCTTGACCCACTGAGTTCCTCCAGCAGTTTGTTTTTTGCTCCAGATTCCATCATCTGCAGTCCTTTGTGTCTCTCCTAATAATTCCTTAGTCTCCCTCAGAAAGATCACACCAGTAAAGCTTTGTAAGACAGGGTAGATAAATAAGAAACACTCTATGGAATGATGTTCACATTTTTAAAGCTTTTAATGATACAATATTTTGCTTTATAAAAGTTAAAGGAAGATATGGCTCTTGAGGACCCTGCTGGATATTACTCAACTCATTTACATTTTTGTGACTTGGCTGAAATTGGTGGATTGCTCATCAAAAGGAGGAACACGAAATCAATATTATATCCCATCTGCTTGCTTTTGTTATGCAGGGGCTCCCTCTTCTGGTAGCAACACAGACACAAGTGTTGGCCTCTGCCCTGAGTAAACATGTACAACTTTTCCAGAGTCCCACAAGCAAAAGAATTTTAAAAAAAACTTCATTAACAAAGAGAAAAACTTTATTAACAAAGATATGTAAGATACAACATGGTTTTGTTGTGAGTTGGTGGAGTGGGAAAACAATGAAAAAAAAGCAGAGGAGGAAGAACATTTAAATGAGAAAAGAGCGAGAAATGGGAGAAATAAGTAAGGGGTTCATAAATGCTAGATTGATAATGAGAGTTTTTTATGTGATTATAAGAAAGAGAGAAAAAAGGTCAGTGAAAAGGAGCTCTACTGAGTGCCCGAGTGATAATAGGGTTTCAAGTGATATCAAAATTCAATCTCATGACAGGTTATTCAAATTTGTCTTGTGTAACGGGTTAGTTACCACGCAAGGTCACATTTCAAAATTATTGCTTAGGACTGTTTAGTTAATTAAGAGAAACTAAAAGCAATAGCTGTTGGGAAGAGTCAAGCAGTTGGGATAGTCTTCAAAATCTAAATGCAAGGATATAAAAATAGCTTTTTGAAAGGCAGTGGCCTTCAGAATATAATCCTAGTATAATCCAGTTCTCCAAACCTGAATACTCCTCACTGCATCTCTGCATGGTTGCCTCACAAGCTGTATGGCAATCCAGCTGGATTTTACCTGTTTTCCAAAATGCCCATTCAGGAAGGGCAATAAACGCAAGCAAAAGCAGCAATACCCATATCCCATGAATGACTAAAGGAGAATGACGCTGGGAGCAAGCAGCTAGCGGTTTTATTAGTCAGTATATGAACATGCCACACAGAGCACAGAAAAACAAAAAAGTCATAAGTACGAGAAATACTCTGTTAACTTATTCGTGCATCTGTGGTTGTTCAACTTTACGGATGTACAGCGCTTCAAGAGCTGAATAAAAAACAACCAGATTTTTATACATAGATATTTTGAAAGCATATTCATGAACTTAATTATAGAGACAATTGTGGGGAACTGGAATCTGAAATTCATTTATTCATACTTTGCAACAAGTGCTTATTAGTTTGTGATTTACAACCTCACTTCTGTTTCACTCAGTAATACGCAGACAGTTGATGACAAAAAAGATGGAGCTAAAAGTAAAAAGGCACAGAAAATGCTAAACTCACAGAACGTGTGAAGGAAAAACTAAATGGGTTAATATTTCAGATCCTGCTTTGGAACAGCCGATGAGATTATGCCTGAAATATTAAGTTCTATCCTATGCTCATGGATCTGTTTAGGTCCTGCACTTCCCAATATCAAAATGTGGTTCACTGAAGAAAAATTATGGAAGTTGGCGCTGGAAGCTGGGGTCTTGAAATCAGTTTCATTAAGATGCTAGGACCATAAGGCATAGAACTACAGAGTGGCAAATGCTTACCACATGGATGGACTGTCAAGAAATGGGGGAGGAAAGTAGGAACTGAAAGTTGAACATTGTTTTTCCAGAGAGCAGCAAGCTAAAGGAGCTTTTATATATCACCAAGAAACCAGCTACATAGTCATTGTCAAGAACCACTGAATAATTTCTTCTCATTTGTGTGAATGAGAACAGAGCCTGGGTTGGACATGCTTCAGATGATATGATGAAACTAACTAAGAACAGAGGAAAGAGTAAGTAATAAAAAGCACACATTTGTTACTAAATGGATGTTTCTACAATGCAGTTGATCAGCACAAAGAATGTGAATTTCAATGGAAACAATGCGAAAATAAAGACAATCGGTGAAATATCTCTACGGATCAAAGAGTTAACTCTGTTCACTGCAAATTCCAATGTTTTAACTACATTAATCCAATTCGATGCACTTACCATTCCAACCATATTTTTTACAGCCTTCAAAAAGGAAATCAGGAGAAAGAAAAACAAGCTTTAGATTCATGCATAGGTGATATTCAAGTGCAGTAAATTGAAACAGCAAGTCATCAAACAGTAAAGCTTAAATAAATATCTGCATAGAGAAACACTAAGCAGGAGGAGTTTGGCACAACACTGTTAACTTGCATTAAACACATATCTGTTTAATTAGTTTAATTGAGAGTAATGATGCCAGCTGCATTAGAAAAATATTATGGGAAGCAGATGGTTCAGATTTTTAGGAAGAGTGTGTTCTATTGCATTTATTATCTTTTTGGTAAGTGATTTTCTCAATTTTTTCCCTCTAGCCATGAAACGAGTTTGCAGACCTCTTCCAGTGTCCCCAGATGCTATGCTTCATAATGCATGAAAGTGACACGGGGCAACTAAGTAACCAATTTCCCCTCACTTTCTCTGGGAACACGATTGGTCAACGTTTCAGGGTTCAGAGACAAACCTTCTATCTGAACGTCCTATGTTTGAACATTCAACCAAAGGATGGCAGGAGAAGGTGAAAGAAAGTTATCAACATCTAAATCTCCTTTGAAGAATGGATGCAGGAGGTTTCAATCAGCACTAGGTGATTCCACTAATTTACTGCACCAATTACGTCCAGTAGCAGCTTTGTACTAGTTAGCTCATTAAAAGAACATCTGGAAATTATGCTGTTGGATATTAGCTTATGGACATTTATCACATTTGTTTTAAAATCTTTTGCCCACTAATTTAATTAACTTAATTAACCTTAACTCTTGTTCCATTTCAGGACCTTTTTTCACTGCATTCACTATTCAGTGCCATGGCTGGCTGTTTGGAGATAGGTGACAAGAATGAAGTCTCTCCACTTCTCTGTATCATCTGTGTTCAAAGCCAAGGTGAGATCAGAAACCATAAGACCATAAGGTACAAGAGCAGAATTAGGCCATTTGGCCCAACAAACTATTGTTGTGGGATAAAATTTGGTTAGCTCATTAAATATTGAATTCTTCACCAGGAAACAAGGGAGTGGTTGTAACCTAGGTTTATATTCCAATGCCCCTATAATCTACATAATCCCAGGAGCAATGTTGCATTCATATACTTTCCAAACAATAATGTATGAAGAGTTCATCACTCTGAAGCAATTCAGGATTTAACAAAAATAAAAGAATTTTATTTTAAATTTCAAACTAAAAGTGTTGGAAATGTGACAATGTGAGTACTGTGGAAAGGAAAGGGTAGGGTCAGTTAAGAGGCAGAGTGTCCCATCCAGGTTCATGCTCGAAGTATAGTCACTAAGAAGAAAGATATTCAACAAAATTAGATGAAAATATAGCAACCGATTCTGGCATGAACTAAAGCTTTGAGAAAAGGAATAGAGGGAATTGCATGAGGGATCAGACATTGTTGTATCTACATTCTGTGACACATATAATTTACAAATTCAATTTTGGCTGACTCTGGAATCCTTGTTTTGAGTGTCATAAGAGCTGCATACATCACCAACAGTGCAATAAACAATGTAATACATTTGTTACTGTTCAAAAATCTTTTTTAACCTCTAAAATTTTAAAACTGAGAATTTCTTGAACTACACTTTTTTGGTGAAGTAACTTAAGCATTGCTAATGATTTGCCATAGTAAATCCTTCAGGAATCTGCAGCAGATAATGTTTACAAAGTTTCCTCATTTCTGTGAGAAAACAAAATGATGAGTGTAGGAACTCCTTACACTGTTAGAACCTTTTTATTAGACTACATTCCTTTAGGAAGATGTATGCTGATTCTTTAATGGCCAAGTTCCACTTCAATGAAGTTCTTTAAAATAGCAGCCCTTAGAGACTGTTCGATCTCCAACTTCCACTTCTCATCTACTGAAGGCAGGACCCTTCAATAACCTTCCCAAAGCTTATGCAGAGTGTGCTGACACACCGTTGTTGGTAGGGGTTACCAAGCCTGAGCCTGATATCGTCCTCACCTGAAGTTTGCAAAGATGTACCTTTCTTCCAGTCTTACTGGATGGATCAACGATAGGATACATATCTAATTTTTCATAGCCCTAGTGGCTCACTGTGGCCTGACCAATTAATATCACAAACGTTCCACTGCAAGTGTTTAAGACTTTAAATCAGGATTCGAGGAATATCTGCTGTTGACAGCCAGTTAGAGAACAGCTCTTTACTAAAGTCAATGTTTATCTCTTGGGATTGTGTGGTGGATAAGGTTTACTCAGCTTTCTACTTCGTAAAGATCAGATTGAAAACAGTACCCTACTTTTAGGGCTCTGTCATTAGGGCCAAGTCTTTGCAGAGGCAGTATTTCACATTCCACTAAAATGGAGCAATGTCACTAATTCTTCTCTTGAAAAAGCAGTTGTATTTTGCTGTTTTCAAGGAGAGCCATCCTGCAAACATGAGGAAATGTTCTCTCCCTAAAACTTAACTGAAGCAGACATAACTTTGGCTGCTCTATTTCATTTCCACTGGAGCAGGTGGATTATATTCATGTGTTTTTTTCCACCCTTACCAAGAGTCTTGCAAATGACATTGCCAGATAATAATAGCTCTTTGGAGGGAAAGGAACAATGTTGTCTTAGTCACTGATTTTCTTAAATTGGTTATGATTATTTTTACTATGTTTTTCCCCACTTAACAAATTAATTGGAATTAATTTAAGAAAACTTATTTGTATTAAAATTTGGTGCTTTAAAATTTGGAGTCCATTTTCTTCTATTTGCTTCTTTTTTCTCCTTGGCGAGATTTGGTACAAGTTTTGAGTAAATTAAGCGTGTAATTTTCACAGCAAAAGGCCTAAATTTTTAGCTCAGTCTGAGCATCTGCAGATCATGGGTCATGCATCATTAAACAGGACTTGCTCATTACAGTGATGGATTCAACAGTTTACTTGCTTAGCAATTCTGTTGAAACAGACTATCTGCTCATCTTGCAATGTTACATTGTTCAGAGGTCAGAGCTTCTGGCATTTTGCCATCAACTGACGTGACTGCTTCTGTTTAGCCCTCATGTTAATCATTTTTAAAAAATCTTAGCTTTATTATGCTTTCCTTCTGTAGCACATTACACATTCTTTTAAATAGAAGAACCATGAGTTTTTAATTTCTTTACATAAAGAACCATGAGTTTTTAACTGCTCACAGTTGGCATCTGTGTCATTTTGGAGCTGTTCCATCCTGTTCCAGTCACTCTTTAAGCCATCATGACCTTCCCATTGTTTGCAAGGCCAATGACGATTGAGCTGAGGCTGGTGACACCGACTCACCTCTTCCTTTGGTGAGAATCAAGTGCCATCACTGGGATTTGTACATAGGTCTCTTGGGTAGCATTCTGCAGTCTAATACCAGAGCTAACAGGATGTTCACCTGCCTTGAACCTTTTCATCATGCCCATCACTTTTGTTTTATACACTTTACAATTTCCCAACCACTGACTTATCCATAGACAATTTTTGGCAAAATATTTTGAGAATAAAAATAAATCAAATACTCATTTAGTTTGTTATTTCAATTCCTTCTCAAAAGCTTAAATTAATTATACTGTGTATTTAATTAAGAGGCAATAACTTAAATCAACACCACCATCTGAAATTCAAAGCACACTTCTGTGCCCTGGAGAACTGAAATGACTTGACATGGAGTGCAGCATTATTACAGGCTTTCAGCGTGAAGAATGAACTCAGAAAAGTCCAAATTTGTACTCACCCGATTAATAAGCTGTTCTCCTGTCTCTGAAGCTGAGATAAGTTTGCAGAGAGCCTGGAGTGCAGCATGGGGCAACCCTATAACACAAGTAACAGTATTATAAGGGATATGGTACATAGCATACAGCATGTAAGTACCATTGTATATAAACATTAGTGACACATACATGTCCTATAAACACAAGGACATATCAAAACAACACAATACGGACACATATTAATGCACCAAATTGAATAATCTTAGACATTCAAAGCTTCCTAATGCAAGTATTTTAAACATTTCATGCTAGATATGCCACAATATTTTATGTCACATTAAGGCATTCATTTATTTGCAGTATAGAGGAAAAAAAACTATCCAGGAATAAAAATAACAGAGCCACAATGTCTTCAGGCTATTAATTGACTTTCCCTCAAACAAAACCAGGGTTTTGATCTCCAGTCTGAGTAGCAATTAACCTTCAAATGAACTCACTCTATGTTAAATTAATATTAATTAGACATCATAGCCTTAAAGGTACACATGCCTACACTTTAGCAGCAGAATAGGCACTGAATCTTCCTTGATACAATATTCCTATTCTTAAGAACACTAGTCATTGTGAAAACACAAGTAGCTCAGGAGGAGGTTTGCTTATATACAGTATATATCCAGCCATCACAGATAATGGAGTTTTAATGTACATAAGTACAGTCTATAAGCACAGTGAAATAAGCAGAGTGACATATACAGATACTCTCTATATAATTTGGGCAATATTTATATAGGCAGACCCATGGAGTGTGTATATCAAGGCTGGCTATCAAAGGCTGTGATCAACAGTTCCACAACTGCGCATAATGCAGAATAAGGCCAAACTTCCAGTTGTGAAACACAAGATCTCAAGAAATTCAGCATTCCTACCAGGAGAACGATGGCCAAAACCATTTAATATGGAAAAGCTGGGCTGATGCTGGTGCCGTCACTACAGAGAGCCACCATCTAATCAAGGACAAGGCTTGAAAACAATGCACTCTCCAAACTCCTCCTTGTGAATGGACCTGAAGCCGTTGTGAGATGACAGTTTGTCATTCATTTATCAGGCTCCTCTCCCACACTGCCGTCTAACACTACAGACTGACTGATTATGTTATATTTTCCTCTTTCTGTCATGGTATCGAATATCCTTCTGCATATGATGCATACATATAGTTTCTGTATCACTGTGTGTGTGTGTGTGTGTGTGTGTGTGTGTGTGTGTGTGTGTGTATTATTGTGGGCATATACATTAGCATGTTGGCCATAATCCTGCAGGACAACTGCTGGCATTTCCCTGCATACGTGCCAGCATGTTTGGGATTTCCTTGAATGTGTGTGCACAAACATGCACCTCTCCACCAAGGAATCTCTTACTGTTGCTGTGATGCCCCAACACTTGGAGAAATGAAACAACCCATGCCCACTTAGACTTGCTGCAGGATAAGCATCTCCATTCATCTGAAAGGGAGCAGAACTTCAAAAAGGTTAATTATTTTACGTTTAAAAAAAATTCAGATTATTTTTTTTTTTAAAATTGGTTATGTGTTAAGTGTATTGATATGCATTTTAAATTTTAAAACAACTTTTAAAAAATTAATTGAAAATTTTTAGATGGTTTCTGAATGTTTCTGCACATCAGAATCATTCAAGACTTTTGACAGCATTGACAGACAGCCAAGCCTTGCAGGAGGCCCTGCCACAGAACAGGCCTTATCCCTGTGCACAAATTCTGGCCGTAGGCACATGAAATTATGAACAACTACAAAAACTGTGTGACAAACAAAAGTTCAACATATTTCAAAATATGATGCACTGATGTAAAAAGACAGGGATATTACACCATATAACACATCATGTTTCATTGTGTTTATGGAGCAGCTGCATCCTCTTAAGGCCACAGGGTTTAATTTTTAGCTAACCAGAACCTTAGCACATCCAGATTTTAATTATTGCTTGGTTAAAAAACAGTGCAAATTAAAATATACTCATGGGTTGCAGGCTTTCTGTGAAAAACAATAGCAGTTGGAAATTATTTTGCATTATACAGTGGTTTAGTGCTTGTGTACTTAGATGATTTGTTTGTAAAATGAAATTAGCAAATCTTTCATGACACATGTTCCAGGAACTTGGATTATGTTGGCTGATAAAGAATATAGTGCTTTATGATGTAATGAAGGATAAGGGATCAGATTGTGCTCAATTTAGCCTGCCACCCACAAATTCAGTACTCCTCATGATTTTCCTGCCACATTTGCTTTTTGTGGCCCCTGTCGGATGAATTAGACTGAAAGCCTGGTTACCACAGTGGTCCCTTGAGGTGGAACGATCCATAATTGTGACTTCCTGTAGGCAGTGTTTCCTGAGGCCCCACTCCCAAACCGCCCGAGATTGAGAACTACCCCCAACCTCGATGCTGTCAAAGGATTTTGAATGGGTTTTAAAGTCTATGATAATCTGAGGAATTTAAAATGTCCTAATAAGTTAAAAAATATATAATTATTAAAACAAATTTAAAAAAGCAAAGTGGTGAGCACACATGGGCCAGAGAATATGGGTCAGAGGTGGAGAGAGTCAGCAGCTTCAAATTTCTGGGTGTTAACATCTTGGATGACCTGTCCTGGGCCCATCACATAGATGCAATCATGAAGAAGGCACGATAGCGCCTCTACTTTCTTAGAAGCTCAAGGAGATTTGGCATGTCACCATCTGCAGATGCACTGTTGAAAGTATCCTGACTGGTCGCATCACAGCCTGGTAAGGCAATTCCAATGCACGGGAACAAAAGAGGCTGCAGAGAGTTGTGCACACAGCCCAGTACATCAGAGGCACAGCCCTCCCCACCACTGACAGCACCTACAGGAAGTGCTGCCTCAAGAAGGTGTCATCTGTCATCAAGGATCCCCGCCTTCCAGGTCATGCCTTCTTCTTGCTGCTACTGTCAGGCAGGAAGTACAGAAGCTTGAAGTCCCACCCCACCAGGTTCAGGAACAGCTACTTTCCTATGACCATCAGGTTCTTGGACCTACCAGCACAACCCTAACCCCACCTCAGCAATGGAACACTATGGACCACCTCTCGCACTGTCATGGACTTGTCTTCAATTGTGTCTTTGTTTTTTGTTTCACGCTATGGTATAATTGCTTGTATAATTTATGTATAATTTGTATTCTCTATGTTGTCTGTACCTATGTGCCTGTGATGCTGCTGCAAGTTTTTCATCACATCTGTACCTCACCATACTTGTGCATATGATAATAAACTCAGCTTGATTTGGCTTGAATTGTGTGGGAGAGAGAAGGTGTTAGAGCAGCTATGAAGAGCAGGGTGAAGAAAAAGATGGAAAGGAAGTGCATGAACAGGAGGAAAGGTGGTCCTGGGGTTTGGCAGATGGCTAGGCAAGTTATGCTATGCAACCTTTTCAGAAAAAGTGGCTGCAGTGTCTGTGAACAGTGAGGAACTGATCCCACGCGAGTTCTTGGGTGATATGGGCAGATGTCATGCATTTGGGAGTGTGGTGCTCGGTGTGGCAACAATGGAAGTCAGATTCTGGGAATACTGATGGGACTGACAAGACCTTTGAACACTCTAGAGGGAATGGACTAGAGGATGGTAGCTGTTACATTATGATAGCTACAGATTCAGATGTCTGGATCCAAACCTCCACACATTCTCCACCTTTAACATGCTCCTTAAAACCTACCTTTTTAACTAAAATTAAAGCCACATCCTGGTTTTTCATGCTGTGGCTAGGCACCAATTTTTGGCTAATTGTTCTCTATTTGGAGCATTTTACTACTGCAATAACATCTCCATATAAACTAAAGTTGTTGCTGTAAAGGTAGGGCTTGCTATAATTAGGAAACCAAAGGCTGCAGCATAGCTGATGCTTTGTGAGTTCAGTAAAATATAGTCCAATAGTGCTTACCTGTCTCTGGCAGCATAACACACAGGCCACCCAATAAGAACCAACAGTACTGTAAGCTGGCCAGACAGGAGTTGGAGTTTTGAGCATGTGGAATTGGAGAGTGGTATTGAGCATAGAGCAGCAAAAGAACAACAATTTCTGGTAAGGTTGAGTGAAGTTCATGTTGATGTAGGAATAGCCGATGGAATGTTCCATGGAAAGTGTGCTGGCAACTTGGAGACAATTTCCAAGTTGACATGCAGTTCTATGCTATTGAAATATTCTTGAGGGACTAAGGTTGATTGGAAATAATAAGCTTTGGTCTATGCATGACCAAGCTATGGTCATCAGTGATTCACCAGAAGTTAGGGAAGTGGAGGAAGGGTTGTTGAGACATCTGAAGAAACAAAAAGGATAGGCTAACATCTGGGAGCTCTGAAAAAGAGGCATCTGAGGACAGGAATTCCAGAGACCGAGACCAGAGCAAAGAGCCCTGGGGATCTGGGAACAGTAGATGTTGATCACAAGGTGCTGGGATACTTCAAAGCAGTGATCAATTCCAACAAGCTACCAAGGAGAAAAGAAGCACTGGGGTGGGGGGGAGTGGTGTTGAATTTAAGGTTCTTATAACTGTCTCTGCAAGATGGGTAGTTGATTGAAAACAGCAGTGGCATGTCACATGGAAAAAATACAGGTTTTTTAAAAATAGGTTAAGTAAATGAATGTGGCTAAAAAAATAGTGGGTTCGAAATTCTAAAGCATATAGAAACACATTAAGATGACAGAGAGATACTCAAACCAGTTTCCTCTGGGGAGACAGAGAAGGAAATTTCCTCTGCAGATGAAATGCAGTCATATGCCGAGGTGATGCAAATCCTAAGTCTTTTGAGCTCTGCTATATACTGTATGTTGACTGTTAATTTCAGGAGCTGCATGAGAAGATCGAACATACACTTATGGTCTCCATGGTGCTGGGAGCTTGAAAAGTAGCCATTTCAATGGGGACCATTGTGTCAAGAAGTGGGCTTGAACTGAACAACTTTTCACGAGGACCAGTGGGATATGCAAAGAAGTGGGCACCCAGCGTCTCCCACTGATGTTAAGACATCCTGGTATCAGAGGTGACCGCCTGGGAGAAATATTAGTGCGGTTGAAATACTTCCACCTAACCTCACCCAAAAATTAAACTGGAAAGCTTCAACTCAAACATCAGAGATGTCTGGTCAATTAGAGAAGATTCCATGTTGGTCACCAGTGGAAAACTCCCTAACAGTGGTCAGTTAAGGACTGTCCCTTTAGCTCTGCTTGAGCTTGCTATCATCCTTCCATTAAAGCCCACTTTTCTAGACAAGGTCCATTGGTATTGGTATTGGTTTATTATTGTCACTTGTACCGAGGTACAGTGAAAAGCTTGTCTTACAAACCAATCATACAGGTCATTTCATTACACAGTGCAGTTGCACTGAGTTAGTACAGAGTGCATTGAAGTAGTACAGGTAAAAACAATAACAGTACAGAGTAAAGTGTCACAGCTACAGAGAAAGTGCAGTGCAATAAGGTGCAAGGTCACAACAAGATAGATCGTGAGGTCATAGTCCATCTCATTGTATAAGGGAACCGTTCAATAGTCTTATCACAGTGAGGTAGAAGCTGTCGTTAAGTCTGGTGGTACGTGCCCTCAGGCTCCTGTATCTTCTACCCGATGGAAGAGGAAAGAAGAGAGAATGTCCAGGGTGGGTGGGGTCTTTGATTATGCTGGCTGCTTCACCAAGACAACGAGAGGTAAAGACAGAGTGCTGTTTTTACACTCCAATATTGCACCAGTGATGCCAGTCACGCATTGCACACCGATTAATGTCACTGCTGCAGAACCAGTGACTTCCATTTGTACAGTCATCACACATACGGCAGCCAGGGATTTGAATTTTACTTTATGCGCTTGTGCACTGGTGGAAATGCTAATTGTATTTTGTGATCGATCTTGCATTTCCATTAAGTAGCGTGGAGCCTAAAAAGCAAGCACGATAAGATGGAATTTCGAGGCCATGAAGGTTAAGCATTGTGAAGGAGTGCAGCAGAACAATGTTGGAAGAATAGTGTTATACTTTCAGGAAATACAACATGACAGCATGTAGAAATGGATGGAAAAGAGCAAAATATGTATGAGAAAGATGTAGAAGCACAGTGACATTATAAACACTGCAATACATCTGAAGATGGCGGCATACAGAAACAGCCAAATGCAGAAACGGTGACAAATTACAGTGTAAGAAAACACAGCATCACATACATTAACACCGTGACATAGCAAAACAGCACATTAAACAATGATTCATAGAAATATGGCAAAAATAAAAAAAAGCAGCATGCAGAATATATACATAAACACAATAGGATAAACAAACAATGACCTTAGAAACAGAGCAACATGTACATAAAGATGTATAAGAACAGTCCGCTTGCTTTAATCATTCATCTTTTTGTTACATCAGCTTGCTTTCCCTCTCCCTTGGGGTATGGATGAGATACTTCTGTCTCTCACACTCTTATTTGGCTTTAAGAGTGATAGTTCGATCTCCAGACTATTCAATAACTGTCAGCCCTGCTGCACTGGCAAGACACAGCAGGCAAAACGAACAGCTCTAACATAAAATCTTATTTAGCCAGCTGATTTTTTTTGCACAAGTGTTGGAAATAAAAAGGTTAAAAAAGACAATTTCTCTAAAAGTTTTATGTATATATGTTAAATACAACGTGATTTTGCAGACATTCTCCAAGAGGCATTAATAATGAAGTTTTCTGTATTATTGACTGAGATCTCTGCACACATCTCATTATTACCTATACTGTGACCTCTAAGGAATCCTCCACTGATGTAAATTTAAAGCTGCATGTATTGTTTTCAAACTAAAGCACATTTTGAAAGCAAACGCAATGAGAGGAAGCGACTGTCAGGAATGTCGCAGCACAAGACAGCTCGATGCATTTATAAATGTATAATACCACTGGGAGCATAATAACTTCACCAACTATCACAAAGGTTCGGATTTATTTTAACATATTATAATTAAAATTAAGTAATTCCATCACAGAGCTCATTGGGAAATGTTATATACTAGATCAGTCACAACTGTATGCCATCCCACAGAGAGACTCCAGATCCCTTTATGCTACCTGCTGTTCCTCAATTAAGGTCTCTCTGCAAAACCTAACAATGTGGCTTTTTGATAATATTCAGATACAGTAATACAAGCATCAATGTTGCTTCTACGTCTGTTGAGTTTGCTGCAGTAATGAAAGCTTGACGTGACACCTTGCCATCAGTGACTAAAATTTTAGTACATAAGCTCCTCTGATGGGTCGGCTTAGTAAACTAGTACAGAGCTTAAGGTATAAATACTTGGAGGGCCTCAGCTTTGATCATTGGTTTTTACTAAGTTAACTTGATTTCACCAAGGATCTGAGAAGCATTACAATTTATCCAGGGCACTCTTGCATTAGTGAAGGAAAATAACATCCTATTCCTGGTACTTAGCTGGGTTCAGCTACAAAACGTACATGAATGGACACCATTGGTGACAAGAACAAGTTCCTGGTGAAACGTGAGCCCCTCTTCCCCAGTGATGAATTTATTGACTGGCCCTGAGCCTAAAGAATACCTGCTCGGGTAAGGTCCCATTTGGTGTCTACAGAGCAGCACTCCACCAATAACTTGATGACTTTCAGAAAGGTGGAGAGAAGAGGGATATTGGTGGAAAGAAAAGGAAAGGATAACTGTGCAAAGCTGACAGATTTTGCTTCCAGGTATAGCATAGAAAGGGATTTTTCTGAATTTGCCATTAATATCACCCCCTTACCTCAACAGCCTACCAACACAGGAATAATTTGCCCTGCAATCATGCACTATTACACACAAAAAACTGCATTTTGTCATAAAAGGGGAAGTAGTACAAAAATAAACCACCTTTTCACAGTAGCACTGTGAGATATTTGACTAATATCACTTCTGGTGTAAAAGCTGCATTTTGCAGACAGAAGTTAAGTGAGGAACAGTGATTAGCATAAAGGGAGTTGGAGTTTTTCTGTGGGGAATGGCACACATCCTTTTCACTTGGCTACAAATCAGAAACAAATTTTCTGCCATCAGGAGGAAGGTGGAGATAAAAGAATGATTTATGTCCTCTGACACCGATCAATCACTGGGAGGTTACCCTAAATGTCTTTCCAGTTGCTGTACCAGAGTTCATATTCAGCCCAGACCAACAGATGTAATTTTCCTTTCTTAAAATGAAGCTATTTTGGGGCAATATCCACCAATGCCTTATACAAATTCAACACAACATCCCAACTCCTGTACTCAATGCCCTGATTTATGAAGGCCAATGTGCCAAAAGCCTTTTTCACGACCCTATCTACCTGCGATGTCACTTTCAAGGAATTATAGATCTGTATTCCCAGGTCCCTTTGTTCTACCGCACACCTCGGTGCCCTACCATTCACTGTGTAAGTCTTACCCTGGTTTGTCCTCTCAAATTCCATCTGCCATTTTTCAGCCCATTTTCCCAGCTGGTCCAGATCACTTTGCAAACTTTGATAGCCTTCTTCGCTGTCCACTATGCCCCCAATCTTGGTGTCATCCGCAAATTTGCTGATCAAATTTACCACATTATCACTTAGATCACTAATATAGATGACAAACAACAACAGACCAAGCATCGATCCCTGCAGTACACCACTAGTCACAGGCCTCCAGTCAGACAGACAACCATCTACTGCCACTCTCTGACTTCTCCCACGAAGCCAACGATAAATTCAATTGACTACTTCATTCTGAATGCCAAGCAACTTAACCTTCTGGAGCAGCCTTCCATGTGGGACTTTGTCAAAGGCCTTGCTAAAGTCCATGTAGACAACATCCACTGCCTTCCCTTCAACATTCCTGGTAACCTCCTTGAAAAACTCTATTAGATTGGTTAGACATGACCTGTCACGCACAAAGCCATGTTGACTATCCCTAATCAGGCCCTGTCTATCCAAATACTTATATATCCTGTCCCTCAGAATACCTTCCAATAATTTACCCACAGCTGATATCAGGCTCTCCAGCCTATAATTTCCTGGCTTATTCTTAGAGCCTTTCTTAAACAATGGAACACACTAGCTATCTTCCAGTCCTCCGGCACCTCACCCGTGGCTAAGGATGTTTTAAATATCTCTGCCAGGGCCCCTGCAATTTCTGCACTAGCCTCCCACAAAGACCGAGGGGACACCTTGTCAGGCCCTGGGGATTTATCCACCCTAATTCACCTCAAGACAGCCAGCACCTCCTCTTCCGTAATCCAGATATGGTCCATGACCTCACTACTCTTTTTCCTCAGTTCTACAGACGTTGTGCTGTACTGTTGCTCTTTATCTTTCATTGTTTTAAAAAGCTAGATATTTGAAATGGAAACAGAAAATGTTAGAAATGCACAGATGAACTGCAGCTGAAACAAAGAGAAGGTCAACATTCAAGGTGAAAACCCAATGTAAAATGCTACTTTACCTAGGAGGGACTGGAGTGTGGTGCTGCACTGTTGAAGCCGATCTCCAGGATCAGAGACTGGAAAGAAGACAGCTGCAGGAAGCCCGCTGGCTGGAGGATCAAGCCGGAATCCTACTGCAGTGAGAAGCGACTGCCAACCTGGCACACCGCCCACTTTGTTCTCCACACTGTGCTGGGAAGTGTACATGGAATTCCGTTGACCATTCTGTATCCGCTGGAGTGACTTCTCCACCTAAGATAGTAAAATTATAATTGATTTTCCATTTCACAGATGAGTCCAGCCTGTTACTTATGGGCAGAAGAAAAGGCTGTCTGATACAAAACCCCTGGTTTGAAATTGTGCTGTGGAATAATATTTTATATCAAATGGGTCAATTACAATGCATTATGGTCCAGATGTCAGATGGTATTAAAATGGTATTAAAAGTTTGCACTGTAATATAACATGGTATAATTTCAATGCAGTATTATATTTTTAATCATTTGAAGCTTGTGGAGTAACATCCCACTGCCAACAGAATCAACTGGACATAAATGGGTGAAGCTGAAACTGAAGTGGGTAGACCGACAGGGAAATAATTTCCTTTGTCTACTCTGTATCAAAATGCAAATAACAAATTTCAGAATCAAGATTGACTTGTTTCCTCTCTGATTCTGTGGGTCCTGAGGTAGCTAATGAGGCCGATATGGAAACCATAGACTCTTCCACCAATGGGGCAGGAAGTGGCTGGCGGGGCAGGTGATTGGTTGGCGGGGCAGCGGAGTGGCTGACGGGCCAAGTGAGGGGCTGGGTTATTCGCTGTAATCAGGTTTGTTGTTTCAACTGTTTTAATAGAAATAGGGACTCTACCAACAGTTCACAGAAGATGAAAAACGAATTTACTTGAATAGAGTTTACTTGCAGTAGGATAACTGGATATTGTACAAATTATACTCAAGTGCAAAAAGTAATTTAAAATTAAGGTTTCCTCAGTTGTTCATTAAGCATGATTTCATAACTGTAAGCATTTTATATCAGCTTCAGGTCTAGGTAGAGTATAGCCATTTATTACAATCATGCTAACAATAATTAGAATGATTTAACAATCTATCAGTTCCAATTATGCTTCTCCATCTTACTGCAGTTCTACATAATTTCCTTCTTTTAAATACAACAACAACTTGTACTTGTAATGAAACAATTCCAGCTGATTTACAATTGTTTGAAGGACAGAAGAAACAGAAGCAAGACTAACTAGAGATGAAGGTCAAAGGCAAGGGCAAAATGTTTACAATTTATGTAAGTGACTTGGATGAGGGGACTGGATGTAAAGTGGCTAAATTTGCTGATGATACAAAGGCTGAAGCAAAGTAATTTGTGAAGAAGACACAAAGAATGCTACATAGGGATATAGATAGGTTGAGTGAATGAACAAAGATCTGGTAAATGGAACATAATATAGGAAATTATCCACTTTGGTAGGGAAAATAAAATATTATTTAAATGTGAAAGACTGCAGATCCATGAGATGCAAAGGGATCTGGGTGTTCTAGTACATGATTTGCAAAAGATAAAAGATAACATGTTATCATTTATTGCTTGGGAAATTGAATATAAAAGTAGGGAGGTTATGCTTCAATTATATCAGCCATTGGTGAGACCACAGTTTTAGACAATGTACTGTATTGGTCTCCTTGCTTAAGCAAGGATAGACATGTGTTGGAAGTGGTTCAGAGAGGTTTGTGGCTCATCCAGATGAGTTTCTGGTCAATGTTGATACCCCAGAATATTGATGATGGGGCACTTGGTGACAATGTCAAGGCTAGGCGGTTAGACTCTTTCTTGATAGTTACTGACTAGCACTTCTGTGGTGAAAATGTTACTTGCCTCTTATCATCCCATGCCCAAATCTTGCCTTTCTCACATTAAGAGTCCAGAACTATTTGCAGTACACCATTATGATGAAACAATATTCCTGATTTTTTTCAGGAAGCACGGTGTGATTCAGCTGGCCCATGGTCCAGATTCATCTTCCAATCAACAGGTCAGACCCTGACCACGGTTCCTGCATACTCAAGTGAACCCCTAAGTCTTTCAAAATCTCCACATCTTTCAGAATTGCTTCCTTGTTTCTAAGTTTGAAGTGTAGCATTTGTTATTTTTTTCACGTAAATGACTGCCTCATGTGGCAAAAGTTCCCTGGAATGGTTTGGAAAGATATGGTAGCATGCAAGTTTCAAGTAATGGTCATTTTTTACTTGCTGAGTTACAGATATCACTAAATAGTCAGTGTAGAGAAGACAGGTTTGCCTACTACCCTTGTGCACAGGAGATGCACAGGTTCTAGACTAGGTAGGTGAGGGCAAAGAACTTTAGGATTCTACTTCAGGTGCCCCTCTTGAGCTTACCCTCCTCATCTCAAACATAAAGGCCTTTACAAACCCAAAAGATATTCTCATTTTTCCACCTGTCATGGTGGTTTTCAAATATCATCAACAACCAAGAATAACAAACAAAGATATGGTTAGAAAAAAATGCAGAAAAACGCAGATGGACTCTTGATCTCACAATCTACCTCATTATGACTTTGCACCTTATTGTCTACCCGCACTACACTTTCTCTGTAGTTGTTACATTTTATTCTGCATTCTGTTATTGTTTTACCTTGATGTACTACCTGGATGCACTGTGTAATGAATTGAACAACATGCAAGACAAGTTTTTCACTGTATCTCAGTACATGTGACAAATAAACCAATTCCAACTCCAAGAAAAGATGGCCTAACCAGAAAAGCAACTAACATATGAAGCAGATGTTGCTACAAACATAAAATGAATAACTCAAAAGGACCTTGACTTAATGATTTTCTTTCAAGAAGAATTCTTGAACAGACAAGGTCCCACAATTACCAATCAGTCTAGAAACAGCGGGATGTACTTCAGCCCAAATTCAGTGAAAATCATTTTCTCACCGCATACAAGGCCCTTCAGCCCATTGAGTCTATGCCAGCTCTTGAAACAATCCCATCAATCCTATTCCCCTATTCATATTCCCTGCAACCCATTCTCACATGCCCATCAACTACCACTCATCTACACTAGCTATACTGTACAGTAACCAATTAACCAACTAGCCAGCAAATCCTTAGGATGTGAAAGGAAACCAGACCATACAGTTACAGGCAGAATGTACAAACTTCACCCAGACAACACTGTAAAGATCAGGATTGAACTTGGGTCAGTGGAGATGTGAGGCAGCATCACCAACTGCTGTTCCGCCATGCTGCCCATACGTCAAGCCCATTTAAATGAGGCTTTCACTTGTTTGCCCCAGAATTTAATTCTGTCTTTTGTATTCCAACATTGCAAAAATCTGTGTTTATGTTCCAAAGGCTCCAATGTTCTGGGTTATGGAATACAAACACATTTATTCTACAGTAAACCACATAAGGTGCTGTATTACTTCAGCATGAAAACAGGAGCTTGTTCAGTGGGATATGTGTGTGTGTAGCTGGGGACAAGTTCTTTGTGTGTTGATTTTGGCTGGGGATTTCCACCTTATTTCTGGTGTAACAATAGCATTAAGAGCCAGTTTGCGCTGTCCTTTTCAAAAAATATTCCACAAGAACTTCACTATGTGCAAAATTTCCTTGGAAAAATTGTAGCTGTTCCATGTTTGAATTCATGTCATAAATTTAGGTGCCTGAATCAGTACAACTGAGATTATTGGAGTTTAAAAGCTATTTCTTTGTGATACTTAAAAGCTTTTCTTATTGAGCTTTGTACTAAACTTAACCAAAGTGCTCTCACTCTCTAAACTGTTGTTTGTTTTCAGACTCTATCCACCCCACCTGTCTCACAAGGCTGAAGCTGCTGGAATGGTGCTCCAAATGGGTATACCACCGCTTCTCACGATAAGTGAAATATAACAGCAGGAACAAGGCACATTGAGAGTGAGGCAAGGTTGCTAGTTCTGGTTTGATATCTCCCTAGAGATTTTATGATGAAACATTTGATCACCTGGCACTCAAAGATGTGATGCTGCTCATATGACTTAATCACATGACATTCCATCTTGAGACATTTGCCTACAATTTGCATTTGTTAGAGAACATGTTGCTGCATTTACCTCCGTTGAGTGTCTTATTGTCATAAAACATCAAATAAAATGTTTTATAATGTGAAAAAATAACAAATTAGAAATTGAATAATAATTTTAAAAGAATGAAATGATTAAAAAAAAATTTAAGTGCTGCTTGATGATTCTACAATATCAACAGCAATATGAAAAAAAAGCACTGATGCATAAAAAATTGTCAGTCTGTGTTTGTGTTCTCTCCATGCTGTGCTCTCTCTCCCGGTTGTGTCCTTCCCCTTTATTCCCCAGCTTATGTAAATCTCTTAATGTTGCGCTCTCTCACTCAATCACACACACACACCATCCACCCTCCTTCATTCTCCCAGTTTGTGCTGTTTACTTTCTCTTCCTTAAGCAGCTGTCCCAGAATTCGAGTGTTTCTCTGTGATTTTCTTTGGTCCCAATACCATCATCCACAACCAGTAACAAAGACATGTGTTCCAACTTCTGAGCTGGAGCAGCAGTAATTCTGGGATTGCACAGACACAAATCATACACATAAAAACCTCTCCTAAACTTCTCCCCAGGTGACCTTCAGCAGCAGTACCAGTCACCCACTCAAGTCAATTCTCTTTATTGGCAGGATTGGGAACCTTCGAGTGAGTTGCTTTGGCAGGAAACAGCATTTTAGACTCAGATGATTATTAGTGGCCCAGCATTCGGGCTTATTTTACGTTGGACTTTACGTCCCATCCCAGGCAAATGAGTTTCAGAGGAAATTAGGGCACATTATGGTCAGTGAACTAGGCGTAGAAATGGGATCAAGGAAATTGCAAGCCTTAGTTATCTCTTTATATGATCACCATAGGTTTAGAAACCATTACACCCATGTATCCCTTGCTGATCATCAACAGTTAACACTTTAGAGTCATACAGTATACAGCACAGAAACAGGCCCTTCGTCCCACCACATCTATGCCAACCATGACGTCCATCTATACTAATCCTACTTGACGGCATGAATTGCATATTCCTCTATGCCCTGCTTGTTGAAGTACCTGTCCAGATACCTCGTAATTGTTTCTGTTCCTATCTCCACCACATCTGGCAGTTTATTCCAGATACCAACCACCCTTTGTGTGAAAAAGCACAGTGTGCTTTGGCTAATTTCAGTTGCATTTTTCAAGGTGACTGTGGAATTTATGTTCATAAGTTGGATATTTTGCTTCTTTTGTTTGAACAGATATAACTGTATATTTTGTGGCTTCTCAGCATGGACAATATTTTCACCAGCAGCAATATTTTAATTTCACAGAAATCCCTCCTTTCTCTCTGCTCCCACCCCTGAATTGCCCCCATACATAAGGGTATTTTACAAATTATTCAACATACCAAGTGCAGCAGAACACGCAAAGCGTCTCGGGCACGATCAGGATGCTGAAGGATTTCAGACAGAGCCTGACCAATAAGAGATGAGGGACTGTTCAATTTAACGTCATTTCCAATCAACGTGAATCCTGCAAAAGAAGAACAGTTTTTAAACAGACTTAATAAATAACTATCAATACTCAAAAGCTTTATGTAAGTATGGACTGGCATTAGTAACCAGGCTGCAAGGAAAATAAGTGGCAAATCAGTGCATACAGTGATTGTGTCATACAGGACAACTCTAAACCATGAATGACCAATGGCTGAAACCCAGAATAATTTATAATAACTACAATCCCTGTAATCTTAAAATAAGCTTCACCAGTAATTTCTGTATGACAGTGACTATGCCACAACTGCAATCACCACATAAAACAGTAATCTTTGTGTTAATACCCTTGCTTCAAGAATCTATGCAGTGACCGTAATCTGTTGTTACATTCCCTATACAACACAAGTTGAATGCAATCTCTGTATCAAAATAACTATACTCCCTTTATATCATGATGCAGTGGCAGGTGTGGCAGCCATGGCTATATGGTAGCACCATCTCACCTCTGAGAGAAAACATTATTCAAGCTCGATTTCAGAGGCTTGACTGCAATTCTAGATTGACACGCCAGGGCAGTGCTGATGGAGTGTCGCACTGTCAGCACTGTTGCCTTTTGGATGATTGTTAAAGTAAGCCACCACCTACACTCTCAGATAAACACGAAAGGTTCCTTGCAGAGAAGAGCAGGGGAGCTATCTCCTGGGTCCTAGACAACTGTTAGCACTCAATCAACAGCACTAAAACAGATTGTCTCGTCATTATCAGATTATATTTTTGCAGGAACTCACTGTGCTGAAACTGTTGTGCTTTCTACAACAGTGCATACTTGATATTTAATTGCCTCCAAACCAATTTGTATGCCTTAAAGTTGTAAAAGGCACCATGTAAACACATGTCATTCTTTTTTTTAAAAGAGGGCATGTAATGCCTAACTACTGAATTATGGATAATGAGTGCATATTGTCCTGGAATTTTACCCACAATTACATTCTTTGCAGGAGGAACTATGTGAGCTGGGTGTGGGGTGATGAGAGTATTTTGAGATTAGGTGCATGGGAGTACAGCATTTCCAAACATGCTGTATTTTTTTTTGTCCATGTTAGATCAGGAAGAATCAATCTCATCATGTATGTGGAGAGAGTGAGAGATGTTCGATTACCTACAAGCTGGATCATGCTATCTACAGAGGGATGGGGTGTGATAGCTGAATTCAGGCTGTGAAGGGGAAATCTGTTACTACATGGATGATGGGTAGGGTGGAGATCCCCATTGTTCCTGGGACGAGGAAGACCGTGTTGGATGGGTGGGGGAGCAGGAAGATGATAGGGTGGGGTAAGGGACAAAGGCTTACTGGGAAACTTTCTGTCAGGAGGAAACATCCCTGATCTTCCTGTTCCAGAAGCAGGACTGTAAAGGGAATCATCTTGTCCATTTTCCACCCTCCTCTCACCCGTCCTGTTTCCTGAATCCCAGATATTATGATTTCAACCAATAGAAGTTAAAAAAAATGGAATGACCGTTATAATGAAGACAGGCAACTTCATTACATAACTTAAAAAAATCTACCAGTGTCCTATGAATGACATGATTGCACGCCCTTTGACTTTCTTATGTTAGAGCTGGAACTGGGTGGGTTCAAGACCGGTAGTTTTTAAGGATTTTCAAAAAATTTTTCTTTCTGTTTTAATCCTAAATCTGCACTTTATTTTACTCAATTTTGAGGGCAACTTAGGTTTGGATCACCAAGTAAACCCAGATCAATGATTGTGGGCAAACTGAAAACTTTCAGCACGAGCGATTATTATTGTTTTTTGCATGAGATGCAAGCAAGGGTGAAACTGGCTTCAATGATACTCTGAAACATGGCGGAGCAGCAGCTTCAATTAAGCTCAAAGTTAATTAAAAGGAAAATGAGTAATGGTGCAAAAGTAACTACCAATTCATATTATTGCTATTAATATACTTCACCACCATTCTCTTGATTGACCTTGCACTTTATTGTCTACCTGCACTGCACTTTCTCTGTAGCTGTGACACTTTACTCTGCATTCTGTATTGTTTTACCTTGTACTACCTCGACTCACTGTGTAATGAATTGATCTGTACGAACGGTATGCAAGACAAGTTTTTCACTGTACCTCGGTACATGTGACAATAATAAACCAATTCCAATTCTTCTAAGGCACTTCCTGCTTGCCCATTACCTCCAACAGAGTATCCACCACTTCTGATGGGGATCGGGATTGTTGGTTTCATGTCCCTTTCCCCACCATTAATCAGTTTGATTTTCCAGCAACAAAATGACCTGATGTACATTTCCTATTGTCCCTGATCAGTGGAATCTCAATCATCTTTCAGTGGTGGGCACATTTTCCCCCACCCCCAAGCTGGTAATAGAAAATGATGGGTAATCAAGGCTCCACTGGGACAAGGAGCACACTAATCAGTTGCCCATGAGGAGCAGTGAGACCTCATTTCCATCACTCTCCTTACTAGCTGATTCTTTTCAATCTCAGTGAAGGATTTGAAAAGAAAATAGTTCATAAAGAGACCAATTTCCTCCAGTACACTGGAGATCATTATTCAATTCCTTTCTTCAATTGCTCCCTACTGTAATGTCTGAGGAATTCCCTGATTCGTTATAAAAAATACAAGAAGTTGAACAATGGGAATGGGGATTTACTTATACTGTCCACCTGACTGCATTTGGTGATCTCAACAAATTCTGCATTTAATATAATCACCTAAGATTTAATTGTAGATCTGCGGCTAGAAATTAATCCACAAAAGCTGGCAATGCTTTGTAGAAAATCAGCTTAACCTGGTGCAGAACAATATTATGCCCATTTCTGGCTGCCTTAGTGCCCACCTGAAAATTCCACTCCAGACCTCTTGGCGGGGTTTCCAACCTCCCAAGGCAACATTATTTTTGAGCATAAGACTCCCCCAAATGATGTTAGTATTGATGCATCACACAAACAAAATCTCCAGTGAGACTGTCAACCTTACCTCTGAAAAGTTACAGTTCTTATTTACTCACCAAACAACCTGATTTTACTAACCGTTTCCCCTCCCGAGCTATTTAAAGGGCCAACACTCAAACAGCAGTCTTTATCCTCATTGAGACTTTTGATGTTCTACACCTCAAATAAAGGCTAACACATTTCCCTTAACTTCTTAGTTCATGGAGGTCGAGATCACGGTCAGTCTCTTCCACGCCTCACAATCACTGCAGGCTGCTTCCTCTGATCTCTGATATAGCACAGAGTTTTGGTATTGGTATTGGTATTGGTTTATTATTGCCACTTGTACCAAGTTACAGTGAAAAACTTGTCTTGCATACTGATCGTACAGGTCAATTCATTACACGGTGCAGTTACATTAAGTTAGTACAGAGTGCATTGAGGTAGTACAGGTACATAGAATTTAAGTTTAAAAGTGTAGAACGATTATAGTAAGGGTAATGAGTAGATCTGTAGAGAGCAGCTTGCAATGAGTCCCCACGCTCCAGTTTGCCGCTCACGCTACACGAGTACGATCATCTGAACTCCACACTCAAGAAGAAGAAACTTCATCCATTTATCTTTCAACCTAAAGCAGCAGGCAAAGGGAGAACAGGCACTCACCTACAGTATAAGCTTCCCCAAATGTTAGACGTTCATTGACAATGCTCATATCCTTTGAGACCTCCCAGGTAACTGCGCACTATGGCTGCCCGACTATAGTCAGTCCTATGTGCTACCCCACCCCTCCACCCCACTCCACACAAAGAATCACCCAGTCCAGGTCCCTCTCCTATCCCTAATTCTAACCCCTATTCATTCAGTCGCAACTCACCCTCTGGTTGATGGGCCAGTGGTGTGTCTCTTTAAGAGCTGGCTGCAAAGGATGCATGTGTTGGGCCACATGCTTAAACAGCGAGAACCTGCAGCACGTCAACAGGGAATGCTACACAGAGACTGACGTTGTCAGTGCAGCATTTCACAGGCAAACCCAACAACATCATTCTGTCAGCCTCACAACTGACGTTGTAAATCAAAAATGCTGGAAATCTAAAATAAAAACAAAAAGTGCTGGAAACACTCAGCAAGTTATGCAGTATCTGTGAAAAGAGGTACAATGTCAATGTTTCAGGTTAAAGACCCTTCATCAATTCTGACCACAGAGTCTTCAACCTGAAATGTTAACTCTATTTCTCTTTCCACATATACAGCCTGATTTACTAAGTTTCTCCAGCATTTTCTGTTTCTATTTCACAATTGAAGTTCTCAGTCTTTATATAAGCTTCACAAACAACACTGAGTTGACTCACACCAAAATAAAAGGCATGGAACAACTTCTAAGCCCTATCTTTTAGACTCCCGTTCTCACAGATCCTTTCAATCTTCACTGCTGTAAAGCTTGATAGATTTGAACAAACCTGCCCAGTTTGAAGGATGCGCAAATTGCTTGCTGCTCTGGACAATCTTCATGGCTTCTCCAAGTGCCGCGCTAGATTTCATTCCATTGAGCAGAGAGGAGTAGAAGGTGTGCACAAACATCTTGGATGCAGCCACAGGCACGGGCCAAAGGGAGACCAAAACACACTGTGCTCCTGCAGCTAGAAAAGCTCGTGTCAGGCCAATAATACCATCTGCTGTTACTTTATTGTTAGATTCCTGGTAGGAACCAAGAACTACAAGCTTAACGGGGAGATGCAAATCCAATATGTCAGCAGCTGTCAATAAGAACTCTTGCAGGGGAGGACTGTCAGTTATGCTCTCCACGTCACTTGCATCATCTGGCATCCTCAGCGATTCTGGAATGGTGTAACTGTTTCCCAAAGAACTCTTCCCACTAATGGAGCTTCCTTCATTATTTGGTGTAAGGACCAAGGCAGCAAGTTTCCAGGAGATGTGGGTTGCAAAGTGGATGCACTCTGCCTGACTGAGCATGCTCATCACTCTCTCCTTGGTCGCAGCACTGTTAACCAGGGGCTGGCAGCCAAGCAGCTCTGAAACCATGTAGGCCTCTTCTTCAGCCGTAGGCATTGGTCCCCAGAGCCACCGGTCCATAACCGCTGACGGGAGTTTGGGATTACCTATCACAGCTGCCATTGAGGTAGAGGAGCTGCACATAGAGGTGTTCTTCCGAAGATGCGACTGTACAAAACAAAATACAGATGTATATTTTTAGTTTAAATGTTTCATGAAGAAGGCAGAAAAAATATCAACATTTAAAGATGTGTACACAAAATGGCAATCGCATAATGGTGCTTCTTCCATTGTGAAAAATCATAACAACTACTTCCATTTAGCATTACCCTGGAAATCTGATCAAGAACTTCCGGGTGCACAATCTCCTTGCTCTGCTAATGCTACTTTCTCATCAGGAGCCCGCAGTCTATGTACAGTGCTCCTTTTGGTGCAGTGCAGGAGAACTTGAGCTAAGTTGGCCTGGCACATTCCAGCACAACATGATTCTCCCAATACAGAGCTAGACTACACATTTGTCAGGCATGTGAATTACTTGCCCTTATATATCAGGCACCCCGACTATCCCCAAGCAAGGTACCAACCTCCCCACCACATTCCCATCTTTGTTTTATCCCAAAGACCCAGGCCCCAAGCCCTTGATCTGCTGCCTTCGTGATACCCCCTTCTTCTGAAATTTCCATTCTGATTTGTCCACCATCCCTCCTTCTGAAAGGTTGGTCCTGATCCATTCTACCACCCCATCTCTGACCTTCCCAATTCACTCTCCTCCCACCGCCTTCCCAACTGCAGAGTTCCAATGCCAACACCACCCCTTCACCACACTGCCCCACCTCCGAACCACCACCAGCACTCTACCTCTCCCACCATCATTACAGCACAAGCCGACCCGAAACCTGCCTCCAAAAGGACCAACAGGGAGCACATTTTCAATTACAAAAAGGTCGTTAGTGCCAATCTAGCATACAATTTAGGATGGATTAGAACTTCTAGGCAATTGTCAGCAGGAATGTGCTTGCCTTATTTATTTTCCCCTCCTTACATACTGACTTTTTCAGTCTAATTTTTCTTCAATTCACATGTTCTTAAGGCATCTTCTGTAGCCAAGAAGGGTTGGACCTTCACCAACACATTAGTGCAAGCACTATAAACTATGCAAGAGAAATTGAAGGTAAACATTACTTATGCTCCACAATATGGTCTCAGATTTTCCACATGAAAAGTGTAAACTTGGTCAGGTTAGAACAGAATTATAACGTTAATGGAGAAAACCAAAAGGGAGAGAGAAATATCATACTGAGAGGCAAAGAGGAGGTAGATCAAAATTAACAAGAGGCAGAAATAAGAGTGAACTGTCACATCCTATGGGATCCACAGTCAAGGTGAGAAATGGACATGCTCTAGAGAATAAAACCCAGGCGGTCAATCCAAGGATTGATGTAGATGTACGAGGATGATGAATCTGCCAAGGTTGAGACTGTACTCCTGTCCTTCGTGGGAATTCAGATCTACAGTCAAAGTCAATGCTGGGGAACAGAGTGCAAGCAGTGTCATTATAGAAATGCAAAACATGATACAGGAATACAAACAAGATCTACTGACAGGGATGTGGTGCAAGTTAGATAACTTGCCATAAAGGGGGGAAGAGGTAAAGGAAATCATTCAGGATCGGTACTAGGATTCAAGGAGGTGGGTGCAAAAGAGAATGTTTGCCACAGCAAAGAAGTCCTGCGCTATCATTAAGCTGAAGATAATATTGGCTTGAAAGAATTAAATGAAAACAGGAATTTTTAGATAAAGCAGTTGACAAGAATCCAATGGCATGAAACCTGTACGTAAGTAGCTGGCTTAGAGTACATCTCACTACCCAATGCTTACACAACGAATTTTATTGAAACCTCTCACACATGAAGGGAGGCACAGTTGAGAGTTCTGATGAATTCCTACCCTGGGGCTTGCTTGAAGGGCCCGGATTGAGGGAACAGCAATGATACTGAAACGTTCATAGAGGTACTCATTAGAGGAGCTTCCTTTCAGTAGAGCGAAGGGAATGAGATAGAGTTCCCCTTCCAGGACTAACACGAGTTGACGATGTCGGCCAACAGGTCCACTGGAGTGCATTAATCCCTAAAGAATCAATTAAAAAATATTGTTATTTATATAAAATAACAATCGTCCTTGTCTTTCACTCAGTTACAGTGGTGAAATTAAACATTCACAATATCTCCCAGTTGTATTAATCAAGGTGAACAGTCACTTCCTCCTTCCTTGTCCACTGTACTATTACCTGGGGCTCCTTACGAGCAGGAGAGCAATGAACTGGCAAATATCTGCAACACTGCCACCCACCCTCCTCCACAACTGAACAGCTAAAGCTCAAAACCAACATTATGGATGAGTTGCTTTGTCTCAGAAGATGCAAGTGCCATGGTAGTTTTATAGTTACTGTATCATTCACTGGATTTCAAGTAAAAACATAAAATGCCAATCCCTTCTTGTGGTACAGCACGCACCCCAAAATAACGATGTGCAAGACAAAGGGAGAATGGTGAAGAATAAGAAGCCCAGAATCCAGGTATGCTTTCACCCATGTTGGGTTTAAGTGTTCCATTGTAAATCTTCAGTATATTCAGAATTGCAGCATCTGCAGCTTTTTGTTTTAGTGCTATACATCAGATTATTTTCCCCACTGTCTTGATGCCAAGGCACTCAAATAATTAAAGGATAACAGGATAGATGAGTACTTCAACAATTTCAAATACAATCCACAACAGAAGGTTCTGAATTTTTCTAAGCTTCATTTGTCTAGTTAGCTGGTCATTGTACTGCCATAAATTTAAGCTAATTGTAACAGTTTGACATATTTACAGCCACAGTTATTACATGAAGCCATTATATTGTATCAACACCTTGAGAGAATAGAAGAATGCTTGAAAAAATGTGGCAGATGTTTTTTTGCATGTAATGATCTTTATGGTGTGCAAAATCCTTGCATTTATTTTTTGTTGTTAATTTATCATAATAATTTCAAAAATACAAGAACAACATTACTGCCATAATAATACAGTAAATAGTTGCCTTGTTTTCCTCTGCAAACCCCCACCACAAAGGAGGATCCTGAATACCCCCACACATCATATTGGTGTGCTCATTACAGAGTGTGACACAGGGTCAGCAGCCTTGACAAATACGAGCCCTGGGAGCCCAGCTTCTTGTACGACTCTTCTCCGTTTTGACATATTGTTTACAAGTACCAGCAATTATTCTGGAGGGCTTCTCTCTGCCAACTGCCCACAGATGCCAGACCCGTATGTTGTGCTGCTAAATATACCATTGTGGGCAGTCTCAAGTCCCTTTGCAGGCATGGAGGTGACAAGCAGCAGCACCTTACTGCAGGGCATGCCGTCTTCCAGAAACCAGCTAGCATAATTTCAGCCTACTTTCTCTGCCAGCAGCAAGAGCCATCAACAGCATAATGGTGTTTAATCCCTAAAACACACTGACATGTGCCTGGTAGATTTCCATGTGCTTTAGATGTCCCCAGAGTTCCACATTTTCAATGATACTTTAATGCTTATAACCCATAAATAAAATGATACAGGCAATTTCCATTTATATGCTGCTTCAGATCACGTGACTTCATCACACTGAGAGACACTCTGATGCACTCAATAACCATTACAGAATTAAATAAACAACATTATCATCTTTCCCACAGCTATTATACACTTAACTACCCACAAATATTGAGGATACAGCAATTGCTTTAGGACCTCGGTTTTTCCTTTTTGCAAAACAATATCTAAAAGTGGGCAGTAGATTTATTGTATGGGTACACAGCGCCCCGAGTTCATTTGGAGACTGATATTGACTTGCAGCACCTCTGTGAGCAGTAAGAGGCTTCCAACACATTGTAATCAACCAATGGAGTTAACCTTTTATGCCATACATCTTTTAAAAACTGTTCATTATATAATTGCTGGCCTCGCAAACATCTGCAAAGATGCACCTGTGAAGATAATAACGATGTTGACCAGAAACCATAGAGTGAGGCAATGCTTGTGAAAGAATGGCAGTGACGTAGCCTGATTAGTAATACTGGATGTTTCAATTCAATAAGGATGAATTAAGGGAATTAAGAGTGATGAGGAAAATCTTTTATCCAACGTGACTGGAATCTGGAAGGCACTGCCTGCAGATATGGAGATTCCATTGTGGGGGGAATTGGACAAATATATGGTGGAGAAAAGTGTGTAAGGTTATGAAGAAAGGGTAGGCTGACGGGTGGAACTAGACTGTTACTCTGATGGAGAGCCAGCATGGATATGGTAGCCCAAATAGCCTCCTAACTGTGCTACAACCACTCTATATCTCCATAATAATTAAGAAACTCAAGTCTTCACACTCCTGGACTGCAGTCACAGCCTCCCCCCACACAAGGATTCCTGCTAAACATGCTACAAACTGCATGGTGATGTCACTAGGCACCCCTTTCTTGTCTTGCCCCTAGATTCTCTGTTGGCCAATCGGAACAAATTGGTTTCCCCTACTGAAATCACTCAGGACAGCCAAGATACAGAAAATCCCACAAAAGACAGGACTGTTTATTAGCCCCACTCCAAAACATCAGCCATAATCTAGACTGAGGTAGCACTGAACTGTTGGAGGGCCACCTTTAAATGGAGTGCAAACACGAGGTGAAAGTAAAAGACACCATGGATTACGGCACAGCTTTGTGGGCCGAAGGGCCTGAATTGTGCTGTAATTGTTCTATGTTCTACTTCCAAGAAATGCAATGGAGTTTCCATTGGTGCTCTGGTCCAACATCACTAAATATCGTTTCCTGTCATTTCTTAGACGTCTGTTTGTGAGAGCTTGCAGCAAACAAATAAGCTGCAGTGTTTCCTACATAGCGACTAATCTTCAAAGTAGTCATTCAGCTATAAAGCACTCTGACACATGCTGATGTTTGAAAGGCAGTACAGAAAAGCACCTTTTTTTACTGTAACAGGTGCTGTCTTTCAGTTGAAACATTTAAACAATGTACCAGCTATGAGTCAGGTGGATGCAAAAAATACTGCAGAGCTATTCAAAGAACACCTCAGAGCAGTACTGCCTAAATTTCCTCCAGTAACTAAATTTCCCCCAGAAAAGATGAATAGATCATTCTTTTTACTGTTTGTGGGACCTGCTTTGCACTAATTAGTTGATGTGTCTGTCCAGTGGCTGCTAAATTCTTTTGAAATACCTTGAAAATGCAGGAAGCACTATAAAGCACCAGTTCTTTCAGTACCTCCATATACATGGCATTGAAAAGTGGCACTCAGACTAGATCAGTAATACCTTTAATGACATCAGTCCTTCAACATGTAAAATCACCCACAGCATCCACAGTGAAGATCTCAAGTTGCAGTTATGAACATCTGTTATTTTTGCTTCAAAATGCAAGATGCAACCATGGCTATTGTCTGTGATCACAACAACACATGATTTCTCACTGTTCCCTATCATTCAAATGAGTGAATATCCACTGTTGGTATTCATCCCAATTGCACGGCTAGAATATTATTCAAGAACAAGTGCCTCCTCAAAAAGCAACAATCCTGTGGTAACTCTGTGAAAGGAAACCCCTTCAGAACCAAAAAAGCAGAACTTGGTTCCAGATATCAGGGGTGGATTCACTATGTCCTCTGCAGCTTACTTCATGTCTTGGAACTAGTTATAATTACCACTCCTTATCCAAGTTTTTGTAACTTCCAGTGTACCTACTACCACCTAGTAATCTTCAACAGACATTTCAAACAGACATATTTTACAAAGTATTTGCATCCTGTTCAATGTGATTGCCTTCAGTTCCTGCTCTCTAGGAAACGTGTCTTAACATTTTATGATGCTATCTGTCCATATTCCGTCTGGGAATTAGATGACAGGAAAGGTCTAGGTATCACAACAGAAGTGAGTGATTCTGTCTCTGAGTACGGCCATAATGGTCATTGGGATATTTCTACTGGATGAGGAGCAATTGGCAGTTCAACAGAGCCCAGCGTACGCACAACTTGCTAATACCTCAGGCTCTGGAATGATAAGAATAAAAGCAAATATATGGGGGAATTGACCTTCCGGTAAGGCTGTAACTCTTCCATCCAATCAACATAAAATGCACATGCTTAACAAGCCATTTAAGTAAACAGAAATTACTGATGATAAGGCTAGAATAAGACTGGTGAAAACCACACAACTTATCTCAGCTGATTTGAGAAAGAAGCAATTGTATAATTCAAGTCAGAAAGTCATCTAAGCAAGCCTTATGAACTCAAAAGGAATGTGACCATTCAGATCAAACCTTCCACATTCCCGTTGTTTTTTCAAGCAGTGAGCTTCGAGTTAATGGACTTCCCCACACATTCAAAACTCTTTATAATTCTCCAGTTATTTGACCTTGCGATCAGTTGACTTCAAGCACATGGTAAAATATTCGGATGTTATCAAAGCCACAAAATCATTTAAACTCAAGGAAATATTTCAGTAATTAGGGGGAAAATTCCTTCTCATCATCCACCATGCCCCTAAAGACAGACAGCTGGTGATCAATTGTCTTCATTTTTCTTCACTTTAATCAGTTCTTGATATGCCTGGTGTCCTTGTTCGGCATTTGTCCTCATTTAAATATTCCTGCAGATGTCTCAATCATCAGTAAATTAGAAGACAGGCAAGACACTTGCCGGTCCTCTTAATATCAGCGACAGGCATCTTCCTATTTTTAATACAACCAGACTCATTTGCATTGGAAGTAAGCCATGTCCTATATTCAAACAACTCAATCTGTTTGTATTAATTATAAAGGCAAATTTAAAACCAATATGCTCGACTGAGTCAAATTAGTGCATCATTTTGTTAATCGCTCTCATATAAGATGCAGCTTTTCTTGTCTCCTCAAGGAAGAGTAATTTAACTTGCAAATTTCTCACTCGAAAATAAAAGTTAATTCTATCATGGCCTCTCATGCATGATATTGCTCAAGCTTGGTTGCATTTCTTCAGGTGACGCCTGGGACTCATCTGTTTTCATTTACTAATAGCACAGCTGGAGATGACACTTTTGAGATTAAGGGCCCACAAAGCACAAAAATGTATCACTCAATAATTATATATATTCATTATTGAGCTTTATAAAGGAGTTATTATTATCCACAAACTAAAATACAGTTGGAAAATAGAGCTGAATTTCGCTAACATGGGAATACTATCTAATATTTTGTCATCAGTATTGAATATTTTTAAGGACTACGTATAACAACTAACCTGCTGAAGTATACATCACTTAAAAATATACTTCATTTCCACATCTTAACTTCCAATTCCTTAATCATTCCTCTGTAATTGTCTGTCAAATCCATTCACATGAATGTACATGCATCTTAAAAGAAGTTCCTTTTTTTAAACAAAAGAGCTAACATTAAATGCTTTAAAAAAACAGAGCTATCTACTTGTTTAAGTATCATTACTTTGATGTAGTCCATCATCTGATGGCTCATAGACTCTGTGGTTACTGTCTGGAAGGCTGCTTCTGCCTTTAAACCAGTTCAGGCAGTGAAGCTGCATACCAACAAACTCACAAGCTAGTTACTGTCAGCCTCATGAGTAACACCAAACTGAGAATAAAATATTGTTGGGAGTTGTTACAAGGAAATATTACACTCCAGGGTTTACTGAAGTAGAGCCTGTGTGGTTTATTTTCATTATCTGAACCAAGCACATCACAGCTGTGTAAACATTTCCAACCCTGTTTGTCTGTATTTTCTCAATTATTTTATCTCTTCCTTTCCTGTCTGAAATTCTGCCCGCGCAGTAAAACCTCATTCACATACAGCAGACCTGCTTCCAGCTCTCACCAATTCTGCATTATAACTAGAAGTGTGGGGACATTTCTGTGATGATATTTTCTCAGACCCAGAGAGGAAGGTAATCATTCCCTGAACACTGTCCCCAAGGTAGCCCAACTGAGATTGAAAGGTCACTATTTAAGGAATGGCAAGCCAGCTACGTGCTGATACATGTAACTCAGTGAAGTAAAGGAGAATGAAAATGGGGCTTTGTAGGTAAGAGTGGGTGAACTGCATCACAATTTTACAGCTGCTGAAGTTAAAATTTACTCTTCTAAACTCCAAGACAGTACACAAATATATATCACCCAAACACTGCTTGCTTTTACAATATATAATTTATGATTGACATATTATGTCCTTCTCATCTGAATTTTAAAGTCAGAGTTCACATTCTCCATTTCCATTGTTAAATGCCATAATCATCATTCAGGAATTTTCTGAGGTGTCAGGTCACATGATAAAGGTTTTTATTTATTACAGTGTCATACTAGATCAGTTAACTTGGAAACAGCCTCTGCTATGAATATTTTACTCCATGCCATCAGGTTAAAACATTCTGCTACATGATGCAACAGGGTAGATTTTCATCCTCACCCTCCTGCACGGTAATGAGGCAGCTTGTTATCAGCTATCCGTTATCGAGCCTGTATAATATTCATTTCATTAAAATGAAGATGCAAGCCTAATCAAAGTGGCATTCATATTAAAGTAGTTGGAGCCACAACATTTGTGTTTAAATATAATGAAAAATTGAAAATACATATTGCAAAATATCATCAAAATTTTATCCATAGAATTATCCATGTCTTTTAACCTTTTAAGGAAGACTTTTTCTTCAAGGCTGTGGACTTGCACAGCAGTCTATGCTCAATATGTTAGACACAGTGAAAGCCCGGGGTATTAATGGAATTAACATGTACCATCCTTCAGAATCATTATTGAATCTACTTTCAGCACTACTTCCGTCACTGCAATCCAGGTCATCATAACTTGTTGCTTCAAAACAATTCTCACCTCTCTGGTGGGGGCTTTGCCAATTACCTTGTACCTGTATTCTCGACTTACTGCTCACTCTGCCACTAGAAACAGTTCCTGCTTATTTACTCCTTCTTAATTTGGAATAACACTGTCAAATCACACCTTAATCTTTTCTGCTCTGAGGAGAATAATCCCGACCTCTGTGCACACTTCACGTAGCTGAAGTCCCCAGTATCATTCTATCATCCTCTGCAAGGTCTCGGCATACTGTCTAAGGCATGATGCCCAGAAACATTGAATAAAAAGTTGTCAAGAAATTATAGTAAACCATCATAAACTACCATTGGGTCCATTGGCAAGCTGACTTACTGACTGGCATTAAAAAAACAGCAGGGTAAATTGGTCGTCATACAGGGGCGGGTCGATGGTGAGGGAGTCACAGAGGCACTGTGGTAGGAGATTGTGGGAGTGACAAGTGAGGAGGATTCAAACATTGCAAGGATGGGAGAAGCTCAGAATCACAGGGACAGGATAACTGGAGATCACATGAGGTGGGGGAGCCCAAAGGTAGCGGGGCAATGGAAACTGGAGACCATTGTGGGGGGGGGGATACTCGGAGACCACGGAGATGGAACTGTCAGAGATTATAGGAAGTGGAGACTGCAGGACAACACGAGGAATGGTTGGAGATCACAGGGCTGGGATGGTCAGAGTTCACAAGGGGAGGGGTAGCCAGGGATATGAGGGGAGAATCATGGATCTGTGAAGAGATACATTGCTGAGCCTGGCAATAGGAGTGCTGTGAATGCACTTTTCTTGTGGATCTGACCCTTCCCTCTCTCCCTCTCTCATTCCCAATCCCTGGGAAACCCATCCTCCACAGGAAATGAGGATTGCAGGCAGGTTAAAGTCAACATTGAGAATTGAAAAATTCTTGACATCACACCTTTGCCTCACCCTGTCATCTTTGAGGTTAAAGTTAGTCCCATTCTTCTATATGCAAAGCACAGATTTTAATGCCTTTTTTCTGAAACCCAACTCAACTTGTCTGGCCATCTTTAAAGATCTGTGTGCATGAATCTTGAGATCTTTCCATTCCAATATGCCTTTTAAAATTGGACCATCTAATTTATATTGCCTCTCCTCATTCTTCCTTCTAAAGGCGAAGTTGTGCCCTGCTCTGCATTAAACTTAATTTGCCACAGATCTGCTCAGCTCATCTGCTCAAGTTTTCCCAAATATCTGGTGTCATCTTCCTTGATACTTCTCCCCTATTTCTGAGTTTTATGTCATTTGCAAATTTTTGATTGGAAAGGCATAACCAGTGACTTTGCCCATTCTATAGTGCACATTTATAATTCCAAATTACAGACCTTGTCTACATAGTTTCCGTGTGTGAATGAAACATCAATTACTTCCTGTTGACTGAAAAAGCTTTGAAACGTGTGAACTAATTATTTTTCTTTGTTTGCCTGATCACAATATAAATCATTTACCAATCAAGTCAAAAATTTAATTAAAAAGTATCACGGAGCTCTCTTATCTCAGTAAATAATGGCTCGTGCTGAATTCTGGAACAGGCTAGCCAGATATAGTAGATCTAATATATAAAACATGCTTGCACCCACTTTCTAATCACTACTTAACTAACTTCAATTTTCATAATATTGAGTGATTCCTCATCCTCACTGCCTGTAGTGTTGACTACTCAAATACTCTCCATGCCAGACTCCCATCTTCTTCCTTGGATAAATCCAAGCACCTCTGAAACCCACAGCTACATATCCTATCACCAAGTCTTCTCATTCATCATCCACCTGCTCACTTACCTGCATATGATCCCAGTTCATTAAAGCTTTGATTTGAAAGCTACTAACCTTATCTTCAAATCCTCCCATTGTCTAGCTCATCCTATTTATGTAACCTCTTTCAACTGCACAATACTCCTTCCAGCATGTGTCTACATTTCTGGTCATTTGCAACTCCCCAAAGTTATTCTCTTCATCATAGGCAGGCATAGCTCCAACATCCAAGGTACTCAGCTCCAGGATTTTTTTCCTAAACTTCCTTCCTTTATTTTCTCCTTTACGTCAATTTTGTCCCTTTGCTCAATGTTACATTATGTGTGAAAGCACACTCCCAAAACACCACAGGGTGCATTATTATGTTAATTATAATGCAAGCTATTATAATCGTGGTTCAAAAAACTGCTGACAAATTTTCAAAGATTGAAAGTTAAAGCAACCACACGATTATTTTATATTTCAGAGTCAAAGAGCTGGAGACACAAGAGACTGCAGATGCTGCAATGTGGAGCAACAAACAATCTGTTGAAGGAACTCAGCAGGTCGAGCAGCATCTATGGGGGAAAGGAATTACTAATGTTTTGGGTGGAAACCCAGCATCAGCAACACTATCCCCCCCCCCCCCCCCCCCCCCCCCCAACCACAGATGCTGCTCGACTCACTGAGTTCCTCCAGTAGATTGCTTGTTGCTTAAAGACTTTGGCTTTTGGCTTAAAGACAAATCCTGTGAAGGTCCGATATTGCTGCTGTGAGACTGACAACTCATGAAGAAGGAATTTCCTGAATGCCCTGCAAGATTTAAATGCCAGACTCTCTCAGCACTCATGATTCCGAAATCTACAAAAGCAGGCAGATATTTATTTTTTTGGGGGGGGGGGGGGGTGAATACAAAGATCACAAGAAATAGTAGATCTCTTGAGTCTGCTATCCAGTAAGTTTATAGCTGATCCTGACAACAACTTTCCCATAATCATCGACTTGCTTCATATCCATAAGTTTATCTATCTCACCCTTAAATATATTCAATGTCTGAGCATCCACAGCTCTCTGGGGTAGAAAAGTGAGGATAAAGGAAAGATCATTGGTAGGGAGAAGAAAAAGGATGGTTTAGTCTGGAGTTTAAATTTGATGTTAAGGAAGGAGGTGGTTTTCAAAGGTGTTCAGGGGTGTGGATAGTACAAGAAATCATGGAAGATGAGTTGGGGTTTTACTTGGTAATTTGTTGACCATGGAGTAAACACTCCCACTCCTCCTGGCCATAGACGATGCCTGCTTTCAGCTGTCAGATTTCTCTAGGACTCAGAGATCCAGCTGCATTTGGCTAAAAGTAGGATGACTGGTCAAATGTAGGCACATAACTCATTATAGCTTTATAAACACCCAATCTGCTGGCCACATGTCTCTCGACTGCCAATTCTCTTCCTGCCTTTGTTAAACCACAATGATGTATTTGAAGTGGGTTCAGCTCCAGACCTCATCACTAGTTTGGTCTAAACATGGACCAAAGAGCTGATTTCCAGAGGTGAGATGAAAGTGACTGCCAACAACATCAAGGCAGTTTTTGAACCAATGACCAAGGCTTCCTGGTAAGATTGAAATCAATGGGGATCAAGGGGGAAACACTCCACTGGTTGGAATCATATCCCACACAAAGGAAGATTGATGGGCTGTGGTTTTTGGAAGCTGTTCTTTCGCCCCAGGGTATCACTGGAGGAGTTCTTGAGTGCAGTATCCTAGGCCCAACCATCTTCAGTTGCTTCATCAATAACCTTGCTGGGACTTAAGAGGTGAAGTGCAACTGATGAGATTGCTTTGAGTCAGCTAGACTTAATGGGCTGAATGGTCTCCTTCTATGTTGTAAGGAAATATGGAATCTCTATTGGATCACCATGATATGATGAGAACCTTAAAGTTGACAAGTGACTCTTTAACAGCGTAAGAATGGTCATCAACCATAGTATGGATGATGGGTAGAAACAGCCTTGTAGCATTTGCTTCATATACCCTTAATACAAACAGATTTAACTACATGCAATTTGAGATGGAAGCACCAGCAACTATCTTCAATGTAAAAGAATTCCATCAGCTCCTATCGGGATGTCCCCTTGTACACAGTAAAAATAGCAATCCATTTATGGCAATGTTGGATCCAGTGATTCCAGCAATGGAGCACTGAGGTGAACCATTCCTGGATGCCTAGGTTGACAGTTTTGGTGTCACTGTATGATTGCACAATTGATATAAACTACCAAAGTAAAATGTAATCACTGATACTTTGTCCAGGTTACTACATGAATTGCATGATATTGGATGTGGAAGATCAATTTTTACACTGCAACTTGTCAATGAGGATTTCCCTGTTATAGATACTGAGACAGAGAGGTACAGCCCAGAAAGGTGTCTAAATGGAGATTCACAGTCATATTATAAAACAGAAGGCTTGAATTGTCAATGGACCAAAACTGAAATGTGGATATTAAGTATGTATTCCAAATGTTCTCAGAAAAGGATTCTAGCCAAGCTACTTGCAAAATATAGTGGCATCATTAACATGAAAGCCATTGCCAGGAGTTTTTTTAATATTGGCCAAATTCTGATAAAAGGTTAAAAGTTGTATTACTATCTATGATTTGCCAGCTATGCAGGGCAAATACCACCTGAAGCACTCCTACGACCATGGAAGTGACTGATTCAACATTCAGTGACTGCATGTTGACTTTCACCAAAAAGTGAATGTCGAATGTTCTTGTTGAAGCACACTTAAAATAGATCAAGACCAGACATCTACGACAGCAGGTCATACCATTGAAGAGTTGAAATGGATTTCTGCACGGAATATCAACAGAAGTTATGCCCAACAGAGAACCACAACTCATCAAGTTACTTTCAGAATTTTATGCAATATATTCACTCCCCTATATCTGCCTCCTTCTAGTGGAGCAGCACACCGATCTGTACATGTGATAACAGAAACTTTGAAGAAGAAAGTGGTCCAAGGCTCCTTTCACTTTCTGATGAATTATTGATTGGCTAACTTCATGTTTAAACACTGTACAATGCTATATTCTACGACTAATTTCACTCTAGCATCAGTGCCTTCACAAAAGGTCGAACTTGCTACAGAGTAGAGAACAGAAGGACAATGGTTGAAATAAAAGGCATTGACTTGAGGCAATGAAAAGCAATTGTCATTAAAGTGAATGAGCTGGAGTCACCAGACCAGTGAACAAGAGTAAGATTCAGCAATGGGACCTTAGTGAAGTAGTCAGAATCTGGAGTCCAAAAAGATATCTGTTACATTTCAGAAATAGCACCAGAAATATTCATGCCAATCAGATGATTACAACAAGATAATATCAGCAAATGCTGAAGTGATAAATTTGGTGTACTTATGTAATCACGTAGTCATAGAATGTAATGATATTATCACACAATGTGAGCACCCCTTCATCGTGCACCTTGCTGGTAGATCACAATAAAATACACATCGGTTTGAAGCTTCTGTGTTCTGTACGTAATATTTTGGTTGATGTTTGCTAGCATCCTCAGCATAATACAAGGTCCACCCAAAATGCATTACACCAAGATCCTGGGATTGCAATTTACATTTAGGAAAATTTGAATTTCCAAAATCTTTCACACTAATTTCTAAAGCATTGTACAGGCAGGTCTCACCCACACAACTCACCACGGCACCAGCATGACCACTGGAAGTTTCTACCAACTAGAGACTCATAGAATGTTCTCCTCTGGAATATTTTAAAGAATGGAATATCATTTTTCAAAACAAAATAATCTGAAATCATTTGTCCTATCCCAATATATCCATGGAGTAGTCCAGTAAATCTTCTACAAATATTTTTTTCAGGAATTTTAAACTGCAGATGCTGGATTACCACTGATTAAAAATGCTGTTTTTTTTTAAAACCAAAAAAACATTCAGTTGTATTAAAATTCATAAAGTTTCTATTCTTAAACATCTTAAAGAACGTTTCTTGAGGCAATTTATTTTCAAATTATGCATTCAAATGCTTGCCATTTGCTTTAGTGCCTGTCAGATTTTGCAATCTATGCTGTAACTTTCCTGTGATTTTATGATAAATTGTTATGGCCAAAAGCTTGGTTAAAAAACACTTTGAAAACTAGTCCCATTTTTTTTTGTTGACTGTGCCTGAAGCAGAAACTCTGTTCCCCCATGCCCCTCACCCCCTCCTTATTTTCTCAAAGAAATCAATTAGACTTCTCCTACATGCACTAATCAACGTTGGCAAACCAGGAACCCCTCCAATGTTATCTGATTCAGGTCTTTGCTTAGGCTGTCAACCCAGTGCTGGAGACACAAGTAGACAGGGTGGTGAAGAAGATATTTGGCATGCTTGCTTTCATTGGTCAGGGCAATGAGTGCAAGAGTTGGGATGTCATGTTACAACTGTACAAGTCATTGGTGAGACCACACTTGGACTACTGTGTGCAATCTGGTCGCCCAGCTATGGGAAGGATATAATTAAGTGGGAAGGGTGCATAACAGATCCACAAGGATGTTACCAGGACTGGATGGCTTATGTTATAAGGGTGGATAGCCTGTGACTTTTTTCCCTGGAGTGTAGGAGGCTGTGGGGTGACCTTATAGAGGGATATAAAATCATGAAGAGCATAGGTAAGGTGAATGATCACAGTCTTATCCCCAGGGTAGGGGAGCCTGAAACTACAGGGCATGGATTTACAGTGAGAGGGGAAAGATTTAAAATGGACCTGAGGGGCAACTTACTCGCACAGAGGGTGGTGGGTGGGGTTGCCAGATGAAGTGGTAGAGGCTGGTACAATGCTTAAAAGACATTTAGACAGTTACATAGCTGGGAAAGGATTAGAGCGATATGGGCCAAACACAGGCAAATGGGATTAGCTCAGGTAGAAAACTTGGTTGACATGGATGAGCTGGCCAAAGGGCCCTTTCTGTGTTGTATAACACTATGACTCTAAAGTTACAAAAACCAAAATCAGTTACCTTAACTTACCTTTATGATAAAGTTGGCGACTGCATTCAAATCAACGTGCCAGCTATGTCTGGCGTTAAGCAGAGGACCCCATAGTTCAATATATAATGGATTGCCCCTGAATTCAGTGGTGTGTCCAGCGTACAGTGAGATCACACGTGCACCCATATCGATATGCAACCATCAGCTAGTTGTCAGCGCGACCAAGCCTCATGGTACGTCACATAACACATCATCCCAAATGTCATTAAACGGACGATCCTCCAACATACCACAATCATCACTATGTTAAATATATTTGCAATATCTCAAAAGAACTACATTAAATGTGAAAAAAACACTTTATTCTTGTCAAGCCTTTTTTGTCGCATTTTGTTAATTATCTCAAGAACCACAGAAGCAAATATCATTGAAGAGGACACTGGGGAAATAAAATGTGAATAGTTTATAAAACTAGCCATGGTTTACATGTTATTTTGTTTGTCAACATTTTGCAATGCTTAAAGTTTTAAGTAAGGTTATAAGCCAAATAAATCCAGTTCGATATTAAATATTTCATTATGGTATTATTGGGCATTTGTGTCTTTTCAAAAGCAATGTTTGATTTATTACTTCAAGGCCTCATCCTCTCCCAGATGCTTTCATCTCAGTTCACATCTATATGTAGTTTTCAACCTGTGCCTTTCTTGACTGCTGCTAACTGAACTTGTACTGAATGCATCAGGATGGTTCTGTTACTTTAATCATTTTCTACCCCCTTTTCTGCAAAAGGAAAGCTGCATTACCTTCTTATTTCAAGTGATTATAACATTTGCCTTGGAAGCTAATTTAACAGTTTCATTCAGGTAATGTTTTGGATCTAACCAATATTAAGTCTTCAGGTTTATTTCAAAGAGAAAAGGATTCTGCACATCTGTATCTGATAACTGTGTACAGAGTTTCCATATTGGAAGAGGAAATAATTTAATTTTCTTCTCTATCAAAATAGGATAAGAAAAACCATCATATTTAAGAGGAAAAAGGTTCTGCTGAGGGAATTTGAGCAGCTAGGGACTAAATTAAAAAGCAAAATAAAAAAGGTAATACTCTCTGGATTGTTACCTGAGCCATGTGCAAATTGGCACAGGGTCAATAAGATCAGAGAGTTAAATGCGTGGCTCAAAGATTAGTGTGGGAGAAGTGGGTTTGAATTCATGGGACATTAGCACAAGTATTGGGGAAGGAGGGAGCTGTTCCGATAGGATGGGCTCCACCTGAACCATGCTGGGACCAGGGTCCTGGCGAATCGTATAACTAGGGATGCGGATGAGGCTTTAAACTAAATAATAGGGGGATGGGTTCAACAGATTGGAAAAGTATGAAAAAAGTAAATGGGAAGGAGAGCGCAGGAGAGGTTAGTGAAGTCTCCAGAATAAAAAACAAGACAGAAGGTTTAGCAGGGGATAAGAACTTAACTTCAGGAGACAAATTTGAGAAGAGGTTTGCCGAATACAGGACTGTAGGTGTTATATTTGAATGCACACAATATACGAAACAAGATAGATGAGCTTATAGCACAGTTAGAAATTGGCAGGTATAATGTTGTGGGCATCACAGAGTCGTGGTTGAAAGATCACAGCTGGGAGCTAAACATCCAAGGATACACATCCTATTGAAAAGACAGGCAGGTGGGCAGAGGGGGTGGGGTGGCTCTGTTGGTTAAAAAATGAAATAAAATCCTTAGCAAGAAGCGACATAGGATCAGAAGATGTAGAATCCTTGTGGGTAGAGTTAAGAAGCTTCAAGGGTAAAAAGACCTGATGGGAATTACATACAGGCCTCTGAATAGTAACCAGGATGTGGGGTACAAATTACAACAGGAGACAAAAAAGGCATGTAAGAAGAGCAATGTTACAGTGGTCATGGGGGACTTCAATATGCAGGTAGCCTGGCAAAATCAGGTTGGCACTGGATCCAAAGACAACGAATTCGTAGAATGCCTATGAGATGCCTTTTTAGAACAGTTTGTGGTCGAGCCCACTAGGGAAAAGGCAATTCTGGATGTGGTGCCGTGTAATGAACCAGATTTGATTAGGGAGCTTAAGGTAAAGGAACCCTTAGGAGGCAGTGATCATAATATGATAGAATTCACCCTGCAGTTTGAGAGGAAGAAGCTAAAACCAGATGTATCAATATTACAGTTGAGTGAAAGTAACTACAGAGGCATGAGAGAGGAGCTGGCCAGAGTTGATTGGAAGGGGTCCCTAGCAGGGATGACGGTGGAGCAGAAGTGGCAGGAGTTTCTGGGAGTAATTCAGAAGACGCAGGATCATTTCATCCCAATGAAGAAGCAGCATCCTAAGGGAGGATAAGGCAACTTGGCTGACAAGGGAAGTCAAAGACAGCATAAAAGAAAAAGAGAGGGCATACAATATTGCAAAAACTAGCAGGAAGCTAGAGGATTGGAAAGTTTTTAAAAACCAAGAGAAGGCAACTAAAAAAAGCAATAAGGGGAGAAAAGAGGAACTATTAAGGGAAGCTAAGCCAATAATATAAAAGAGGATACGAAAAGTTTTCTCAGATACATAAAGAGTAAAAGAGAGGCAAGAATGGACATCAGACCACTGGAAAATGACACTGGAGATGCAGTAATGGGGAACAAAGAAATGGCAGATGAACTGAATAAGTAGTTTGCATCAGTCTTCACTGTGGAAGACACCAGCAACATGCCAGAAATTCAAGACTGTCAGAGGGCAGAAGTGAGTGTAGTCGCTATTAATAAGGAAAAGGTGCTTGGGAAACTGAAAGGTTTTAAGGTGGATAAGTCACTGGACTGGATGGACTACACCCCAGGGTTCTGAAAGAGATAGCTGAAGAGATTGTGGAAGCATTAATGACCTGGGTGACGGAATTGATGGCTTTGTGGCCAAGTTTGCGGATGATACAAAGATAGGTGGAGGGGCAGGTAGTGTTGAGGAAGCAGGGACTCTGCAGAAGGACTTGGACAGGTTGGGAGAATGGGCAAAGAAGTGGCAGATGTAATACAGCTTAGGGAAGTGTATCGTCATGCACTTTGGTAGAAGGAATAAAGACACAGAATATTTTCAAAACGGGGAGTGAAATCAGAAATTGGAGGTGCAAAGAGACTTGGGAGTCCTCATGCAGGATTCCCTAAAGGTTAACTTGCAGGTTGAGTCAGTAATAAAGGAGGCAGATAAAGTGTTAGCAATCATTTTGAGAGGACTAGAATATAAAAGCAAGGATGCAAGGCTGAGGCTTTATAAGGTATTGGTCAGACCACATTTGGAGTATTGTGAGCAGCTTTGGGCCCCATATCTAAGGAAGGATGTTCTGGCATTGGAGAGAGTCCAGAGGAGATTTACGAAAATGATCCCAGAGTTGAAAGGGTTCACTCATGAGTAGCATTGATGGCTCTGGGCCTACACTTGTTGGACTTTAGAAGGATGAAGGGGGATTCCATTGAAACCTACCGAATATTCAAAGGCCTGGATAGAGTGGACGTGAAGAGGATGTTTCCAGTAGTGGGAGAGTCTAGGGCCAGAGGGCACAGCCTCAGAATAGAAGGATGTCCCTTTAGAACAGAGATGAGGAGGAATTTCTTTAGCCTGAGGGTGGTGAGTCTGTGGAATTCATTGCCACAGACGGCTGTGGTGGCCAAGTCATTGGCTGAGGCTGAGGCTATTAGGTTCTTGATTAGTTAGGGTGTCAAAGGTTACGGGGACAAGGCAGAAGAATGGGGTTGAGGGGGAAAAATAAATTAGCCATGATTGAATGGCAGGGCAGACTCGATGGGCAGAATGGCCTAAATCTGCTCCTATGTCTTTTGGTGGTCTTATGGTATTTAGGGCTTTCATGTCAGTTAAATGTCTATAAATTTTCATAATTAGTGGCAAGACAAACTTAAAGTTTGCCAAAACAATCTTCAAATTAATTTCACTAGTAAGGAATAAGCGAGTAGACCTCCGAATTGTGTTTTTTGCTAATACTTGAAAATTGTAAATAATTACTTCTTACAAAAAATGTATTTGCATTTCTCAGTAAACATTTCATGATGTGCCTTTACTAAGTGAATAAATATTTCAGATTGTTTATCATGCTCAGCCTCTCCATGATAACTGGCATGACTGTCCATTTCAATATTTCTCCTCTTTGGCCTATTTTCCTGAAATTACTCTGGTATGTCTCCCTTACAGCCTGTCCCAATACAGCCAGTACATCAGTGCCTTCTGAAGCCTTATCAAATGTAAATTTGTCATTTACCAGGACGTCTCAAACTCACTTCAGCAAGACCAAAGGCAGCTTGTCATGCTCCCCTACACACCATACGAACATTCCAGTCCAATCCGACTACTCGCTCAAGCTGAACTAATAGTCCCAAACTTCAGCTTTCCTCTTCACCATGAGCTATAAAATCCATGTACCAGCCACATTCAAGATTGCTTATTAAATCCATGGTACATACCTGCCTCGTCCCATTTCATTCCCACCACCAGGTAAAACTCCTATCAACACTTCAGAAAGCTCCAAGCTTAACTATTTAAATCTGTTCTCACTGTTCTGTTGAGTTTCACTCTTTATTAGCTGTAGCTTATCCCAGGCAATATTACCGTTATTCTATCAGGCAATATCCTGCTCCTCCACCTACTGAACTTGAAATCCTTACTCTCTACAAGGACATTTGTAATTTTGCTCTACTCCAAATAATCTTTGTAGGCTTCACCTTCTAAGTCCATAACTTGTCCTCCTGCACATGGCCCCTTCCCTTCACTCTCATTCTGGTTAAAGTCTTTGGCTGTTTTGGTCCACACACTGATACTGTCTCATGGAACTCACTGTCATATTTCTGCTCTCCATTCTTTCAAAGTCAACCTCCTCATCATTCACTACTATTGTCTGTTCTTGCCTTTGCTAACTAGCATGGGTTGGTTCGTCATTAACAAACTATAAAATCCAAACATTTGTTAATGTACAGTGAGCAATTTTATAGAATCACAGAATCAGCACAAAAATGGGCCCTTTCCATACCAACTGATGTCGATCTACACTAATCCCATTTGCCTGCATTAGGCCAATATCCCTCCACATCTTTCCTATCTAACTACCCGTGTCTTTTAAACATTGTAATTGTATCTGCGTCTACCACCTCCTCTGGCAGCTAATTCCAGGTAACTACCACCTTCTATGTGAGAAACTTAGCACTCAGATCTCCTCAATATTATTGGTTTCTTATCCACTAGTAACTGGCTTCGTATTGCCTGCATTTATTTGTTAAATGACTCTTACTGTTAGTAAAGAGAGGTTTTTCACCCTTTACATACTAATCCTCAGCTAATCTAGGTCACAGAAATAAATAAACTGGTCACCTTCTGAACCCCTTTCCCCATTTCAACAAAAGAATTTTTGTTTTACACAATGATCCCATGATGTTTGATACATTGGCCTAGATTTTACTGGGTTTTGGCATCAGCTTTGCATGAAATTTCCTGCATTCTCAGTATGAGTGCCAGGAAATTTTGGGATATCCTGCAGGAATGGAAATCCCAAACTTGCCTGTCGAGCTTTACTGAATATTTTGCAACAGTGCTTCACCAGAGCAGGAGCTTCCTAGTATTTTCCCATAGATAAGAACAGCATCAGCAGTAGACCACTCAGCCACTCAAGCCTGTCGAACCATTCTATAAGATCATGTCCTATCCGATCTTGGTTTCAACACCATTCTTCCACTCTCTCTCTATAATCCTCGACTTTCTTATAGTTTATTTATCTGTGAATCTCCATCCTGAGTATACTTAATGACTCTGCCTTCATGGTCTCTGAGGTAGAGAACTGCAAAGGTTCACAGTCTTACAAGAGAAGAAATTCCTTCTCATTACCGCCTGAAATGGATGACCCCTTGTTCTGAAACTATGTCTTCTAGTTCCAGGTATCCTCTCAGATTCACCTTTACAACCCGCCCTCAGTCTTTTGTTTCATTATGATCACCTTTCATTCTTCCACAGGTTCAACCTGCCCAACTTTCCCTCATACATTGACTCTTCATCCCAGTAATAAAACTTGTGAACCTTCTCTGTGCTGCCACTAATGCAAACACATCCTTAAATATGGAAATTAAAACTGTACGCAGTGCACCAGGTGTGGTCTCAACATTGCCCCGTAAAGTGATATCAAAGTTTCCCTACTTTTATACTTCATACCCCTTGCAATAAAGGACAACATTCCATTAGCCTTCTTAATTCCATGCTATCTTTTGCATTTCTTGTATTAAGAACCCTAGTTCCTTTTGTACCATAACATCATTGCTTTGTTTAAATAATAATTTGCTTTTTCATTCCAACCTCATATTTTTACAACTTGTACATTAGTTACACTTCAGAATCTTGTGTCAGATTCTGCACTAGTTTAGATGTGGCACAGGATCTGTGAGCCCACTTATTTGAATGGGGAATTTTAGGTTGGAAAGTAAGTTGTGAAGAGGAAACAAAGAGACTGCAAAGGGCTATAGATAGGTTCAGTAAATGGTCAACAATCTTGCAAACGGAGTAAAGTGAGGGGAAATTTGAATTCATCCATTTTGGCAAAAAATACATCAAAAAAGATTATCCATGTGGTGAGAGCTTGAGAGCTCTGAGATGCAGGAAGATCTGAGTGTTCTATTCAGATTAGTTTCTTGTCATATACATCAAGATGCAATGAAATTCTTTGCTTGTGTGAAGTTCACAGAGTAAGCAGTACACATGGTAATAATTAGCACTTAGATAGGTACAGGCAGGGGCAAGGCTTAGAGGGATATGGGCCAAACGCAGGAAAATGGGACGAGCTAGGTGGGCACTGTGGGTGGTTGACATGGACTTGTTGGGCCGAAGGGCCTCTAACCGTGCTGTATTGCCCTATGACTCCATGTATTTGTTATTATACTACTGCATCATTTGTAAAAGGGTATATGCAGGTACATTAGGAAAGCTATCAGAACGTTATTGTTTATTGCTGGGGGGATTGAATACAAAAGTAAGGAAGTAATACTTCTGTTATTTAGGGTATTGGTAAGACCACACCTGGAATACTGTGTACAGTGTTGGTCTCCTTATTTAAGGAAGGATGATAATGCAAAGGAAACAGTTTAGAGCGAGTTACGAGATAAATACCTAGAATAAGCAGATTGCTGTATGAGGAATGGTTGGAAGGTTCGGCTTATTCTGCTGGAGATCAGAAAAGTGAGAGGGGACTTGATTGAAACATGTAAGACCCTAAACCGTCTTGGCGGGATGGACGTGCAGAGGACATTTCCTCTTGTCAAAGAATCTACAACTAGAGGTCGCTGTTTGAAAATAAGGGGTTGGCCATTTAAGGTAGAAATTAGTGAATTTTTTCTCTCAGAGACTCGTGAGTCTTTTGAACTCTCTTCTTTAAAGGGTGGTGGAAGCAGAGTCTTTGAATATTTCTCTAACAGAGATATGTGGATTCTTGATAAGCAGTGGGGTGAAGGATTACCATAGGACGACGGGAATACAGAATTGAAGTTACAGTCACACCAGCCATGGGGAAGTAGACTTGGGAGGCCAAATGGTCCCTAATTCGTATGTCCTTATGCAAGAATAAGGAAGTTACCTTATTTTAATTATTTATTTTTAATTTAATATTGTTCATAATTTAAGTAAGTTTTCATGTTTTTTAATCTAAAATGTTAATAATTCATCACTTTTTAAATTGTTTATTTCATTTTTACTAGTTATTAAAGAAGCATTGTAAAACCTTGATGCATCCTTTTGCAGAGGGTAATGCTGCAAGCAAAGCTTTGCTGTGTATCAAAGGTTTCCAGGGAAAGTTATTAGCAGAGTTTTCCCTTGTTCACCTACATCACCCAATTACATGCTTCAAGGGCCAGCTGCTTCGCAGCGTCTTTCAGAACACAGCAAGACTGGCCTCCTGGATCCAGAGAAGTTCAGGGAATAGGAGTCCCAGATTGAAGCCCCCATTCAGGAAAATCCAGGCAATTATTTTCCCCTGCAATCTGGCATAATGCTGCAGATGGCACATTTGGGGTTCAAGAGGGGCAAGGAAAAATAGTAGGGGGACAAACTTCAGAGGTTTAATGAGCCAGCCCTTGCTAGCTGTGTTGCCCCACCTCAAATCAGCTCCCACAATGCCCTGTGCCCACAATCACCCAGTCTGAATGAAGAGGGCCAGCCTTGCTCGTTCAAACCATCCCAAGAACAGGGGCGTGAGCAGAGCAGCAACATGGACCCTCTCAGAGCAGTAAGGAAGGACCACTCCAGAAAAACTACTTAATGCCCTTCAACATCTAGCAAATGTGTGCTTTTTAATTGTCTTTAAATGTCAGTCAAAAATACTTGAAACTGACTTAAAAGTTATTCCCCACACACCTGGGTCATTCCCTCTTCTCTCTTCTTCCACCAGGTAGAAGATACAGGAGCCTGAGGGCACGTACCACCAGGCTTAAGGACAGCTTCTATCCCACTGTGATAAGACTATTGAACAGTTCCCTTATACGATGAGATTGACTCTGACCTCACGATCTATCTTGTGACCTTGCACCTTATTGTCTACCTGCACTGCACTTTCTCTGCAGCTGTAACACTTTACTCCGTACTGTTATTGTTTTTACCTGTACTACCTCAATGCACTCTGTACTAACTCAATGTAACTGCACTGTGTAAAGAATTGACCTGTACAATCGGTATATGCAAGACAAGTTTTTCACTGTACCTCGGTACAAGTGACAATAATAGACCAATACCAATAAAAGTCAATAAGGAATAAAGTTAACTAAAAATACCCTAAAACCCATAAACAATTAACAGCACCAAACAAAAGTGAAATAACCAAAAACAAAACCTTCCCCTTCACCTCCTGATCTGCAGTCCTCCTAACCCATCGAAGTCAATGGGGACTCAGAACCTGCACCAACTCCAATCTGGATCCAGGATCCAAGAGGCAATGGCTCAGCCTAATGCAAGGCAAGGAATCTCAACAAGGCACTATTCCAGAGGGAGTCAGCATCAAAGCAAACTGGTGATGCCACTTTCCATCTGTCAGTCAGTCTAAGGCTTCTGTGTTTGACAGCACATGCACAGAATCCTTGGACTCTTGGACTTCTGGAACTTCAGAGAACAAGCAGCAAGATCTGGTCTGAATGCGCATTTCCCTTAAGATGAAGAATATAGCTGGAAGCAGGTCAGAACTGGTGAACAACACCTCATTGGCCTTCTTCCCTCTGCTTAGTTATTGGATTTCTCATGCACCTCAACACAACAATTCAATTCTTCAGCTAGTTACCTTCATGACCTGAATTGCAATCTAACTCTTCATTTCAAAAACAGAAAATGCTGAAAACACTCAACAAGTTAGGCAGCATCTGTAGAAATAGAAAAAGAGTTAACGTTTCAGGTCTGGAACCCTGCATAACAACTGGCAAAGAGCGAAAACAAGCTTGTTTTCAGTAGCAGAAAAGATGGGGGAAGAATGGATTGAACAAAGGGAATATCTCTGATAGGGCGAGACCAAATGATTAACAGTGGCTGTTAGAATAGCAGTTAGGATCAGATTATGCTCCCTAAGGGTGTGACGTGTTGCTAATAGACAGGCTGTGGGTTATGCAGAACAGACCATACAATACAAATAAATAGAGTAAGGTTGAGCATCAAATGATGACAAGGAGAAATGGCCAGTTCTGATATGGAAAACATGAGTTACCTAAAGTTGGAGAACTTAATATTGAGTCTCAGATGGAAGATGAGGTGCTGTTTCTTAAGCTTGCATTGAAACAGAGCAGGAGGCCATAGGCAGATAGTTCAGAGGGGCAGTGGGAAGCTCAGGCTCACCTGAAAGCAGGTGCGCTGCAAAACAGTCACCTAATCTTTGTTTGGTTATTCCAATATAGAGGAGACCACAAAGTCACTCAAATGCAGTAGACCAGATCAGACGAAGTGCAAGTGAATCACTGCTTTATCTGGGATGGTGGGAAGGAAAGAGATGAAAGGACAAATGTTACCCCTCCTGTGGTTGCATGGGCAAGAGCCATAAGATAGGGAGTTGTAAGTGGGCATGGAAGAGTGGACCAGGGAGCGATCCCTTCAAAATGCTGAAAGGCGACGGGAATACGTGATGGTGGAATCCTGTTGAATCCTGCAATGGATGATCTGTTGAATGTGGAGGCTGGTGGAGTAGAAGGTGATAACCAGAGAAACTCTGTTCTTGGTCCATCCAGACAGAGAGGGGGCGAGACGTGTGGGAATTAGATGAGATATGGTCAAGGGCTCTGTCCATGATGGTAGAGGGGAAGCCACGGTTCAGGAAGAAGAAAGAATAGTTCAGAGGCACCTGTATAGAATGTCTTATCATTGGAATAAGTGCAACAGAGACAAAGGAACTGAAAGAATGGAATCCTCACTCGAGGCAGGACGGGAGGAATTACAGTCAAGATAGCTGTGAGGGTCTTTGGATTTGTCATGGACGTTTGTGGATTGCCTAACACCGAGAGGGAGACAGAGAGATCGAGAAAGGAAAGGGAAGTATCAGAGATGGACCATTTTGAAGGTCAGAGCAGAGTGGAAATTGGCAGCAAAAGCGATGACATTTTTGAGTTCTGTACAAGTGCGGGAAGCAGCACCAAGTAAGTTGTTTATGTACTGCAAAAAGATTTGAGGAAATGGGCCCGAGCAGAACTGAAACAAAGACTGTTCCATGAATCCTACAAAAAGACAGGTGTAACTTGGGCCCATATGAATCCCATAGCTACACCTTTGATGTGGAGAGAGTGAGTGGAGCTGAAGTATAATCTGAACCCAAACACTACTCTAACTGCTACATCAACTCATTTGGTCTCCCCCATAGAGCATTCCCTTTGTTCTACCCACCCCTCTCCAGCTTCTCTGCTGCTGAAGACTATCTTGCTTTCTCTCTCTCCCCCAGTTCTGACGAAGGGTCTCAGACTTGAAAAATTAACTATATTTTTCTGCAGGTGCTGCCTGACTTGCTGAATGTTTCCAGCATTTTGCTTTTATTTCAGATTTCAGGCATCTGCAGGTTTTGGATTTTCTTTCATTGTCACTTCTATTTGCTTTGCAACATCATCCTTTTTGTCAGTTAATCTCTCCTGCCTTCCATCCCTGCCCTCCTCCTCGCTGCTTAGAGGTCAGTTTATCTCCAATTTTCTGATGAAGAATCACTGACTTGAAATGTTAATACAGAGGACGTTATAAAACTGGCTCAGTTTTTGCAGCATTTTTATGTAGTATTGCTGGAGTCTTGAGTTCCTCTGAGCACCAAAGTGGAGATTAATGCAGAATAATTACACACTGGGAGCCATTTGCATGCACCTTCTATTGACTGATGAGAAAGTGGTGTCAACAGGTCTTCAGGAACTTGTTTACTCTCTCCTCAGTAAGGATATTTCATGTGGTTCAGGGATACTCATACCATGAATAAAAATACATTTATAGATTAGCACAATGCTGCAAGAATACCCTGTGGTTCAATAGATAAATTCACCACAACTGACTTCACAAAATTCACAACACATTACAACACTGAGATAAAATGTGCTTTTGAAAACAGAGTACTGCATAGTCTGTAATGTAGTGTCATGCTGCCCTCTACAGAAACTGGGATTTGAACATCGCTCAGACAAAAAGCATCAGGACTGAGATGTTTCATTGGGTTATGCTGATCTATGTGGCTGAAAATCTTCCTTTCCACAGTGAAACATAATAATGACTATTTTTGGCTTATTTTGTAGCACTCAAGAAAATCGTCCAGATAATCCCAGCACAAATCACCCTTATACAACTGACAGGTTCCTGATTTGAATTGTAAGTGGGATTACTCCATTCCACCTGTGACACTCCTTTTGGAGCACTGTCACCAGATTTGTTTGACATTCCCAGGACATCCATATTTGATGGAATAGGGCTCCCAGAAGGTAAATGCCTTACTTATCTTGAACTCTTTGATCCTTGATCCCCCCCCTCAATCTCATTCCCAACCCCCAAGGACCAGGTCCCAATTTCCTGAAACTCCATTCTTAATGGTCCCAACCTCCTGTGCCCTTTCGGTCCCAACCCACTGAGGTTCCCCATTCAATGACCTGAGGCTACGAGTCCTTCCTCCCCCAACCATTCTCACTCACCAACACTTCAATCACCAGAGGTTCTAATGGAGTACTTACCCTATCCACCATCCCACCAATTCCTGATCACATACTCCCAAACCTTTAACCCTGAGTCACAGCCACAACCCATTGTCGCCAATCCTCAACAATAACCACCACCTCTGTCCAGATCCTGAGTGAAGATCCCCCAACTCCAGGTCCTGATTAACATTAAAGATTCCAACACCCCTCCAGGTGCCAAGTTTTGGTGGAGATTCTCACCCCCAACACCCTCCCCCTCCCATTCTAGATCCCAGTCATTAGTGGAGACGCCGACCCCCATCTCCAGGTCTCAATAGCTGGTGAAAAATTCCCAGCCACTTTAGCCTCAATGAAGATCCCACCACAATTCTCATCTTTGCTCCAATCACTTATGAAGATTCCCCTCGTTCCCCAACTAATCCACCAGGCTCAAGCACAGCTTCTATCCCACAGTGATAAAACTATTGAATGGTTCCCTTATACGATGAGGTGGACTCTTGACCTCACAATCTACCTTGTTTGACCTTGCACCTTATTATCTACCTGCACAGCACTTCCTCTGTAGCTGTGACACTTTACTCTGTATTCTGTATTCTGTACTACCTCAATGCACTGTGTAATGAATTGATCTGTATGAACAGTATGCAAGACAAGTTTTTCACTGTATGCAAGACAAGTTTTTCACTGTACCTCAGTAAAAGTGACAATAATAAACCCATACCAATAATCCTGAAAACCCTTCAATCCTGAACATTATCATCTTCAGCAATCCAACCACAGACCCTAATCCTGGTCCCCCTGCTGCTAGATTTCCCTCTCTCTTGACTTACTTGTCTTGTCCTCAGTCCAGTAAATCACAACATTCCTTCAGTGACCAGTAAGACCTTCACAATGGAAAGCCCCGGACCAAAACACTCATTAACATCCTGCTGTGAAGCCCATCCAGCGAATGCATACAAGTTCACCAAAATTTCTGGTTTCAGAAACTCAAAAGCAAACTTTAATATACTGGGAGGAATCCCCCTGCCCCAGAGAAAGAGGAATCAAACACAGTTCCCAATGTTACAGGGAAAGATCTGTACTTGAGCATCTCTGATCCCAGCTTGCACCCCTGCTTCAGAGATACAATGGAAACTATGTTAACATATCGAGCCCAATTGAAAATGAAAGAGGAAGTTTGTAAAGAAATACATCGCCTGTTTGAGAGGATAATCTGCAAAAGAAAAGAGTTGAGCTTTTTTATATTACACATTGTTCTGCTGAAAATGTTATTTCTGATCATACTGCAGAATGATAAAAACATGGGGGTCTGGCACCCTCTGCTGGTTTGAAATGGAATGCAAATGAATATAAATAACTTCACTCGGTAAAACAAAAACAAACTGCTGGTTGAACTCAGCAGGTCAGGCAGCATCTGTGAAGGCAAAGGGATAGTCTACATTTCGCGTTGAGACCCTACAACATTGACTATCCACTTCCCTCCAGAGATGCTGCCTGATCCGCTGAGTTCCTCCAGCAGCTCATTTTTTCCTCCAAGTCCCAGCACCTTGGGTCTCCAGCCTCACTCAACAGTCTGGCAACTGAATTGGCCGACTGTTCTGAATCATTTCAGACTATAAATTAGCCACATTAGAATGTAAAAATAGGAATAAAAGAGCTTGTTCTTTATTAATGAGATGAATCAGATTCACATTAACTATTGGCTCACATAAAATTTACTGAAATTTACATAACTTTGCACTTCACATTAAAAATGAAATAATAGAAGAATCTTCAGGCTGAGAGATCGAGATGTAAGTGCTACTTCCATCTTAACTGCCAATGGCATTGTTGTGCTAGACGTTAGTGGAAGTCATGGTTCCCACAGACCAAATGTTAAGGGTGGATGGGAAGCTGGAGGTGTGCCCACAGTCACTAAACACAAGTACTGTGCTGGATATCAATCTAAAATAAAGGAGGTGAACCTCATTCACTGAACTGTCTGGAGTTGGGTTTGAATTCTTTAGATTTTGAATCCAAAAGAATGGTTGTACTATCCTAAAGATTCGCTCCAGAGTCATAGAGTTATACAGCATAGATCCTTTGGTCGACGCGTGTCCATGGCGACCATCAGGTCTATCTATACTAGATCCCACCTTGTCCTGCCCATATCCCTCTACGTGCTGTTCTTCAAGTACCTTTGCAGATGCCATCTTCAATGTTGTTACTGTTCCTGTCTCCACCACCTTCTCTGGTAGCACATTCCAGATTTCAACTATTCCTTGTGTGAAAAACTTATCCCTCAGATCCCCTTTGAACCCCCTCCCTCTCACCTTAAGCCTATGCCTTCTAGTTTTAGACACCTTTACCATGGGAAACAGACTCTGGCAATCTACCCATTCTATGCCTCTATTATGTCACTTCTCAGCCTCCTTCACTCAAGGGAAAACAGACCCAGCTGATCCAATCTCTCAAGGCCTCCAATCCACCCCTCCACGGAAGTTGTTTACCAACTGTGTCCATGTGTCAAAACTGCCCGACAGTAATTTAACAAAGTAGATTAACTAGTGAGATAATATCAGCAGAAGAATGAAAAACCATATCCCTTCCATATCAAAAGCGCTTATAAAGTGAAGTTGGTGGCAAACTTGCAGTACTTCTAGCAGTGACAACATTCTTCCTCAGGAAGAATTCTGGCACCCAGAACCCCATTCCAATGGCTCCATTGAAAGTATCTTCTTATCCTGCCATCCTCTAATGTGCATCTCTAAATCATACACAGCCCATCTCTAAATAATCACAGTCTGCATAACTGAACCTCCCACTGCTATCTAGCATTGCAGGTACATGGCAGAAAGCAAGAGCATTTCCAGTGGAACAGAGGGGTGCATGCCGGGGAGCAATAAGACTATATGGAGAATGTAGTCAGAGACAGAGTAGGACATTTGTTCAAAGACATACAGATCTAGTTGTTTCCCAGAGTCATATTCTCTACATATTCTGTTATTTCATGCTGTGTACACTCCGTACATCGAAACCATTCTTCATTCACAATGCTTATCTAACACACCACTCTCCTGTGTGCACAGTCTGTGCATGAAACAGGAAAAGTAAAGCACCACATGCTTCCTTTTCCCAGCAAACAAACGACTCTTGTTCATTGATTCACCTTACTGGCTTTGTTATAATTGCACATGTGGGCAATTCAGGGCTTCTGCAAACTAAAGGCGCATTTTTTTTCAATATGGTTATATAGACATTGAACAAATACGATTCTACATTGAGGTGGTTGAGTCAAACAGCTGTGCCAAGAGTAAGCTTGGTGCATCAATGTGACACCTCCTTCCTTATTTGTGGATTGGGCAGACATTTGGGTTGCACAGCAGGTAGTGCTGGTGCCTTACAGCTTCAGAGACCAGATTCAATCCTGACCGCCAGTGCTGTCTGTATAGACTTTGTATGCTGTTCTGAGCAGGCATGTCTCACCCAGGAACTCTGCATTCCTTCAGCGATTCCCAAAGATGTGTTAGCTTGTAGGTAAAACTGCCTCGAGTGTAGGGGGTGCTCACAGGATTAGGGCATTGACGGGGTGTGAGAGAGAGAGAATGAATTACAGGGGAGAAAAGTGGGGGAATGGGATTGATGAGCTGGCACAGATTCAATGGGACAAATTGCCCCCCTCTCTGTTGTAGGAGAAAATGAGTACTGTTCCATGGTCTACTTTGGCTGATCACTGTTGCATGTTGGAGAGCTTTTAATTTTCTATTTGTGCATACCATTATCTACCTTTTCCCATGGTTTGTGCACTTCTGATTTAGAGCAGCATTGAAGTACATCAATATTAATAGCACTCACTAATATAAAGCAAGGCAACTCTCAGCAGCACTGAAATAATTTAAGAGTCTTCCAAGAGGGCAATCAAGCCATAAATCCCAATGCATTCTCCATTGCCTGCTATTTCTCTGTAGATTTCTTTTATATTCTTGCTACTTTCCTTTTCCTATCCCAATTGTTCCCCAGTCCCAGATTTTCCTTGAGAAATACCGACAGTTCTGTGTGGAATTGCCAGCATTTCTTTCCTAGATGGAGTTTTTACCACCAAAGTTCTACAGTAAAAACTCCTCAAGGAGCATCAACTTCCTGCAATTCCCTAGCTGCAGGGAATGTGCCATTGGACAGTGCCTGGGGAGAGTTTGGTGCTGGAACAGAGATTCCATTCATTCCCAAGGGGAGAAATGGCTGTGAGACAGAAAGTAAATTTAGACAATGTATGTTTTTAAATGATTGATATTACTTAATATTTTCAATTCTTTTGTTTAAGGATTTTAAAAAGAAGATAATCATTTATTTTCTTAATAACTTCATTATTTTTTAATTGTTCTTGAATTTTTTTTCAAATCATAAGACATTCGATGACATTTATCTTTTGACAGCTAGCTTAGCTGGCTGAAAATAAATTCCTCTTACCATTTCTATGGATCAGTATGTCAGGCCCTGCCACATGATAGGACTTATACCTGAAACAAGACCACACACAAAATGCTGGAGGAACTCAGCAGTCAGGCATGGATGCTGCCTAACCTGATAGTTCTCCAGCATTTTGTGTGTGTTGCTACAGATTCCAGCATCCGCACAATCTCTTGTGTCTCCTATACCTGAAAGCCTGCAACAGGACCCCACCAACCAGGCTGGAGTTGACTTGGTTGCCATTAAGATATCTTTATTAGTCACATGTACATCTCTACTCTACTCCCTATACACTCACGGCTGTGTGGCCAGATTCTGCTCTAACTCCATCCACAAAGTTGCAGATGCTGCTCAGAAAGGAAGGGGTGGGAAAGAGACTGCGGCAGTGATAGGGGACTCGATAAGTCAGGGAAACAGATAGGAGGTTCTGTGGCAGTGAGCATGAATCCCGGATGGTATATTGCCTCCCAGGTGCCAGGGTCCGGGATGTCACTCGATCAGGTCCACAGGATTCTCGAGCGGGAGAGAGAGCAGCCAGAAGTTGTGGTCCATGTTGGCACCAACGACATAGGTAGGAAGGGGGATGAGGTCCTGAAGAGCGAGTTCAGGGAGCTAGGCAGAAGACTGAGGAACAGGACCTCAAGGGTAGCAATCTCGGGATTGCTGCCGGTGCCACGCGATAGTGAAGGCAGGAACAGGAGGAGGTGGCAGATAAGTGCGTGGCTGAGAAGTTGGTGCAGGAGGGAGGGTTTTAGATTTCTGGATCATTGGGATCTCTTCTCAGGAAGGTGGGACCTTTACAGAGAGGATGGATTACACCCGAACCAGAAGGGGGCCAATATCCTTGTGGCTAGGTTTGCTAGGGTGGTTCGGGAGGGTTTAAACTACTTTGTGAGAGGGAAAGGAATCGGAGGAGTAGGTCAGAGGAAGAGGGGATGGGGAAAAGTTAGATCAAACAGGTAGAGAGGCTTTGGGGAAGGAGAAGCAGAATACAGGCTATAAAAGTAGTAAGGTAGATGGACTGAAGTGTGTTTACTTAAATGCAAGAAGTTTCAGGAATAAGGGAGATGAACTGAGGGCTTGGATAAGTATGGGGGACTATGATATTGTGGCTATTACTGAGACGTGGCTGACGTCAGGGCAGGAGTGGATATTGACTATTCCTGGTTTTTGGCGTTTTAAGAGGGATAGGGAAGGGGGAGAAGAGGAGGAGGGGTGGCGATACTGGTCAGGGACACTGTTACGGCTGTGGAAAGGATAGATGTTGTGGAAGGATCATCTCTAGAGTTCATATGGGTGGAAGAAAGAAACAAGAAAGGAGCAGTTACTCTACTAGGAGTATTCTAATAGGCCCCCCGGTAGCGGTAGAGATATAGAGGAGCAGATTGGCAGGCAGTGTTTGGAGAGAAGCAAAGATAACAGGGTTGTTATAATAGGAGACTTCAACTTCCCAAATATAGACTGGAACCTGCTTAGTGCCAAAGGTTTAGATGGGACGGAATTTGTTAAATGTGTCCAGGAGGGATTCCTGATGCAGTATGTTGACAGGCCGACTAGAGGGGATGCCATGCTAGATCTAGTTTTAGGAAATGAACTGGGACAGGTGAAGGACCTATTGGTGGGTGAGCATTTGGGGGACAGTGACCATTGCTCCATAACCTTTAAAATTGTCATGGACAGGGACAGGTGCAGAATTGGGGAAGGGCGAACTACGAGGCTATAAGGAGAGAACTTGGGAGTGTAAAGTGGGATGTCCTTTTTGAAGGGAAATGTACCATGGAGATGTGGTCGATGTTCAGGGATCTTATGCAGGATGTTAGGGATAAATATGTCCCGGTGAGGCAGAGAAGGAATGGCAGGGTGAAGGAGCCGTGGGTGACGAGAGAGGTTGAACGACTAGTTAGGGAGAAGAAGGTAGCATACGTAAGGTATAAGCAGCAAAGTTCAGACAGGGCCTGTGAGGAATATAGAGTAGCGAGGAAGGATCTTAAGAAAAGGCTGAGGAGAGCTAGAAGGGGACATGAAAAGGCATTGGCTAGTAAGGTTAAGGAAAATCCCAAGGCCTTTTTCACCTACGTGAAGGGTAGGAGGATGGCTAGGGTAAAGGTAGGTCCAATTAAAGACAAAGGTGGGAGGATGTGCCTGGAGGCGGCGGAAGTGGGAGAAGTTCTCAATGAATACTTCTCTTCGGTATTCACCAAGGAGAGGGGTCTTGATGACGCGGAAGGGAGTGCTAGTAAGGGTAATGTTCTCAAGGTTGTAGATATCAAGAGAGAGGATGTGTTGAAGTTGTTAAATAATATCAAGACAGATAAATCTCCGGGGCCTGACGGGATTTTCCCCAGGCTGCTTCGAGAGGCGAGGGAGGAGATTGTTGAACCGCTGGTAAGGATCTTCGAGTCCTTGTTGTCCACGGGGATGGTGCCGGAGGATTGGAGGGTGGCGAATGTTGTCCCCTTGTTCAAAAAAGGTAGTAGGGATAGTCCAGGGAATTACAGACCGGTGAGCCTTACGTCTGTGGTGGGTAAGCTGTTAGAAAGGATTCTAAGGGATAGGATCTATGAACACCTGGAGAATAATGGACTGATTAGGGACAGCCAGCATGGCTTTGTGAAGGGAAGATCTTGCCTCACAAGCCTGATAGAGTTCTTTGAGGAGGTGATGAGGAAGATTGATGAGGATAGTGCGGTGGATGTGTTCTATATGGATTTTAGTAAGGTGTTTGATAAGGTACCTCATGGTAGGCTTCTTCAGAAGGTCAGAGGCCAAGGGATCCAGGGAAGCTTGGCTGTGTGGATTAAGAATTGGCTTGCCTGTAGAAAGCAGAGGGTTGTGGTGGAAGGAGTGCCCTCAGATGGGAGGGCAGTGACTAGTGGTGTCCCACAGGGATCGGTTCTGGGACCTCTACTTTTTGTGATATTTATAGATGACTTAGATGAGGGGGTGGAAGGCTGGGTTAGTAAGTTTGCGGACGACACTAAGATAGGCGGTGTTGTGGATAGTGTGGAGGGCTGTCGGAACTTACAGAGGGATATTGATAGGATGCAGAGCTGGGCTGACAAGTGGCAGATGGAGTTCAATCCGGAGAAGTGTGAGGTGGTACACTTTGGAAGGACAAACTCCAGGACAGAGTACAAGGTAAATGGCAAGGTACTTGGCAGTGTAGAGGAGCAGAGGGATCTGGGGATTCATAATCACAGTTCACTGAAAGTTGCCTCACAGGTGGATAGAGCAGTTAAGAAGGCCTATGGGATGTTAGCTTTCATAAGTCGTGGGATTGAGTTTAAGAGCCGCGAAGTGATGATGCAGCTTTACAAAACTCTAGTTAGACCACACTTAGAGTACTGTGTTCAGTTTTGGTCGCCGCATTATAGGAAGGATGTGGAGGCGTTGGAGAGGGTGCAGAGGAGATTTACCAGGATGCTGCCTGGATTAGAGCGTATGGAATATGAGCACAGGCTTAAGGTGCTAGGGCTTTATTCACTGGAAAGGAGGAGGATGAGAGGAGATATGATAGAGGTATATAAAATATTGAGAGGAATAGATAGAGTAGACAGCCAGCGCCTCCTTCCCAGGGCACCAATGCTCAAGACGAGAGGGCATGTCTTTAAGGTTATGGGTGGGAGGTTCAGGGGAGATGTCAGGGGGAGATTTTTCACCCAGAGAGTGGTTGGTGCATGGAATGCACTGCCTGGGGTGGTGGTGGAGGCAGATACATTGGACAGGTCCAAGAGTTTGTTGGGTAGGCACATGGAGGAATGTGAGATAGAGGGATATGCGGGAGGAAAGGGTTAGATAGTGTGAGGGTGGTTTGATGGACAGCACAACATGGTGGGCTGAAGGGCCTGTTTTGTGCCGGTGGTTCTATTATACCACCTGTTGTAGGCCGTATTTCAAACAGCGATGAGTCGGAGTACAGGAAGGAGATAGAGAGCTTAGTGGAATGGTGTCATGACAACAACCTTTCGCTCGATGTCAACAAAACTAAAGAGCTGGTCATTGACTTCAGGAAAGGTGGCGGTGTACATGCACCTGTCTACATCAATGGTGCTGAGGTCGAGAGGGTTGACAGCTTCAAGTTCCTGGGTGTGAACATCACCAACAGCCAAGAAAGCTCACCAGCGCCTCTACTTCCTCCGGAGGCTAAGAAATTTGGTTTGTTCCCTTTGACCCTCACCAACTTTTACTGATGCACCATAGAAAGCATCCTATCTGGATGTATCATAGCTTGGTATGGCAACTGCTCTGCCCAGGATCGCAAGAAGCTGCAGAGAGTTGTGGACACAGCCCAGCGCATTACAGACACCAGCCTCCCCTCCTTGGACTCTGTCTTTACCTCTCGTTGTCTTGGTGTAGCAGCCAGCATAATCAAAGACCCCTCCCACCCGGGACATTCTCTCTCTTCTCCACTTCCATTGGGTAGAAGATACAGGTGCCTGAGGGCACATAGCACCAGACTTAAGGACAGCTTCTACCCACTGTGATAAGACCATTGAACGGTTCCTTTATACAATGAGATGGACTATGACTTCACGATCTACCTTGTTGTGACCTTGCACCTTATTGCACTGCGCACTTTCTCTGTAGCTGTGACACTTTACTCTGTACTGCTACTGTTTTTACCTGTAATACATCAATGCACTTTGTACTAACTCAATGTAACTGCACTGTGTAATGAATTGGCCTGTACAATCGGTTTGTAAGACAAGCTTTTCACTGTACCTCGGTACAAGTGACAATAATAAACCAATACCAATCAAAACACACGGTAAAATACATCTTTTGCATAGAATGTTCTGGGGGCAGCCCGCAAGTGTTGCCACGCTTCCGGCGCCAACATAGCATGCCCACAACTTCCTAACCCCTATGTCTTTGGAATGTGGGAGGAAACCGGAGCACCCAGAGGAAACCCACGCAGACACAGGGTGAACGTACAAACTCCTTACAGACAGCGGCAGGAATTGAACCCGGGCCGCTAGATTCTCTAAAGGTAAGAATGGATTAAATGAGTGGATGAGCAGTTCACTGCCACTAGCAAATTCTGGGCTGTTGGTTTTACTTCCTGCAATGCTCCAATGTCCATATAACATGCTTCTTAAAGTCACAAACATTCAAAGACATTCACAGTTTTTGGCAGCTGGCTGGAAAAAAAGTTCTTCGCTATTTCTATGGATAGGCTTATCTGACCTAATATGTATCTTCATTGGAACAGGCCCAACTGAGTACATCCATGCTGAGCAGTCACCACCGCATTAGCCTCCTGCACTGAATTTATGCCGTCAATGAGCTGCTGGTGCACTGCTGGTGTCATTGCCAAAAGCAGGCAAATTTATTTGAAAGTACATGAAATAAAGAAAAAAACATGTAAATGGAGGTCACCAACCCCATTCAAATGAAGGAGGCTGTGCTGGATGCGTCAGCAGTGGCTGGTGTGAAGATGACTGGCCACATTTGTAGTGCACCTGGCCCTTGGCTCAGCAGCTCACAGAACAGCCTTAGACTCAGTGACTAGTCCAGGAGCAGAGTGAGAGGTCAGGTGTGTGCATATCTGATCTCTAGTGTATTCCTGATCTCCATGCTGCATGCAAGTCTTCACAGTGCTGCTGCATATACCACAGCTGATGGGCAGTCCTTCACAGATCCTTGGCCGGCTGGCAGAACTTTCTGGTCTACTGTATATTACTTATTTTTCTATTCTGTACCCTTTATATGTACCAATTTGTTCCCATATTGCCTCTACATGCATCCTAATGCAAATCTTCCATGTTCCACAGTTGCTTATATTCTTTTTTCTTTTTTTCTTTTTTATTGAAGTGTGTTACCAACACCTGGTGACTTCTTATGATGACAACATATGCATATAATCGGAACATTCATAAGATGACAAAATAATGAATTCGATCTGGTGCATTATTCACTTACCCCTTCCATAGGTGAGATGAGAAGGTCGTAGAGGGCACGAAGAGGTTGTTTATTGGCAGAGCTCTGTTTTCGGGGAAGGGACGAGGTGGAATCTTGAAGACTTGATGTGTTGCTGCTGAACAGGCTGCTCATACTTTGGCAGCTTCTGAAGGAAATAATAATAACATGCTCAGAACAAGATTCTCAGCTTGTGTTTTGTGCTTCTATTAAGTTCATGGAGGACTCAAATCACTGAACCAAATATACAGTATGTTTTTCTCATTGTGTGTGCAAATATTCTTTACAAGTCAAGTGTAAATGTACGGAGTATCACCCTCCTCACTGACTTTCAATTTTACTTTCAACACTGACCAATGATATCTTGCCTCTCATAACAAATTACCACTGGATAAAATACCCAAATCTTCATATTTCTCAAGCAATTTTGTTTTGACTCAGAAATCTTATATCCAATTTTGGCTCCACATAACTATGTCATAGTCCCCAACAAATGAACCTAAATGTTTGCATAAAGATACCGACATCTGCTCAGCAATTCCACTCAAATACAAAGTCTGATGATTCTCCAATTCTCCGTCCTTCCACAAACACACTTTATTCACACATCACATCCTCTATCTATGCCCTCTCCCACAAAAACTATACTGTAATGTCCATATGACTCTCAGCCCTTTGCCTCTTCTACCTATCACCTCTCAGCTTATTACATCTTCTCCCCCCTCCCCCACCCACCTACCATCCCCCCTCACCTGGACTCACCTATTCCCTGCCCGTGCGTGCTCCTCCCCCTCCTCCCATTCTGGCTTCTGCCCTCTTCCCTTCCAGTCCTGATGAAGGGTCTCAACCCGAAACGTCGACTGTTCATTTCCCTCCACGGATGCTGCCTGACCTGCTGAGTTCCTCCAGCACTTTTTGTGTATTGCTCCAGCTTCCAGCATCTGCAGAATTTTTTGTGTTTTAGTTAATCTCAAATTAGCTTCTTTTGGAAGATGCCAACAACTTCCAAATCATCTGGAACCTGTTCCATTTATACACCATACCATGTGAAGGAAATAATAATTTGCACTTGTGACCTATGGTCTTAAAGCTAATTTTCTATAAAATAACTTGACAGTTTAAAGAATTCTTCTCCAAACAAGTAAAAAAAATCCCAACTAAACAATTGTATCACTCTTCTCCAAGCCTTTCCAATAAATCAATGTTGTATTGGAGACAAGAGTATCTGTTGCTGCAAGTAAGAACACGAAGGACAGGAGGATGAGCAGGCCATTCTGCCCCTCCACGCCTGCTCTACCATTCAATATGATCATAGCTGATCTCTTACCTCAGCATCACTTTCCTGTACTTGTCCTATAATCACTTGATTCAGAAAGCTCTAAGCTAAGACTCCACAACCTTCTTTGGTAAAGAATTCCTATGATCTGAGTGAAAAAAACTGCTTCTCATCTCTTTCCTGACTGGCCGACCCCTTATTTTGAGACTGTGACTCCAGGTTCTAGACACCCCAATCATTTACCCTGTCAAGTCTTGCTAAGAATGTGGTACATCTCAATGTGGTCACTGCTCTTTTTGCTAAACCCAAGGGACCATAGGCTCAGTCTGCCTAATCTTCCCTCATATGAAAATACCCCCATCCAAGGAATCAATCTGATGAAACTTCATTGCACTTCTTCTACCACAAGTACATCCTTTCATGGACCAGGAGACCAGACCTATGATATTCTGAGTGCAATTTCACCAGGGCTCAAAAATTAGAGTAAGATGGCTTTCCTCTTGTGCTCAAACCCTCTTGCAATAAAGGCCTTTTCAGTTCCTTTCTATACCACAAATGTTAATAAAACATTTTCTGATTTTTTTTACCCAAAGCCTCCAGATGCATCTCTGTACATTATTTTCCTTATTGATAACTGCTGTACATAGATCAGATATTATCAAGGAACAAGGCCAAGTTATTTCTCTTTTCAGTCTGTAATGTGTTGCACAAATTCATTGATACCGGTTCCTGAATATAAAACCATCATAGGACACATTGCAATACTGGAAAACACTTATCTTTGAGACAAGCTGTGTTTTCTCTTCACACATGTTGATAAGAATGACTTAAATTAGCCTACTGTGAGTTTGAATTGGTCTCTTTCTCCCAGCTGACAGAGCTTAAAGTGATGCTTTAAATTTACCTTTTCTGCACTAATCACTACCATGTGTACTGTTCTGAAGTTCCCTGGTGGTCAGTTCTTTTCAAGGCTAAGAAGTTCATGTCTTTTTCTTGTCTTGTATCATAATTCAGCGCAGAAATGCAAGAGATTTGTTCCATTCCTCCTCAGTACATCTTAGTGGCTCTGTTAGCAGTGCATTCACCTCTATGTGAGACTGTTGCAAGTTCACGTGGCCGCTCCAAAGATTTGCACTCCAGCACAACGCCAAGAAAATGCTGCACTGTCAGAGGTGAAGTTTTTGCGAGAGTTTTTATGCTGAGGCTCCACTTGCTCTCAGGTGGACATAGATATTGCACGTCACTATTTTGAAGAAGAGGCGGGAAGGTATCCCTGGTGTTCTGTCCAACGCTCTTCCCTCAAACAACACCATCAAGGCAGATTATATTTCTGCTACTCTAGAAACTTATATGAAATTTGCCTGCATACTTCAGGAGAAAGTACATCTTTGCCTGCAAGATCCTTTGCAGTACTGCAAGGTTGTAAAAGGTGTTAAAGAAAATCCACAACTTTCCGTCTTTGCATTGTTTCCAAAGTGACCAAATGAGATGTGATGCTCAAAGTGGCAGAAGAACTGAACACTGTTCAACCTGAGGATACTTTTTTCTATGCTGCAGCTCATTTAGTTCAGTATTTTACTTCCTTTCCTGATTGTTGAGTGCTTCAGAGGTATGTCATCCCTCTGCTCTCCACCCCCACCAACCGACCAATACTAACTCTCTGAAATTAACATTATGTAATCACGTTCACACCATTATGACAGCCAGCCCTAGCCCTTAAAACAACTACTCATTTTTTTGCTTTATTGTTTTCACAGAACATAGAACAGTACAGCACAGGAACAGGTCCTTCAGCGCAATGTCTGTACCAAACATAGTGCCAATTTAAACTGCACATCTGCCTGCACATGGTCTATATCCTCCCATTCCCTCCCTGTTCACATCTGTCTAGACGCGTCTTAAACATTACTGTCATACCTGCCTCCATCACCTCCCCTGCCAGCGTTCCAGGCACCCACCACTCCTTGTGCAAAAAAACTTATCTCGTAAATCTCCTTTAAGCTCTCCCTCACTGTAAAGCTACACCCTCTAGTACTTAGAAATAACAATTATATTGTAACACGAGTTAGCAAGATGAAATCTAATGCCACCATTGCTGAAATCACCAAAGACTAATCGGAGTATTAATTAAATTAAAAGTCTACCACTGTCACCGAGCCTTCCTCTGACTACACAGGTTATTATATGCTGCATATGTAGTGCAAGTGTTATTCCATGGCTGGCAGGTCAAACTCAGCTGGTAGGAACTCTCCAATATTAGGTACAGATTCATAGAGAGATACATCATGGGAACAGGCCCTTCGGTCCCCTGAGTCCATGCTGACATCAAACACCTATTCTACCCTAATTCTACCCTAAACCCTTTTATTTTCCTTGCATTCTCTTCCTCTCCTCCATATTCTACCATTCACCTAGATTAGGAGCAACCTACAGTGACTCATCAAACTGGCAACTCACATGTGCTTGAGACAGGGGAGGAAACCCGAGCATCCAGAGGAAGTCCATGCAGTCACAGGGAGAACTTGCAAACTCCACACAGATGGCACCAGAGGTCAGGATTGAACCCGGGTTGCTGGAACTGAGTCAGCAGCACTCCTAGCTGTGTCATTATTGAAGTTCAGCTAAACTCACACTAATGCAAACATTTGAGTCACTCAAATAAATAAATGATAGTTGAAAATCAACATATGGAAATTCTTGGGTGTAGATTACAACAATATTAAATCAGTTAAATCATTGGCAGATTCTTCTGACTTCTGACTTCTTCCAGTCTTCTGACTGGAAGTGTAGCCATTCTTTCTGTGAATGTAGACTGAAGTTGAGCAACGGAAATTATGGATTTTGTTTGATACTTTACCAGAAAGGAATTTAACTGACAATATTTACTGGCCAAATAAATAAGGGCAATTTTCTATAAGTTGCTTTATTCCTCACAATTCTGATCATCATCAGAGCTTACACCATGCTCATTAAACAATTCAGTCATAGCTGCAAGCTCTGGCCAATTTGATTATTGATAATGAACAGAATATTTCTGCTCCACAACCTATACATCCACTCCTTCAAATAACATGGCAGAATCCGTTACACATTTACAACGAGGCCGTATTTGACACTGCTCTATCGACATTCAAACACTAGATGGCACTGGAGATTAAGAAGTGAACTGTTATCTTGAAAGGCAGTGGGTGAGAGAACTCCAATTACTGTCATCACCAATGTCAGCTGAAGTACAGATTTAAGTATGAGCATTTCTGTGATGAAATATAGACTTTAAATGTATCTACAGTCAATTTTTATTCTTTGCAGTAGATTTGGATTGAAATGCAACTAAAAATTTGGATCTGTGCATCTTTATTGATTGCATAAGCATAAACCAGCCTTTAGATAACAAGAATGATTGATTCAGCATTAACTGCTAAAGGAAGAAGCCAAACTGTAGAGAACAGCAATTCATTTATAGCAATGAGGCATTCTTTATTTGAAGCAGACGTTTTTTTAAAATATTCATTTTCCAGGACATGGAGATCACTGGCAAGACCAGTGTTTCTACCCACTCCTAATGGCGCTCGAGAAGGTGGTGAATGGCAGCAGTCTTTCTGATGAAGGCATTTGCACATAGTGCTACTGGATAGGAAGATCCAGTATTTAGACCCAGCAATGATGAAGGTGATAAATTTCCAAACCAGGACCGTGTGTGACTCGAGAGAGAACCAGCAGGTGATGGTGCACTGCTGCCCTCATCCTTCTTGGGTCGCAGGTTTGGGATGTGATGTTGGAATAACCCGGGCGAGTAACAGCAGTGCATTTTGTAGACGGTACACGGGTGATGAAGGAAATAATTGGTTAGGGTGGTGGACGGGGTGCCAATCAAACAGGCTGCTTTGTCCTGGATGTTGGCAAGCTTCTCGAAAATTGTTGGAGATGCACCTATCCAAGCAATACGTAAAGGACAGCAATTTTTATGGCAATGCGTGCAATCTGCACTTGGAGAACACAAACCGCATCAAGGACAAGGAGGGTGCAAAAGCACATTACTTCATCCTACCGACAGACTTATACCAGCCTGCAGTAAAAGAACTGACATTGCTGGATACTGGACAGTCCCTACTGTTTGCTGTATAATGAGATTATGATAACCCAGACAGTACAGTCTATGCTGAACCATCAGTTAGTGCTTATAGCAAACTGTGCATCACTTACTGGGTGGTGAAAATCTAGGTAAAGCAGCTATCATGGTGATGTGACAGTACTGCATCAAAAGCTCTGCAAGTTTAACAAAAGGTACACCCGAGACGGCACAGAAAGTTGTGGGCTTTTAACAGATGGGTGCAGGTCGCTTAGGTTCTCATTTCTCTGAGTAAGGCAGACAGTACAACAGTATTAAGCAATAAGACAAGTTGTACTGCAGCAGTGACTGTCACACTGTATTGTGAGCCATGTGGACTGCTGGAAGGTCAAAGTAATTTCAAAAGAAGGCATGTTATACAATAAGGATTAAATAAAGAACAACATTGTTATTTATACACAAAGAATATTTATTTTAAAAGTGGTGACAGATATTCAAAGGAAAAGCTGAATCTGTTGGTAAACCAGAAAGAGTTGCTAATGAAATTGAGATTGATTCTAAGATCACAGTAATATAAGCAAAACATCTCCTCTTCCCAAAACAATAGCTCTGCAAAATCAACTGGATTGGAAACTCATGGTAATGAAATAAAGAGGCCACAGTTTTTAAATGCTGGTGTGTTAAAACGTAATTTTACTACTAATTACATAGCCGGCAGTGCCAACACGATGGAGCGGCTGACTGATTAGATTAGATTAGATTAGACGTTGGGGTAATTTCAAGAGGTTTCTTCATAAGATGTTATATAGAGAAAAACATGAGAAGCTATTTGAATGACTTAATGGAGATGTGATTTTAAATATTTAATTGACTTTAAAGCGCTTTGAGAATTTGAGGTCAAAAAAGGAACTACATAAACACAATTTATTTCTTTAAATGATATGCAGCAATAATGAACATGCCGATTTTTTGAGTTTCACCCAGCTGACATTAAGCTAACCCAGATGGGTTCAGATATGTCACCAAATTCAAGCATTTCAATATCAAATTTTTCCACTTGTTTCAAATCTTCTGAGATCAGTTTTGTTCTCTCAAATAATAATCATCAGAAGCCTTTCAAGTAGCTCCATAAAAAGGCATCTTAAAAAAAAGTCATTGTACAATGCATATTTAAGATTTTCAAGAGACAGCTTATATTTTATTTGAGTTCTTTTTCTTTACTGGATCCAAATTGCATTGTACAATATTAATAATTCATTCCCATCATGCTGTTTTGTCCACTATTTGAACAATGGTGTTCCTTATTAAACTATCCCCCAGGTGCACATTACTCTGTACTAACCACCCACCATGACTCAGGGTGCACACTGCTCTTGCCACACTATTCACAATATCTCAGAATGTACTCTCCCCATCCGACACAATTTACAGTACCTCAGTGTTCATACTATACTCCTCACATGATTCACATTACCTCAGGGAAATTGAAAAATTTTCCCTCCCACTCAAAGTACCCCAATGTCCACATCAACCTTCCCAAGTATTTTGCATCCACTGGCCTCTCAGCTCCATGTACATTATTCTTCGTACCTATTTACAGTACCTCAGGCATACAGTACTCCCTCATGACCCAATGCTGTTGTTTAGATATGCAATCCTTCCACTTAGAGTGCTCTCAAATCTATTGGCTTGTCCTGAAGATGTTGGTTATATTCTTTATGTACTGTGCTAAATATTGATAATGCTTTAATGCAAAACTCATGAAGGTAGAAAATAAAATGCCCTTTGTGAAGGAATTTTCAGGTTCTTTCTCATGACGTTTGGCTGTTTCAATCCTCAAGTTGAATGGCAAGAAGCACATTCAATTTTTGCAAGGATAGCATTCACTTCATATCTCGAGTGTAATTCATTAAACAAGAGAAAAGTTAGACATTCGCAGTGAAATGCAAGCCTCCCTGCAGTGCTGACGCCACCAACAGTAAATCTTGGAGCAGGCTCACTCTGTCATTAAGTGGTTGAAATATAAGGTTGATGGGTTACTGCAGAGTAACTGCAGAGCATATGTGATTCACAACTGTGCAAAGCATCCAGAGGATAAGATATCACTTGCATGGAAAAGTTCATCAGCAAACTTTACTCATTCTCCAACAGCAGCACCAAAACTTGCGAGAGATACTGATAGGTTTGCCGAGAGCTTGGAGAGAGATCCTCACATCAAGGAAACTCAAAAGCAAGCCTTTGTTATCTGACACTAGTCACTGTTGTTTTACCGGGGAGCTGCAAGATCCTACTTCTCTTCAAAATAGTCTAAAAATCAGTTGTGGAGTTCTTAAGAAATTAGTTTTATATTGAAAAGCACTGTTAATAGAGGTCCACATCATTTCTGCTCTAAGAAGTGTTCCACAATATTGTATTTAAGCTTGAGAAATCTCTTTTGGAATAAGGTCAGCTAAACAAAATGTAATGAAACAAATCCCACACGATAGCTTTAGGGGGTTTAAGGAAAAGAGTGTTTTGCAAAACTTAAGCCAAAATATTTACAGAAATAAATTAGGAAAGAATTTTTGAACTACATCCAATTTGGCACTGCTTATTTATTTATCAGTTGAAAATATTTTACTGAGATGAACAGATATGACCCTGCTTGGCAGAACAATCGATTCAAATGGCACTGGGGACAGAGATGTTGGTACATTTAAAGTTGAATTAACCCCTGTGGGGTCATATCTGTCAGAAGGGGTTAACAATCACATTAGAACAATGCAGATAGGAACTTTACACCGACACAGTAACTACTGTGCTAAACGTAGTACCTACAGGAATTTCAAATGTTTACTGAAATTTCAAGCCCTTGATGGCAGTCAAATCATTTGTGTGGATATCAAGCAGAGATGTGGTTGGTCTCTTTGTCTTTCAAAAAAAGTACACTGCAACTCACAGATGAAGGGTGACCACTTGGATGAGGTATCAAAAAGTTGCCCTTGAGTTACCAGCTGCAGAATAAGAAAGCTGAGTGAACAAACATTTAAAAAAATAAAGAAATAAGAACACCCCGATGTATAAAGATTGCAGCACTCTCACGATTCAGACACAAATGGAAACAACAAAGGAGTGGGATTATTCCAGCAGAGGGCAGTGAAGTATGAAAACAGGAGCTGAGCAAAGTTGTTGGTGTTGAAAATAACTTATTGAGGCACCTCCGCAGAATGGGGAACCAATGCAAGCTCTTCTTCGAAAGTGAAGGCAAAACTATGACGACTATATATGAAGTCTTATGATAGAAGTGAGAAAAGGGGGGAGAGCAAGAATAAAAATGAACAAGAAAGAGATAAAAAAAACAGGAATTTAGAGGAAATGAGTCAATTGGGGTAGTGCAAGTAAAATGTTCAATCTCACTTAGAAAACAAACCAATGATTAGAAGCAGTCCACTGATTCATAGGATAAGGAATACCCTCCAGAGCTTGAAGTTAGCTTTGGTTGGAGGCAGTGCAGAAGATGCACTTTGCAAATTTGTGGAGCAGGTCATAAGTCATTCTCCAGCAGAAGTCTTTTCTTCAGTGGTCTCTTTTTTCCGCAATCTATAAGCCTTTGCTATCGCAGTTCTTGTCACTACCTGATTTTTCCTTGTTGTTAGCAGTCTTGGTGGTTTCTTGTGTCGTGGAATCTGGTTTCTTAATTTTTAACTTCTAATAGCAACATTTCAATTGTTTAATAAGCACGTGACCAAAGCAGGGACCCACCATCTTGATGCATTCTAGAATGCTAGTTAACTATAGACAACAAAGAGACTTTCATTTCACACCACTGGAGATGGGAGAAGTATAACCTACAAACTTCTAAAAAAAAAGAAAAAGTTGCTAATAAAAGGCTGAGTCTTTAACCAAACAGGGTAATGTTATTTTTCTGCAGCTTTAGGTTTGTAATGCAGGTAACTATTCCTCTCATGGGACAGCACTTGCCTTGCATTCCAGTCCTGTTATGCTCATTTTCTTCAGTGTGGGTCAAGGGTTGGAAGAAACCTATAAACTGAAATAGAAACAATGTTCTTTTGGTCCTTCTTTAAATTTACATAAAATCTGACTCTGATGTTATTAGCTTCTCATAATACAAGCTTAAAAATTCCACTTAATAAGGTTAATGCCTATTTAACATTTGCAGGGATGTTTCAAAGTTTCTCAGCCCGATCATTTTCCAGCTGAACATGGTGCCCAAGCTGAGACGTGGTTTACATGGCAAATCAAACAGCCGTTTGTCAGAGTGACATCCAGAGAATGAAAGGAAACAAGAAATGACAAAACAAAATGAGAAGTAGCTGAAATGGAGCATTCCACTCATGCAGACCTCTCCTTTTCCTCTGCTTTACAATATAACTGGCACAGAGCCGACACTGAAAGGGCACGGTACACTCTATTAACTGGAAGTAATAACAGCCCCATTTGTGGTCTATGAAATAGATTTCCCTTGAAACAAAACTAAGATTGAAACACTTAATACATTGTCATTCAGACTGCATCTAATGTTCTTCATGCTTGTTATTTGCTTTTTGCGTCTTCTATTTTCATTTCTGCTATAATTTACTCCTCTACACAGGCTAAACTCTCACAAATAACGGGCTTCCTCTCGTACTCTGCCAACATGGTCAAATGAGAACTAGCAAGTATTGGACAGCTATTCAATCACAAAGGCCACTATAGCCAATCCAATCCTTTCCACTCTGCAAAGAGCATTTTTAGAAGTAGTCAATAGAAACACTTTTTTCTGCCCCCCTCACCCAATTATTTTTTAATCAAAGCAGCACCCCACCACTCCTTTCACAAGTATCAGCTGAGTGTGGACCACAGATCAACGCTGAAGAATTTGGTGGGTCCCACACATAAAACAAATTTGTGCAAGACATTGACACAGCAGGTCAATCTGAATAATTGCATGGAGTCATGCCAAAGAGCTCAAGGGAGCTCAGTCACACCATAAACACAGTATACTATATGAACCTAATATGTCCATGTTATAAGCAAACATTATTCACAAGTGAAAACAAAAACTTGCCTCTGCATAAAGCCTTTACATCTGTTAAAAATGTATAAGACTTTTTTTGGATAATTAATCTAAATAAAAGTCAAATAAATGCAACCTTTAAAGAGTCTGGAATTGTGACAATGACAATAGTTGGATGAGACAATCACTTTTTGCCAAAGCACTGAAGTATCTTGTTTTGGCAAACAGTGAACAAATCAGCAAGTTACAGGCCATTAATCTGCTACCTAAAGGCACTCTGAGTTCCTGTGAAGGACTTTAAAATATGCTGAACTAAACCTAATAAACACATCAGGAGACGCACAAAAAAGCTCCACTTCCATAAGGAGCTGTAAAAACACAGATAAAAACAGCTTTGCAAGTCTCTCCACTAGTCTAGTTACTTACATATTCAGGTTAATTTAAAAAGAACTATTTTTAAAAAAAACAAAACCCTCATTTATATATAAAAAATATAAATTGGTCGTAAGGACTGCAATCTATCTTGTGCAGTACAATTGCTCAATTTAGTGCACATCATTAGAAACTGCAAAAATTGATAAACATTTTAAAACTGTAATCAGAACTGTGCAATTAATTTCCTTGACATCTGGAATTATACACACTGTCAATGAATGGGAAGAGGTCAGACCAGGAAGGCTTTGTAAGTGATTTACAGCACGAGTGTACAGGCACTAACTTTGAAAACAGTGCATGTACCTTTTCTTAGCCACAATGGAGTGGTGTGTCATATTATATTCTTTTATCCACAATCCTCAGCTCTACAGGACAATAACCAGGAAACAGAACAGCACCTTCACTTAACGATGGTAAATGTAGAGGTGTTGGACCTCAGCAACCTCCACACAATGTGAGTGAAAGCGAGGTGAGGACTCACAGCCCTGAAAATAGAGAAGGTGCAGCAGAGAGCAGGTGATGCTATGTTCTCCATGGGTTGTTACTGTCACAAAGTGGAACACTGTGCAGGTGATTATTAGTCCGAGGGAGTGAACAGGGTCCAAAGTTGTCCCTGGCCATACCAAATGATTCACAACATGCCAGATTTGCTGCCAATAACGGATTTGCGATTCACTACAAGTAGTCCATCAGGGTCAAGGACGACTTGCTTCTGCCGCAGTTTTGATGACTGGAAGATGCCTGTGAGTGAATTATTTTAATGTGGGGCAGAGTGGAATGGGGGAGTATGGGGGCATTGAGAGGGGGAAGGAAGGGAAGTGGGGGTGGTGAGTGAAGGGGAAAAAAGCTTCAAAGGAGGGGGGACTGAGGGCAAAGAGAAACTGAGGGAGGCAATTAAGTACATAACAAAACTGAGCTCTGCTGCAGGAAAGGCTTCCTGGTTTTTTAACCTGACTTGTAAGCTATTGCTATGAGAAACAGTTTGAAATGTAATTGCAAAACCATCCGAAGGTATGGTTTCAGTGCTATCAAAGCCATTACCATAATTGTATAGCAATCCATTTACTAAGCATGACAACTTGGACCAACCTGCCTCAGAAATGCCATCTCTTGCAATGTCTTGCAATAGTAAGGGAGGTAGAGGTTGTAAAAGACACGATGGCTGCAGGGATGTGGGCAGAGATGACTTTAATTAAGACTAGCTGGGGCCTTCTTGCAAGTTGGTGCCATATTGTGATGTGTGAAGTCAGCATGGAGGTAGCCAAGTTCTACGGCAGCAAAAATATATAAAAAAAACAGATTTTGTAAGAAGCCCAGAGCTCTAACATAAATAGATTATTCTACATGTAAAATACTGCTGTTGCTGCTGCTATCATGTGGTATAGTTCCTTCCGGCAAGGCTGTTCACACCTGGTCAGAGGTATGCTTGCTAGACATTATACTGGGGACTCAGTTTCGGTAGTGTAGTGGTTAGCATAACGCTATTACAGCCCCAGCGACCCGGGTTCAATTCCGGTCACTGTTTATAAGGAGCTTGTACGTTCTCCCCGTGTCTGAGTGGGTTTCCTCTGGGTGCTCCGATTTTCTCCCACATTCCAAAGATGTACGGGTTAGGAAGTTGTGGGCATGCTATGTTGGCGCCGGAAGCGTGGCGACACTTGCGGGCTGCCCCCAGAACACTCCACACAAAAGATGTATTTCACTGTGTGTTTCGATGTACATGTGACTAATAAAGATATTTTATCTTCTTGGCCAATGTGCTTTTTATCAGGATTCTTTTTATGAAAGAGAATGCAAGAAAGATTTAACTGAATATTACTTCAGGTTTTCCTGTTTACTAAGTATGCATGTGAAAGTGTAGTTTTCCTGTTTTACTTCCCTGCAAAACAGTGTGTTTATGATGAAGCAGATCAGGATGCAATGGGGAACACAGGTCATTTAACAAAGGCAGAACATTTGTACAGCATTGAGCATCAAATTAATTCCTAAAATAGTGCAGGGGAACCCTGTAAAGTTGTTATATCAGTAAATGCTCTACAACTGGACAGTCCATAGTCTGCCAGCTGTTTGAAGAGAAATGCAATGTATTGGTCCCCATTTTCTAATGGAGGAGCAAACTGTTTGCTCTATAGTAAAACGTGTTAAGTAGTTCAGTCCTTAAAGCCACTGAGGGTGAAACCGGTATTCAACACTACTTGGAATGTGGAATCACTACCATAGGGAGGGTCTGAGAGGAATAATAAAGATACTATTAAGGGAAAGGATAGACCACCATATGAGGCAGACATGAGTGGAAGGCTACGCTGACAGCTGTAGAATACAGGTAAAGGCTTGAGAGGAAGATATATGCTGGTTAGTTTCTGCCCTGGATATCTGATGCAGTTCAATGTAAACATAGGCTACATTTAGTGATCAGAAACGATATGAGCTTCTTGATGGAATCAGAAAAAGAGAGAGTACAGAATGCCCTCCTCCTGAAAGTATCCACTGCTGCTGTTGTGAACAAAATTGCTGAAAAGAGTCAACGCTGTCACTGTGGGAAATGGATGACAATTCACACATCCTGCAAAGTTGTCCAACTACAGTTCGGCATGGCCAGCATATGAATGTTTTAGCAAGAAGCCAGAACCATTTGATAGCCAACTGGCTTTCTTCTGTGCTGTTAACTTCTCTGATTCTGTGCACCTGCTGAAAGAAAATCTGCCCTGCCAAGATTCTAATCCTATCCAAATGAACATGCAAAAGACATTATTGGATGTAGTACTGGCATGTGAGAAGTAGGACTGAGCATAAATTTGTTTGAATAAAACATGGGTAGGATTGCATGTTCCAACCTATATACACTTAGCTATAATTTCAATGTGGTTCACCAGGGAGAGAGTTGCCAGTGCATTTAGTGATTTTGTAACTGCTGAAATGAAGCACATTGTGTATACTGAAGCAGTATGGTCATTATTCTATGCATATTTAATATATCAACTTGCAGAACATCTTCAACTAACAGAAATGCTATGCTTATAGGTTTCCAAACTATATAAGTCTTTAGCCACATGTGATAAGGGAATCCAAAACAGTAAAATCTTTGTAATGAATTTTCAGGGAGGCAAACTTTTTAGGTCATGAAGGGTAATAAAACCAGAGTCTTCACCCAAGCTCGTGGCCAGTACCATTATCACGTAACATTTTCGTACTGAGTAACTGCCTACACAGCCGTAGACTGAACTTAAGTAACTTCGTAGAGAACAAAATACAACAAGATTAAAACTAAAGTGTAGGTTATTGAAGGAGCATTTGGAAATTATATCATTCATCAAATATCAATGCCATGGACAACCAGAGACTTTCTGCAACATCAGAGCAGCTCTGTATCCACAGCGGCATATGGAATGATGGATGTGGAGGCACGAGGTGAGTCAAAGAGCACAGACAAGGAAAAGCTAATGTTGTTTGCCACCCAAAACCAGTCACCTCCAGCCAGAGGCGTAACAAGGTCTGGTTCAGTACTCAAGGCTTCACAAGGACTGCATATAAATGAATACTGAATGAATACGCATCAATTCCAGCCTACCAGACAACCTGCACCCATTGCAATTCGCCTATCGGCGAAACAGGTCTACAGCGGATGCTATCTCCCTGGCCCTACACTCAGCTCTGGAGCATCTGGACAGTAAAGACACCTACGTTAGACTATTGTTTATTGACTACAGCTCTGCCTTCAATACAATAATTCCAAGCAAGCTTGTCACCAAACTCTGAGACCAAGGACTCAACACCTCCCTCTGTAACTGGATCCTTGACTTTCTAACAAACAGACTGCAATCAGTGAGGATAGGCAGCAATACCTCCGGCACAATTATTCTCAACACTGGTGCCCCACAAGGCTGCGTCCTCAGCCCTCTACTCCCTATACACTCAGGACTGTGTGGCCAGATTCTGCTCTAACTCCATCCACAAGTTTGCAGATGATACCACCGTTGTAGGTCGTATCTCCAACAGCGATGAGTCGGAGTACAGGAAGGAGATAGAGAGCTTAGTGGAATAATGTCATGACAACAACCTTTCCCTCAATGTCAACGAAACTAAAGAGCTGGTCATTGACTTCAGGAAAGGGGGTTGTGTACATGCACCTGTCTACATCAATGGTGCTGAGGTTGAGAGGGTTGACAGCTTCAAGTTCCTGGGAGTGAACATCACCAACAGCCTGTCCTGGTCAAATCACGTAGATGCCACAGCCAAGAAAGCTCACCAGCGCCTCTACTTCCTCCGGAGGCTAAAGAAATTTGGTTTGTCCCCTTTGACCCTCACCAATTTTTACCAATGCACCATAGAAAGCATCCTATTTGGATGTATCATGGCTTGGTACAGCAACCGCTCTGCCCAGGACCGCAAGAAGCTGCAGAGAGTTGTGGACACAGCCCAGCACATCACGGACACCAGCCTCCCCTACTTGGACTCTGTCTTTACCTCTCGTTGTCTTGGTGAAGCAGCCAGCATAATCAAAGACCCCACCCACCCAGGACATTCTCTCTTCTCTCCTCTTCCATCGGGTAGAAGATACAGGAGCCTGAGGACATGTACCACCAGACTTAAGGACAGCTTCTACCCCACTGTGATAAGACTATTGAATTGCTCCCTTATACAATGAGATGGACTCTGACCTCACAACCTACCTTGTTGTGACCTTGCACCTTATTGTACTGCACTTTCTCTGTAGCTGTGACACTTTACTCTGTACTGTAATTGTTTTTACCTGCACTACATCAATGCACTCTGTACTAACTCAATGTAACTGCACTGTGTAATGAATTGACCCGTACAATCGGTTCGTAAGACAAGCTTTTCACTGTACCTCAGTACAAGTGACAATAATAAACCAATACCAATACCAACACTGTGGTCTAAGTAGGTCTTACAACACAAGTCCTTATGTCCCTGAAGACACAATACAAGGTCTTGAGGAATATGGAGAAAAGGAAGAAAGACTATTTATATTGTGTCTTATCACAACTTCAACATCCTGAAGTTCTTTACAACCAATTTGTTATTTTTGAAGTGCAGTAATTCATTGCGACAGCCTACTTCCGTAAGATAATACGATGAATTACGAGTTAATCTGCTTTTGGTAATGTTGATTAAGGGAAGAATATTAAGGGAGAAATTCACTGCTTATATTGGTCAAATTCTTTAATTAATGCCGCAGGATACTGTACATCTACTGATCAGGCAACTAGGTAGGCAGGCCCTCATTTGCCTTGAGATCTGTAAGATGTCATCTTTTAAGTGGCTGGGTGTTCAAATCCTAGAGTAGATCTGAACTCACAACATTTTGATTTAGAAATGAGAGTGAAATCAATTTATGTAATACTCCTTCTCGATCCCCACTTCAGGGGAAATACTTCTCCATTTTCTCCATTGAATCACTTTATCATTTTAAGTACCTCCATAAGGTCAACTCTGGCATCCTAAATGCAAACAAGTCAAGTTGTGCAACTTGCCCTCACACATCCTGGTAAACCTTCACAGTACACCTTTGAACACCAATACATCTTCGCTGATGGGAGGTGTCTGAAACTGAATACAGTTCTCCAGATGGGACTTTATCAAATTACTGAACAAGTGAAACATCACTTTTGAAACTCTGTCACCTTGAAATAAGGGCCAATATTCTGTGGCCTAAAATTAAAACAGTAAATTCTGGAACCATGCAGCAGGTTGGGCACTATTTGTGGAAAATGAAACAGAGTTTATGCTTTAGGTCAAAGACTTTTCATCAGAACTGGGAAGATGGGAAAAGCAAGTTGTAGAGAAGATGGGAAGAGGCACATCACAGATTAGTGACTGAGTGCAGACAAATAGGCCAGAGTGGGAATTAAAGTGGCAGGCAACAGAAGTTCAGTGTCTGTCTTGCAGATTGAACATGGGTGCTGTGGCAAAGCAGTCACTCAATATGTGTTTGGTGTCTCCAGTGTAGAGAAGCACCTGTCTGTGGCCTTCTACACTACTACAATGAGGCTCAATATAAGCTTGATGAACAGCACCTCATCTTCCATCTGGGCATGTTGCAGCCTTCTGGATTTGTATCAAAGTCCACAACTTCCAATAACTCGCTTTCTCTATCTGTATCAAAAGTGGCCATTTTCACTGTAAGCCATCTATCTGTGATATTGGCTCCATTTTCTTCTCCCCATTCACACAGTCTGACCTGCTGGACATGTCCAACAGCCCTGCACTTCACAACATTTTACTCTCCATAGTCTGTATTATATTATTCTTTACCTGCCGTCATTAACTCATCTATATTACTTATCTTTACAACAGCCCTGGTCTCATCCTATTACAGATATTCCCTTTGTCCTATCCATTCCCCCCACTTCCTATGCAATTTAAAACTAACTTGTTTTTCTATCTTTCCCAGTTCTGAGGAAAGATCTTCAATCTAAGATGGTAGCTGTTTCTCTTTCTACAGATGCTGCCTGACCTGCTGAGTGTTTCTAGCATTTTCTGCTTTATTTCAGATTTCTGCTGGAATTTTTCGATTTTCATTCATTGGCTATTTTTGTTTTCCTTTCTGTTGACTGTTTGTACACGTGTATTGTTATTGATTTTGCAAACGCACATACAAGTCCTTTTGCTCCACTAAAACTCCTTGGCATATGCTACCAGCATTTCAATTCTTTTTTTCTTAAATATAAACCAGATGACTTCACACTTTCCCACAATGAATCTCCACTGCAGTTCTGTCCTTTCATTCAACCAATCTAAATCCATTTACAAAGATCCTGTCTCAAATTACACAAATTATTGTGCCTCCTTAGTGTAGTCTCCAAACAACTATCTTCTTTCATGCAATTCATTTTTATATGCTAAAAATTGAGAACTCAGTACAGATCCCTGGGGAAACAACACTTGTCATATTCCTTCATTCAGAGAACACTTTATCCCTAATCCAGATCTCCATTCCCTGACGAATACTAGTCCATGTAATCAGGTTACTTCCAATTCCATGGGGTCTGGCTAGCTGCAATAAACAAAGATGAGACAGTTTGTTTTCAAGACAGTCCCATATCCAAGCCATCAAGTATCTCTCCACAATGATGGTTTGTTAAATACCAAACAAGACCAAGAAATTACTCACCTAGTGGGTAGGCAGGTGGTGGAAACTGGGGGAATTGATGGGAATGTGGGGAGAATAGAAAATGAAAATAATGTAGGTTCAGTGTAAATGGGTGCTTGATGACTGGCATGGACTCAATACTCTGTAGAGCCTGTTTCTGTGTTGTACGTCTCTATAATTTTATGAGATAATATGAGCAGATGTACAAGAAAGTGGACTGGGAAACCTTAGGTTGAATATGTGGGTTGTCAGTGAAAGAATGAGGTGGTATTTGCTGTTTTAGGAAGGCATATGTTAGTGTCTGGTGTTCTAATCTACGTTAATGGTTCAATGACTAATTCTTGATATTAATTTTATTTCCTGTATCTTTTAAGAGTATCGGCATATCATGGATGCTGCAAACTCCTGGCACATAACCAGATTCAAGATTATTCTAAAGGCCTAACAAAAAGTCCTGATGAAGGGTCTCAGCCCGAAATGTCATGGATGCTGTCTGACCTGCTGAGTTCCTCCAGCACTTTTTTGTTGTGTACTGCTCCAGATATATCCAGCATCTGCAGAATTTCTTGTGTCTCTAACAAATATTGAAATGTTATCACCAGTTTTTCCAAAACTATGCTTCCTTGTCCAATTCATTGCAAAGTAAATGTTATTCTTCTTCCATACCCAAATTTTGCTTGTTGTGACCATAAATAAACTGGCATTTGAAATTTCTTCACCTGCTGCTTTGTCATGTAATTACACACAGTAGGAATTATACTGAGCATTGGAGAGACACTCAGGTACTTCACAGGCTGCCAGCATGTTTAGCATAGCCTTAAGTGAGGGGGCTCACACCTTTAAGGAGGCAATAGGATTTACTGCAGCAATCTCAAACTGCGAAAATGTAATCTAAAGAGTCCTGCAAACTATTGGATGTGTAGTTGAAAACTGGGCCAAAGTGATATTGTACCAGCCAAGCAGATATAGTGTACTCTTTTACTAAATCTTCATGCTTCCTTTTAAATCCATTCATTTACAGCCAGATAAACTCTGCACAGCTGACGTACGGCACACACAATATTTGCACTGGAGTTCTTTCCAAAATTCCTTCATGCTTCAGGTCAACATTTGTTCCCTTTCTCTTTGGTTAGACGACTCAAAGATGAAGTAGCTCACACTAGGGATAATCAAAGAATTTCTTTATTTTGTGACCAATAGCACATGTGGGAGGGTGTAAGTAGAAGCATTCCCCCCCACCTCACAATACACTAAGGACACGGGTATGTAAGGAGATCTATGATTTCACCAACTAAATCTTGTTATTTAGACCACATGAGTGAGTTTATTTATTTACATTCTTCCACAGAATTCTTGGGAGTGCTTCTGTGAAGCAGCAAACAAAGCAGTCTCTAAAGTGCACATCTCCCAAGTTTTACCTGAAATAAAAATTGATTTCCTTTTTGTAACAAACTTTGTTATGCCTATTTTTAAGGAGGAATAGATATGTGGTGACAACAGGTGTATGCAATTGTTTAAAACACTCCTCACTTTATTTTGGTGAACATGATTGAAAGTTACTTGAAAACTTAGTTATTTGCGTGATGGATTCAAAAAAAGTTCTACCACTTGATCTACATGATGAAAAAGTTGTAGAAAAGTGAGATATTTGATAGAATCATGAAAACCGAGCTGGAGCAGAAGACGGAAGTCCATGAGAGGGGCAGAAGTGCGTGGAAGTTATTCCACGAGGGGATACGTACAAGATAGTATCTGTGCTGAGGAATTTCTCTTGGTACTGCCAACAATTTGAGAAGTACAAAATCAATAGAAAGTAAGAGACTGGTGAATCACATGACTAATGCAGAACAGCATTGCGAAAACTCATCAAAAGAAGTGAGTTTCATGCAATTACACTGGAAGAAATACTTAGAAGGAGAAATGTATAGAATTGAGGAGAAAGATTGCTTCAAGAAACTAACCCGACCTTAGAAAAAAATAGATGAGATGTGTCATGCAATGTAATCATGGAGTTTCGATTCAAAGTGATTAGTAATTCAACAGGACAGAGTGTGAGTGCGGTACCTGACCCGCAAGGGAAATGCCATGGGTGAAGAAAGAAAACACTAAGTTTACAAAAATCCCAAGGACACACAGGCAACAGAAATGTGGAAGGAAACACAAGTTTCACAGTAGAAAATGGCGCCTCATTTTTGGTAAAAAAAAAACAAATCAATCATTTTGTGAAAAAATGCCATAGAAAATAGTCATCTGCACATAACCAGACAGCCAGAGCAACTGACGTGGAACCAGGAACCATAGTTTTCAATAACAATGAGGTCAGGCTTTAGGTTTGGATGATGAGGAACGTTTTATACTTAAATTACAGTCAGGAAATTACCTGAGATTTCAAGTAATTTTGTGACTCCAATGAATTTTAATTCCACTTCTACAAGAAAGCAACCAAAGATTTTAAATTTACAAAGGTGCAACCACAAAAGTCGATGATTCTATCTTATAATGAAGCTTCTCTTCCTGTTACAGGGCAGGTACAACTGTTGTTTCTACCTGGAGACTACAAATCCAAGTTGGACTGTAAGCTCAAAGATGGCATGACTACAAGACCCTCTGTTGGACAGAAAGACATGTTTAAGCATGGATAATATCCAGTATCATAATAATGATGCAATTAACAGAACACCATCTGTTGGAATCATGATACACGTGTTGAATAGCTGTAAGCAAATAACCAAGGACTACTTCAGGCAGCAATACCATCAGGCGTACTGTGATAGAACAGAAAAACTAATTGTAGTGAAATGAAACAGGTTTACTGAAACACTAGATCTAGAGCAACATCTCAGTCTGGATTTGGAGTAACCACACTGCATACCACAGAACAAACAACCAGCTGACTCTGCATCAAGGGCATTAACAGAAGCAGAGATAAGGTGTGCAAAAAGCAAGCAAGAGCTCTTGGTGACTCATATTAGCTTGAACTGTACGTCTATGTACAGGACATGCTGAATGTACACCCACCATGGCAAATAATTGTTCTCAAACCACCAAGAGAGTTGAGAGAACAGTGTTCAGTTTGAAAGTAGCATTCAAAAAAGGTGAAAAGGTACACTGAGCAGAGGATACCTCCCTGAGGATACACCTCCAAAAGTCATATTTAAATCAATGAACAAACAGTGTCTGTCAAGCACTGTTAATCATGGCTAATCTCAGATATCTCCACCTCCAAATAATGAGGCAAATAGCATACATATTTTATGCTTCCAGTTCTGTATAACCAATGAGTTATTTTTCAGATGCAGAAATTCATGGCAACAGAGAAACAGGAACAAATAAGCAGAGGCTCAGCCTCTGATTTTCCTTTAGGACAGTATGAAAAGATTCTTTAAGGCTGAGCCTTATATTGTGGAGTTCATAATGAACAGAAAGGTTCCATGTAGTCCTCTGGGATGATTTGAGGCACCTTGCATGGTACTTTGGAAAATAAACAATAATGTAAATCTGACATCGGTGTATGGTGATTCAGAAATCTGCAGGGAGACTCAGAAGGTCCTGAAACATCAACTTACACCTTTTGCCTCCACAGTTGCTGCTTGACCCACTGAATTCTTCTATATTTTGTCACCCTATTATCACTTTAATTTAGTATTACCTATTCAATTCGTATAGTCTAGCATGCTGGGCATATCCCACAGTCTCACCATTTACAACAGGTTACTCAGACAAAGAAGCTTAATGTGCTGCCAACAACTCCTATGAACCCATTTGGACTGGAGATATTCACTTTGTTCTACCATTCCTTCCCCCATCTTTTTCCTACTGCAACTAACTTGTTTTTCTCCCTTTCTCACTTCTGACAAAGGGTCCTGGACCTAAATCGCAAAATGGAGGAACAGCACCTCATTTTCCATCTTGGAACCTTGCAGCCAAATGGCATAAACATTGAATTGTCCCACTTTAAGCAATCCCCACACCCCTTCACCCTCCCCCAACCATGCCTCTTCTTTGCTTCCCTTTCCTAGACTCTCTCTCTTTTTTCTACCCCCTACTTTTTTTTTACTCCTTACTTTTGACCCATCCCCCTGTGGATCTGCTCTCCCCTCCACCCCTACACCTGCCCATCACTATCTCTTACCTGCAGCTACCCATCACCACCTTGTGCCCACCCCACCTCCCCTCTTTTGTCCACCCATCTCTGCTCTGCTTTTCCCTGCAATATATTGGCTCCCCCTTTTCCTATCTTCGGTCCTCAGGAAGGATCCTGACCCAAAATGTTGACCGCCTGCTTTTCTCCACGGATGCTGCCTGGCCTGCTGAGTTCCTCCAGCATCATCGTGTTTTTCATCCTGAATCATTAACCATTTCTCTTTCCACAGAGGGTGCCTAAGGATCTCCAGCATTTTCTGTTTTTACTTCCGAGTTCCACCAGGAATGTTTAGCTGCTCAATACAATGTCCAAATATGACAGTGCTATGTTCCTGGAGGTCCATCCCCTGAATCACCCTACATGGCAGCACCTTTACCACATTCCCTTGCAAGCAACACCGTAATCTCAAGAATAAACTTGAAAAGCAAGTGTATCTTGAAGAATAAAATTTTGAAACAAAGTCCAGCTGTGCCAATTTTGTTTATTCAACAGCTGAAGGCAAGATGCTTGTTGATGGGCTTAAACTATGAGCACTAAAGAGGGTCGTAATGCTTGGTGAAAGATCTTCAGGAACTCTGACTCACTGAATGTTGCACACCAACATGCTGCTTGATGGAACTGGTTGGTTCATGTAGTGTTCCATCCTGTGGTGTATTTTCCTAGCTTAGTAGTTAAACACAAAAGCAGATATGGGATGGTAATGATAATAAAATATAACAGTCATTTCTATACCAATGTATTTCTCATGGTACGAATACTCTATTATTTTTATTCCTGATAAAGCATGTAAATCACTTACTTTCATGCCGAAGTCTCTTTGCAATACATAATATCAGTGTATTTTATCAGGATATTATAATTGTATGCCCAGTGAATGAGAAAGCACATACAGCTACGTTGTCATTTTAAGAAAATGCATTTGTAAATTGTCCTTACCTATTGAAGAGGTTGTTCCTGCTGACCATTCTAAGGAACCCTGTTGGATCAGTGATGGAAGTCAGTTTATTGTTCATCTCTTCAAACTGCTGATCAAGAAGGTCTCCAGCCTCACTCTCCGTTTCACTGTTTGAACACATCCTGCAGAAATAAAGATACCCACATCACATAAGCAGGTAACAACACAAATGTTTCTGAAACATTTTGCAAAATAAAACACATAAATCCTACATAAAACAGCGAACCTGTCAAAATAAGGATTGATGAGCAAAACTTATGTGATCTGAGAGTTGCTCATCTAGCATTTTTATACAGAAGAATTACTGCCTTCTTAGCTGCAAGGTTAGAGTGCTGTAGACCATAGCATAAACTTCAATGTACACGTCAATGACAGGAAACATCATTCATCACCACTTCTTTTGAACCCCCACTGTCTCCCAACTGTCAAACTGAATGAACATAAAGTTCTTCCAAATAAATAGAACACAGAACATAGTACAGCACAGGAACAGGCCCTTCAGCACATGATGTTGTGCCATACAAACTAAGCTAATGACACAAAGTCTCTTCTCTCTGCACATTGTCCATATCCCTCCATTCTCTACATATTCATGTGCCTGTCTCAGAGCCCCTTAAACGCCTCTATCATATCTGCCTCCACCACCATCCCTGGTAGCAAATTCTTAGAACTTTCCCCCCCTCACCTTAAACACGTGCCCTCTAGTTTAGACATTTCAACCCTAGGAAAAAGATACTGGCTATCTACTCTGCCTCACATAACTTTATAAACTTCTCTCAGGGAGTTTTCAACTTGTAGAAACTTCATCATATTGGGAAGACTAACAGAACTGTGTTACAAATTCAATTCTCTAGCATAAACTCCATCCCTTTCCCTTAAAGCAGCCTAAAACTGAATCAGATTGCTTAAAAATCTGTTGTCATTAATTAATCCCAAATTTGGCTTCTGACCTCATATCCCTGTCATTACTATGACTGATTATTCCTATTTCCACAACGTGACCCAACTGCCCAAGCTCAGCAGCTGACGGAATCCTTTACATGCTGGAGACTTGACCACTTTATACCTTCCCAACTGCCCTGCCACAGTCTGGCCTCCATAAACTTGGGATCATCAATGCTCTCCTCCTTGTGTCATAAATGCAATACCTCCGGGCGCTCCGGTTTTCCCCCACATTCCAACGACGTACAGGTTAGGAAGTTGTGGGCATGCTACATTGGTGCTGGAAGCATGGCGACACTTGCGGGATGCCTCCAGAACACTCTACGCAAAAGATGTGTTTCACTGTGTGTTTCGATGTACATGTGACTAATAAACATATCTTACCTTAAGACTCAAATGCCCCATAATCCTCTGCTTACCGATCTACACTTGTTCTGAGATTAAACAATAACCCATTTTAAATTTCATATTACTATTTCCAAACAATTGCATAGATCCCAGGAACTTTCCTCTTGCCTGACAACACTCTGAAATACCTGTACTCCTGATCATCCTTAATTTAGTTGTACCACCAATGACCTGCAGCTGGCAAATCCCTAGATTCCAAAATCTCTTCCCAAATCCTCTCCAACATCTGTTCCTCCTTTGAGATAATCCTGAAAAACTATCTTTTTAACCAAACTTTTGACTACCTGGCCTAATATTTCCTTACTCGATGTGGCATCAATATTAAAAATTTGCAATACAACCATAATAAATTTTAAATGAAGCAGAGAATTTTTGTTGCTACCAATTCTGCCTTTACTTTCTTTTGTTGAATTTTCTGCCTGTTATTAAAGGCCATGAAAGTATGATGTCATCTTTCTGTGTTTATTTATTTATTTATGCATATTGTAACTTGGTAACTGTTGTTGTGAGCTCATGCATTGATGTATGTTTGTGCATGTATGTGTCTGTGTATACTTGCATGTGTATGTCAGCCAATAACTGTTACAGAAAACAGCTGCAATTTCTCCATCAAATGGAGAAAATTCAGCAAACTGTTACACAAACACAAATAAAGATCAAATTCACAATTTGAAACAAGTTGGCACTGGAAACGGCACACAATATAAAACTTTCAAAGTGGACACAATTAGATCACATGAGCATTACTAGTTATACAAAAATCTCGATGGAGGCAACTACAGAAATTTAAAAGGTAAAGGGATACAGTATCAGTGCATCTACTGACTCAGACACGTATTGAGTGCAATCCCATTTAGCATTACCACTGCACAAGGTGAGATCATCTCAGAACAGATCTGGAATCTCAAAATGTTGCATTCATGAGGCAGCGTGGACTTTTATCAGCATCAGAAATGTATTCCACACAATCTGTAACCTCACACACTGGTAATGACTACATGGTGCTAGAATCATGAGAATACAGATGGAACTTGACCACATATTGCTGACCAATTTTGTTGAAGTACAGCACAAGGATAAGGAAGAGAAAGGAATGAAGACAAATCCTTTAAAACTTAGGAATTAACATTCCTGAGATGGGAAAATAAGGCATTGCTGGAGATAATCTGAACATGAAAAGAATTCAGAGCATCAGCCCACCAAGTTGGACAGCAGAGAGCAATGGTGAAGGATGCTTTAATCAACCATTTCAAATGCTGCAGTGGTTGAAGGAAAACACATCCCAGTCACAATGTCAGTTATTTGTGATTTTGATTTTCAGCATTTCAGCCCACGTTGGGTAAAAACCTGATAGAAAGCTTTACACAAACAGTCACAGGAGAGGTGAGTGTGGCTTTTGAGACAATGATGTACTGAAGATTTATTTTTAAACAGAAAAAGTAGATTTCAGAAGCGGCAGAGATGGATGGGTCAAGGTGGTGTCTTGGAGCAGGGTGAACACAGCATTTAAAAAGGGGACAGGACTCGATGAAACCAGTTACAAATTCAGCAGAGCAACCAGAAAAAGAAGTTAGGTAGGTATCACTTGAGTTTAAAATAAAGCTTCCTTTTAGAACCATCTAATGTCATCTACCTCTGAACATTTACATGCAATGGGATTCCCTTGAATATATAATTATGAACTGTTAGTAAAATGAATATGATACTGCATCTTGGATGATTCATCCACAACTTAGTAGTTTAAGTGCTTCTTACTACAGCTGCATCATATCACAATAAATCTGCTTCACAAATGTCAAATCCTTAAAAACAAAAAAATAAAAAATAAATCTGTGGTACTATCTGCCTATTGTTTATTTATACATTTTATATTATACAGCTCCACATCTGTTGGACTCTATAAACTGACTCACAGATGAACTTCTGGAGGCCATTCCAACACCACCAGTGAGTGCTGAAGTGACCACGTGGGGATCGGCAGCTGCACCACGGTCCTGTAGGAATCTCAAATTAATCCATCAGTGATTATTAGAGGAAAGGTCACATGTGAATTTATTATTGTTAAGCACATCTTGTTAACCCAATATTATTGTTTGTCTAGTAAAGCTTTTTAGGCACATACAATACCGCCATCAATTCTCAAAGGAAGAATGGAGATTTGCATTTACATTGTAGTTTATATCCTTCATATAATACTGAATTGTTTTGAAATGAATGACTACAGTCAGCCATCCCGCACTAACTGTATCCTGTGGACTGGAATGAGATGAATAATCAGTTAATCTGTCTTTTCTGATGTTGATGAGGTGGAATGTCACTGAGGGTTCCATGCATATAGATCATTAAAATGTAATGGACAGGTCGAGAAAATAATCAAAAGGCAAGTGGAATGGTGGTCTGGAGGATTACAATGATTGAGATTAGAAGATTATTAAAATTATAATCTAGGAGGATTACAGAACACACTGTAACTATACAAAGCCCTGGTAAAACCACATCTGGAATACTGTGAGCATTTCTGGATACCGTAATTTAGGAGGGATATATTGGCCTTAGAAGAAGTGCAGTACAAAACACAAAAGGTTACCAAGTAAGTAGGAAGGCAAAGAGCACGTTGGCCTTTACACAAGGAGGTTGGAGTTTAGAAATAGAGAAGTATTGTTATGATTGTACAGGTGTTGGTGAGGCCACATGGAGTACTGCATAGGGTTTTGGTAAAAACACTATGATGCTGGAGGAACTCAGCAGGCCAGGCAGCATCTGTGGAGAAAAGTAGGCGGTCAACGTTTCGGGTCAGGATCCTTCTTCATGTGCCCTGAAGAAGGGTCCTGACCCGAAACGTTGATCGCCTGCTTTTCTCCACAGATGCTGCCTGGCCTGCTGATTTCCTCCAGCATCATCGTGTTTTTCATCTAGATTCCAGCATCTGCAGTCCTTTTTTTCTATAGAGTTTCGGTACCCTAATTTAAATAAGAATATACTGGCATTGGAGACAACCCAGAAGAGATTCACTAGGATAATTCCCAGGATGAGAGGGATATCCTATGATAAAACACTGTAAAGGTCAGATCCATATTTCTTGGAGTTTGGAAGATTTATTGGAGTGAATTTATGAAGTAAACTACAGCAGCAGATTACACAAACCTGAGTTGTATTAGAAGATTAAGATTGATGTATTTTAAGGGTTCGAGATCCTAAAGGGAACCAATATGGTAGAAAGAAGGAAACTAACTGCAGTTTGGGAAAGCTGAAACTATGAAACACAGCCTTTCAACTACAGTCAGGTTTTTCAAGTAGGAGCTAAGAAATATGTCTTTTATGTCTTTATGTCTTGCACTGTACTGCTGCCGCAATACAACAAATTTCACGATGTACATCAGTGATAATAAACTGGATTCTGATTCTGACATTTCTAGATACAGAGGGTGATAGAAGTTTAGCAGTTAATCGTTAAATTTAAATACAAGATTTTTTGAATTTATTATCTGGAATATAGGGATCACTGGTAAGGCCAGAATTTATTGCCCATTCCCAAATGTCCTTAAGAAGGCAGAAGTACCGTGGGGCGGCACGGTAGCGTAGCGGTTAGTGCAACACTATTACAGCGCCAGCGATCGGGGTTCGATTCCCGTCGCTGTCTATAAGGAGTTTGTACATTCTCCCGTGTCTGCGTGGGTTTCCTCCGGGTGCTCTGGTTTCCTCCCACATTGCAAAGACGTACGGGTAGGTCAATTTGGGTTTAAAATGGGCGGTGCGGACTCGCTGGGCCGGAAGGGCCTGTTAGCACGCTGTAAATAAAATTTTTTTAAAAAGTAAGCTATTATGTCCTTCTACTGGAGGTAATCCCACCATTCAGTGAGGAACGAAGTTCTAAGATATAGACCCAGCAAGGACGGATCAGTGATATATTTCTAAGTCAGGACAATGTGCTACTTGGAGGGAAACCTGGAAGCAACAATGTGCTACTTGGAGGGAAACCTGGAAGCGATGGTGAAACAAAATGGTACTATGCACATACATATTTTCCAATATTGTTCAGCATCAAATTGTGTGATATAGAGATCATCAAGAATTGTCAAAGAAAAAAGAGGGCTGTTCAAGTTCAACAATGAGAGACTAATCAGCAAACCTCTGCTAAACTGCAGAATGATCCCATATCCCTCAACAGCATACACTACTGCTGATTTACTAATATGTAGAAGGCAGAAGTGCATAAGAAAACCATTTAATTTCCGTTAGAGTTATGCAAGAGAACAAAGGGCCACGTGACTCTGATCATTCCACACCGACCCTCATCCCCCAGATATCAATCCAGTCAAGGTCGAAAGAAACAACATACGATTATGTTGAATTGAGTCAAAAAGTGGCACCTTGCTCAAATCAGGAAGTTGGTACAATGGCAATGACTCATTTTCCTTTGAGGAGACCAAAGGATCTCTGAAAACCTGCGAGTAGGTTAAATATAAATAATGTTTACATACAAGTCACTCTTTCTTCCCAAACGCACAAAGGCAGTGCAGTGCATGTAAATGAACTATGCATGCAGCATAGTTAGAGAGTTGAACATAACAGTTTCACGTTGCAGCAGCTCTGTGTCCTCTTGGGTTTCTCTATTACTCTGCTTTGCTTGGGTTTGAAGGAAGCATATATTATAAACCCAACACTGAGACTTGAGATCGGAATCTTGATTGACAAGCAGATGTGCTACATAATGGGAGGTGCTGTTCCTCACATATAATGTTCCTATTTAAGTGATGCCAAAGATCTCTAAAAAGCCTTCTAATATTCTAACTAAATGTCTTCACTTAACCATCAAAGAGAAATAAACTGTACATCACATTGCTGACTATGGTATACTTCTGCCTCCAAATGGTTGTTATATTTGCCCAGAAAACAACTCTTGATGTATATGGAGGAGCGATAACACCATAGGGAGGCAGTCTTTGCAATGTCACACAATCGGAGTTTCTACAAAGATCAGTACTTGTTGAGGATGGCTATTGAGCTCATTTGGCTCATCCCTGCTGAGAAATCCATGCTCCTTCAATCACAGCATCTAATGTCCACTGTATGATTATAATTTTTGACTTCTGTGCCTCTACCTTATAGACAATACAAGTACTAATTAGTCTCTGTGAGAGGAAGTACTATCTGACATTAGTCCTGAATTTGCTTAACTGCTTGTACACATCTTCTTGTTGCGGAGTCATGAATGAACTCAAAATGCCATTCTCTGGACTGTTATTTTTTTTACACCAGTAAGAACCTCTTGCACCTCTATAAGGTTCATTCAAAGTGTCAAAGAAAAAAATCAAGCCCAATTTCTTCAATTCTTCCCTCATTATTTTTCTATGACAAAAGGGATTATCTTTGTGGGACTTCTCTGGAATGTTTCAAGAGCCCTGAGGGTTTGTATTATTGATTATGAATGAGGGTCACTGATACATCTCTTTACTGATAAATTAAAGTAGCATAATCCCATTCCCTTAAGCTTGCATTTGTGAAAAATAGAGAAAATGATTTTTCCATGTTATTAACTAATGTGAGAATATTAGTCACAACCAATTGATCATAGTGATTGTGGCCACTCTACTTGTCATGTTAAATCAACCAAATTAGAATAAAGTGACAAAACACAGATAACGAGAACACTGCTTTATCAATTGTGGGAAGCAATATCATAAAATTCAATTTAGAACAATGAAAATTAATGAAAGTCAGTGAAAACATTAGGATAAACCTATAAGAATATGTCTCTTGATGATCATTTTTTTCTGAAGGCCCAAACCCAAGCTATCAGGAAACCTTCATCTCACAGCTAATCGAATTGGAAAAAAGAATGATTGAAAATTTCTATAAAATAAAAGCACAAGATTGAAACTACACAAACTAAATTATCTCCTTTGCCATTATGAATAAAAGATAAGCAGAATCTGATAAATGGACTTTAATTTACTGACATAATCACATTTAATAGCACAGAAAGAACTTCTGTATTTCAAAGTAATAGTTGAGGTTAGTGGGGCTTCAGTGTTATGAGTCAAATGGTGTTAAAATGCACAATTCGTACAATTCCTTAAGGACTGAGATCTTAGCAATTTTGCAAAGAGCTACTGTTTTCATCCCACTGTAGGAATGAAATTCAACCAGCTAGGTTACTTTGAGCTCATCAGTTGCCCCAGGCTACTGTCCACAGACATTAGACAATGGCCTGTGTGTCCAACCTGCCGGTCCAGGTGAGGTGGAGCACTGGGGCAAAGGAAGAAAAATGATAAATTGGAGCAAAAAACGAACTGCTGAAGGGATTCAGTGGGTCAATCAGCATCCGTGGAGACAGAGAGATAGTCAACGTTTTGGGTCGAGACCCTGTAAGAGTTCCTCCAGCAGTTTGTTTGTTGCTCCAAATCCCAGGATCTGCAGCCTCTTGTGTCTCCAGACAATAAACTGGGTTGTTTCTTGCTAACCATGCCCTTGCAATTATGTATGACATTCCACAACGTCGATGGTCTTTCCTTGTGTGTATGAGCGCAATAAGAGGGATAGTCATGTCCCATAAATACTTTGATTTCACTATTGTCCTGCTCCTATATGGTTTTTACACAAATGCATTATGTAGGCTCGTGCTTGCACACATTTACACACAAGCCAATGAGTGTAACTGTCTGAAGATGGCACCTGACGGAACATCAGTATGTATTCCAACCCTTATGTAACAACAAATATAGCTTTTAATTCACATCTCTAACATAATTTAACATATGGCAAGCTTATCTTCATGGCTAGCAGAACAGTCAGGAAGTCATGTTGCAGTTGTGTAAAACTTTGGGTGGGCTGCACTTGGAGTATTGCGTGCAGTTCTGGCCACCCCATTACAGGAAGGATGTGGAGGCTTTGGAGAGGGTTCAAAAGAGGTTTACCAGGATGCTGGCTGTATTAGAGGGTGTTAGCTATAAGGAGAGATTGGACAAACTTGGATTGTTTTTACTGGAACATCGGGGAGACCTGATAGAAGTTTAAGTGGCAACAGATAGGGTAGACAGCCAGAGTCTTTTCCCCAAGGTAGAAACGTTGAATTCTAGAGGGCATAGCTTTAAGCTGAGATGGAAAGTTTAAAGGGTATGGACAGGGCATTTTTTTTTTACACAGAGAGTGGTAGGTGCCTGGAACGCACCACCAGGGGTAGTAGAGGAAACAGATATGATAGCAGCATTCAAGAGGCTCTTAGATAGGCACGTGAATTTGCAAGAAATGAAGGGATACGGATCATATGCAGGCAGCAGTGATTAGTTTAATTCAGCATCATGCTCAGCACAGACATCATGGGCTGAAGCGTCTGTTCCTGTGCTGTACTGTTCTATGATCTATATTAAAATACAACAAGACACTTCCCTGTACTGACTATCAAACAAAATTTGACACTGAACCATAAAAGAAATCATCACAACAGTAAAAAACATGCTCAGAGGTAGGTTTTAAGTATTCTCAAAGACGGAAGAAAGCTGGAAAGATGGAAAGATTTATAGAAGGAATACCAAAGCTCGGGATGTTGTCAGTTTAAAAGCAAGGTCATCAATGATGGGACAACTAAAATTAGTGCAAGAGGACAAATTTGGAGGAGCATGGATATCTCAGAGTACTGTAAGGCTAGAGAAAATTAGAGTTAGTAAGGAACAAAGCAATGAAGAGATTTGTCAACAGAGACAAGAATTTTAAAGCTGAGGCACAATGAGAACAGGAGTTACTGTGGTTTAACCAGCATAGAGGTGATGGGTGAACAATACTTGGTGCAAGGTAGGGCACAGGCAGCAGAATTTTAGATGAGTTTCCACATTCCAGAGGCAGTAAGCATTTCCAGATTTTGTACAATTCACACTTATTACATTTAATATGCTTTTTTGCCTGTCTAATATCTCTTGTACCTGAACCCTGAAGGTTTTTTTCAGCTCCACACCCACATCTGCCTGGGGAAGATTATATGCAGCTGCAGGATCTGGCAGTTTTTCAAATGATAGACATTTATGTTATTGGTCTATCTGCAGTCTATCTAGAAATATTGGCATGTACATTCAGTCTTTAAGTCACTCTTTTACAGTAGTTAGAAAGGTTCATTGCATCAGATCAAATAGATAAGCTTTTCATCTGCGTGATATGAAAACTACAAATAACACTGGCACAAGTCTGCCGGACTAGGTCCAAAATGAAATGTGTTCATCACTGTGATTCATGATCATTATTGGAAATTTGTACAAAACTCCCCTTAATTTCAAACTAAATTGGGAACTTTGTTCAGAGAAATTATAAGCTGCCTTCTGGGAATTTGAAAGATGCCAGTACTGCTACAGGACTGAGGCACGATGCTGGAACAGAATAGAAAGAGCATTGTTCTGCATCTAACTGATGTTGTACTCTTTGGAATGTTTGCTGAGGCAGTGCAAAAGGCAGTTAACCCTCCCAGAGTTTGAAGTATGTTACTAACACTGAGGAAGTAAGAATGTGTTTCACTTCCCAGCACTGAACTTTGGATAAGCCCTAAAGACCTTGCTAGACACATGTCAGCATGTGAGGTACATGCTCCAATGCAACACCTTATGGAGCTGAACAGCATAGGTGTGTGCTGTGTCGCATGCACTGAAGGTAAAAGAAAACTTCAGTGGACCCTTGAAATCAGCATTGTTGGTGCTGGATGATCATACAGAAGCTGAAATACCTCTCCTCATCCTACTTCGTATTCATTGAAGTGAAAGACATCTAGCACTGGCAAAAAAAAGGTATTTTAAGTATCAAACAATTTTATACAAACATAAAATAAGTGGAAAAGAATGAGCAAAGTCAAAGAAATGAACCTGAGAATCTATGAAAGTAATAAAAATAAATGAAGAGAACATGTTCACTTTCATCATTCATGACCTTAAGATGTACCAAAGCACCTTGCCGATTATGTATTTTGAGTTGTGCTCAATGTTGTAACACAATCGTCAAATTGCATATTTTGACAATATAATCTACCTGTTGTGTTGGTTGAGGGATAAATATTGGCGAGGATGTCAAGGTTAAGTCACTCATCTTCAAAACAGTGTTTCATGACCTTTAATGCCCACCTAAACAAGCAGTTCAGTTCTGGGCGCTTCATCATAGGAAGGATGTGGAAGCTTTAGAGAAGGTGCAGAGGAGATTTAAGATAAGATTTTTTTATTAGTCATATGAACATTGAAATACACAGTGAAATGCATCTTTTGCCTAGAGTGTTCTGGGGGCAGCCCGCAAGTGTCGCCACGCTTCCAGCGCCAACATGCTGCCTGGATTAGAGAGCATGTCTTATGAGGAAAGGTTCAGCAAGCTAGAGCTTTTCTCTTTGGAGCGAAGGAGGATGAGAGGAGACTTGATAGAGGGGCATAAGATTACAAGAGGTATAGATGGAGTGGACAGCCAGCACCTTTTCCCCAGGGTGGCAATGGCCAACACCAGAGGACATCTGTTTAAGGAGAGTGGAGGGAAGTTTAGGGGAGATGTCAGAGGTAGTTTTTTGTTTAAACAGAAAGAGTGGTGGGTGCCTGGAATGCACTACCGAGGGTGGTGGTAGAGGCTGATACAATAGGGACATTTAAAAGACTCTTAGATAGGCACATGGATGAAAGAAAAATGGAGGTTATGGGCTATGTATGAGGGAAGAGTTAGATTGATCGTGGAGTAGGTTTATATAGGTCAGCACAACATCGTGGGCCGAAGGGCCTGTACTGTGCTGTACCGTTCTATGTTCACTGCAATAACTCACCTGAAAAAGCTCACCTCTCACAGTGCAGCACTCTCTAAGCATTCCAATGAAGTGTCAGTTTAGAATTTTGGTTCAAGTGTGGTATGGTATTTGTGCTCCCAAGTATCTAACACAGTGATGAAAGTGCTACCAACCAACCATGACCATCATAAGGAAGCCACTGGTGTCATTGCAAATGATTTCAAAATTTCACCCAATGTGGAAATTGCAAACAAGGTTCACTGCGATCAAAACAAAGACCCCCTGCCCATCCCCCGCCCCCCAAAAAGAATTGCAAACAGTGCATGAAATAGAAAAAGAATAAGTTTTAGGGTCCATCATTATGAGCACCAAAGACACCTGAAGAATTTGAGGTCTGATATTGCGCCAGGCTATTTTCCAGGCAACTGACATAAATGCCTCAAGCATGCTTGATGTTTCTGGTGACACAAGGGACTGCAGATGCTGGGATCTGGAGCAAAAAAGAGGCTGCTGGAGGAACACAACAGTCAGGTAGCATCTGTGGAGGGAAATGGACAGTCGACATTTCAGATCAAAATGCTTCATCTGATGTTCCTGGTGTTTTCTTGTATCTATTTCGTGGAAATTGAGTAGCCTAAATCCTTTGTCAGATCCAGTGTCCTGGAACTTTCAGAGGATGAATGCAAATTACTAAGAAGGTACCTCGTCATGACTTCACATTAAATGTTTAAGAGGAGGGATTATCGTTTCCAGCTCCAGAGCATTCTCAAGAGCCAATGCTGGCCTGCAATCACACCCAGTCCACCCCACTACTTGCATTAGGCCACTGCCAATAGGGCAAGCAACCTAACATTGATCTTACGAGCAGCTGCCTCTGAAGGCGAGATAGGCATTGATAGTATGCTTAATAAACCACGAAGTCCAATTACGGGCCAACCTCAAATCTCTTGGTTGGGGCTGCACTCCATCTGTTCTGTCATGTCAATCCCAAAAATTAGCCTAATGGGATTTCAGAGGTTCTGTAAACACATTGTTAAATCAAAACTGAAGCACTATTTAGTTTCGATCAGCATGACCCTAAGTAACTACATGGATGAAGAGGAAAGTGCACCTCTTTTTTTTGTCAAGAAGAGATATGATTATTAATATTATCAAGACTGTGATATTTCCTCAATAGCTCATTAAATAGGTACATCACCCAAAGTATTGCTAAATCCCAGCAAGCAGAAAAGTAGCAAGTTTTCAATGGGTTAAATGATTTCAGCAGCAGCAGCAATCAGCCTCACTATCCATAAACTAAAGGTGGGGGGGGGGGAAGCGAAATTAGATGTAATTTTGAATTCTAATCACTATGCAATGGTTCCAACTGGTAAGTGTGCATGTATAAATATCAAATGAGGATACGACTGGACTCTGCTATGATGGCCTCTAGCCCAAACAGCTGAGCTCACAAATGATTTGGATGAGGCACTACAGAGATGATGTTTCACTGTGCAGTCATTCTGCATAAGGATATAAGTAAATACAAGATAATTTCATCTCTACAAGATGTCTGCCATTTTCCAAGGCTTTATATGCTGGATCAGAAGGGAAAAGCAACACAAATTTGAACTAAAAAAAAAATCTTTTGTTGTGGAGATGAAGATGAATTGACAAAGGTCCACTTGTGGCAACCCACTTTCGATGCAGGCGGACCGGATCGGAAAACGGTGCGCGTGTCGGCAGAGAGGCCAGCCACAAAATGGCGCTGGGCCGCCTTCTTCACCAGCGAGGGGAGAAAGCCCACACGCGGGAAGAGGTTTCGGTGACACACCTCTGACGTCATTACTGCCCGGACAGGGCAGGAACTTAACTGCTTAAAGCCAGCGCAGCAAAGTTCGGAATAAACCAGTCTCGAGTGCAACCTACAGACTGCGTGTCATTATTTCTAGCTCAGTGCGTAGCCCATCGCTACATTGGTGACCCGACAGTCCAAACAGGATTTGGACCGAGGATGATCGACTCTTCCTCTGTTCACGGTTTCGCTAAAACTGCCAACCTTCTGGACGTTGCGACCACGCCTGTGGTTTGACCAAGCAGAGGCCCATTTCCAGATTTGGCAGATATCTTCTGATTCCAAGCGTTACTATTACGTGGTGAGCTCCCTTGACCAGGAGACAGCCACCCAGGTTGAGGATTTCATACAGTCGACCCCGGAGGAAGGCAAATATACAGTATTCAAAATGCTGCTCAAAAGTACCTTCGGCCTCTCACAGCGGGAGTGAGGTGCCCGCTTGCTGCACCTGGACGGTTTGGGAGACAGGCCACCATCAGCATTAATGAACGAGATGCTGGCGCTGGCTGAAGGAGACAAGCCCTGCCTCATGTTCGAGCAGGCGTTCCTAGAGCAGCTGCCCGAGGACATACGTCTGCTACTGGCCGATGCAGATTTCAGTGACCTCGGAAGGTGGTAGCCCGCGCAGACATGCAATGGAAAGCCAAGAGGGAAAGCGGGGTGTCCGTTGGACAGATTACCAAGCCGCGTGCCCAACGGCAGGCCAGACCAGGCCCGGCAACAGAGCACACACAACCCAGAGGCAGGAGTGAGAAGGCCAATGTACAGTGGTGTTTCTACCACCAGCAGTGGGGCACAGAAGCCCACCGGTGTTGCCCGCCCCGCGAGTTCCCGGGAAACGCCAAGGCCAGCTGCCACTAATGACTACAGCGGCTGGCCACCAGGACAGTCTCTTGTACGTGTGGGACAAACAGTCGGGATGCCGCTTCTTGGTCGACACCAGAGCAAAAATCAGTGTCTTATCCCCGACGGGGTACGACACCCACAACAGGGAGCCGGGAGCCACCCTGAGGGCCGCAAATGACAGCACGATACGGACCTACAGCACCCGCACAGTGCAGCTACAGTTCGGCACCAGCCGGTTCATGTGGGACTTCACACTGGCCGCCGTGGCCCAACCACTCCTGGGGGCGGACTTCTTGCGAGCTCACAGCCTACTGGTCGACTTGCACGGGAAAAGACTGGTCCGTGCCAAGACTTTCCAGACGTTCTCCCTGGGCGAAGCCAAGTTGCCGGCCCCACACCTGGACTCCATCACGCTGTTGGACAACGAATTCACCAGAATCCTGGTGGACCTCCCATCAGTTCTGGCACCACAGTTCACAGCAGCCATACCCAGACACGGAGTACAGTACCACATTCCGACCAAGGGACCACCCCTCCATGCCCGCACATGACGGCTTCCCCCAGACAAGCTCCGCCTGGCGAAGGAGGAGTTCAAGAGGATGGAGGAATTGGGGATCGTACGGAGGTCCGACAGCCCATGGTGCCCAAAGCAGCTGGGGGCTGGAGACCACGTGGTGACTACCACAGACTGAACGAGGCTACAATCCCAGACCACTACCCCGTGCCGCACATACAGGACTTTGCAGCAAACCTGCACGGGGCAAGCGTCTTTTCCAAAGTGGACCTCGTCCGGGGATACCATCAAATCCCGGTACACCCTGAAGACATCCCCAAGAGAGCACTCATCACCCCGTTCAGCCTGTTCGAGTTCCTCTGAATGCCGTTCGGCCTGAAGAATGCCCCACAGACGTTTCAGCGGCTAATGGATGCGGTGGGACACGACCTGGACTTCGCGTTCATCTATTTGAACAACATCCTCATAGCCAGCAGTAATCATCAGGAGCATCTGTCCCACCTCCGCCAGCTCTACTCCCGGCTGAGTGATTTTGGCCTCACGATCAACTTGGCCAAATGCCAGTTCAGACTCATCGACTTCCTGGGCCACAGGATTACCAAAGACAGGGCAACACCCCTGCCCACCAAGGTAGACGCGACCTGCCACTTCGCCCGGCCCAACTCAGTCAAAGGCTTGCATGAGTTCATTGGTATGGTCAACTTCTACCGCCGTTTCCTCCCCTCAGCAGCCTGTGTCATGCGCCCTTTGCTCACCCTGATGTCGGGTAAAGGCAAGGACATTACTTGGGATGAAGAGGCTGCGGCCGCTTTCGTTAAAGCCAAGGAAGCCTTGGCAGACGCCGCGATGCTGGTGCATCCCAGAATGGACGTTCCAACCGCCCTCACAGTGGACGCATCCAACACGGCAGTCGGTGGGGTGCTGGAGCAACTCATCGAGGGGCACTGGCGACCCCTGGTGTTCTTCAGCAGGCACCTGCGGCAACCCGAACTCAAGTACAGTGTTTTCGACCGGGAGCTGTTGGCACTATATCTGGCAATCCAACATTTCAGGTATTTCTTAGAGGGCAGGCCGTTCACGGACCAGAAACCGTTGACCTTCACGTTCACGAAGGTGTCTGATCCCTGGTCGGCCCGCCAGCAGCGACATCTGAGTACACGACGGACATCCAGCATGTCTCGGGAAAGGACAACGTCGTGGCAGACACACTCTCCAGACCAGCTATCCAGGCCCTGTCCCGGGGATGGACTATGCAACAGGCAGAGGCGCAGCAGGCAGACGATGAGACGCCCAGCCACAGGACCTCAGTCTCGGGTTTGCAGCTGCAAGACTTCCTAGTAGGTCCAGGTGGGAGCACCCTCCTGTGCGACGTGGCTACCGGCCAACCTTGCCCCATCGTCCCGGCAGCGGCGAGTTTTCGACTCCATACACGGCTTGGCGCACCCATCTATCAGGACAACCGCCCGGATGGTCTCCAGCAGGTTCATGTGGCATGGACTTCGCAAACAGGTCAGCGAATGGGCCAAAACACGCGTGCAGTGTCAAGCAGCCAAGGTAACAGCGGCACACCAACGCCCCACGGCAGTAATTCGAACCCATCTGCCAGAGGTTCAACCACATTCATGTGGATGTTGTGGGGCCCCTGCCAGTGTCACGAGGAGTGTGGTACCTCCTAACTATGGTAGACCGGTTCACGAGATGGCCAGAGGCAGCCCTGCTCACTGACACCACTGCTAATTCCTGTGCCCAAGCACTGATTGCAACCTGGGTAGCACAGTTCAGGGTACCGGCCCACATTACCTCCGACAGAGGTGCCCAGTTCACCTCCAGCCTGTGGTCGGCTGTGGCCAGCCTGTTGGGAGCACGGTTACACCACACAACTGCCTACCACCCACAGTCGAATGGACTAGTGGAACGTTTCCACCGTCACTTGGTCGGCTCTCATGGCCCGCCTGAAAGGGCCTAACTGGGCGGACAAGCTTCCCTGGGTCCTGCTTGGAATCCGCACAGCACCCAAAGAGGATCTGCACACCTTGTGGGCCGAGCTGGTGTACGGTGCACCCCTGGTCATCCCAGGAGAGTTCATACCAGCCCCAAGAGGGCAGGAGGAAGAACCCGCGGCAGTCCTGGACAGACTACGCGAGAGGCTCAGCAACCTGGCCCCCATACCGACTTCAGGGCACAGGCAGATCCCGACCTGCATGCCCAAAGACCTGCAGAACTGTAACTTTGTATTTGTATGAAGGGGCGCACACCGTACACTGCTACAGCGGCCGTACGAGGGGCCATTCAAGGTGCTCAGGAACAATGGGTCCATGTACGTTCTATACATTGGGGGGCAAGAGGAGGTTTTCATGGTGGACCGGCTCAAACCGGCCCACGTGGACTGGCTCAAACCGGCCCACGTGGACTTGGCACAGCTGGTCGAGGTTCAGGCTTCACGACGCAGAGGCAGACCTCCCAAACAGCGACTGATCCAGACTGTGGACTTTGGGGGGTGTAACACCAGTTCTGGTGGGGGGGGGAGGTTATGTGGCGACCTACTTTCAACACAGGCGAACTGGGTCAGAAAACGGCACGTGCATCGGCAGAGAGGCCAGCCACAAAATGGTGCCCGGGCCTTCTTCACCAGCGAGGGGAGAAAGCCCACACGCGGGAAGAGGTTTTGGTGACGCACTCCTGACGTCATTGCCGCCCACAGAGGGCAGGAACTTAACTGCTTAAAGCCAGCACAGCAAAGTTCGGAATAAACCAGTCTCGAGTGCAACCTACAGACTGCGTGTCATTATTTCTAGCTCAGTGCGTAGCCCATCGCTACATACTCAAGACACACTTTTATTGGTGTAACTTTAGCTGCAGTTGGAAAAAGATTATAAATGCTCCCACATCTTAGAACAGGCAAAGGAATGATCCTTTAATATCAGAGGATTAGTATGATAGTTATTTTGAAATTCAACCATTTGATTAATGTGCACAGCATGCCCCTTTGAAGAATTTTCATGCATGGCAGACTTTAACTTCTTGGATACCATATGTGTGCATAAGACAAGAGAGACTATTAAATCAAAAGAATCTTCAGAGCCAATAAAAGTAATCTGCTTTCAAGTGAGGTCCTGTGAAGTATTACTTCAACTATTTTTTTTGTCAATTTCTCTTTCCTCCTCCGATTGTAAGTGCAGACCATTGCCTGCACTGGTATCAGACCAGTAGCTCAGCATTATGTGCAGCGAATGCCGTCAGACATTTTAACTGTGGGAAATATTACAGCCAAACCTGATTATATCTCCCTCCAAGATTTAGCATCTTGTTGACCAAACCAAGATTTTCTCCCCAATCCCAAACCATTAGCTTTCTCTGACATGCCAATGGTTCCAGTCCCGTTGCTGTCTCCTCTTGCCCTCTACTGTAATGATTACCCATGGTAGCATAGTGTTTAGGTCAGTGAACTGCAGTCAGAATCCTAGACTGTTGCCCAAGAGACAGGAATCTGAATTGCGCCATGGCAGCTGGGGAATTTAAATTGAAATAATTAAATAAATCTGGATTTTTTTTTTGGGAAAGCTAGACTCAGTAACTGCAACCACAAAACTATTGGGCTGCCATAAAAATCATCTGGTTTACAAATGTCCATTAGGGGAGGAAATATGTCACCTTTACGCAATCTGGGTTTCACGTGACCACAGACCCACTGACACAGTCAACTGTGATAGCAATGGGAAGAATTAAGTAGATCATACTTACCCCAGATTTCATTTTGTACATCGTGTATTGGGCATTAATGGTATAGGGGTAGTGGCAGGTTATCTTCCCCTCTGTCTCTCCACCTGGACCATGTTTGAGCTGCACATTGTGAGAAATGATTGAGAACAGAAAATAATTTACACTGCCCTTAAAAATTCAAAAATGCTCGGTGCTAAAAATTTTTAAAATATTAGTCACAGGTGGAGGTATTTCTAGAAAAGGTTACTTTTGTTAGAGAAAAGAAAACATATTTAAGAGGGGCATTTAGGAGACTCTTAGACGGACACATGAATGATAGAGAAATGGAGGGCTATGTGGGAGGGAAGGATTAGATAGATCTTGGAGCAGGATAAAATGTCGGCACAACATTGTGGGCCAAAGGGCCTGTACTGTGCTATAATGTTCTATATTTAAGAAATGCAAATTGCCTTACTGACACAGAAACTCGCCACTGGATCTCAGTCTGTTCAGCCATCCATCTTGTGTCAGTGGGGCGGGGGGCGGGCGGGGGGGGGGTCCGTTGTTAACAGAATAGCCACAGAAAATTATGCTACAAGTTGAGAAATCTGAAGCAAAGTCAGCAGCATCATTTACTGGGTTGGGCAACTCCTGCTCAGCTATCAGCAATGCCCGAAACTTATGCAATATCGGTTGGTACCACTTTAAGTATTTATACATATAACCAACCACTCAACGAGTCGTGATGCATTTGTTTAGTGCAGAACCTACTGAAAGCTACCTGGCCCTGTGGAATAGACACATAGTAGACAATTGCTACCTGACTCTCTGCAAGCCCTTTTAAAAATAAAGTACCTTTCTTTGTTAGTTGCAAGAGTGAGAAAAGATACTAAGGCTCTTCACAAATCTGCTCTTCAGCGTGGAACTCCTGCAGTTAACACAAGGTCTAACTGTTAATAGTATTATCACAGCTTAAAATATTAAACAAAACAATGGTGTAGTCTAGATTTTTATAAAATTAGTATTTCGAACAACTTAAATACACCTCAAATAACACATTTCAGCAAAACCTTTCTGGGATTAGAATGGGGTGGCAGGCTCGAAGGAGATGGAGTGGCATTTGGGGGCCTGTGAGTGAGATAGGCAGTACAGAAGATTGGTACTAGTTTTATTTCAGCTGAAGTGGGAATGAATCTGCCATCCTGGTAGACTGAATGACAGCATTTTCCAGCTGAGTATTCATGTATATTTATTAAGCGACTGAAATCTACAGCACAATGGATTTTCTTCTGAGTGATATCAATAAACATGACATAGCTGCCAGTTATCAGATTATCTAAAAAGCTCTTTGTATTCTGTACTTTATAATTCATCAACATGACTTGTATTAAAAAAAAATGATTTTTATGTTTTCTAAGTGTCAAGCTACGCAGTGCACAGCCATATTTTCTACACACTAAGCGATGGCAAAATAAAACATTCACAATGCATAACTGCACAGCCACTGACAGCAGGCACCTTGCTGACAGAGAGTTGTTCACCTTGTACTTTTAAGCAGCCCACAATCCCTTGTTCCTGTATTAAATGCGTTGGAAATTGAACTGAAGCCATTAATAGATTTATCCCCTGCAGTAATGCTGTCAAATTCAAGTCGTATTGTTCTACCATGACACTCAATCTGCACAAGTACTTACTGGTCTGTCAATCATTAATGCACCAGGCAAGAAGCAGTTACAAATCAGAGTTTCAATACCAAATTAATGCATTAAAGTAACATGAGTGGCAAACAATAACATTGATGAGAAAAGGGATAATCAAATATGCATTTAAGATATATTTCAAAATTGAGAAGTCAATGGGCCAGATCATCCTGGGTCCAGCCCGCTGCCTGAGCTTGTCACTCATGGATCGTGTCAACACAGACTTACTTTTTAAGGATACACAGGGATGAGCAATCTGACATTCCAGATCTGACAGGCTTCTGGCCAGGGGACCAGGCTCCAACAGGCAAATAGGTTTCTAGGTGTCATATCCTGAGGTCCTGTCCCCAACCCCCTGCCAGTTGTAACAGATGTAGTACCATCCAGTTCCTCTTAGTACAACAAATGTAACCATCATGAATTCCCAGGCCATATGCAGCTCAGAAATAAGTTTATATTATGATGCAATAATAACCCATAGAATATGTCAAGTACTATATTCAAAGCTACTCGAGACAACATAAGGAACAAGGCATCAGAAAACAGTTTGTTATTGGTTTTGCATACAAGACCAACTTTTGAGAAATGGAATATGGATTAGTGTAGTTGAAGTAAGATGAGGATTGGAAGTCATTGATCTTGGATTCATCTGCTTGAGTGATGTGTCTACAACTGTGTGATCAGAACTAAGTAATTGTAATCCCACCAAGACACACATGGTAAATGTGTAGCTGAGTGATTGGAAATGCCAGACTTGGTTTTCTACAATTTGACAGCACACTATCGGCCTGTGCATTGGAGAAAGGAGTCAACAAAACCACCTCAGCTACTGGAGTTTGAATCTAGTCACTTGCCAAATCAATGGAAGCAATGAAAGAAGTAAGTTTGTCTGGATATTGAATTGGCAAAGACTAATGAGGAGAAGAAATCAAAAGTGAAGGTACTCTTGCCTCTGGTTGGTTATTAAGGCAAAGAGGTCGACCAAATAATCAGGCCCACCAATGAGGTACCAGGAGGGTTTCTCAAAGCCTTTGGGAATTGCTGCAATCCTCCTTGCAATGAAATAATGAACTGTTTCAAGTTTCTGAGGAGTTAACAGGTAAATAGGAAAAGACTCAGTTTATATTTTACAAGTTCCTGGCTGAAATTGTAACTTCAGAGATACAGCACAGCAATAAGGCTGTTCGGTCCACCAAGTCCATGCCAACCCTTTTACCCATCTACAATAATTCTATTTGCCCACATTACGTCCATATCCTTCCATGCCTTGCCTACTTTTCTAAATGTCTCTTAAACATAGCAATTGTATCTGATTCACTACCTCCTCTGTAACAAGCTCAAAATCATGACATTGAACCTACACCGAGAGAAAATGGAACATGAGAACACCTTAGGAGGAGGTCAAGTGACCAATACAGAACTTTGCTACAACGGAAACAGCTGGAAGAGAGGTACAGTTCTGGGCAGAGTGTGGTGCAACATGTAATACCATTCCTAAGAGGTGTAAGGAATCTTGAAGAGACAAAACAAGTGTTGACAATGTAAAATCAAAGGATTGTTTTAACATTAGGTTAACACCAAAACAAAATTGAGAAATTTAAAGAATAGAAATGCATTCCAAGCAAAGACTGTTGTACTTAAAGGGAACTGTGTACCAGTCCTTGGCAGCCCATGGAACCTAGCAAATGGAATGGATAACAGTAGAGACATAGAAGCTTATAAGAGCACAGGCTCCTGCAGATGCAAGTTCTGCACTCAACAAAACACAGCTGTCAGATGAATTTGCAGATGTGTTTAAAGAAACTGGAAAGCTGGAGGGAAAAATACCATCTAGAGCAAGACAAAAAATAAGCAGCCGGTAATATATCCTCCAGGGCATGTTCCATTTGCTGTCAAAGAGAAACTGAAAGTTGAGCTTGAAAGCCTAATAGAAGTAGAGATCGTCATACCAGTAGATATTCCTACTCCTTGGCTATCAAACTTGGTGCATGTGGATAAAGCAAACAAGCTGAGGGACTGTTTGGAGGCTTGCAAATCTGAGTAAGGTACTGAAGAAGCACCACTATCCCATGAAGATAATTGAAGATATCCTGCCACATCTGAGCAGACAAAAATCTTCCTGTGCAACTCGCCAAGAATGGATTTTGGCAAGTGGAGCTGAACAGTTGGAGTTCATTTCTAACTACTTTCAACATATCCTTTGGGTGATATTTGTGGCTGAAGATGTCTTTCAATGCACCTGAAGAGTTTCTGTGAGGACTGGATCAGGCATTTCAAGGATGTGCTGACATAACAGATGATATTCTTGCCTTTGGAGAAGAGGAGATTGTTGGAAAGGCAGAGACTAACAGAAAAATGAGGAAAATAACATACAGCGCAACATGTAGAAATGGAAGTTCAAACTGAAGGCAGTTTCCTAAGGTCACGACAGAGAGGCAAAAACCAGATCCATCAAAGGAGAAGGCTGTGACGGAAATGCCAAGAATGAAAATTTTACTGGGAACCAATGTAAGATGTGCATTGCAGAACTGTGCATACCTTCCTGGAGGAAAGAGTTCAAAGACATGCAGTATTGCTCCAAGTCACTGAGGCAGAAGCTATGGCAAGATACAACACTGGGAGAATTGTATTCAGTTGTTTTGAAATAGCCAGAGAAAGAGCAGGAGGTCCCACATTTGAGATGAGCTCAGCACTTTTGAGGGATTGCTTTTCAGAGGTGAAACCATGATGGTACAAAATCCTTGAGGGGAGAAATGTTAGAGTGCTAGGAGAGAACACCTATTTGATGAGAGCTGTACTGTACTGACCTAGAATGAATGCAAAACGTGAATATTTTATACACAAATGGGAAACAAAAATAGAAAATGTTAAAAAAGCTCAGCAGTTAAGGCAACATTTTGGATCTGCAACCCTTCATCAGAACATCTCTTTCCGCAGATGCTGCCTGACCTGCTGAGTTTTTCCAGTTTTTGTTTCAAATTTCCAAAATCTGCAGTTATTTTTGATTTTCATTCAAAAATGTGACGTGTATGGATCTGCAGAGGCAAGATAACAGAAAGAGCCCTTGCTTGAACACCAAAGTGCCAGGTAGGCTTTGGGCAAAGGGAATAGCAGATCTTTTCAAATATGAGGTCAAAAGCTACCCGACTATGGTCAATTATTTTTACAACTGTCTGGAAATGGACTACCTTGATTCAGCCACATCGCTGGCTGTCATTCATAAGCTGAAGGCTGAGCTTGTCAGGAACAGTACTCCAGACAAGGCTATAACAGACAACGCTCACTGTTTCCTGCAGGTGAGTTTGCAAATTCTGCAGCTAAGTGAGAATTCACACATGGAGCACTGGAGAATCCTGTAAAGACAGCCAAGCTGTGTCTGCAAAAGGCAGAAGCAGCATGCACAGATGCACACCTTAGTCTCTTGACATTTCAATAGACACCATTACTTTGTCCATCAAGGAACATGAACCACCAAACCAGAACAACAATGCCAGCTGTCAGACTTCTTTTCAATAGACTTTTTTTAAAAAAATCTGCTACTGAATGCTTCTAATCATCAGAGATCCTTGAAAATTATTCAAACAAATTTAAATAATTAAAACAAAATTTTAAAAACTGAAAATAATAGAAATGTAATTGAAATACACTAAGATATTAAAAACAGTAAAATAAGTCAAGCACTTAGTTGCACTAACTTCACCCGACAGGGAAGACAATTTGGGGTCACTGCTCACCTGCCGGTACTCTGGGACACAAAGGTGAGAGCCAGATAGAAATGACATTTGGATCCTCTCTTCAGCACATCAGTTCTCCGCCACTGGGCTCAATGGTAAGTTCCAGGAGCACAGCATATGGTCTAATGCACTGGCATCTGATCTCCAACTCACCTCAGGGTTCTGCCATTCACCACACGAGTGAAGTCCAGAGTGCACTGAGCCATGAACTGCTGATAGCCAGCAGTTGCATATCAGTCAGCACAGCGTGGGGCATTTTCTCACTGGCTCCTAACCTGAAGTTGAATATGTGAAAGCACCTGCTAATCTGTAAACCTCTCTGACTGATACCAATTAATGTCTAATTGACTTGAGGATATAAAGCAATAAACCTTGATAGTTTCAAAAAGGATCAGCCATCTGAAGCTCCACCTTAGCTGCCAAATAAATACACCATACATTACTTGGTTTATCGCGCCTATACTGTGGAGCAGTCCATCATCTGACATATGAGCAATATCATGAGGGATTCCATAGTATTCCTAATAAAAAAAGAAAGTGGGAATAAGAAAAAGCAATTTAACCCACACAGCTCACCTCATATTTCAGGTCAGTATTCAGGATTCTTTTCCTTTCCCTCGTGCCTTGGGATCATGAGTTATGAACCTATCCAGTCCTATAATTTAAGTAATTTAAGCTTGATACGCACTGACTATTTTGCACATATGTCAAGTATGAAAGCTCTCTACACCAATGAACTCTCTCATTTATTCCTGAACATGTCAGATCTCAGGCTATTGTGCAAGCAACATGGTTTGTCACTCTCTTTGATTTTAAGATTGTGAGCTGCATTTGCCTGCTCCAAATGTCAAAGAACATGTATCTTCCAGCAGACTCTCACTCTGAGAATACCTTGATTCCAAAACACCCTCCATTTAGGGAGTACTTAGCAGTAATTAGCCCACACTCAATGAACAATCAGCTTCCATCAGAGTTGGACAATCTTGAGTGCTGAGCATTCACCAGGGTTCTTAATGGCGAGGGACTAGGTCTACAGAGAAGCTAATAGATTTGTATGTCCAGGTACACAAATCATTAAAAGCTGATGCACAGGCATAAAAAGTAATCAACAAGGTTAATGGAATATTGGCCCTCATCTCATGGGGGCTGGAATATGAAGGGTAGGAAATTATTGTTCAGCTGTACACAGCATTGCTTAGACCCTTCAATTGCATTCAATTTTGAGCACTTAATCTCAGGAAGAATGCACTGGACTTGAAAAAGGTACAGCATAAATTCACCAGAATTATATTAGGGCTTAAAAGATTAAATCATGATGACACATTACATTCAATTTGGTTTGTATCCAACAGAGTTTAAAAGGTTGAAGGGTGATTTAATTGAGGTGTTAAAATGATAAACCAATTGGACAGGATACTTACAAAGAAACCATTGGTAGGAGTAAACAGAACAATGAAGAATTATCCTAAATTAGAGCAAGGCTCGTCAGGAGTGAAATCTTTCAATGCTGTATACAATACAATGAAATAGATTTTTTTTAAATTGGGTTTCCAATTACTTCAAGCTTCACATAAGTACAGACGCCTTCATTTCACTGCTCAGCTTCTTTGTGCGTTCAGGTGTTTTTTTCAGATCTAACCCAATGTAACTGTGAATGCTAAACAATTCAGCTCATTACTTCCAATTTGATTTCTTTAAAGCAGATCAATACTGTCAATTAAAAAAAACACAAAATAAAAACAAAATTACAATTTGAATAAAAATCCTGAGTGACGATCCACATCGTCCTTTATGCTCTGTATCAAGCATCGGCTCTTCCCAAGACATCGGCAATCCATATCTATAAATCCTTGTAATGTGCTCCGATTCTGTTAAGCATGTGGTCAGTTGCTAAAGTGGATTTAATAGTGAAACATGAATTGAAGCATAGCAGAACCATGTCATTTTTTTTTGTATTAGTCTCTCGACATCGCAGCTAGCAACCCAAGAATACATGATTAGGCTAAGATGCCTGTAAGACAAGCCCATGTGGATGCATAATTTATTTCTTTACACTTTTGTTGGTGGTTTTGGCACAGGGAAGATACCTGAAAAACAATGAAACTGCAGCATTCTGCATTCAATCCACGCTGTTCACTGTGGCCCCTTCACTCCCTATCCCACCCGACCATTCCAATTCTCCACCCAGTAGCTTCTCATATACCAGCATGTCTACTGTATCAAAGATTTTACGCAAAGATCCCCACCAAAAATACTGAACTGAAGGCAGTATTTTTGTCCAGTGCTCTGGGAGCTATGATGATTAGTAATTTTGCAAGAGTTGTGGGAAATAAGAGTGAATGCCCTCTTTTAACATGGTGGCGAATTCTTCCACTCTGAGTTGATCACCTCTGGTATGATTCAGATCATGCATTTTGTTTCACAAATAAATCAGCTTGGGTTAAGAGCAACGCCACATGCAGCAATGAACTGGTGCAGAAAATCCTGGATTCAATTACTTCTCTGTAGTTGAATTGAGCCAGAGCTGCAGCTTGTGCAGTATAACTGGTTTTAGAACCCCTGAGCTAGAGGTGCAAAAATCAGGTAAGATTCTTACATTTGACTGCCATGCAGTGAATACTGTTAAATAAAATGCCAGGTCCACCAGTAGCCAACGTTACCCCAAAACAATGATACACAACACACAGTAAAATATCCAACTAACACTCACTATCCAGGTTCAGACAGAGTGATGTCTTGAAAGGGGCAATGGAAAGCAGACAAGGTTAAATGCTTATATCAGAGGAAGAAAGAAATGGTAGAAAACTAAAAAATATATGTATCCAGTGCCACAGTACCATAAGGACAGCATGTAGTCAACAGAGCAATTATAAAATTGCAACACGTCAAGTGCCTGCTTTGCCCTCCGCTTCTTTGCTGATGTGCAATCAAAGTGGAAGAGATTCTGAACAAAGAAATACCACTCTGCCAGTTGTATCAATAGAAAATGTATTGTTCCTCCACCCATATAATTTTCTATTCTCCTTAATATATACAGTATCTATTCCTTGCTAACTATTACTTCATGGGAAGCAAGACATTCTTATACCTTCTACATTTTTTTAAAAGATATCTTTATCAGTCACATGTACATCGAAACACACAGTGAAATACATCTTCTGCATAGAGTCTTCTGGGGGCAGCCTGCAAGTGTCGCCACGCTTCCGGCACCAACATAGCATGCCCACAACTTCCTAACCCGTACGTCTTTGGAATGTGGGAGGAAACTGAAGCACCCAGAGGAAACTCACTCAGACACAGGGAGAACGTACAAATTCCTTACAGACAGCGGCCGGAATTGAACCCGGGTTGCTGGCACTGTAATAACATTATGCTAACCGCTACACTACCGTACAACAATAGCAATATCACCTACAAGTCTAATTCAGCTCTCACATAACAATATCACACACATATACTTCAAGAAGTTTTACAAGATAATGGTCGGGATTGGGAATTTCGAATTTTCCGATATTTTTCTGTTTTGGGGACTGTATTCCAAAATTCAATTCATTTATCTGCAAAAAACTGCAAACCATGTGGCTTTAATGCCTTCTTTCAAAGATTGACTGATTTACCTGATTAGTTAAAAGACCTTATTTCAAATTCAATGTGGCAAAGCTCCAGAAATAAAGCAGGAGGAGAAGCTGCATTAGTAGGCTTTGTGGACAAAGTGCAGTATTGGATGAAAAAAAACATTTTTTTCTCTCCTCCACTCATGTGCTTTTATTGCACTTTAATATTTAATGCTTCACGAAAAAGAAAATCAAACTGTAACACATAGCAGAGCAAAGACTGAAACAAATGCCAATGATACAACTCTTTACAACAGTAACTGCAAGGCCTGTCATTCAGTAATTTTAATGATCTTAAACACTGTCGCAGTCCATAATAAAGCATGTTGCATCTGTCTATAATCTTCATTCTGTCTCTGCAAGAAGCAAATCAGGAATGACATTTTAAACAGAAAGAGGATATCAAAATCAATAAGAACCCTTCAAAGAAATGCAAACTTTACCTGGTATAGTAGGAATCAATGCCAAGTGCTTCTCGAACATTGGTCACGTACTGCTCGAGAGTAGAGAAGCTGGATGTCTGCAGGTTGATGCTACTGGTTTCATTAAAATCATTGTTGTTTTCTGCCAGACCATCACCCAAATAGCATTCATGAAATTTTAATATCCCTGCATGAAGACACAGAAAGAGAGGAATTCATATGGAGCATTACTGCAAGTAGCAGAGAGCTAGAATCATAAATTACACTGCCAAGAGCATTCAGAACACTATTTAACTGTTGGACTGGACTCTGGATAAGCTGGAAGAGCCAACCATTGGTTTTAAACTGAACAAACTGGTTTCAATTTGTGGTTTGTAATTTTGATCACTGTAAACAGGACAGAAAAGGTGATTGTTGACTAATAGTTAACAAAACTGAGAACCAGTGATTTTTGGTTGAAATATTTTGCCGGATAGTACAGGTTTGAACTAACAAGGGATTTTCACACAATCCTTGCAGTTAAAATATGACAAGAATTGGACAATAAAATGGTGCAAAAGAGTCTTCTATTTTAAAAACTGCCCTCAGCTCAAAACAGCACACTTCCCCATTGCATCAGTATTTTTGATAGGATGTAACTGAAGAGCATGGGAGGTAACCAGAGGGAAGTCATGAGAGATGCCATTACCTGGAAGTAAAGAATGAATGAATATGGAGAACGAGGAATAGGGAGAGGAGCTGGATTGAAAGCTGGTACAGACTCGAAATGGGTAAATGGCATCTTTCTGTGCAATGAGTCTGTAAGGGGAGCCAAATAACATATGGGTCAAATGATTGCTGCAGGTTTCCTTTCTTTGAAAGATATTATCAAACCCTTTAAATTATTTTTCAATAATCACTTTTACTGATATTAATTTTCCATTTCCAATTTTTTTAAAACTTAATTCAAATTCTCAAACCATTGTAACCTGGGAGGACTTGTTAAAAATTGTGTTTATGCTACTGATCACATGTTCCAAACAAAACATCTTTTGCCTGATGGAATATTTGGAATGAAATGTAATATGTTAGCTGGGAAATTGGATTGCACAGAGCTGTTTTTGTTCAGAGCTATGCAATCCAAAGCTGATGTAACCTAGAGTAAATTGCTTTAGCACTTACGTCCAGGTGAAGTCATACCAATTGTGAAACTGGACCGGGTACATCTGATAGGGACCCATGCTCTGCAACCCACATTTTCCCAGCACCAGACATACATCTAAGAACATCAATCATCACGCAACGTTCCCAGCATAAATTGGAGCTCCCAGATCCAGAAGCAATTATCCTTTGGCAGTCACAAATAAACAAAGAGCTCTACATGGAGTTCTACATTTAGACACCACTTAAAGTGCTAATTGGTTTATAATGGGACACTTCTTAAGGCTCCTCCAAAACTCATTGCTCACTCACTTCCCGAAGAGCTCAGTCCATGCTCGACCTAACAGGGAGTGCTTTTGGAGAACTTTGCTACTGAGAATAAAAATTAAAAACTGCAGATGCTGGAGATCTGAAATAAAGAGAGAAAATGCTGGAAACACTGAGCAATGGAAAGATGTTGCCTTATCTTCCGGACTCAATATTGAAACAGCACTGCACCTTCCATCTAGGCACATTGCCACCTTCTAGACTCAATGTTAACTTCCACAGTTTTTGGTAACTCACTTTCTCTGCTTGCATCAGATTTGACCAATTCCACTCTAGGTCACCATCTGTAATATTGGCTCAGTTTCTCTCACCATTACCACCGGTTGACCTGCTGGGCATTTCCTAAATCTCCTCATTTCACAACTTTTATGTTCCTTTATGTTCTTTCTCTCTAACTGTCTTCATTTCATATCTTTTATGTTCCTTTTTTCACATCCCTTTCTCACCAACTGGCCTCACTGACCTGTCAAACCGGATGACTCCATCTGCAATTTATCCCCATGGCAACCCTGGCCTCATCCTAGCAGAGATACAATAAGACTCCAATAATCCTTTAACTAATTCCTCAGAAATCCTGATGGTTTAGCATCAGGCTCACCAAGTCATGTTTGTTTTGGTCCTTTTCAGTCACCAAGGCCTTAGTTCCCATGCTCTCTTCCCACTCACCAGGGGGCCTAGTTCCCACGTTCCTTTTAACACATCACTGTACCAGTTCCCATGCTTCCTCTAACACACCAGGGCCCCAGGGCCTATGCTCTCTCTAATATATCAGGACCCCCCATTTCCACACTTCCTTTAACATGTCAGAGTCTCAATCCCCAAACTCTAATACATCAAGGCTCCAATTCCAGCATTCCCTTTCAACTTACCTGGTTCACTGAAAGATTTATCAAATTGTGCAATATCTTTTATAAATTAAAAGAGTATTAAGGTATGAAAATATACAACATCCAATAGTCTAGAAAATCTGCCAAACATTTGCACTCTGACCTGTCTTTGGCATCCAAACCTTTTCATCAACGGTGAATGAAAGCTCCAGGAATGCCACCTCATCTTTCATCTGACCACACTGTAGCCCTCAAGACTCAGTGATGAATTCAACAATTTCAGATAAACAGCCTTTACTGTTTTATTTAGAACTGGCCAGTAAGACTATGCACCTGATTACCTCAGTATAGCAATACAATGACACTTTGCACTACAATGGACTTTGATTTTTTTGTTCTAATTGTGTTCTTTCCAGTAGAATTTTGTATAATTTATGTTTTCCTTGTGAATGTTGTGTATCTGATGCTATGTGCTTGTGATGCTGCTGCAAGTAAGTTTTTCATTGCACCTGTGCATACATGTACTTCTGATAAGATCTTTATTAGTCACATGTACATCGAAACACACAGTGAAAAGCATCTTTTTGCATGGAGTATTCTGGGGGCAGCCCGCAAGTGTCGCCATGCTTCTGGCGCCAACATAGCATGCCCACAACTTCCTAACCTGTACGTCTTTGGAATGTGGGAGGAAACCGAAGCACCCAGAGGAAACCCACGCAGACACGGGAAGAAAGGTACAAACTCCTTACAGACAGTGGCCGGAATTGAACCCGGGTCGCTGGCGCTGTAAAGCGTTATGCTAATCGCTACACTACCATGACTGTTAAACTTGACTTTGACTTTGTCTCTGTAACATTAACACAGTCTTTCTATCTCCACAGATACTACCTGATCTGCTGAGTATTTCCAGCATTCCCTTTTATTTCAGACTTCCAGCAACTGCTTAGTTCTGCAGCTCACATTTCCATCTTGTTTTCTCTCTCTCTCATCCTCACTCATCTTCTCTATTTCCCGCTGGAGAAATCTTTTGTAACTGAGAAACATGCTTTTCCATCTCTTGCACAGCCCAAAAAGCAAATGCATTATCTGGACAAACTTGGTCGCCACTCAGATGCACACATTCCCTTTGTTCTCTCCACCCATCCCCTTCTCTGCATTTTATAAACATTTTTCTAGTTCTGACGAAGGGCCACTGACCTGAAACATTAACTCTGTTACTCTCCACAGATGCTACCTGCCTGAGTATTTTCAGCATCTGTGTTCTTATTTCATATTTCCACCTGCTGGAAATATGCCTTTTGGTGTTAACATCCGAGAAGAAGTTCAAATTGAGTCAATGATTTTCACTGCCGCAGTTCTGAGGAAATGAATCCAGAGGTGAAAGTAACTTACATTTCTTACTGGGGCAATTGTATCACTAACATTGCCAATTTAACCCATTTGTAATGATTGGAGTGGCCACTGTTTTACTAGCAGCTTATTTGAACTCCTGGATGAATGTGCCCAAATTTGCTGAGTTGGTGATCCAGAAAAAATCCCATTCCATAATGAGCACTGTGATAGAGATCCATGAAAAGCAAAGCCTAAGTAAATGGCACAACACCTCAACAGGAAAATGTTTGGTAAACTGAGCAGGTAGATGCACTAGATTGCTCACAATTAATTTTGTCCCACTTTCTAAAAATATCTCCTGCTGGATGGTTGGGTTCATACATCTCAAGAGGAACAAATGAATTTAGTGAGAGTCAAGCAGGTACTGTAATTATGAAGAAAGGTAGACAGTTACATGGGTGAAAATACTTCATTTGTCATGTGAGTGCTGGTGCCCTTATAAGTTTTGGCATGACAGTCACAGCGACCCTTTTTTCTATAGATTTTTGTCTTGAAAGCAGCTAGGATATTGCCCTAGGACTGCTCATGGCCAAACCTTCCAGGAATACAAAACTGCACTGTGATCGCAGAGCATGACTATGTGAAACACAACAGCTCCAGTATATTGGTAAGCTTCTTTTGGCCTGTCAAGGAAGTAAACTGGCCACTCCAAGGTTCTGATTATAGAGTCATAAAGTTATACAGCATGGAAACAGGCCCTTCAACCCAACATGTCCATGCTGACCAAGACATATATCCAAGCAGGTTCCATTTGCCTGCATTTGGCCCATAACCCTCTAAACCAGAGGTTTTCAACCTGTGGTCCAGGTCTGCAGTGGGTTGCCAGGGAGCTCGCGAGCAAGCCAAGAAAAAAAATGGAAAAGTGACCTGTTACAAAGACGTAGCTTACTTGCTTGCTCCAGTTTTCCACTATTCAGAGAATCGGCCATATCTATTCTATCTGCTATAGGCGACAATCTCAGAGACTTAGATGGTGTTCCCTTCTGGTAAGCTGCCACTTAATATTCGATTTGTGTAGTCAGAGTAGTCAGTAGTGTTCACTACTCACTACTATTCTGTTGTGCACTGTAGTGTTAGCGAGACTGGGTGACGTTGTTGGTGTGCCTTAATAATATCGCTTACTTACCGTGCATTTATGCCACAGTGACGTCACTGTTAAATGAAAAGTGCGCAAGCGTATAAATTTTAGATTAGTTTTGATAATTTTGTTTATCAGTAATAGTAATTAAACTGTCCAGCGTGTATTGCTGAGTATGGAGAAATTCCTGAAGAGAAAAGCTGACCAGAGACTGGAAGATTCTGATGATGAAGGGGGTAAGGATGACCGAAAGAGAAAACAACGCAAGTACGATCCAGAATACATTTCATATGGCTTCATCGCAGTGGGGACAAATGCGGACCAACCTCTCTGTGTTGTGTGTTTGCAAACACTGTCCAACGATGCAATGAAACCAGTGAGATTGAAGGACCATTTAACAACACTGCATCCAGATATTGCCAGTAAGCCGAAGGAATATCTTGAGCAGCAAAGGGAGCTGTACCTCAAGCAGAAAGGCAAAATGACAGCCTGCACCACTGTAAATGAGAAGGCTTTTCGGTGCATCATATTTGGTAGCATTACGAATAGCACGTTCCAGAAAGCCTCACGTAATTGGAGAAGAGCTTATACCGCCTGCAGCAGTAGATATGTGCAAAGTTGTACTGGGAAAAGAATCCAGTCAAAAACTGAAAGCCATTCCACTGTCTGATAACACAGTAAGCAGACGAATTGGCGATATGGCGGAAGATATACAGAGCCAGCTGATAGCACGTCTTCAGCAAGTCAGATTTGCGATTCAGCTCGATGAAAGTACTGATGTTGCCAGTGCTGCGCAGTTGTTGGTTTATGTTCGATATTGCTGGGAAGGAGAGGCTTTGGAACTTTGTTTTGCAAGGCGCTCCCAGGGCGTACAACCAGTGAAGAACTTTTCCGTGTGCTTGACACTTTTTTTTGTACAATCGGCATTGGCGTGGACACAGTGTATTGGACTGTGCACGGATGGTGCTGCTGCAATGACAGGACTGAAGTCGGGTCTAGTCGCATGAGTGAAAGAAGTAGCTCCACCTGTAGCAGCAACCCACTGCATGATTCACCGTGAGGCTTTGGCTGCAAAGGATATGGATGAAAATCTTGCAGATGTGTTTTCCACGTGCATTAAGATCGGTAACTTTATCAAAGCCAGGCCACTCAATCATCTTTTGTTTGAAAACATATGCCGTGAAATGGAAGCCGAGCATAAGCATTTGTTGCTACGTACAGAAGTCAGATGGCGGCCATGAATATGAATATGAATTGCGATATGAACAGCTCATTTTTCTAAATGAGCATAACGGATCATTGGCACAGTTCTTGACAGATGAGACATGGGTTGCCGGATTAGCTTATCTTGCAGATATTTTCAACATTTTGAATAGCTTAAATCTATCATTGCAAGGACCTGGCTCAAATGTTCTGAAAACGCATGACAAAATCAATGCCTTCCAGAAAAAACTTCATATCTGGAAGGGAAGATGTGAGCAAGGTGTCTATGATATGTTTCCGTTGCTGGCTGACTTTCTGACAGTGAACAAGACTAAGACAGAGGCCATTGTGAGCACCGTTTTGAACCATATTCAACAGCTGTCACATTATTTCCATGAGTATTTCGGTGACGATGATACGAGCATGTTTGATTGGATTCGAAATCTGTTTGAATGAATGCTTACTGATTTAACTGGACGTGAGCAAGAAGAATTGGCTGAACTGTCATCTGACAGGACTTTGCGCTTGCAGTTTACGCTCTCCCATGTCTGCATGGGTTTCCTCCCACATTGCAGAAACACATGGGTAGGTTAATTGGGTTTAAAATGGGTGGCGCGGACTCAGTGGGCCGGAAGGGCCTGTTACCACGCTGTAAATAAAATAAAATTTAAAAAAAAGAATGTCACTAGCATGTTCCCAGGAGTATCCACTGCTGTCCGGCAAAGCCGTCAATGTTCTGTCACCATTTTCAACCACTTACTTGTGCGAAATAGCATTTTCTGCAGTCACTGCCATGAAAACCAAATACAGATCAAGACTGAATATCGAGGATGACATATGCATATGTTTGTCGCACATACCACCACGTTTGGACAAACTCTGCAGTGCAAAACAGGCACAACCTTCACATTGAACTGAACACTGAAAGACACCGCTGGTAATTATCAGTGATTGAAATAGCCACTATTTCAATAGGGCCTATGTGCAGTAATTTAAGTGTTGTAGGCATGAATTATTGATTGTTTGATTTTGTGGGCTTTGGGGGTCTGCCATCTAACAAGGACATGTTCTGGGGGTCCGCAGCATGACAACGGTTGAAAACCACTGCTCTAAACCTTTCCTATCCATGTACATGTCTAAATGCCTTTTAAACATTGTGATTACACCCACTCTACAGCTTCCTCTGGCAACTCGTCCCATAAACCCGACACCCTCTGTGTGAAAAAGTTTCTCCTCAGGTCCCTTTTAAATTTTTCTCCTCTCACCTTAAATCTATGTTGTCTAGTTTTAGATTCCCTGACCCTGGGAGAAAGATATTGACCATCCACCTAATCTACGTCCCTCAGTGATTTTATGTACCTCTATAAGGTCACCCCTCAGCCTCCTTCATACCTTGTGCACCATGAGAATGCCCTACAAAGATATCCCCACAGGGAATTCAATACCTGCACCTGAGTAAGTCCTCACTTAATGCATGGAGAGATGGGGGAGGGATCTGATCAAAATCTCTCAGTAGTCTCACTCTCCCACAGGCAGTCAGAAAGCAAGTTCAAGACCGTCTAGGCTCAATGCCAAAAAAAATAAATTGCTCCAAAGGTTGTTCCCAACTGCAGTAATTCAAACTTTCACCAGTCATCAGGCTCAAAAAAAACTCCTACTTCAGCTTGTCTCACCTGATCCCCGAAACAGCTGTGCCTATATTGTTCATTTTAATGAACCCCCAGTGCATCACCAGCATAAATATGGGAAATTTGGGGCTGGTCATTGTTTTTACTGTGAATTAAGAGAGGAGGTACAAATTTGTGCATCACTTTTTTTGTGCAGAAATCTACAGAAAGTGGTTTCAGGGCCAGGTACTTTTTCTGACCTAAATGCCAAAACCAATGCAGAATTTTAGGGGCAATTAAATGGTAAATTCAGGTTTGTTTCAGCCTGTGTCGACTAGAAAACAGGGTTGAGTCTATTTAAATCTTTTCAGTTGAACACTTACAACCAGTATTTTTTTTCTCATCGGTCAGGTGGATTCTATTGCAGATCACAGAAAGGGGGGATGCTAGCCCTGAAAATGGTGTCTGGTAGACGTCCCTGAGGAGATATATTGTATTAAACAAGTTTAATGGGATGGAGTAATGCACTGCAGTCTGTCCTTTGTGTAAATCTCCATCTCAGACATGCAAACAGTAGGAATCACCAAGGAGTGGCAGCCACTCTCATCAAGGGAAAGTGAGAAAATTGGATTGCAGCCACAACACTGGCAGGGCCCCCGAGTGGATGGCACAGAAAAGAAATACATAAAACAGCGGACGTGCACGTTCCAGCACATCGTGCAGACCATAACTGGATTTCAGAAAACACAACCCTCGACAGGAGACATGATTCAGTGCAAAGAGAATTTTAATGAATCTTCCTCATTTTGTTTTGAGTTTTCCAAACATGAAATGAATTCAGGTTATGAGGGTACTGTTTCCTCTTCAATTAATCCATACATTTTAAAAACTGCGCAGTTGGTCTACATAAGTCACTTCATTGTCTGATACAAAAGAGTTTCAAGTGTGAAGTTTTAGAGCAGGACTGATTCCCACATCTTAAGAATCATGTTGCCTAGCTTATTTCTCATTAAGTCAGGAATGAATTGCTCAGACCTCTGTGGTCTCCAGTGAGTAGCAGCCCCAACCACATTTATACTGAATCAGCGTCTGCACTATTACATTGTGATCAACAACATTCTCTGCTCCTACCACCAGCTCCTCCATCTACATTCCAGTTCAACAGCAATGGCACAACGTGCAGTTTTAAGGTAGGAGAAGCACAGCGATTCACCCCGTTTACTGCTAGCTGACTAGAACAAGGGCAAGGTCTGCAGAGCAGACACATGGGAAAAAACGAGGGAAATTTACATCCTTGTGCAATTGCTGCACATTCCTGTGCATATTAAAAGTTAAGAACATTTTAGGAAAGAAAAAAATCTGTATTATCAAAGATTTACCAACTCTACCTGCCTTTGACCAGGTTACAGAATTTCACTATGTCCTCTGCTTTGTAAGATGGGTGGAACCACTAAAGGGCCAGCAGAAGGAACCACCTATGTCAATTCTCTGGCAGACAATAGTTGAAAACTTGAAGTTACTGTGATGTTGATCATAAGAACCCTGACTAAAGATTTTACCTGGTCTGTATTTAATGCTATTAATCCTTTCTTACTGGAAAGTCATCTAATTTTCTTAATTCCATTCATGATATCATTTGGGAGGCAAACATTCTGCCTGCTTTTCCTTTAACTAAGTGATTTGAATATTAACAACAAAGAGATGCCAATTCATTCTGGAGAAAAAAAAACGGGAATACACAACTAAATGCTTATTTCACCTCCACAGTGTTACTATACATACTAGAGGTACTGAGTAAATTATTAGCATTTATCATTCTTACAATGAGTTACATTCCACTTCAAAAGCGGTGTAAGAAGGCATTAAAAATAATATTGATTTTTGTAAAAGAAAATCAATAGGGACATTCTTCCTGCTGTTTCTTGCCTTTGGACTATTTTGAAAGCTTTTTTTATTTCCCATTGTTGTGCCTGGCATCCTTTTTTGGGTCACCAATTTCCCACCTCCACTTCAATTAAGTACGATAACGTAGCAGCTAACGCCATCTTGCACATCCACATCTGGTGCTCATTACTTGCTGACAGTTATATACAACTACCTCAAAATTTGTAATTATGCATTTTGAAAGTTATCTCCTTTATCATATCAAAGGTGTTGGGACAAATAAACGTTTAAAAGAGATCTTGATGACAACACTTCTGCTTCAGCAGTTTTTTTTAAGAAATAACATTTTTTTTAAACAAGTCTACATAGAGTCACTTAAAAATTATGCCAGCATATGTTACAGAATGCACACTATGCTAATCACTACATAGGAAATGGATTGATGAATAACTTGATCTTATTTCCTGCATTTGACTGTGAAGTATAGCACTAGCTATTAAAATATTATACTCTTAATAGTGAATAGAAAGCTTGCTGAATTTATTGTTGTTTGTGGTTAAATTGCATTACTTATTGTCCCATTTATTATTATAGTCCAATCATATTATTTTCCTCTTTCAAATATAGTAAGCCCTTAATGAACAATCTTAATTTCACTGGGGTCAATTAAATAATAAGATGTGGATTGAAACTTAAGTACTTAAACATATCAGTCAACTTATCTGTGTCATAAAATTAAAAGTAAAATATCATTGATTTAAAGCAAGAGTCCCTCCCTGAAGATAAGAAATTATTGTTTGGAAAGGAAGATTTTTTGCTGCAATACAATTATGTTGCAAATACAGCTATGAGGAAATGTTTTGACACATTATCAGATTGAATTTCATGATTGTAAAAGAAAGTAAAAAGTTTGCATTTACAGAGCATCTTTCAATTCAGGACATCCCAGGGAGTTTCACAACCAATGAAGAACTTTTGATGCATCATGACTTGTAAGGAAACAGATCTGAACACAGCAAAGTCCTACAAACTGAACTGACAAATCTGTTTTCATCACTTTGTTCAAGGGATGGGTGAAAACCATCTTGTTTCTTTGAAACAGCCGTTGATCTTTTAATAGTCATCAAGAAGATTTAAGATTAAAACATGGTACAACTGTGTATGGAATTTACCTAATCCTGTTTCAGATAATGTGTCAGTGCAAAATAAGTGTTGCTCTACATATATGGCATAAGCCAATGCTACATTACAAGAAAGACATGAATGGATTCAATAGATTCAATAGCTACTTGAGGGTGCAAGAATGAGGGTTATGTTTCACTTATTAAATAACTACATGAACCTCGTACCTGCTCCCGGTGCCAGTAACCAGCTGTAGGAGGTATCCAGCTGCTAGGGAGTAGTACAGTACCAGACTGCGTTGATTATTGATGGCCTCCAGAATTTGGTCAATGGTGACTGGAGTCAATGAGTCAGGCACTTGCTGTCCAGTTTGCCTTTCTACCAAAAGGTCAGCAAATGCCTTGTTCTTCCCCTCTCTGCCACTGCCAATGCCTCATCATGACGACCTGATAAGATTATGAGGAAGAAAAAGTGTGATGAAGGGTGGGATGATTAATTCAATTTGCTAAGTATATAAATATATATCATATATAGTCTAACCTAAAGAACCTTAGGCATCTTACAGATGTCATGAGGTCACCATCCCTAGGTTTTCTTTGAAAAATGCTTGCTGAGGAAGACCATTCACCATTTCTGATTCATTTAATTCTATACATATGGATAATTATGTAAAGATTTTCTATTAAATGAATACAAATTATAAACAAAAATGCATCTTCCATTAAAGTTATTAAATGTACTTTGCAATTATAGTCACCTTCTGCCTTAGTAATGAGTTATTTCAGTTATGCACAAAACAGAAGCAGGTTAAAACAAATCCATTCATATTTGCAAACAATTTATTATTTGCTGAATTAATTTATGATTATGTTGCATCAAAATTATATTGATAGCAGCAGGGATAAGCTGCAATTCCATTAAAGAATTAAGACCTTCCATGTCAGCAACAGTATGATAAACATAATTATGATTTGCTAATTAACAAACCCATACTGAACCAATATATTTTCCACTTATTCCCTGCAGTTATATCAGAGTGAGACTGCCAGGTGAAGAAAACAGACTTGCATTTGTAGACGTCTTTGCTCACTTCAGTGCTTCGAAAAATGCTTTTCTGTCAATCGCTTATTTTTTTGTATTGTTATTCATAGACAGCAGTTATAGCCAATCAGTGCATCATAAGGTTTCAAAAGCAATGTTGAAATGAATGACCAGATAATTATTTTTAATGGAGCTCATTTTCAGAAACCTCTTAGTAAGGATAGCACAGTTGGGTCCTACACAGATTTACTAACACACGGTGACCATGAATGATAATATGTGGATTTATATCCTGTCTTACAGCTCACAATCACAGCTGTGATGTATAATATAGATCAATACTTCCTAACTGGGTGGAAGAAAAAAGCATAACAAGGCTATTATGAACTAACAAAGACAAAACCACAAGTTGCAGAGAAATGACCGCAGATGAACCATCCACCTTCCACCAGCAGTTGGCTATTGCCCGAGAAGAGGATGAAAATGGGAAGAAGAAAATTACTTTGAAAAGAATAATTGGGAAAACTGTCCTCAGAAATTAACTGGACTTTAAGACTTTTGGCTTGTTCTGGAACTCTAACGTACCTAGGCTGACCAAAACTCGCTGTAAAGCTTGATAGGAGGATGTTTGAAGGTCAAACAGTGAAGTTTATAATCAGTGCTGTGTGTGCTTCATGGCGAATATTTTCAAATAAAGCAGATGCTCTATAAAGGCTGAAAAGGAAAAGAGTAATTATAACTTATTTATCATTTATGGTGTTTTGTATTTAAAACAGATATCAGTGGAGTAGACAAGTATTTGTTTCATTAACTTATCAGGAATACAATTTAACCTGGCAGTGCACAGTTACTCCTGGGAATCCCAAGCCAAGACATTTGATGACTGATGTCTATATTACCATGTCCAACACTGTTCAAACAGCAGAGTGATGCAGCAGGTAGTGCTGCTTCCATTTAGCACCAATGGACCAGGTTCAATCTTTACATCAGGTACTGTTCATGCAGAGTTTGAAAATTCTCCCTGCGGGTTTCCCTCCAGGCCCTCCAGCTTCCTCCACATCCAGAGTTGTGCTGGTTGGTAGACTAATTGACGACTACAAAAATACCCTCGGCTAGGTGAATGGCAGGAGGATCAGGGTGGGTTTTTTGCATATTTGAGAGAGAATAGGTTACAGGGAAATGGATGGGGCTTGGGAATACTCTGAGAGCCAGCAGAGTGCTTATGGGTTGAATGGTTTCCTTCAATGTCATAAGAGGGGCTCCCTCAATGTCATGAGTATAAGAGAATATATTTATGTACTTAATGTAATAATTCTTCCTTCTTTTGGCTTTTCCCCACACTAATTTTTAATTCTTAGTTATCACTGAATCTTGAAAAATTTAGCCTCTTTTAATTCTACTTTTAAAGGAAATTTTGAAGAGTAGAACTATAATCCAGAATGAACAACCGTCATGTTTTCCCTGTACAAGAATGGTAGATCTCTGCTCAGCTCCTCCTTCGGTTTGAAATAGCAGCACTGTATTAATTCTGTACTGCTCACTTTCATGCACAGAGTACTGCATATCATGTGATCGGTATATACATTTCATCCACACAAACTCATTCCTCCAGCAGACAGAAGATGACTAGTGTTCTGTGAAAGGAAGGAATGAAGTACAAGGTGTATCGCAAAACTAGCTATTAAATCTATGCACAAAGTACTGCAGATCCTGTCACCCCTACACTTGTTTCACACGATATACTGCACATCTCATCCACAAAGTTCTGAATACCTTGTGAACTGCACATTCACTCAATACAGAGTACTGTACATTTCATATCCAATGAGCTGCAACACCAATAAATCAAATCACATTAACATTTGCAACACTGCTGTAACCCATGGAAATGAATAAATCTGACTCCAACAGTCTCTGCATCAGATAACTGCCCAGATATAAAATTAACCTGAATGTCACACAACCACAGCCAACCCAAACCTGTCCAGTCCAAGGAAGTAATCTGTTGATACCCAACTTTACACCAGCAAGAACGATCAGGTCCCATCACACATGGTGTCAAGTAGCCAGGATCTACTCTGCACGTAAAGTAATTACAATGTAGCTCGATGGAGATGTTATTTGAAGCACTTATTGGTGATCTTCAGCGGCCAATAGTTACTACATAGAGTCATGGAGTTGTACAGCTCAGAAATAGGCCCTTCAGCCCATCACGCCCATGCCAGCCTTTTTGCCCATCTACACCAATCCCATTTGCCTCCATTAAGTCTGTATCCTTTGAAGTCTTGCCTATTTACATGTCTATCTAAATTGTGTCGATTCCACTACTTGCTCTGGCAGCACGTTCCAAATATCAATCACTCTCTGTGTAAAATAGTGACCATACAGATCCCCTTTTAAAACTCCTTCCCTCCCACCTTACCCTATGCTCTCCTGTTTTTGATACCCCTATCATGGGAGAATATACCCCTACCATATAAGTGCCCACGCTTTCACTCTTGAAGTTACCTGAAACATATTCTCAGTGTTGAAGATGTTTTATAAGTTGTATTATTTGTACATCCACTGATTAGATATTGGACCATATGGACATGTCTCTAAAATGATGCTCTGTTCATTTAGGGAAGTAAACAGCATCGTTATAACCATAGAATTTCTAGGGCAGACCTTGAACTTCCAACAATCCTTAAAGTTATTATCATGACAAATTACTTCAGATACTGAAAATGCCAGAATAAACTAATGGCAGATCAGACATAAGTCTTCCCTTCCACCACTGTGTGAAGTTACTACAGTCTTTCTAAAGGAATCATTCTTCTTTCTGAAAGAGAGGATTTTCATGTAATGACAGTTTAGATAAGTCATGGTCATCTATGTCTTTGTGGTGTTGCTTGACTGCATCAGAGTGATGAACACAACCAAAAACACTGGGTAATATTCTTTAAAAAAAAACTCCTCTCTTAGACTGAGGGCTGGATTGAGTCAAAGGAACAAATTATCAGAACTTAAAAATGCATTTTCTTTCTTAAATGAAAATTTGAATTACTCCTCGCAACCTGTGTTGATTTTAACCTCAGTTCTTCATCAGTAAATTTTCTTCAGGTGTTTTGATTGATGAAATTTGTATGCCCTTTTCACCTGGTGTTGCCCCTCATGCTTTTTCCCTACGATTTATTTGCCAAGCATCATTAAAAGAAACTAAAATATCTGTATCTAATAATACAATGCATTGAGTAGTTTTTAAAACCTCAAGCTTCAGGTGTGATTTAGTAACAATAAATTAGCATGAAGTTTTACTTAGAGTTTCACACTTCTGATCTTCACAGCTGATTTTCCAACATTAGTTTTTGACCTACTTTTATTTGCAGTTGTTTCTATGAAAAAATGACATGTACAAAGCAAATAGAAAAATTAAATATAACATTCATCCCACCAGACTCCAGCCTAAGTGATACCACTCATTTTTCCAATGAGAGATTTATAGCATTTGACTTTCTTGCTATTAGATACCTGGTGCTGTGCCTCTTCAAGGTTCCTACTGACCCACAGTGAAAGTCCCAAACGATGTCTGATTTTAGCCTCATCTTCTCTGCGACCAAGCTGTTCTGCCAGTCTCAAACCTGAGCAACAAAGATAAATCTTGTGAAATACCCCAGAAAGACATTTAACAACAAGTGGTAGAAAAATTCAGATTGTGATAAAAATTAGTAAAATAAGTAGATTATGAAAGATATCACAACTAAATCAATGAAACCATTGCATTTCTTTAACTACACCCTTGGACTTTGTACTAATCTACAAAGGAGATAAGAACTACAAAGAGAATGAAAAGAAATAAAATTGTTTTTTGTTGAAAAGAAAAATGCAACTGATTTCTTTAAGCTAGCCCAGACACTATGGATTAAGTCTTCAATTACTACTGACTTTTAAATCAGGTTTGAACAGTCACACTCCAGTCGACATTACCATAAAGCCACAAATGAACTAATTCAATGTCCCTTAGGAAAATTGTATAAATTGGAATGAAATACCAGCTACTCTACCTTGCACCTAGTCTGTGCTGTAATTGATGAGGTAGGAGGGGGATTTGGATGGTTCTTCAATGGCTATGGTGCTAAAAGCAATAGATGCTTTTTTCAGACCATAAATTGCAATACTACCTTTTAGCGGCATTAAAATAGCATTGCAGTTCAACTTAACGTTGTTTGTGAAAGCTGCATAGTGGTCATGAATTTCAACTCAGTGTTCACAAAATTGCCTTCTCAGATTTCCCTGTGTAATGCCACCATTAAACTGAAACTGTTGCTTTTAGCATGGTATCTTCTGTTGATCTAGGCACTTAAGAAACACTCTTCCAGCTATTGGGATGTGTTGCTACTGAATGAATGGATGCTGTAATAAAAGGAGAGGAGGCAAAGGGAGTTGGCTCCCAGGAGGTCAGAGGAAGCAGGGCAGGCTGGTGAAGAACAGTGCTCACGGGAGGCATGTTCTTCATGCACAGAAGTCACAAAGAACCCTTCAGGGGTAAAACAAAGACCCTTCAGCGGTAAAACCAGGCATTCCTGGCAAGGAGGCTGCCAAAGTGATCCGTGTAAGCAATAATAATAAATGAGTGAAGTCTTTGAATGCATGAAATTTGGGGAAGCCTGAAATGCAGGCAAATGCATGTGCCCATTCTGCCTGCTTCTGTGGGGTGAAGGTAAAGTTGATGAAGTCTGCTCTCCAGTATGCAGTTTGGGTGACCTCCCTTACAGCAATGAGCAGCTAACTGAGTTGTTGGACAAATCAGCAGCAGCAGCCTGGAATGAACCTCGGGCTTGGAAATAAAGACTGAAGTGGCATTAACCTCCTCAGATAAAGAAGCCAAGACACACATCTGAGACTGTATTTCAGTTGCAGGTCACAGGTCTCAGGAAGGACAAATAATGCAGTGAGAGTGCTGGCACTTAAAGCAGTGTAATTTCAGGAGAAACAGGTTTCAGACACCAGGTAGAAAAGCTCACTACAAATGGATTTTGCATGGTGCTACTGTTGATGTCACTTGGGGGAGTTTTAAGCCAGAGAAAAGTGTTAGGATAAAAGAAGTTCACAATGAAAAGTCAGGAATCAAACTTATTGACAATTTGACACCCAGAAAGCCAATTCCAGCTGGGATTTTTTTTTAAAAGGGCTTGTACAAATGAATTTCTAATTTTTACCTATGCTGAGGGAGGAAGGAAAATGTTAGAAAAAAACATGTCAGAGATCATAACATATTAATGCAAGAAGCACATACCTTCCTGTAAATACATGACTGCCTGTGAGTAGTTCTGTAGGGCATGGTGTGTTCTCCCTAAGCTGCTATACGCAATAGTTTTAGCCACCAAGTCATTCATTTGAGCAGCTATACTCAGATGCTGCTCCTGGTACATTACAGCTCTTTCATAATTTCCCAAAGATTCGTAGGTCAATCCCAGGTTACCATAGGCACGACCCTGACATGTAGGGTTATTAGTTTCCTCCGCAATCTCTAAGTCAAGCTGATGGTACTGCAGTGAAGTTTCATACTCTGCCATCTGTTGGTAAACTCCACCAAGGCCACAGGCTGCATCGCTTTCCAAAATTCGATTTTTCATTTCACGGGCGATGTTTAGTTGTCGCTCAAGGCAAGAAATTGCCTGTTCATAGTTTCCTAGCTGGCTATGTAAGCTTCCAAGCTCTCCATATGCCTGGGCTTTGTTGGATGATTCTCCAAGTTCATGGGCTACCACCAGTCTCTTTTCAAAGCACACAAGAGCTTGCTGCAGGTTCCCCATAGCCCTGGATAAAGAAATAAAATAAATTTATCACAAACATAGGAAAGTTAAACACCTCTCAAACAAGGCCATAAAGGAGTCTGTATCAGGATTTTAAACAAGTTTTTGCAATTTCCATTTCTCTAATCACTCCATATTGTATGACTTCAAGAAATGAGAGAATAGGCAGTGGGAGTGGGGGGGGGGGGTTTAAAGACTGGTTAATGAACAGTGAGCATGAAAATGCACAAAATTACAGTGCGGATGAGACAAGTAAAGAACTTCAGAAAGTGTAAAGGTCATGTAACATGAGAAAAACATAAATGATGGTAAAATGAATCTTCTGCTTCCTCAGCACCAGAAATATACACATTATCTAACAAACAGGCTGTCTTTCTTTTGCTCCATCTAGAGATGAAATCATGTCTTGATTTGACCTTACCCAACTGTCAAGACATAAAGCAGTACATCAGATTTCCTGCAAGTACCACATCAGTGAATTTTGAAACTCCCATTTTCATCATTGCTGTGGTCTACTACCAAATCTAGGATGAGTCTAACAATCAGGCACTCAGTACCTAAGACAGATGCCAAACAAAAGCTACTCCAGTTTTATTCCTGAGGTGAATGTTATCATTATCTGCTTAGCCTGAAATGAAAGATTGCTTTAGGATGAATGTTTCCTTATATTTTACAATCATGCCTAATAAATCGAACAATTGTTGCAGTGCGTTATCTCAGACCCTGTGAGGTCCTTCTTTCCCTTTTGTTCAGGACAACTGAAATGCCTTCAGCACAGACAAACCTGATCACATTCAAAACATTGAATAAATATAATAAGTTAGTTCATAATGTCAAGAGCAGCATAAATAGGTAATTATTTTATCTATTATATTTTGTTCTTGAAGTACAGTAAGCTTTCTGTTTATACCATATGAACCTCCATTGCTTTGGATAAGTTCCCAATAGCTCTTTATGAAAGAATTTTGAAATTATTGAAGTGATTGTTGAGAAAAAATAGATCAAGAATATATTAGTGAAAAGCAATAGGTATGTTTGGATACTTAAATAATTAATGGGCATACAACAACTTTTTGAGAGTTGCACTCTCTTAATTTTGCTTCAGTTTGTCATTTGGTTGATCACACTGACATCTTATTGGGAAAGTTGGCAGGTTGGTTGATTTATGACAAAGAATCTGCTGGTGACTACAGACACCAGTAGATTTGTAAGCTTCAGGGCTTAATGGTCTCAATCCACCAGTGGCAGATACAGGCATACAAATGACACCATAAGCTGTATCACTAACTGTGCGAGCTTCTTTTCAATGTCTCCTCCAGAACCTCAACTCATATCCTACTACTTGGGAGCATGTCTTCGGTAGTTTACTGATTCTCTGTGTCCCCTGGATGTAGGTATATTACTAACTGCATACATGAAGTAAATATCAGCCCCCCCAAAAAAAACAGTTCTGGGTGAACACAGTGTACTATCGACAACGCCATTACAATAAAGGATTGCATGGACAACCTCTACTACTTGTCAATCAGTACAGCTCATTTCCTGAATCTTAAGAGAACAGAGTAAGGAGAATTACTGGAAGTTGCTCAGCCTGAACATGCTTTGTACATCTGGAGGTTATCAGAAGGTTGGAATAAATGAAAGGGAACTTGGTCTGACTTCAGTTTGGTAAATTTAGTCTAAGAAGATCACTGCTCTTTGAACTTCATTGAGGATTAGCTCACGGCAAACCCTTTGATTTAAAATTCAATCATTCTACACCAGCAAGCACGGTCATGAATCATTCTGACCTTTTCTTTTAATAACAATTATTCAGTTACAGTTGGATACTCGATATTTTCCCCAAGCTCTGCTTCACTCAGCACTATATCTTAATAATCATTTATAAATGCCAGTCACTAGAGATTAATTCTCAACCAATGACTTAAGTAATTCACAGCATGTTAACTGACGTCATATATAACTATGTCATTCTTTTATGAAATTGTACAAAATATTTCTTTGAAATTAAAGGACCATAATAATAGAACTATTATAGTGCAGAGAAAGAAATAACCAATTGTGACTGAAAGCTTTTGAATTCCTATTAAATTACAGAACAACATCAATCCTAGCAAAACAAATAAATAACCAGGTTTAAAGTAACAGGATTTGCAAAAATAATTCATAATGGGGATTCTGTTCTTGAAATGACAATCAGTCACACTACAAAAGAACTGAACTACCTTAGGATTGGCATTTGGTCACACCAGGATACAATGCTGTTACATTGTCCATCAGTCACAGGGTTGTATTAGCATGAGGTGAGCCAGCCATTTATGCAATGACAGAACTGCACCATATTAGACTAGTTTGCCGCAACATGCTTGGGTCAATCAGTCACAATGACAGTGCTGCATTATCATGGGTCAATCAGTCACAATAAAAGGATTGCACTATTATGAGGTCAGTCAGTAAGATAAAGTCTGTTTCCTCCTGACAGAACTTTGTTATTAAGGTGTATCAGTGAGTCACAGCAACAGACTACACTACTGAGAGGTCAATGACATAATAACCAGACTGTATTGTACAAATAAATTCCAACAGCTAGTTCCCAAAGTCAGAGCGTTTGATGGATCATATGCTACTATAATCCTATCGACTGGACTCTGCTCCATTCTCTGAGCTATGTACAGCTGTACAATATAGAAATACAACCCCAATTGTTTTACTACTTCTTGCTGGCTTCATTGTTCAGAGACTTCCCAGTAAAAATGGTCACAGGTGGGAAATATTACTCAGAGGAATTACAAAATACCATGCAATCAAATACTTTAAATAATGCGTCCCAGCTGGGACCATCTTTACCAACTAAATGCTCCCATTGTGGAGTAGAGCTGTGTGAGTATAACAGGACTCCCATCTCCTCTCAATTAGGGTACATATTGTGGAATAACCCAACTTCATGTTCACATATGAAGATTAAGGATAATTAGGCTGCAGCTACTTTGGATCTGCAACCATCTAATGATACCCAGAGATGTCATGTGTTCAAATGATCCTGTCAAAAATATTCAAATCAACTTGAGTGGGTGCAAATGCTGCTGAATCTGGAATCTTGTTAGAAGACTTCAAATGATTTATGATCACTGAACCAACCCATCAGAAATAAGTCTTTATCAGGGTCAGCTACACCTGGCCTGCTGAGTTCCTCCAGCATCATCATGTTTTTCATCTAGATTCCAGCAACCGCAGTCCTTCGTTTCTCCAGGGTTAGCTACGTCAGTAATGATTCTGTTGGAAACCACAAGATGTAGGAGAAGCCATTTGGCCCATCGAGTCTGCTCTGCCATCCAATCATGGCTTATCTTTTTTCCTCAACCCCATTCTCCCACCTTCTCCCCGTAACCCTTAACCTCCTTACCAAACAAGAACCTATCAATCTCTGCCTTAATTACACCCAATGACTTGGCCTCCACAGCTGTCTGTGGCAAAAAGTTCCATCGATTCACCACCCTCTAGCTGAAGAAATTCCTCCTCATCTCAGTTCGAAAGGGATGTCCCTTTATTCCAATGCTGTGCCCTCGGATCGTGGACTCTCCAACTGATGGAAAATCCTCCCCATGTCCTCTCCGTCCAGGCCTTTCAATATTTGATAGGTTTCAATGTGATTCCCCCTCATCCTTCTGAACTCCATTGAGTACAGGGCCAGGGTCATCAAATGCTCCTCATACATTAAGCCTTTCATTCCCAGGATCATTGTTGTAAAGCTCCTCCAGACCCTCTCCAGGCCCAGCATATCTTTCCTGAGATATGGGGCCCAAAATTGCTCACAAATGGGTAAATAAATCTGTAAATTGTTTTTTTATTGTCACATGTACCGAGGTACAGAGAAAAACTTTGTTTAAAGTGACATCCATACAGATCATTTCAATACAACAGTACATTGATAAAGAATAAAGTGTTACAGTTACAGAGAAAATGCCAGGCGGGCAGACAATAAGGTGCAAGGCCATAACCAGGTAGATTGTGAGGTCAGGAGTCCACCTTATCATACTAGGGGACCATTCAATAGTCTTATAACAACTATTCCAAATGCAGTTTGACCAACACCTTATAAAGCCTCAGCAGTACACCCTTGATTTTATATTCTAGTCCTCTCAAAATGAATGCTAACATTGCATTTGCCTTCCGTACTACCAACTCAAGTTAACCTTAAGGAAATCCTGAACTAGGATTCTGAAGGGAATCCTGAACTCCTCACTGACAATCAACACAGGCACACCTCAAGGATGCATGCTTAGCCCACTGGTCTCCTCTCTGACTCATGACTGTGTGGCTAGGCACAGCTCAAATGCCATCCATAAATTCACCGATGACACCACTGTTGTTATCAGAATCTCAGATGGTGATGAGGAGGCGTACAGGAGTGAGATAGATCAGCCAGTTGAGTGGTGTCACAACAACTTCACACCCAATGTCAGCAAGATCAAGGAATTGATTGTGGACTTCAGGAAGGGGAAGTTGGGAGAACACACACCAGTCCTCATCGAGGGGTCAGTGGTGGAAAGGATGAGCAGCTTCAAGTTCCTGGGTGTCAACATCTCAGAGGATCTATCTTGGGCCCAACACATTGATGTAATCACAAAGAAGGCACGCCAGCAGCTCTACATCACTAGGAGTTTGAGGAGATTTGGTATGTCACCAAAGACTCTTGTAAATTTCTACAGATGTACGGTGGAGAGCATTCTGACTGGTTGCATCACTGCCTGGTATGGAGGCTCCAATGTGCAGAATTGAAAGAGGCTGCAGAGGGTTATAGACTCAGCCAGCTCCATCACTGGCACAACCATCTCCGCCATTGAGGACATTTTCAAGAGGCAGTGTCTCAAAAAGGCAGCATCCATCATTAAGGACCCTCACCACCCGGGACAGGCCCTCTTCATGTTACTACCATCGGGGAGGAGATACAGAAGCCCAAAGACCTACACTCAATGCTTCAGGAACAGCTTCTTCCCCTCTGCCATCAGATTTCTGAACAGTCCATGAACACTATCTCGCTATTCCCCTTTTGCACTATTTATTTATTTTTGTAACTTCTCGTAAATTTATGTCTTGCACTGTACTGCTGCCGCAAAACAAAAACATATTTCACTACATATGTCAGTGATAATAAACCTGATTCTGACTCCCAAATCCCTTTGCACCTCTGATTTCTGAATTCTCTCCCCACTTAGAAATTAGCCCACATCTTTATTCTTCCTACCAAAGAGCATAACCTTACATTTCCCTACACCGTATTCCATCTGCCACTTCTTTGCCCACTCTTCTAACCTGTCCAAATCAAAACACAATATGGAATTACTAGTTCTCCCAAGATAAATCCAATCAGCATTTTTATTCTGCTAAGGAGATAGTTTTCTCCCATCTCTAATGCAGAACCAGGGACTCATCCCATAACAACTCATCTGCAACCCTTTGTTGCCTCCACCTATCACCTCCCAGCCTCTGTCACTATTCCCGTTCATCCCTCTTCACCTGGATCCACCTATCACCTGCCAGCACTTATTCCACCCCTTCCCCTCACCTCTTTATACTGGCTGTCTCCCCTCTACCTTTCAGTCCAGATGAGTCCTGTACAGTTCAGGTATCCTTATTTAGGAGGGGATGCACTTGCAATAGAGGTAGGTCAGAGGTTCACTTGATTGACTCCTAGGATGAAAGGGCTAGCTTATGAGGGAAAGTTGAGCAGCCAAGGCCTATGTTCACTGGAGTTTAGAGGAATGAGAGTTTATTTTTTTAATCATCTAAGGTTCTGAGAAGGCTTAACAAGGTGATTGCCAAGAGAATGTTTTCTGTTGTGAGGGAATCGAGAACAAGGGGGTATAATCTCAGAGGATGCCCATTTAAGAAGGCGAGGAAGAGGAATTCTTTCTCTCAAAGCTGTGAATCTTTGAGATTCTCTACCCTGGAGGACTGTGGACACTGAATCAATATATTTAAGGTCGAAATGGCCAGATTTTGATTCCACCAGGGAATCAAAGGCAATGAGGAACAGGTGGGAAAACAGAACCAAGGCCAGGATCATATCAGGTCAGCCACATTCTTATTGAATGGCAGAGCAGACTAGAGGGGTCGCATGCCCTACTGCTGCTTCTCTTTCTTATGTTTTTAAATGCCTTAGTGTTCCATTCTCCACAAATGGCAGCTCATTCAGAAAGCCACAAACTCTATCAAGTTCCCGTGCCCTGGAAAATTGGCTTCAAAGTCCTTGAATGCACCTTCCTTAAACAAAGGCCAAACCAGTTCTCCTCTGCCAACTCACTCATTCACCTGGATTATCATCTGCCACAGTAAGATTCAGGTAATAAATTACTCCAATCTTTAATAAAAGTTAGTCTAATAAAGTCCATTAACTTTAGTTGCGTGCGCTGGATCACCATAAAAATAAAGAATGAAAAACTACTATACTGAGAAGCAGACATATTTGCTCACTTAGCTTCCTAGCTCATTCTCTTTCATTAACCTTTTCAGTAACATTGTGGGCAATTAGTTAATATTGTGAATGTTTCATTCTGTTTTTATGGACATCATAAATGCCACTTTATTTGAAAGCTCCTGCAATTCAAATTCACTCCTCTGCAGATCAATTCAAAGTGGATGCAATATTCACAATGGAACATTGATAATAAGCACGTGGGCAGATTTCACATCGTCCCTGCTTAAAGGTGATTTACAGATCTGTGGCTGCTCTGTGCACATACTCTGCACCTTTTTATTTGACATATAACTGAGTGAAAAATTAATCCCTAACAATGTTGTTTGAGATCTGAAAACATGCTACGAATGATGAAACAAATATGGAGAATTTTCCAAGCAACCTTTGGACGTCATTCAATTTTCTCCACCTGCTTTTCCAGCAGAATACTTAAACAGACATGGAATGTTCTTCAAGCATCTACTCAAGTGTGGTTTGGAGATTAAATGGTGTGAGCTATTTCATTGTAATGCAGATTGAAGCTAATATTCTCTTTATTCAACATGCACATTTCAAGTGGAACTATCAGAAGTGCAAACCCTCGTGCCAAGAAACTGGCTTGCACCTATTTTGATGCACTAAAGCATCACCGTTTTCAGCATGAGCACCAAACAGAGCTCCATCAAAAAAAAATCACAAAATTGGTCATATGCAAATGCACAACTACATGTAGAGCGTTTTACATCCAGAAAGAAGCCTTAAAATAGTTATGAGTGGTTCCCAACAGGACCATATTAAATTCAGCACAGCTGTGGTCACTTTGCTGTGTCGCAATAAAGAAGGGCACTAGCCCTTGGAGGTACATTCCTCAATGCAGCCAGACAGCAACAACACACCTACTAGCTGCACTGGAGGAGAGAAAGGCTACCAGGAAAAAACAGCGAGATCTTCAGTAATTTATACAAAGGGATGTAAATGAGATACATGCCAGGAGTGAGGCGGTATGTGCTGGGGATTGGACATGGGGTAGTGATGGGAAGGAGAGCCTCCAGGCCCTGCATATGAAGAGTTTGGCAAGAGGTGACATCTTGGAGATGAATTAAGCATATTTTTGAAATAAAAACCTTGGCCTGTGAATACAATGCGTTTCAGGCTGGTCCAGATGTGGTGCCTCTGAAGATACTTTGGGGGTAGGATCTTTGCGTGTGAACATGTCTTTGTCTCCTGCTGTGTGGTGCTTAACCCCTGTGAGTGGCCCGTCATACCTATCCCAATGTCTCCAGTAATGGAGAACTGCCAGTTGAACCACTGATTCACGCACAGAATGAGTAGCAGCTAAATGCAAACAAAAACATTCACAGTTATTTAGCACACTCTGTGGACTGTGGGAGGTGTCTGCAGTCAATCCTGAAGCCATCCTGTAGGATCCCTTGAAATCAGCAATGTACCCTTTCAAATCTCATGGAAATCTAAAACATTATGCAATGTACTCCTAACTCTCCTGATTTTGATCCACAATGTGGAGCTTAGAGCTCTGATTTATGTTGATTTGGGCAGACACTTGCATTGTGCAATGACTTATGTCATTGAATACATGACTGATTTCAGAAAAACTTCAGTCTTTTCAATATGGATCATGGCTGAAAGTGCCTGCTCTGATTCTGCACTGGCATAATTTCACCCAGAACTGATAGCTAATGCAATTTACTCTGGGTTAAATCAATTCTGGATTGAGTAGTGCCAAAAAAATATCCAGTGCTATGTGATCCAGTTTCTAGGGTGTTGAAGCCTGGGTGATGTTTGCCTATTCCAGAGCAAGTGAGATTAAAAGAGAAGTACCTGTATGTGCGGTATATTAGTAGAAGCATTTCAAATATTGGCATTTTCCTTTCCCCATACCTATTCTTCCCCGACAATTTAAAAACATTCTGTAATGGCATATGCATATGGTATTTGGAGGATATAATTAAAGCCTGAGGAATAGTGGTACTACAAGAATATCAATACAATATACTAACTGCACTATAATAGGATATAAAGCTTTATTAGCTTTTCTTTGATCTAGCTCCACATTCACTGTATTTAGATGATTAGTACAGATGCTTATTCACTCATTTTTAACTGAATTAATTTGCTTCCACAGATGGTCTGAAACAAACTGATTTAGAGCCATTATATATAATTTGGTAAATCTTATAAACCTTAAGTGTTTTTTTCTCTGCAGTGATTGAACAATTATGGCTGTTGTGCATGGGCAAGGTAGAGATACACATACAAGACAACACAAAATGAATTACACGCGCGCATGCGCGCGCACACACATACATACATACACACACACACATAAACTAAAGCCTTATTTAGCTTGGTACTTACCGATGTCCATTTCCAAGTCCCCGATAGGCTTTGGCTTGTTCCTGCATCCGATTTAAACTCTGAGCCACTGATAAGAACTGTTCATGATACTTTACAGCTTCTTCATAATCTCCTAATGCCTCATAGCAATCTCCCAGGTTTCCATAAGCATGCCCTCTATCCAGGACAGCATCATTGCCGCTCAACTGCTGCAGTGTCGCCAGCTGCTGTTCAAAGTAGCCTATCGCATCTTCCATTACATTCATGTTCATTTTAGTGATTCCCATGTTGCCATAAACTTGTGCCTCAATATTGGGGTTTTTTAGCTTCTGCCCCAAATCCAACTGTTCTTCATAACATTTGAAGGCCATGGTGTATTTGCCAAGGGCCATGTAGACTGCTGCAAGGTGGCCATGTGCTTTGCATTCTCCCAGCAAATCACCCAGTTCTTGATAAACCTCAAGCTCTTGTGTGTGATATCCCAGTGCTTTGTCGTATTTCTGTATTAGTCTATAGGCAGTACCCAGAGCTGCATAAGCTGAGGCTTCAAGTTTCCGATCTTTAACCTGATGAGCCAAAGTCAGCTGCTGTTCATAGAACTTAACTGCACCATTCACATCTTTCTTGCACACTAAAATATCACCCAGATTGCCCAATGCTCGAAATTTGGCTTGAGCATTGTTTAGGGACTGGGCTAGTGATAGAACATATTTCTGACATTCTTCTGCTTTAGTATAGTTAGTTAGGGCCTTAAATGCTAGCCCCAAGTTGCAGTAAGCCTTTGCCTGACTAAGTTTATCATGCAAATCCTTGGCTAGAGCTAAATCTTGTTCATAGTATTTTACAGCCTCTTGGTAGCTTCCGAGACAATAATGTGCATAGCCAAGGTTATGACATACTTTTCCCTCACCTTCCATATCTTGTAGGTCAGGAGACAAGCGTAAATACTGTTCATAATATGGAACAGCTTGAACAAACTCTCCTCTTGAGCAGTGGAAGTTACCCAGGTTGCTAAGCGCACGTGCCTCACTTTGTATATCCCGTAACTCTCGTGCTATATTTAGATGGTTTTGGTAGTGTTGCAAGGCCCTGTCATGGGCACCCAGGGCCTGGTAGGCGACAGCAAGATTACCATGGGTTGATGCTTGTGATGCCCGATCATTTACTTCCATGGAGATCTGTAACTCTTGACGGTGGTACTTCACTGCTTGGTCATACAAACCCAGTGCGTTGTAGGCATTTCCCATATTTCCATAAGCTCTTCCCTGTGCGGCATAGTCATTGAGCTCCTGAGCAATAGAGAGGTGAGTCTTGTGGAGTTTCAGTGCAGTTTCATAATCTCCTTTCATCTGGTGAATTATACCTAATTAAACAAAGCACAATTAAGATCGGTTTAACTGTCAATGAATTGCAAACAATTCAGATATTCAGTCTTTTCTTAAATGTTGCACACATCAAAACTGAACATGAACTTTGAGCAAATATGTCACAATTCACCTGCTTCACAATTTATGATTGCTACATGTGGATTCCATTATCTTTTATTATTCCCAATGTAGATATTAATTTACCCACTCTTGATTTTATACAGTTAGAATCTTAAAGTTTGTAGGTTAGGAGGCTACTTGGTTTTAATGCTGTTCAATGCCTTTGGCTGTTTTATGTAGTACAGATACAAAAGATAATTGTGACAAAACATTTATGATTATGCATCATTATATAACCGACGTTCCATAACTACTCCATCGTATGAACTATGCACTTCCACTTCTGTAGCATTGTCCATCTCCACCTCTTCACAGGCCATCTGCTGCTGCAACTCCCAGCAATTTTTTGTTATCTTCAGACATGATCATTCCAATGCTCTCTTCGTTGACTTAAGTTCATTGAAAACTCTGCTATCGCTTTCTATCCCACAACAAGACCCATTCACTACCATTCCCATACCGCTGACTGACACCGGCTCACAGTGCACTAATAATCATTTAAATTTTCATCCTTTTGTTCAAACCCCTCTATGAATACTCCTCTTCCCACCTTTATAACCTCCATCAGCTTTACAAACTCTCTCCCTCTCTGCATTCCTCCCACTCGGGGCTTTTATGCACCATTTGTCCCACAATAAAAAGCAGGGAGTCAGATATCTAGGCACTGATCACTTGAATTTCCTCTTCAACCTTCTACCTCTCAACCCGTTTCTCTAACATGTAGAGCCCACTTATTTATCCAAACATTTCATCACACACAAAAAAAATTGACAGTTTCTTTGGTTAAAACATGTAACTCACTTCCTTGTTTGTGTCAGAACTGGCCATCGGAATGAATCAGTCAATCTCTCTCTCTTCATTGATTTGCTTTTCATCATTGCACCCCTGCCCTCGCCCCATCGGAGATATTCCATTTGTCCTCTCCCTCCCTCCCGCACGCTCTCTGCAACTTAACTCGAACTTGTTTCCTCTCTTTCCCAGTTAAGACGAATGGTCTGCAACCTGAAGCTTTAACTGTTTCCTTTTCTATAGATGCCTGACCTGTTGAGTGTTTCCAGCATTTTATTGGGTCATGGCCTTTCGGAGCAAAACATCATTATTCCCATCACACTCCTTGTGATTACCTAGTGTGCTCAATGCATGGGTGGGAGTGAACCCTGGAACTATCAAGGGCAGTCAGCTCACTGCTTGGGGAAACCAAGGATCCAACAAGTAGACTGAATGTAACAAGAATTTCAGGTACGGCACATATGTTAAAAGAAAACCATTCTTGACACAAATGAACATTTGCCCTTCTATTCACTATGATGAGGGCAGTGATAATGTGCAGTGAATCACAGCATAAAACCAAGCCCTTCGGCCCACCAAGTCTGTGCCAACCATCAAGCACCCATTTACATTAATCCTACATTAATATGATCTTTTTTTATTCTCTGCACATTCCCATCAACTCCCCCATATACTACCACTCACCTACACACTAAGGGCAATTGACAATGGCCAATTAATCTCTTTGGGATGTGGAAGGAAAGCAGAGCACCGGGAGAAACCCACAGAGTCTCAGGGAGAATGTGTAAACTCCACACCTATAGCACCAGCAGTCAGGATTGAACCCAAGTCACTGGAACAGTAAGGCAGCAGCACTACCGACTGCACAAATGCACTTAAACTTCCACATGGAAGTCAGGCTTAACCAAAACCTTGAATACTTGTGTCAGGACAGTACATCTAATCTCCTGTAATGATCACCTCTACTATGAATTTAAAAAAATTCCCAGCTCAGGATATTGATGAGACAGGAAATTCCAGTCCACAATGGGCTCACCACAAATATTTCAATTTTTTTCTAGCACTCTTTAATTTTTCAGTTCCTGAATAAAAACTTTACAAGTTTAAAAAATACAGACATGTGAGTGTCAAAAGAAATCACCAGTTTTAGATCAAGTTCTTCCCATTATGGATAAAGAGAGAGCTGAAGCAATCAGAAAAAAAAGACAGAAATGCTGGAAATACTCGACAGGTCAGTGAGTATTTTAATGAGAACATTCAAGGATTAATGCTTTCAAATGAAGACATACTTAAGAAATATTAATTAGCTCTTCTTTCAGATGTTGAATGGCCAGCTACATAGTTCCAAATTTTCCCTTTGCTATGCATCAGCATTTTGCAAAGATGCAGAGTGATGTGTAAATAACATGGACAGTGTTTGTCAAATAAAGGACTTTTCTTAAAAAAGTCCGAGTTAAGTCAAAATAACTCAGGGCCAGTTGTTTTAAAATAGTAGCATCGCACAAAATTCCTCATAAAACTTCTCCTTGAAGGTTTTATATCGCTTATGTTGTCCAATATCTTGCCCAGTGTCCATTCTTCCTGATAGGGCCTTGACAATTAACACCCACAGATTACTCAATGATGGAGGGCCAAAGCTGAAATAAATATAGGTCTGACTCAAATGCCACATGTCTATTTTCCTCACGAGGACTCAAGGTATCATGGTATAACAAAGGTAGTTAATGGAAGTCTTCAAGGCTTTTTTCCAGTCTATAGCTGAAGCCAGATGCAGTGACTCTCTCATTGCTCCAGCTGATTATAGTTAACTCAGAATCGAGAGTGAGTCAGACCTCTGAACTTCTGGTATGAAGGATCTGGCACAATATTGACCAATGAATTTACCGGCTCTCAGCCATAAGAAGTATTAATGTTCAGAGTCTGCAGACCCTTTTTTGGGGAACAGGCTCCTCTGGAAGCTTCGGTGTATGCTGGAGGTCAAGTTTGTCTAGACATAGTCAATATCAAAGTGGAAATTTGAAGGTGCATCTGGGTTCCCTTAGAACTGTAGGATAAAGGACCAATGTTAAAAGGAGCTAAGGCTATTTAGCTGTTCGGCAGGAATTTGAATGAGGTCAGAAGGATTTAAAAGTGAATTGCTATTAAAGCACTGTCAGTCTTCGGCATTCATGAAAACCGAAGGTACTGACAGTCATGCTCTTTATCTCTATTCAAGGCTAAGTGTGTAAACTTGTACAGACCAACATACTTACAAGACAGCACCACAGTATGAGGAAAGAAGATAAAGATGACAACCATGTACCAAGGTAGAACAACTGGGTATCACAATAGGTTGACATATAAGTAACTGCATACAGCAACAAGGGGCTCTCAGAAGATCACATCAAGAGGCGGAAAATAAATCAGCAAGTGACCTGGATGGTTGCTGAACACTGCTGCAGGCAAAATTAAATAGACGTTATTCAACTATCTGAGATAGGAATACCACCCTTGGTGCAATCCCAAACTGAGGGAGGTTATACATTTGAAAAGAAAAAGCACACTGCATATTTCTAAAATCTGACCTCTGGCAAGAGCAAATAACATTTTATTTATCACTTGATCATCAAAATTATCCTTGCTGCCATCTCTGAAACTGGACTGCCCAGCTGATAGCTGCATGAATGAGTTTCAGAAGCTTCCGTGATAAGAATGTGATTTCTGAACATCTTTTATTACGAATAATGAAATTAAAGGCTACATGTAGCAGGATCATGAAGTGATGTACTGTGCCTTTAAACATCCACAGTTCTCTCAAGGACTTGTATTGGCTCTGTATATTTATTCAAACTGAGGCCTAGCTGGATTAATCTAATCAGCAATGTAGCTTTAAACCAAAGCAGGCAAATTACTGCATTTAAAAAAAAACAGAATTTTGGCATGTCTTTTCAAATTTGACCTTAGTCAGATGATTTATAACCGCAATCTCTACAGCCTGTTATCTGAATTCTGCCTTAGCGGGGGAAGTCAGAGCAAAGCCATCTTTTATATGCATTGTACAGTGGGTATGTGATGGCACATGCTTATGGGGCCTCCATAATACAGTCGGCATTAGACAGCTGCTATCAATTTAGCAGCCTTTCGACCACATTACAGTCCTATTTTCAAGTTGCTGGAAATTTGAGCCATTCAAGTCCATTTTATCCTCTGGCCATGCTGATTTTACTGTTTGGTCTTTAATTTTCTGAAAAAGCAGAAAGAAATTTGAGCTTTGTTAAAAACAAAAAAAAGCACTGGATCTCTCTCCAGGCTTAGGACCGTTTTACAGCTGAACGTTACAGCAGCGAGATCTTGGAATACCAAAGAAATCTTGGTGAAAAACGAATATTCCCTAATGCGCAGTGTGCTGCACTCATGCAGAAGCAACACAAAACTGCACCTAAAAAAACCGAGCTGGAATCAGCATGCCCTGCTGGAGGCTCTCTCGTGTGTGCATTAAATTGGATTCTCTATGGATCCCTGCTTTAAGTAGTTACATTTATTTGGCTGTATGAGGATTAGTTCATTAAAAGTTTTAGCTTTTAACAATCTTCACTATGCATGCAAAGAACTCTTAAAACTCTGCATTATGGTACAAATCTACTGCTTTCAGATGCAATTGGCCACCTCTAAAAGCACAAAAACCCAAAGGGGCCATTTTGACCAGGAACACGATCTCTTTCACTATGATTCATGGCAAAACCCTGAATATTGAGTTCCATGATTCAACAAATAGAAAGAAAAACGTCTTTATCAGTCAATGCAGAAAATAATCTTGCTACTTCAATTTTGTATTACCTGTCAGAACTTGACAAAATCGAGATAAAGCTGATTTATACCAGCAGTAGAAGAACAAGAAACGATAATTCAGGTAGAATATTGTCACACGGTGGGGTGACTTTCACATACCATAGGAGTGCGCGAAAACTCTTTATACTACAGAATTGATCACTGTGATTGCTGCATTGCTCATACATCTCAACTGCTTCAACAAGTTTGTTTTAATTAATCTTCCAATTTCAGGTACCCTTTGAGAAAACAACAAGATGCTGGAGGAACTCAGCAGGTCTGGCAGCATCTGTGGAGAAAAGTGGACTGTCAACGTTTTGGGTCAGGACCCTTCAGGACTGAAGATAGGAAAAGGGGAGCAGTGATAGGGGAACAAAAGAGGGAAGGTGAGGTAGGCACAAGGCAGTGATAGGTAGATGCAGTTAAGAGATAGTGATAGGCAAATGCAGGGGAGGAGTGGAGAGCAGATGCACCAGGGGATGGGTCAAAGGTAAGGAGGCAGGCGGCGTGGGGGTTGAGGAAAAGGAGAGAGAAAAAAAATGGCAAGAAGAATAAAGAGAGATAGGCTGGGAAAGGCAAGAAAAGTAGAGGCAAGGTAGAGGGGTTGGTTTACTTAAAGTGGGAGAATTCGATGTTCATCCTGTTAGGCTGCAAGTTCCCAAGACAGAAAATGAGGCATTGTTCCTCCAGTTTGCGTTTGGATTTCTCCCGGCAGTGGAGGAGGCCGAGGACTGACATATCAGTGATGGAGTGGGAGGGGGAGTTGAAGTGACTGGCAACAGGGAGTTGCAGGTCGCGGTTATGGACGGAGTGCAGGTGTTCTACGAAATGGTCACCTAGTCTGCATTTGGTCTCGCCAATGTAGAGGAGGCCACACTTGGAGCACCGAATGCAGTAGATGATATTAGGGAGGTGCAGGTAAATTGCCTCACCTGAAAGGACTGTTTGGGTCCCTGGCTGGAAGTGATGGAGGTGGTGTAGGGGCAGGTGTTATGCCATAGGTTCCATCTACCTGGTTCCACCTGCCCATCATCCTTCACCTTTCCTTGGTCCACCAATCACCAACTGGCCTCTGTCACACCTCTCCCCTTTAAACTGGTTATCTTCCACCTCCACTGGCTTGGTAGGTAGAGCTATCTATCAATAACCACCAATCATCATAAAAACAAAAAATCAAAACTATTCAAAGTGTTCTTAAAACTGCCATTCATATACAAAGTAATGCAAAACAAATGGCTCCATTTAGACAACTCCTTGAGCTCCTCACCCACTCAGCTACATGTATAAAACCACAATAAAAGTGTTAAACACAGATCATTCTGAAAAACAGTTTTGCATTGGTCTAAGTAATAACAAAGAGGTGCATTGATGAAGAGATTTTTTGAGATGACACTGCAGACCATCTGCAGGTTACAAACGCCCAACTTATGGACACCTGAGCTCCCATAATATTATTACATTCAAAAGTTCTACGTACATACACACGTTTGTTCCTACGAACGGCAGAATTAGTTCCTGCGTTCTCTCCATTTGAAATTGTTTTTCCTTATCAGGCTTGTGTGTTTTTGTTGCTATTCATTACGATACTCTGGAGGTATGGTTAACATATTGGGTGATTTTATGTACTTTCCGACTTGTGGACAAATTCACCTTATGGACATCTGTAAAACCTGAACCTATTTGTTACCTGGGAACGGCCTGTACCTTTACAGACAGTAAGACTTAGACAGTGGCGATATCCACACATTCGTGTACACGTTGGTTTTGAAGAGAGATAATGCTGCTTTTGGGCTTATAAATTTTAGACCACAAAGGTCATTCTTTTATTCCCATTCTGTCCAAATTCATTTCAAATATTTATTTAATATCTTGTTTGTTTGTAACAACACACACAAAATGCTGGAGGAACTCAGCACGTCAGGCAGCATCTGTGGAGGGAAATAAGCAGTCAACATTTCAGGTTTGGTTGTGGTGCATGGCAGATGAAGTGACTTTGAAGAGAGAACATTTTAATAAAAGATAAAGAAAAGGGGTTATGTCATCCCAGGGGAGTGGACAAACTGAGTAATTGTAGACAGTATACTCATTTAGCTAGATACAGGACAGGACTTGGAGCCTGGTTTGCACACTTCAATCCAATTCTTCAAATCATTCAACCTTGTACAGCAGCTTTTGTAAATGGTGTGGGCCTCAGGAAAAAGGAAATAAATATAGATACTCAATACTGCAACAAAAATACACAAATTATTTCAGAAGCAGCAGCATTATGTTGTTCAACAGCCACCTTTCTCACATAATTCTCCCATTGCATCTGATGGACTTGACTTTTTCTGAAAAAGATACAGTCTCAGCGCTTTAGGTTGAATCTAAATCCCGTACCATCTACCTATCAATAAAACAGTATAAAAAGTTAATGTTCCTGTGATCACAATAACCGTGCTAATATTCCGTGCTGCAAGATTCAGCTTGAATCTCATCATTAAGACGGAAGGTTATGAATTCAAGACCAATTCTTGGAGTTCAAACCTGAATTTGGTGAGAGTGAGTGCTACTGAGAACATGACACAGAATGAGTTGAGAATGTTGTCCTTCAAGTTAAACTGGTCACATTCAGCTGGATATCAGAAGTCCAATCATAATGCACAAAACAAGCACCCAGTTCCTCTAGTGAACTGACCGATGTTCCTTCCTTAACCACACCACCAAAAGACTATTGCTGACGATCATACTGTGCACATAATGTCTGGCTCGTTGACTTAAAAAGAAATATTAACTGCAGTTCAATCATTTATTGTATTGTCTTCAGAAATGCATAAGATGCTTTATGAATGAAAGTTTCTCCTTTGATGTGTCAGCTCAATCAGGGCACCAGTGGGAATCTTGGGAAACATTCACCTGGGATTCCTGCTCTTGTACAGACAATGATTGCATTGAAAAAATACATGTCTGGCTATCAGTGGAGCAGGATAAGATTCCATACGTAATTATGCTGGTGGCACTCATCTGGCCAATATATCGGAGAGACTGCAGATGCTGGAATCTGGAGCAAAAAACAAACTGCTGGAGGAACTCAGTGGGTTGAGCAGTGGGGCGGTGGGGGAAGGAAATGTCAAAGTCGTGACATTGCATCTGGAATGAGTGGAGGGGGAATACAGCCAGTATGAAGAGGACAAAGGCAGGGGTGAGATGGGGGCCAGCAGGCGATAGGTGGAAAAGGGGGTGTGAAGGATGACAGGCAGACGGATCGAGGTGGGGTGGGGGGGCAGGGTTGGATTTGGGAGACAGAGGCAGGTGGGTGATAGGTAGAGCAGGCAAGGAATAATAAAGCAGATGTAGCCAGGTGGGGGGAGGGAAGGGTGAAGGTGGGTATACCCGGGAGGATGACAAGCAGGAACAGAAAGTCTACCAGTGCAGAAATCTGAGAGGTAAGGAAGGTGATAGTGGTTGATTGTTTACAGAGTGACTTCCTTGTGCTGTCCATTACAGTTCTCTGCGGACAATGGTTTTAATAACAGTGACATTATTATAGTAAAAAAAACTGAAAGCATGTGAACCTAGAAATTCATCACAGCAATTAATACAGCATTAAAACAATATTAGTTGAATCCCTATCATTGTTTCAAAATGATCAAAAAAAAATCAATTCCAGAACAGTGTTTGTAGGCTACATGTGGGAATAAGTGGGCATTAAGGGTTGGACTTCCTGTATTCATAGCACATCTCCTCACAGCTTTGACCTCAGGAAGTAGCCCTTTAAAGGGTTACAGTACAACACAACTGTCAGTTCTTCAGCTACTGGGGAGTGTTGGCAGAGAATGAGTGCTGGCTACAATGGTGGCAGCTGGGGGGGTGGTGGGGGGGGGTGGGCTAGTGGCAGAGTCTTCCCACAACAGAGGAACTTGCTTAGGCATCTGAAGGATATGGAGAACAGGGGGCAATCTGCTAGTACAAAGGGAACTCAGGGAAGGAAGCTGCCAGGGAGGTGTCTGCAAGGGCATGAGTGCCTCTGATGAATGCTGATACATTTGGGTACCCTGTAGTGCAGCCAAATGTTCCTTCCAGGTGCGAATGCAGGAGTCACATTTATCATGAAGCAAAGTTCCCTATTTTGCCAATAGAGCTTTCCTTGACATCAACAACGTCGCAGGGAGTAATAAAGAGTCATCGCTCAGTCTAGTATTTGGTCTTGGTCTTTATTACAAAATTTATTTTGAACTGGTCTGGAGTGAAGCTGAGGCCAGAGTTTCATGGAACAGCGGTCCACTGGCTTGTGCACAGCATCGTGACTCAGGGTGACTGTCGAACCAAGCGAGTGGATGCACATTTCTTAACTGCAAATCTGGACTTCATGATGAAGGAGGGCAGTGGAAGAAATCCACATCAGAGGCTGTTTAGCACCTTAAACACCTGTAGAAGATTGCTCCCATACTGCAAGTACATCATCAGAGTGTTTCAAGAAGCCATAATTTTCAACTGAACATTGGAAAGATAAAATCCATTTTCTTCAGCCCCCATCACAAATTCTGTCCTCCTGGAGGTACTCTACACTGTATTGAAACCAGCCACTGCAACTTTTCTATAAGGGTCTTTCATGAGAAGGGTGGGTAAGGGAGCCAATAAATGATGACTCATTGTCAGCTAGCAAAGAGGAAATGCTTTACTTCACCAGGTGCTGACGTCTTAACAGTGGGCATCAAAAATAGATACAGGATTGGCCATTCAGTCATCATGCCTGCTCTGCCATTCAATTAGACCATGGCCAATCTTTCTTGCACCAATTTAATAGCCCTTGATTCTAAAATTTATCAACTTCTGACTTGAGTATATTCAGTGACTAAGCTTCCACAGCCCTCCTGAGCAGCAAATTCCAAAAATATCCCAAAAAAAAAGCCTTTGTTTATTTTTAACACAACTTTTTTTTACCCTACTGCTTTGAAAATATTCCACCAATACTATCTGCCTTGAAGTGATTGTGTTTCTTTAAACATTCTCAGCAGCCTTAAAAAAATCTGCTCAGTCGTGCTCGATATTCCACTCACGTATATCAAGTGTACTCCCTGCACCTGGTCAGTATGCGAAGGGGCCGTACTCTAAATACGGTAACGTGCTTTCTTCAGAGGACATGATGCAAGCTCTTAATAATAAGAGCATGCCATGCACGTACTACATTGTAGTTCCATTAGTAATGTAATGGGACCGCATAATCGCCCCAGGCCTGTGCAAATTGCACTATGAGCAGGTATTTTTCAAGTCTGTTATCGAGCAAGAAAAGTTTAATTTTTTTCCTCATAAATAACTTACTAGTCTGTATTCTATATGTATGGTCTCAAGCCATTTAGTGTTTTTGCAACCACTCCTGGCAACCATATAATTCTGGAATAGGAATATACCATTCCAGGCAGGAAGGTCATCCAGCCTTTTCTTAGCATTTTGAAGCTCTGAGCTATTTGCAATACAATGTAAATATTTAACTTTGTCAGTGCTCTTGTGAAAGCCGGGTTTTCACTCAGTAAACACAAAAACAATTATTTTTTTGCTGTATCTCGATCCCCCTCTTCCACTCTGCAAATTCTGACAAATGTGCAGTGAACTGCCAGAGCTGAAATGAACGGCACATATTTGGCAGCAGACTGGCTTTATAAATCACTGTTTTATTATTTTTTAATGAGCAGCCCGAGTATTATTGAAATATTGGATTCTGTGTTGCCACAGCAAAGGATTATTGCAATTAACAAAGTCCAATAATTTCCTGCACCAGGATGCGTTAGGGTGTCCCTTCCTTGTCTATTCTCTTCACTGTTAGAATTTTCACAACGTTCAGCAATCTCCTGGAAAAGCTTTTAAGATGACAGCCACCTTGTATCACTTAGGCATATTAATATAACTATTTCACTCTATGCCACTCTAACCTCTATGATGAGAGCCATTTTAGAACCTGTCTTAACCCTGGCACTGTTTCAATGGTAATACATTCAAATTCATTATAAGTAATGAATAGTGAATTTGGTCTTGCAACTCCAGCCCCAACAGAAATACAAAGGCCTGACCCCAAGTGACCACACTATTATAACAACCAGAGGACATGTGTACAATGTATACAGGAAGCTGCCAAAGTAATGATTGATACCCAAGGAGGATTTGGAGGTGGGCTAATAGGAAATGAACCTGGATCCTTGCAACATCTGAATCTGCCCACAAAGCAGCTTGCTTTATTGTTAACTAAACATTCTGAACAAAAAATGCCATGCATACACCTGCCTAAAGATGTATAGGCAATAGCAGCCACTGAACTTCCTTGTTTACTGAGATGACACTCAATCTTTAGCTGATGGCTTTCTCTCCCTCCCTCTTAATCTGCTTCCTCTGACCTGGCCTCTGTTCCTGGAGAAAGTGTAGCATGCTTGGTTGCGCATAATGCTTTAGGCTTCTGGTGTTAATGAAATTTGCAGCAGCTGTAGCCATGACCATGCTGTTGCTATAACCACCTAGCACACATGTTATTCTCCTGGAACTTCTGGCCCATAGTACTCCAACAAGTTCGTGAACCTCAAAACAGAAGGAGGCACCTCATCACCATTTAGCCAGCTTTGATTAATACTCTCTAATACCTATTTGACCAAGCAGCAAGGCCTTCCAGGAATAAAATTCCTCGAGTGAAAAGTGCTTGTTGATTTCACCCCCAAGTAATCTCTCTCTCTATTTTAAAACTGGCTCTCTTCTGCATTCCCTACTGGAGAAAAGAGCATCCCTGCATCTATGCTTTGGAATTGTTTACTGATTTGAAACTCAACTCGATCAGCCCTTAACTTTTTAAACACATTGGAATTTAACCACATTCCCAAAAGCAGTCCTCATAATGTATCCTTCTAAGGTCTGGTAACTTTCTGGTGAAGCACTCAAAGATGAATGCAGCACTCCAGATGAGGTCCATCCAAAGCCCAGCATAGGTGAAGTTCCAATTCCTTGGACAAAGAGGGCAACCTTTCATTAGCCTTTTTGATTACATTTTGTACCAGAGAACCAACTTTGAATAATTTACAAACCTCACACCCAAATCCCTTTGATCCTCCATTGCTTCATCTGTTGCACAAAACTACCACTGCATGAACAGCGTGTTGTATCTCAGTGAAACACATTTGCTTTAAAAAAAATTGAAACCGAATGAATACAATTCTATGACCATATTTTCATTGGCTGAAAAACATTGAATTCTGCTTAAAACAGTCATAGATTGCTAACTTTGAAGAAAAATTAATCTTTTAGATACAAGGTGCATAATCTCTTATGTACTTATCTGTCTGTCTAATTCTTGGTAACTTCCAACTCCCAGCTACATAACCTACTTGTAAAATTGGACATGAGCACAATTTATCAGCATTACTTGGAAAGAACCATTTGTATTTCCTTTTCCATTCTTTAGAAGATATGCCACATCAGGTCTCTCATAAATCTGAGAAACAGTCATGGAATGCGCCACTGGAAATAGCATGGATCAGCACTTGGAATTGTTTTACTAACTTGGCATTGCTGCATGACTTCCCATGAAACTGCTCACCAGAAGGCCTTTTTGCCCAAAACAAAGCAATAGCAAAATTGGAATCAAGCCCAAGGTTATAAAAGTCCCATTCCTAGCTAAAGTTCAAATATGTCAAATATGTTATCTGGTAAGCCTTTGGTGGTTAAGACAGCAACTACTCTTATCTCCAAACTAGGCAACCTTTCCAAGGCAGAGTACATCAGCTTAATTCGTTTCTTCTTGTTATTTTTGGGGTCAGAGATTAGTGGGGAGAAGGTACTGTGGTACGTCCTCCAGTATATTGCTCGCTTTCAAATAGGAAGTGAGAAGTGCAGGGCATTTTCAGCACTTTGGTTGCAGTAAAAATAAACTACCGTAGGAAATATCATAAGAAACTGCTTAGTAATCTTCTGTCTGGATGTATAAAGATTATGGACAGAGAAAGGATGACAATTTGCGCTGGAAACTTGTTTCTTGAAAAGCTGTAGGACACAGTTGAAGGAGACTGAATGAAGAGGCTTGATGCGTGCTTCACTGATTGTGATGAATTTTTCAGCAGTCTTAATGACAATATTTGAAAATGAACTTTGCACAAAATGATTTGCTGTCAAAAAGCATCTTGAACTTATACTTCAGGAAGCTACCAAACTGACTTTAGTGTAGATCAATGCAATAATCATAATTGGATTACAGTGCACCTGTGTAACATACATTCATTAATTGTTTAAGATATAACTGCCTTTGTAGACTAAAGCAGAACAAAGAACATTCAGATCTTGTTGGTTTGGTGACAAATGCACAACAGTTTGGCAACCACACAGAAACCATAAATTTGGTGTCTTGTCTGTGCCAAATTAGATTTCCTTGGCCAAGTGGTGACAAACAATAGGCTTCACTGTGCCTGTAACTGGCACGGAAAACTCAGAAAAAAAATTCTGCCTCTCTCTATATAACACAGTGGGTTCAAACAGAGTTTTTAGGTTTTGGTTATTGCGGCTTGGGCTAACGTCATAATAAATTAGTTTCCTGTTACTCATTCATCAGGTTCCTAAGATAAAAAGAATTTTTAAAATGGCTTGTATTTATAGGGAATTTCATAGAAATACTTGACGTGGTTCATTATAATACATGCATGGGCGAACAGTCATTTTGCACCTGGTCAAATTATGACAAGCAAGCTGAAGCCTTCCCAAAAACATTGTAGTTCCTCCATCCAAACCCACCTTCTCACAAGATATACTAATTGATGCAAAGATCACACATTGAAATGGCATGCCAAGCAGTATCGTAAGTAAAACTAACTGTAGGCAAAAATCACTACCACAACTTCAAACTTTGCATCATGAATTGTTTCAATAGCATCCAAAAAACACCATTTTGTGATTGCTATTCACCATGTTACAATCACCAATTTTGTTGCTATCAAAGTAAATATTCACTGATATTAAAAATCACTAACTAGAAGTAGTGACTTACATTCATTGGTAGTGTATAACATCACTTTTTCCAAATGCTTCAGTACTTTGGTAAAACCTAAAACACCTTTCTATTGATAATCAAGGTTCCTTCAACTTTAGGGCAAAAAATATCTGGACTTGAGCTTCTCCAAAACTCCTATGACAAAAGCTCAAAAGATCGCCTATTGTTTTATCTCCCATATGCAGAAATTTCTGGAAAGGACCTTCTGCCAAATGTTTTGTTTCCATGTAGTAATTTCATTTTAATAATGTGGATTTTCCTGCTCTGGACTGGTGGTGTTTGGAGAGTATATCACCTGATGCTTGATCATGTCTCATCTGATCAGTGTTTGCAAATATTCTAATTTCTAAGGGCTAGGTCCCCTGCTGTCAAGAACAAAGTAAAACTGAACTGCAAACAAGCAATCATAAAAATGCATGGACACTAATGTTTTCATGCCTTAGGTACCCATTAGGTGAAACTTATTTATAGCATGGGGAAAAAATGAGGTCATTCATCGCTGATGAATGCAAGTTGCTGATTAAGATCAACATATTTTCAGAAAAAAGAGAGCAATTTTTAAGATCAAAGGAAGGCGACATTGTTAATGAGATTAATGGCGATTGTTATGTGATGAATAGTGATCACAGAGCTGGCGTTTTCAGGATGCTATTGAAATTACTCATGGCGCTAAGTCTGATATATTCCTGTTCTTTATGTATAAATGGTATTACAAATGCTTCTCATTGCACTGTCACTTAAGTGTGTGTGTTCCTTGCATCAGAATATTTCTGGAATGCTACTTAAGTGTATGAAGAACTGCATTCAGTCATAATTGGTTCCCTGTGAGTAGGTGATGTGCACATGTGCTGATTACCATTGCAATGAGTAAACTCTATTTGTCTTTAGGGTTGCAAGCAGCAGAAAGGAGAACTCCTGAACTGAAGGAGGAACAGTAAACTTGTTAATAAGGGTCCCTGATCACCCACTCAGCATGTGACCCCACATAACTCCAACAGTTCGTATCCAATATTTACTTGGCTTCAACTAATTTATTGTCTGTTTTGTTGTTTGATGCCCACCATTAACAAGTCAACGTTTGAAAGTGCTTAGCACTTGAAACATGAAATAATAAAGTTCTGGAAGCATTCAGCAGATCAGGCAGCATCTGTGGAAAGAGGAACAGCTAATATTTCAGGTCTGGGACCCTTTGTTCCAGACTTGAAACCTTAACTGCTTCTCTTTCCACTGATGCAAATTGGCCTGCTGAGTGTTTCCAACATTTCCTGGGTTTTAATTCAGATTTCCAGGATCTGCAGGTTTCTTTTTTGAATTTCGCTTGATAAGTCAAACGGTTTGAACCTCCAGGACAAACTGTGAATGAAGAGTCTAGCCAAGGTCAGCGACATCTCTCACTCTCAATGGTACCAAAATAGGCCATTGGCTGTCCCAGCATCTGCTTGAGGTACATGTAGCTATAACCTTCTCTGGAATCAACATCAATTATTCATTTGGTTTGCCAAAGAAATTTGTACAAAACTAATTTGCAATATGTTATCTGATGAAAAGTAAATTCCAGAAATGAATCAAGTGAAGATGAGACTTTGATGTGATACTGAATGGCATAATCGTGTTTCTGGAGTGACCATGATACTGAAGACAAGTAAGACAGCAAATGTTATCTGAATTCCACTTTTGTATTCATGCACACAAAAGTATTTGTATCACACAGTACTTCTGGATGAATGTATGTGTACTACATCTAAAGGTGCTGCATTCATCAAATTTTGGGCTGTACTGGCTACTAGCAGCAACCTTGGACATAACAGTGATCCCCTTGAATGTTTCATGTTTCGTTCACAGTACATGTTCATGCACTAAATTTTATTGACCACATCCCAGTAAAGAAAATATACAGAAAACAAGAGCAAGTAAAGCATTCTCATTAGCATTGAGCAAATGCACCAGGAGCTCTTAGTGATTTGCAATTTAGATCTTCCAGGGTTAACTTGAAACAGAAATTATGTCATGGAATTTTAAAATACCAGCTGTTATGTTAACGGAGTTCTTTACTAAACTGGCTTTTTGCCAATCTATCTGCTTATTTGGATGCTGATAGCTGGTAATTTTTTTTTCAGGAGATGGTGAGCAACTGCCAAGAATTAAGGCAAATCCTCTCCATATAATACTGCAGGCAGCTGTGGTGTCTCAAGGCTTGGCATTTCTTTACTCTGCAAACTGAATAGGTAGTAGAAGGGGATGGATGCCTTCAAGGAAATAGAATCATATAGACACTTCTGTTAGCTTTTGTACACAAACCTGCTTCCCTTTGAAGATACTCATTCAGTTTCAAGAATTTAAGCAAACAATCTTGAAGTTACAAATACTGTATTCTAGTATCACCAGGGAAGATGTACTAGGTGTATTCTTAATGGGCCAACGATTGTTTCTTATCCAATAAATGGAAGACTCCTTAGGACTTTGGACCCATTTTGCCTGCCTAATTCAATTATCAGGCAGGCTTCATGGACAGGGTTATAGAAATATAGCAGCTGGAGAGGTTTTGTAAAAATAAATTGAGTGATGTGATGATATCAGTTCAGATTTTAGTGTTTGAATATTTTGCTTTTCTAGGCATCTTTCCTAATCTATCTTTCTCATACACAAGTCCTGCATTTAAGGCAATCAAAAGAAAGAGGATATTAAATAGAGATTTGTTTAAATTATGAACAGCTTTGATAGGAAAAAAATAACAATGGTCATCATTTCATTTGGCACCTATGAGAATGAAAGGATCTGGAGAAAATATTTCCACATATACTCTTGTAACAAGGATCCTTTGCCATAAGGAGTGGATGAGGCAGAGATCCATGCAGCTCTGAAGGGAAAAGGGAATAAATAATTTGAAGCAGAGGAAGATGCAGGACACTGGAGTGTGAGGAGCAGCAGGATTCATTAACAAAGCAAAGAGCCAATACGGACAGCCAAATGGTCCTCTGTGTTATTACTTAAGTATACAAACAAGAACTCATAGGTTAATCAGTTCAATCTTGGAGCTAAAATATATCACAGCTAGTATGCAACTTAAGCAGATAATCAAAAATGAACTGCAATAATGATACTAAGTCACCCATTAGCTCTGTTAATAGCTGTACAAGTGTGAGCAACGAGGCTCAATTCATCAATTCAATTGTGGAATATGCAAAGTAGAGCACTAATGGTGGAAATAAATTGCAGAAGGTCTGCTTTACTAACATGATCCATCAGATTATTGTGAATTACAAAAGCATATAAAGAAAGATCTAAGTGATGTTTTGCTCTTCCAAGTCAAGGAAAATGATCTGAAGAAATTCCACTCACCCTCCAACTACTACACTTGGAAATAATGAGGATCATAGCTAATTATTTAACACTGCTAAGTATGCATACAAGTGTTAATTGTCTTACAAGCTCTATAGATGAACATTTCCGTCTAGTGTCATCCTTGTTTTACCTAAGCGTTTCACATAAAGGTATCGTTACCCAGAATGTGCCAAGTATCTTGGCCGAAATTAAACCACAAAGAGAGGCAATGAGAGTACTTCAGAAATACTGAGCCAAATCAGACTGATGACTAGCCAGGGGTTCCACAAAGAATCGTCAACTTGCTGTAGTGTGCATGTCAGTAAATTCCAGACCTGTGTGACACAGCACAGAAATACAGGATCAAATGGCAGTGCATCTAACCTCCTGCTCCTCTGGAAGATACAGCATGCCTCCAGTAGTAGTTCCATAATTCATTGAGCTTTGGGGCCAAAGTGAATAGAATTGCCGCTTTTCATTAAAAGTTCAGTGAAGATAAGTGGTTTGGTTTGGTTTATTTTCTTTTAATTAATATTAATACATTAACTAATTCACATTTTCTGATTTGAAATTAGCTTATTATTTGAATTCATATTGTTGTTTTAAAATTATTCACATATTCTTCAGTTCTTTTCAAATATCTCTGATCTCCAGTGGCACTTAGAAAGAGTGGAAAAGGCCATCCAAGTGCACGAGCTGTCAGAAGACCATCAGGGCGGGCTACAGCCAGGGCTTTTGGTTCCATCCTCTGGTGTTCTTCCTGGCCCATTATTACGATAGGCAACTAGACCTATTTATCTCCACTGGAAACCCACCAGTTTGCTTCCACAATAACTCAGAGTATATCCTGCGTGGGCACCCAGCAGTACTTTGCTCTGCCACAACAGCAAGCATGTCCAAACAGGTGGGCTTATGAGGATCGATGAGTCCAAAGCTTAGAGAAGGGATCAGATGAGGATTTCTGGCTGTAGTTCCAACTAAAACAAAAGATCAATGACCACCATATCATTATCTGGGACAGAGAGAGAACATACAACCCAAATGAGGACAAAACAAAGGTAGGCAGCTAAACGAGGACAGGTGTGGTGATCAAAGTGTGGATAATGATGTTCCATCACCATTGCAGATGTAATTTGACAACAATCCATCTGAAGGGGAATATGAAACTTGGTCTAAGAGGCAAGCTATGCAGCTATGGAGCAAGTAAGCCAGAAGTCAAGTCAGAAAGATTGAAGTGAAACATGGTGGTGTGTGGAAACATAATATTCCCAGAAGTGGGTTTGGCAAAGGGTATATCTTTTGAGATATAAAGAGAACATTAAGAGAATTCTTTGAAAGTCGGGGATTTGCAGTGCTGAATATTCACGTGTCTGGCAGCAAGGATTAGGCCCATGTTTACTTGGTTGATGGTCACCAAGTGGACCATATATTGTATAATGATGGCAGAAAATCTGAAGAGGCCACAATGAGGTTGAGAATGTATTCTGCAAAGAAAGGTTAATGAGTGGACCAGGAAAACAGACCAAGGTGAGATATCACTAAGGAGAGCCCATTATGGGCAGTCTATGATCAGGGTATTATTTGGTCTGCTTTTTTTTAGCATTTTAGGAACAATGGAATATTTATATCTGTGATAATATGCAGGTCAAGAAAAGAATATAGAATGTGATTGGTCAGCATGAGGAAGCTGGTTCAGTGGAGTGTCAGGATATTGGTCATGCCATTACAAGGCTGGACATTTGGCATGGGGTGCTGGATAGGTGCAGTTTCAACTCAAATTGGCAAAGATGATACTGTTACAGAAGATGAAAGAGTGAGAGTTCTGGAGAAGAGTTCAATGCCCACAAGACTTTTGTTGTTTACAGAATTACTAAAAAGCCTGAATCAGGTGGATGCATTGAGAGAAGACTGCATTGCAATGTGGAGACAGTTCATTAGCTTTCAAGATCTTATGAGAGATGTCAGTGTGCAGACAAATTTACAGATATCAGCTCAATACACTACCATCAGAATGTGACAAGAGACACTAGAAACAGGAAGAATTACAAGCAACGGATATAATTTAGAGAAGCAATGTCAGACATGACAGAGGAAAGGTTTGGTGTCCACAGCCAGTCAAAGTCAGGATGCAATTCAGAGTGAAAGCTGAGGCAGAAAGGTGGAGAGCATTGAGAAGCAACCAAAGTAGAAATTAGAATCCATTATTAAGGAAATAACAGCTGGACAGTTTGAAAACCACAATACAATTAAGCAGAATCAACATGGTTTTATGAACAGCAAATCACGTGTGACCAATTTATTCAAGTTATTACAGTTCTTTGAAAAAAGAAACACCTGTAAGTTCAAAAAATGACATGTACAAACATTCATTCCTGCACACTACAGAAATAGTTTCCCCCCTCTCTCTCTCTCCATTTTCAGTAATTGTTCTTTCTTATCAGTTTTATGTACTTTTGATACCATTCATTACAATACTTTGGAGGTGGTTACCACATGAAGTGATTAATTGTGCATTTTCCAGCTTATGGACAAAATTGACTTTTGGACATTTGTAAAAAAAAATGGATCTTGTTTTTGTTACCAGAGGATGGCCTGTACCTATTTAAGGCAGAGATACAGAGTAATTCCTTCTCTCAGGGTTGTAAATCTTTGGAATTCTCTACCCTGGAGAACTGCAGAGGTGAATCACTGAATATATGCAAGGACAGGATGAACAGATTTTTTATCTTTAGGGGAGTCAAGGGTAATGGGAAACAGGCAGGAAAGTTCACCTGAGGACATGATCAGAACAGCCATGCTCTTACTGAATACTGCCGTAGGTTTGAAGGGACACAAAGCCTCCTCCTTCTCCTATTGTCCCTTTTGAGATTGAGTTCATGGAATTTAATGCAGTACCAAATACTACCTATAATTGCAGCTACTGTGCTAGTTAATAACAAATAGAATGTAAGAGATACCAGCATGAATGGGCCATTTGGCCCCCTAGAGCTTGCTCCTCCATTCAAGAACATGGCTGATTCGATCTTGGCCTCAGATGCATTTTCCAGCCTGTTCCCCTCAACTGACTTGTGTGGTAGAGCGAGGGATATATCAAGCAGTGCTCCACTTGGCCTGGGCTGCACAATGGTCACATCAACAGCTTGAAATGGCTGATTTTCCCATTACTGACATCCCCTGACTCCTCTGTTTTCCGTAACCCTTCAAACCAACACAACCCCTGTAAGCAGACCTTAATGGACTCACCCAACCTCTACTGCAGTTGACAGCAGTTATGCGAGATGTTTAAAATGATTAAGCATCTGTATCACAAAAGTCCTGATGGCTAAAGTGTGTGAAATTCAATCACAGGCCTCAATCTTTGCTTCCCATTGAGAAATGTTTTAAGCCTGTGTTAAATTTAGTACGTAATACACTATATTGAGAGCTATGTATTGTCATGAAAACAATTACAGTGATAAATGGAATTTACCAGTACCTGGAGTGAATATTTTAGAGATAGTAAGCAAAGCCTATTAAAGAAGGATTTTGCAGTTGGGGTGAAGTGACTGTGTAAATGTATGTTTGTTAAATTTATAACTGTGCATATTTATCTATTTACAATATATTATATAGATCTGCAACTAATTAGTTGTATAATTACATATATGTAAATAATTAACTGATTGAATAGTTTTATGTGTGTTTATAGTTTATGTTTTGCATGGACTTGCTGTTTTTTTAAAAGGAACAGCAGTACAGTATTCATGAGGATGAGTCAACCTTTGCAAATTGAGTGCATCATTTGTCTTGAGTATTGATGCAATGTTACACAAGCTTGGTGCTAGTTGTGAGTTGACTGTCTTCACTAAGGGATGTTTAGTTAGTCACTCTATCTTTGTCATTTGCCTTGGAACTCAGGAATACCAAACAGCCTAAACACATTCAAGTTACCTGCATTACAACAAAGACTACACTTTAATGCTGATAATAAAGTCATAGAGTCACACAGCACAGAAATAGGTCCTTCAGCACACTCAGTCCATATCAACCATCGAGTAGCTATCTATATTAATCCCATTTACTTCCTTGGATGTAAAATGCCTCCTGAGATCAGAAAAGGCACAACATAAATGCAATTTTCTTCCTCCTTATCCTTTAATTAATGCTAAATCCCAAAATGACTATCCTGTGACATGCAATCTGCATTTAGAGTCATACAGCACACAAACAAGCCCTTCCACCCACCATTCCAACTATCAGGAACCTATCTGTACTAATCCCATTTATCAGCATGAGGTCCATAGTCCAATATAGCCTGGCAATTCTAGTGCACATCCAAGTTGCTTCTTAAACATTGTGAGAGTACCTGCCTCCACCACATTCTCAAGCAGGGTGTTCCAGATTGTAATCATCCTCTGAGTCAAAGAATTTTTTCCTCAGATCTCTCCTAAACCTCTTAGTCCTCACCTTACACCTATGTCCTATAAAGTCATAGAATATGACTCTATGAGGCATATATATCTTAACATTACTGTTGATAAAACCTCATTAAAACAGAAAGGTTTTATTTCCCCAAGAAAGGCAACTTATCATGACTCTGGGATTTTCAAATCACCTTCCTTTCATCCCAAACACAGTAACAAACCAAGATAAAAATACATTTAAATATTACATTCAGTGTAGTTTTCTTCTGAAGTGACAATCGTTCTAGTGGAACTCTGCCATTATCATCTAACACACCTAAAAATACTGCATTAATACCACAGAAGCTGAAAACAGCTCATTCCATAGCTGCCTGCTAGAGTCAGTCACATCCTTTTTGGTTCACTGCCACTGTTTGCCCATAAACTCTTTCAGTTCCAGCTGCATGCACACTTGTAAATTATACATCATGTCCTCGGGGGTTTTGTGCAGCACTGTACAGTTACTTTATTACTTCCATTGTAATATTAAAAAAGAATTGACATCTGTGAGGTTTCATTTCTTCCCTCCATGCTGTTTCAATTTTCTTTCTACACCTGGCTGTGCACATTGAGTGAATTCTAAAAACGGAACGGAAGCGTTCGTTTGTGTTCTGACCTTCAACAAAAAGCAAACAATCAAGTAAAGAACCTTTTACTTATAGACTATTTCTTCTCCCCTAAGACAATATAAACACATTACTTTGATGATATGAGGAATGTAGAGAACCATTAGCATTATGCAAAAATACAAATTATGTAGTACATTCTGGCACAATTGTTTTTATGAATCATGTAAAAAGCACTTTATGGACCCAACGTAGTTCTGCCAATCAGTTAATAATGCATTGTGCATATAATTATCGATCATTGGCATTGAAAAGGCTGGCAAGTGTTACCTGTCACAAGGGGTATACCCAGATTTAAGCCCACAGCTAACTGTTATTGCCCTTATATTTTGCAGCCTTTACAGCAAATAGCATATTGCATCTTCTCCCCCAGTGCCCTGAAGCAACAGACCCGCATGGTTATTTGTAGGTAAATGTAGCAATGCCTGCAAAAATGCTCGGTGGCAAGTTGTCAGTAATCAGGGAATATTAGTTCTTAATCACTCTAATATGGCGCCTCTTTTCCTGTGATACCATGTATAAAACATGCTATGCTGGGGTGCTTCTGAAAAACTATGCAGTATAACAGCAAGTCAGACATTCACAGATCTTAGGGATGCAATTGGAATCTGCTGTTGCTGCTCTTTCAGTTATGTTTTCCTTTGTCAGCAGATGCAGGTAATGAGTGCTAGCTGGAAGGCACCAGCATTCAGACTCAGTTATCCAGTCCTCCATGCAGGGTTCTGGAAACCTGCCGTAACAAAATTTGTCTAAAACTCTACTGAGAAATTGATGTGGAAAATACCATATGACATGAAGGAGATGTTCACAAAAATTCTATTTTTATTATGGTATGTACTAATGAATCTTCAACAGCAATGTCAAGACAGCTCAGAGTAGGCACTGTTTCATAAGCAAACTTTCCTAATAGTGATGTACCAGCTCCTTTCAAGCTACAGAAATGTGCAGCGTCTTAATTATCTGCATCAAAATGTGCAACTCCACTTACCACTTTTAAGAAATGACTAATCAATTGCCCTCAGTACACCATAGGGCAAGCATAAAACTCTAGTCTGTTATCCATCACTCTTATTCTGATGTCTATATTTTAATTCTGATATTCCTTTTCTGTGTCTTTCTCTGCTCTGCAGCTTGACTCCTGAGATATGGAAACAAAATAATCTATTGTTTATTTTCAAGCCTCTCTCTTTCTCTCTCTCTCTCTCTCTCTCCTTCCATCCATCTAAATGGTACTTATCATCAGAATTTCTGTTTTACGACATCAATGTTTCGGCCAAGGATATGTGACACAGCAGTTAAATTACAAAAGTGTGCATTCTACATCATCCCGTGGCTACAAACAAAACCACAACTGTGTTGATCACAAGTATACAAATCACTGAGTTGAGAGCCTGGTCGACAGGTATCCAGAAAATCAAAAAATAATCATATTTCTGTGGCTGCAGGGTAGAAAATAACATGTCAAAAGCCCAATGAAAAAGTAAAATGTTTAAAAATGCCCCACTGGGCAATAAGACTGATCATGCAGTGGTAATAAATCTAACCCACAAGCAAAATAATTCCACTCCAATAGGTTAGATTGCAGACAGAAAAATCAGCTGTCGGGATTTTCACATTGGGAATGGGCCCTGAAGATAAAAATATTTATCATATAATTCTAACCCCACAAAAAATTCTAAATCGAATAATCTGAATTCAGCGTTTGCATGCTTATTCATTTGAAATCTTATTCGGATGTCATGTCGACATTATTCTGGGATATCTAAAAAATGTTGAGCTTTATTTTGGTCCTTTGTTGTTATTAATGGATTTTCCAATCATTCATTCTAAATTAGTTGCTCTTAATGTTGCTTTAACATGTTCTGGGTAACTTATGATTGTTAGATTTCATAGTTGCCTTTTGGTTCATATTATCATGAAACTTACTTGTAATCTGTTTATAAATACCAACTTTGAGGCAATCAGATATGACCGTATGAAAAAGAATATTAAATAAAAGATGCAATCAGGGTCCAGCTAGCAAAGTGGATTAAGATGCTGCAGAGTGTCCTACATGAAGTAACTTGAGGACAAGATCAATACAGTTGACAACTGAATATGGACTTTTTCTCTTTGGTTACCTTGTTTAGAGATTGGCTGGTGCATAGAATGGAAACATGTCCATTGGTGCACCTTTTTTAATGCTTGTGTGGCAGAGCAAGAGATATATCAAGCAGTGCTCCACTTGGCCTGTGCTGCACAATGGTCACATCAACAACTTGAAATGACATCCCCTAATTCCTCCATTCTCTGTAACCCTTCAAGCCAACACAACCCCCATAAGCTGACCTTAATGGACTCACCTAACCTCTACTGCAGCTGATGACAGCTATGTGAGATGTTTAAAATGATTAAACATCTGTATCATCAAAGTCCTGATGGCTGAAGTGTGTGAAATTCAATCACAGGCCTGTCTTTGTGAGATGCTTGAGTCACACATTTACACAGTTTGAAATATATAACACTGTCAGCTAAAACAGCAATGGTAACAACTCCCAGTATGTGCACATGTAAACAATTTCTGAAATTTTGCACAACCAACAACAAGATTGGCCATTCACAGAGCATGTACAGACATTCCATTGTAAGCCCCTCTCACTCCAATGAAAAATCAGTGCAGAGAAAATTCTCTAGAAGTAATGGGAACTCTGCTCGTGTCAAAATTCAGAACAATGTAAGGTACATGCTTCAATATTTTTCACTGATGCCTTTGAAACAAAAAAAGGGATGCTAGAAACAGGAACAAAAATGAAATATTTAGCCTCCCAGGAACCAGTTGCATCACTTAATTAGATAATGACTGACCTGCACTTTTGTTCCACATTACCTGATGTTCTTATCGAACAAAAATCAATATCAGTCTTGGGTACTGTAATTCCCCTATTTATAACAAACTCCATTACTGACCTCGTGTCCCTCACAAAAATGCATCAATATGAGACTTGAACACTTCAATTTAACCAGATTTCTCAGTCTTTTGATGATTGGAATTCCAAATTTCTATGACCCTTTGTGCAGAAAAATACTTTCTGAATGCACTTTCGAAATGGGCCCCTCTAATTTTAAGATTATGCCCCTTGTTCTGGATTCCCCTCCAAATGAAAGTTTCTCTACTCTATCAAATTCCTTCTTCATTTTAAACACCTCAACTAGACCTCACCTTTACCTTCTAAACTCAAGGGAAAACAAGCCAGGTTTATAATCCTATAATACAATCCTTGCATCTCAGCGTGGTGCAATGCATTTGATTTTTCATGAGTGTGTGCGTGTGTAGTGATTTAGTGTTCCAGATAGGATGTGACCACAGCCTGTGCAACTGATACAACAGTTGCAGACCAAATCCTTTGAGATAAATGTCAACTTACCATGAAACATTTTGATCAATTTGGTTTGTTGTTCTCCACTCAATGCTCCTCTCATAACAATGCATGGGAACTTGGACCACATTATCCTGGACATGCTACGTTCTTGGTATGCATGACCAGGGCAACATGATCTTAATTACACATTGCCAAACTGGAGGATTACAAGGTAAATAAATGACTTACCTGCATTCTTGGGTCTACCCCAGCCCCTACTCTGAAATAATTGCCCATAACACCTACTCCCAGATCTCCAGACCACTGAAACATAACCAATCTGACACTTTGACCTGAACATGTGGTCTCACTCTCCACACCAATATGTTGCCAGTTCTGACCCACTCCCACCAGGAATCCCCGAGACATACTGCAAGATCTTATAATTCCTCTTCCTTCCCCAACTGTTGGCTTATCATTCCCCTAATGCCATTCTTATTCCCCCTCCCTGCAAAATCAAAATCACCATTTCTGAATTTTACTGTGCTTCCCACACACAACAGCAACTGCCAGTCTTATTCCTGATCATCACCAGACACTCACTGCCAGTCTCCTATTCAAGAATCCAACAACCCATTCATAAATAGGAGCACTGAAATTTTTGCACCAACAATATTGCAGAGATATTTGGTGAAAAGACACAGTTTAGTATAATTTCTTAAGTTTTGCTTGTCCTTCTTTAAAAACTCAGACTCTGCATAGATGGACTGCAAAAATAAGAATCTGCACAATCTATAACATATAGGGATTTACTTACTTGTACAAGATCCAGTGGTTCCATGACTAAACAGTGTTACTGGTTTCATCAAAACAAATATTCCTTCCAAGAAGTGCAGATCTCTTTTCATATGTGTTGGTGATAAGTACATCACAGAAACCATCAGTTGCTACAATTTGGTTTTAACACACGGTGCTAATACTAGTCCTACAAATGCAGCTGTCTGCTCTGATCCTATTTCCCTCTCCAGGCCTAAATTAGTATTCTTCCTTTTAAAAGGCTAGGTAGCAACTCACCATCCGAGCAAGCAAACCGGCTCGGCGGTCGGGTCGCGTGTCATCGGAGTGGCGAGGCCCAAGATGGCATTGGGCCTTCGTCTTTCCCGAGTGACAGGGAGAACCCGCGCACGGGAAAAGTTTGATGACATAGTGCATACGTCATTTCCGTTTTCGGTGGGCGGGAACCATTCCTCTTACAATGTCCGCGCAAGGCGGGAAAATAAATCAGTTTTTGTTCTGCAGCCCACCGACTAGTGTCTTGCTTTCACATCGCAGTAGCAGCCGTTACAGCTATGCAATTCTATTTTTGTATTCTTTACATGTGCTCAATGCCCAGGTAGCATTCCATATCTCAATAATTCCAGATGCAAAAAAATTCTTATTTTTCCTATCTTTCCTCTCTTGACAATAGAGTCCCTGTCAGTATAATTACCAATAAGCCAAATTATCAAAACAAGATTTCACTACTGAACCGTTATAGTCCACTTTGTTTCATACTCCTGGTGACTTTTCTTAAAGTCCATGAAAGAGGAAGTTGATAATGACACAGTAGGGCAGCATTCATCCTCATGCCCTAGCCAGAGTAATTCCTCTAGGCACAAACCTCTGGCAACCCAATGGGCAACACTGAGTTGATTCTAACCAACAGTAGCCACAGAAAAGACACAGACACTTACACTTATACCGTAAGCCTGTCACCGACAGTCCCATTTCTTCAGCTACCTTGAACCTCACCTACCTTCCACTGGAATTGTACACGGCATCTTCACTTCAGAATTGTTCTAATCTTTATATTCCCTCAAGTCAAATAACAAATTGCCAATATGAATCACCATAGTCATCAACCTAGTCATACTATGCTTGAAAAGACAGCATAAGATCTCAAGGTTGAGGGAAGACCTTCAAGTTCACTAAGTAAATAAAGGGTTCAAAAAGCTAATAAGTTGTTACACTTGCTTTGGCCTCTCTAAATACCCTTTAGAGAGAACAGTAAATTTAGATAATGAAAATGGTTACTGATGTACCATTTTGGGACAGTTTACTGTAACCAACACAACACAGAGATTTATGTTCTTTTCATATTCTTTATTAGCCTTGGTTCACTGGCAATATTTGCTTTTGAATCAAAAGGTCACAAATTCAACCCGAATTAAATAAGCAGGTAACCTTGGATGACATGAAGTGCAGCCAGTTGTGCCACCTTTTAGATGAGGGATTAATCTAAATTTTACAACAAATTTGGGCAAAGTACAATATTATAAACAGTTTAAGACCTGAATTTGGATCATAATATATTAAACACAATATAAAAGTACTCAGGAATATTATATTTTCACAAGTGAAATATTTCCACAGTTTGCCAAATTGGTAAGAAGGTAGGTAAAGATTGAATATTGTTATTAGAGCAAAGATAGATGAAATAAGAATTTTTTTTCACACACAACTTTCAATCAAAAATCTACATAGTTACTAAGACCATCTTTTTCCACCTTTCTCATTGCCCAATTCTGCTCCTGTCTTTTGCTGCCCATATCTTAAATCACACGATCTCGTTCATCAATCACCCATGCTTACCGATCTCTACTGACTCCCGGTCAAGCGACACCTCAACTTGCACACATTTTTCCAAATCACTCCATCACTTCATCTCTTTTTTTTTCTGTAAATTCCCCCAACGCTGTCCTCAGAGACATTGCACTCCTCCAGTTCTGTTCTCTTGATCATTCACAAATCTAATCATTCCCCTACTAGTTGCCTTCAGTTGCGCTAGAATTCTCTTCTGTGCTTTCCTATCTCTCTTTTCTCCTTTAAGATACTCCTCTAAACCTAAAACTCTGCTAATATGGGTCAGTGTCAAATTTGGCTTGTTAATAGTCCTGCAAAGCATCTCAGGAACATATTACTATGTTAAAGGAGCTTTGTAGATAAATGTGATTTTCGTAAATGGCTGCTGTGGCATAGGATACAACTGCATATTCCTAGAGGCTACAAAAGATCTCTGGATGCTTTTCAGAGAAGAACACAGAGTTATTGTGGTGTATTGTCCAACCATTATACTTCAATTGACACTACAGATCTGGTCATTTATTTTTACTGCTGTCTGTGGGAGCTTCTTACATGCAAACATCCATTTCTGTGTACTACACTTCGGAAGTAGTTTATTGGCTGTGAACTATTGAAAGATATTGTGAAAATAAGGAAGATGGTCAGTAATGGATAGCCTGGTACCTATCAGTCTGGTGAACAAAGATTTTTGTCTGAACATGGGAGATACTTCCAAATGAAATAAATAACATTATCCAATCATCCTCCAAAATGAAAGGGGGATGTGCGGGATTAGTCACCTCAGGTCTTCTGTATGTTCAAAACCAAAAGTATGTGCATTTAAAGCCTTTGCTTAAATTGATGCAGAATGAACTACATATCCAGGAGAGTCGCATATGAAAGATGATACATAGAAATTTAGATAAATAGTCTGCTTTTTCATGCAAAATATTTTTTTCCAGAGTAGAATGTGATTAAAATTATTTCCATATCTAAACATACCACTCCAGAAAATGAACAGAATTCTTCAGATCACAAATTACACTTGCACTGATGACACAGCATATATATACCCAATGAATGGAGCATTACATGGGCAAATAGATCACATCGCTGACAATCAGTGAAGAAAGGCATCAACCCGAAACGTTAACATCGTTTCTCTCTCCACAGGTCCTGCATTTTCTACAATTTTGTTCTTAAAGACCTAAAGAACTCTGTGTCCGTCCTGTGCAATCAACATTTTGCTGTTATAAAATGTTGTTGTGAATAAAATCCACAATTTAATTTTAGATTAGAATTCCTATGGAACTTTATTTATTTACTTCATGGCTCCACTGTCAGTATCATGGGGGGAAAAGACGTACATGAAAAAAAGACAGAAAAAAAATTCCCAGAAGTAATATCAGGCTACAAACTAAATGAGGAACTTAAAGAAATTGGTATTAGTGAAAAACTAGTTTTGGAGGAATAAAAGGACCACCCTATCCACCTGTGCAGCCATCTGTAGGGACTTGGGATTTATAGACATGCGCGCCAAAATCCTTCTGTTCCTCAATACTCCCTTAGGCCTCTACCATTCATGGTGTATATCCCATCCTTAATAGACCTTCCAAAATGCATCACCTTGCACTTATTGGAATTAAATTCCATCTGTCATTGCTTTGCATAGATTACCAGCTGACCAATATTGTTCTGAAACCTACGACCATTCTCCTCTTGACAACACCACCAATTTTCATGTCATCTGCAAACTCACCAATCATATATCTTATATCCAAATCTATAAAGTACATGGTAAACAGTAAGGGTCCCAGCACCAAATCCTGTGGTACACCACTGGTCACAAGCTTCCAATCACAAAAGTAATACTCCACTGTCTCCCTCCATCTTCTATTACCAAGCTAACTTTGGATCCCATTCGTCAACTCACCTTGGATCCCAAGCTAACCTTTTGGACCAGTCTTCCACATGGGACCTCATCAAAGGCCTTAATGAAGTCCATGTAGTCTATTCTCACTGTTTCCCTTGTAAGGACGCCTGCTTGTCGGATGTAGATATAGCTGCAAGTAGCTGCTTCCAGTCTATTTTTGTCATGTCCTGCCTTATGATGAAGAAATTGGCCTTTCCCCAATTCAGTACCTTAATTTCCAGAACCACACTTACTCCTTTGCATAACTACCTTAAAACTTAAACAGTTATGATCACTACCCCCAAAATGCTCATGATTTGCCCCGCTTCATTATCTAAATTTCATTCTTTACTGCCTCTTCTCCAGTCAGACCATCTACACACTGGCTCAAGAAGTTCTCCTAGAAGAACTTTGAAAATTCCACCCCAGGCCCTTTCACACTAAGGCAATCCCTGTTAATATTGGAAAAGTTGAAATCCCCCACTATTATAACCTTGCTGCTCTTAAACCTCTCTGGGATTTGTCTGCATATCCACTGCTCTATCTTCCACTGACTGTTGGAAGGCCTGTAGTTTACCCCCAGCAAAGTGACTGCTCCTTTTTAATTTCTAAGTTCTACCCATATGGCCTCATTTGAAAAGCCTTCTCGGACATCCTCCCTCATTACTGCAGTCACGGTACGCTTAATCAATATTGCAATGTCCCCTCCTCTTTGGTGGGAGAAAACAGAGAGGTTTCACACGGTGAGAGTGTGAAAGGTGTTAGTGTTTCAAATGACTCGGCTGCCGTTGTACATGAACTGTTGAAAGTTAATTTGCATATTCATCAAGCAATTGGAAAGCAATCTCAACTTTGGCTTTGATTACAAGAAAATTTCAATATAGGGCACATCTTGCTCCAGTTGCCCAGAGCACTAGAAAGAATGTATCTGGAATGTCATTCTCAGGTCTGGTCCCTCTAACCTGAGGAAAGGTATTCATACAAGAGCGGAATCGCAGGGACAGTTCACCAGATTGATTCCTGGGATGGTGGGTTTGTCGCATGAGGAAAGGTTAAGCAGACAAGGATGTGTCTTCTTGAGTTAGAAGAATGGGAGGTGATCTCATTAAAATATACAAACTTCTTAAGGGGCTTTACAACGTGGAGTGGAGCTGATGGTCCCCCTAGCTGGCATCCTAAAACTAAGTCTGAACATAAGGTATTGCCCATTCAAGACAACAATGAGAAATTTCTCCACTGACTGTATAGTGAATCTTCACCCTGGAGGGGTGTCGAAGTTGGTCAATGAGTACATTCATCACAGCAACTGATAGAATTTTAGGAACGTAGGGATATGTGGTTAGTGCTGGAAAGGAGCACCAAGGTAAATGACAAGCCATGATCATATTGAATAGTGCAGCAGGCACAAAGGGCCAACAGGCCTACTCCTGCTTGTATTTCTTGAGTTCTTAAAACACTCAGTTCATCGTAACAAACTTGTTACAACAAAATTTGACTATGTTGCTTTGATTTCCAGAGGTCTATAAAGTATGCATGTAAGATTAAAACACTGATTGAAATCTGGGTTGTGTATGTTTTGCTAAGCCTTAACATAGTTAGCAACATGCAAAAACAGATGTACATTCCCGCTCTGAAGAGGTTCTTTCTTACCGAGATTAGAGGAAGCCCGTCCCTCTGCCGCACGATCCTTCTGGTTCTCTGCAATGCTCAGCTGTTGCTCGTGATACTGCTTCGCTCTCTCCAAATCCTGCATGCAGCGAGCTGCATGACCCAACCCTGCATACGCTCTCATCTCAATGGCCTTCTCGCCCAGTTCCTGCGCCAGCTCCAGCACGTGATTGTGGTAGGACATTGCTTTGTCGAAGTTCCTCCTGTAGTGATAGGCACTGCCGAGGTTACTATAGGCCCGTGCTTCCTCTCGCTTGTTGCCCAATTCCTTCGCAATTCTGAGATGCTGTTCATGGCACTGCACTGCATTTTCAAAGTCGCCCATTGCTATGTAAACAGCTCCCATATTGCCTAGTTCTCTGGCTTCTGAGAGTTCGTCTTTGGATTGTTTAGCTAGAAGAACACACTGTTTGTGACTGGCCAGTGCATTTGGATAGTCTCCGATGGCCGTGTAGACATGACCCAGGCTGCTCAATGCTGAAGATGCGGCCTGCAATGTAGAAAAGAAAAAGTTATTCAAAAGCATCATAAAAGTAAGCTCCTTACTGTTCACTATGGGCAACCAATACATATCAGGCAGGTGCCGTATATGAGGTTGTGTAGATCATTTGAGAGAGACTTTGTTATAAAACCTCTCAGTTCTTTGTGTGTGGGGCTTGAAGTTAAATGAGAAATCAAGTTAAATATGTATAAATGATAGGTTTATACCCTTAATTATTTTTTTAATTTATATTCAGTACCTGCTAAGAGTTATGGGAAGCACCAGTGCTGGAAGAAAGTCATGTTTTCTGGAAAAAAAATGAAGCTTAGAATCCAAGATATGTAAAACAACATGATGCTGGAGGAACTCAGCAGGCCAGGCAGCATCCGTGGAGAAAAGCAGACGGTCAACATTTCAGGTCAGGACCCTTCTTCAGGACTGAAGATAGGAAAAGGAGAAGCCCGATATATAGGGGGCAAAAACAGAGCAGTGATAGGTGGACAAAAGAGGGAGGCGGGGTGGGCACAAGGTGGTGATAGGTAGATGCAGGGGAGGAGAGGAAAGCAGATCCACCAGGGGATGGGTCAAAGGTATGAAGGCAGGCGGCATGGGGGAGGGGTGGTGAGGGGAGGATAGGAGAGGAAAAGGAGAGAGAAAAAAAGTGAGGAGAAAAGAGATAGGCTGGGAAAGGGAAGAAGCATGGTGGGGGGGGGGGGGTGGGGGTTGGTTTACTTAACATGGGAGAATTCGATGTTCAAGCTTTTAGGCTGCAAGGTCCCAAGACAGAAAATGAGGTGCTGTTCCTCCAGTTTCCATTTGGACTTCTCCCGGTAGTAGAGGAGGCCGAGGACTGACATATCAGTGATGGAGTGGGAGGGGGAGTTGAAGTGACTGGCAACTGGGAGATGCAGATCGCGGTTACGGATGGAATGTAGATGTTTGGGGTATTCTGTGTTTGGTCTCGCCAATGTAGAGGAGGCCACACGGAGCACCGAATGCAGATGATATTAGGGGAAGTGCAGGTAAATCTCTGCCTCACCTGAAAGGACTGTTTGGGTCCTTGGATGGAGGTGGTGTAGGGGCAGGTGTTACATCTATGGCAGGGGCAGTGGAAAGTCCCCAGAGTGGGAGTGGGATGGATGAGGAAGGAAGAGTGATCTAGGGAGTCGTGCAGAGAGCAGTCCCTACGAAAGGCTGAAAGGGTGGGGAGGGTAAGATATGCTTGGAGGTGGGGTCCCATTGGAGATGGCGGAAGTGGCGGAGAATGATGTGTTGGATACGTAGGCCGGTGGGTACACTCTCCAACTCTTCCATAACTTTAAGTTCTCTGGCATGCACAACCTCATCTTCGCCATGGACATCCAGTTCCTCTATATCTCCAATCTCAATCATGATGGCCTCACCGCCCTCCGCTTCTTTCTCGACCAGAGACAGAACCAGTCCCCTTCCAGTAACACTCTCCTCCGCCTGGCTGAACTTGTCCTCACCATAAACAACTTCACTTTCGATTCTTCTCACTTTCTACAGACCAAGGGCGTAGCTATGGGCACTTGCATGGGCCCCAGCTATGTCTGCCTTTTCGTTGGCTACATTGAACAGTCTCTGTTCCAAGCCTACTCCGGCCCCATTCCTCAACTCTTTTTCTGCTATATTGATGACTGCCCTGGTGCCACCTCTTGCACCCATACAGAACTCGACAGTTTCATAAATTTCGGCACTAATTTTCACCTGGCTCTCCAATTCACTTGGACTATCTCCTTTCTTGATCTCTCCATCTCCATCTCAGGAGATTCATTATCCACTGACATCTTCTACAAACCCACTGACGCCCATGCTACCTTGATGACAGCTCCTCTCACCCTGCCTCTTGCAAGGACGTTATCCCTTTCTCTCAATCTCTCCGCCTCCACCACATCTGCTCCCATGATAAGGCTTTCCACACCAGGACATCAGAGATGTCCAACTTCTTTACTAATGGTGGCTTCCCTCCTACAGTGGTCGAGAGAGCTCACACCCACATCTCTGCCATTTCCCGCACCTCTGCTCTCACCCAGACCCAACAGGGATAGGGTCTCTCTTGTCCTCACATTTCATCCCATCAGCCTACGTATCCAACACGTCATTCTCCACTACTTCTGCCATCTCCAATGGGACCCTACCACCAAGCAATATCTTACCCTCCCCACCCCTTTCAGCCTTTCGTAGAGACTGCTCTCTCTGTGACTCCCTAGATCACTCTTCCCTCCCCACCCATCCCATTCCCACCCCAGGGACTTTCCATTGCCCATGCCATAGGTGCAACACCTGCCCCTACACCACCTCCATCCAGGGACCCAAACAGTCCCTTCAGGTGAGGCAGATTTACCTGCACCTCCCCTAATATCATCTACTGCATTTGGTGCTCCAAGTGTGGCCTCCTCTGCAATGGCGAGTCCAAACACAGACTACGTCAAACACCTACGCTCCATCCGTAACCGCAATCTGCATCTCCCAGTTGCCAGTCACTTCAACTCCCCCTCCCACTCCATCACTGATATGTCAGTCCTCGGCCTCCTCCACTGCCAGGAGGTCCAAACACAAATTGGAAGAACAACACCTCATTTTCCATCTTGGGACCTTATAGTCTAATGACATGAACATCGAATTCTCCCACTTTAAGTAAACCAACCCCACCCCCCCCCCCCCACCTTGCCTCTTCTTTTCTTCCCTTTCTCTCTTTCTTTTTTCGCCTTGCCTTTTTTCTCTGTCCTTTTCCTCTCCTCTACTCCCCTCCCCCATTGCCGTACGCCTCCATACCTTTGACCCATCCCCCGGTGGATCTGCTCTCCCCTCCTGCCCCGCACCTGCCTATCACTATCTCTTACCTGCATCCACCTGTCACCACCTAGTGCCCACCCCACCTCCCCTCTTTTGTCCACCTATCACTGCTCTGCTTCCCCCCCCCATATATTGAGCTTTTGCCCTTCCAGCATATTGTTTTTCTCATCTAGATTCCAGCATCTGCAGTCCTTTGTTTCTCTCATCCAAGAAATGTGTTTTACAGCCAGGATCCACATACCTTACAGCAGCTGCAACAGCTGTTCTAACCTCCTAGGTAAGCTGGTGCAATGCACTAAGCCTCATAAACCGATTTTCAATTTTGAGTGAACATTTACATTAACTCATTGACCTCCAGCTACAAATATTGACCAACCTTATTCAAGTTTAAAATAATTACCATTAATAAAATCAATGGCAGGAGGTATAGCCTATCTAAACTCCCAAATTCCAACTGAATAAGCAAGCAAGAAATGAAAGAACTAATATAAGTTTCCAGGGTTTCGTGAATCAGATTGCCAGGGCTACAGTCTGCATATGGTCCTTGGGTAATAGTAATGGGCACCAGAACCCATGGGTTTGTGGGAGGTTCTTGGGATTCAAGAGGTCAGCAGGTGGAACCAGGTTTACACTATCCATAAGCTTTGTACTTTTTTATGAATCTTTTCAGTGCATTAATTATGTTGCAAAATATTTTTCAAAGTAACAACTATGTTGGAAGTTAGCATAACTGCTATTTAGCCATTTAAAGGCTAAATGATCGAGAAGAAAATTCAAATGGGAAGATGAATATTGCATGAAACTTCTGGAGCCCAGAAGTAGCTTTTAAAATTCTGCCAATAGTTGGATATTTTCTGCTCCTACCCTCCCTTAACACTCATAACATGGCTTCCTCATTGAAAATCATCCATGGAAAGACACTAAGCATTGCAAGGTTGAAGATCTTGGAAATACAGCTGCAGTTTTTACTGGATGAAGGAGGGACAATGATCTCATTGACAGATGAACCCTTCCATGACTGTGCCATCTGTTGGTAAATGGCAAACCTGCACAGGGACCGGCACCTAAGATGTCCAAAGCCAAGACAGCCCAGTGTCCAAGCTGCAAGAGTTTGCATAAACTGGGGCAGTGGCTACATAGAAATATGTGTAAAAAAAACTGGTGAACAAGGTGTCATATGGAATGCAAACCCTTTTAGCAAGAGTACTGTATCTCCAGACAAATAAAGCCATTAAAAGAAAAAAAAGATTTGCATTTGTATTTATATGGCATCTTTTAGATCCCACACTTCAGACACAATGTGAATTATTCTTGAAGTGTATGCACAGCCTCAATGTAGAAAATGGGATAGCAAGCTGGGACAAACAAAAATACACCAAGAAATATATCCTCCATTGTCAAATTTAATATTTTATACAGTCATCTCAGTGCATTTTACATTGCCTCCAATGGAATGAATTTCAGAAGTGGAGTACAATGTGCTGATGTGACCATATGCCCAGGGATGAATTATCAGGCAAATCTGTTTCAATAATATTGTATGACTGATATGGATTGGCCAGGACACTGGAATAATATCCCCACTAATATTCAAAATGTTTCCATTGGATATCTTACTTCAACTTCAGAAGGCAGAAGTCTCAATTGTGCAATATTCACACCATACTGACCGGGAGCGCCAGTGTATATTTCTGCACTATTCTGTAGGACTGAAAACCACAAACATCTTAGATTTGTATCTAATCTAACTTTGACTCAAACCACTTTGAGTTCATTCCCAGTGTATAGACATTTAATGACAAAGCTCATTCTCATGCACATGTATTGTATAAATTTTCAAAGTTAAGTTCTTAAGCATTCCCACTAAATAGAATATCTGGTCCATGTGCATTACCTAAATATCTAGATTCCAGATATTCTAGATTCAAGAATAAAAGTCATCCAATTATCATCTTAAAGTATTCAATGCGTTGCAAAGTACCTCTCCTCTGGAAATATCAGTATAATTTAGACTTGTAGCCACATAATTCTTCACTGTACTCTTATATCAAGTTTCTTTGGTTCAGATTAAATTTAGATTCAGGATTTTGACTTCTAAGGTTATTTCTGAATATACTATGCACATATTGGCAAGGCTGCATTAAATCAGCAAGGGCACTGGTTCCCAGCCTAGGCTGTGTGACCTGTCAGTGGGTTAGGGGACTCAGGGGTGCAGTGGGGCAAGGTGGGGCGGGGGGGGCAGGGTAAGGGTATTGCTTACAGAGGGTCCTTGAGGTTTTAATAATATTTCGCTAACTTAGAAACTTCTCAAGAAAATAAAAATAAATAAAAATATGATGGCATATGAGGCGCCTCAGCTATAGGGCTGCTTGCAATTCCTGGGAATCCCCAGGACAGCCCCAACCCCTTAAGCAGGAGCAACCCTGACATCATCGGGAGTTTGGGGAGGGTTGGAGGAGGTGGAATATTTTACTGAACATGATCAAGTGGGGCTAAGAGCAAGGGGACTTGAATGTGTGAGTAGCAGTTGACGTTTCAGTGCTGGCAAGCTTAATGGTGCCACGATCATACTGGTGGCTATTATAAATGGGATATTTGATGCAATATGACAGGACATATGGCAAAACATTGGATTATAACTAACATGAATATATAACATTAGTGTGTACAGATGAATCCCACAGGACATATGCAACTCCGATGAACTAAACATATTTCTCAAGGATATTCAGAATCATAAAGCTCCTAAATTTCTCAGTTTGCATTGGTTTTGTTGAATTTGGCAGACCATCATGGAACTAAAATACACTATTGAATCCTTGGCAAGGATGATTGTTACCTGCGGGGAGAGCAGGGACTGTTCATCCTTTCTCCACCTTCCCCCTCCCCCAAAAACAATTACATGATATATCATACTAAATGAAACCAGGTGAGTACCACAGTATATAAATCCCTCTGCACACAACTGATCAGTATCAGAGTTAAAAATTCTCCTTATAGATTAGAAGTTCACATGTAAAAATGGAAACATCTTTTTACAGCTTCTCTGTGAACATTTCCCCTCTCATTTTCTTCTTTGTTAAAGTTATTGCTTCCTCGATACATAATTTTACCTGCCCACATGATCATTCTGCAGAAGCCAAGAAAGTGAATACTAGTAGGGTTATTCAATTTTAGAGAGCATTTCAATCAGCCTTCACTTTCTTAGTGGGCAGAGAGCTCGAGGATTTACAGCTGGGAATGGCAATTTATCTCCCAATGAAATAGGATATGAATTGGAGGTAACTTGGAGATAATGTCAGGCACCTGCTGTCCTGTCCTTAGTGGTAGAGATTGTGGGTTTAGGTGATGCTGTCAGAGTAGCCTAGATGAGTAACTGCAGTGCATGTTGTAGATGGTACCCACTGCCGTGTGTCAGTGCTGGAGGGAAATGAATGTTTAGGGAGGTGAATGGGATGCAACTCAAGCAGGTGCCTTTTCATCCTGGTGTTGAGCTTTGAGTGTTGCTGAAGCTTGCACTCACGCAGGCAAATACGGAGAACTCCATTACATTCCCACCGACAAACTTTTGGTGTCAGGAGGCATGTCACACTCAGCCTTTGACCTGCGCTTGTAGCCACTAGATTTATGCAGCCGATGAGCTTCTGGTCAATGCTACCCCACCACCTTGAATATTGAAGGTGGGGAATTGCACAGGTCAAGGGTTCGTGTTTAATACCATTCAATGTGAAGAATAGATAGACTTTCTGTTGATGGAGATAGCTACTGGCTGCCACTGTGACCTGAATGTTACTTGCCACAAAATGCCCACATCTGCACATTGGCTGGGTCTTGCTCCATGCATAGATGGACTGTTCATTTACTCAGGAGCTGCAAATGTAAGTGAACATTCTGTAATCATCTGCAAATCTCCTCACTTCTGACCTTATGATGGAAGAAGATTATAGATGAAGCTGCCAAAGATTGTTCTGGATATTGCCTGGGTATTTGTTAGATGATCCTTTCTGTTTACACCAGTAATATAAGTAGGAAATTAAACTATGCAGACAATGCAACAGGGCTGCCCGGATTCTAAACAGGTTAAATGAGAGAGCAGGAAGATATCAGATGGAACAAAATGAGATTAAGTGTGAATTTATCTACTCTGGTAGGAATAAAAAGGCAGAACGTATTTTAAAAGTTGAGAGAACTGAAAAATGTTGGAATGAAGAGGAATTCTGTGCATAAATCACAAAAAGTTAACATACACAAAATAATTAAGAAGGCTAATTATATGTTAGCCTTTTTTTTGCAAGGGAGTTGGAATAAAACATAAGGAATCCAGGATGAATTATAGAAGTCTCTCGTGTGACCACACCTGACACACTGCAGACAGACTTGCTCTTTTGACCCAAGAAAGAATATAGTTGCCTCAGAGGAGTTGCAACAAAGGTTCACTAGACTGATTCCTAAAGTGGAAAAGCTATCACCACAAGGAATTCAGTAGAATGTGTATATATTCTTGGGAGTTTAGAAGACTGGAAGGTGATCTCATTGAAATGTACATAGTTCTTAAGAGGGCATAACAGAGTAGATGATGAGAGGCTATTTGTCTCTGCAGGAAAGCCTAGAACTCAAATTCCCACTGTTGGTAAAAGGAAGTGGTCATTTAGGACCATGGTAAGAAGGCTTTCTTCCACCTGGGAGAGGTCAGGATGCTCAGCTGTCAAATTAAGTTCAAGGACAAGATCAATAGGTTTTCAAGACTCAGAAGGAATCAAGGGATATGGAGGTCAGGCAGGAAGGCAAGAGCTGTACAGCCTCCCTTTGCACTTAATTCTAATGTTCTTAATTTCTTGTGCCCTCAGTTTGAGTGAGAACAGCAACACCAATTTTTAGAGTTGGTAACTCGATACTCGTGTTAAAACAAGTGAATAGGCCACTTGATTCAGCTGATATTTGAGCTCGAATACACAGAAAAATTATGTCATTTTCTAAAGCCAAATTCCCACAAGGCAAACCTCTCAATTTATTCAACAAAACGGCTACACCTATTCTGCACAACACAAAACAATGTTTTCCCATAAACAGTGCATAAGATTTCTTCTATCCCATTCCCATCCATAAATTCCCACAGACCATAAACACTGGAAGCCGTTAGTCTCCGCTCTTTTCCAACAGAAGGGCTGATTGTTACTAAATCTCTAACCAGACTTTTCTTTGAAAGACATTGGCTGAGCTGCAGCTATAGCCTCTGCTGTTTCTTATATGGAGTCAAGCTGGGTGTTCAAGTCCCATTCCAGAGATAGAAGAATACAATCTAAACTGATATTTCATTGCAATTCTGAAACAATGCCTTACTTTCAGAGCAATCTCTTTCAGATGGGATGTTAAATCAAGGCCCCATATGAACTCTCAAGGGAATATAAAAGACCAAATGGTATCAATATTGAATATCAAGGAGCTCTCTTCAACCATTCCCAAATCACCCTGGTCAATGCTTATTTCTTAAACAATATTAAAGTATTTTCAATTCCCAGCTTCTGCTGTCCTTCTGTTTGTTGAATATTAAAACATTATCTGGTCACAATTCTTACTGTAGTGTGTGGGGCCTTATGGTGTAGAAAACAATTTTCACAAAGGAAACATTGGAGTCCATGTATAGATTTCAGAGATATACCACTTGCTGGACACACTACTACTCTTCCCTTCCCCTTCCCCTTCCCCTCTTCTCTCCACCCCCACCCCCCCCCCCCCCCCCCCCCCCCCCCCCCCCCCCCCCCCCCCCCCCCCCCCCCCACGATTATACCACTCACCTACACACTTAGGGACATTTTACAGTGGCCACTTAACCTACTGACCCACATGTCTTTGGCATGTGGGAGGAAACTGGAGCATCTGGAGGCAACTCACATGGTCAAGGGAGAATATGCAAACTGCACAAAGAACACCACTGGAGGTCAGGATCAAACCTGGGTCACTGGAACTGTGAAGCAGCAGCTCTATTGGGTGCACCATTCTACTGCAATAGGTGAAATCAGTTTCTTAGCTTCATGTGAGAGGCAGATGGATCAGGTGAAAGTGCTTTATAAAATCTCAAATAAATGATGTAATTTAAATATAATAAAATAAATATAGAACTTCTTGTTTTGTATTCTTCATTTCCCATTATAAAGGTTTCCCATAACATACATATCAGAAATAAGAAAAGACTTATTTTTGATTTTCCTTGTGCCGTTACAATTTTTCTCAATCATATGGTAAACGCTTCAAGTAAACTGCAACTGATAGTAAGTGTTTATCCATTATCAGCAGCAACAAGGCAGCACATATTGCCTTTAAGGTGCTTCAGCAGAAAATTATCTGTCAACATTTGAGTGAGCTATAGAAGAGGTTGGTTTTAATCAATGCAGAAAGAAAGAGAGGGGTAAAGGAGCAGTGTTGGGGTAAGGAAGCAGTGAGATTAGGAAGAGTATTCCCGAGTTTAAGGCATGCTACAGGAATTTTTTTTTTAATTTTTTAAAAATTTTTTAAAAAATTTTTATTTACAGCGTGGTAACAGGCCCTTCTGGCCCAACAAGTCCACGCCGCCCATTTTAAACCCAAATTAACCTACCCATACGTCTTTGGAATGTGGGAGGAAACCGGAGCACCCGGAGGAAACCCATGCAGACACGAGAGAACGTACAAACTCCTTACAGACAGCGACGGGAATTGAACCCCGATCGCCGGCACTGTAATAGCGTTGCACTAACAGCTGCACTACCTGCTGCAGAGAAATGTGAACATCTTTTTTGTAGGCTTTACAGCTGTTGAGAAAGAAATTCTCTTCTGGTCATCAGGAGTTATAGCATTGGCTGCTGTTGGATTCCCTGTCCAAAGTCTGGTTCTAAAGAAGTTGTGGATTTGGAAGGGGTGTATTTGCAGAGGGCAGTATAAGGAAGTGATCAGAGATAGCCCAGTAATCTTGGGCCAGGAAATCTCTTTCCTTGTACCAGAAGCAAAATTTTGCCAGAAGTTCTCCCCCAGCCCCTCCCAGAAAATTACAGCAGTCATTTCAAAGAAATGTCTGGTCTAATCTCAACACAAAGCCAAAGTTCACAGGGGTAAACATGTGCTTAGGAGGAGACATAGCTATGGGGCACATAGAGAAAGACTCCTGGGTACTATGGTAACAGTATGGTGGGTAGGAATGAAGATTGTCAGCTGACTGATCGAAGAACTTACAGTTCCTCATGGCTCAGTTTTGAATCTACTTGACGCAATTGCTTGAGATCTTTACTCTTCCTTAGGAAAAGGAATTTTACACCCAGAGCAATCTTTAAGGAGGTGCAAGACTTCTTCAAGGTGAGAGATTTTGGGTAGCTGTGAAAAATAGGCAGATGAAAGGCCTCTCTGCTCCATATTCCCAGCGACAGTAATTTTGTTGTAGTGGCTGGGCAGTAAAGACCACAAAAGTATTTCTTGGAGCAAAATTACATGGTAATAGTATATAAAATCTGGAAGGTTGGGACGAACTTTTGTTTTGCTTCTATAATAAACTGGAGGTGTATTAATGACTTTTTATCTGTGCCAACAATTTCAAAATCCAACTATACCAACTCATTCTGTCAGACAAGAACTCTATGAGAACATTTGCAAGTTAAAGAGGAAATAAGCTGAAATATTCATCAACGAGAGGCAACACTGGAAATTCCATCCAGTAATAAGCAGGGTGACATATTTTATTCCAACATGTATGTCAAGATTATGAAATGGGTTAAAACTACCATATGCTTATGAGATACTGTTCATAATGGGAATGTCTGCTAGATTTGGAATAGTCAAGTTTAAAAATTTGACTCTGGAAACATTATTTAATCTGCCAGACAACTGATTCGATAAAATGTTCCATCTTTCCCTTTAAATTGCTACTGGATGTCCCTCAACAAGTCAGCATTAGAAGGTTGATTCACGATTATCAAAATCTTTCCATATATGGATAAAAATCGAGCCTTGAGTTGTAAACTATAATTTTATAAATCCCACTTTACCCATACAAAATTATTTTCAGATACTAGAAGTTCATAGGTAAACTATTTTGTTTGTAGTTTCGTCCCCAAACCAAGCAAAGAATCTGAGTTGTTTTTATCCAAATCAGTATTCTACAGCACAGCCAAAATGTAATTATTTACGAAACCATCGTTTGACTCCTGTGGTTAGCCACTGAAAATGTCAGTGAACTGCCAGAAACATCCATACTTCATATAGAAGCCACCAAGCAGCATCTAATTAAGTGTAGAGCATGTCATGTGGTGCCATTTCAGTGGAACACATCAACTTTGATAACCAAGTGAGGCTTCAGTAAAGATTTGCAAATGCTGGTGACCATTACAATGCATGGGAAGAAGAGAGCAAACTCATGGTAATTTCATTTTTGCTCTCCAGCTAAACTTCTAAGTCCATTTATTCCTTTTGCCAATTTCTTTACCCAGGCAAGAACAATGGCAATGGAAAACAAGAATGGAAGACCACTTTCAGAAAGCAATGTGATACATAAGAGAAAGGTAGAGTATGCAAAGAAAGTCTACATCTGCAATAACCAAACGGGTCTTGAGGTTCCTGATCAGTTAGACACAGTGTCTATGGAGGAAGTCCAGGATATCGCAATAGTAATGGAAGACTCTAATAGAAGTCTGAAGAATGAGAAATAATCTGGTATAGACAGCAGATATACAGTACAGTTGAAGGTAGCTGACAGCTTAATAAACACACTTCACTCAATCTGCAACAAGAGAAAACTTGGCTAAACCAGTGGATGAAGTCAGAGCTATAAAGTTGGACAACACAGAAACAGGCCCCTCTGCCCACCATGACATGCCGTCAAGTACCAATCTATTCTCATCCCATTTCCCAGCATTTGGTCCATGCTCTACTATGCCTTGATGATTCAAGTGCTCATCCAGATGCTTCTTAAATGTTAGGAGAGTACCTGCTTCCATCACTTTCTCAGGCAGCACATTCTGGATTGCAACTGCTCCCTGGGTTCCTCATATCTCTTCTAAACCTTTTACTCCTTACCTTAAACAGATGCCCTCTGGTCTTAGACACCTCTGCCATGGGAAGAGTTCCTTATCATCTTCCCTATTTATGCCTCTCATAATTTGTCATTCTGCATTCTAAAAAGGGGAATCTACACCAATGCACAAACTACAGCACTATCAGTTTGATTAACATAGTTCTAAGAATAATATTGAAGCCCAAGCTAGAGCTTGTGCTGTCAGAAGTACAAGGTGGAGAAGTACCTCACAGCAAATCTCCAATATCAAAGTTCTAGTGAAAAGTATTGTGATCATCAAAGACTTCAAGAAACCTTTTGATAGCATATCACGTCAGGCACTTTGGCACATGATGAAGAACGACATCAGCAAATCCTTGATATAAAAAAGGAACTTTACAGAAATTCAAGTAATGGAGTGTTCTTCAGCAACACCATCAAAGGGTCTGTGACTTCAATCACCTGCTCCCACCATGCTTTTTCAATCTCATCCTTGAGCAAATCATGTCAAATATCTAAAAGAACTTCAACGAAACTGGGTGACGGAATTTGTCAGGGGTAGTTGTGCATGTAACTAATAGAATGTGCACAAAGATTTGCATGAACTTCTTGAATGATTTGATCTTATGCAAAACACCCATTCTACTGCTGATGAAATTCTAGAACTGCTTGCAACCCACATTAAAATTCATTTTCTCTTAACTTTCAGAACTTAACAACTTAATACTATTTCAATTCCTTATTAATAATGAAGGTTATGTGGACTAAATTATCTGTTTTGTACAAGCACTGTAGATTGGTTTACTGAGTACAAATGTAATCAGCTTTTTCACCATTAACTGTGGAGGATCCGAGCTCAGATTTACCCACAGTAAATTTTCTCCCCAACTTCAAGTAGTCGATAATTTCTTGGACAGTGAAGCTCATTGTTGAGCTCATCCAGGTCCACAGTACTCTGGAGATTCATTGTTGTTACAGCTGCATTAACTCCTCTCAGGCTTAGCTTATACTTAAACAATGAATGTTGTACAAGTAGCTGCTAATGGAAAAGTCAAACCATTTCTCCAGATATCCATTTAAGCATCATAAAATCCAGTGAGATCCTTTTGAAGGGCTCCTGAAGATAAACTCTCATCCTAAAGAACACATTCTCGACTTTCAAAACACAGAATTACTGTTTTCTTTGTTATGGTAGCTGATGTTCAGTATGGCACAGACTTCAGAACTGTGTACACTAGTGTTCTCCAGAAAGAGCAAAATATCACTGAACACCTCAAGTACATTCTGTAAAAAACATACGTAAAGCTCAGCTCAATCTCTTGATCTTCCTTGCCATTGTCACTCTCAGCAAACATGGATACTTGTCAATGTTCAGGGAAACAAAGTAGCTCTTGATAGTTTGCCAAGTGTTAACCAATCTATTTACACATGGGAAATGACTCAACCAACATGTAGGGCCCATTATAAGGCAAAGCAAAACACTGTGTCCACAATCCTTTTTTTTAAATTCATTTTTGGAACCTGAGCATTGCCGTTAATGCCAGCATTTATGGCCCATCCCTAGTTGCTCTTGGGAAGGTGAAAATGAGTTGTCTTCTTGAATTACTCCAGTCCTTCCAGTGAAAGTACATCCACAGTGTTGTTGGGGAAGGAGTTCCAGGATTTAGACTCAATGACAATGAATAACAAATGACATATTTCAAAAGCAGCATGGTGAACAATCTGGAGGGGGACCTGAAGATAATGGTGGTCCTGGGGATATACTGCCCTTACTTTTTGGTGGCTAAGGTCATGGACTTGGAACTGGCTGTGGGAGCAGCCGAGCAAATAAATGTACTGCATTTTATAAATGTACTGCATTTTATAAATGCCACACACTGCAGCCACCATGTGTCGGTGACAAAGGGAATGAATGTTTAGTGTGGTTGATGGGATGCTATTCAAGTGGACTACTTTGTCCTGGATGTTGTCAAGTCTCTTGAGGGTTATGGACCTGCATTTATCCAAGTAAGTGGAAAGTATTTCATTATGTGCCTAATTTGTGTTTTGTATATTGTCAAAAGGGTGTCAGGAAGTCTGTCGCTCATCGCAAGATACACAGCCTTTGACCTGACCCACTCATGGTATTTATGTAGCTGGTCCAGTTACAATGGTCAATTGTGACCTCCGAGATATTGATGGTGCAGGACTCTGTGATGGTAACATCGTTGAACATCAAGGGAAGGTAGCTCGCTTGTTGAAGATAGTCATTGCCTGACACTTCTGTGGTGTGACTGTTACTTGCAAATTATGAGCCCATGTTTGTATGTTGTCCAAGTCTTACTGCATACTGGCGTGAACTAACCCATGAGTCGCAAACTGAATTGAACATTGAGCAATCATTTGTGAACATCTTCCTTGGGATGGAATGAAGGTTACTGAGGAAGCAGCTATAGATTGGGCCTAGGACATATTCCAACAACATCTTCCTTTGTGTGAGGCGTAACTCCAACCATTGGAGTGTCTTCACTTTGAGTTCTCTATTAACTTCAGTTTTACTACAAACTTTTGAAACAACACTTGGTCAACACTTGATGTCAAGAGCAGTCACTCTCATCTCATCTCTGGAATTCAGCTCCCAAACATGTCCTACACTGTGGCCTGCTACAGTGACTATTTCTTATATTCATCAGTGATTTCATCCCTATCTTTGTGAGTGTACGAGTATATTCCACTCCCTTATGCATAATAGGTGCTGGGCAATTAGCAGGTAAAATACTTTTTTGTTTTCCTTTTTCAGGCTCTGGAACAGAGAACCTTGGGGGTGTGGGGACTTGTTGTAAATGTTGGCAGAAAAGGAAGAAACTCTGGCTAAGTTTAGTATGTTACTGAAAAATTTTCAAGGAGAGTATTGGTTATTGACTTTTTATGCAGGCAGTGACCAAGAAGTAGGCCCTGTGTTGACTCTGAAGATTATCTGTAACCTCCATTGGCAGCTGCAATAGCATACCTTTTAATCAGGGTTTTAGCTTCTGTACATCACAGTTAATATTTTTAGCAATCTTATCTGGATACATTGCAGATGTGTAAGGTTCATTTCATGGTCACAAAACATTACAACTACTGATGTATTATTTTGTGATACACTTTCAACAAGCACTACAGATATAAATTGTGCACTTAACTTTTCTTTGGGTGTTATGAAAAAGTTTGAGACAAGGGTATTATTTTGTACTTTGGCAGCTTTGCACAAGTTTGTTCACACTTGCAGGATGCTGCAGTGATTTACGTACAAGCAAAAGTAGTTCCCTTTGAATGTCAACATTACCTAATTTCTCCGAGAGGCACAGTGGGAGTGCAAATAGTACAGCTGCATCACAGCTCCAGCAACCCAGGTTTGATCCTGACCTCAGATGCTGACTGTGTGGAGTTTGCATGTTCTCCCTGTGACCAGACGGGTTTCCCTGGACTGCACAAATTTTCTCCCCACATCCTAAGATGTGCAGGTTGTTAGGTTAATTATTTACTGTAAATAACCCCCTGGTGTGGGCAGGTGGTGGGAGAATCAGGATGGGGTTGATGGGCATTTGTGAGAAGATATGTTACTGGGAAATAAGTGGAGGAATGGGATTGGTGGGACTGCACTGAGAGCTGGCATGGACTCGAGGGGTTGAGTACATTTTGCAGCATAAGCAACACTAGCTATCATGGTACGAACTCAGACAATATTTTTCCCAGTAAAGCCACAACCAAACACAAAGATGAACTGAATATGACTGCATGTAACACAGATGTAGTCACAGAAATGCTTTGTCATGGTTAACTCATGTGAAAGACTATTTCTATCCCAGGTACAGTGGTAAGGTAAAAGAAAATCTACACACATGTGCAGTTTAAAATAGGCAGCAATAGAGAGGAGAGGTTCGTCCATTTAAAAGTGTACATGCATTTGCAGAATGGGCAAGTATGCATACATTTTATTCATTGTGAATTGTTGCTCTCCTTGAGCAAACGTATTGCTGCCAGAAGTCCAAAGGAGTATATGGACCTTGGTGAGAAAATCTGATTATGTTACCAGGTGAAGGCATCTCCTCCACAGATTGAGCTAGTCAACAATAAAGCATCAACAATCAGTGATTGTTCAGAAAGAGAGAGAGGGAGGGAGGGGGGAGGGGGGGGAAGAGAGAGAGCGAGAGAGAGAGAGATGAGCTCCTGAGGAAATGAGATTATGCCTTAGTGTGTACGGCTTTTTCCATTTGTTCTGGGAGCTCCCATATCACATTCCTACCGGAAGATCAATTACAGAGGATACAAGCCAAGAAAGAAAAGACAAGTCTATTTCCCGAGCAATTCTGGAATGCCAAGGCCTTGCCTGGTGTCAGCCCAACACTGGCCTTTGAGAACACAGCTTGTTTATATTGGGAACCCGCTTTTCTGTAACCACAGAGCAAAAAAAGCAATTATACAGTGCATATAATTAGAAATTCATCCTTAGTTAGTAGTGTTAACATACCACATGGTAGTGACACCACATTGTACCATGCCTCAGGAAATCAATTGTTTTTCAATCATGGAAATTTGAGAATTAGAAATCTCTACATTAAAAATCTGAAATAATTGTTACATCAACCATCGGACAAGCCCTGCAGAGAGCACAAAGAAAGTTGCTGATTATAAATCCAGACTATCACCACCATTTTTCAAGTGGTGAATACTGTAGCTAAAGTAAACACTGATCACTCAGAAGAGGAGACTGGGGAATTAATAATGGGAAATACAGAAATGGCAGATCTATGATTGGTCTTCACAGCAGAAGACACTAAAATCATCTCAATAATATTAAATAATAAGGTGGTTAAAGGGAAGGAAAAACTTAAAACAATCTATCTCACGAAAAACAAAGTCCTCCAAGGCTGCTGCTTGACGTAGATGTAAATACTGAAGCAGAAGTACTGCAATCCAAAGCACTTGTGCACTGCATGTGAGTGCATGGGAGTTGAGAACAACAATCAGAGCAGTGGTATGGGGGCAAACCTGCACGCATCCTATTTAGGAAATAGTTTGAGGTAGGAGCCATCCCTGGTGAACCGATTGACTGTAAAGAACATTCTGGCAGAAGCATTAACAATCATTCAGGGTGGGTGAGGGGGAACAGAATTTGGAAAGTCAAGGGCTTGTCAAGGATGAGCATTTAAGAAACCTGTTCACCCTCAGTACAAACTTTGCCAGAGTCAAATTGCCCAGTTTTACAAGTCACGGATTGGGAGACACCGTCAAAGAGGTCTTGGTAAGTTGCTGCATTGCATTTTGCAGCATATGACTGACATGCTCCAGTTGTGGAGGGAGAGAGTGTTTAAGGCATGCTTGTGGTTTGTGCCTTAAGTGGTGGAAAGACTTTGAGGAGCCAGGAGATGAGTCAGTCACTGCAGCATTCCTAGCCTGCTCTGGTTATTACAGTACTTATGTGGTTGTTCCCTTAAGTTCTGATCATTGGTGACCACGGGATGTTGAGGATGGGGATTCGGTAATGTTAACACCATACAATGCCAATGTGAAATGGCTAGACTCTCTTTTACTGGAGATGATTATTGTCTGGCACTTCCATGGTGCAAGTGTTGCTTTCACCTCATCAACTCAAGTCTGTCTACATTAGTTGCATTATAAAACATAGAACACTACAGCACAGTACAGGCCCTTCGGCCCACAATGTCGTGCCAACATTTTATCCTGCTCTAAGATCTACCTAACCCTTCCCTCCCACATAGCCCCCTATTTTTCTATCATTCATGTGTCTATCTAAGAGTCTCTTAAATGTCCCTAATGTATCTGCCCCCACAACCTCTGCCGGCAGTGCGTTCCACGCACCCACCACTCTCTGTGTAAAAAAACTTACCCCTGACATCCCCCTTATAACTTCCTCGAATCACCTTAAAATTACGTCCCCTCGTGTTAGCCATTATCGCCCTGGGAAAAAGTCTCTGACTGTCCACTCGATGATTTGAGTACTTCATGATTATCTGAGTACTTCATTGTCTGAGGAGTTGTGAATGCAACTGAAGGATTGTGTGACATTAGTTTATATTCCTACAGCTGATTCCATGTTGAAGGAATATCAGTGATGAAGCAACTGAAAATGGATGGATCTGGGACAATGACATGGAGGATGCCTGTCCTGGGCCTCAGGCATTAGCCCCAACAGCCATAACCATTTTCCTTTGCTCGTCATAATTCCAGCTGTTCATTTCTCCTGATTCCCATTAATTTTAATTTTACTCAAGTTCTGTGATGCCATATTCCATCAAATGCTGCCTTTGTGCCAGTGCAATCTCCATTACATCATTTCTGGAGTTCGTGACAGGATTAGAACTGTAGTTAGCCATGTGGTCCTGGGTAATAAATGAACATAACTCATGTTACTGATGAATAAGTGACATTTGATAGTACTGCCCACACTAATGTCCATCATATGCTGCATTCTGGAAGTAGACTGATGGGGTAATGACAGAATTGAAACTGTCCTGATTTTTGTAGAGTGATATATTGGGAAGTTCTCCAAGTTGCTGTATAGATACAAGTGTTACAGTTGTACTAAACCTAGAAGCAAGGCTAGTTCTGGAGCACAAGTTTACAGCTATACAGCTGGTGTGTTAACAAGGTCCACATCCTTTGCAATATCCATTGCACTAGCCATTTTTTGATGTCACATGGAGTGAATTAACCAGGATGAAGATTGTTTACAAATAAAACACACCAATTGAAGGGACAACTGGAATTCAAAATAGCTTTTGATTGCCAATTTAATGTGTTATTTTATCATGATTTCTGCATGACTGATGGGTAAAGATGGAATCAACCTCCAAGCAGCTGGGTTCAGAGAGGCAGAGGTTTGTAAATGAACTGGGTTAAGGGAAATGTATGTTTCAAGGAAATGATGAATTGCCTCAAGAAAGAAAAAGATTCTAAACTCCTAATGTCTGGAATGTGACAGATTTGTGATGACTGGTGATGTCTGTGGTCTGATGTAACTCCAAGTATTTGATCATACATTTGAATTGCAAGGGATATACAAACGGGGAATCTCCTTAGCTCTTCCACTTGGTAGTGAAGGCCTGGAAAAGTTAGCAAGATTAGAAATGTCAAAATGGAGAGAGGTGCTACATGAATTAGAGAAGAATTTACTTGGAACTCACAACTTCGTTTTTCATTAACACCTTTTCACCATCCCATCTTTCTCTTTGCACTCTTCCCCATGAAATCCTGGATAATTCTTATAGTGGGGGGTAAGTAGTACTATATTTCCATTATGGGATCACACCAAGGCAATTATTCACCAGTTTTAAGCTTGGACATCAATGTGTCCTGTGTTTATATACTTTCACAGATGTCCTTCTTACTGGCTAGCTCAGGGAGACGCTAGTGGAAGATTGGAATACATTAGTTGTATTTAGAATGTGCCCAAAAGGACAGCAGCATATTGAGGAAAATTGTGATGCCAATTGCATTTTAGCAGTTTTACAAAATTAGTTGTCAATATTTGATGCCCACCCCAATCATTTCTATAACAAATTCACCACAAGAACTCATGCAAATACTGAAAAACAGTGATATTGTGGCGGCCCGCACACGCGGGACTCGAACCGCCATCGGGAGCCGCGGGCAGCCTGTTTGGAACTACCCGCTCGGGGCAGACCCTTCAGGGACGGCTGGATGTCACGTCCGCCCCATGGGTCGCAGGGGCCCATGGGATGGGAAATTTAAGCGCGCAATTTTGAATCAGTAAAGGGTTTTTGAGTTCAGCACTCTCTCCCTCTGTGTGTTCCTTTAGTAACGCATTGCGTGCGGCTACTTTCGTGACCCCGACGTTCCAGATGGCATCTGGATCTGGCAACTCAGCGACCAGCCATGAGTTCGAGCAACTCGCACAGCGCAGTCTCTCTGAAGCTCCCAACTTTCTGGGCCACTCAGCCCCACGTTTGGTTCGAGCAGGCTGAGGCCCAGTTCAATATCAGAGACATTACAGCTGATGCCACGCAGTACTACTACGTGGTCAGCACGCTCGACCAGGACACGGCAGGCCAGATCATCGACTTCCTACACCAGCCACCGAGGGAGGACAGATACACTTAAGGCGCTCCTGATCCATACCTTCGGACTCTCCCGCCGCGAACGGGCCGCGCGGCTCCTACACATGGACGGTCTGGGCAACCACACGCCATCCAAGCTCATGAATGATATGCTGGCACTTATGGACGGCCATAAGCTGTGCCTTTTATTTGAATAGTTGTTCCTTGAGTAAATGCCAGAGGACATTCGCCTCCTCCTCGCGAGTGAGGATTTCAGCGACCCACGCAGGGTCGCGGCTAAAGCAGACGTCCTTTGGCAGAGTAAGCAACGTGGAGCAGCCTCCATTGGCCTAGCCACGAGCGTGCGCCCCAAAGCCCAGGCCCCGCAACTGAAGCCATCGAGACCCACGGGGGAAAAAGACGAAAGTTCGGAACAATGGTGTTTCTATGACCAAAGATGGGGTTCAGGCACGCGCTGCTGCCGTCCACCATGTGCTTTTCCAGGAAACACTGGGGCCAGCCGTCGCTAATGGCTACGACGGCTGGCCACCGAGACAGCCTCCTGTACCTCTGGGACCGACACTCCAGGCGGCGCTTCCTGGTAGACACCGGGACCAAAGTCAGCGTACTTCCCCCCTCGAACATGGACACTTGTAACGCAGGTCCCAGGCCCCGAACTCACCACTTGCAAATGGCATCAGTATTCGGATGTACGGCCCGCAAACTATGTCACTGCGTTTCGGGTCCACCTGTTTCACTTGGACTTTCACGTTGGGCAGCGGTTGTCTCAGCCACTACTAGGGGCAGATTTCCTACGGGCCAACTGCCTCCTGGTTGACCTAAAAGGCCGGCATTTGGTCCACACGAGATGTTCCAGACTTTCCAGCTCGGAGAAGCCAAGCTACCGGCCCTCCACCTGGATTCCGTGACCCTCTCAGGTAATGAATTCGCCAGGGTGTTGGCGGAATACCCCTCCATTGTCACCCCGCAGTTCTCCACGACCGGCCCCAAGCACAGCGTGCAGCACCACATCCCCATGCAAGGACCGCCGCTGTACGCCCAAGATCGCAGGCTCCCACCTGACAAGCTCCACCTCACCAAGGAGGAGTTCCGTAAGATGGAAGAGATGGGAATCGTACGCTGCTCAGCCAGCCCGTGGGCATCCCCGCTGCACATGGTGCCCAAGTCCGCAGGAGGATGGAGGCCCTGCGGAGACAACAGGAGGCTCAACGACGCCACAACCACCGACAGATACCCCAGTACCCTACAGTGAACCTGCACAAAGTGACCATCTTCTCGAAAATCAACCTGGTCAGGGGATACCATCAGATCCCAGTGCACCCCGACGACGTGCCCAAGACAGCCCTCATCACCCCGTTCGGCTTGTTCGAATCCTGAGGATGCCTTTCAGCCTCAAGAATGCAGCCCAAACTTTCCAAGGCTCATGGACTCGGTGGAACACGGCCTGGATTTCGTTTCATTTACTTGGACGATATCCTGGTGGCCAGCAGTTCGCACCAAGAGCATGTGGCACATTTGCGCAGCTCTGCCAATGCCTGAGGTGACCACAGACTGGCAATCAATACGGCAAAGTGCCAGTTCAGGCTGATGGAGATCGATTTCTTGGGCCACAGAGTCAACTGACATGGCGCAGTTCCCCTACCAGACAAGGTCCAGGCCCATCCGCCAGTTCCCCAAGCCAGCACAGTCAAGGGCCTGTAGGAGTACGTAGGAATGGTCAACTTTAATCAACAGCTCGTGCCGGCGGTGGCAAGCATCATGAGACCCTTTTTCAGCCTGATGGCCGGCAAGGCCAAAGAGGTGGCATGGGACACGGAGTCTACAGAGGCGTTCGAGCAGGCCAAGGAGGTGCTGGCAAAGGCGGCCCTCCTAGTGCACCCGAGAGTCGATGTACCCCCGGCACTCACAGTCGACGCTTCCGAAACGGCAGTCGGCGGAGTCCTGGAGCAGTTCGTCGAGGGCCAGTGGCAACCACTCACTTTCTTCAGCCGGCACCTACGGCCACCAGAGGTGAAGTACAGCGCTTTCAACAGAGAGTTGCTAGCGCTCTACCTGGCTGTCCGGCCTCTCCGGTACTTCCTCGAGGGAAGGGAGTTCACCATGTAGACGGACCACAAGTCCCTCACCTTCGCACTGGCCAAGGTATCGGACCCATGGTCAGCTCAGCAGCAGAGGCACCTGTCCTTTATTTCAGAATTCACCACGGACGTCCGCCACATCGCAGGGAAGAACAACGTCGTCGCCGACACACTGTCTCGCCCCTGCCTCCACTCAGCGGGCATATCGTCCTCAGGAATAGACTACGTAGCACTGGCGGAAGCACAATGGTTGGACACCGAGATCCCGGTTTACCGCACCGTCGTTTCGGGACTCCAGTTGGAGGACGTCCCCATCGGCCCTGCAGCAGATCGACTCCTGTGCGACGTGACTACCAGCAAACCCCGACCCGTGGTACCAGCAACATGGAGGTGCCGGGTGTTAGACACGCTGCACGACCTGGCCCACCCATCCATCTGGGCGTCCATCAAGCTTGTAGCGGACAGATTCGCCTGGCATGGTTTGCGCAGACACTGGGCCAAGACCTGCGTACACTGCCAGACCGCCAAAATCCAGTGGCACGTGAAGGCTCCCCTCCAGCAGTTCCAGTCGACACACAGGACGTTCCAACACATCCACGTGGACATCGTCGGCCCCCTGCCAGTCTCCCGGGGCGCCAGGTATATCTTTATCATGGTAGACAGGTTCACCAGATGACCGGAAGCTGTACCACTCACAGACACGTCCACTGAGTCCTGCGCCAGGATACTCATTGCAAACTGGATCGCCAGGTTCGGCCTCCCAACGGACATCACCTCCGGTAGAGGGGCGCAGTTCATGTCTGGTTTGTGGACAGCACTGGCACAGCTCCTGGGCACCCAGCTGCATTACACCACAGCGTACCATCCCCAGTCTAACGGTTTGGTAGAGTGATTCCACTGCCATCTCAAGTCAGCCTTGATGGCGCGCCTCAGGGGCCCCAACTGGACAGATTAGCTTCCCTGGGTCCTACTGGGCATCCGCACAGTCCTCAAGGAGGACCTGGGCACCTCCTTGGTGGAATTGGTCTGCGGCACCCCCCTGACGGTCCTGGGCGAGTTCGTACCAGAGGCCCGAGGTTCAGAAGAAACTCCAGCAGCAGTGCTAACAAGGCTGCGGGACAAGGTAGGGACCCTGGCACCGGTCCCAACCTCCAGGCATGGTCCCACGCCATCCTTCACCCTTAAAGACCTCTGAGTCTGTGAGTATGTTTTTATTCCCAGGGGCCTGCACAGGTCACCTCTACAGTGGCCATACAAGGAACCCTTCAAGGTGATCCGGCACAGCAGATCCACGTGTGTCGTGGAGGTGGGTGGCCGGGAAGAGACTTTTACAGTGGACCGCCTCAAACCGGCGCACTTAGACATTGAGCAACCAGTGAGGGCATCGCACTGTGCCGGCGAGACCAGCCACCCAGGCAAGCCACACAGACTGGGGGCTCCACTTCCCCGATGGATGTTTCTTTTGGGGGGGGGGCGCGGCTCGCACATGCGGGACTCGAACCGCCATCGGGAGCCGCAGGCAGACACATGGTAGCGCGTTTGGAACTACCCACTCGGGCGGACCCTCCAGGGACAGTCAGACGTCACGTCCGCCCCGCGAGTCGCAAGGACCCATGGGATGAAAGATGTAAGCGCGCAATTTTGAATCAGTAAAGGGTTTTTGAGTTCAGCACATCCTTTAGTAGCACATTGCGTGCAGCTACAATATTCTCCACTCATTAGACATCAACAAAGAATTTGGAGGAAGGCTTTAATTCTTCATGGTCATTTCCACACTCTGAACCGCAAAGTAAAAAATCCACCCACTTTCTGTTTAGCTCAAATGGAGTCCAGCATCTTTTCCCTTCAGGATACACTATGTTTCTGTAATTGAATTGAGCTGAAGCACAGAATTGGCACCTACTAGGATTTAGAAGCCTTAAAGCATTTTCTGGATTTTACCTGGGTAAAACTATAAAGATGGATATCATGTTTCTCTCTCCTTGTCCAGTTGGGAATCTATGAGAAGAATCCCAGCTCAGTTCTGGATCTGTTTCTTCAGGCACCATTAGTGAATTCCAGCTCATTGGCCAACTATCAACACTGTTCCAGACTGCTAAAATGCAGCATACCTGCCTGGCTCAGACATATAATTACTGAGTCTGCCACAGAGCATTGCCTGAGCTCTTAATCTTCCAAAAACCCAGCAATCTCCCCTAAGAGATGGACCAACTTTCCAAGAAATATATACATAAATTTACTAGAATGCTATTAGTGCTTTTTAAAGGTTTATTCCAAAATACATCAATAGAAAAAAATTCAAAAATTCTGCAGAAAAACATACAAAGCTTGTTCTTTAAAAGATGCAGTGCCAATGCAGTGTTACTTTTCCCTTTCAAATTTGGCTTTGCAAAAGAATTGAACAATCCAGATGCAAAATGCAGAAAACTGTACTATACCCACTTAAATATTTTTATATTCATTCTGCGCCTTTAAATCGACTTTGAGCATTAGATGTGCTATGAGTACTATAGTGCACAAGATGTAACCAGCTAGAAAAATGTGGACAGAAGGAAACTAATTGTATTGGATCCCTGTGCCCATTTTGCACATTAGTTGCTGTCACTGAACAAAATACCTGACTGTTATGTTCCCAAAAACACATTCATTCAAAAGTATAGCCTGGTAGCAATAATGGATTGAAAGAATACATAAATGAACTGGAGCATAAAAACAAAGGACAGATTCACCTCAGATTAGTTGAGTTGGCAGGAACTGGGCAGTTAATCACAGCAGCATGTGCTGGCATTGAACATTGACCAACATGGACTGAATTTCCTCTATAACTTAAACTATGATGTTGTAAACAGCAAATTAGCCTGTATTTGCCAAAGGTTGTTCTGTAAATCCTCAGCACATCTCCCCTCTTTAAGATACAGTAGTATTACCAATTAGAAAATATTTTAATCACAAATGATACATTGTCTCTCTGTGGCTCTCTGATACACCCCACACCCATCTGGTGTAGATCAGCAACAATCAGTCCACATACTCCTGCACCCTTTGTTTTTACTTTCGTAACTCACTATAACATCTTCTGAAACATTTCACCCTATCACTCACTGATTAGCATTATGGTTTTCAGTTAGCATTCTAATACTCTTTAATATACCCCATATTTTTCCACAGACTTTTGCTGACCTTAGCTGAGTGCAAAAAGCACCAACTTTTGACTAAGTTCGAAAAATAAGAGCGAGTTCATAACTCATCCAATAATTAATGCACAAATTAGTCAGAATATTCAGATGAAGGTGTGTGTGTGCTGAATAGTGAATTGGCGTAGTCTGCTGGTCCGTTTACCCCACTAGCCGTGCACAATGGTAGCTTATCCTCAACCTACCCACGCTATTTAAGAGCTTGTTGGATTTACACATTAAATTCAATTTAAAACTGCTGCAGAATGTTAAGGCTTATACTTAACAACATAAATAACTTTTTAACGATGTGATAATTGATAATACAATACCAATAAACTTCTCCAGCACAGAAATGGAACAATTTAAGCAATTCTTAAATTTTATAAGTAGTAACTCTTCTTTCCCTTCCCATGCTCTTAATCCAATCTTGAGTTCTCTTGCATCTAATGTGATTCTAATTCAGCCATTCTGTTATTCCTGTTCCTTTTCTTAAACCTTAAACCCCATTGGTTAAGGTAGATATTTAGATCCTCATTCACTAAGGTCCTTGACGTTCCAGGGACCTTTAGCAGTTCACAGTCATAGGAAGTTAAAGTTCAAAGCAGTTAAAAGCCAAATGGTGAAAGAAAATGTCGAATAATATGCACGATCCAAGATTCAACCCATATTCCAACAAGATTCATGTCACTACTGTATGCATTCTGAAAGATAAATATTTCATATATAAATTATCCAAACTTTTAAATTAAATTTTTAACTTTTATTTACAGCGTGGTAACAGGCCCTTCCGGCCCAATGAGTCCACACCGCCCATTTTAAACCCAAATTGACCTACCTGTACATTTTTTTTAGAATGTGGGAGGAAACCGGAGCACCCAGAGGAAACCCACGCAGACACGGGAGAACGTACAAACTCCTTACAGACAGCGACGGGAATCGAACCTCGATCGCTGGCACTGTAATAGCGTCGCGCTAACCACTACACTACTGTGCCGCCCCTAACTTATTACACTCCAGTCTATAATTCACTCCAGGGTATCCATTATTCTATACCAAAAGCTATACTGAATAGAAGCAATAATGGGTTAACTGCTAAACCCTATATTCAAACAATATGAGTCATTCATTATTTTCACTGAACCATCAGTTTTCTTGCTTCCAGTGTATTATAAGCAGCTGTCCATAAACAACATACAAAGGACTTGGTTACAAGGGTAACCAGAGGCCATTCACAGGAAGAGGGGTAATTGTGAAATCATTCTTTCCATTTATTGAAAACTATAAAGTTTATGAACAATTTAAAAGGGCTTTTGATTTGCTTGTGATGAATATTCTATTCACCACTTCAATTTTACTGAGAAATAAACTGAAGACTTCATGTAGTTCTCCGATTTCTGTGTGAACTTTTCCACTGAATGACTCATGTGTGAAGCACAGTCACATTTCATTATTCAAAGAACTCTGCTCAGGGAATGAAAGAAAAAAAATACCAAAATAGCATAATACAGAAATTAGATGCAGTATATTAATATTTTAAACATTTAAATAAGGGAGCAATTACTTGTAATAACTATAAATACTTCTTTAGTATAAAATGGAATGACTGAAACAGGAGGCCATTTGGCCCATTGTGCCCATAGTGGCCAAAGTCACTTTTAGGGATTTAAAGGTGGCCACAAAATGGTAGCCACGAATGCAAAGCATCCATCACACCTCAGGCATAGACTAGGCCGAATGCAAAGACTAAATTGGAATATTTTGTCTGGATAAATAACTCTGGGCTTGCAGAATATCCAGAAGGATGGTCTGACGTACTTAGATGAGCCCTGCAAGGAGCTTAGTAAATAAAAGGGTAAGGAGTGGGAGACACATTCAGATATATGTGAAGGCTCATGCCAAGGACTTCCTGCATGAAGGTGTGACTTGGAACCAACTTAGAACATTCAAAAAGCAGCCACAATCATGTTGGAAGAACAATAGTTAGAGGGATGAAAAGTTCTGAATTCAGCAACAACTTTGGAGACCAACCATCACAGAAGAAGTGGCAACTCCTATGTCTGGGACAAGGTGACAGGAAAACCCCACGAGGACCTGACCAGTTCTCAAAGTGTACTGGTAATATCATGGCTAAGTAATAAAGCTAGTGTAATAAGGAAAGAACCAAAATAAAAGCAGCAAACTATTAAAAAGAAAGAGTCTCTTTTGTCTCTTGTGACAGTTTCAAAGGAACAGGCTTACAGGTTAATGCCACCTCCTAGCTCATTGTCCATAGACCTGCAGGTTATGCCTCTTCAAGTCCTCATCTAGGTATTTTTTTTAAATGGGTAAAGGTTTTTGCCTCCATTGGCCCTTCAGACAGTGAGTACTGGACCCCAGCACTTATGTGATCTCCACCCCTACACTGGTGGAAATGGCTGTGGTATGCACCTAGCTACTGTGTCCAATGAGGCAAAGTCTCCTAAACCTAGTCATGCTTTATCCTGTTTTCATATTTTATACATCAGGAAATCTGGTCTCTTTTACTGCTCAAAAATAGTTTTCTTAAAATATTGAGTTTTGGCATGCTCTTTGAACAACACATATTTGCTATTAATTAAACTTTGGGAGTTCCTGGCATCAATGCATCCTGAGCCAAAGGCTGTAATCTTCTTCAGTCTCTTAAACCAGTAAGACGATTGCTTCATGAACTCCCATGAACTAAATTTGTAGGCTCCTCAGAAAGAAAAGGCTCCTGATTCAAAATGTTCCTGAAGACAAGTTTGGCAGGGTTATGGCAACCAAAGCACCAGGTCAGAAAGTGGAGGGATTGAGAGGAAGAGAGATGTCATGACCAGTAGGTCTGTAATGAATGACAGGCAGACGCAAGGCGTTACACACAATGGGACAGACAGGTTGAAGTGTGTGAATATTAATGCTAGGAGTATTATGGGTGAGGGTGATGAATCTAGAGCATGGATCAGTATATGGAACTATGATGTTGGGCCCTAACAGAGACTTGGTTGAGAGAGGGACAGGAATGGATGCTTAATGTTCCAGGGTTTCAATGTTTTAGAAAAGATAGGAGGGAGGTAAAGGGGGGGGGGAGCTGCGCTGTTAATCAGGGACAATATCACAGCTGCACTCAGAGGGGACACAATGGAGGGCTCATCCACTGAGTTTATATGGGTAGAACTCAAAAATAAGAAAGGTGCAATCACTCTGATGGGATTATACTACAGACTCCCCAGTAGCCATCGGGACATTTAGGACAGATGTACAGGCAGATTAGGGAAAGGTGTAAAAACAACAGGTTTGTTGTAGTGGGTGGCTTCAACTTCGCTAATATAGTCTGGGACCTCCTTAGTGCAGGAGGTTTATACGGGGCAGAATTTGTTAGGTGCATCCAGGAGGGTTTCTTAAATCAATATGTAGATAGTCTAACAAGAGAAGGGGCCGTACTGGACCTGGTGTTGGGTAATGAGCCTGGCCAGGTGACTGACCTTTCAGTAGGTGAACAGTTAGGGAAAGTGATCACAACTCCTTAAGTTTTAAGATAGCTATAGATAAGAATAAGTATGGACCTTGCGGAAGAGTACAGTATTAAATTGAAGCAGGGCAAATTACAAGAGAATGTGGCAGGAACTAGAGAGAGTTAATTAGGAAGAGCTGTTTTTGGGCAAGTCCACATCTGACATGTGGAGGGTGCTTAAAGATCATCTGCACAGAGCACAGGACAGGTATGTTCCGGTAAGAAGGAAGGACAAGGATGGCAAGGTAAGGGAACCTTGGATGTCTAGAAGGTGGTGGATTTAGTCAAGGGAAAAAAAGGAAGCGTATGTACGGCTTAGGAAGCTAAAATCAAACAGAGCCCTTGAGGATTATAAGGAAGTCAAAAAAGAACTCAAGAAGGGAATTAGGAAAGCCAGGAGGGGCCATGAAAAGTCCTTGGCAAGTAGGAATAAAGACAATCCCAAGGCATTCTACACATACATGAAGAGCAAGAGGATAACTAGGGAGAGGGTAGGACCACTCAAGGATAAAGGAGGGAACATGTGCTTGGAGACGGAGGATGTGGGTGATGTCCTAAATGAGTACTTTGCATCAGCATTTACCAAGGAGAAGAACATGGAAGACAGTGACATCAGTGTGGAGTGTGCTAATTTGCTAGGGAATTTCGAGATAAAGAAAGAGGTAGTGTTGGGTCTCTTAAAGAACATTAAGGTGGATAAGTCCCCAGGGCCTGACGGGATACACCCCAGATCATTGAGAGAGGCAAGAGATGAGTTTTCTGGGGCCTTGACCAATACCATCTTGTCCTCTCTAGCCACAGGCGAGGTCCTGGAGGACTGGTGAATAGGTAATGTTGTTCCATTATTCAGGAAGGGAAGTAGGGATAATCCTGGAAACTATAGAGTAGTGAGTCTCACGTCAACGGTAGGGAAGTTACTGGAGAGAATTCTTAGGGATAGGATTTATGAGCATTTGGAAAACCATGGCTTAATTGGGGACAGTCAGCATGGCTTTGTGTGGGGCAAGCCGTGTCTTACTAACTTGATTGAGTTTTTTGACGAGGTGACAAGGGTGATTGATGAAGGTAGAGCTGTTGATGTTGTCTCCATGGATTTTAGTAAGGCGTTTGACAAGGTCCCTCATGGGAGGCTCATCCAGAAGATTAAGATGTGTGGGATCCACGGTGAATTGGCCGTTTGGATTCGGAATTGGCTTGCCCGTAGAAGACAGAGGGTAGTGGTCCCTGGGACTTATTCTGGCTGGAGGTCTGTAGCTGGTGGTGTTTCGCAGGGATCCGTACTGGGACCTCTGCTGTTTGTGATGTATATAAGTGACCTAGATGAAAACATAGATGAGTGGGTTCGTAAGTTTGAAGACGATACAAAGATTGGTGGTGTTGCAGATAGTGTAGAAGATTGCCAAATGATACAATGGGATACAGATCAGTTTCAGATATGGACGGAGAAATGGCAGATGGAGTTTAACCCCAGAGTGTTGCACTTTGGGAGGTCAAATGTAAATAAACCCTTAACAGTGTTGATGTGCAGAGGGATCTTGGGGTTTAAGTCCATAGCTCCCTAAAAGTTGCTACACAGATTGATAGGGTGATAAAGAAGGCATATGGCACGCTTGCCTTTATTAGTTGAGGAACTGAGTTGAAGAATCGGGAGGTTATGTTGCAGCTTTATAAAACTCTAATTAGGCCACATCTGGAGTACTGCATTCAGTTCTGGTTGCCCCATTATAGAAAGGATGTTGAGGCTTTGAAGAGGGTGCAGAAGAGGTTTACCATGATGCTGCCTGGATTAGAAGGTATATGCTATAAGGTGAGGTTAGACAAACTTGGGTTGTTTTCTCTGGAGTGGCAGAGGCTGGGGGGAGAACTGATAGAGGTTCATACGATTATGAAGGGCATAGATAGAGTAGGCAGCAAGTATCTTTTTCCCAGGGTTGAAATGTCTAATACCAGAGGGCATGCATTTAAGATGAGAGGGGGTAAGTTCAAAGGAGATGTGCGGGTCAAGTTTTTTTTACACAGGCACCTGGAATGCACTGTCTGGGGTGGTGGTGGAGGCAAATACGATACAGCTGTTGAGGAGGCTCTTAGATAGGCAAATGAATGTGCATGAAATGGAAGGATATGGACATCATGGAGGCAGAAGGGATTAGCTTAGTTGCATATTTTATTACTAATTTAATTAGTTCGGCACAACATTGTGGGCCAAAGGGCTTGTTCCTGTGCTGTACTGTTCTATGTTCTTAAGCAAATAAAATCTTCAATTTAGATGTAAGTAGGTCAAAAGTTAAAAACAATTCTACATATTAGTGTCACAAAAGGTAATTCTCCTGATTCACGTCATCTAAGATTTTGTAATCTAATTGTCCCAGGATTTGCAACCAAGAAGTTAGGAACAGTGAGAGCAACCTATCATGCACATTTTCGATTGCAAACTTTTTGTTGTGTTCCATTCAAAAGGGGAAAGTATCCGCCGGCACAAAATGTGCCATGTGATCCTTTAAAGTAACTTTGGACAAGGAGGCTACTGGAATGTGGCAGTGGGGCAGGCATGGTAGTGTAGCGGTTAGCGTAACGCTTTACATTACCAGCGACCCGGGTTCAAATCCGGCCACTGTCTGTAAGGAGTTTGTACATTCTCCCCGTGACTCCATGAGTTTCCTCCGGGTGCTCCGGTTTCCTCCCACATTCCAAAGATGTACAGGTTAGGAAGTAGTGGGCATGCTACGTTGGCACCAGAAGCATGGCGACACTTGCGGGCTGCCCCCAGAACACTCTACGCAAAAAAGATGCATTTCACTGTGTGTTTCAATGTACATGTGACTAATAAAGATATCTTCTGCATGTAATAAAGGTATCAAAAGTGCTTGTCAAATAGGAAGAGTGCTGTCTTAAAATGCAGCCGGAGGATGTTATTTTACTGGTTGGTTTTGTTAACTTTCTCAACAGGCTATAGAATAGTTATTATTCCCAGTGAAGACTTTGAGTTCATTGTCGGCTATTGATTTTACTTTTCTATTATTCATTCATTTTTTGGGATCTGGGGGCCACTGGCAAGGCCAGCATATATTGTCCACCTGGAACTTGCCTTGAACAGAATGCCTTGCTGGGCCAGTTGTAAACTGGAGTCAAATATGCACCATGGCAGATCTCTGACCTTGAAGGCCAATTGTGAACTGGATGGGTTTTTTAAACAACAATCCAATAGGAGTTTTGTTTTAAACCACAATCCAATAGAATTTGTGGTCATCATTACCACTGGCTAATTCGTTGTTAATATTTGAGATTATTAAATGAATTTAAGATCATGGTAGGATTTGAACTCCTGAACAGTGGTCTCTATATCGTTGGCCCAGGCTCAGGGATTACTCACCCAGTAATTTAACTACTGGGCCACCACTGCACCCATACTTTTACATCTATGAACAGATGTGTCATGCTTAACAACATGGAGGATATTATCATCACTGAAATCACCATTAGTGACAAGAATACACATCCATCCAAAGTAAGAGGAGAGATGTTTCGTTAAAGGGAAAGACAAAGACTGACAGAGTGGCAGCACGTGACGTCAGTGTGAAAGGGGTGCTCCAGTAACATCATCGTATTGCACCTACTCAAAGCCATAGAAAAAAATATAAATCTACAGACAGGATTTTGTTGAGTATATATACTTTTTGAAGCTACAAGACGGAATAGATAAAATAAAACATAATTCCTACACAGATACTTATCCATGAATTGTCCCTTTCTCTTATAACATTTACTATCTGTTAACATTGATCATGATAGGGGAGAATGCAATGAATTCTGACATTTTATTCCCCAATGGACACATAACCATGCCTGGCTAAGTGCTATAAAAAGGTTTTCCTCGGATTGTAACCATTTTTTCTCGCTGACCCATCGCAGTAAATGTGTTCATTGTGATTTATGACTACAGTAGATTCCTCCTTTTCAGCACTTTAAGGAAGTTGTAGTGAATACATTTGTAACCATTTTGAATTAGAATTTCTCAAAGTGGACCATCAAATGATGTAGCAGCCTAGTGCAATGCTTTAAAATCAATCCACTAAGATGGAAACTGCTAGTAACCACTTACAGACTGCCATGGGTTTTGAAGACAGACAGTGGTGTGTATGCATAAAGAATGTAAGGAAGGAACCAAGCATGAAGAACAAGGTAAAGGCAAAAGAAAAGATGATCTAAGTGGTTCGTATATATTTTCCCTTTTTCGTCAATTTGACTCTCCTGCTCTTCCCCACTTTCTCCTGCAAATATGGAAAATTGTCTCATACTCCCTTGCCCCACCACATCCTACCTAAACTTAGTGTGTGAAACAAAGTAGTGTCACAACTGGCCTCAATATTGCCAGAGGTCAAAGCCCATGCAGTCATGCACTAAAAGTCTTCAAAATGATCTCCTGTGATCATCACCTCAGAAGAGTTGCACTCAATTCTATTGCTTCTCCACCCAAGAGAAAGAATTTTGAGCAATTCCTGGCAGGTTACCAAAAACCAGTGAAACCACTGACTTCCTGAAAAGCATCACTATCAAAAAGATCTCACGGACATTTTTGACGTGAATGTTATTGGTCTCTTCAACTGAATAAGACAGGTCAGGCAAGTAAAGGAAATAGAGAAAGGAAGCACTACATAAAAAAGAAATACTAACTATCCCTGGAGACACAAGAGACTGCAGTTGCTGGAATCAGGAGCGAAAAAACAAACTGCTAGGGGAACTCAGGGGGTCAGGCAGCATCTGTAAAGAGAAACGTTGATTTGCAAACGGACAATGTTTCTCTCTACAGATGCTGTCAGACCCTTTAAGTTCCTCCAGCAGCTTGTTTTTTGCTCACTAACTATCCCTTGTTTACTTTTCTACAACATTTTATATGATTGACTATGCATTTTGTGTCCAATGGCCCTCCCATTAGTTTCATTTGCAGCTACCCAAATGCAATCAATGCATCTCCAGTAATTTTTTTATATTGGACCCATGGGAAACACTTATTTATCTTTTAAAACCCAAAGTAGGGAGATTGGAGGCAATATTCTGTACCCCCCAGAACACACCAAGGGTTCACCGACTCACAATGTTACATAGAACATTACAGCACAGTACAGGCCCTTTGGCCCACGATGTTGTGCCGACATTTTATCCTGCTCTAATATCCATATAACCCTTTCCTCCCACACCACCCTCCATTTCTCTATCATTCATGTAGCTATCTAAGAGTCTCTTAAATGTCCTTAATGTATCTGCCACCACAACCTCTGTCGGCAGTGCGTTCCATACACCCACCTCTCTCTGTGTAAAAAACTTACCTCTGACATCCCCCTATACCTTCCTCCCATCACCTTAAAATTATGGCCCCTCACGTCAGCCATTTTCACCCTGGGAAAAAGTCTCTGACTGTCCACTCGATCTATGCTTCTTATCATCTTTTACACCTCTATCAAGTCACCTTTCATCTTCCTTCTCTCCAAAGAGAAAAGCCCTAGCCCTCTCAACCTATCCTCATAAAACATGCTCTCCAATCCAGGCAGCATCCTGGTAAATCTCCTCTGCACCCTCCCTAAAGCTTCCACGTCCTTCCTATAATGAGGCAACCAGAACTGAACACAATACTCCAAGTGTGGTCTAACCAGAGTTCTACAGAACTGCAGCATTACCTCGCAGTTCTTGAACTCAATACCACGACTAATGAAGGCCAACACACCATACGCCTTCTTAACAACCCTATCGACCTGCACGGCAACCTTGAGGGATCTATGGATGTGGACCCCAAGATCCCTGTGTTCCTCCACACTGCTAAGAGTCCTGCCATTAACCTTGTATTCTGCCTTAAAGTCGATCTCCCAAAGTGTATCACTTCACACTTTTCTGGGTTGAACTCCATCTGCCAATTCTCAGCCCATGTCTGCATTCTATCAATATCCTGTTGTAATCTAAAGCAACCTTCTACAATATCCACAACACCACTGACCTTTGTATCATCAGCAAACTTACTAACCCACCCTTCTACATCCACATCCAAGTCATTTATAAAAATCACAAAGATAATCAGTGATATTTTCTTCACCACTGTGATGTTTTCATTCAATGCACACAAGAAATTGTCAAAAATATAGGTTTTATCATGTATTTTTTACTGGGCATGCCTATCCACGGCACAGAGAATTTAGGGAGAAGGCCAGCTTAATCATATCCCTTCTTGGACTATAAAAAGAATGCAGTAACAGCTTTTTCAGAAACCAGGTGCTGAAGTGCCCAACATAGATTGTGGCAAATGCCTGCTTGTTCTCTGCTAGCTACGCATCATGCCATAATGTTGCGAGTGCTCTGTAGCTATTCAGGCCCCTGCCTCACCAGGTGTTAGGTCCAACATCTGCACAATTTGGGAGTCGAATAACAAGAGCAGGAAGCAGCCTCTCAAGCCTGCTCCACCATTCAATAAGCTCATGGCTGATCCAGTCTTGGCCTGAACACCACTTTATGGCTCTCCCCCCATAAACCAACTCCCTTGAAGTTCACACTAATTTTCAGGCCTCTATCTCCAGCATTACTGTTTGTCAGTTAGAGGGACTCATTGTAAACAGGTCCACCACCTGTTTCAAGTGACTTCATGAAATTGCTTGGTGTTCAACCAATTTTTCTTCGTGCAAGCGAATTAGTCTTCAGAAAGACTGCTGGAGGCTACCACTAAAAAGGTAGCTGCAACTATTTACAATGTGGTGCCAGAAACAGCTGGAGTGGATAATAAAACTTTAGTTGGATTTTCCAAGGATTGCATCCCTGAAGCTCACCATATCACTGATTACCCATGACTCATTTTGCATTCTTAGAGTGCAAATATTAATTTTGTACAGATCATCTGCTCAGGTTCTGAGTGAAAGTTTGTATTTGGCACTTGTCTCTTCTGGTGTTGGAGTCTCTCTAATTGACTAACACTACGTTAAGCTCTGAACACGCATGGCAGAAGGAGTGAGGGTATTATCTTGGGGAAAATGAAAGCAAGTTTGCCTAAAACACGGCAGAGACCCTTTTTAAAAGATTATCCTTATAGTATGAGGAACAGTAAAAAATTGATAAATATTAATGAGAAAACTGTGCTCCTGTATTCATTGCATGTCTTTCACCTTGCTCAGATTTACCATTCAAAATATTTACGTACATGGCGGGGTGTACAAGATCATTATATTCAGTACATACATTATGCTCCTTGGGCCATGCCATCATTGAACTTGATATTGAGCAGTAAAGCCACATTCCAGATTGTGGGTGATAAAGGATCCATCGACTGAAATAACCAGTGTTGTGCTGAGTGTATTAGCATCGACAAAAAGATATTTGAAAGTTAGTTCTGAACCTTTGGAAGTTTCAGATTTGGCTACTTCTAAAACTCTCTGCTCCCTTTACTTACCTCCCATTCTTCACACTCCTTAAATTCAACCTTGTGCAAAATCAGTATCATGCATTTCTTGTTGTGCGTTACCTCCTGCTCACCCATCATTGCTATTCTCACTAAACCATTCTAGTTCGCTGTTCTTCAGTGTGAAAAATCCAATTCCCAACTATAAACTCTTCTGTAGCTCCATGGCTTTGTCCCAGCCAACATCTGGAATATCTTCCAAATCAATATCCACTCCGTCTACTTCGTTTCTGTGACTGCAACCTTTTGCTCCATTCTCCATCCAGTCACTCTTGCCATGGCTATAAAAGATATACGCTCAGGCTCACAACTGAAAGCTCCCTCTCATTCCATCATTCTCTCTCTTCCTTACTAATCAAACACAAGTTAAGCCATTGTTCAACAAGTTAAGCTATTGTTCACATGATCCAGCTCTGCCATCTTGGCTTTGCGTTGGCTTCCCTTGCACTGGTTTTGAAAAGCACCTTGTAATTTTTGTTGTAAAGGCCAAAGCAAGTGTACACGAGGTCAGGATTCCCCATTTTAAAATAAAATGGATTTCCATTCAGAGGATTCTGTGCGGGATTCTCTCTCATAAATGAACACAGTTACATTTACAATTTATCCTTAAGGAACAAGAACAATAAAAGTGTAATGCATAAATGCATCAATGATAATCAAAACATCACCAAATCTGTTCAAGGTGAATCAAAAGGTATTGGGATAACTGCAAGGTTTAATATTGTGTGATCTCCACTCTTATCTAAGGAGAGGTTAAAATAAGCGTTGAAGAAGTAACTTAAGCTTATCCCATCAGATAATAGTTCACCTGGTATAATTCCCTCCCAAGCTTAAAGCCAGCTCAGTACTGTATTAGTTAATCTGAACTCCGGCAGCAGTTGACATTTTTTACATTCTCCAGCGTCAACGCTTTAGCGATGCAACGGATTAGAACAGATTCTAGCTGGGGTATCGACAGATATCCTGCTGCCATTCACCATATAGACTCAAATAATTGGAATGAGGCATTGCAGACTGCTGCTGCATGTGGAGAAGTGCTCCAGCAAGAGTCGGCGATATTACATCATTCTTTGCGTACAAGCCCTATTCCACTTCTTATCTGCTCCTGCTGAGCTTACTATCGTGTCCTCATAACAAAAACAGGTAAAGCAACCAATTACCTGATTATTTTCATTTTTCATGAGAAGCAAATAAGCACAGAATATATTCGGTGCTGCACCACAACATGTTAATTTTGTGGCATGCATTTGAAAGTGGCCAAATTAGCCTCTTATAAAACCTCAGCCTACAAGTTATGGAAGCACTCATCATTTAACTACACTTCAAATGAAGAATATATTTGAAAATGTGGTAACAAGTAAATTGCATTCCAGTAAAAAAAACCTCTCAATTAGTGAGTATGTTTGTAACTTAATAAGCTCTTGTGGATGTGAACTATAGTGTAATTACTTGTGAAGTGAAACCTTTGGGTCAACAAAAACCTGCTGTACTTCACTTCATGCAGTCACACAATATCAGAGACAAGAAGTCAGAACTTTCATAAAGCTGATTACTGGTCAGATGTGATCTTTGATGTAATTTTTCTCCCCTCCCCCTCCATAAAAAACACATCCTAAAATGATTCCATCAACCCCCTACTAGTCCTAGCATCTGTCTGAACAGCACTGAATCCAATAATAAAGCAGCGTAGCGATCAAATTTATAGCATATGGCAGGCAGAGACTATAATGCATTCTAACAATTAGGAACTGAATAAAAACATGCACTATTAGCAGTGAAAAACCTTCAAAAGGAAGAAAATTCTTCTCCTTTTCAAATTCACATGTTTCAGCAGAGCTATATAACCTTCAAACATACATGATTAATGGCTAGAGTATGGAAGGAGAAACAAAGGCCTATCTAAGGCTTCCAGGTCCAAGTTACTGTTGTGCACAGTCAGCATCATGACAGGAGAATGAATCTGGAAAGTGCTGTGATTAGCAGTGATTAACACTATACTTAAAGTATGAGGGATGCACAGATTGTTATGAATCCCAGTGCAGGCAAACATTTAATTCTGCACTTGTGATCACTAACCTGCTGCTTACACAGATACATTCCATTCCTCCCTTTATTTTGACAGGTTTAAGGCTTTTTATTGTGGCCTTACTTAAATCTATGATTTCTGTTCCTCTGTCACCTTTCCTACTGGAAGCAGGATTTCCCCAGAAGTCAAATGCTGATTACTTTTAGTCAATGATCTCTAACTTTTAGTTAATCTTCTGGCACATGAAGCTCGCCAACATCTGCCACGGACACCCAAACCAGAAATGATACCTAAACACTTTTGCAGAATGAGTTGCATCGTCATGGTTTAATGAAGGGATATTCTAGGCTTCTCTAATTTTCTTTTTATTTACTTTTTTATGGCGGTAGATATTGCTGACAGGGATGCCATATATTAAGGTTAGTGGAGGACTAAGCAAAGGTAATACTATGTATATCAAGGGGAAGTAGACTTCCTGTTGTCAGAGATAGTCATTCTTGTGCAGTACAATTATTACTTACCCCAGACCAGCAAAAATGGCTGAATATTATACAGACTATACTGCATACAAGGATAGGACTGCTTCATTATCCAAGGACAAAAATATTGCAGACAGTAGAAATCTAAAATACAAATGAAAATGCTGGAGATGTTCAGCAGTTCAGGCAGCATCTGTGGAGGGAGAAACAGAGCTACCATTTCAAGTTGATGAAAGGTCATCAATAAGAGGTCACCAACCTGAAATCTTAACTGTTTTTCTCTCCACAGTTGCAATCTGACATGATGAGCCCATCTTGTATTTTCAGTTTATTTAAGAATTTGGGAATAGAATTGAACATGGTGCAATCATCAGCAAACATCCCATATTCTGACCTTAAGGTGGTCATGGATGAAAGAGTTAAAGGTGGCTGGAGCTAGAACTCTCCAGGAGGAACTCATGCAGCAATATCCTAGGACTGAGATGACTGACCTCCAACAACTACAATCATCTTCCTCTATAGCAGGTATTACTCCAAAGATATGGAGTCCAGAATTGTTCATAGTATTCCAAGTGTGGTGTAACCAATGTTTTACATTCACTTATCATCAACTCCCTCCTTCCATATTCTACTCCTACAGAAATGAAACCAAGAACTTTATTGCATTCTTAACAACTTCTCTTGCTGCTTAAGGTGATTTATGCAACAGTGATCCCATATCTCTTTGCTCTATTACCCAATTTATCCTCACACATACCAAAAGCAATCTCAAATCTGCACAGCTAAATTTTGATAAATTGGGGAAATGTTGACAAACTCATGTTTCACAATCTGCCATTTATATGCCTTCTCTGCAAACCCATTTATGTCTACTCTGGTGCAAGAGTCCATAGTATTAACTGTCCTCATCAACTTAGCAGGTTTCTGCATCATATCTCCAATTTGACTGCAAATAACCCAGGGAACTGACTAAGTGGAGTTATTGTACCTCAGAGTTGAATTATTCTGCATAATTCTGGTGACCCAACCTATAAATTTTCCTGGATAAGGGATTGAGTTACTGATAACAGTTCTATTTTGCTTGACAGCAAAGGAATGCTGTCAGGGGAAGTAAAAAAAAGCCACAGGAACAAAGAAGTAAATAAATATGATTTGAGTTTTTGCAATTATTTTATATTCACTAATTTTCGCAAGTTGTCCTATTAAAATCCATGGCGGTGACCCTAGGCTTATGTTACTTTGTGGAATTAATCAGGCAAAAGCAAATGCCTAGAAATTTAATTTCAACTATTTTTGTTTCCTTAAATATGTGCTGTGCTTAGCGTTAATGCAATTAGATCAAAAAATATGTTTAAAACAGAACTATGGCAATTTGTACTCAGAACTATGCACTAAAGTAGGAATTGAGTGCTTGCCATCAGGAGGGCTATAAGAAGCTATTAACTGCTGTGTCTTCATCGTGCTGATCACTGAGAAAGCATCAGACCTGAAAGGAGTACAAATTGCCATAGTTCTGTTTTGAAAGGAACTCACTCCATGCAGCCAGAGCACTGCCTTGGATGTGAGGAACATGGCTGGGAGGGGTGACAAAACCCATTTCCTGGGTCACAACAAACAGATATTCTTGCCTTTCGTGGCAATACTGCTTAAGACAGCCAAGATGGTTGACCCTACCAACTCAAGCTGGTAAAACCAATCAATGAAATGAACAAAAATTACACCTACGCTGGGAATGCTCACAATATAATTCCCCTCATAAAATTCTATCTGATGGTGAGCATTTTCATAGCACAGCATGTCAATACTTTATTCTGTTAAATTACTCAATTCCCCCTCTACATGATCATCTGCCGCAAATCCCATGCCATAAGTGTTTGCGTGCCACAGCAAGGTTCAGGATGATCAAATGGGCTAAGATCGTAGCACATAGCTCTGATGTGAATTGTATAAAAAGCCTGCAATCGGCTTTCATCATCCTGAACATTGAAACGTGAGGCTGGCAATTGTCGTGTGCAAATCATTGATGTCAGAGTACAGGCTCTTTAATTGCAATGATGCGCCCCTAGCTGCAGTTTGACAGTTCAATGAAGGTCAAAGGTTACACCCCAAATTTCCAATCTATGCCAGTAAGAGAAAATGCGCAGAACTTGACTTGTAGCATCATCAAATGTGTGACTGAAATTGGAGAAAAAGTCAGCCACACAAAGGTGAATTGTGGATGGAAGAGCAGGTCACTTTTCTGATGAGTGGGACTTCACCTTCAAAACCAGGTAAAATCAGTTTTATGCATGATTTTTGCATGCAAAACAGGACCTGATGGATCCAATTTCTAGGCTAAGGCATTTTATTTTGCAATAAACTATCACTAATTCACCAACTTTGAACTTAAAAGAATACAATATTAAGGCATGAAATAAACCTTCTTTCTATATTGTCAAGCCTCCACTTGGAAATTATGTGTAATAATAATAATACTGAATTCTTAACCCATCAGGTATGCGCAGGGGTTAAATCCATCAACTACACCAATGCACCACAGCATCTATCAACTTGTACTTGATTGTGACCCTTCCTCAAATGCCACATTACCAAAGTAAGCACTGCCAACTGCAACAGTAATATTACTTCCAGACCTGAACATTAACAGCTATGACCTAAGGTGGAAATGTTCCACTGGCACTTTCAGTGGTCTAAGATGCAACCCAGCCTTCCTTACAATAACATTAACACTGAGCCTGGTGTCTTAATTAGTTTCAACTGGTACAAACCAAATATTCCCTTTGTGATATTTAATGTTTCACCAAATAAAGAGAATTCTATTCAAGAACAACCTTATAAATCTATTACCTCATCATTGGGGAGTATTAAGTTAACCCCAAAATATGTATTTGCATCCTTATGCTTTGTCCAACATAAACCAATTTTGCAAGCATCTAAGGACAGATTCCAACAATAATACATTGGCATTGGGCAACATGGATTTAAGAAAATTTGGTGTATATATGATGTCACCAGGAAGCTTAAATTAATTTCCTGTACTTGACCTAATTCACTTGAGGGATGAAAACATACTCTTCCCCTGTAAGCACTCAGGATCTTGGCACAAAGGTTAATTACTTTTCAGGTTTACCTTTGTAAGGTAATAATACCCATAACTATTTCCTTGAAACATGATTTTTTTTCCAGACTTTTTTTTCTGTTTTACTTCTCATTGTATCAAATTAGTCACCACTTCCCAGGACAGGACTAACAGGTGTTTGTCCTAATATAGCAATGCTGTTTAAGAACGCCAAAAAGGTTGACCCCAATGTAGTCATACAAGGAAACAGACCCTTCGGCCCACCAAGTCCATGCCAACCATTAAACCTTTGTTTACACTAATCCCATTTTCTTATTCTCAATGCCATCAACTCCATCCCAAGATTCTAACACTTACCTACACACTTGGGGCAATTTACACTGGTTGATTAACCAGTCAATCCACACACCCACCACTTTGCACTAAAATGGACTTTGTTTTTTTTTAATCTCATTGTGTTTTCTTGTAAAAATTGTGTACAATTTATGTTTAATTTATGTTTTTCTTGTGAATGCTGCTTATATGATGTTATGTGCCTGTCGTGCTGCTGCAAGTTTTTCATTGCACCTGTGCATACATGGACTTGTGGATATGACAATAAACTCGACCTTGACCGTGTGAGCAAACTGAAGCAGCCAGAGGAAACCCAGGCAGTCACAAGAAGAAATGCAAACTCCACACAGGCAGCAGCGGAGGTCAGGATTGAACCCAGGTCAGTGGAGTAGTGAGGAAGCAGCTCTACTGGTTGCACCACTGTGCTGCCCACAGTACCAAATCAAGCTCATAAAAACAATGAAATACAGCATTGATGATTAAGAGAAATACTCCAAGTACACTCACTATGGGAATGCTCATGCACATGAATTCCCTTTGTATCGTTCTATCAGATGATGTGCATTGTCATAGCACAGTCTGTTAACACTTTATTCTATTAAATTACTGAATGATAAGACAGAGATTTACAATCATGACAGGCCACAACCCAAGATTTCCAACTCGCTAAGCTCCAGACTACAGGGAGAGTGGTTTTTCAAAGGAGGAGGATAAAAGAATGAGAACATTAATAGCTCCAGATCACTCCTACAGACTTCCTCCAGCAAGTAAATGGAGCAGTGACAGAGTACTGGAGGAGGCTGTCAGCTCTCTAAAGTCAAGAAAATATACTGACAGCGTGAAAATAAAGTGCAAGGCAATTTTAAATGAAGGAGAATGAAATATACCATAATCGTTTATCTGACCTTAAGTTTAAATCCTCTTTCTAATCATGCAAAGCAGTTAGAGACAATGAATCCACATATATCTCTTTAACTGGACTGACTAAAGGTTCCAGTTCCACAAGAAACTACAAACCTGGAAAAGCTGAATCAAAACAAAGATTTCCTGTTACGACAAATTAGAATATTCAGGAAAGATTTTTCTTCTTTCTGGAAAAGTTGGTTTCAGTGGTTTAATTTACCACAGCAATTGTTTACAATCCAAAGACTTTTCTTTAAATGTTGCTGTATTTTTGAGATTTTAAACTAGATTTACATCAGCTTCAATGTTACAGACCATGTCGTAACAAAAATGGACATCACAATCTAAAACATTGTGATTACTTGTCAATATCTTTGTCAAGATATTTCCTATGCCATATGTCATATGCCACCAGGCTAATTTCTATGTTTAGATGTGGAAAAATAAATGCAATCAGACAATACATTCTCTGACTAATTAATGATCAATTATAAAACAGCAAACAGATAAATGAGCAATATTATTGCAGTAATTATAGACCATTTCCTCCAAGGACATTAAAAGCTCTTCTCTTCCAGCATACAGCATAAAACTGACCTTTGTACCCTAATCTCTAATGTCTTGCATGATTCTTTATTGCTATCAAGTCCTACCTTGTTCTATTGCTATTGGGCTTCAGAAAGAACTCTGATTTAAAACAGTCCTGTCCAATATATTGCTAAATTCTTTTGAAGGTAACTCAGAGAAAGGAGCTATGAAATGTGATTCAGTAGAACAGAATTGGCAATCAAACTCACATGTTAGAAAGATTCAGAGGATATGGAATACAACAGTTGATTTCTTGTCAATCTCCAGCATTCTTCGATAAGTCTACTCTTTCAGGATATTGTGATTGTACTTAGGGCAGTGCTCTTCTCTCTGAGGCGGAGGATTCAAGTCCCACTCCAGGTTTTAAGCAATAATCTAAACTGACACTTCAGTGTATTCGTGAAGAATCTGCCTCGTCATAAAGACTGTCTTTCAGATATGACATCAAACCTAGGCCACTGAGACCTGTTGTGGTGTGGGAGTATCTGAAACTCATCCTTCAACAAACACTGACAAAAGCAAATCCAGATTAACTAATTAATTATCACACTTAGTTTATGTGGAACCTGTAATGCACAGAACTTTGATGTGAAAGGAACTAAACAAATTAAAGTCTTCCTCTTGTTAGATTTTTTAAAAAAACATTGAATATTTTTTCCTCATATTGGTGTTGTGTGGGAGTTTGCTGCTGGATTTCCCTAAATAACAGCAGTGATGGCACATTTTCTGGACCTGCTCAGAACAAGGCACACATTGTAATTCTAAGATCTTCTCCTTTATTCCAAACATTAAGCCATAACCTATCCTGTATGAGCTAACCTATGGACACATATTAGGGAAATGTTTTAAACACAATAGCAAGCATCAGCATACCTCTGAAATAGTCTCTTGCATGCATCTCATGATAATTTTATTCACTGCACCCCATTTAGCAGTAACTCATATTCCTAATGACAGCCAAATAACTTTGTAAAGATATAAATCAGACTGGCTTTACTGTAAAATACAGTCATATTCATCACAGAGGATAAGGTTCCTCAAACTTTGGAAACCTTGCCAAACATTTTTGCACAGCAATTGAAGCCTGACTTTTTCTCCTCACGTTTTTTTTTTCCTTCTGTAGTAGAAAGGAGAACAATCAAAGAGAAATGCTTTCAGCTGAGAGAACATTACATCACCTAATGATAGTTGCTCACCCAAGTTTGCCTGTTTCAATTTTGTGAAATACTCACCTCGCGATCCTTTAGCTTCATAGCCAGCACTAGCTGGAGACGGTGGTTGTTCAGGGCCTCTCGGTAGTTGCCACTGGAGAAGAATGCCGATCCCAGATTACCATGGGCCCGGCACTCGCCCGTATGGTCACCTGAATAAAAGGGAGGAAAAAGGAAATAAAATTAGCTTCATTTTTACTAACGTGGACAACTTGAGAACTTTAGATAAATCATTTATCCTTGACCGGCTTTAATTTCTCAAACTACTAATTTAGGATAGGCTAGAAAGGAAATATCTCTGGAAATAAGTACACAGAAATTGTTCTTTATCCCCATTTTCAGTTGTCTTCAGAGCACATGATGCCCTTTGGTATAATCCCGAGGTACTGAGCAAGCGAATAATTTCATGAATGAGGTAAGACATCAAATTTCAACAGGTTATTCGATCAATAGAAGAATCAACTTTTATTCTCTCCAACTCACTGTCAACACACACCTTCCATCACGTCATTGCAGAGCTGCCAGAAGGAGGAATCGCCATTCAGGTATTTAGCCATTTGTCAAATCTTCTAACATTTTAAACATCCCAATGACATCACAGTTCAATCTTTTAAGCCAAGGTGAGAAGAAGTCAATTTTGTCTAAAAATCAATCTGCTGGAGGAACTCATTAGGTCAATCAGCATCTGTGGTGGGGGAAAGGATTGTCGAAAGGAATTGTTTCTGGTTGAGACTCTGCATCAGGTCTGAGAGTGACCATTAGGGGAGAGGTGAAGGGCAGGTGGGGAAGGGGATCTGGTGGGGGAAATGTGTAGGTAGTTGGTGGAGGGAATTGTTCAACCCACTGAGTTCTGCCAGCCATTTGTTTTTCCTTCCAGATCTCAACATCTGCAGTCTCTTGTCTCAAATTTGTATAACCTATTCTCACAATTAAACAGAAAAGCTTCATTGAGTCTGTAGCCTCTTGTGTCTTTCGGCGAATCTGTGATGCATCCTCTCTAGGGCTGATAAAGCCTTCCTAAGGTGCAGTATCCAAAATAGAATGCCAATTTCTAGGCAGGGTCTGATCACAGCAGAGTAGAATAGTTCCTCATTGTATTCTAGATTCTCAAGATAAAGCCCAACATTTATCTGATTACTTCTTGTACCCAGAAAATTAGAAATAGAATTAAGAGTTGATAGTACAGCCACTGGAGGCTGCACAGCCATTTCATATCATTCCTAATCATCTCAAGTCTATTCTCCTACCCAATTCTCACATTCTTTCACTCCTTTAAGATCCACAAACTTGTTGATCTTAGCATTGAATATACTCAGCAACTAACAACAGCTCTTTGAGGTTGAGAATTTCAAAGACTCATATTTTTGAGTAAAGAAATTTCTCCTTCCTAAATTACTGACCCTTCATCATGGGAAAATGCCCCCTTACTCCAGACACTCTTACCAGTGGGAGTAGCCACTGAGCACAGATCTTGTCAATCCTTCTCCGAATCACAGACATTGTACACAGCTGAAGCCCAGCAGTGAGGAGCCCAGATTCCTTTGCTCCTCCACAACTTCCAGTCTTTCACAATAAGTAATATTTTCCAATAGCAACACACAAAAGGTTGGAGGAACTCAGTGGCTCCAGCTCTCTGCGCATTGCTCCAGGTTCCAGCATCTGAATCTCTTCTGTCTCTGTTGATACATTCCAATAACCTTTCTCAAATTGGCAGTGGATGATATAATTCACATTCCCACATTGACCTTCCATTCCCCATTGTGTGGCCACTCACATTGTTTGTCCATGCCTCAGTCACCTCTTACTTGTAATGCAGCATCATCTGCAGATGTAGATATAAAGTTCTTTCATCCAAATCAGTGCATGATAGTGTACAACAGAGGAAAGCTATGACCACTGTACGAATTCATGGGAACCATTAATTCCATCCCACAGGGTGGTTCACTGAGACAGCTGTAAGAACTACTGTGTCACAGCCAAAAGTGATCCGGATTCAATCCTGACCTCTGGTGCCATGTGAGTGGAGTTTGCACCTTCTCCCTGTGGCTGCTTGAGTTTTCCCCAGGTGCTCCAGTTTCCCCCTACGTGCCAAAGACAGAGGTTGGTACGTTAATTAGACACTGCATATTGCCCCTACTGTGTATGTGGGTGGTAGAATCTGGAGGGAGTTGATGGGAGAGTAAAATGGGATGAGTGTAAATGGATGCTTGGTGGTTGGCGTGGACTCAGTGGGTTGAAGGGGTCTGCGACAATTACCAATTCACGCTGTAAGGTTGTCACCAAATTTATGAACTTTTACGTTGACTATTAATCTCCTTGGTCTTAAACTAATGCTTTCTGGAGGCCCATATAGAGACTCTCTTGGCACTCTCCGACCCACCAGGTTAGCAACTTCATCAAAGCTAGAAAATCTTGGTGATAAATTTCAGAAGCTTCTCCACAACTTGTGCTAAAATGGCATTTCTTAGTTTTGCCCAACATGCTTCCTTCTCACTTCAGCGACATTTGTAATTTTCAATTTGAAAGCAGAATTCTCAAATGCTAAAAGTTTTGAAAAATTGAGTAATCAAAACATTAACTTCCTTCCCCTATTCAATACGCTGGGGCAGAAACGATCAGGTCATGGAGATTTTTCCCAAATCCCACACATACATTAAGTTTCATGACGATATTAAATCCATTAAGTTCCTTCCTTTAAATTATTATTAGTTTCCTTGTAGCATTGGTATTTTATCCTCTCTCTGCAATGAAAATGGATACAAATCATACACTTTTCAAATTTCCCTTTTCCTTAATATCCATTACATTCTCACCTGCATTTTTCATTAATGGGCCCACAATCCCTTCACCATTTTCTCCATACATTTGAAAACAAACATTTACTGTCACTTTCAATCTCCCTTGCAAATACATATCATATACCTTTCTAGCACCGTATTATTCTCCTTGTATCCATTGTTGTGTTTTTTTTGTAATTCTCCTGTACTGCTTCACAATTTCATACTGCCTCTTACTTCACTTATTGCCCTTGGGAATTGCCTAAGTGATGCCTTGAAATGAACCCGTGTTGCTAAGTGTTATGGTGGTCTGTGCCTTCACCCACCTATTCACTGCAGGAACAGCAATTCATAATTTTGTTAAATTTATGTTGCTGCTGCTGTCAAGTTAACTCATATACCAATTATGTCACAAGGTCGAATACACAATGTAAAGACCAAGGTAGTGACTCACAGGCTGTGATCATTACTGCGACATTCTGTTGAAAATTTAGATAATATTAGGCCAGGCAATAAAATTTATAAGATTTTTAAATCTACCAACATTATAAATTCAACACATGAGCTCGTATTCATTAGAGGTAATGCAGTCCGCAATGTATTTGAACAGCCTGCTAATTCTCTAGGGTCAGCACTATTTATGATAGGTAATTAACCCTGGATTCCTGCAGATCTATTTAATTAGAAATCTTGCATCATCCATCACATATTTCAAAGGCATCACAACTCAGAAGTGACACACTTCAGGATGTCACACCTTGGAATGCCGTATGTTGGTGGTATAGAAATAGATGATGATTGGCTGAAATTAGCTATTGTTGGTTAATTTATCAGTGGCAAGAAATTCAAAGACATAAAGCTGCCTTTGCCAGCATTATACAAGTGAGTATTATTTTTTCCTGGACTGAAACACAATAATGACCATTTCCAATTTGGTTTGCATAACTCTGAAAATTCAGCTGGGCATTACACAGCACGAGTCACCCTTTGCCAGGCTGGCATGATTTCCACATTAGTCTCGTGCAGGATGATGTTGTTCTCCATACAACATTCCTTTCAGAGCACTTCAGGGGGTTTTAGACTAAGTTGTTCCATCTTTTATCACACAGAGGGCAACCATCTTTAAGTAATGGAACTGGGATCCCTTTAAGTCCTTTATTTAAGTTAGATCAATTACTCCCTTGCCCTTCCACAATCTTGTTCCTAGCCCCTTACTCCCTTATCTCCTGGTCTGCCAATAATCACACCAGCACGCCCTCTCCCCCTCCTCTCTGTCCTTCCTGATCCTCCAAGTCCCCGCTAATCCTCTCGAGCTACCAATCCTCAGGGTTTGCCAATGGGATCAGTCCACAACTCTAACTCCAAATGCACCACAAGCAGTGCTGGATGGCACATAATGTGTGAGCCTCTTTGGTTCTGCCCGAGGCCAAAAGCAACATAGATATGCAGCAGGTTTGGGGGTGGGGTGATGAGTGTGCCAGTGGCTATGGCTGAAACAGTTATGGGTGTGCTAGAATTCTGGGTACACATGTCTTTATACTTAATTGGTAATTGGTTTATTATTGTCACATGTACCAAGACACAGTGAAAAGCTTTTGTTTACGTACCATCCAGACAGATCATTCCATACGTAAGTACACAAAAGGAAGAAAAGAACAGAAAGCAGAACATAGTGTTACAGTTACAGAGAAAGTGCAGTGCAGGTGGACAAATACAGTGCAAGAGCCAGGATGATACAGACTGAGATATCAAGAGCTCATCTTTATCGTATAAGAGGTCTGTTCAAGGGTCTTATCACAGTGGGATAGAAGCTGTTCTTGAACCTGGCAGTACACGTTCTCAAGCTTTTGTATTTTCTGGCCGACGGAAGGGGGAAGAAGAGAGAATGACGGGTTGGGAGGGGTCCTTGATTATGTTGGCTGTTCTCCTAAGGCAGCAGGAAGAGTAGACAGAGTCAACAGAGGGGAGGCTGGTTTTCGTGATGACTGGGCTGCGTTCACAAGTCTGCAATTTCTTGTGGTCTTGGGCAGACCAGTTGCCACACCAAGCTGTGATGCATCCAGATAGGACGCTTTCTATGGTGCATCTTTAAAATTGTTGAGGGTCATCAGGGACATGCCAAATTTCCTTAGCCTTCTGAGAAAGTAGAGGCACTGTTGTGCTTTCTTGGCCATAGCACCTACATGGCTGGACCAGGACAAATTGTTAGTGATATTTACACCTGGGAACTACTGATACAGACAGGGGCATGTACTCAACCCCACTTCCTGAAGTCAATGACCAGCTCTTTTGTTTTGCTGGCATTGAGGGAGAGGTTGTTGTCTTGACATCTAAACATCACCAGTAAAAGGACCCAAATGGAATATGTAACCACAGCATCACAGAATAGTTACAGCATAGGAGGTCATTCAGCCTGTCAAGCCCTTATCAGCAGAACATAAGAGCATTCAAACTGGTCCTATTCCCATGCCCCTTCCCCGTAGCCCTGCAAATTCTGTTCTTTCAGATAAGTCTCCAGCTCCCTGTTGAATACTGCGGTTGAATCTGCCTTCACTCCCATACTTGGCAATGGATTCCATTCATTATGGAAAAAATACTTACTCATGACAGTTTTGGTTGTTTCATCTTCATTCTATGTCCTTGAGCTTTTGCTCCTTCCACCATTAGGAACAGTTTATCTATCTATTTTGTCTATACCCTTTATGATTATGACTAACTCTTTATCATTAACTCATGACTTCCTCTGTTCCAAGGAGAACAACCCCAGTTTTTTTAGTCTATCCATCTAACTGAAGTCTTTCATCCTTGGAATCATTTTGGTAGATTTCTGCTTTAAGCCATTCCAACTGTTCCTGAAGTGTGGCATCCAAAATGGACACAGTGCTTCAGTTGTCAGATCAGTGTTTAATAATGGTCCATGACTATGTTGCTTTGTACTCCATCTCTCTATTTATAAAGCCCAGGACTCTGTGTGATTTTGCCCCCAGTTCCTTCAGTGAACCATGCACATCTAGTCCTGAATTCTCTCTTCTTGCACCTCAACTAGAATCTTTGGAATTCTCTACCCAAGAGTACTGTGGAGGCTCAGTCCCTGAATAGACTGAAGAAAGAGACCAATAGATTTTTAAACATTAAGTGAATCAAGGGACATGAGGTTAGTGCTTGTATCCCTCTGAGGTAAAAGGTCAGATATGAGCTCATTAAATGGCACAGCAGGCACAAGCAGGTAAATGGCTTCTACCTGCTTCCACTTCTTGCATGTTTTTGTACGTCTGGTATGCCCGGCTCATTTTTCCCTTCAAAATGAGGCATTTCACATTTCTCAACATCAAATTTCATTGGTCACCTTTCCACCCATTCCACCAGCCTGCCCATATCTTCTTGAAGTCCATTAATATCCTCCCATAGTTCACTATGCTCCCAAGTTCCTGATAAACCTATTATATGGTATCTTTTCAAGTACCTTCTGGAAGTCTATATATACACTAAAAAAGATTGGTTCCCTTTGTGTTGAACTACCATTTATAAACATCAAGAAATCTGAGGTAATGCCTTTTCTATATCCTTAATGTTAAGGATAACCCTGCAAGATCAACTATCAGGTGCCTCTTTCATGGTTATTCATTTTAGCCTTATGGTTCCATGCACTACATCCAGTGCTTCTCTGTCTCCTTTGTGTCCCAGTACTCTTGTGTTCAGTGTGTGATCTGACAAAAGTACTACTGTATATGATGAAATCTACTCTGATTTATATTTAATCACTTTAGCTACGTACATCAAGTGTACAATACAGAAACAGAGCTACAACATTGCTTATGTTCCGCATGCGTTTCCTTCCATCCTACTTTATCTGAGCTTATCCTCCAAATCCACTTTCTCTCTTGTGTTCATCTGTCTTCCCCTTATATACATTAACACTACTGATCTGAAATAAAAACAGAAAACTGTCAGTTCTGACAAAGGACCACAGATTTGAAATATTAACTATTTCACTTTTCACTCCTGACCTGCTGAATTTTTCTTGCATTTGCAATTTTTTGATTTTCATCATTTGTCTAAATTCTTCCTTCAGGAAATACACACCAATTCTTACTATCCCTTGGGTAATCTGAATCCCTACAAGGTTTACTTGTATAAATCATTTTATTCACGACCATTAGTTTTGGCAGAGATATGTCTCTCAATAAACTGCACAGGTTGAAGATGTTGGTGGAATTCATGTTATCTTGAGAAATTAAAAAAAAGCAAAGATAATTTAAGATTTTGCATGTCACAGGCAGCTTGAGAAAGAAACACTAGTTTCTGTCCATGTTCAAACAGAATCTGCAAGAACTGAATTATAGACTAGAAACAGAAGAAAGAGGAAAAGAAATGAGAAAAATTGGAATGGAGTATCAGTTCAAATTAACTTTATGATGATGAAAGCATCTTGGTTTTGATTTGGTGAGGAATTAGGTCTCTTACAGATTTAGTTCTCTTATCTAAATTCAGTGCAAAGAGAATGTAAAGCAAAAAGTTTTGTGTCATTTGAGAAAATGTTAAGATTTTGATTTGGCATGAAAAATATTGGACTCTGCTTCTACAGAGGGCTTTGGCTGGGAAAGATTTGGACTTCTCCTCCTCTTTCAGAGGAATAATCGCGTGACAATGCTCTAGTAAAAGTCAGAGCTATTAATGCCTATGAATTGGCACCAGAAGCAACTGGGCAAAGATTTAGCACTTTGAAAGAAATCAACTATATGGAACTAGCTAGGGAAGGGGTAATGTTCAATAAGTCGTATTGATCAATGAACAGAGACCAATATTTTGTTAGAAGAGTACTAATATAGTCTCACCTGGAAGGACAGAGAATTGGAGAGGTAAAAGCAGTTATAGTGGTAACAGATTATCATGAATTAACTCCGCAGTGTATTAGCAATAGGCCTCAATTTGGAAGCTCGCTTAGGTCTGCTTTCACTTCATTCTTAACTATTTCATCACCATTCACAGCATCTGCTGCTTATTTTTACTTCCTATGTGAGGTTTGTTGCATTAGATTTTTAACTCCCATTTGCTCTTCATACAAACCTATTTTGTCCCAGTCAATCTGGAATTGCCAAATTGCTCCCAATAATTCCATTGAATCTCCCAGTTTGCTAAATTCAGCAAATTTGGCTATTTGACTTTGAGTTTGTGTGTCCAGGTCATTTAAAAAAATAGGAAACAGTACTGGTCCTAGCATTAAGGCCTGAGGCCTCCCACTAAGTAGTTTTAAGGCACCATCCCAACATAATGAGTCATCATTGTTTTCTACCCTTCAGGCAGTTTCTTATCCATTCCCAGAGTATGCCCTGAATAGTCACAGCTTTAAGTTTTAACCAAGAGCAGATTATATGGAATTTACCACAAATGATTTTTGGAAATCTAAGTCTCATTGTGTCATGTGGGCTTTCACAGTTCAGATGGGTTGACCAGCTTGGATTTTATCCCGAATTACGGTGACTGCCATTTAGTTACTGACTGTACAAATAATCACTTTCATATTTGTTCTACACATTCAATTCCATTAACTTAAATGGAATAAAACTAAAACTAATGAACCTATATTAGCCCGTGTTTGTTTTGTCCCACTTTTAGAGATGGCAGCATACTGGCCTGTTTCCAAACTGGTTTTGTCTAAGGGTACACACTTAATGGAGAACAGTGCTTCTCAAATCTCCTCCCACTGTTTATCAGTATTCCGGAGAAATTCCCATCTACACCAGGGATTTTTTTATTTTATCCATTTGCAGCAAAACAATTGATTTTCACTTCCCATTAACATTAAAATAGTTTATGGTTATCTCTATTTAGGAAAAAAATCTTAATCATAACATCCCTGTGAATACTTTGGGACAAGTACATCTTATATTATTCATCAAGTGGTCATTGCTATTTCAATTCTTGGCAAATTTGACCTGTTGTCTGTTGCATTATTTTGGAATTGTCCTGCTTTCTTGCCTGCTCCCTCTCTTCTCCTCTGCTTGTCCTTTAATATATTCCTGCATGATTCTACACTGATTGTGCTCAACCTCTTTCATTTTCATTCTGAATTATAGAGGTGATTATTTTCCTATATTTCATTTTTACTTTGTCAATGCATTTTGCAGTTACCTTTTCCATTCTGTGTTATTGTAGCATTTGTAATTACCATGTCTGCTCAATTTTACACCTTAAGGATTATTCCATTCTCCTCTATTTAAACTAATTGTTTTGTTCCTTTTCATTAAATTTATCACTCATCCTATTCAAAGCTTCACGTTTTAGGTATTTCTAACTCCCCAATATTTCACCTTGACCATTTGTGATTACTGCCCCTGACATGGCACAGCATCCATTCCTGTGCATTATCTATGTTGCAAATACCAGGTCAAGATGAGCACTTAGCCTTGTTGCTTCTTTGACATACTGGGTCACAAAGCAGCATGCAATTCATTTATCAACTCTGATGCAAAAACATTTGAGTTCATTTCCCCAGCTGAAGACGGGCTGCCTTGTATCAGGAAGCTGTGTTCTAAATTTCAAATAGAATTATTTTAATTTTTAGCAGCTTGGAAACCATTTTTTAGTGAAGTGTAAGGTGCAGAGGACAGTGAAGAAGGGGTAGGAAGCAAGAAAAAAAGAGATGCATTGTGATAACTAACTTTTCTGTTCTCTTGCTGTACAACTTCAATATCCAAAGTATCACATGATAAGTCAAGCCATTCAACACCTGAAAATTCCATTTCCTGTGAAAACGTTGTACAAGTTCCCGTGAAACCATGGCAGGAAAGATTTAGCTTGCAGGTTGCAGTGATAACATGGCAGAAGATGCAAAAAGAATTGAGAAATATGAAGGCAAGGTAAAAGAAAATCAAACATTATTGGAACGTGTTCAACAAGAAATATAAATCTTGAATGATGATGCCGTGAAATATAAATGTATGTAAACAGTTACTCACTTATCATTGATTCAGTCAATGTTGCTGCATTATAAGATCACTAACACAATAAGCACTGTATATTTTTTTTAATGTTGCAACATTCACTTTTATGACACGTGCAGAAGTGCCCCAGCCAGCGACATCCTTTGTGTTGCACAGATAAGGAGGCACATGTAGATGCTGTAGCTCAGCACAGCATCCCCAGTATCCCTCTTCAGTCTTAGTCTTAGTCTTAATATTCCATTTTGATATTGTGTGAAATGCATGAGAAATGACTTTTTAATCAATACTTAGTCATTCAATCTGTTATGAACACAGGTCAAAAATGCCCAAAAGGTGACAGTAGTGAGTCTGGTTCTAAGAAAACAAGTTAAACTATAAGCTATACATTAAATTGGCAGTTTTAAAGCATTTTGATGCCAGATATTGAGCATTTGAGATCAGGAATGCAGTTGGGCTACTTCCAACAATGGGAAGAATTCATGATAATGATGACAAAAAGATGAGAAGGTTTTTCTTGGAGTCTGATGCAACAAGGAACACATATTTCCGAAGAGAAATAGACCATGTCAGGATTTAAACCTGCAATGGATCACTTAATTCTTCTGTTTGGTGGGAGGTTTCAAGTTTAAACTTTTGGTTATGATCCACTCATAATACACCGAGTGCTTTGAAAAACTATTGTAAGGAACATGCGAAGTATTAACTCTGTTCCTCTCTTCAAGGACTTCTTGAGTACTTCCAGCATTTTCTATTTTTACTTCAGATTTTCAGCATCAATGGGTTTATTGTTTTACAAAATTTGCATATTATTTGGTGGTTATCAAGTCTGCATAACTAGGACAACTTTTCAAGAATGGTTTTCTTCCAGTGCTATTCCTGCATGAAAGGAGTATCATGCCTAACAAATTCTCAGCTTCAAGATATTACCTTAGATCATCCAATCAACTTTAATGACATGTAAGCAAATGTTGAGGCTGTTTCCCACCACCCAAAGTGACATGGTTGCTACAGCCCATGGATTAAGGAATAATAGCGACATTTAAGGCTTATTATTTATGTTGTACCTTCTTCCAGTTCATCAAGAAAGTTGATGGTGAAGATAAGACAGCAATCCGGGAATTTTATTAAGACTATAATATCCTCAAGGTTTTCGCAAATACTGCTGGTATGTGGGAAGAAGCTCAGTCAACGTACGAATTGTGTGTGTCCTTTAACTTCAAAGCAAAAACTCAAAATTAGCCAAGAAAACTGGCTGTAGGGATGGAAAAGGCAGATGCATGGAATTGCTTGAATTCCAGGAGAATTATCAAGAGTGTATTGAAAGCAACCAGAAATAAAACAAAACTGAAGAACAGCAAACAGTTGTAATACCAAACCCAAGAAAGTTAACAACAAAACGTTCAGTTTTGGTTGCCTCATTATAGGAAGGATGTAGAAGCTTTAGAGAGGGTGCAGAGGAGGTTTACCAGAATGCTGCCTGGATTAGAGAACATGTCTTATGGGGAAAGGTTGAGTGAGCTTGGGCTTTTCTCTTTAGAGCAATGGAGAATGAGCATTGACTTGATAAAGGTCTATAAGATTATGAGGGGCATAGACAGAGTGGACAGCTAGCACCTTTTTCCCAAGGCAGCAATGGCCAATACCAGAGGACATCCCATTTAAGGTGAGAGGAGGAAAGTTTAGGGGAGATGTCAGAGGTAGGTTTTTCATACAGAGAGTGGTGGTGGAACGCACTGCTGGGGGTGGTGGTAGAGGCTGATATGATAGGGACATTTACAAGGCTCTTAGATAGGCACATCTAAGAATGGAGGGTTATGGGCTATGTAGGAGGGAAGGGTTAGATTGACCATGGAGTAAGTTTAGAAAGGTCGGCACAACATCTTGAGCCAAAGGGCCCATACTGTGCTGTACTGTTCAATATTCAAAGTAACTGTCAAAAGCATTTTAGCTTGTTGGAGCAATAGAAATCTTGACCAGAGATGATCCAAAAGGACAAAGTAATTCCACAATGAAAAGGCCAATCAGTGATGACATACAAGGAGCTTTACAAATAAAAATAAAACTGCCCAAAAGTCTTCAGATAATTTTCTTTCAAGGTAATCAAAAAGAGGCAGGAACCGTGGCGAACAGGGTACAAATGCATCCTTGGATGAAAAGGTAGACAATCTTGTCCATTTGCCCCTCTAACTCCACCCCACCCACCTCCACAAGCAAACACCACAACCACCACTGGTTGGTGTCATCTTATATAAATGTTTAATAGTCAGAAATTTACTTTATCAGTATTCTTTGATTTACAAAAGAATTGCATTCCTGGAAAAGATTTTGTTAAACACAATTCTGTAAATCGAAAAGCCTGGGTGAAATACATTATGGGTATTTTACCAGAGTATTCCAATGGATAGAGAATGACACACTATTTGTTTGTGAAAACTAGGTTCAAAGAGATATGCCCCAGAGTCTTTGATGCCATAGCAAAAAATTGTAATCAATGTTCGTAAATCAAGGAATACCAATATTACATAAATTATTTCATTCATGTATGTTTACAGTATTTCAACTTTTTTTTCCAAATGAAAAGTATCCTTAAGTATCTAACTCTTCTTTATACATTAATTCTAATAGCAAAATTGGATTTGCTTAGCAGTTTTGCTGAGAACAGTAAGTTTCTCTAGTCTATCTACATAACTATGTTTTGGTACTATTCTGGTAATTTTTCTCTGCACCATCTTAACCATAGCCCTCAACAAAGGATACAATAATCCAGATACGACACAACAAGCGTAGAACATAACCCTCTTGCTGCTGTTCACTAAAGCTCAACGAAAAAAGCCAAGATTCCAAAATGTCTTGCTAAACAACTCTCTCAACTGCTACCTTTACATACAGGTTTATCGTACCATCAGATACAATAAACCTGTGCCCACTTCAAAATTCGATCATAGTGGGAAGAGCTGAGTCACTCTTCATAGGAAACTCAGTTAGTGATGTGCTCTGTTGCCAAATGTTTATGCGAGTGATCCAATTGTGCTGATCAGTGTTGAATGCAAGAATGTTGATGGTACAGGGCTCAATGATTGTGATGCCATTAATTGGAAAGGGGAGATGGTTAGTCTCTTTTTTGCATAGGGAGAGGGTCATTCCCTGGTGCTCATGAAACCCAGATGCTACTTATCAGCCCCGTCTGAAAGTTGCCCGTGACTCACTGCATGCAGGGTTGCCTCATTTTCTAGGGAGCAAAGAAAGGAGTTAAATATTGCACAGTGAACATCTCCACTTCCAATGTGACAGGAAGCTCAATGAAGTAGAAGAGGCCTGAGCTATGAAAACTGTCCTGAGGAACTCCTGAGGCTGAGATGATTGATGTCTAATCACAACAACTAATCAGTCATGCATTTGTCCAGTTCACCAACTTGTCAATGCCCCTTTGAGGTCTGTTACTATCCCTCAAATTGTTTACTACAACTGCCAGATATGCGTACTACGCAAACTTGAAATTAGATCCTCTCTCTCCAAGGAAGCAGCGGGTACAACAGAAGAGTCCTAGAGTCACTACTGCAGTGCTTTGTTTCTTGGCCAAATTCCTCATTCACACAGTCACTGGTTCTTTCATTCCTTAGCTCCAATTCTGCTCTCATTATAATATGAGGTTATTAATTGTTCACAAGAAAACCATATAAACCCAACCATGCTGCATTCTGTTACATCACTGAGAATTCACCTAAGTTCAACCTTTATTTTTTTTTAATGCCCCTTGTCCAATTTCTCCACTCTCTTGTCCTTTGCTGTATCATTGGCAGCATCAGCAAGTGAAGACAGAGAGGAATTACTCAGATATTTAATCTACATCCAACTGCTTATTTACCTATTTAGCCCTAATCAGCCCAACTTTACTTCTGACAGTCTTCTTACAATCCATACATTCACCTTGAATAACATGGAAGAACTGCTTTTTTTTAAAACATTAATCATTTAAATTATCCCCATTTACTATTTTTCTTTATGTATGCGCAGTTCCATTTGAAATGGCAAAGAGTAGAATAGCCACACTGTGTCAAAAAAATCAACATAATTAAGAGCAATTTGTCTGAATTCTCACCAAAATATGTATATTTTCCTATTCTCCATGAAACCTTTGGATGGATTTCACTGCATCGCTGCAGATGGAAGGATGGGATGAGGGAAACATAACTCATTTGCATAAACAAACAGAAATTGTCAAGGAAATTGCACTTCAAGGGGACCTCGCGTGCACCCCTTCACAGAAATGAAGAATGTGGAGCAACAGTAATACATTGTGCTCGTTTAAGTGGTGATTCTTTTCACATCAAAACAAAAATCCGTGCAGGACCAAACTGTACCAAATATGTTTGCCGTCTCCAATCTCAACTGGAAGTCACTCACTACCTCTTCACTTCTCTCATTTTCTGTCCTTTTGAAGGAATGTTTGGATGTTTTGCTATATTAAAGTTGTTAGAAAGGCACAATTTTGTAAATATCTCAAACCATTTTACACTGCAAACCCAAGCACTTAAAAAACTGTTTTGCTGAAGCCATAATATCCATTCAAAATAATGGGGATTCTACTAAAAACTTTGTGAGTCATATTACAGTCAGCTGGCACTTGGTTAATGGAACAACAATCCTTTTCAAGGCCCTAGGCAAAACACTGGTCTCACTTTTAAGGCATTAAGTAGTTTCTATCAGGAGTAAAAGACGCAAATATGAGCTTTGAATAAATCCCAAATATACTTGATATAATCCCAGTAAAATAGTGTGTTTTGAGTGAAATCTCTTTTTGCTATTTTATTGTACCATTAGCAGGAGTAATTTCAACGCTTTTCAATTTAATTACGTTAATTTGATTCATCCTCAAAGACTTCAAATGGATCCAGACTTCAATGTTTAGTCTGTGTTTGCTTAACTTTCTATGCCCACTTAAACCACTCCAACAAGGACTCTGTGAGGCTGCCAAACCTTATTACATTTAAATGCCTTTGGTAGTCTAACATACACTGAATAATGGATCATCAGAAGTGAGCTACAGATCAGAATCTAATCGAGGTAGCTCAGATGGTTTAGATATAGAACTGGCTAATTTTACATAGCACTGCTCACAGGCAGTGGGGTGCACAACTGTAATGTTCACTTGCTGACTGAGCCTTTCCCTTTAGGGCCATCCACTGGGTACACCTGGTAAGGAAATAGTCTAAGCAGGCACATCTCGAGGTCAATTGCAGGCTAATTACTATTACAGCTAAAACTTTTTCCAGACTCACAGCTGTTTAACGCTTCCCCTTGAGGAAACACCAGATTGTCTCAATCTTAGAAAACCAACAGGAAATAACTGACTTTATTTCTTTGCATTTTTTATATAAAGAATGTTCAGTCGTGATATGTTGGTGTTTATGCAAAGCGTAATGGCCGAATCTGATAGGCACATCTTAAGACACACACATGTAAATGTATAGGCCACGATCTTCTGCTTCTGTGCATGCCACCCTGCAATTTTCTATGCATTCCTGTTATTGGAAGGGAAAGCAAGTCGCGAAGTTGCTGCTGTGGGAAATCCCAGCAGTAATGTTTATGTACTGCCTCTGATAGAATTTGGAAGGCAGCTTCGGAGAGGTGTGCTCACAGACAATGCAGCAAATATTGTTCTGTTCATTTCTTTAAAAGATGAGTGATCCAGGTTTTTCCTTATCCAGCAGATATTCACGATAAGTTATCACCCATATTAATGGTCACTCAAAATAAACTTAATGCATCCACTGTACTTTTCTTACTCACAACAGATAGATAATTAAAGAGATTCCCCCCCCCCATAAAACACAATTCCATAGATAAATACCTATACATGAACATAATTCAATGCATGATTTTCTTTGTTCTGATAATTTCATACCTAAAAATAATTTACAATTACCATGACTATCTTAGGAATGTCTTCTCAGCTTTTATCCATGTTATTTCTCAGACTTTTTGCTTGAGAGTGGAAGTCAGGCTTATGAAGATTTTGACATGATCTCTCAGCAGCTAAATTTGCAATTTAAAAAAAATCCTGCTTTATTATGTGTGTGCATGCCTCTCTCTCCAATTCCAAAGTTTGTTGTTTACTAGACTCAAAAAGGAGGGCAGCCTAATTAAGCTCATCTAATTGCAGTCCACAGTCGACTGCACAGGAAGATATTGTGAGAGTTGTAGTAGGCTATTTGGACGAGTTTCCCAATTTAAATGTCAGATTGACAACACTGGAAAGGAGCAGATACTCACACTGAAGAAATCTGAGAGGGAGACACACAGATCTCTGATAGAAATATTGTTACAGGCATTTCAAACACTATAAAAGGCAACTGTATAAATAAATGACATAATTTTGTGGTGAATTTTGTAATTTATGATATTTAAAAGCCTTATTTTCATTAGTAAGTTCCCAGATGACAGGCACATGGATTTTCAGAAAAATATATTTGAGGTTATTTAATTTTTCCTCCTTTTATTGGCAGGTTTTCCTGGCTGTTCATAGTTGATTCATTGCTTTCATTATATCTATAGTTGTTCCTCACTGGTAACTCTGGGTTTCTACATGCTTTCCTTATAGACTTATATTGTTTTGAAGTCTTATGAATACAAAACTTAGACCAGTCATGTGCATGTGCATCACTGATATCATTTCAGTTACACTGTGGTATTTGGTGATGGACTAAACAGTGCTGATGGACAAAAGATGGACAAAACATCATATTGTTTTTACATAACAGAAATATAGGGGAGATTCTGGTTATCGTGCAGGAAATTACAGGCAGGGGTTAATCGAGATGTTCTATTTATATTCAGGAATTCTCTGATAAATAGCTGTGACAACAAATGTTTCCATTTGATATTGCTAACAAAATTGAAAGCATGTTCTAAAAGTAATGCTTACAATTTCATGAAAATACCAAACAGGAAGTCTTCATAAATACATCTGCAATATTGCCACAGAAATCAGCAAGAAGAAACCTCATTTATTGATCCTTGGGAATGAGTTAGAAATTAATCAAGCAATTTCAGGGCTAGTGGGTGTGTTATAAACAGAAATAGTGTCTTCTAGGAACTCATCATGGAATTCATCCTTCAACTTACTTCCCATATTCCATTTTATTGCAATGAAATATCAATACATGGCACTATGCTGCAAGATATATACTGTATTTTATTTTAGTCTTTGTATTACAGTTCTATCATTGAGTGAAAGGCATGAACTGACGACAAATGCAAAATATTCTTTTTAAATTTCATTTTTTAACCATTGTCCTCATTAAGGAGTTATCAATAAGATGGTCAAAGAGTTTTAATATTTGAAGACAAGTTAAGACTGTGATTGTGGTTTCACAAGCAGCCATTGCACATTGCCCGTCTTCTAACCTGCCAACCACCTTTGCATAATTAAATCCTTTTTAGTTTTGTATCACCTTTAACTTTTTAAGTTAACCACAGATGATGGGTTGTCTGCTTGGAATTTTTCTTTCACATTGGAATGTATCCACTTGGAAAAATCTCTTTAAATGTCTATCATTGCATTTCAGTTGACCGATCCCTTAACATAATTTGTCAGCTCACTTTACTGCCTTGACTTTCTGACAAGCTCCCATTATTTCATTCTTCATACTCTGTCCTACCATGTGGTTACCGTTAAGAGACCTTTACATCACTCCCACTCGTGACTTCTTGCCTTTATTATTTCTAATCTCCACCCAAACTGCTTCCATGTCCATATAAAATTATAATTATCATTTAGACACGCTACCCAATGGTAAGTATGCACTTCAAGTATACTTTTTTTTCTCTTCCAACATGTTAAAATCTGAGGCCAATATTGCCAGACCGCCCTGACTGGTAGGTAATGCACTTCGGCTTAGGTCAGTCTGGCAATGTTGGCCTCAGATTTTAACATGTTGGAAGAGGAAAAAATTGTTTAATCATTATGGTGAATGAACTGCAAAGTCAGTCAAACTGCAGTTATTATGAAAGCAAAAATTTTATGGACAGTCAATGATCTGAAACAATAACACTGCTTCTCTCTGTACAGATGAAGCTTAAGCTGCTGAGTACCCAACATCTTCAGTTTCCAATTCAATCTATTCTCGTCTCACCTTTAACAAGTCCCAATTAAAGGGCTGCAGTGCTGGTACATCCCTACAGCATTACAGCTGCTTAGAGACATGCAAGATTCATTTGCCTCCCACCCAACACAAAAAGTCTGAAAAAGTAACTAATGAAAGTGGGCAAAGTGATTGCTGTAATGCTATATGATGGCAGTCTGGAGACAGTTCCACAACAGTGGGCAAAAGAATTGTTCCCTTTTGAATTTGAACTCTAATTAAAGAGCTTTTTATCTTAATGAGTAACAATACATGTTGTTAAGATTGAAATACTACAGAATTCAATTTTTTCCAGAAACTCCAATCAATTAATAAGGAAGGATATTTGTAGACATTACCTAAAGTCTTGGCTACATCGAAGTCCTGCTGCATGTAGCCAATACTCTTCTCTGTATTCCCTAATGCCCAGTAAGCACTGCTTAGGGCAGAGAACACTGACCCACGAAGTTTCAAGCTGCATGTTCCAATTTTCAAGGCAGCCTCCAGAACTACTACAGAGGCACCGTGGTGTCCTGCTGTCAGAAGCTCCTGGCCAATGACAGATACGACCACAAATGGGCTTTTGTCCAGCTTCATTTTCTGTAGCTTCTGATAGGTTGGTTCCAGGGATTCTGCAAAACAAATCACACATAACAACCAATGAGTTTTATTTAAAGGATGCAAGAGCCAATGGTTAATAAACTACATCAGCGTGATATTTAGCTGCAGTAACTTATCAAGTTACTGAGTAGCTGTGTGGAATGCTTAAAAAATGTCCTCAAACAAAAGCATGTCTCGGAACCAGATGCAACATGGACCGCAAGGGAAAAATAGAAATGGATCTGTATGTTAAAGGACTTTGGAGAAAAATTAGAGGTGGGCTGATAATGACAGAGGGGTAGAGGTATAAAGATAGGACAAAATAAATGTGGGGAAGAAATCATTTAGGTCAGCTAACACAGAGACTAAGAAGGAACGTTGAGTGGTTAGGAGTTGTTGGAGTGGGTTTAAGTAAACGTGAGGGAGTATTTGGATTGACTATCAGGGGAAATAGGAGAGAATGATACGGCATCATAATGGGACAAGGGTGCAGTCTGGAGGAATCTGGCTTGATGAGCAAAGAAGGTCAACAGAAAATACTTCCTCCGTAAAAGAAACCCATAAGCTCCTCACGTTTGTTGAAAGAAGGAAACAAGAGATGATTGATAGCAAAGAAGATCAGGGGCCACCATTGCACTACAGGGAGTTCTTAGAGAAGTGCACAGTTCTGGCAAAGGAGGACGAGGCCTGGTAAGGGGAAACCTTTACTGAGCTGGAAAGTTTTGAGACTCTTCTTTAAAAATACTACAAAAAACTGTGTGGATGTTGCCTTGTACAATAGCAGTTCCAGTTTATCAGTCAGGCTGCGCAAGAAAATTAAGTTTTTTTTTCCTGGAAATAAGAATCCAAAGACGAGCATAAATGATCGATATATATCCAGTTTGGTGAATCAATGGCAGTGCATATCCATGGATCACAATGAGATTCCTACTTCATCATGTAAAAACTGTATCAGGAATTGGGGTGTTTATTACTATTTTGGAATGACATGTTCATTTTGATATATTTGTTTGTATATTATAATAAACTATCATTTAGTTTATTACTCACTGAAGTTAACAAACAAGGTAATTGGTTTATTATTGTCACATGTATACAGTGAAAAGCTTCGTTTGCATGCCACCCAAACAGAGCATTCCACACATAAGTACATTGAGGTAGTACAAAAGGAAAAATAGTAACAGAATGTAGAATTTTGTGTTACAGTTACCGAGAAAGTTCAGTACAAGTAGTCAAGTGAGGTGCAAGGGCCATGACGAGGTAAATTGAGAGATCTATCATACAAGAGGTCCATTCAAGAATCTTAAAACAGCAGGATAGAATCTGTCCTTGAGCCTGGTGGTACATGTTACATGTACCACCATGATACATGGTGGTACAGTGGGCAGGCACGGTAGTGTAGCAGTTAGCGTAACGCTATTACAGCGCCAGTGACCCGGGTTCAAATCCGGCCACTGTCTGTAAGGAGTTTGTACGTTCTCCCCGTGTCTGCGTGGGTTTCCTCCGGGTGCTCCGGTTTCCCCCGACATTCCAAAAGACGTACAGCTTAGGAAGTCGTGGGCATGCTGTGTTGGCACCGGAAGTGTGGTGACACTTGCGGGCTGCCCCCAGAACATTATGCAAAAAGATGAATTTCACTGTGTGTTTCGATGTACATTTGACTAACAAAGAAATCTTATGTTCTCACGCTTTTGTATCTTCTGCCTGATGCAAGATAGCAGAAGAGAGAATGACCAGGGTGGGAGGGGTCTTTGATTAGGTCAGCTGCTTTCCCAAAGCAGTGGGAAGTGTAGACAGAGATAATGGATGGGAGGCTGTTTTTTGTGATAGACTGGGCTCTGTTCACAACTTTCTGCAATTTCTCACTGTCTTGGTCAGAACAGTTACCATACCAAGCTATGATGCGTCCAGCTAGGATGTTTTCTATGGTTTATTTCAAATCAAAAATGACAGGATCAGATTTATTATCACTGACATATGTCATGAAATTTGTTGTTTTGTGGCAGCAGTACAGAGCAAGACATAAAAATTACTGAGTTACAAAAATAAACAAATAGTGCAAAAGAGGAATAACAAGGTAGTGTTCACGGATTCATGGACTGTTCATATCATATCAATCATATAAATTAATCAATTATATCAATCATAGGAGCAGGAAGAACTGCAGAAAATAAAAATTAAGTTCAGTTGAAGGTCCTCTGCAAAGATTTTGAGGAATTTTGCTCAACTTGGGTCCCCGAACATAGCCAGCCTATTATTTAATGAGTAATATCTGGCCAGCACTTTGCTCTTACCGCGTAGTGGAGACTTCATGGCGGCTTCCACCATCCCGACCAGCAGCTGCAAGCTTTTTGGATCTTGAGCGAGCCCTGATGCAAATGCAGCCAGCGCATCTGCATGGCGGCCGAGATACTGGAGAGCAACACCCTGTCGGAAGTATGCCTGTAAACAAAAACAGCAACAATGTAATTGGCAGCTTCCACCCGTATTTTGCATCTGAGTCTCTTACATAATAAACAGGAGCAGGAGAAAGCCAATTAGTCCCGTGCCTGCTCCACCATTCAAAAAAGAACATACATGATCCATTCCTGGCCTCAAGAATATTTTCCTGCTTTCTCTCCCTCATATTTTAAATATCTGTCAATCTCCTCCTTTCACATATAAACCTATCCCCGTGAGATTAACACATCATTCATCAGTTAATTATTTGCAGATGTTTGTCTTTAGGCTCAAGCGTATTCCACCTGGAGTAATGTTTTCAGGTTCACCTCCCACTTTTCTTCCCACAACTGCATTTTACTTTTTTTTATTTCACCTGCCATTTGGTCTGAGTTACTGACTTGTTTTTTAAAAACACTTTGGCCTATATCATTCACCATTCTTGGACTGTGATGGCACAAAGATCATGCAACCCTTCAGAATTAGAAAGTGAAAGGCTACAATCACTGGAATTCTCTGATCATCATCCACTGGACCGTCAGACTCCACCAAAAACACAAGCAAATACCTTAGCTTATGCCCTGCATTGACTTAAGAATATGTTTTTAAAAGCTAAGTCACAAACTTTCTTTCTGTGAAAACTGAAGCACAGAGGGTTTAAAAGTATACATGGTTGACATAAAAAAGTCCAAACATTCTGAGTCAGTAAAGCCTCAAAAAGTTTTACGTAATGATTGAATAAGCAAAGATATGTGGCCATTAAACCACTTTCACAGTTTTATTGCATCACTAACTCAATCCAAACATGTAACCTCCTTATGGAAACCTTTTCTTAAATACTCCCCAAAACCTGGCAGACTACCCTTCACAGAGATCATCCCAGCTCCATCATCACTGGACATTATCTTAAGCTTTTTTTTTAAAAGGTACGTTGACAGGATAGTAATCAATATTGTGGAGCTCTACCTCAAAATATATATTTCTTGTTTAGTGGAAAAGATTCCTCCCAAGTTCTTTTTCACCATTCGTTAATTATAACCCAAAGAAGAGATGAGTAGAAAAAGGCATTTCTAAATAGTTTCTCGAAAACCAATCAACTGAATATAATTTCCCACATGTTTTGCATTACTGGAGCCTTAAACCTTTCCACTCAAATTTGCTGCCCCAAAAATCACTCACTTCTATCTGCATGCACATCTTTCAACTTTTTCAGTGCTGTTTCCATTCTTTAGTGAAATCACATTCAATGCTGTACCCTCTTCTTGCGACTTGATGCCATAATACCAAGAATTTCACCTTCTTCAAAGGCCAAAAGCACACTTACATGCCAAACTGTGCCACACAATGCTGTGATTCTTTCAACTTGTCCTGTATATTCCTCTTCTTATTGAGTTTAGTAATCAAATTTTTTTGTACAGAATTCAGGTCATATTTCCCAGAGGGGAAAATTGCATGACATGGATTTCAGGGAATGGAAAACCAGCTATTCAAAGCATCCCTGCATTAATAGCTCTTTCACACTTCCGATATGGTTAAATGGCCACAAGGCCCAGTATAGCTTACAACAAATTGGGTTTGTTGGAAGCTTGCAATATTTAAGTATAACTGCATTGCAAATATTTGGGGGGAATTAGGGTGTTACCCAAAAGGTACAGTGGTGTTGAATTTCAATTCTAAAAGTTTATCTTTCCTTTCCCCCCAACCCCTCCCACAAGTCTCCCAGGCTTTTTGGCAAAATTTGGTAAGGGGAAGAAGAGTAGAGAGAGAGAGATGGGCTGGGGGGAACTGAGAGGCAGAGACAAAGGAGAAACAGAGAAAAGGAGATAGAGAAACATCGCCAGTGGGGAGAGGAAGAAAGAATGGGAAAGGTGGGGGGAGAAAGAGTGGGAAGGATGGGAGGGAGAAAGGGAGGGCAAGGTGAGGAGGGAAGAAAGAGTGGGGCAAGGAGGGGGAGGAAGAATGGGTAAGATGGAGGGGGTGGTTCTTTATCTGCCCTGCATCTAGTACACTGCATTCTTAGAAAGGAAATCAGTAATTGTGATAAATGCCCTGGGATAGCAGGTAAAGCTGTCCTTTATTGTTGATTAACTAAAGGAAAGAAATTCTTTTTTTCAATGAAAGATTTTTGAATTTCCTTAGTAACTAAGTAATAACGTATGTTTAGAGTATAGGAGACCAGCTTGAGAAGAAAGACAGGCAAATTGATTGAATGACTCCAGCATCAAGCATAGCACCGCAATCAATTCAAACCTTCAATCCAACAATTTAAGGACACTTAATTATTAATTCACACTCATAACCTTGATGGCAGTTATGATTTTTTAAAACAGCTCTCTAATGGAAAAGTATCCTTAATATCCTGGGTGATATCAAACATTTGAACAATTACCTATCTGTGCATTAGTAAGCTAACATTCCATGACTGCAAATCGTTGGTCACTGTGTTCAAGGATGAGTTTATCATCACATAGATGCAAGGTTAGTTTGTAAAGTAAGGAAACAAAGGACTCAATGTTAACTCTGCCTCCAACTGGTGAAATTCAGAGGTAGAGGGTGCTGGTGAGGTGAGGGGGTAAATATGGAGCTGACAATGGCAGCAAGGATGGAGATAGGGTTTTAAGGAGTCAGCTAAAGGTAGCAAAAAGACCTGGGAGCACAGGGTAGCCTTGGCAGAGCCACTAAAACCTGCTGACCCTCGATGCAGTACAAACAAAACCTAATGGTGAAAGGCTAAACTAGCTCAGTGCCAGGTTTGCTCCATTATGTAATCAGTGTGCTTGAGAGAGCAAAGTCTTAAGTCATACTGAAGATAGAGAATAAAGATTTTACAGGATTCCAGGATGTCAAAATTAGAGGTGAGCAAATTCAGTTTTGGATGTAACAGAGGATTTCTGTGGCCCTGGTGCAGTTGTGTGCCTTGGGGTAGAAATGTAAGAGGCTGGGGGTTTTGGCAATGACCAATTCTACTATGACAGTGGAGAGACCATGGGAGAGAGTAACATCAAAAGGTATATTGTGGTAGAGTTTCTGTGAAGAGAAGGGTTTTGGTATGCGGGTGCACAGCATGGTATAACTTAAATCAGAACAAAGTTAGGAACGTGCAGCGATCGATGTGTGCACAGGTATGGTTTCTTGGAGAAATATTGATGTTGTATCCACATAGAGCTCAATGCTCAATGCACAGCAAAGCCTGATTTAACAAGTAATTCTTTAGATTTGTTGTAATAGTCTCAATTAGAGCACCATGACCTGTACATTGCAATACTACATTATCAAGAGCACCAATTTGATTGAGAGATACAGATTTATTTTTGCTCACTTTTACAGAAGTTAAACCATGTTTCAATCAGATTTTGAATACTCTTGATAACATTCACCATTTTCCAGTGCAACTGCAATATCGCTGCCTAAAATTTTTCCAAAATTATTAATCAAACTGCAATTTATTTGATTTTGTAATTCCTTACAGGGTATAGAAATGTATGCAAACTGCCTACAGTATACTATCGCATCTATTGAAAGCCTTAAGCAGACACACAGTACAGTCAATGTGAGAACACCTATTTTAAATTTTGCTGATATTTCTGAAATGTGGAATCATTTGTTAGTTACTGATCAATGCCACAACGGAACAAAGGTTGCAGGGCCGGGGGAGGGAAGTTGGAGATGATTGGTCACTCTCAGGCTCCATTTGGTTAATTTTGTTGTAATACACACATAACTTGAGAATAACTTTGTAAATGGCAATTATTATTGTCCCCAGTTGCTACTCTTCATTGGTACTCTTCAAGAGAGACTGCAGCTTTTTATCATAATTAGTAACAGAAAAAAATTCCCTATCATATGAACATTTATTCTGACATTATTTCTGTATAAATTCTGACATTAATTACTAGTCAATGTTCAAGTCAGTACTTCTAAAACATAGAAATGAAGGTTAGAGAAAAGGATGTGCCCTAAGCTTTGCAGTTCCTCATTATGCTACAAAATATGGCGTATATATTGTCAATCCTTTAAAGAAATAATACAATTAGTGCAAGATAAATTAACCTGAAAATTCTGAAGCATTAATTGCAGTCTGAATGTTTCACTTTGCTACTCGAGTTAACGTGACCTGTCAGACGTCAGTGTTGCTATTGCTGCCATATCCATAAATAGTAAAAGGCTAAGATTCTTGAAGTTGTCTCTGACTTATTTCAAAGAGTGAGTGAAAAATGCATCAGGTCCATCTAAACTTACTTAATTCAGTTGGACAAGGATCAGATTCCACAAAAAGAGAGTTTGGAATCTTCTAATCTTCAATTAATGTGAATGCCAATAAGCAACCAGTTCTCTTGTACTAACCATGGTTCTGCAACATGCAATCAAAGCTCAATGGACCACAGTTTGATCAGTGTCACTGATCATTACTGCCATTTATTTCCCAATTTAACACAAAAGAATCTGCACAATTAATACATTTCCCAAGAGCTGAATTCAACATGCAACAACCTATATATGTCACAGCAGCTCCAACTTTCTCCCCTTAATTTATAATATTTAATTACTCACGTGAATGGAATTTGTACTCAAGCTTCAGTAATACATGCATTCAATTTACTTTGAGTTACTGCATGTTGCAAAAGTTCCTCATGCAACTGAATGAACGTCACAGCCTGCTGTCTCGGCATCAATCCAGTAATATTCCTTTGGAGTGGGGCATGAGATGCGAATGATATTTTAACCCCCATAGTACAATGACACCAATGATTAAACTGTCCTGCATTTTCCCAGATGCCTGACACCTACCAGGATCTGTGCCCTCTTACCCAGGGATATCGTGTCTATGCAGAGACACATGAGGACATATAAAAGGCACATTTAATGTAGGGACAAAGACACAAAAAGAAACACAGGGACAAAGACAAATGCCTCTTTCCTCACAGAACACTACAGATAATAAACTTCAGAAGGCACTAAAATGCTGAAACCTGCTTACTATAAACACTAAATTACTTGACAGCACGGTGCCCAGAGACTCATTAAATATACTGAAGACTCAGCTACTCTCACCGCTGAGACAATCTTATCTAGTCTATTTTTAGTTCCACCACAGAACTGTCAAATTTTTCTTTCATGGTGCCATGTGCCTGCCCTCGCAAATTCATATGATCTTTAAATATGAAAATCCACTTATCTCTACCTAAAGCACTTGAACACAACAAACCAATATCCAAGTACATTAATTACATTTTTGGAAGAGTTTCTAATTAAATGGAATGTGGCTGTAATTAATACTTAACAACGTTTCTCATTACTGCTTTCAGAGTCCTTATAAGTAAACCAGCCATGGCAAGAACGATATAAACAAAACCCAATGTGACAGTGAAAATTCATGTGCATGAATACTAAATCCCTTCTTTATTGGGTAATCTTGACTATGAACCTATTGTTAATGAAGTTTATTACAAACCATTTATTAAAGTGAAGGGCCAGTATGTGCTTGCACTGAACCTCACAGGATTTAGTGGCAGAAGGAATTATTTAATGTTAATTAGATTTCAGACAATTCTGCGCTATTAAATGAAGCAATAATGAACAGTCATCAATGCCTTTTATAAAATTAAAATAAAACAATTTTGAATGACTTTTGGACAGTACAGGTCCTCCTCAGGTTGCAACAGGGTTCCAAACCTGAGAATCATTCACAACCTGAACGGTTCGTAAGTTGGAAATGCGGCTGACCGACAACATAGCTGAATCAAAACGTAGGCCAACCAAGGACAGTGTGCAGTTAACTCAGGGTGTTTAACTCAACCATTCAGATTTATCTGCAAGATGCATTGATATTGTTGTGAACAGAGTTCCTGCGTGGCAGAAGATGCCTGCAACCCCACAGCAACCGGCAAATCCATCCTGCCGGTCTCCCAGACACTTGTTTGTATGTATGGGCTGCACATGCGTTGTGCATTCGTAACCTAGGGAGGACCTGTAACTGGTTGTTGTCATCTTAAATTTGAGATTGTTTTGTGAATTATGTGCAAGTTCAATGAAAATACTATCTTTTTTAAACTCTGATAAGAATATTGCACAAGAATATTTTTAATTAATCTTGTGTGTTTCTGATATGTGAGCGCAATTTACAAAAAACACTCTACATGCTATCCCAATCTCAATCTTAGAAGGCTTTTCTTATATCCTCTCCAGGACTTTTCCTGGTGTACAGCATTGTTCAGTATTATATACATGTGTATTTTCCGATGGTTAAGACTTCAGACAGTGCATTAAGAGGGCAACTGATCATCAGCCAAAATGTTTACCTTAACCAGTTACCACAGATGCAAATTTCAAATAGTGATCACTGAACACCAATTAGGACAACACTCGGTTGAGTTTTCCTTTGAGTGCCATTTTAAGATTTGTATCACTTGTTATAGGCCAAGCCTTTAAGTCCACATCTGTTCAGCTCAATACTATATGCCATCATGAATTTAGACAATGGAGACTTACTGAATTATTGATGAGACTTACTGTACGATTGATCAGAAAGTGACTGATTAATTGTTAATTACCACAAATGTCTGAAGAAAACAAAATGTTGCAAAAAATGTGGTTCTTTAAAAAATATTAGAGGCACTCTATTTACCATCCTTATGTGTGGAGAGAAATATGGAAATGTGAATGGCGTGTTAAAATAACATTCTTTCACAGTCTGACAATTTAAAAAAGATTGCTGATGATCTCACACTTGAGACAGAGAGCATAAAGGAAGGTAAGCTGATACTGGAGTCAAACCTATGGAAAGCTGTTTCCATCCCACTTGTGTCATTGGGAATTTGGGTATTCTGAGCCTGAAGTAGCAGGTTGGCTCAAATATTTGCATTCTCACCTCTGAGTCAGATGGTTTTAGTATCAAGTCCCCACTGAACACATAATTTGGGCTGACACATCAGTGTTGTACAAAGGGAGTTCTCTGTTGCTAGAATGTGCATTCTTTCAGATCAAGCACTAAACTAAATCCTTGTTCTAGTGATCCAACTGGACAAAAATGATCCTATTACTGTATTTGAAAGGGGTTGCAGTATTTGAACAGAGAAGGAGTTTGATATTTTTCTTCTACTGACGTCATCAGAAAAATAAAGGCAAATTGACTGGTAATTCATCTCAATTGCAATTTGTGGGGTCTGCCACATACTATAAGGAGAGTGACAGTGGTAAGATATGTAAATCATCCCAAAATAATACAACACGTCAAATCTCTGTTCTAACACAAGCATCACAGGATTCTAACAAAACTAACAGTTAACGAAAATAATTGACTGGACTGCTAGTGCTAAAAAGGGGATACCATGACAAAATTATGATCCATTCCTTTCCGTTTTTTATGCCTTAGCTTCATGTGTGCTCATGCCTACAAGTGATCTGTTGCTTGTCAGAAAGATGCAGACTCACCTTGAAGGTCCTTTCGAGTCAAATAAAAATATAATATTCATCTACTGGTACAAACAGAGACAGTGCTATTACTATTTCCTACAACAAGGGCAAATTTTTTGTTCTACTTCTGCCAGTTTTAATCCAAATAAAGGAAATTTGGATCTTCAAGGAAATGCCCAATTCAGCACAGGTGGGAGAAATAAATGGGAGTAGGTGAACAAGAAAAGGAAAGATTCAAATGCATGTCTGTGAACTACTTGACCCATGGTTAATGCAGTATGGCAAAATTTCACTCCCTGCATTATCATACCCAGGGTCACTCAACAAACCAATTCAGTCTAAAAGCTTTCTGCAGCCATTTCATTAAATGCAGGACGTCAGAATACAATCAAATGATCTAATTATGAGAGCCATTTCCCATGTGTAAAAGGCCAATCATTTACTAGTGATTAAGTCATGAATGAATTATATGCGCTTTTCATACAGATGGTGCACTCTGGTCAATAAAGGCTTTTAATTTTTTTTGCCTTAAGCATTGATTTTTATTAATGGTGACGGGTTAACAATACAAATTACAAGTCTGCACAAGCAAGTTATGATGGGATTTATTTGACTGGTATAATTGTTACTAAAACCATTTTAATAATCCAAGTAACCCTGTGATATACAAAATATTAGCATAGACAAGATAAAAGTATGACTTAACACTTGACAGGTACAAGTGCCAGAATTAAATTAAGAAATCAATTAAATGTAAATATTACAGGAAGCTTATAATCCTGATTCAATACTCATCTTCCACTCCATAGCCTTGTTTCCTCAAGATCTTCTTCATTAATATCCCTAACTTATTGTACCACAAGATTTAACTTATATACTGCCTCGAACAAAGCAAGACATTCTATGAATCAATATCAAACAACAGCTGAGAGAAAACAATAGAACAGGGAGGATAACATGCTACAAAGATTAGGCTTACAAGGCATTTAAAATCGTAGAGTGATGTACAAAGAGGGTTAGAAGAGAATTCCAAAGTAAAAAGGAGCTTCTTTCTTCCACAGTGAAAGCTGTTTGCTATGTTTTGTTTCATTTCAAAAGATTAGACTAGAGCCTGGATTCAGAAATAATTATGCCATTTCATTTTAGAATGTATACAATTTGTCTGTGGTACGTTTACACCATACACCTGAATGTCTACATTGAATTGTGCAACAGGATTGAAGCAAATTGGTTGGCTTTGGCATGCAATTTCAAAAATTGGCTTTTAGCGATCACAGGAAATCTACAAGTAGTAAAAAATAGAATAGAAAATATTTCAAAAGGTGTTTTCTACTTGATGCCTGGAACTTGCTGTGCTGGAATGCACTGCCAGGGGAGGTGGTAGAAGCATATACATAATATTTAAGAGGCATTTAGACAGACACATGAACAGAGAGAGAATACAGGCTTCCCTGGGTTAAGAATGCCTGACTTATGGACACCCCTACACATGAATGAGCTCCCATAATATTATTAAATTCAAAAGTCTGATAAACGTTCATTCCTAAGAATGGCAGGATTAGTTTCCTCTCTCTCTCTCTCTCCATTTTAAGTACTTGTTCTTTCTTATAAGTCTTATGTGTTTTTGATGCCATTCATTAAATGAAATTAAAATTCATTAAAAGTTATGGTGGCCATATTGAGTGATTTTTCTGTATTTTCTGACCTATAGGCTAAATCATCTTCAGGATATCTGTAAAAACAGAACCCTTTCATTACCCGGGGTTGGCCTGTAGAGGGATACAGACCACATGCAGGTGGATGGGATTATTTAGCCTAGTATCATGGTCAGCACACACATGGTGGGCCGAAGGGTCTGTTCCTGTGCTGTACTGTTCTATGTTAGGGAATAGTATACAAGTAAAAATATATCTTGACAAAATGGGTATTTTCATAATAATTCATTATTATAAATCATACATATAAATCATTTCACATCAGCAACAGAAGAGTCAACCAATTGAAAAAAAGCTAGAAATAAAAATGTTTGAAGCTGATTGCAAATATCCTATCAAAACCAACTCCCTTAGAACAAAATATATTAAAAGGTGCAAATGAGTAACAGGAGCAGCCTGACACAGCAGCTATTCCCTCGACACAGCAAGATTCCTTGTGGGAAGGAAGAGGAGGAGGAATGTTAAGCAGAGTTCAGTTGGTGCCCAGAGGAAAATAGGATAAAAGGGAGTCAAATAAAGCAGGGGCATTCTGGTGTCTAGAGGGAACAGGTGCTCTTGCTGAGGGCAACCTTTAAGGACTGCTGAAATGGTAAAAATTGTGGCAAAATAAGGCATTATTGTGTCTTTCTGTCATCTCGAGAGAATTCTGTGGTCTCCTGTGCAGCATGTAAAATCACATGAACAAAGATTTCAGCTGTCAGTGAAAGCAGCAATGTCACCAAATTGTCCTACAATTAACTTAAATAACTTCAACCAATAGGATGATTTTATTTCAGTAAAGTGCAGGTGGAGGTGATGTAGAATTACGGGCAAGGCAAATGCCCTTCCCAGAATAAGACTGCTTCACATTGAGCAGAACTCGTGCAGAGATTTGTGATTGACAAGCATCATTTTTCCACGTAGGTTTATGCCCGCAACCCTTTTTAAAATGAGTTCTGTTTTCCACACATTTGATATCTACTTTTGGTCCACAAACATAAGCAGAATAGTTTGGTTTGCTTCCTTTGTAATAATATGTCATTAAAACAACTCAAGAGTTGACCCAAAATCATCTACTAACCACATATCAGCTCCATGAACAAGACATTTTACCTTTATTACATTGCCATCTCTGTCATTGCCTCACACTCTCATCCTAGGTCTCTGTGCCCAGCTATTTCCATTCTCCATAAACTTGAGGTAGTCCAAAACTCTGCTGTCCATAACCTAGACAACACCACGTCTTGTTTACCCTTCACTCCAACCACTTTGCGTTATTTTCGATCTGGCTCTTTCAAGTTGCCTTCCTTGTTTTCAAATCCTTTTATTACCTTGCTCCTTACCTCTGTAACTATCACTCGCCATACAGCTCTTCAAAGTATCTGTGTTCTTCCAATTTTGGCCTGTAACATCTTCAGCTACCAAGACCTTAAGCTCTGAAATTCCACCCCTACTCCTCTCTCTGAGCCCTTTCTCCTTTAAGAAACTCCAAAAATCCTTCTTCTTTGACAAGCCTTTAGTCACCAGCTCCAATATCTGATGTGGCTGGGTGACTATTTTGTTTGATAATGTTCCTATAAACTACTTTGTTCAAATGCAAGTTATTGTGTGCTGCTGCTGTGAATGTCATGCAATCAGTGGAAAAACACCAAATGATATTAGTTTCCCAGTTTCAGAACACCTGCTCCTGTCTAGGCACAGCACCATTTTGTCGCAGAACTCTCCCATCACAGGATGTGGTCCCTCAGAGTAACTTCATTTTCCACTATCAGAACCAATTTCTGGTTTTATCAAGTTATCAGAGCTTCTGGTGAATAAGCCCATGATTACACCAGCAGCACATGATCGGTATCATTACTTGGAATTCTAGCATTACTCAAAGAAGCATAAATGCAGAATGGAACAAACCATCAAGTGCATGAACAGGGCCTGAGAAACCTGGTTTGCTCAGATATGTTCATCAAGTTCCTTCTAACCAGTAGGGTTGAGTTCGACAAGTGAATTAGTTTGTTGTAAGTGAACCTCCAGCTTAACTCTGATATAGATGACCAAATAAGCCAAATTGAAAAATGGAAGAATAAAAGAAAACACAGAAGGAAACTGGAAGGGCAATAAAGTTGTGGGACTGCAGCTCTAAATTCCAAGGTTTCAGCTCTAAATTACATCTGTTACTTTCTTTAAAAAAATTGAAATATGCTTTTCAAATCTTATATCATGCAGTGCACTTTGGCTAGCGACTATTCATCACCAAACAAAATAATTGTCTTTTCTTCAATCAAAGACCTTGCAGAATGGTCTACTTTTTCTATAAGCAATCTCTTTTCATTATAAGGCAAAATACAGGGGCTGGGAGGTGAGGAGGAATAAAGAGAATCTTTGTTGTGTTCACTACATTGTGTGAAACCACTGACTGGGGAGACTGGGAATGGAGGGGTGAAGGGGGGGGGCGAGAGAAGGAAGCACACTAATTTGTCTATTTACATGTGGTATGCATGTCTCTTAATTTACCTTGCAACAAAAATAACAGGCAGAATTATTCTCTTCTATTTTTGGCATTTCATGCGAACCTAAATACATTACTGACAACCCAAGAGAGATCAGTAAATTTATTATGTTAGAGATGGCAAGGTCAGACTCCTTCTATGCAGTGTTTCTCTCATAACTCTGCCCCCCTGTCCCAACACCCCCATCCCCAACACACCTCAACAGACCCTCCTTATAAACACCTGTGCTATTTTAATAATAAAGTACAAGGAGATTTTGAGAACTGGCATGGACTCCTCATACAGTGATTATGTTCTATCACTGATCTCTGTTATATGGTAGAAGTTGACATAATTCAAGGATCAGAATTCGTCAGCATTTGAAATGGACACAACAGATGAGAGTTCTATACTTGTCTTTTATATGTTGGTCTGGATTCCACTATACAAAGTGTAATACCTCCTGTGCAGTTTAACTGATTACATTCTCACCAGACTCAAAAAAACTCAGGAAAAACTCAAAGATCTTAGGATTGCAACTAATGCATGGTCTACCTTACAGAAGTTTTTAATCATACACTGCGAAACAGAATGAAACAGTGAAACGTTCTCTCACTCTGCTCCCAAATTTCAATCAGAAAAGTGACTAATGTATCCTCTGCCGTCCAGCATTGAATTTCAGGTACACCATGACACTGCACAAGTAAAGCTTACTCACATCATATCTAAAACAATGTTTGATAGTGAGGAGGGTGTTCTCAGGCTACAGAATGATACTGATTGGCTGGTAACTTGGGCAGGGTAATGGCAGATTGAAATTCAATCCTGATAAGTGTGAGGAGTGTTTTGCAGGTCAAATAAGGGCAGGATATATATCATGAATGGTAGGGCTCTCAGCAGTCTTGAGGAAACAAGGGACCTTTGAGTACTAAGGGACTTTGGTGTACAAGTCTAAAGAAAGTGGCAGCACAGGTAGAAAGGGTGGTGAATAAGGCATACTGGATGCTTGCCTTCATTAGCTGGGCAAAGAGTATAAGAGCTAGGAGGTCTTGGTACAACTTTACAAAATATTAGTTAGACCACAACTGGAAAATTATATGCAAGTCTGGTTGACGCACAATAGGAAAGATGTGATTGTACTGGAGATTCACCAGGACACTGCCTGGGATGGAATGTTTCAGTTATGAGGAGACACTGGATAGGCTGGGTTTGTTTTCCTTGCAGCAGAGGAGGCTGGGGGCGAGGGGGGGGTGGGAGAAAATGGGGGCTGATAGAGGTGGACGAGATTATGAGAGGCATAGATAGGGTAGATAGCAAGAAGCCTTTGCACATGGCAGAGGTGTCTAAGAACAGAGGGCATAAGCTTAAGGTAGGACATAAGAGGTTTAGAGGGGATCCAAGGAAGAATTTTTTCACCTAGAGGGTGGTGACAATCTGGAATGCACTGCCTGGAGAAGGTGGCGGAGGCAGGTTCTCTCACAAGATTTAAAAAGCATCTGGACGACCACTTGAATCACCAAGGCATAGGAGGTTATGGATCAAGTCCTGGTAAATTGGATTAGCGTAACGAGGTACTTAATGGTTGGCATGGACATCCTAAGTCTATTGCTGTGTTTTATGACTCTATGACTTTAATGTAAAAAAATGCATCCATTTGACTCTTACATGATACAAGTCAAATTTCTTACCAAGTATACACTTGGTTATGTGTCTAATCCAAGTTTCCCAGGAATGTTAAAATAGTGCTGTACAAAAGAGATACATAAGCTTAGAAACTGGATTAAAAATGTACCGGTTTTATGCATAAATGCATCTTTCTAATACTGCTATAATTGCTAAGATTTGAAACAGAATTTCAAATGAATGCAAATGTGAAGCAAAAAGCTGCCTGCAATTTCATGTTAATCACTTTGTTTCAGAGATGGTACCTGTATGAGCATATCATATTGGTGGGAGTGGGTTTGTTCTGAGGTTGAATTCTAATGAATGGGAAATATAATGGATCTAATTTGACTTCCATCTGATGCAATTTTCAGCATTATCATTGTCGAGTCAGTCCCAAGGCACCTAGCTTTGTGCATTCTGTCAACTGAAGCCCAGTCCAGTCCTTGATATTGGTTTCCCAATTCCTTTTAAGCACATCTCTTGTGCTCCCTCCCTCCACTTTGCCTTATACTGCAGTGTGGGCAAGGCTGACCAGCCTTCTAATGATGTGTCAAAACCATGCAACTTCCTTGATCACAGAACTTCCAACAGTGCTTCATAGATTCCAATTTCTTGAATAATTTGCAGCTTGACAGATTTGTTAGTCCAGTGGTCAATGTATGAGAAATGCAGCAGAATTTTGAAACGGTGCATTTCAAATGCCTAAATTCTATTGTACTCTCTTTTAGTTAAGTGTCCATGCCTCACAACTGTAATGTATCGTGGAGGTGAACAAATTGTGCAAGTAGTACAAGGCAACCTTCAGTGAAACCTGGCTGCTTACCCAGATTTTCTTTTACCTTTGTTAATTGATTTATGGCAAATTTCAATCTCAACTTCCTTTTCCCATTGTTAAGTCTCACATAATGGTAGCTCTGAGATAGTTAGTTGATATTTCTAGTTTTTCATTACCAATTACCAGTGGTGATCTTAAACTTCATCATCATTTTGCCTTTATTAGTATTTATTTCCATCCTACAGCTCTGAATTTGTCTAACATTTCTGTAATCTCCTTAGTCCGACTATCAGATTATATCACTATTTACTTCCCAAGGGTGCCATAACTGTGAAATTCTTTTAAGGCATCTTACGTGATATATTCAAGGAAAAGTTTGAAAAGGCACGGTGGGAGCAAGCAACCTTGGCACTTAGCTACTGAAGTCATAAACCATTCGACAAAGTTGCTGTCAATCAGCACTCCATTACTCTACTTCTTCTGTTAGTGTTATGCAGATTTACTGATGTGCTTCTTCATCATGAGCTGCAATGGTTTGTGCCACACCCTAGCAGTAACATTTTTGAAGTCTATGAAGTTGTGATGAACTATTTTCTGATCACTGTACTTTTCAGTCCTGATGCAGGGTCTTGACCGGAAATGGCAACCAGCCCTCTGCCTCCATACATGCTGCCTGGCCTATCCAGTTCCTTCGGCAGCTTGTCTTTTTGCTCCAGATTACAGCATCTGCAGTCCCCACTGTACTTTTCATGCTGTATTTTCTCACTGCCAACCTAACTTAAATATTACTCACTGGTCCACATCAAAATTACAAAAATTCTTATCTCATCATAAACCTGAAGATGGCATCATTTATTCAGATCATAACCATCTTAATTTCATTAAAAATAAATCAACAATAACTGAACTGAATATCTAACTTTCAAAACGAGAGGCCTGTTTTGACATTCCGCATGATATTCATCATGTCTTTTTCTTTAATGATGCAAATGATTGAGCAAGTTTAGAATCTCAATAGACCAGAGCCAAATAGATTAGACCCTCATCTAGTTTAATATTCAAACATAACCAGTGTTGTACAAGCTGCGTGCTGTTGGATGGATCATCTTATGAAAATTGGCTAGGATCCTATCAGCCAATCACAATGACAATGAAGATCCCAAGGTACTAACCAGATGTTTCAGACAATATGCCTCGAGTGACAAAAAGAATATTGCACATATCTGCTTCCAAAGTAACATTAACAGAAACTACATAGGAAATTTCTGGTAATCAATGCTAGGAACATTTATGTTAGATAATGACCATTTCAAAGCAACTTGGGACTTGTGCATTTAAACAAGCATGAAAATTAGAAGAATGTAAATTACAGTAGTTCCTAACAAGAAGCTTTGTTCCACCACATGACACAGGGGAATATTTGGGTCCATCATCCTTTGCTCATTTTTGATCCTTAATAGTAATGCATGCTGTGCAGCATTGCAATAAATACAATCAATCATTCAATTATGGGTAAAATAATAGTCATAACACAGGTTACTTGTGTAATCACGGTGATGGAAATGTCATTACATCTGTATATTACATAGTCCCAGTACACGAGACAAAAGATTGCAGATACTGCATATAAACAAAAACAGACCATTTCATAATTGGTATATGCTAGCCTGAGAATAGCAGATCCATGATACATTCCATTAATGAGTATTCCAATATTATGTAGAGATAATTAATATGCAGCTTAATTTTGAGAATAGTGCAGTTTGAAACAGATAGTAGTATTATCCCACTAAGTCAATGAGGCATTTTCGTAACAGAAGCATTAGGACACATTTATCTCTCCCTCTAATTGTTTCATGTTTCCTATCTATAAATCATTTCACCTGTTCCAATATTGTAGTATATTCTTTCAGTAAGTCATCTAATATGCTTGCCTGATATCGAGCACCGGTCATGCAGCCTCTTCCTTTGACTAAGTATTGGGAACATCAAAGCCATACTCATCAGTCTCCAACACAAACACCATTACCTTGCCACTGATTCCATTCTTTCCCTGGTAAGCATTTAAGGTCAAACTCGATGGTTTGCAGCTTTGGTGACATATTTAACCAAAAGATCAGCTTCCAAATAAATATCCACATCAATAGAAAGAAAACCTGTTTTCATCTATTGTTTATTTTAAATCTAAAGTATGCAACAGCTTTTCACAAAGACATAAAATAGTACACTAACAACAAATGTCACTGGTGACATTATAGAGTATGCAGGCTTGGAATCTCAATTAAGGATTGAGAACACTTTACATTGAGGGGAGAAGACCACATTAGGGCTAAAGGGTTAGTTCGGTGGTCAGGTAAAATCTAAGTATTTTTAATGCAATTCAAGAACGGTAATCAGAATTCCAATCCTTCTTTCCCAGGTCCGAATTTTGCCTTGTTCCTCGCAATATCTTTAAAAATTATGTGCATATACAATCATATGATATAATGGGACAGTGAATTTGGAGAGAAAGTGCCTCAAGGCACCAGGAATGACAATATATTAAAATACAACAATGTAGATCATGACAAGGTCATCATTGAGCTTTTAGGTAAATACCCAGAGGCCTGAACCAACAATCCAGAGAATAAAAATCCCACTTGACTGTTTGAGAATTCAAATTTAAGTTTTTTTTAAAATAATAAAAAGACTAGTCATTGAGTTTTAAGATAAAGGGCAGAGGCTTCATAAACCTTATATTCCTTTGAGTTCAAGAGGTTGAGCAAGATGTTTGACAAGGTGCTGCAGATGAGACTGCTAAACAAGATAGGAGCCCATGGTGTTACAGAAAAGGTACTAGCATGGATAGAAGATTGGTTGACTGGCAGAAGGTAAAGATTGGGAAAAAAGGGGGCCTTTTCTGGTTGGCTATTTTAGGGTTAGGGTTAATGGTGTTCCTCAGTGATCAGTGTTAGATCCGCTGCTTTTCATGTTATATGTTAATGATCTGGATGACAGAATTAGAGTCATAGAGTCGTAGATATGGCTTTGTGGTCAAGTTTACCAATGATACAAAGATAGGTGGAGGGGAAGGTAGTGTTGAGGAAGCAGGGAGTCTGCAGAAGGACTTGGGAAGGTTGGGAGAATGGGTAAAGGTGTGGCAGATGGAATACAGCAAAGGGATATGCATCATCATGCATTTTGGTAGAAGGAATAAAGGAGTAGACTATTTTATAAACAGGGAGTGAATTCAGAAATCGGAGGCGCAAAGGGACTTGGGAGTCTTCATACAGGATTCCCTAAAGGTTAACTTGCAGGTTGAGTCAGTAGTAAGTAAGGCAAATGCAATGTTAGCATTCATTTCGAGAGGACTAGAATATCAAAGCAAGGATGTAATGCTGAGGCTTTATAAGGCGTTGGTCAGACCACATTTGAAGTATTGTGAACAGTTTTGGGCCCCATATCTAAGGAAGGATGTGCTTGCATTAGAGAGAGTTCAGAGGAGGTTTATGAGAATGATCCTGGGCGTTTGATGGCGATGGGCCTGTGCTGGCTGGAGTTTAGAAGGATGAGGGGGGGATCTCATCGAAACCTACCAAATATTGAAAGGCCTGGACAGAGTGGACATGGAGAGGATGTTTCCAGTAGTGGGAGAGTCTAGTTCCAGTAGTGGGGGAGTCTAGGACCAGAGGGCACAGCCTCACAATAGAAGGACGTCTGTATAGAAGAGAGATGAAAAGGAATTTCTTTAGCCAGAGGGTGGTGAATCTGTGGAATTCTAGATGACTGTGGAGGCCAAGTCATTGAGTATATTTAAAGCAGAGGTTGATAGGTTCTTGACTAGTAAGGGTGTCAAAGATTACGGGGAGAAGGCAGGAGAATGGGGTTGAGAGGGAAAAATAAATCAGCCATGATTGAATGGTGGAGAAGACTCAATGGGCCGAATAGCCTAATTCTGTTCCTAGTCTTATGGTCAAAAAGTCAAGATGATTTCTAGGAATTTTTTTCCCTTGGTTTTCCTTGCCTTTCAACCCAACCTAAATGTGACTTCAGTCCCACACTAATATGAATGACTTTTAACCATCTTCCAAATTGTCTTATCAAGTAAACCAGACCTCTTCAGACCATATCATTTTAACACAGACTTCCAACATCAGCAGTTGTTTTGACATTCCATTAATCTCAATGACACTTTCTACCTCCTCCACTCAGCACTCTGTGCAGTTTTCTTGTATCACTTTCCATGACTCCTTCTCATTCTCAATGCCTAGAAATGAGGTGATGGCACTGTTACTTGCACAGTGCCCAGGTATTGGAGATGTTGCTCCCGGAACCCCGTGGTCTCAGCCACCTCCCTCAGGCCTGGTGCAAATCATACCTGGAAACCTCCTTCCCATTGATTAGGAGCAGCTACCCATCCTTGCCCTTATCACTGCAAACCAGAAGACCATAAGAAATAGGAACACGAGTTAGCCATCAGGATAGCCACCTGGAGCCTGCTCCACCGATCAATAAGATCCAACTCCCCTCCCTTCTCCCCATGGCCCTCACTTTCCTTCCTGATTAAGTTCAGTGCCTTCAGAGAGGCCTCAGAGAATTGTGGAATTGTTTCCTACCCATGAAACCGGATATTAATTCACTATTGCAGTTTTGGAGAAACCAATACAATTACCACTTTAAGGGCTCCAGACCAGCGTTAAGTAGCTTTCAACAGCTACACTGGAAATTGTGCAGTAAAATTCAACAATGAAATACTCCTGATGCCTCAAAAATATTTTGTACTGAGCTTGTTGCCCACCTTGCAACAACTAAATGAGAATTAATATCTACCTAAGAACACCAAAATCTGGAGTGTGTCATTCAAGGACAATGTGGTGTGGTGTTTATGGGGCTGCATTAACAAAGCAGAGCTCCCAAGTTCAAGTTTCACAACAGGAAATGAATTGAGCAGCATCATAAATACCTAACAGCGTCATTTTTCATATATTTAAACCTACCATTCCAAACCAGTCTAGTTTACATGCAACTCTAGCCCACACATAATACCTGAGCAAACAACTCAATTGCACCATTGATGTTCAGGGTCTTTGCAAGGGTTGCAGATGCCAGAGAAAAGCCTATTATCATACTTAAACAAATAGGAAAAGATAATAAATGCAGACTTTTCTCTGGGTTCTCCTCCAAATCCAAGCTGAATAACCTTTCCCAAGTTATCAGCAGGGAAATGAAGCCAAGAGCTTCATTTGGACATCTTAATGGGTAATGGAGGTGGGAGCATGGATTGAGATTAAGAACAGGAAATAGAAAAGATTTACTCCTATCACAAGATTCTGAAGTGAAAATAAAACAGTACATCCCTATTTATTCTGCAGTTAACAATTCCGTTCCCCAAATAATGGTAATTTGTGGCTTTACAATACATTTGCTAAGAAATTCTAGTGCACCCTAATAGTATTCCTTTCGTAGGCTGGGTTCGATGGGAGAAGTTGCTGGCACACAGCAAAAGAACCAACCGTTTTGGAAACGGGAGTTGACAAGAGACTGTCGGAATCAAATTTTTAGGAATCCAGGACTAGAAAAATCAATGTTTGAGCTTGAGGAATCCAGGACTCATGCATTTGTGGGACTGGAAGCAAAATTGGGAAAGTGGCAAAGCCAGGTTGCCCTGGGAAGGCCAACAAAAGGAGTCGAGGGATAACATTCTCCAAATTCCCTTGCAATGCTTCCAAAAGGTTGCCTAGGAAATGCCATCATCCCATGCACCCCAGCACAACAATCAGGTAAGGGACATGTAGATGATTCACAACCAGAAATGCCCAAATGAATTTCCATAGTGGTTCTCATTATGCTTCACTCAGGAGAAGAAAAAAAGATCATCAATCCACAATCCTGAATATACAACATTTTGCAGCTGAAATTCTACACAATGATTTCCGAGAATTTCTTTTAGTTCATGAAGACAGCAAACTATTTTTACATTGATTATGGAATCTTGGGACTGGCTCTTTCCAAATATGGTATTGGTACAAACATATCTGTGGCATGCCTGTGTCGCTCATCAACCTGTAGAATTTAAATCGTGCTTAACAGGTGATCTATATTTCAAGCTAAAACAAACAGGAGAAAAAAATGGTCTGCTTGCTGTTACATTACTTTGACACCCAATGTCACTCTATTCAAATTTAAAATGTCAGATTAATTCCAGCTTTTAACATGGATAATAGATTAACCACAATTGCCATGAACTGGATCTAATCACATCCTTTTCAAAGTCTAAAAAGTGAAAACCTCCAGAGACCATTTTTAATATTTAACATTTTAATGGTAAGCAAAGAGCAGGAAACCATGTAGGAAGCCTAAAGTAAATTAGCTTTGTATTATGTGAGGTACAATTCATTGCCAGTGCTCATTAATAATGGTTCTTTTCATGTAAAATTCTGTGTGAATAAAGTGCTTTAGACAAACCCCACAAATGAAACTGGCAAGACTGAAGGAACATTCAAATAGGAGGGCATATAAATGATTATTGTAATCTATGCAGACAGTATCTCACCTTGTTGACCAACCTACTAGTATGCAAATTTAATACATCTTCTAACATATCCTTGTACCTTGCCAAATAACCTACCATATGATTAAACAACATCCTGCAAAATTATTCTTTTATAGACCCAAAATAAGTAAGGTAGTTGAGTGCTGCAATAGAACTGTCATATTTTAAACTACTCTGAAATTTATTACAGGCAGACAGTATGCACTTGCCAGTGTTAGATTCCAGCCTCCACTGCAGTATTTATTAGACTATATTCTCCTCTGGTACATAAGCCACAAACAACACTACCAGTCCATAAGTTACATTAGCTCAGCTGCACATTGTAGGAAATGTTCAGGTCCTCAATGAGAACTACGGCTTTTGCAGAATACACTAAAACTTTAATAAACTCTCATCTCCATTCTAATTTGGGAATGCTGAAAATCAAAATAACTGCAGATGTTGTAAATCTGAAACAGAAAATGCTGGAAATACTCAGCAGATCAGGCTGCATCTGTGGGATGAGAAAGAAAGCCAAGGTTTCAGGTTGAGGGCCCCTCATCACAACTGGAAAGGAGTCAATGGGGGTGACCATGGGGCTGAACTGTAAACGTAGTTATCTGGTCAGTGAGGGAATTGGAGCAGTTGGAGAGCGAGAATGTAGACAAAACAACATAGACAAAAGAGTGGGGAGTGTGTGGGGTGGAATGCAGAGCAGGAAGACATGTCAGCAGGCCAGACTGGGCATGTCCTCCACTCTCAGAGGGAAGAAAAGAAAATAGAAAGAAAACAATAAACAACCTGAGCAAATATCACAGGTATTTTTGTTTTCCCTTAGAGAAGTCACCATTTTGATCTTGCTTCTGTCTCTATATGCCACACCAAAATTAGATTTCAGTTCTGTTGGAATATTTCTCCCAGTGTTGCACTAAAATTGTGTGGTATACATAATGTAGAGGTTGCTGCAGAGTATAGCCAATAATAAGCAACGCAACCTGCTTGTTTAAATTTAAGCCACGCAAGCGAAGCACCAATAGCACATTGATCAGAAACACTACAAAAATTGAAGATGATACCCAAACAAAAACAAGTGAGGAAGGAACAAAACTCAGGCATTTTATGCGAATTTTGATAAATTCGTATTGTGAGCATCTCTTCCTCTTCTTAGGCAGTCCCTTTGGATCGAGGATGACTTGCTTCCATTACAGTTTTGTGGGCTGCAAGGTGGCGAATGAGGTCAATGGACTTTCCACAGATTAAGCAGGTGGTGGCCAACAGGGAGGATGGCTGAATGCTTTGTGAGGTGGTCCTACTACTTGTGCAGGGTGCTCCCAATCTGTGTTTTCAAAGCTCTCCATACCTCCTGATCTCTCCTTCTCCACTCGGAGAGGTCACGGGGTTGAGGTTGCCAAAAGGTAGGTCGGGATATTGCACTTCGTCAAGGCAAATTTGAGCACATTCTTGTATCTTCTTCTCTCCTCCCACAACAGACCTTGCAACAGAATGTCTGTCTCAGAGTCTGGAGTCAGGCATGCTAATGACATTGCCTGCTGACATGGCCAACTGAGAATCACTAGGGCTTCAATGCTACGGATGTCAACCTGGGAGAGGGCACTGATGTTGGTCCATTTATCCTTCCACAGAAGTCAAAGGATTTTGCAGAGACAGTGTTGATGGTATTTTTCCAGTATGCTTGTTATGGACAATCCAGGTCTCAGAAACATACAGGCAGGCAAGGCCATGAGTTTTGTGCTAGATCTGAGGTCTTGATCTTCGTATCATTTTCTGCAATCTCCTAAAAGCACATTGACAGCATTGGTGAATTTCATTATTGATATCTGTCTTCACCCCAAGAGATGGCTCCTGAGTTATGGGAATCAGTCCATGTTTTCCAGGGTCTCACATGAACCTTTATTATCAGAGGGTAGCATGGTACAGTGGGGGCAGGTTGGTAGAGGAGATTGGTCTTGTAGGTAAGTACATGGCCCATCTTCTCATATGCTTGGATGAATGAGTTGGCAGCGTCTTGGTGTTCAGCCTCCGAGCACATGCAAATGTAAGCATCATCTGCACACTGCACCTCAACTACTGAGAGTTGGGTTACCTTGGTTCTGCAGTATAGTCATGGTAGGTTGACATGCTTCTGGGATCACCGCCTAATCCATTCTGAGAGCAACTAACCAATAGAACACTGGCAGGATTTTTAAATCCATCTTCATTTTTGTGCTAGGTTCATCGACCTATACTTTATTAATAGTGAAATTGTGAGGTTACAAACTCTCCAAACGGTGAACACCAAAATACCCAAATTCAACAGAAGATATTAGACCTCGGAGATTCAGAAAGTCTTGTAACATGGTAGACATCAGAACTTGAAACCAATAACCATTATGGATCAGGAAAAAGGGAAAAAGCACTTCACACTGGCTAATCAATAAGTAGCAGGCGGCAATAATCAAAAGGGGGTCAATGATCCTAAGAATTGATTAAGTGACAAATCCAAACTTATAACTGGCAACAATTATATTGAGTTTGGTCCTCCTAGCTCAAATTCTGATTAAGGCATCACTCAGCCAGATATACAGCCCCTTGCACTCAGCGATCTAACATTATTGATCTTCATGTTGACTGAAGAGTATGGCAATTTATGCAAGCTCAACTAACACATTTCAGTAACAGCAACATCTACACATTAGTCAGAGCTGCATGTAGATGTCTAAGCTGTCTCTACCTTCATTAAATAGGTTGGAAAGGTTGAAAGTATATTAAAATTCTTCAGTTTTAAAATTCTTTTCATGCGCCGACTCCAGTTGCACCTTCCTCTCATAGAATGTTCCTGGGACAATCTTATTGTAAATGTCAGAGCTACATTTTTTAATTTCTCTAAAAAGTAAAAATGTGCCCCATTGCTCTGGACTGGCTCTTAGATCAGCTCACAATGAAATATGACATTATATTCCACACATTGAAACATCGGAATGATTTTATGCCTTTGTGATACACTGGAACATTTATCAAACGATTGTCACGTACCTGAAATGCGGGGAGTCCAAAAATGCCACATCATGGACGTTCATGCTGGGCAAATTCACACATTTTAAAAATTTAGATGCTTCATTTCTTTAATGTGATTCTTTAATGAAAAAAATCATGCTTGAAGCTCAATTACAACAACTGTCTGTTTTCTAATTACTGATAATGGCTGCACTGTGGCGCAGTTATTTGAGCCACTTCTGCACAGTTCTAGCAACCCATACTTGACCCAGACCTAGGGTGCCATCTGTGTGGAGTTTGCATGTTCTCCCTGTGACTATGTGGGTTTACACCAGGTACTCTGGTTTACCTCTCTCACCCCAAAGGTGGGCTAGTAAATTAATTGGTTATTGTGAATTACTGCTGGTGTGGGTGGGAGGCAGGAGAATTGGGGTGAATTGAAGGCTATGTAAGAGAGAGTGGGTTACAGGGAAATGGGACTGATGGAAATGTTCTGAGAATGTTCAATGGGCCAAATGGCCTCCTTCTTTGCCAAAAGAAAAGAGAAGAGATAAATATGAGAAATATGATTGCTCTCCCTCTGTTCGTCCAAATACACCAAAATGTTCAAAGCTATTAATCTTAAGAAACAAGTCACATGATCCCCATCAAGAACAAAGCAAGCAGGAGCACATCATTCTCGTGTTATTGCCAGAAGCATCAAACTAGGCATGAAATATTTCAGTCGCTGAGCACCCTGTGTTTCCAAAGTTCAGTCTTCTTGTCAATTCCACCACCAAGACTGATGAGCATAGGCAGAGGCAACAGAAAGCACATTGTTGGGGAGTGTAAAATAGTGCAACCAATTCATTAGTTCCTTTAGAAAATAGTGGAACATCATGCAATTTGCCTCAATGTTCATCATTACCCTGTGGCATACTGCTGCACTCAGCTTTATACAAGATAATTTCTTTGTTTTTGTTCTTCAACAAAGTTAAGCTGACACTTTTGTTTCCCCCATGGCAAAGTAATCCGCCTGTTCCAGAATTAATTATGTTGCTTCCCCAACCATGTAAACTTTAAGATATCAAATTAAAAAAGAACTGTCTAAGAGCAGTGACTGATGATAACATCAAAGAGGAACTTTGATTTCTGTAACATTAAGTGTTGAAGTTGAGGCAGTGTAAGGAAACGTTACTACTGTATCGCACTATACCTAACCCAGGAATTCTTGTTGCTGTCACCGTGCATCAAGTCACAAGTCTCCAGCACCATAATCCTTCACCTTTATGAGCTCAGGAAAAAAGGAAAGACTGCCACACGGGAGATGACAAATTATCTTGTAAAAAGTTCACTCCTGTCAACAATCTTAATGTTTGCTGGCAGGACCGTTTTCATTATTCCCAATTCTAATAGATCCCTCTTCACAGACCTTGGCTGTCTTGCAAATCTCTTTGCACTGCACGTCTAGAAATCTCCAGAGGCAACAGCACAGCAGCGTCACACTCTGTAATGCTAGAATGCTTTCTTTATCATAGGAAGTTTCAACTGTGAAATTACTTCTTACCCACATTAAGACATCAAAAACTCAAAGACACCATGAAAACAGAGAGCATCAAATCAAAAAAGGCACACAGACGTTAGACAGCCAGACAATGGATTTGAGTAGATTTAGCAGTTCCAGATACAACATTCCTGCTGGCTGGGCAGGATTGCTGAAGATTACATCCAGTACTCTACTGGGGCCAAGTATCAATTAAAATTCTGTTAATCCACCAGAGGGGCATTACAGACAAATAAATCTAATGATACTCCAATCAAGAGAATAAGCATTGAACAAACAGCTACAGCTTGTGTATTGCATTATAGATAATGTAGGTGTTTACCTCACTCAAGGCGATCAGAATCACAAGAATGAAAGAAAATGACAGGATTATAACAACGCAGTTCTAGGATTTCTTACACAAGAACAGCTTTCTTTAAACTATAAATCCAAGAGTCTCAAAAAGAAAACTATGCAAGAGTACAACTCTTCCTGCGCACAATTGATAAACATTCCCTAAGTGTAAAATAGAAACACTTTTGAGCTTAAAGATACTGTTTGCTTCTAACCTGGAATACCACATTATAGTAGTAGAACAGGGAGTTGTGTCTGTTCCCCACAGAGCAAGTTCTCCATCCCAAGGGTTCCAAAGGAGGGAAGAAGTAAAAATGTAGATCTCCAACACCAGCTATTCTTGCTCTGCTTCTCACTTTCTGAGTAATAATATGAAGGCAGAAACACGGGGAGAAAAATAACAAGATTCTGGCTTTCAGGCTGAACTTTAATGTGTTCTTTTCATTTAAAATAATATAAACAAAATCTAAGTGTTCAAATCAGTAATCTAATGCAGCAAATAATTATTACTACCTAATGCAAATTACTTGAGTCCCTTGTAATAATAGTGCATCAACGTGCACAGAAAATTGTCAGACCAATGTACACGTGTGCTTTTGTATGGTGCATATAGAAAACATGAGGTGAACAAGTTCAGACTCAGTTGAGAGCCTCAGTAGAATAATCTACTGACAGCATCAGCAAGGTTTATAATTAGGGAATGAACATTTAGGCAAAAAACCAGAGGGTTGTCCATAACTATGCAACCATCCCTTAAGTTCTAGTTACAATTTTCAAGACACAATGGAGAAAAATTGGAAAGGAATGTGATTGGATATCAACATCTTCCTTCACCGCACTTATATCAATGAGTTTTATAATGACAAATCATAGTTTCAAGCTTTTCTGCAGTGATACCACCAAGTCTGAAGGCTATGAGACACAATTTCAATACCTAGGTGCATAATATAGGCCGATATTTCAGTGACATACTGAGGGAATGTGGATGGTGCTGTCCTTTGGAATACAAAGTTTAATCAACTGTTGCTGGAAGCTTTTTAATGCCACACTGAGCAAACTGCTGGCTTCATAACAATGCCATTTGATGTCTAGCAAAGATTCGACTGACTCTCCAGATAAAAGGGTTCATTTCACGCATTGGAAATACATGGCTGACACTGCAGCTAAAACTGACTCCAAGATCGCTGAAGAACTCAACATGCGCTTGGCTTTGTCCAATGTCAAAAATAACCACAGTGATAACAGAGGTTATTTCCTACATTTTGCTCAATGTTGAGCAGCACTTTAATATGGCCTATTTTGTGCTGTTTAACATTGAGCAAAATATCCTATGTATTTAAGTACAGCAGTATAAAGCCTAAAGTATATATAAAGTACAAAGTATATATATAAAAGTATAGATTTATATAAAGTATAAACAAAATATAAAGCTAATTCAAAAATAGTTTTCTAATCCTCAATTCAAGCAATGACACAAACTCAAGTGTCTGCTGCAGGCTGATGCTGCTGCTTAGTCTCGACAGGGTGGCACACTGGTGAAGATGCTATTTTTCTAAGGATACATTAAATCAAGGCACCATCTGGCTGCTCTGCTGAATGTAGAAGTTCATATGGCACTATATAAACAAGAACAGAGAGTTCCACCAATGTTGTTATCAATATTCTTCCCTCAATCCATATCACAAAAACTGGCTCTGTTGTCATTTATTCATTGAAACATTCGATGTGAAGAAAGTAGCTGCCAACCAGCAACAACTTCATTCAAAAAAAATCCAATGGCCATCATTGCTCTGGATCATCCTGTGATAGAATCCCCACAAAATTCTACGATCCATCTTTCTCATTCTTGTACAGCCTCATAACAACATCTCGGTAATACTATGACTCCAGAACCAGGAGTCATGGCCTCAGGATACAGGGTATGCCATTCGGAGCCAAGATCCAGAGAAATTTCTTCACAAAGCAGGTAGTGAACTTGTGGAACTCTCTTCTCCAGAAGGTGATAGACACCATGTCATTACATACATTCAAGGAGGAGAGAGGTATATTTCTTAATGATAAAGAGATCAGGGGATATGGAGAAATGGCAGTAACAAGCTTCTGAAGTAGATGACCAACCACGATAGTGTTGAATGGTGTCCCAAGCGCTGAATGGCCAACTCCTGTTCCTATCTTTAATGTTTCTATAATGGAACCATAACTTTTGAAGTCTCTCTATATATTATCTTGGTAAGCAATACAGCAAATATGATCCAAAACCCAGTATTTATCAAGACAGTGATGCTTTCTGCAATGACTTGAATATTATACAAAGTACTAATCTCCCAACTGACTAATAATCAAAACAGACACAGGTTGAGGTATCATAATGTTTGATCACAATGATCAGAATCTGATTCAGGAAGCTTACTAGCTCCAGTTGAAATAAAAATATGCAATCCATCTTTTTCTGAGCACATAAAATATGCATTTGATGAAGTTTTTCTCACACACATGATGATGTCCCAGAACACTTTATACCTTCCCAACCTCAGGACATTCGAAAGTGCTTTACAACCAAGAACCTGAAGTGTAATATGGCAACAAAATTACATACAAGAACAAAATGAAATAAATGATCAAATACTTATCTAGAAAAAACATCCATGGTCTGCAATGCTGAACATGTTGTGTGGTCTTGCCAATGGAAGGAACTTCAAAAGGCAGAACATGTTGCATTCATAGTGTATATATACTATAGCTGTTAAAAAAAATTGCTACCGTAAGATTTTGGGGAGGGGGATGATGCTTCTATGTTAAGAGGTCAGTTATCTAGTTATCTATTGCAACATTGCTTGTGTCATACCAGCAGTTCAGCAGAAGACTGACCAGCAGAATAAACCATTGTGCTCACTTGGAGACACAAGAGACTGCGGATGCTGGAATCTGGACCAACAACAATCTGCTGGAGGAACTCAGTGGATCAAGCAGCATCTGTGGGAGGAATGGAATTGTCACTGCTTCGGGTCAAAACCCTGCATGAGTCCTGATGCAGGGTTTTGACCCGAAACATCTACAATGCCTTTCCTCCCACAGGTGCTGCTCGATCCACTGAGTTCCTCCAGCAAGTTGTTTGGTGCTCACTTGGTGCCCTGTACCGGAGTTAATGAATGAGAGATGGTGACATTCAGCTTTAAAAAAACTGTTCACAAGAACTCACAATATACCACTGTGCTGAAGTAACTACTTGCCACATTTAGCACTACAGACCAAATATTCTCTTTTCACTACTGTTGGTTGAGGGACAAATGGTGAGCTGATCAGTGCCAAGGGATCTGTTGCATCCACCTGAAAGTGCAGACACGGTCTCAATTTAATGGTCCATCTGATAGATATATCCCTAACCATGTTGCATTCCATCAGTACTGCATTGAAATAGGAGTCTAGATCATGTTTCTGGAGTGTGCTAATACCTCCGTCTAATTCAGAGCTGACAGTGCTACCACTGAACCAGGGTCAAGTTCTAAGAATACAAGGGACATGGTGAATATCTAAGCATAGGATGAGAAAATATAAATAAGGAAATCAATATACCAATTAAGAGGAAAGGGTTGAGCAAATTTCTGTAAATGGAGAGAGGTGCATCAGAAGGATTTGGAGACAGAATTTTGAAGTGAGATGACAAAGGATTTTTGGAAGCACACAAGCAGAGAGTGGGTGGAGGGATTTAATAAGTAAAAGATGAGACAATCCAAACATAGGAACGGTTCACTGAATGATTAAATGTTACCAACACACTTGAAACTATAATCAAACTTTCACTTAGACCCAGGAAATTTTGCAAACTATGTAGTGGGATTTCTGCAATGTGGTGTGAAGATTAAAAACTAGGATTACATGATAAATGGATGCAGTTTGGAGTAATTTAAAACAGGTGTTATGTCCCTATAAATATCTCATTCATACCATATTAGTTACACTAATGTTTTTATTCAATTGTAGCCTGTACAGATGTACATCACTCCTTAATGATGTGAATCTAAATGGAAACTTAACATTCCATTACATGAGGGCTGAAGTTCCCTTCAGGGTAGTAAATGATTTATTTTACTCTGTGCCTCAAAGGCAGGGGGAGTCACTCTGTATACTTTCATGTGCAGATTTTTTCTGTCCTCATCCCCAGATATTGCAAATGCATGTACATACCAACTGTGTACACATTTGTTAAAGTCATCTGCTTAGGTATCTTGCGTATTTAAATCTATGAATTCAGTATGGCTGTAAGAATTTTTGCATGCAGAATATATCAACTGAAGTGAAAAAATTCACTTTTACTGCTGCGCTAACATATGTCTCAGCATCAGCTCCTCCACACGGGACAGGACAGAAAGCTCATTCACATCTGGGTTTGCCCAACTTGTACAAGTCTCAGTCTCAGATTCAGTACGTGCACAATGGAAATTGGGAATGCTATGTCTGTTCATAAAAGGGAGCATTCTGGTAGTGATATTCATTTGTTTGCAGCATGCATAATGATCAGGATTTCCAAAATTTTGAGGCATCTGAAAACCAATTTTTGGGGGGAGAATGATACTGTGACAAGTCAATGCAGAAAACTCAACAATACAAATATTTTCAGAACCAAACTAGGAAAGTCCCTGCTGTTAAACATGTAAATAAAACTTAGGTAAGTATCCCATTCTGTCCAGGGAGTCTTACTCTACATTGTTTTGGAGCCAAGTCAGGGGCAAATTTGGATTTGCACCACCAGCTCAGTTAAGAATGGAAATCTTTGCACAATATAAATGCACTGCAGCAGCAAACAACCAGTGAGTTCTAAAATAGTTCCTTTTACTGAATTATAAGAAACAAACAAAAACTATAAACTCAAGAGGGCTGATTTTGCAAGTCTTCATTCCTGGCAGAGAGCCTCACTTTAACCTAGTCCAGATGAGAAAGTCGGATGCTACAGTCATTAAACCAAGGCTCAGTTGGCCTCTTCCACTAGTTCAGAGGTATATAAAGATCCCATGGCCAGAAGTCCTCCAGCAGTCCTGATTCATAAACATTCCCCCCAACCAGCAAACTCAATGAAAAAAGAATCGGTCATTCACCTCATTGCAATTCATGGCACCTGGCTGTACACAAGAGTATTATTGCTTTTAACTACACGACTCAGAATGATGTATCATACATAAAGGGCTCTGGATTATTTATGGCAATCTTGATAAAGTGCCAGGTTATTTTATCTTAAGGCCTCCCTGCATTACACATAATTCATCAACCAATGGAGTAAGTTGGCTGCCTTTGACCCAGTGCTCTGCCAGTACCACTCCACGCCAACTGGAAGATGATCAGTGATTGCAGGCTAGAATAACACATCTCCCCACTTCAGGGAAACAGCTTTCTTCTGCTTTTCACATATAGCTGAGAATAAGAATTTGCTGATGCATAATTTATTCAACCTTTATTTTAATATGCTGAGGTATAACATTTGCCCATAATTTAATACAATGCTATGGAATGTGCAATTGTGTAATTTCAATCTAGTATATACCAATTTATTAACTCTTCTTGACTGTGTAGTCTCTCTCTATAATCTGTAGCATTAATAAGACAACAGCTGAAATTGGAAACATCAACTTTGCAGACTCTATTGTACAGTGACATTATTCCACAGTTAATATAAAGTCAATTTTAGTTGATCCATCACGGATAGATATGGAATATAGTTTAGATGCTTACTTATTTGGAATGAACTGTTTATACCACACCCTTTCTCTATGAAGAAATCCCTCTGCAGAAGTGGTCATTTGGTGGACAATTGGTAAGGGAGGCTTCTGTAGATTAACAATTACCAACGCTTGTAGCTGAGGAGGCATTAGGTTATGAAAGCCAGAAAATTCCTCCCTTGTCTGTTGCTAGATAATGTCTAAAGTGTGATTGATGATTCTACTATAACACATGCAAATGAAACTGTTCATGATAAATTAGAGATTGCATTTTTTTTTAATTATGGCAAAAATGTTGCACCATGTAAGTGGACAGGTGTGCTTCCTCAAGCAGCAATAAAAGGAACATTTATTTAAATAAAGCCTAAGAAATTTAGAGCAAAAGGTTAAATGTTTATTAAGATGGAGATCAAAAATCATTGTAACTTAAGAAATGGAAGAAGTTGATCATAGGGTCCTACACCACCATTCAATATGATCATGGCTAATCTTTGGCCTCAATTCTAATTTCCAGTCCAATCTCCATAACCCTCAATTCTAATGTGTCCAAAAATCGCTCCATCTCAGCCTTGAGTATACTCAGTGACTCAGCATCAACAGCTCCCAGGGCAGAGAAGAAATTCCTCTTCATCTCGCTCGTAACCACATTAGATATCTTTATTTGTCACATGTTCAACAAAACATAGTGAGATGCATCTTTTGTGTAGTGTTCTAGGGACAGCCCGCAAGTGTGGCCATGTTTCCGGCGCCAATATAGCATGCCCACAACTTCCTAACCTGTACATTTTTGGAATGTGGGAGGAGACTGGAGCACCTGGAAGAAACCCATGCAGACACGGGGAGAACGTACAAACTCCTTACAGACAGCGGCCGGAATTGAACCCGGGTTGCTGGCGCTTCAATAGCGTTACGCTGACAGCTACACTCCTGTGCCTGCCCACATGATCCTTCATCCTAATACACTGACTCAAGTTCGACTCCTCCATTACATTAGCAGAAACATTCTGACCACGTCAATCCCCTCTCAACAACTTATGTTTCAACAAGATTCGAATGTCTTTATAAATCCATTAAGATAGTTTTATAGAGATGATGAGTTATTTGCTTGATAGCACAATTACACTATTCACTCCTTGACTCTTTTGGTAAAGACTGAATGCTCCAAACCGCAGAAGTGTTAAGTTGCTGAAAAGCAGGCACACCACATGGCATTCCCACTCAATCAAGATTACAATACAAACATACACATGGATACAGAGAGAACAGCTTGTCTACACATGGAAATATATTACAAGGATCACCATTTATTCTTCTGCGTTCCAAGGACCCATTCTTGCTGATCTCTCACAAGACAGTCCTTTTACCCAGAAAACACAAGGCGAAAGATTCTTTCCATATTCACCACATCAAGACTGTTTCCTATATGTCACAGACAACAAGAAGTAGATACAAAGATAAGGCCAGGCACAGCTTGGGAAACACAAACAACAGAATGCAAAATGGAGGTTAGAAAGTACATGCTGATCAACATATATTGTATTATTTCTTTTAAAAAGTTGCATAAGTAATATCTATGTAACAAGCCCACTGTGAAGACATTAGAATTGCCTGTAAAATACCATTTTATATTTAGAATGCTTCAAAATGATATTTCTCCCACACAGAATATTGGAATGTGAAGTAATAACTTGAATGTGACATTGAACTTAATGCATAATATTATTGCTTTCAGTTTTCTCCCTAGCAGATATACAATTCCTGATGACAGGCCACCTTAGTGAGGAGTGGTGTAAACAAGGCACATCTACATTGAGGTTATTGCATCATTACGATACCACAATGAGAACAAGATCCGAAATAAATTAGGAGCCAGAAAACATCATATGGCTTCCCTTGTGTGCAGTCAATTTTAGGCACACTCTCTCCAGGGCAGAAATTACATGAATCTGAGTGTGCGTCTTCGATCAAATACTATTTAGTGTAGAACTAGTAAGTGAAGGTCAACCTGCTGAAAAGTCTTTAAAAAAGCAATTAGTGAGACTGTCAAGAAAAGGTCAATGAGGGGGGAGCTTTTCCCAATTCTGAGAGCCAAACACATTTAAATGTATTTTATATGCTTATGTAATAATAAAGTTTAACTCTTGTCCTCTGGCGCTGATTCTCTACCTCTCAGTGCAGCGCTTATTCAGCATTTAACAGAAACGTGAATAGCTATTGTTCCAGTGAAACAGGTCACACTTCCCAGAAGCCTGAAAGGTTCACATTCGGAAAGATGTAATGTAAACTTCCAACTCCCATTGCCTTTCAGTTTTAAAGCTGTTCTTTATTAAAGATTCAGAGTGCAATTTGTTGAACATCACATGCTGTCCTTTTTGTCACTAATCATCAAATCAACACAAATCTGATCTGCAAAAGGCAGTTTTGTTAAAAAAAAAATCTGGACTATTTTTGACCAAACATATTTGATGATCAGATTCAATAAATATTATTCTTAAAAACTATTATAAATAGGCAACTGCATAGTAAGGAAATAGAACCCAAGTCTGTGACAATGGAGAAATTGGGTTGCCTCAAAAGCCACAATTCAGACATTTAAATTCAAAGATCACATTGCAATATTAAAGTTCTCCCCCACAGTTTCTATCCTACATAAATATATTTATAAATTCATTATTTTATTGAGAAACAAATTTCGATGCATAATCTCCCAGGAATTAAGTGTCAGCTTTCTGTTCAGCATATTTCCACCTTTCTCCTATTCTGTTTGTTTAATTTCCATCAACCTCAAAATCAAAATAAATCTATTTGTAGTTTAATTATTTTTCTCCAGTACTTTTGAATTAATCAATCAATAGAAATACAGCTGGAAGTGTTTAAGTACCAAAAGTAATTCTCATGCCTACTTGACTGCATTTCTGCCACAGTAGATTCTTGTACAGTAGCTTGGTATCACAGCTCAGATTATTTGTATTATTTTGTAGCATTACATTGCTCCATTTATAAATTATTCAGTTGCACAGCAGTAGACATCCATTTTGCTTTTAAATATTCCCATTTCCTACTCATGCTTAATCAACACTTGTACTTGTGTGCAAGTCATGAGTGATAACAGTGGGTTGTACGTCATTCAACTGTTAAGTCCATCACAGAACAGCCTGATCTTGGTTTACTATGTACTTCCATTAAGTGACAAAAGTAGCAATCAAGCACATGAATCCTGGTCAGTTTTTCTATTCTTCTACTCTCCTGACCTTGGGATGATGCTGTCAACTGTGACATCCTCAGGTTCGCCCTTGTTAAGAAAAATAAAAGCTGCTGCTGATCAGTGAAGGATACCAGGAGTGGGGAATGGAACATTAAACTGCACTGGCACCCAGTATTAGCATCAATCATTTTGAAGTTAGTTGTAGCACAGCCAGAGATAAAGATCCCCCTGCACTGCCTTATTTCCAATCTTGGACAACACTTTCACCACCACCTGGTTATCCCACGAAGATCCGATTATGACAAAGTTGAGCCCAGAGTGTAGAGAAGGAAGACTTTATTCCTGCCATAAGCCACAAAGTGATCTCCTCATAGATTAGATTAGATTTCTTTATAAAGAGGCTCTCATTAGCACTGGTTATACATAACTACAATGAAGTACTTTCTCGATTGTGAAAATTGATCTATAGTCAGTTTCTTCAAATAATTTCAATCCTGATCCAACTCATGAGATAGCCAGAGATGAAAGAAAGAAATGAAGTGCTTGCACTGCTCTATAATGTATGCAAGTTCTGGAATTTCCATTTAAGATTGTATTACCACTTAGCCAAGCTGCCATGAATTATTACACATGAATTAGTACGACATTATGTACATAATGAGGAACAATCATAGGGTTCTGGCTATAATGAAGATAGTTCTAGCTTCCTATATTATCAGCCAACTATTACCTGGAATATATTAAATAACATTTTCATTCAGCTATATCACTTGGCAGGCTGTAGAGTGCCCGGGTGCCAAAGGAAGGCCAGAACCAGTTTGAGGTTGAAAACAAGCATCTAAGGACAGTCACATAGCTGTAGGTTCTTACAATGTAGAGTGTGCAGGTTGGCCTCCTGGCAGAAAGACGACCAGTCAATGTCCCATCTCAGGAGAGGCACTCCTGCCCAGCACCACAAATGAAGAAGGTCCAAACCCTACCTCACTACTGGCCATCCGAGCTCAACAAACCAAACATAAGATGAATTGTCAGCTCCTCTTATGACTGGACTGCCAGTTGTAACAGCCACAGCATGTACACACATTGCCCAATTCGTTCCTATAATGGCTAAGGGGTTTAATGGGTATCCCAAGGCAGAGATTAGCATTTAAATCAACCCACTGCATAAGTGAGCATATAGAAAGTCTCAACATTTTTCATCCTTTTTGTTTACAATGTTTACTGTTTTGAGATTGTTCATCATTGTAAATGAAGAAATAAACTGCAGTTGTACATTTAGCTGCTTAAAAGTTATAGCTTCAGCTGTCTGCAGCATTTTCTCAACACCAAAGTAATGACAAGCTTGCTGCATATTATTTGATTCTGGTCTCTTACTGAAAATAAGCTTCTTTGAAACCTTCAACCACAAACAAATTTCACTTTAAGCTATTGTCTGTCAATGACATTCTGTTTTTATTAGTTTCAATACATCAACTGACTGTTCTATTGCATTGGTCTCTAAAGGTTCACAATCAATGCAATGAAGCATTAGCTGGTGCGAATAATGTGCTAGTGTGTTATATATTGTTTTGTGCCTGTTCAAAAGATTAAATGGGCTCAGTTAAAATATTGAATTGTTTTGGTCTCTGCACATGGGGGATGACATTGAGGATTTGGAGAAGGAACAACAAAAAATAACTAAATTATTTGCCAGTAAATGAAAAAAAAAACAAAAAAAACTGCAGACTCTGGAAATCTGAAATAAAAGCAGAAAAGGCTGTGAACACTCAACAGGTCACGCAGCATCTTTGGAGCCACAGATGCTGGCTGACTTGCTGGGCATTTGCAACATTTTTTTGTTTACATTAATTGCTAGTTTGAATTATCACAATCAGTTCAAAGAACTGAAACTACATTTTGGAAGAACAGAGCTACGGATGGTTTAATTAAGGTTTATCATGTAATGAAGAAGTTAGATTGTGATTGAGTGGATGGTTTGTTTCAATTCAATACCTCAGCACGCTCCAGGGTTCACAATGTAAAGTTTGTACCAGATTGCACGTTGGAAAGTGGCTCTCCTTCCTATACAGGGAAACTAAAAATAAGCGGTTGATATATACAGGGAATACCAAATTCCTTCAAACGAGTTCTCGATTAACTTTTATCACCTATGAGAGTCAGATAAGATTTCTCCATGTTTTACTTCCCAACAGACCTGAATTTCCTTCTCTCCATGGAGACTACATAGCTTTCAGCTGGGGTGGTGTATATACACTTTGAAGTGCATTTGGCATCACATTTGAATTGGCAACACAGTGGCTCAGCTAGTAGAGGTACTGCCTCACAGCTCCAGCTTTAATCCTGACCTCAAGTGCCGTCTAGGAGTTTGCACGTTCTCCCTGCAACCGTAAGGGTTTTCCACCAGGTGCTTTGGATTCCACCCATTTCCCAAAGACGTGCAAGTTGGGAGGTTAATGACCCACTGTAAATTGCTGATGTGTAGGTGAATGGTAAAATCTGCACAGAGTTGAGGGGAATACGAGGAGAATAAAGTGAAATTAATGTAGGATTTGTGTAAATGGGTGCTTGGTGGTCAGTATGTAATTGTTGGGCTGAAGGGCCCATTTCTGTACTTTATGATCTGCAACTCTATATGGATGGACCTGAGAGCTTTCCTATTTACATTATCCAGTTTTACACCCTTGTTATCATTTTTTCCAACTGATACACTGTAATATAATGTTGATTTTAAAAATCTGAAAGGCAAAGATCTGCCAGCAAGGCCACTTCTAAAGCAAAGTCAATAAATTATGTAAAAAGAGAGGCAATACCTCAAAATGAACATAGGAAGAAATTTGATAAACCTAGAGAAATTGATCAGGATTCAACCAGCAGTGAAAGAGAGATGGTTGTCAGTAGAAATGCTATAAGCAAATGGACAGCAACTATTAACCTTTTAGTGGATTCAAGGCAATAAAATAAGTGCAAGAGTTGAACAGAGGTAGGAGTTTTGGAAGAACAAGAGAAACCCGAAGAAAACATAATCATTATTTTTCAGAGATACATAATTTAGTTCTGTAACAACTAAATCAATGCAATCAACATCAACCGAAGATGATGCTTAGAATCCAAAGGAATAGTGAGCTGGAAATGGTTTACATCAATATGAATAAACAGCAAATCTGAGTTCTAGTAGGCAGAAGAATACATGAAATTTGTGAACTATTATAATTGAACTTAATCAGTAATATAGCTATAATATCAATGCTAATGATGCACTTTCATTGAAAAAAAATTACTTCTTAAATGAGAGAAATCTACCGGTAATGGTGTTTGGGAGTATTGAGAGAGACATAGACAGAGAGTAAAGTTAATAGGAACCACCGATAATAAGCAAGCACCAACCACTTCTATTGTATCTATATTGATATTACAGAGCCCCCAGTCTTTCACTGATTTTAAGCATAATCACCAGGACACACCTGTGTCAATGACTGCTATCCATCAGAATGGAAGCTGCACGATGTTCACACAAGCTGCTGCCACTTGGTATAATTGGTTCTTGAAACTAAGCATAGCAATCATACAAATTATGATTAAATTGAAATGTATATGCATATATATTATATAGATATATTTGTTCAGTATTGGGGTGACATGACATGAGGCCCTCTTGGTCAGAGGTACACAAAACATTAAGCCACACTGAGACAGATGAGATAAAATGGCTGAGTTAACAGGAATCCACATTTACTCCTTGAGAGACGCATCAAAACTCCATGCCAGTAAACATTGATGAGGTGTGGATATGGGCAACAATGGCAGTCAGCTATCAATAGGAAACAGACTAGGTATGAATGGGCCAGGCATTTAGGAGCACAATACAGTTGAGAATTAAGGTCACCTGGCATCACTGGAACATGAGGAGTCCTCTGGCTCAAACTTATGCATAGGGCTATGTTGAGGGAGGGAATGCAGGGATCCCAAAATACCCATTCACCAGCATCACCAAGAACATTCAGACACATTTAATGAGCTATCAATCAATAGCCATATATTATCAATGCATCCAAAGAGTATAAAACATGATGTATTTTGATTCTTGGGGACACTCTCCCACCTGATCTCCCCTGCACACATGTCTGTATTGAGATTAAATAAAGGTTCATTGCATCTACTGCTTCAGTCTCAGAGTGGTTCTTCACCCACTAACAGTGGTAATAATCATATCGATAATCAAGTACAGTTCTACCCACCAGTTTGACATTTCTCATATTAATGATTGTTGCATGAAGCAAGGCTGTAGTTGGACATTTGTTACTGACTGAACTGAATGATAAATGGTGGCTGTCAAAAAGATCTCTTGGAAAATAGTGTAAAGTTATCTGCACATTTCTGTGGGAATACATCGTCTTTGTCAACCATAAAAGCACGTGCTTGATGAAAGGAAACCAATTGGTTCTTTACAATCTAAACAATCTAAAAAGACAGTATGTAATATTTCATTCAAAGGACACCATTTCTAGTCGTACAGTTAGGCCTCAATATGGCATGGAGTATGTGCCAATACTTCAGAGCAGGATTTGAGCCCACAACTCAAAAGAGAGTGGAACCCATTAAGTAAAGCAAACAGCAAAAAACACAGCAGTATGTCAGCATAGCTCTCAGAATTATTCAAAACTGAAGACTGACCAAACTGACTGAATCATTTCAAGTAACTGGAAGTTTAAATTTCTCAAAGGTCTAGATGTCGCCAAAAGTACCATTTACTGTTCATGAAATATCATTGACCTGAAATGTAAACTCTGTTTCTCTCTCCACAGATGCTGCCTGACCTGCTGAGTAAATTTCCAGCTATTTCTGCTTTTGTTTGGCCCTTTCTGAGATTTGAAGGCTGCCACAAGTACTGTCAATGTTACTTCATCGTCACATACCATCAGTGTAAAGTATTGGTCTTAGTCACTCCATTTTTTTTCCTTCCACAAGTCTCTGCATCATCACATGAGGATTTGATTACTGGCCTTTCCAAATCTAAATGTAATAACATATGCATAAGCAGTCAAATTACCTGGGATTTTGCTCCATTGCACATGCTCAGGACAAACCTATTCACAGAATGAAGCTTATGCAAAAAACTAATCGTTAATAATATATGCTACTTCTGTGTATCTCTGTCATTCCAGCTATAAGGTTTCTCCAAATATTTCCACACTACAATGTTATAACAACATTGTGCTCAGTCTGGCACATTGTGATGGGACAGCAATTGATGTACTGTGGAATTTTAAGGGCATTAATTCAACACATTAATGCACAGAGTGGTGAAGGAACACAATATGTCAGAACAACAACAGTTAAAGACGGAACCTAAAAATTATTTCAAAAATAATATAACAAATCATTTCAAAACTGGGGAAATGTTTATTACAGACTACGTCTTTTAGTGAAGGGTCTCAGACCTGAAATGTTAACCATTTCTCTTTCCACAGCTGCTATCTGATCTGCTGAGTGTTTCCAGCATTTTCTGTTTGTATTTCAGATTTCCATCATCTGCAGTTTTTGTTTTTCTCTTATATGCAGCTCTTTGTTCTTCATCAACATACACAAAGTGCAGAATTTCAACCAGCCCAAGAGCTCCAAGGCTAAGGATGTATGAAAACTGTGGAATCCAGATTCTTAATCATATGAAGAAACAGAAATTAAGATCTTTCGGTCACAAAGCCCACCATAAACCAACTGAAGGTTAAAAATGGTTCTGAAAACTGAAGACATTGAAAATATGGTTTTAGTATTTTGTTATTCTGTATTTTTCCTTGTCTCCTCAAATTTAATTCAGGCTTCATCACTGAGGCTGCTTTGGATTTATGAGGCAATGCAATTACTGCTAAAGGCAGCCAGGGTGACAGCTCCAGTCAACATTGCAGCAAGACTCATTCACCCTTCCGTTTTTCCCAGAAGCCAAACTATGTTATTCCATGGGGTTAATACATCAACTAAAACGTCATGTTGATTACACAGGCCTTTACTCTTTTCACTATCTTACTTAATTATCTGATAAAATAGTACAATTATGACATTATCTAAATGGGATGCAAATCAAACCACAACTATTAAAATAAATGGTTCTAAATGTACTTAATGGAGCATTCTCCTCTCAGTCTTGTGACCACATTGTCTAACTCAGCAGGAACATTTTGCCAATTTCAAAAACAAAGTTGAACTTTATATCCTCAGCAGTTGTTGTATTATTTGTGAAGTGCAATACAAACACTGGTCAGGATCTTGCTGTTTGTCCCAGTACCACACCAAGCTGCCAGCATTATCACATCTAAATACCTGCAAGTCCAAGACTTTTATGCATACGTTTCTCAATGCTTAAACTGCAAACTTGCTGACAGATTCCTGTCAGCAGATCTCTCATAGTGCTGCACTGCTGGACTCTGTATGGAATTAGATCAGACACAGGAACCGCAAGCCCATTCAGCTGAATGGAGATGTTACACCTGGGAGAAAGAAAGGTAATAACAAGAGGAGATACTTTCCCCAAGGAAACAGGTCTACTGCTGTGTTACCGACTAGTGACGCAGTCAGTACCACAGTCCTCTCCTTGCCTGAGAACAGAAAGAGAAAAGGATAATGGGATAAAATGTTACTGTTTTCATTTCTTGTCTACACAGTAATGTTTTTTAGTTATTTGATTAAATTGAAGTGTTTTTTAAACTATTAAATATTTAATTTCCTTAATGCATATTCCATTTTCCTTCTCAGTATCAAGGTGTATGTCCATATTTCCCAATGTTTATTTACAGTACATGATCATGTTATTTGAGATCTAATAATAGGAACTTGGGATCTGAACTGGATTACACATTTTTCAAAGCCTACCCCTGCATGTATTTGTCCAGTATTTTGTGAGGCTGGCCAAGGAATAAAAATACACAGCAACAGGTAAAATAAATTCCACTTAATTGAACTTCACTCTCACTGATCCGTCACATTCCCTTGGGCAAAATATCTCCTTTTCTAAAATGAATTGTTGTTCTGGCTAATAACACTTTCCCTGAGAATTGTTTCTCATTATATAAATTTGGAACATTTTGAACTGTGGTTTTATAATTATGTTAGTAATTGAGCTACACATGCAGAGGAAATATTCCCCTGTTGTTTTTAGAATACCAGACAAAACTGCTTCAGTAATCTAATTATTGGGGAGGTAAGAAATGGAGTTTGGTGTGGTACCTGCTGATGTCGAACAACTTAAATACATTGCGACATCTCTGAAGAAACTGCTTTAAATTATAAAAGGAAAATAGATATCACTCTCATCTCCACCCCCTTTGCTTTCCCAGGAAATGGCTGAATTGAACCAGCAGTGCTTTAGATGGTGATGTATTCCAAATTGACAGTATAAATTGACTGATTCGTGCCACAATCCAGTTCCCAATGGTATTGGCCCCAAAGCACAAAACTCTCTGTAATTTAACATAAATTGGCACTAAATTGTCAATGTCACTCAGGAAAGGCATAATAATTGAGTTGGGAAATGAAAGTGCCACCATGGAATCATCCAGATTTTGTTTTAAACCTAAAATGGGGAAAGAGCACGTTCGTGGGGCAAAATAAAGAGTCCAACTCTATTCAATTAATTGTATATTGGAATTATCAAGGAATGGAAAAATGCTCTGTTCTTCACAGTGACATCTCACAGTCTGATGAACATTTTTTTGAAAAAACAAAGTAGGGGCTGCACTAGCAGTCCATTCCACCAGGGACACTCAAAAGCAGACAGACTGAAAATATCACACGCAAAGCACTGCCAGCATCAACATACCAGATCTTTCTGAAACAATTTCTTTTAACAAAGATGATACGGTTGATATGTTTTTGAAATAATTTTCACAAGTAGTCCTGTAACAACTGAACTGTATTTCAGGAATTGTCTTAGCTAGGTGGCAGCTCAAAATGTGAACAAAAAACGATTCAGTCGAAGACAGGATGTCTGTTGCAAACGTGAAGCACTGGACTTAGTCCGAATACTAAATTTTAAGTACTTTTCTGGTCATTAGTCACATTTTGGTTCCACTCTCAAAGTAAAATTTGTAATTCATTCTGTGTTGGCTAAAGGGAGCAAAAAAAAGGACAATGAACAAACCAAATAACTCCTTTAACCAAGGGGATTAAAAGTCACAATACAGTTCACAGAAAAGCTAGACAAAAATGAATACGGAACCCAGGAAGGATATAAATGGAATAGTAATAAGAAGTTTTATCAAGGAGACCACTTTTGATGATGTTTTATTTAAAGACAGGCAGGATGTAGAGTGGCAAAGGGTTGTTTTGTGGGGAACTGCACAGGACAGTGATATTTGTGTCATTGATGGTTCATGGGGCAGCACCAGCTGATCTAAACGGGATGGAAAGATGGTTAATGAGGATGAGCTCAAATGCATGACCTCAGGAAGTAAGGCAATAGAGGGGGATAGGCCAGGTGAAATTGCTCCTCTGAGGGATGAACAGCAAATGCCATACCAGGTCATCAGAAGTATCCCTGAAGAGAATCAAAGTTAATTGGCAGTTCATTCAACAAGCATTCATTTATAACAGTAGTCAAGAGCAGGAGGGCAAACAAGTATTGATTGATTAGGGCAATCTACCAGCAGGGCATGACTGAGTGACAGTAAGAGCTGAAAAAGAGGACAGAAGGGTCTGATCAGGGCCAAGAGTGAACAAAAGAATAGCCAATAGCAAACCCAGATGGATGAGTAGACAGATTCTTTCTTCTCTGAATATTAAGCTTACACAAAAGCTTTCAAACTGTAAAGAGATTTATCATCAGAGAAGCCAAAGTCAGGATATAAACTTATAGTTTGTTACCCTAACCTCATTCCTACCAATTTAGATTTTTAGATATCTTTATTAATCACATGTACATCGAAACACATGGTGAAATGCATCTTTTGCGTAGAGTGTTCTGGGGGCCACCCGCAAGTGTCGCCATGCTTCCGGCGCCAATATAGCATGCCCATAACTTCCTAACCCATACGTCTTTGGAGTGTGGAAGGAAACCGGAGCACCCAGAGGAAACCCACGCAGACACAAGGAGAACGTACAAACTCCTTACAGACAGCAGCCGGAATTGAACCCGGGTCGCTGGAGTCCTTTAATACATTCTGACTCGACAATATGGCATGAAAACCCTCTCCTAAAGCGGATGTGTTTTGATTAAATCAACTTTAATCTTACCAATGATTTAAGCTGTATGATTCATAAGTGAAATGTATTCAGACTGTCAGGGTGAGCAAATGATAAATATTCAAGTGCATCCCACAAAATGCTAGTAAAAGTAAAGGTTTTACCTCACAGAACACAAATGTGCTCACTGATGCCTCCACTTGTGAGTACCTTTAACGTTATCCATAACAAAACCCATGGACTTAACAACCACAGAGTCTGGAAAATGGTATAGAATGAGGAACAATTTAGAAACTTACTAAAAATGATTTAGGATTATTTGTAAATTAATTAACAAACCTATTCAATAGTGAAGGAGTACTACATTGTCGAAGTGCCATGATTTGAATGAGGTTCATGAAAATTTAAAAAACTGCAGATGCTGGAAATCTGAAACAAAAACAAAAAATGCTGAACATAACTCAGGAGGTCAGGCCTCATCAGTGGGAAGAGAAATAGAGTCAGTGTTTCAAGCATTAACTCTGTTAAGGTTGAAGCATTAACTCTGTTTTTTCTTCCTACAGATGTGGCTTGATCTCAGAGTCGTGGAAAAAGACAGCATGAAAACAGGCCCTTTGGCCCACTGAATCCATGCTGACCATCAATCACCTATTTACACTAATCAAAATTCTTTATTCTTCCCATGTTCCCATCAACTTTTCCCAAATTCTACTGCTCACCTATGCACAAGGGACTACAGTGGCCAATTAACCTATCAACCTGCACTGGAAAATTGGAGGAAACCACGGTGCCCAGAGGAAACCCACGCGGTCACAGGGAGAACCTGCAAACCCCACGTAGACAAGATTGAACTGGGGTTCTGGTGCTGTGAGCAGCAGCTCTACTCACTGTGCCACTGTGCCACCCTATAAACCTATGGAGTAGTTCCAACATTTTTTGTTTTTATTTTAGATTTGAATGAGGCATTTAACCAAGGCCCTGAATGCTTTACTTCATTTGAAAACCATATTTTTCCCAGAGAGTAATCGAAGTATTTTGTTAACTGACAAATGAAACTCTGTTGCCAAGAGATCTTCCCACATCAGATAAAAGTGACTGAATCATTTGCAGGATAAACCTCTCTCTTTGAAATCTCATCAACTACTCCAAGGTGCTACATAGGTGAATGGTTCCCTGAAAAAGTAATGTCACTTTATGAAACAACTGTTTATTTAAGGAACTGTGAGAAAGAAGAGATGCCCCATGGCCTTAAATCTATTTTTTCCATTTAAACTAGAGAAATCAATGAAAATAAAAATTGGTTTCAGTAACAGAGAGCCCCTCCACAAAACCAGCTGTATGCTTTAGCAGCATATTGAAAATCTATCCCTAGAGTGATAAACTCCCAATTCATAAATAAGGGATCAAGCTTTTCAAACACTTCTCATTAAGGAAGTTGCATTCTAGATGGTTCAGCAAAATTTCCAGAAGACAACATTAACATCATTCATAGTTGCATTTGATCACTATGGAAACAGGGCTCCTTCTGTGCAAGAACAGGTTCACAGATAATTCTATTGTTGCTCACTGCACCTTCCTACAGCTTAAACACACTGTTCCCAATTAACTGAGTACTCCACACCAAGTTGTAATTGTGTTAAGAATCAATTGAAAAATATTTCTTGCAGACATTACGTACAGGCTGAGAGCCTCATGGACATTCAGTCCCTTGAGAGGGTAAATTGCTAAAACTGCAAAACCAGTCAAGTCCAGAGCCTTTCGTTGTTTAAAAATGAGATCCTAAATATTGTCAGTTAAACATGAGATTGTTACAGGAAAAAAATCAGCCTTTATTGGGGAACATTCTGCAAGGCACTACATTCTAAAATACCTGATGTAAAGTTGTTTGCAATCACTTAAAAATTCTACACCATATGTTTTCTGTAACAGAATGCACAAAAAACACTGATACAGACACGTGACCCTTTCATTGATTGATTTTAATGGGCTGATTCAACAATAATGTAAGTTTTATGCTCACCATCGCCATAGAAAGAGTAATTTATAAAGATTTTTTTTTAATGATTCAACATCTTTTTGCTTGTTTTTTGGAGTTAGATGTGATGAACACGATCATATGTGATGTGTGGAGTGGAGCAGATTGGGACAAAGACACATGGAAAGGAGAGAACAACAGAAGGGGAAAGACAGCAGGGATAATGCACGCCAGGCAAATTCTTGGGTTGTCAATGTCATCCTCAGTCAATATTCCCAGTGGAAGGTGTGGGACGGTGGGGGTAATGAAGTTCCACATCACGAGAAAGCTTAGCTAAGAGGTAGTGGGGTTTGTGAAAACAAGAATCAAGCAGTGTAATTCAGCAGAAAGATTCTCATCAGGAAGGAAAGATAGTGAATTTAAGTGTTCTAACTTCTTCTCCAACATATTAAGGCCAGTCTCCAGCTTTTGGTCAAATGGCTGCAAACAAGCCTGAAACAGGGGAGCAAACTAGAACAGTGGTCAGGTAATATGGAAAAACCACAAAGAGCACTAGCTTCCTCTCGTCGCTGTCGACTGCATCGTCACAAAAAAGCACTTCAAATTCACTCTCGAATCTGCATGCAGCAGTCGTTTTTTTGATTTAACGTTACATAACCTTTTAGTGCAGCAGAACCCCATTAGTGCACCACCTACAGGTATAACCTGCACTGCAAAAAAAAAACGATTAACTTGGATTTTACCATTCAGAGCCTGACACTGTAGTTTGTAAGTGCACTTTAAAGTGGAATGTTCCAACCTGAAATGATTTTAAATTACAGCTTTGACAAGGTCCTGCATGGCAGGAGCAAGAAGAGGAGGCAGGAGAGAGAAGAGAGTAGAGAATATATCACCAAATGGTTTAACAAACCCAAGGCCCAGCATTTGCTAATCTAACTGCTTTTTCAAGTCTTAAACCATTGAATGAAATATTCTCACAGTAAGTCCAAATTCCAAATATTAGAAAGTTTTGCAGTTAGGTTGGGAAAGTTTTTAAATTACATGGAAATTGTATAAAACTGCAACAGTAATGTGAATCTTAATATAATCGTTCTTCAAAAAATTTTTTCAGCTATCCTGCCATCTCCTTTAAATTTGCCCCACGGGTTTGAGTCTAGTCCAACTGAGTCACTGAACCGTCCTTTTTCTAACACCTGGCTGTCGAGGTTCCTAACAAGCTTGGGAGTACAGTCACAAACACATCACGCCACGTTGCTCAGTAATTATATATTTTTTTCCAAATTGCTAGATATTGTCAGAGCAAATTAATCTGAAAATTCATTTTTTTTGTAAAAGTATCTTTACCAAGAAGGTAATTTCACAACCTGAGTTCTTTCTTAGAAGCTACTGGCAAGAAATTTCATTATACCTATTTTTGGTGTGGTAAAACATTATTGCATTTAGCACATCAGGTCTCCTGTATAAAAGGCCAAAATCCAGTTGGAAACAGCATTAGGGTGGTTTAAAAAACAACCTGACAGAGGAATTCAAGTGGGCCAGGCAGCGTCTGCGGAGGGAAAGGGATAGTCGATGTTTCGGGTCGAGACCCTGCATCAAGGCTGAGAATGCAAAGGGGAGTAACCAGTATAAAGAGGCGAGAGTGAGTGATGAGACAGAAACTGGCAAGCGATAAGTGGATTAGGGTGGTTTACACCCAGTAACAAATACTGAAAGGTTCAATTGCTGGTGGGACCTCCAACAGTCTGCTGCACAGCATTCAGAGAAGAGCATAAACTTTTCGAGCCACATTCCAACACTGCCAAAAAGAAAACACATTTGCAGGGGATAAAGAGAGAGACAGCTCCCACATTCACTCATAAAGGTAATGCAGCTTCTGGTCAAAAAGATGTACCGATAAAGAGGCCAGCCCACATCAGCCCAGCACAAAAGTCCAGCAGGTGGTGGCTACTGTCACATCTACCAGAAGCAAGAATCCCTGCACATTGGAGCAAAGCTGAAAGAAATTTAAATTTCTTCACAAGATATGTCAGTGATCTACACATCACTGCTTATGTCTGCAAAATGGAGATCCTCACAGAAATGTGCATTTTATGTAGCAACAAACAATCTGCTGGAGGAACTCAGCGGGTCGAGCAGTATCTGTGGAAGGGAAAGGAATTGTTGGCATTTTGGGTTGAGACCCTGCATTTTATGTGGTGGTTTGATGTTCTTCAAGTGAAGTGCCACTCACCAAGAAAGAAAGATATAGTAAACTACTGAAGAAATTGTGTTAAGAATTTTTATGCATCATCTGGGCTCTCCAACCTAACTGTGTTGATGTTCACAACCAATATGTGGAGGGGGTCACTTACCATACATTAGGGTCTTTAATTTTAAGGGGGTCCTCAGGGGAAGTGTCATTGTCAAGCAGTCCTTTATTGCTCATACTAAATTTCTGCTCAAGCTGAGAGATGAGGCTGTGTGTGATGAGCATGGACACTGCCTGGTGGCCCCACCTTCCTCCTAGTTCCCCTGCTCCTCTTCATGCACTGATTCTTGGATTTTCAGGTTCTGGGTCTCTTGTTGCTCTTCTTCTGGCATTGGCTGCTGTCTTCAGTTTACAGGATTGTGCAGCATGCAACACACAAGGGTGAGGTCCTCACACCTGCTTAGCCTACACTGGAATGTCCCCCTGTACTGCTGCAATGAATAAACTCTCAAGCTGAGATGGCCATGCTCCACTATGATTTTGGTACTTGTGCAGCTCTCATTGTATCATCACTTAGTTAGTGTAGTTGAAGGTGTGGTGTGAACACACCACACCGTCAACTGTGTGGGTGACTCTCATCTCCCAGGATCCACTCCTCCAGGCACTAGTGGCCACTGAAAATGTCAGGCAGCCAGGCCTCCCTCAGGAGGAAGGACTCATCTGTGCTTCCTGGAAACCAGGTATTCACCTCTAGAAAATTCTACTTCACTACACATCAAGGGAATGGAAGTCTTTCCCACTGAAAAGGCAGGAGTTCTTCATGGGAGCCCTTACATGCTGCAAATAGCTGTCTGCACTTGAGAAGCCTGCAATGCTGGCAAATCCCAAATTCCTCAGTGAAATTGCAGTAAATGAAAACAATTCTTCATCAACACAGTGCCCGGGAGACTTTTCTGTCCTAAGCAGTAAATTGGGAACATGCAAGAGATCTGCTGTGGCAGCAAGAAAGCTCCTGTGGCAAGGATGTCGAAAATCAGCATGATCATGACCTCCATAGACAATAATTGAAGTGAGAGAGGATGGACAAAGGTCTTCCTTTGTCCCAAATCTCAGAGAAAATGCATTTTTCATCAGAGAAGTCTACGTGTGTTGTGGTACATGGACTTCTCAAAAGGGGCTCTTTTGAGACAACAACGATGGTAAAATACGTTCTACATGCTGCCTCCGAAAGTTTTTATTTTAAATATTTTTTGTGAAATTCATTTCTGATTGTTGCCCACAGTTCTATCAGCATCACCAAAATAGTTTAATGCAAAGGATAAAGAGAGAGACAGCTCCCACATTCACTCATAAAGGACTCAATACAAATCAGGGGAATAAGGAGCAGGGAAGCATTCAAGTTTGCCAAATAACTTAGCATTCATGACATAAATCTAAGTAAAGCAAAACCCAACATACCATGCAGTGCAGTACATACCCATAATCACACCCTAATGGTTATCCTTTTCTCCTTCTGCGTTATATTTTCCCACTTAGTTTCTGTTCAGTTTCCCCTTTCATTCTACATACTGTCCTTAATCCTGGTCTTGTATAAGAGCGGAACTACTCCCTTACCTTTTGGAAAAGTGCCTGGGTTTTTCATCACCTTCTTATTAGAACAAATTTGAACACAACACCATGGTATTGAGTTTCCTTGACACAGCATGTGGGAAATACTTACATCTTACACATAATGAAAACCCATGAGGTAGAGGTTCAATGCATTAGGATTTCCAGCACTTTCCCAAACAAACATATCTGATTCTGCACTAATAGTTAGCACAAGCCCACAACAAAGAGGTTCATAAACTAGGAGTAGGAAGTGCCAAGGGAAAGGCAATGACAAAAATAAACTAGGCGGTCAATATGAACCTCTGCAGATCAGAAGGCTTGCAAGAGATGCTGGAACAATTAAATATTCCTCCTAAACATCTTTAGGCTGCTCAACAAAAGCATACAGTGTTAATACTGAGGATTATAACTATTGGCCAATCACATCCCCAACAATTTAAGCCCTTCCCTTGATTAGGAAAATTAGAAGCAAAATTCTGCAGGTGCGATGCATCTCTGAGACCTGTCAGTTTCTCACCAAAGGTCCAATAAGAAAACTCAACCCTTATATTTGAACAAATCCAGTTGGGTAGATGGAAGAATTACTGCACACTTACCGTGTGAATCAGAATCAAATGCAGCAATTCATGATATGGCAAATTATAGCATAATAATCAAAGCAAATCCCACCAATATCCAAAGATTCTGCATTGCTGAGCTGTAGATTATAAATTAAATTCTAACCTTATAGTCACAAAAAAAGTCTGGGTATAGCTTCTTTAATTTCCTGTCACTGCTCTTCTTTGAAAGGAACAATGACTTCTATTAACATTTTGATTGCAAAGTTGTTAAGAAGTGTGCAGTATTCTTCTTGTATTCACGTGGGTCACCCAGTTAAATTTGAAAAACAGAGTCTTAAAGTTCGTTACTTTTTATTTGCACTAAAACATATTAATACTGCTCTTTCCATGAGGTTCAAAGAGTTTCAAAGAAGAATGCAATCTTGCATTTTGAGATTTGCAACAGTCTTATTAGTTTGCTTGCATGCCATTTCAGCTCCAGCTTGCACGGTTTCAGCAACACTGGAGAAACTCAGCAGGTCAGGCAGCATCTATGGAGGGAAATGGGCTTATATCCCTATACATTCTGGTTAAGGCCTTCTGTGCCTCCTGCCAGATGGTCCCTAAGAATGTTTATCGTGTCTCCATGGATCATCTCCATGCCATCCTGCAAAAGTAGTAATAGATATAGACAATAAAAGACTGTTTTAAGTGCAGAAAAGTTGAAGATGCAAGAGTGACTCAGTGTGTAGAATGAGAAGAGAGGCTGCAGAGTGCTGTGGACAGAGTGATTAAGAATGCAGTTTGAGTGTTGGCCTTTCAGATTACATGATGTTAAGGTAAATAACATTGGTAAAAGCTGTTGGCATGCGAGTAAACAAGAACTGCCACATTTCAGACCATAGATTGAAAATCACTCTACACTATTCTGAACGTCATTTGGGGGAGTTGTACGCCAGACCACATTTGAAGCACTATCAAAAATCCTGATGAAAATTCAGGTGTTGAAATTCCTGCTTACATCTAAGAGACTCAGAAATGGGAGTATTTTTGCTGCACTCCGGGTTATACCTACTTTCAACTCCACAATGCGAAAATGAATTTCTGGACATTCCACTTGTGTCTTAAAGTATAAGATTTGTTCTGTAATTTCATTCAGGAACAGTTTCTCAGAAAATCAAAAAGGCATAAATGTTAGAAAATTCCTCAATCAGTGTTTAGTTAAATTTGTTTTGGCATGATACATGGGAATCAATTAAGGTCCGCTAATGTTATAGTTTTATACTTGTTAAGAATATTGCATTCTATTTTTGCTTAAAAACAAGATTGCTAACTTCCTTCTAAAAATATTTCATCTTAAACTACAAACATATGAATTAGAAGCAGGAGTAAGTCACTCAGCCCCTCAAGATTGACTTGATTGTCACCTCATCTTTACTTTCCTGTCTACCCACAGTAACCTTTTGCCCCCTTTCTTCTACATTATCCATCTGCCTCTGCCTTAAAAATATTCAGAAACTCTCCTTCCATTACTCTTTAAGGAACAGAGTTCCAAAGACTCATGACTCTTTGAGAGAAAAGATTTTGCCTCTCTTTGCCTTCTAAACTCCAAGAACTCAAAGTACCTGCATGGCTAATAGTTTTGCCATAGTTTGACGTAAACTCTGAAATCTTCCTCCACACCCATGGTGATATTGCTCTAAGGTTACATGAAATATTGTGGAATATTATGAACTATCCAACAACATAAGATAAGGTATCTTTATTAGTCACATGTACATCGAAACACACAGTGAAATGCATCTTCTGCATAGTGTTCTGGGGGCAGCCCGCAAGTGTCACCACGCTTCCAGCGCCAACATAGCATGCCCACAACTTCCTAACCTGTACGTCTTTTTTGGAATGCGGGAGGAAACTGGAGCACCCAGAGGAAACCCACGCAGACACGGGGAGAATTTACAAACTCCTTACAGACAGCAGCTGGAATAGAACCCAGGTTGCTGGCACTGTAAAGCATTACGCTCACTGCTACACTACTGTGCCTGCCCTATAAATCTTCAAAAAAGATTTTCTTTTGCCCTATAATGTACCATTTTGCACATACTATATGTGGATAATGATAGCTTCAAATCATAGGAAGTGTAAGCACACCTATTCGAGATGTACTTTGTGGTGAAAACTGGTTAAAATTCACTGAGTGCAAGCCCAAAGCTTGATGATATATGCATATGACTCTTATTTCATGGAACAGACTTAACAATGCATTAACCTACATTATTAATCAAAAGTAAAGGAATATATGTAATTATTTAAATGCTGGCCACAGCTCTTTAAATGTCAGGGACAAGAAAAGCTGACAGAGGAAGTGTAGGAGCTGCTCAAAACAGATGGTGAAAGATTAGGTGCACACTAATGTACACTCTTTCCTGCATCAAGGGATCACCTAGCACAGCAACCCTGACATCCGTGAGCATTAACACATCTGGATTAATTTTCTTTACATTTACTGTATCACCACAGTATGATTCACTCAAAAATGCTTCAACCCATGACAAAAGAGCTGTTGCATATTTGCCCCATATACATAAAATGTTGAGACCAGCAATGCATTTACAGGGATACCCTCAAGCAGCAAAGCATTGCCCTGTATTTCAGTAGATCAATTACCCAGGCTTAAATGGGTTGCATAGTGAAGGCCTAATCATTTTCTCAATGCCCGTTTTAAAACACTTTCAATGCAACGATCCTCAAACTTGTAGTAGTGTGTACAGTTTTGGTCACCCTGCTTATAGGAAATACATCAGTAAACTGGAAAGAGTGCAGAGAATATTTATGAGGATGCCGTCAGGTCTCAAGGGCCTGAGATAAAGGGGGCAGTTAGGCAGCCTCGGACTCTAGGCTTAGAACACAGGAGATTGAGGGGTAACCTTATAGAGGTGTATAACATCATGAAGGATATAGATAGGGTGAACACACATTGTCTTTTTCCCAGGAAGGAGAACTAAAAACTAGAGGGCATAGGTTTAAATGAGAGGTGAAAAATTTTAAAGGGACCTGAGGGGAAACTTCTTCATACAGAGGGTGGTGCATATGTGGAATGGGTTGCCAGAGAAAGTGGTTGAGGCCAGTACAATAATAATAATTAAAAGACATTTGGATAAGTACATGGATAGGAGGGGTTTAGAGGGATATGGGCCAAATGCAGGCAAATGGGACTAGCTTGGTGGGTATCACGGTCAGCATGGATGAATTGAGCCAAAGGGCCTGTTTCCATGCTGTATTGCTCTACGACCTAAACTTGACAGCACCTTCTCCATTCTTAGAGACAACAATAAATATTTGTCAGGACAAGTCTAAACTGAACCTGTATATATAGAATCCTGTGCAATTTCACTGTATGTGACAATTAACTCCTGGTTGTCCTATCCCAATGATGGAGAAGGGTAAAAGAGGCATGCCAATATACCAGCAACTAACAATATTGTGTAAATGAATTGATTTAATTCATTCACCAAACTATTCAACTTAATTGTTGCCGTTTTACCTCAAGCTAAGAACTTTGAATACTTCCCCCATGAGCACACTCTTTAGTGATCTTTAGTGAAAAATGTTCTTTAGGTGATTTTCAGTGAAAATGTTCTTCCATATTGGTTCATAGGGGGAGATTTTGCATCATCCAGAATTTTATGTTAGATCTGGGTGATTGATGGTCTCATTTAGAGAAAGACATCACCCTGCTTCAGCACATGGAATAATCAATTGGCATATCCACTAATTCTTAGATATTCTGGGTATGCCCAGACTGAGGGGTGAAACTGTGGGAGGACAGACTCTCAAGGGGGTGGTCTAGAGAGATGGTAAGAGTACAATAATGTATATAATGCTGCTGAACCTAAATAAGAGGTCAGGCAGGACAGAACAAAAGATACTGAGGTTACATCTGACAGAATGTAATCTATGATGCAGCCAGGATCAGACTTGATTCAATGAGTATGGAAGCAAAATAAATGAATTCTAGCAAGATGTATTGGGAGAGGTAGGCACAGAACTGGGAGACAATGGCACATTCTCAGGCCAAAGTAGATGCACTAGCAATCCCATTTATAAAAATGCAAAAATTGATGAGTCTTTAGATACTGAGCATTGGAGGTGGGATTGGATGAGGAGGAGAAAAAGGATGTGAAATGAAGATTTTTTTAAGCTGTATTTCCCTCTAGGATGCTTCTGGCAGGGAAGTTGGATTTGGCCAGAAAAGAAAAGGGAATGCATACACCAGTTCTGGAAATTAATGGAAGAATAAAGGCAGAAGTGGAAGACAGAATATTTTTATATAAATAAGTGCATTGATATTTCAAAAGTAAGGGGAAGGAAGAGGTTCAAGATCTTTATCAACACCACAACTGATAGGAAACCAGAGAAGGAAGAACTGAGAGAGTGAACATTGGTGCCCTCGACCAAGCCAACATCCTCAACCCTGAGGTCTTAGTTACACTAAGTGGCTGCATCGTGCAAGCCATATAGCTCGTATATCTGACACCACACTCCCAAAACGTACACTATTTTGAGCTCCATCACAGCAGGAGAAGATTCAAGGATGTTCTCAAAGCCTCTCAAAAGGGTGTAACGTCTCAACCGCTCAAAATGGAGAGGGTGCCTTCAGGATAACACTGACAACTCCAAGTCTATGTGTTGAGGGCACACAGAAGCCCAGCAGAAGCAGCAAAAGGAATGTGTCACCTTCCAAACTACCCACATGGCCCCACTTGTCAGGCGTCTCCTTGGTCACCTGTGGCAGAGTCTGCAAATTCATATTGGTCTCATCGACAACTCAGAATACACAGAGAACAGCAAATCAACCTCTACCCTAAGAAACTGCCCACAAAGAATTTTAAGTTCCTACTGTTACTGCAACAGCTTGGATGGGGGCAAGCAAATCAGATATGTAGTCAGGCAGAAGTGCAGAAAGAGCAATGGAATAGCATCAGTGTCAGCTAACTCAAAAGTCTGTGAAGCTCCACTATCTTACATAAAACCAGATTGATCAGTGTTTAAACCTGCATGCAAGTACACAGTGGACTAGCACTTCCTGTACGAAAAGGTCCTCAACCCTGGGCATGATTTTATAAAAAGTATATTAACCAAACGTAACAGCTGTCAGGTGCCATGAGGTCCATTCGAATCCAAGCCTTGCTGATTTACATTTATCAACACCAAATGTTCATCAAAACTGTTACTTTCTCAATCCAAGGTATTTGAAAGCTGTGAATTCCAGAATTCTCAGTATTTTGAGAACTCACCACTGTCCAGAGCTCCCCAGCATTGCAAACCCCAGCTTTGAACTCTTTAAATGCAACTCAAAGTGTTGCTGTTACCAATGGTCCTCAAGGACCAGTTCCTGTTAAATATAACATACAAATTGAACCCATATGCAATCCTGACTTGAGAAAATATTTACTATATCCAATTTGTTCTTCATTTGATGTAATAAAGCATGCTAATAGACACACCCATAAAGTGCATGCCACTCATTGTAATAAGGATTGAGATTAGGCACACGCATAATAAACATGATTCTGACATTGCTGTTCTGTTTTTCTGTCTTGGCATATTATGTACAACAAGCTTTCTTATACATACCATATCAATATACACATCAGCAGCACATTGTGCTCACAAGAAAACTCAGTGCGGCACCACGGGAGGTTTATTTTTGACGGATATACAAGTCATGGTTTAAAGCCGCTTATGTGACTGAACATATAAAATAATTGTGCTTTTACTCTACATTTTCAATGCATGCTTTTTATTATAAGAATGTTCTGCAGATGTGAAACCGTATGGATCATATAAAAATGCGATTTTTTAAAATAAAAGCATGGAAAACTGAACTGTAGGTTAATGCCACCCTGAGGATGTGTCCAGACCATGCAATTGTATTGTATCAGTAAACTGACCAATATTCACCATCAAAGCAATTTAACGACATAAACAAGTGGAATCTATAGAATCTATTACAACTTATTTGAGTAATTATTGGCCTGATTGATCATATTTTAAAATCCCTATTCAAATATCTTATCTTTAACAATGAAGCTGCTAAAGGCAAGAGAGTTTGTCTTACTGACCTGATGCTAAATCAGCTCTCTAACTCAAAAAAGGATGCTGTCTGGGAGGACCTACTGTTACCAATGACTGCTAATAAAAATCGCTTCAGTTGTTAAGCATTTCAACTCCTCCAGTCTCTAATACCACCAATAGCTGTTACAGCAAATTACCAACAAAAGTGATATAAAGGATGTTAAAATTAACAGTGATTCTTCAGAGATAAGTTTTAAATTAGAGACAAAGATGCCAATGATGATCTGGGATATCAAGGATTTTGCATTTTTATGTTGTTTGCTAATAAATGAAAATTCTGAAAACTATAGTGAACAGCTGCTTTCACCAAAATTCAGGCAGAGCATGAGTCTGAAATTCTGGTCATTTCCTAACTGTAATTCTGATTCAGCTTAACAAAATCAGCTGTCAGGATTTACATCAAATTTTATTCATCAAATTACGTGGCCTCTTTTCTATTCCTTCAGCTAGCTCTGTACACTGAATTCCATTTCAGAGTTAAACATGCATATCTCCCATGAGGAACCAAGAAATGCAAACTTTGACCCCAGCTTGTTCATCTGGCAAACATCTGCAAAACAGCCTGAATGAGTCTGTTTAGGCCTAAATTCATATCACAGCTCAATGAAGCAGAATCTTGCGTCAATCCTCGCAATCTTACAAACTACTTTGCTTTCTGATTTAAGCATTTACTTTCCTTTGATACTGGGCAACAGTTCGGGGGGTGGGGGGGGAATAATGATTGTTTGAAGAAACAAAGATGGTCTGTACAAATGACAGAATTTACTGAGTTAGAATTTACTAAGAGTTCTGCCAATAAATATACATGTTAAAATATTAGGTAGCAAATTTTGCATACGGGAATATCAAACACTGATAAGAAGTTGAAAAGATAAACAGTAAAACACCTCAATTCTTACATTATAAATGTGGTACACTTAATTTAATCCATCAATTAATTTTACAATAATATTTAGATGAATGTAAATCTAGAAATGAGTCCTGTTTGTCTTCTCAGTGTTTTCTTACCACTAACCTTTGTACCTCACTCACTGCAGATAATATTTTAGACATTTTTGCAGCAATTACATTATGATTTGAATATTTCAACAAAAAGGTCACAAATAACAAATACTGATAGATCTCCTGCGTAGCTGCGACTGGATAGTCATGACTAAGTCTTGTAATACTGTCAAGTAGGTTAAAAAGTGAAGCAATAATTGGACTCATCATTATGCAACACTTCAAGCTTTATGCACTGTAGAATAATTAAGTATTTTGGCTAGAAATTTTACCCTTATTATTGCTAAAAAGACTGTAATTGTATGAATTCATCTGTCAAAGTCAATTGTAAGTTTAATTCTGAAATGTACTCAATTGAAACAATGAACTCAAATGGCAGAAAAAAGAAAGCTAGCCTATTCCTGAAAAAAATGCTTGAGTGGAAGGGAATGTAAAATTACCATCTGTTGAAATATAGTGAGCCCGATGCTAATGTTAGGGCAGGCACATTGCTTGCCTAAAACCCAGCTGCAAAGTTTATGAGTCCGATACTTAGATTTTGACTTGATTTTGAATTATTAAAGGTTTCCATCTAGATTTTGTATCTCCATGCCACAAAATAGCACAATATTCAACTGTCCGATCCAACCTTACGTCACTACTTAAAGAGCAAGTGCAGAAATTGAATGTGTTGGAGCATGGAGGTGTTTAAAGTATGTTTATGAAGAGCAAGGTCAGCACCCAGATTCCCTCAAATTATTGCTGGGTGCAGTTGGTCAGGAGCATCAGGGATATGCTTTGGGAGAAGAAAAAACCTGCTGTCACCAAGATGTGGTTGGAGTTGTTAGCGATGTTGAGCAGGAAGTACTGTAACCCAGTCTTGAATCCTGAGCAGAAATTGGTTTAATGACTTGTCAAAGTCACAGAACTGGAGCACATTTACTGATTCACTTGGATCCAGTGGCACAAACCACATCCCTCCCTAACAGTCCACCACAGCACCTGAAAAACTGTCTTAATACACAATATCCCTCATACCTCTTAAGTCTCAGTGCCTGCCATCCTTCACATTCTATCAGAGACGCAAGAGACTGCAGATGCTGGAATCTGGAGCAAGAAACAAACTGCTGGGGGAACTGAGCTACAAAGGCTACAAGTGCTAGATTCTGATAAGGAAGGTAATAATGGGAACCGTTTAAGGAAGAGATGGATAGATGGAACCAAATGGGGAAGGCGATATGGTGGGAGAAGTGTGCGGGTAATGGATGGAACCAAGATGAGAAGGGGGATGGGAGGGGAGGGTTATGGCAAAGGGAACAAAAATGGGAGGACTGGAGGTGGAGCACAGGAGGGAAGGATTACCTGAAATTAGAAAATTCAATGTTCATACCATTGTGTTGTCTACTACGCAGGAGAATATGAGGTGTTGTTTTTCTAGTTTGTGTTCAGCAATGGAGAAGGATGAGGATGGACAAGTTGGTGTGGGAATGAGAAGGGGAGTTGAAATGGCATCTACATTGGCAAGACCAAGCACAATCTAGGCAACCAGTTTGCAGAGCACCTGCGCTCTGTCCACAATGACCATCCCAAGCTCCTGGTCGAATGGATAATAAAAGTTGGTCTCAATAGCCAAGCCCATAATCAATAAATGAAAAAAACCTGTCCTTTAAAAATGATTTGTCATACAGTATCATTGCTGATATTTGACCTCAAGCTACCTGATTGCGTAATTGTCCTAACCCTTGAATCCCCACAGTGACACAATACTTGTAAAATTTTCATTAAGTTGCTACTACAGTAAAACTCTGATGATCTGCTGTCTAATAATTTGGGAATCCTGATGGTTCCGTATCTGGCTCACCAGATGATGCTTCCCACACTGCCTTAAAACTCACCAGGGCCTCGTTTCCGGCACTCCTTTCAAACTCACCAAGATCCCATTTCCCATGCCCCCTTGAAATACTTCGGGGCTCCATTCCCCATGTTCCCTTGAAACTCTCCAGGTTTATTGGAAAATTTGTTATACTATGACGTAACATCAAAAAAATGCATTAAACCTATCTTGTAGTATTAATGGGGATACTTAGTTAAATATAATTACACAATTAATTATTAGTTAATAATTAAATAATCCAGAAAAACTACCAGTTTGGCAAGTCCTGAGCATGCCAGATTAATTGGCTTTTACTGTATATTGCAATTGAATGGAATTAAATGCCACTCTGCAATTTCTCAAATTAACATTCATGTTAATAGTTATTGCTAAGCATGCCACTCACTATCATATGAAACACACCAATGTTTCCATTAATGTGAACTCAGGCACATTATACAGATGTGCTGAGGCAAATGTCAACTGCTCCTGGTGAACCATCAACTTGGCAAAAGACACTCTCTGGTCTGCCCGAGTAAAAGTTGTCCATGACTGAGTGCTGCAAACTGTCATGTGCTTGGGTCCAGGACTATATGCTGAAGCTACATGCAGCCACTGCAAAGGCTCTGCAGGGAAGGGCCAAAGTTTGAGGGTCTCTTGCCATTGCATCAAGCATTGGGAGTCTGTGTTAAAACTCCATGAACTATTTGCTCAAGGGTTATATATAAATGATGCTGTGCTGATGTTAAGCAATTAGAATAGCATGACCTGCAATGAAAAAATTGCCTTGAATATCCTATATCATATACACCAAAATTTTTATGAATTCTTTTTTAAAATCTTAGAGGTACCTGTTAAATTTACATGTGTTGATGTTCTTTTTAACAAACTCTAAAGCAAGCCCATTTCAAAAGGGACAGATCTATCATAACTGAGAGCAAAAAAATTAATTTTCAAATTTGTAGGGTACATCTTTATGGTTAAAATTACTCACACAAATGTAAAAATGCAAATAAAATCCTGTTAACGAAGATTAACTGCTGTCCTATTCTCCGCAGGCCTCCTTTTACAGATCCTTAGAGGCAAACCACTATTTACCTACCGAGCAAAGGTCATCTTAACCTTAAGAAACCACCATTACCTCAGGACAAATAGCTCTAATTTCTGGATCCAAAATGTGGCTTCTGCTACATTTAAATCCTACTGATCCAGCAATACTCTACCTGAGGTTTCATTCCAAACACTAAATTATTAATGTTAGGTTATCTCTAGCTTTTCATTGGTACAAATAGTCACTTAAATCCTTCTTGGAATGTTACCATCTTTTAATGCATGAATTAATTTAAATAACATAGAGAGAATACGATATTATAGTTTAGTTATAGGGAACCAAAAATTGTCAGTTCAAAATGGATTAGAACTCCTGAACAATTTACAAATCTTCAGAATGGTGCACATTTTGATAATGAGATGGATCTTTCTCAGATGTAAAGACACCAGTAGCACGTGCCTCAGGAAAGGATCAGCTCTGCGTTGTATCACAGTGATTAATGAAGGGTTTATAAATGCTATCAGTAATCAATAATGTTGAGTCATCTGGACAAAGAACAAAAGTGGTAGCTCAGTGCTGGCTGGTCATTAGAACATAAAACATGAACACCTGAAAACTGTACATTGTTTTAACCATGCCATATATAACTAATTAATATATATTCATCAAGTGCTCTGGGGCAGTAAATTTCCCAGACATAACTGTAAGTATAAAGGCATGAAGTAGAAGACAACTTTAAGAATTTTAAGAGGAAGACTCACTAACTCCCTAATGAAACAAGTTGAAACATTATCTTGGATAAACCAGTACACAATTAACATCATTTTTCTTGGATAAGCTGGGCATCCTATGGCTTAAATGCCTTGGTTATTTGTACATTCTGCACTAAATCAGATTACTAATTGAGGAAAATGATGTAGAATGAAGACTTTTACATACACCTGTCAGGACTATAAATTTAGGTGCCCGTGTTTATGTCTACCATGAGCCTCCTCCCACTTTACATCATCTTAACCAATCTTTTCTTTCTCTCCCTCCTCACTTATGTATCTAACTTTCTTTATTGTTTTTTTCCTTATTGATATATTAAATCCCATTTTAAAACACCACTTCTCCATTTGTACACAATTCTCCTTCCTTCTCAGACATATGCCATGCCTTTCACATCTCCTAGATGATTCATTATTTTGCCTTCTTCAATTCTCAGGGTAGGCTTTAAGAAACAATTTAAGATGCACAAGGTAGCATAGACCTCCTCTCCAATTCCTGCTACTCCCTTCCAATACTACCAAACATATTAAGCAATGATAAATTTCAATTTGGAACAAAAAGGATTGGGTCACAATTCGAAGTGAAGGTATTAAATGCATCTTTTCCCTTTCTGTACCCCAAATAAACAAAAGTATAGAATAATACCTGAAAAGAGCAAATAATAGAAAGCATAGGAAATATTACAGGAACAATGCAACTAGCAGATTCTACGACTTGAATTAAGTTAACTCATTACTTTCAGCCAACTGAAGCTCATTATTCATTCAACACGTCATCTTCGCAAAATAACTTTGTCTTTAGTGTCATCAGTATTGAAATCCAAAAGCATCTTTGCTTCGCTGGAACTCTAAACACAAAAAGGTAAATGTCTTAAGTATAACATATGCATGAACACATCGCTACAAACATAAATGCACACATGAAAACAAGACAAGGACAAATATACATTCACATACACCCGGTTATTAAACAATTTATTAAAGTATTTATGCAGCTTTTTTCAAAGGCCAGAGCAGCTTTGGCCAAATCCATTGCCTATCATTCAGGAAATTTGTATCCACTCTTTCAAACCACATTCTGTATATATAGCCTTGCAACACTAAGTGCCAACACACCAAAAGCACCAGCCATTTTCGCCTGGTAATCTTCCATTGCAAGCTGATTGAATTACACCTGAAGGCAAATCTCAGAGTTTCTCCTTCAAAAATACATTTTAAGTTAGTTTTGATTAAAATCACATCCAAGTCTAAGGTTCCCATATCCTGGAGCACTCCAATTTGTAAATTACATAAGTAATACATGGTGAATAACAGCCAGAAAGTTAACCATTATTAGCAGAAAGCTTACAGCCTCAATTACACAAATACCAAACTCGAAAGCAATTATTCCTAATTTAAACTTTGCTGCTCTCCAAAGCTGCAGAAATCGGTGAAGCAGCTCAATTACTTCATCCTTGCTTCTGGTCAGTGTGCAGTCCATGTGAACTCTTGCCCAGTTTTGCTGCACCCATCTTACTAATGCCACAAACCTGTTTTTTTTTAAATCTCCACCTTGCTCTACTCAATCTTCCTTAACACTAAACTCTGCTGCCTGATTTAAGACTGCAGGCAACTGACCTCCTCTCAGCACTCTACCAATATTAATCTACAAGCAGTCACAAGGAAATACACATGTGCCCTATCCATGATCTTCCCTCCCTCAGTTTAAAACTGCCCAGATTGTGCACTGCACCCTTCACTTCAACTTCATCCTGGCGGCCAAACCAGATAAACAAACAAAAATTAAAGAAACCATTCATTTTATAAGCGCTAATAGGCCCATTGAGATTCTATATTGTACAAAAGCAATCCCAGTTTTTCATTTAACATCAATATGTAGGATTATGGATAGTATGCCAAAACATTCCACCTCTGTTTATACGCAATGACAGATTATCATACAGACCATAAGATTTCTTTTTTTTTCCCCATCGAGAGGTAATTGTTTGTGGGAGATCTTTTTTAATGTAGTCTCTGTGACCAGTGTAAAATAAAAAAAACCTGCATCATAAAGCACACTCATTAAACAATTTGCCAAGAGAGAGCTAGAAATTTAAAAAGATTATGCCAACCTTAATAGTAAATATTGTAATTTTATAACCACATTTAATGGCATCAGGCTGTTGTTCTACTTCCAGAATAAAAACAGAAAATTCTAGAAATATTCAGCAAGTCAGACAGCATCTGTGTATAAAGAAACTAAGTTAAGGTTTCATGTTGAAGATATCATAAAAACATTTGACATTTTGCTCCTGATTAAACAGTTGACTGCCATATTTGGTGACACCATAAAGCACAATTGTTCAAATGATGTACCCAGTGCATTTTTATAGCTGGCTGTTACTATGGTGAGGAGAACCTATCAAAATGTTCCCAATTCACAAAACAAATATAAAAAAGGGCCAAGAGAAGTCAGGAATCATCAATTTAAGGAAGTAGGAAAAATTAAGTTGCAGAAAACTTTGAATTAGTTTTAACTCCAGGTGCATTTGATATTAGTGGGTTGCAGTTAAGTGAGAAAATTGCCTGTTGCCCAAGTAATTTTAATTTCATGCTACTTTAACTTGGAGCTATAAATAAATTCAGTCAGCTAACTTTGGCAGAAAGTGACAAAAAACATTTCACACCCCCGCGGCAAATCTGCGCCAAAGTCCACAGGAGTGGGTTCTGGGACAGCCTCTTGAGGGTCTCACAATTGGAAAGGTGGATTGGGGAATCCAAGGCAGGGATACCATGCTTTCCTTGGTGGAGCCAGGAAGAGTATTCCTGATCTAACAACGATATGGTTTTGAAAAAACACAATTTGGAACTTTTCCGACTGTTTTATCCAGGGATATGGCACAAGGCTTCTCCATTGAGGCTATGAGAATGAAATGCATTCAAGTTCCAGTGAAGTTATTCCAATGTAAAGAAGGGCCCATTCGTTTTGGACAAGTATCTTTGGTCAACAAAAAAAAATCAAATAGGCTTCAGAAAACTGGTCAAGATTCACATCAATGAGTTCCTTGTGTCTTTCTAGCAGTTTAATAACCTGCGCCATGCTTGCTGATCACTCACCCAGTTTCAGCCAGGCAGGCAGTGTTAGAATCACACCTTTGTTTAACGAGAGCATCAAGCATCAGCTTCAGGAAAAAAAATCCTAACATCTAGCCCATTCATATTCCCTTACCAGATTACTGCTGTCTGACTTGTCTGATTTTCATTTTGCATGTCAAGTTTCAAAAGCTTTTCAGGTTCATACAAAAATCACATGGGGATAACTCCGACTTTTCACCAGGGAGTAAAACCCACTGCAAATTGGCATCATATACACTACCTGATTTTCAAATGAAAATAGGACGGTCTCTGTAATAATAAAAAACATTATTTTTATGCCTGGAAAGAAAATCAAAATTTACCCCAAGACATTTCTTCAGAACATGGAACTCCTATTGTAAGCTAATTAGTCCATTAAGTGGTTAGGAGTTAATCAGAAAGTGACATCTTTAGCTTGCCTAATACATCTCACCCGTCTTGTGCTTAATTGTCCAGAGAAAAGTCTGCCATAAACGGTATAACCTTCTGAAAGCACAGAAGCATCAAGAATCATCCACAATGCAGCTGCAAAAGAGCTTTGGCTCCCAAAGGAGTTAATTGCTCATGTCCAGGTTTCTAAAGCTTTAACTGCATTAATGGTGTAGACATTTTAAAGCTTCTTTTTCTTTAAATAAACTTAAATGTAACATTTACAATGTTAGAAATTGTCCAATAGGATCTGGGATTTCAGCATCCCTGCTACTGTCTCTAATCTTCTTCACAGGAGACAGATGATCATTACTAAGCTGGCAATCATTTCCCGCAGGTTCTGTTTAGCTATCTCTGAATGCACTCTCTCATCAGTCGTCCGCAGAACACAGAAGTCTGCCTGCATTTCTAACACAATAGGACAAGCCTCAATGTACAGTGCTGCATCTCAATTGATATTTTTGACTTCTTCGCCAGCTGTACTGTGTGTATACAAAAGCTATAATTATAGGCACAGAGGTCTATAGCTCATTTAAACTTCGCCTTACTGTTTGACTGATATGTTTACCCATGCGTAAGAGCCAACTGACAGCAACTTTGGTGGTTGGCATAGGCACCAATGTTCACAATCTCTTAGTTCTATTAAGCAGTAATTCATTTGTGAAGAGATTGCAACTTAATAAATGCATACAGGAAAAATGAGACTCATCAAAATTTATTTCAGGGTGGCAACATGCCCTTCTGAGAATGCTCTTTCAGCTAGAACACCGAGATGTTTAGAGTTAGCACACCATTGATCTGAATTTCCGGCTCAAAGCCTGCCCTTAATAATTCCACAGGATATTAATATTTTAATTATTTTTGAAAAAATTATCACACTGCAACATCATTAAAATAATTTCTTGCTATTCACTTTAGCAAAGCAGTCAGTCTAACCATTGCATTTCCAAAATGCCATCAAGATAGACATTGCTGCTCTCTAGAAACTAGCACACATCATTAGTTATACTATCATAAATTCATTCTGCTTCATGTTGGATAGGTGCAAATCCTACAATATATGCCATGACATCAGCATCACTCAATTCCAGGGATTGTCCATAAACTTAACTATCTTTGATTCATTCTGCTTTCTGGCAATCCCTTATTAGTTTGGTGAATGAACTCCTAGTGAAGCTTACTTGAGGTTTAGGAAGCAAGGATCAGACAGGGCTCTAGGGAGTTACAAGGTAGCCAGGAGGGAGCTTAAGAATGGACTTAGGAGAGCTAGAAGGGGGCCTGAGAAGACCTTGGCGAGTAGGATTAAGGAAAACCCGAAGGCATTCGACTCGTATGTGAAGAACAGGAGGACGACTAGATTGAAGATAGGACTGATTAGGAATAGAGGAGGAAACATGTGCCTGGAGTTGGAAGAGGTAGGGGAGGTCCTTAATGAATGCTTTGCTTCAGTATTCACCTGTGAGAGAGACCTTGACGTTTGTGAGGACAGCATAAAACAGGCTGACAAGCTGGAACATGTTGCTGTTAAGAAGGTGGATATGCTGAAACTTCTGAAAAACATTAGGATAGATAAATCCCTGGGGCCAGACAGGATATATCCCACAATACGACCGGAAGCGAGGGAAGAGATTTCTGAGCCCTTGTGATAATTTTTGCATTCTCACTGGCCACAGGAGTAGTACCAGATGATTGTAGGGTGGCAAATGTTCAAGAACATTCCCACATTCCAAAGACGTACGGGTTAGTAAGTTATGGGCATGCTACGTTGACGTCGGAAGCGTGCGACACTTGCGGGCTGCCCCCAGAACACTCTACACAAAAGATGCATTTCACTGTGTGTTTCAATGTACATATGATTAATAAATATATCATCATCAAGAAAGGGAGTAGGGACAACCCTGGGAATCATAGACCAGTGAGTCTTACTTCAGTGGTGGGCAAATTATTGGAAAAGATTCTTAGGATCAGGATTTATGAGCATTTGGAGAAGCATAGTCTGATTAGGGATAGTCAGCATAGCTTTGTGAGGGGCAGATCATGCCTCACAAGCCTGTTTGACTTCTTTGAGGATGTGACAAAACACATTGATGAGGGTAGAGCAGTGGATGTGGTGAATATGGACTTTAGTAAGGCGTTTGACAAGGCTCCCCAATAATAGGCTCATTCAGAAGGTTGGGAGGCAAGGGCTCCAGAGAAACTTGACTGTGTGGATTCGGATTTGGCTTGCCCATAGAAGGCAGTAGGTGGTTGTAGATGGAGCGTATTCTGCCTGGAGGTCAGTGACCAGTGGTGTTCCGCAGGGATCTGTTCTGGGACCCCTGCTCTTTGTGATTTTTACAAATGACTTGGATGAGGAAGTAAAAGGGTGGGTTAGTAAGTTTGCAGATGAGTTTGCAGTAAGTTCGTGGTGTTGTGGATAGTATAGAATGTTGTCAAGGGTTACAATGGGACATTGATAGGATGCAGATCTGGGCTGAGAAGTGGCAGGTGGAATTCAGCCTGGAAAAGTGTGAAGTGATTCACTTCGGAAGGTTGAATTTGAAGGCGGAATACAGGGTTAATGGCAGGATTCTTAGTAGTGTGGAGGAACAGAGGGATCTTGGGGTCCACGTCCATGGATCCCTCAAAGTTGCTATGCAAGTTGATAGGGTTGTTAAGAAGGCGTGTGACATGTTGGCCTTCGTTGGTCAGGGGATTGGCATTGGTATTGATTTATTATTGTCACTTGTACCGAAGTACAGTGCAAAGCTTGTCTTACAAACCGATCGTACAGGTCAATTCATTACACAGTGCAGTTACACTGAGTTAGTACAGAGTGCATTGATGTAGTACAGGTAAAAACAATTACAGTACAGAGTAAAGTGTCACAACTATAGAGAAAGTGCAGTGCAATAGGGTGCAAGGTCACAACAAGGTAGGTCGTGAGGTCATAGTCCATCTCATTGTATAAGGGAACCGTTCAATAGTCTTATCACAGTGGGGTAGAAGCTGTCCTTAAGTCTGGTGCTAAGTGCCCTCAGGCTCCTGTATCTTCTACCCAATGGAAGAGGAGAGAAGAGACAATGTCCCAGGTGGGTGGGGTCTTTGATTATGCTGGCTCCTTCACCAAGACAACGAGAGGTAAAGACAGAGTCCAAGGAGGGAAGGCTGGTGTCCGTGATACGCTGGGCTGTGTCCACAACTCTCTGCAGTTTCTTGCGGTCCTGGGCAGAGCAGTTGCCGTACCAAGCCATGATACATCCAGACAGGATGCTTTCTATGGTGCATCGGTAAAAGTTGGTGAGAGTCAAAGGGGACAAACCAAATTTCTTTAACCTCCTGAGGAAATAGAGGCACTGGTGAGCTTTCTTGGCCTTGGCAACTATGTGATTTGACCAGGACAGACTGTTGGTGATGTTCACTCCCAGGAACTTGAAGCTCTCAACCTTCTCGACCCTTCAATTGAGCTCAAGAGCTGTAAGGTAATGTTGTAGCTCTATAAAACCCTGGTTAGACCACATTTGGAGTATTGTATTCAGTTCTGACCACCTCACTATAGGAAGGATGTGGAAGCTTTAGAAAGGGTGCAGAGGAGATTTACCAGGATGCTGCCTGGATTGGAAAGCATGTCTTATGAGGATAGGTTGAGTGAGCTAGGGCTTTTCTCTTTGGAGCGAAGGAGGATGAGTGGTGACCTGATAGAGGTGTACAAAATGATAAGAGGCATAGATCAAGTGGACAGCCAGAGACTTATTCCCAGGGCGGAAATGGCTAACACAAGGGGGCATAATTTTAAGGTGACTGGAGGAAGGTACAGGGAAGGTATCAGAGGTAAGTTTTTTTTTCACACAGTGTGGTGGGTGCATGGAATGCACTGCCAGGGGTGCTGGTAGAGGCAGATACATTAGGGACATTTAAGAGACTCTTCGATAGGCACATGGATGATAGAAAAATGGAGGGGTACGTGGAAGGGAATGGTTAGATTGATCTTAGAGTTGTTTTCAAGGTCGGCACAACATTGTGGGCCGAGGGGCCTGTACTGTGCTCTAATCTTCTATGTTCTATATCAGTTTAACTACTAATAAACAGCACTGGGCATGGAGTTGTTACTATTTTATTGTGTGAACTTAGGATCAAAACTCCAAAATAAAAAGAATTACCTGTGCTCAGGCTATGCTGTGGCAATCACACTTTCACTGCGAAGCTTTACTTAAGCAGTTTATGCTTTGTTGCTTGTGTTGCTGACCTCCACTCTGTTCAAGTGCTCTTCTTTGTTAGGAACCAAAGGCAATAAACGAATCTCAGGATATATCATCACACAAACCACTTCCAAATTCAATTATAAAATTTGTAATTATTTAAGAACAATAGTTAGCACAGTGTTTCTGATGTAAAGCACACATAATACATAGCCTTGACAGCTACAGGATTGCCCACTACTGTTAATTAACAGTATAGCCACTAGCACAAATGAACTGTCCTTTGAAGATAATTAATTACAACTCTTTTTCTACCAAAAAATGATTAATAACATCAAATGTCAGTGGACCAACACTCCCTCTCAAATTTAACGGAACAAAACAAAATTCATTGTTTCTCAATGATGTTAAATCCATCTGTCAAATGAGACTGAACAGTCTTTTTTCCTAACTCCAGTACTTCTGGTGCAACCATCAATAGACATGAATGCACCAAATGATACTCTCTTGTTGTGTCTCTATTCAATTTCAAATATATATCAAATGAAAAATAACATGTGGTGTTGATCAGGAACACCATTTTCAAATTATATTCCAGTCTAGCAATTTCAATGCAATCAGCTGAAACAACGTTAAGCATAATGGTTTCTGCAACCCCAATCACTGACCAGTGAGAAATTTAAAAAGGTTAGATTTTTGCTTAGCAACACAAAAGTGAACTTAGATTTCCATTTCCTTTCACCTTGTTTCACAAATTCTACCCACCACCACCTCTTGAATGTTGAGTTATTTTCCCTCTTTAGGTCCTCCAGTCACATAACACTCACAGACTAATGGAAGACATGCAAACAACTTGCTGAAAGTTTCATAAGTTTTACTGTTTGGTTATGCAATGCAAATATGGGGCAATCAGTGGTTGCTACCAATAACAGGTACCGCTACTGCCGAAAGTAAACTAGTTTGGTATTTTGTTATGGTTTGAGATAAAGGATATTTTCACCAGCACAAAATCTTAACCCAGACATTCTGGCACATCTCCTTGTTTGCATCAAGGTCTTGGTCGAGGCATGCAATAAGATCACCCTTTTGCCTGCACACTGTATGTGTTAAAAAACACAGGAGAAATACCTCCTACATTTGAATACAAATTGCAATAAATGTACTAAATCAGAAGGTTTATGATCTCTCTTGAAAGAAAAATGTTTTGTATCAAAAAAGGAAAGATATTTCTGTTCAGCACATTAATCTTTAAAAGGGGACTTTAATTTTCACACCAGGATAATGACTCACCACCTGTCATAATTAATTGGTATCTGCTTCATCATTTAAATTGTGCAAGAACTGCTGAGAATCTCTCCTTTCCCAGCAACCCTTTCTCGTATAGCGTTGAATGGCATTCTCAACGATAACACTGGCACACAAGCTGCTGTGGAAGTGACTCCTCTGTGCAATTACACCCAACTGCAAATAGGTAGTCTGTTCCTTTGTAGTTTTGAAAAATAATATACCACAACTTATGAGAACCAATTTTCTATAAATACACAACCTTCAGAATGTGGGTAGCTAGGTTTGTTTTTGGACAAATAAATTACTGTGTCAGCTTCTTGCATTTATATCACATCATTAGTGTAGAAAATTATTCCAGATCGCTTCACAGAGTAACATGAAATTTGCTGCAAGGAGTAGAGGCACATTGTATACTTGTTTGTGATTGGAAGCCAGGCAACTCTGAAGAAGGATGGCAGATAAACCAAGAATTATATGAAAAGGGGAAGGAGGAGGCTTCTGTGCATACAACCATCGGCATCTGCCAGTTAAGTACAGCAACTCATTTCTGTGCTGTAAGCCTTCTGCAAAAGGGGATTGCAGAGGCAGATTCAATTTGTTTGTTGTTTATACCCTCCTGTCAACATGTCCACTGTCTGTACCTTCAGATATCCAGTAATGAATAAACCAGATGATCCATCATTCTGCTTCTATCAATACCCATTGCCATTCTTCTCATTTATATCAGCTCGGTTTAAATCTGTGCTTCTGGTTTCATATCCTCTGTCAAGACAACCCTTCTTCCACCTGCAGAATATCCCCCTGCTCCATCCAGCCCATTCTCAGCTGAAATTGTCAGCTGTACCTCTGCCAAACAGAGAGTTGACTGTTCCAATGCTCTTCTGGCTAACCTTCCATCCTGCATATGTTGTAAACCTCAGCTCATCCATTAACCTTACAAACAATTCACATATTTGTCCTTCATCACCTCCCTTCTCCAAGAGCTGTAAATATTCATGAACACATCACTTCATTCCCTTTAACCAAACACCATCAGCTGTACAATCCCCATTCCCACAGCTCTTCATTCCTCCAACTCTCTTGTACAACTTTCCTCTCTTCACCTACTATTCACAGTTATGTCTCAAACCTGCTGAACTTCACTACCTCTCCACTGCCCATGGCTCTGTTAAGATCCTCCTTAAAATCAACTCCTTTGATTAGGTTTTTATAAACCTATCCATTATCTTCTCTTGCATCTGACTATATCTCCGTGAAGCACCAAAGATATTTTTTTAATATAACACAGGTACTTCTAAAGTACAAAACATTTTTTTAGATTAAACTGAGAACACATGCACTCCCATAAAAGGATCACAGGAAGGGGTAGATTGGAGGTGATAGAGGGGTGTGCACAAGGAAATGCACAGCTCATGCCACATACAGAGTGACATACCAAGCGGAATAGTTTATTAGTATTCCAATATTTTCAAAAGCTTGCAAAACCACAACAGGAATAAAAACAAAAGAAAAACAGAGTCTGGATTATAGAGAACTTGAAATAAAGTCAGTCTGCTTTCATCAAGACAAAGACACATTATTGATATTTTGTGTCCGTAAATCCTCATCCAGACATCTGGAGCTCTTTATTTTTATTTCACAATATGAACAATGCTGTCAATGCATTGAACCTGCAACATAATTTGTTTGGAATATAATTTGACACAATGAGCAGTTTAAGTTTCATAAAAACCATAAGACATAGGAACAGGGGTAGGCCATTGGCCCCTCGAGCCTGCTTCACCTTTTAATACAAAAGCCTGAAAGCACGTATCACCATGCTCAAGGGCAGCTTCTATCCAACTGTTATAAGACTATTGAACAGACCTCTTGTATGATAAAATGGACTCTTGACCTCACAATCTGCCTCGTTATGGCCTTGCACCTTATTGTCTACCTGCACTGCACTTCCTCTGTAGCTGTAAACCTATACTCCACATTCTGTTGCTGCTTTTCCCTTTTTCAACCTCAATATACTGATGTGATGAAATGATCTACATGGATGGAATGGAAAACAAAGTTTTTCACTGTACCTCAGTACATGTGACAATCATGAACCAATTTACCAACTTAAATTAATTTACCAATAAGCTCATGGCTGCTTCATTCTTCAAATCCACTTTCCCACCCTCTTCCCAAGGCCCGTTATTTGCTTAGTAATTAAATATCTGTCCAGCTCAGTTCTGAACTTACTCAAAGAGTCAACCTCCATAGCTTTCAGGGATATGGAATCACAAGACTCAACTTTTGGGAGCAGAAATGCTTCCTCACCTCAGATACCCCCTGATACTGAGACTGCTCCCTCTGTCCCACACTCTTTTATGAGGGGAAACATTTGCCCAGCATTTAGCCCATCAAGCCCCTTGAGAATCTTTCATGTTTCGATATGATCATCAGTCGTTCGTCTCAACTCCAATGAATACAGCCTCCCATACTGGACAAACAATGCCCAGTAAGAAACAGCACCTCATCCTCCATCTGGATACTTTGAAGCTCCCGAGACATGATATTAAATATAACAATTTCAGGAAACCATTTGCTTGTTTTTCCCTCCACAAGCGTGGCTATATCTCTGCCTCAATTTATTGCTTTTTCCTATCTCCAGCTACTGGCTTTTGAAATAAATGTTACAATGACAAATTTGGTTTGCACCCTATCACACATATTACCCTCTGTTCTCGCTGACCTTCCTCCTCTCTGCAACCTAAAATGTGCTTATTTTCCCCCTTTCTTGGTTTTGATGAAGAGTCATTGACCCAACACATTGACTCTGCTTCTCTTCCCTCTGATGCTGTCTGACCTGCTGAGTGTTTTCCAGCATTTTCTAGGTTCCGAATACAACTTCCAGCAACTGCAGCTTTTGGCTCCAATAAATAATCACACGTCACTTGCCTTCCACTCATGAATCTCTTTCATGCCTTCCTTGTTCAAAGGAAATGTAAAGCAACCTCAGCACACAATGAAGGAGAGGCGCCCAGAATTAAAAAGGTTGTCCAGCAGGTAGAAGGAATTTTTATGAATACATTCATAGAGGAGTTTACCCACAGCAGAACTCGACTCTTGCTACTTGCATTGCTTTGAGACAGACAGCACTCTGTTGAGTCAGTCTGACAGAACTGTCTGCAGTCGGTCAGTCACACACTGTTAATATGTCTGTCCAAACATTCTTGCTGTTACTATGTGAGCAGACATTCCTTTCAATGAATATTACTGCACAGACCACCTGAGGGACAAATCCACATGGCTCTCCTAATAAGCACACAAAAATCTAACATTTTATTGCAATAATACGTCTATCAGTATTAGCACTGGCTACAGTATTATTGTTCATATGCTTATTATTTGACTTTTTGCTTTTAAAAGTTGGATATCAGCACAATCTTTCCATTAATAATTCACCAGTAAGCATCACTGTACTTGTACTCCACTAGAATTCTGATTTTTCATTCGATAGCTGTGTAAAAAAAATGCTCAAAGTTACAAATATTCTGTGCCAATGGAAGTTTTCAGCCTTGGAACTCTGAGAATTACACGCACAATAAGCAAAGAATTTTACTTCTAGCTTAACAGAAGAGGTAATCTTTTATCAGAACTCCAGACTTTTCATTTCAAAATTGCAAATCAATGCCTATCAAGAAATAAAGTCTGCAAAATATTCCTTTCACCGATTTTAAATGCTCAGTCTTCAGACTTCACGCTTTGTGCACTGATACTGCTGAACTATGGTGCAAAGTCAACAGACCCTAAACAACTCTCATTAAGCCCCATTCATCCATTGCTCCACTGCATGCTGGTCCACAATGGCTTCTGGAGCCGCAAACTTTAAATTTAAACTTCTCATTCTTCCATGGCCTTACCACGATCTGGATCTGTTACCTCTTCAATACCTCCAACTCTGGCCTCTTATACAATCTCAATTTCCTTTGCTGCCACTGACAGTTCTACCAACCGCTATCAGATCCCCAAGCACCAGAAACTGAAACCCTCTGCTTTACATCCTTGAAACTCACCTCTTTAGAGTCAGAGAGATACAGCACAGAAACAGGCCCTTCAGCCCACCAAGTCAGTACTGACCATGAACCACCCATTTAGATTAATCCTACATTACACCCATTTTTTCTTATTTCTCATCAACTCCCTCCAGATTCTACCATTCATCTGCATACTTGGGGCAATTTATTGGCAATTAACCTACCAACCCACACATCTTTGGAATGATGGAGAAAACCAAAGCACCCAGAAGAAATCCACACAGTCAAAGGAGAATGTGCAACCTCTACAAAGACAGAACCCAAGGCGAGGATTGAACTCAGGTCTCTGATGCTGTGAGGCAGTGGCTTCATTAGGTATGCCACTGTGCTCTCCAGACTTTTGATTACCTGTCCTAACATCTCTACATGTGCTCAATATCAAAGTACATCTGATAAAACCTCATTGGCTGATTTACTTTGGTAAAGGAACTGCATAAATTGTTGTTGTTGTCATTGTTATCTCAATAAATAAATTGAACATAGAACAGTGCAGCACATGAACAGGCCCTTCAGCCCATGATGTTGTACCAAACTAATTAAGCTAATGACACCTAATTAAACTAATCCGTTCTGCCCGCACATGGTCCATATCCCTCCATTCTCTGGATATTCATGTCCCCAACTAGGAGCCTCTTAAACGTTTCTATTGCATCTATAAATGAGAATCAGAAGTCAGTGATGTTGTAAATCAAGATCACAGTTTTGAATAGTATGTTCACTGTGCTGAATCCAGCAAATTTTGAATGTTAAAAATTACAAATAAGTAACTTTTCCAAGTGTTGTTTGCAGATGTACTGCAGGTAATTCACTGTGGTGATGAAAACCAAAGACAATTTTTAGCAACTTATCTGACTCAAGCCTGTGATAAAACTACAGACATGATTGCAAAAAAAAATCAATCTGCTTTCCTCCCTTTATATTCTTCAGTGTCATGTACTGTGGATTATTTTTTAACCAGTATCACTTTCACTCATTCACTCCCTTCAAGCATGAAGTGAAAAAACAAATTTATTTTGTCATCCAGTCTTCAAGATATCTTGATTAGTCACCTGTACATCAAAACACACAGTGAAATACATCTTTTGCATAGAATGTTCTGGGGCAGCCCGCAAGTGTCGCCACGCTTCCGGCGCCAACATAGCATGCCCACAACTTCCTAACCTGTACGTCTTTGGAATGTGGGAGGAAACCAGAACACCCAGAGGAAACCCACGCAGACATGGGGAGAATGTACAAACTCCTTACAGACAGCAGCCGGAAAATTCTAATAATCCACAATCCGAAAACTCTGAATTCCCAATGGTTCAACACCTGGCTCACCAGGTAATGTTTGCCACACTCCCTTCCCACTCACCAGGACCCTGGTTCCCATGCTCCATTTCAACTTGCCAGAAAATGTATTATGTCAGTGCCTCTTTCTTGCACTAACCCCATATCCCTCAATGTGCCTAATTTCCAAAAATGTATCAAACTCTGCTTTGAATATATTCAGCAAGTGAACCTCTAGAATTGGAGAAGTTCAAAGATTTGTGACATTCTGGGTGAGGAAACTTCTCAGCCCTGAATGCATGACTGCTTATTGAGACTGTGGCCCTGCCAGGAAAAAGATCATCCCTTAACTACCTTGTCAAGTCTATTGAGTTTTTTTTTTAAATGTTCCACCAAGTTCACCTCTCATTCTTCTAAATTCCAGAGATTATGGACCCAGTCTGTTCTATATCTCTGCATAGGACAACCTTTCCATTCCAGGAGTTAATCTGGTGACTCTTCACTGCATTTCTTCTTTTGTGACTATACCTTAACCTTTGCATCCTTGTAGTTCTAGATAGCGCCATTAGGGGAATATGCTTTCAGCATCCACTCTATCAATTTTCTTCAGAAAATATGTTTCAATAAAATCACCCCTCAGTGCTAAACTCCAGTAGTATAGTCCAAGCTGCTCAATCTTCCTTTATAGGTCAACACTTTCATCCCAGGATCAACCAATTGAATCTTCTCTGCACTGCCTCGAATGCAAATGTACTCTTCTTTAAATGCAGAGATCCAAACTGTACACAGCACTCCAGGCATGGTCGCAGCAGCCCCTGTAAAGATGCATCAAAACTTCTGTTTTTACACTCCATACCCCTTGCAATAAAGGCCAACACTACCTTCCTAACCACCTGCTGAATCTGCATGCCAATCCTTTGCGTTTCATGCACACGGAACCCCAGATCCCTCTGTAACACAACATTTGAGTCTCACTCCATTTAAAAAGTAATTTTTTTTCTTTCTTCCTTCCAAAGTGGATAACATCACATTTTCCCACATTATATCTGCTAACATCTTGCCCACTCACTGAACCTAACTATCTGCCTTTGTGGGCTCTTTGTGTCCTCCTCACCTTCCTAATCCAACTACCTTTGTATCATCAGCATATCTGACTGCAGTACACTCATCCCTTTATCCAAGTCATTAATATATATAAATAGTTGAGATCCCAGCACTGATTCCTGTGGAACCCATGAGCTCTAATCTTGTGTAATAACCTTTAATTAACACCCTATCAAATGCCTTCTGGAAATCCAAATACATGACATCTACTCATTCTCTTTTATTTGCCCTCTTTGTTATAAACTCAAAGGACTCTAGCAAATTTAACAGGCAAGACTTCCCTTTCATAAAAATCATGTTGACTCTGCTTGATTGTGTTATGATTTTCTTAATGTCCTGCTATTACCTCCTTAATGAAGGACTCCAGCACTTTCCCAATGTTGGATGCAAGTCTAGCAACCCTAAAGTTTCTTGCTTTCTGCCCCCCTCCTTTATTGAAGTATTTAATGTTTGTGGCTTGATGAAGTGGTTTAATGTTTGTGACCTATCAAACCTCCAAGACGACTCCAGAAATTTGATGTCCACTATCACTGCAGCTACTTGCTTCAAGACTTAGAATGTGGCCTCCAGGAATGAAAGTTCCAGGGGACTTATCAGCCTTTAGCCCCTATTAACCTTCACTGGTGATAACCCTTGTCTTAAATTCATCTCCTCCATAGCATCTTATCTATTATTATTTGACAGTTTTTAGTGTCTTTTACTGTGGAGGATGATCCAAAATAATTATATAGACTCTGACATTTCTCTATTTTCCTTTAAATCTGCAGTCTCATCTTCTATGGGACCGTGTTTACTTTATATGCATGTAAAAGTTCATAGTGTCTGTTTTTATATTATTTGCTCATTTATTCTCATATTCTGTCTTTTCTCTCTTTATATTCCTTTCTAGTCATCCTCTGCTGGTTTCCAAATATTTCCCATTTTTCTGGACAACCACGAATATCATATGCCTTTTCTTTCAATTAAGTAACACCCCTAACTTCCTTAGTTAACCATGGTTTGTGTATCCTTATCACAGAGTATTTCTTTCTCAATCAAATACATCTTTGTTGGTATTTATGCAATCTCCCTTCCATTTGATCAGTAAACTTAAATGCCCTTTCCAACTTCTCTATAAGTGTTAAATACACATACTACAAATTTCTGAGAGATTCAATATGGGCACCAAGGACTATCAGTGCTTTATCCCAAAAAAGGATTTAATTGTAATTTACAGATCTCTGAAAGATTTCCCATGGTCCAGATTCTTCACAAACATTGGGAAACCGCAAATATCAATTTTTACCTTACCGTGACCATGTCCCTTTAACTAGCATACTGCTCTCAAATGGCTCTTTGCAGTCCACATAATTCAATAATTATGAATGTCTGAGCCATTGTTCTGGCAATAGCCTGCCCCTTCCTGGCATTGTTGTTGTCTGCCTCTCAGTACCTGTGCTGCTGTTTACTCTCCTTACAGCCATACCCTTTTCTGATGGTGACAAATAGTTGAACTTCTGATATATCCAGGCACTGTCTAAACTTTCACCACCAGCTCATTTTGGGATCTGCCTCTCTTTCCCTTTCTCTTGTACCAAATCAAAGGCAAGGCAAAAGATTCAGGAATGATTATTTGCTCCTTATCTATTCCTACTATACCCATTGAGAATGTGTTAGCTGCAAGTGCTCCAATCCAGTCCCTTCCCAACACCGTTCATTTCCTCGTGTAACGTTAACTCTCTCTCTCTCTCTCTCTCTTTCCACAGATGGTGCCTGACCTGCTGGATATTTCCAGTATTTCTTGTCTTTAACTTCATATTTCCAGCATCTGAAGTGTTCTTGATTTTCAGTTTTTTGGTGTAGTTTGCTGCAATTACCAGCAGCCTTGGGCCACAGTGCACTCACTTCTCATGCTTACAACACTTACCTGGAATATCTGTAGAGTAAGCATTACTTTTCATCAGGGGACTCATCCAAGTTTGTGTCTGGGGACGTCACTCTCACTACTGAGTACTTCCACTGTATAATTCATACTCATTAATATATCCCGTATATTAAGAGTAGCTGTGAAGTCTCTGCAATCCTTTGTCATATCACTACCCCTGGCTGGGAAAGCAATCAACATGCATTCCTCTAGGTTGTCATTAACTTCAAGAGTATTCACAGTAGTTCCTTTCTGTCTGTACTTGGCAGGTACATCTCCTGCCTTCAGGTAAACCATGGATTATAATGGTCTCTGTCAAACTGATATTAGATGTCCAATTTTATTACAGTTACTACAGCAGGCTGGTTTACTGGGCAGCAGAAGCAGTGGTTTCCCTGATGCTGCCTTTCACACATATGAACCATGATTCTCCCACCTTTCAGGTACCCTTGGTTAACTGGTTTCTTGCCAAAACAGCCCATGTACCCAGGTCCTGACAGAGAAGAAATACTGATGCTGCCATTACTGCTCCTGTAGATTTGTCTCGCGTCCACAGCTTGAGCTGACCAAAGGTCCTTCATCTTTCACATTGGTACTTCCATTGAAATCACAATTGCTGTTGTCTTCTCAAAAGTAAGGCCTAGGTTTGGCCTGGACTCCCTCCTCATTTAAGCACACACAAATCTCAGTGCTCTGTACAAGAATGTCTCAAAATTATCTTGCTCTGTCCCTCAAACCAACAACGTAATCCCAAATTGCCTCCTCTTGCAAATGGTTTCGAGAAACAAACTAGCAACTCTGAAGTACTTCAGATGCAAAGTACAGGCCACCCCTCCATATTGCCTGGGGTGGGGGTTATGTTCCTGAATACAGGCCACATCATAATTTTTTGTAACATGAAGCCACATCACCTGCGCATACGCCAGTCGAAAAGAAAATGTGGTGTTGATTTATTTACTTTTTAAAATCACATTAATTCCATTTATTCTGTATCTCAAATTTTTAGATAGTGATTTGTGAATTCTGTAAGGGCGAATTTCTGTAACCTGACTGGCCATAATGCAGGGGCCATCTGTACACTTTTAGTTTCACAGCGATTTTATCAAATGGGATATACACTGAGCCATGTGATACCAACAAATTTGCAACTGCGGTGTAAATGTCAGAGCCAACCTCCACTAATAATCATGGATCACCCTATTCTGTTCTTTAACATTGCCCACATAGGCTCTACATTGTTATTGGTCTTGAGGAACATATCCAAACAGTACAACTAAATACTAACACATCTTGCATTTTATCACATCCCAAAGCTTGCAGTTTTTTTTCATTTACCCCATTTTTGGCAAGTTTCCTTTTTGCATGTACTTATTTTCATTGCAAGTAATGTTGTATTTGACAACATTTTCACAAATTCCACCCAATCTTTCCACAGTCGTTCATTCTCTCTTTCCCTGTGTTGTGTATCACAGATTCCTTTAGAAGTGGTCCAGACCCAACAATCACTTTCATTCATTCACTCACTTGGACACAGAGCATCAGGGGGAAAAACACACAACTGAACTGCAAGCAGGGTACAAATGATACTCACATAACATGGTTCCTTAAAGTAATCAAGCTACAAATGTTAAGGTGGCAGTTTTCCTTTCAAGCCAATAGACCACATTGGTGCTCTGATTCTGTTAAAGAATGCCTACTGTGGTGCACACAGATGGACGATTCAAGTGAAAATCTGATAAAATGGCTATTTCACAATACCCCATTCCTAATTCAGTAATAAAGCACAATTGATTTTCTTACAGTATCCAACGTCTAAGAAACAGCATTTGGGAAAAAATGTACTTCTTGTTTTTTAGATTTTATGTAACAAAGGTTACTGAACAGAATGTGAAATAAGTAGATTGTATTTTCAAAGGAATTTTTCTGAGCTGCAAATTTGGGAATATGGATCACCATGTCGGTAGCTGGTGGCCACTGATCCCCTGCTTCTCACTATCTCATTTACACACATACAAATGCTTTATATTAAAGATTTCCATTAGCATTGAACTTAGATGTTGCAAAGATAACATTGCAGCAGTCAGACTGATATGTAACCACTGTTCTTCAAAATTCATTACATCTGCAGCTTTCAGCTGTGAGCAATTAAATTTGAACATTATCCCCTGTGATCTATAAAAGGAACATTTAAAAAGGAAAAAAAGTATACAGCAAAGAATCTGGTTTAAAGCAATTACCACAACTCAGAATAATCTGATAAATAATGACAGTCTGGGTAGATAGTGATTTGAAGGGCAGAGTTTCTGTTGACCTATCAAAGACTACATTCACCAAACGTTAAAACAAGTTTCTGCATTTAAAAAGCTAGCAAACTTCTCAAAATGCAAAATTGCTGATGACATCATGTTCTATTTTCTACAAATCATTAATAAGAATCTGACCTCAGAAGACAATGTTCGAACGTTTTGTGAAGATGGAAAATTGACCAAAGAAAATGGCCATTCCTGTAAAGGCTATACCAGTTACTTGCTGAGGCAAACAAAATGTATGATAAACAAAGAATATTGTAAACACAGTACGGTAGCCAACCAAGTCTTCATTCATCTCAGCCCAGACAATGAGCCAGTTTCTGCGAGGAAACACCAAAAGTTGCATAAATATCTGACAGCACTTCTCCATATTAATTGCAAAAGAATTGGGAATTCCCACACATACATGCATAAACACAAAAACCCATGAACTTGCTGATAGCTGGTGTGTTTTTGTCTTGTTTCACTACTGGACACCTCATCAATTAATGGAAGCATTTAGATAAGGACTCCACTCAAGCATCTCATAATAGAAAGAGGCTGGCACCAAGTGCTCACCTCCATTGATTTCAATGGAGATGACAGGGATTAAGTTCTTAGTGTTTTCAGATTTTTCGACTGCTTGTTGTTTGAAAGTGTTTTTTTTTAATTTTTCTAATAATTTCTCATTTTTTTCACTCCTAATAGCTAGGACATTTTTTGTATGTTTCTGCATGTTGGTATACTCAGAGACATACGTAATGCTTTGACAGCCAGCTAATCCAAGTGGTCAAATTCTTTCAGCAATTTCGTTGGCCAGGCTTGTTCTGCAACCTCCATTCCCCCACCCTCCCAAATGATGGGATTTACACGTGAAAGATTCTTAGGAGCCCCAGAGGAACTGTCTAGTACTTTGAACTTCATTTTCAACTTGGGGACTGCATGAGGCCAATTTATTTTTTTATATACAGTGCATATATGAGTGGCTTCCTATAAAGTGCAAACTCTGGGCCTCTGACTGCTCAGTTCATTCTCACCAGCAACAGCTCTTTCATCTAGCCTTGTCCGTGCTCCCTAAACTTCTAACCTTGCTTTCCAAGCTTCAAATCTGCTAAACATACAGGAATCAAAGACAGGCAGCTTCCCTGGTGCCAGGGTCAAGGATATTGCTGAGCAGCTGCAAAACATTCTGGAAGGGGAGAAAGAATAGCCAGAAACCATGCCCCATATCAGTATCAGCAGCATAGATGGAAAGGGCAGACTTAAAAGAGTTGAGAGATGAAGAAGCAGGATCTCAGAGGTGCCAGATGCCACTAAGTAGGGAAAGGCTTTAAATGCATTGCCTTTATTAACCTATGGGATAATTCAAAAAAATTCAATGAAGTTAGTTAGACACAACCTTTATTTGACATATTCTTTAAATAGTGACAGAATCAGAATCAGGCTTATTATTACTGACATAAGTCATTAAATTTGATGTTTTGTGGCAGCAGTACAGTGCAAGGAATAAAAATTACTATAAGTTACAAAAATAAATATAGTGCAAACAAGGAATAATGAGGTAGTGTTCATGGACCATTCAGAAATTTGATGGCGGAGGGGAAGAAGCTGTTCCTGAAATGTTGAGTATGGGTCTTCAGGCTCCTGTACCCTCTCCCTGATGGTAGTAATGAGAAGAGGGCATGTCCCGGATGGTGAGGGGTTCTTAGTGATGGACGCCGCCTTCAGGCACCGTCTCTTGAAGATATCCTCAATGGTGGGGTGGGTTGTGCCCATGATGGAGCTGGCTGAGTCTACAACCCTCTGCAGCCTCTTCATAAAGTCAGTGTGAATATATCAAATAAAGGTTGTTTTGGACTAACTTGATTGAATATTTTTTGAAGTAACTAGCAGGGTTAATGAAGACAATGCATTTAATGTTATCTCCATGGATTTTAGAAAGGCTGATGACAAGGTCCCTCGTGGCAGGCTGGTCAACAAAAAAGGTCTAGGAGATCCAAAGGGAGAGGGGAAATTGAATCCAAAATTGGGAAAGTGGCAGGAGGCAAAGGAGAATGGCTGTTACTGGTATGGTTGCACACAGATCAGAACATGCTCCTTTATTTTCTAATGTATATATTCATAATTTAGATTTAAGAGTAAGGGGCATGATAAAGAAGTTTGCAAATGATACAAAAATTAGCCATGTGGTTGACAGAGAGATCAAAAGTTTTAGACTGCAGGAAGACACAGATGGTCCAGTCAGATGGGCAGAAAATTGAATTCAGTCCAGCAAAGTTAGTGTAGTAGTTAGTGTAACGCTACTACAGCGCCAGTGACCTGGGTTCAATTCCGCCGCTGTCTGTAAGGAGTTTGTACGTTCTTCCCATGTCTACGTGGGTTTCCTCCAGGTGCTCCAGTTTCCTCCCACATTCCAAAGACGTACAGGTTAGGAGCTGTGGGCATGTGACATTGCTGCCGGAAGAGTGGTGACACTTTGCATGCTGCCACCACCCCACCCCCCCAAGCACATTCTCAGTAACGCAAAAAAGACGCATATCATTGTGTGTTTCAACGTACATGTGACTAATAAATAAATATCTAAAATAAAAGTGTGAGGTGATACATTTCAGGAGGTTCAACAAGCTATAGCTCGTGAAAGGAAGAATATTGAGTACTGTGGAGGAACCAAGGGAACTTGGATTGTACATCAACAGAGACAGCAGAACAGATCAATCAATCAGGATGCTATGCTTTATGAGCCAAGACATGAAATACAAGAGCAGGGAAGTTATGCTTGAACTACACACAACACTAGTTGAATACCGCATGTAATTCTTGTCACCACACTACTGGATAGATATGCAATTGCAATGGAGAGGTTTCAGAGGGAGATTTGTTCCAGCCATGAAGAAAAGTCGTATAAACTAGGGTTGCTTTATTTGGAACAGAGGGGGCTGAGGGGAAACGTAATTAACTAAGAAGCATAAAATTATGAGGGGCCTAGATAGGAAGGACACAATTCTCTTTGCAGAAGGGTCAAAAGCCAAGGGGGTAGCGATTTGAAGTAATTGATTGAAGGATTAGATGGAAGATGAGAAAAATAACTTTCCATTCAAAGGTTGGTAGGGTCAGAGTCCGAAATTCACTGTCTGAAAGGATGATAGAGGCAGAAACCCCCAGCAGCATTTTAAAAAGTACTTGGATGTGTACTTGAATCCTTCCGTCATTTTAATCACACGAGATCCATTAAAATAAGCTCACCTTAAACTAGCTTCCTCTCACAGCAAATCTATCATACAAAAGAGTACTCTGAACTCCCTCCAACAGAACTCATCAGACAAAGCATCAGTGCTAGCTTCAGTCACGTACATAGGCTTAAATAAGAGTATAACCGTTTGAATTACAACTACCATCTAAAAAGAAACCTCGAATTAACCAAGTATAAATACCATAAGGCAAAGGAAACCATCATCTCCCTATGTATTCTATCACTCACCCCCAAATGTTCAGAAACCCTGAAACTAATGGCCAACAGCAACAAAATCTACCATTCATGAGTTACTGCACCAGATAACAATATGGTTACTTTTGCATCTTATATCTTGAACATGGGGGTGACAGCGAATTCCTAACAGTAATCACTGCTTTAAATTACACTCTCATCTCCAGAACGAGAAAGAGAAAAATCAGAGTTGAGGGAGAGAATAAGAGTCAATTATGCAGTTCTCCAAATGGCAAGCTTCTATATTTAGTCACTGTTAATGGTGATCGGCTGAGGGTATGCTCAGAAAAAAAAATTTATAAATTGCCACAGGCTTTTCTTCTACACTTAGTATTCTGTGCAATACCAGTCTTAGTGGATTATTAGCAAACTAACAACCTATTAGCTTGAAAGTGTGTGATCCTGGCTATATAAAGTATTAAAAAAAATCAAACAAAAAGCACACAATTCATTTTTCTAATATAAATAGACCAGTGGGATGTATTATCATAGATAAAACATTAATTATCACAATTATTAGGTTAAATTGTAAATGGCTATTTCGTCAAAAAAAAGCCAGAGTTCTAATTCTTGAACAAATAAATGGAAATTCCATTGTGTTGTTACGTTGAGTGAAGATCTGCAGACAAAAAGTAGTTTAGCTTCAGTTGGATGGTGTGTTTAATTAAATATTGTAGGAAGCATCTAAAGTGAAATATCATTAATCATTTCTGCTTGCTTAGGATTAAGTTAAATACTCATGCAGGGAAAGAAAATATTTGTGTTTTCCCAAGATTTACTGTTCTAACAAGATAAAAAGAGCAAAGTTCTTCAATTCAGCAATTCAATACGTGAGGACATTTGGTCAGATAAGAAATTTGGCTTTAACTTGCACAAGGACTGACCAAAGGCTGGCTTTGAAACCTAAGGTGGTTCTGAAAAAGCCTTTTTTTACCCCCACAGTTAATGATTTAGTGTTATTCTGGGAATTCTTTTGCACTTTTTTATTGAAGTGAAATAATTAATATTATTAACCTGTCAAAGCTCGAGCACGTATGAAAATTCTGTCATTTCTAAAGGAAGTGCCCAAAATGGTTTATTTAATTTTGCAAATAAAGTAACTGCTGATGGTTGGGGTGACAATTCTGCATGGCATGATTACAAAAAGAATACAGGGTTCAGATCATGGTGGACAAGATTTGCTTACAAGGGTCAACAATGAAATGGAAAACAATTCTTAAAAAATACCTAGAATTTTAACGACAGGCACAATATGTTTACGGGAATTCACAATCACTCTGAAACTATTGGAAATGTTCAATTGCAGGTGTTCTCACAGTTCAAGTAATTTTTTCCTGCATCAGCTGCAAATAACAAGCCTTCACCACCTTCACTCAACTGCACCACCACCATTTGTGACATCAATGCTGTCTTCTCCCTCCACAGATGCTAGCTGACATGCTGAGCAGTTCCAGTATTTTCTGTTTTCATATTTGATTTCCAGCACCTGCAGATTTTCACTTCCAAAGTACAGGCAGTTTTCTTGTAGGCTGGATTTCCTTCACTTGAGAACTTTACAGTCTGAATCTTAGGCATCAAATGCAGTCAATGTTTAAATCTAGATTCTTCAGAGAAAAGAAAAAATTGTATTAAAATATAGCAAACCCACCCACCAACTCCACATGCCTAACCCCGTTCACTTAATTCATGTAAAAAAAAATCATTCTAGTTAATTTATAGCAATAATACAGCAGTGATTCTTATCTCTTTCATTTCCATTTAAATTATGTTGAATGACTAATGGACTCTGGTACAAACAGAAGAAGCTCCTTTAATGAAAACATCCAGTCTGTGTAAATTCCCACTGAATCACAACCTCATCCAAACACATTCTGGCCCTGGCCAAATTAGAAGTGTCTAAGAATTCAATTGCATGAGATCAACAGGGTAAGAGCATACACAGCAGAAATTAAATGTCAAATATAACCTCAGCTTCACTGCAGTTTGAAACTAAAGTTAATCCAAAGGGCAAGACCAAAATAAATAAAAAACATGTTCTACATCAAATGAAGGTTGTATCTGTGGAAGTAATGTTTTCATGGCTTTCTGCAGAAAACAGAATGATGTCAGTTTTTCTGTGACTAACACACAAGTTCATGTGTAAGTTCAGACAGGAATGTATTGCCAAAAATGAGCACTTACAAGTATGTGCAGGCAGCAATAAACAGACATGCTGTATGATTGTTCAATTTAAGTCACAATTGAGACAAGTAGTACTGGATACATAATACAATTTAATCTCCATGAGCTATGCTATGTGTGGGAATATTGAATTATTTTTAAAAGAGTATATTTAAAATTTCAAGTGAATATACAGCAAAAGATGGAACAAATATCCTTTTCCTCCAAAAATGTCTCTCCTTTGCTCAATGCCTGAGAGCTACTGGAGTAGTCTGGACAATTAGCTGCAATGCTACTATGCACCAGTGGTGGAGGAAATGAATGTGTAGGGCAGATGATAGAGTACATATCAAACAGACTGCTGTGTCCTGGATGGTAAGCTTCTTGAGAGTTGTTGTAGCTGTACTCATCTCAGCAGGTAGAAAATATCGGCAATGATACTGCCATTGAACGCCAAAGATAGGTGGTTGGACTCTGTCTTGTTGGACATAGCCATTATCAGGTAGTTTTGTAACCTAAATGTTATCTGCCACTTACTAGCCCAAGCTAAATGATGTCAAGGTGATGCTGCATACAGTCTCAGATTGCTTGGATGCTGTGGTATGGTACTGCAATTGGAATTGAAAGTTGGTCATTGATGAACCAGCTGAATAGTTGGGCCTAAGACACTGTCCTGAGAATCTCCTGCAGTGACGTCCTGAATTTGGAATGGTTAACCTCCAACACTACGATCTAAGTATTAGCCCAGCCATCGAAGTGTTTTCCCTTTGACCGCCACTGATTTGAGTTTTACCTGGGCTCCTTGATACCACACTTGGTCTCAAAAGCAGTCATTCTCACTTCACCTCCAGAAATTCAGCTCTTTGGTCCACAATGAACCAAGCCAATAATGTGGCTTGGAGCCCAGCAGTCCTGATAAAACTGAGCATTGCTGAGCAGATTAGAGATGAGTAAATGCTATTTGGTAGACAGATTGGGCAGGAATCAGCCTGATCGGATTTGTCTTATTTTTAGTGAACAGGACATTCCTGGACAATTTAATCATCATGTTTCAATTATTCTTCCGTCAAAATATCTTTCATGATTTGCATCAGCATTCAGGTTTTCTTATTAACAGCTGGTATGCAAACTCAAGTTAATGGCTCAATAGGCAACTGCTGCTCATGACAATAACATCAGCCATGCCACAACTCAAATGGGCAATAGCACTGCCTACATCTTTACCACAACATCCATTAACTGTGAGTAATAGAAACTATTCCTGAATTCATTATGGGCAACACCATAGGGATTTCAGGAGGCTAGGATAAGAAATTCTAAGAAATATTTGGAAGGAATCACAGGAGTATATGAACCTTTTCAGGAACGTTCACAATTTAAAAAAAAATTGGGAAGTGCTTGGTTTAGAATGTTCTTTATTTTTACAGTCTACACAAAGAAATACTGCATTCATGCAAAATAAATGAAATTGATTATTACTATTATACTGCGTGCCCACTGTCAGGAAGTCAGGCAGCTTATCAATTACTTCCAAGCCTCAATTACTCAGTCCACCTTCAGAAAGGCTGATTAAAGGGGAACAATTATCTGGTCCAGATCGCAAAAGAATTTTTAGTTCCATCCCTGTTGCTCAGGTACCAGAGATGTGAGATGCTCAGACGGCACAATAAAATGACTAATGCCTCTGAGTTCAGGAAAATACCTGTGACAGAACTAAATTTATATCGCTAACTCTCTCCGTCACCCAGTGTACCATACATCCCTTGTTTACTATCATTTTGAGCTTTCTTGTAAATTTCAGCCAGATGACCTTTCCTATGTAGATTTAAACTCTATTATGTGTCCCAATATCACAAAGAGGAAGCATTGCTTTCTGTATTGCCAGAAGAGCTTTTATTTGTTTTCTGATATACAGTACGTAATGAATTCAAACTGCAGAGGGAATTCAGAGTGAGCTGAAAGCCTAATTAGCTCCTCCCAGGCACAATTATCCAATACTTATCACAAGGACTGGCACTTTATTATAAAAGGAGAATAATATTGCAGGTCATTCATGAGAACATTAAATATCATTTCAACAGAATAAAAGATATAACTGACCCAAAAGTTTCTGATATAGGAAATAAAATTACAGAAATAAATGTTTTTTTTAAATGGTCCAAATTTCATAAATGTACATTCATCATTAAATCAATGCAACAAAAGTCACAAAGAAACAGCATGGAAACTGGCCCTTCAGTCAGACCATCATGTGGGCTCCTTAATACCACACTTGGTCTCAAAAGCAGTCATTCTCACTTCACCTCCAGAGTTCAGCTCTTTGGTCCACAATGAACCAAGCCTTTTTTAGTGTGGCTTTTTTTTTAGTCTGCCCACATTCTTATCAACTCCCCCCAGATTCTACTGCTCACCTACACACCGGGGGCAATTTACACTGGCCAATTAACCTACAACGCACGTCTTTGAGATATCCAAGGAAACTGGAGGAAACCCACACAGCCACAGAGAGAACGTGCAAAGTCCACACTGACAGCACCGGGGGTCAGGCTTGAACACAGGTCTCTGGTGCAATGAGGCAGCAGTTCAACTAACTGGGCCACTATGCTGTCCAAGTTATTGTTTCTATGCTATTAACATTTTTGTATTCTGTTTATTATTCAACCAATTCTGATTTAATTGGAGCTTTCTATCTGGTTTCAATGGATTCAGAATTCAGGGCATTTTTAATTAACTTTTCAGACTTCCATGTTCAAAGATCCAATAAAAATCCAAGTAGTTGGTCGGCTGTCTTCCATTTTCAGCATGCTTGTATCAAACTAAGTCCCGAAAGAAATACTCCCAAATTCCTGCAAAACCTGACTCCTCAAATTGACAATGTGTTAGCAAACATCATGACAGAGATTAATGAGAAATGGGTTATATTACATTTGCTAGGATCAAAGAGAAGCAGATTACCATCCAACAACCTATATGCTTTATATCAAGCCAGTTAGGTCAATAAATAAGACAGGTAGTCAATTGAGGTTGCAATGTAAACCAAAAATACAAATTATCTTGTACTTACCAAAATCCTATACATGAACTAGTATGCTGTAGTTACCAGATACAAGCCTGGAAAGTGGACTTCAACCATTTTTGCTGCACTATATGGGCGAGTAGTTTTCCTTATTTGAGGTCACAAAAAAAAAATAAATTGCTCAATTAGGGCAACCTTGCTTGAAATCACTTTTGTGAGTTTCTGCTATTGTCAGCCATCACACACCAACTTTTGCTTTCACAAATGGCATTTGCAAGCTGCCTGCCCAGGTGCATGACAGCGCTATTTAAAGTGAACTGTGTGGCTACCATAGAGGTGAGGAAAAATGGAACGGGGGTGGGGGGGGGGGGGGAATGGAGAAGAAGTAAGAGGGGGCAAATGCCTCAGTGGATTGAAGGGAGGCCCTGCGCACTGTAGAGCAGCCAGATTGAGCCCCATGTAACGACTGTGCTGCCACCACAGCAATCAGGAGGCCAAGATTACAGCACCTCATGCACAGATGGTACAAGCTCTATCAGTGCAGCAGCACTTTTAAATCAATATGGCAGAGTCAGGGAAAATAAAAATCATGTCCCAGCGGGAAACTTTTAAATTGAGTACTGTTTCCAGTTTTCTGCATGATTTCCTCCTTGTTTAACTGCAAATGAACAACAAAGGTTATAGGTCATAAGATAAGATTTCTTTAATGGTCACATGTACATCGAAACACACAGTGAAATACATCTTCTGCGCAGTGTGTTCCGGGGGCAGCCCACAAGTGTCGCCACACTTCCAGCGCCAACATAGCATGGCCACAACTTCCTAACCCGTATGTCTTTGGAATGTGGGAGGAGACCAGAGCACCCAGAGGGATGATTCAGAACCGTCCATCCCTCGCAGCACAGTAGGGAAGGCACTCCTGAAGCTGTATCCCATGGTGTTTGCACTCAAGCAGATGTACATCCCAGCAACTTCTTCCTTTGCTCTGGAGATCATCAGTTTGCTTAAGAAAGAGCCATTAGGCAGGGACAACACCTCACCAGTTGGTAACACGACAAACTTCTGCCCGCCAACATCAATGGTGGAGTTGTACTTGTTCTCGCTCCCATACTCCACTCTCTTCAGCCACTGAATCAGAGGCTTGACGTCACTGCGGACCTTGCATTGAAAGGAGGTTGTGCCTCCGTAATTGACCGTGGTGTTCATGGGGTGGGCTCCAGTCAGGAAGGGTTTGGACCTCATGGTCTGGATTACTTCAACCTTGTATGTCGCATTTATCTCGCCTGCTCTGCTATAGATATGGCACATGTACTTCCCACTGTCTCCCGACCTTAGGCTTTTCAGGGTTAAAGTCCACTTCTTTTTCTTGGTGTCTCCCAGGTCCTGAGGCATGAGAGCCCTGTTGTCCTTCAGCCAGGTGATATTGGGCTGGGGATAGCCGCTCGCCACACACGAGTTGGATTGAGCTGCCCACAGGACGGGCTATCACCCTGCGACGCATTTTGGTGGGCTGCGTAAACCAGGGCCTAACCCATTGTTTTCCTGTTGGATCTTCATTTGTATATTCCCCATTTGACCCTTGAGTCAGCTTCTGTCCATCTTTTCCTGTGCTTGAGTTGATCACAATAAGTGTGTAGTTGAGGTCGATGCTGCCAAAACCATGAGTAACCTTGCAGATGTACGTTCCAGCATCTTCAGCTTCCACCTCTTTGATTTTCAGACCTTGCTGGAGGACTTGAAACTGCATCCAACCACTGCGAATGATGCGGCCATCTTTTGTCCACATAGTCAGTGGTGGGGGATCTCCTTCCACAGGACATGGCAGCTTGATTGTCCGACCTAACTTCACCGCCTGGCGGTTGATCACTCTTTCCGAAATCTGTTGTGGACCCCTTACACCTTCTGTGAGTGCCGTGAATCCCCAAATCAAACAAGCCAGTCGAAGAAATTCCATTGTTCTCTCCCCTCCAAAACCAAGTAAAAAGAAGTTCTGTCTTTATATTAGTCTCTTTTTCCAGGCTGAACTCTCCAATTGGTAGTTCTTTCCCTTCTTCGACTTTCAAGCTTTTTCTCCCCTTTGTAGCACGGCTATAGAGAGGGAGAGAGACTGCAACTTGAGCTGAGGCTGAATCCCAAAGTAAAATTGATCAGCAAGCAAGCGATGCCCAGCATTACCAACTGCTAGAGTTTTCCAACCCTGCACCCTTTATCTCTCACCACAGTTTGTTTGTTTGTTTTAAAGAAAGCACATCAATTGTGAGCAAAGGGTCGCTCTTTGATCCAATTTCTGTCAGACTACAAAAGTTAATCATCACTAACACAAAATACCACAAGGAAATGACATCCATGCCAGGTGAATTGTGACGGGAAGGTTTCAGTCCAATACCCTGATGGACAGGACTTTAACAGGAAATGGGCACAGATACTTCTAAACAAGTGGAAAGATTTTTTTTAAAATAACAAGTTTTATGCATTAAACGTGGGTGCAAATGTTTTTTTTCCCTAAATGTACCTTCTACGCTGTAAGGTTTTACTATTTGAGGCAAAGTCTTCTGCTGCAGGTATTCCATGTAATTCCTGTAACATTTATCAACACACTTTGCTGGTTATGGACTTTTGTTGTAAAACCCATAGGATGTTGACTATCACCTGAGATAGTCAGCATCCTATGGTGCTGTACTCAGGGAATAAAGACCGAGTGTGATATTCAGGCCAAGCAGCCTGGGGAAATAAATGAACCAGTCTGGAAGGGAAGAGGTAGGTGGGGGTTGTTCGGAAAGAAAGAGAACAATGAGAAGGGAGAGAACAAGCAGAGTAAAACCTCAAAATATTTCCATGGGGAAAGGAGGAAGGTAGAAGGAGACAGGAAAAAAAGAATTCAGTGGCTGAATTTTACTTATTTTCAGACTGTCACTCAAAGTTTAGATTAAAGGCCATTCTTTGGAACGATGAAAAAGAAAACAAGTTAGTCTTATGGTGCAGATAAAATGGGGAGAGGTAGACAGGGAAAATAGTTGGTTCCCAGTGAACAGAGTGCTGCCAGTTCAGGGTGAATTAGGGGAGTGGAAAATTCAAGATGTTTGATGTGGTGTCAGCAGTTTGCAATGAATAGATCTCGGGAGCGTACAAGGCCAAGAGGGTGGATTGGGAATTCCAGTGAGGAAAGCTCTGCTGCCTGGTCAAAGAAATAAGACCAAAGGTGGAGACAACAGCAGAAGAACTCCAAGATCATGTTGGGCTCAGAATTCATTAAGAAGAGGTGGTAGGGGGACAAAGCTGAGGTCTGATCATTCAGAATCGGAGAGAGGATGATCAGATGGGATGCTGAAAACTTGGCAGGAGGTGGGACTGTGGGGAGAGATGGGGTCAGAGAAAACAGAGAGAGGAGAAAAGCCAGGAGCGTCATTGGAATTCAAGAGCCATTGAAGTCTGCAATCTGACTTCTGAAAGAAAGGAAAAAAAAATCTAATGCTGCACAGAGTCAGTACTGCATTGAAGTACCAGTGTATATTTTGTGTACATATACTTCAATAGGCTTTGAACCTCCGAATCAGAGGCACAAGTGTCATCACTGAACTATACTAACACAGATATATCCATAATTTGCATTTATGCACTGACATAAAAAGTCCTGAAGTGATGTGTTTATTTGCAGCAAAGTTAAATATTAATTCTATAAGTTTTCCGCAGTGTAACTGAACATGACATGTTGACCGATAAAATACCACTTTTGTACATAAAGTTTTCCCTACTTAAGAATTGTATTCTATGCTACTGGAAATGTTTAGTATCCTCTCTACTGACTCTACATAGGATACTATAATTGGCAGGTTATCTTATTAATCACAAGGTGTTGTTTATCTCTCACCTTTAGTAAAGACTGTGACTAAGCCCTTCAAATGAAAAATTAAACAGTAAATCAATCCAGCCTACAAGTTTACATTTTAGTAATTCCTCGATCTTGACCTCAGAGTCAAACTCCCCAAGGAATCTCCGCTTCAAAGCGACAGCATTCCCAGCACCTGAATCAATATACCCCTTCCCACATAAGCAATTGAGGTGGTACACTCAATTGGTTTCGAATTACGGAAGATAATGTTTTATTTTACCGCATTTTCTAGAACATTTCATTTGAAACAATTTTTTCTGAATCATATATTTCACTTGATTTCTGGCGTGAATGGCAGGGAAATGATTCCTACAATAGCTTCTTGATCTTCCACAATGGAAATGCTATAAATTGTATATTCCTCTCATCATAAAATCTTATATTAGCTAAAACCTTGCTTCCAAGTGCAGAAATTTGAAAAGGATGTTAACACGTAACAAATTGCTAACCGCACTGGTTAAGATAATTACATTGAATCCTTCAAAACAAAAAAGAGTGCATATAGAAAGGCATACAAGTAATTGCTGTGATTTTCCATTTACTGCAGTGATTATTTTATTTGAGGACAGTTTTTCTGACTGAAAGAAATGAATTCCCCAAATGACATCCAATTGTGCTTCAGCAATTTTTGATCACATTCAGAGTTTCATTATGTTCAAGTTCTCATCTTAAATGAAGTTGCTCAATTTTCCAAAAAGTTTTATTTTCATTCTATTATGCTTTCTTTCCATCTTCCTTGACCTTTTATGTTTTCCTTGGTGAAACAGTTGGAGTACAAGAACTGCAAACATCCACAAGCTCAGGAGGAGCATACAGACAACTCTTAAAATTGTCTGTATGCTACTCCTGATACTCCTGACTTGTGGATGTGCGCACAAGCATAAAAATTATCACAGAGGAAACACTTTGCCATCTCTGTCACAACCCACAGCAAATCTGACAGGCTGGGTTCCTGAGAAACTATTATATATTAATAATTGTAAATGGAACAAACACCTATTCAGTCACCACATGACTTTAAAAATCATCTCGCAGTGCGTCAGCACGAGTTTCTCAAGCGAGGAATCCAATACCTCATTTCCAAAAAAGTTGTCAGCCTTTTGGACTTAGTGTCCTCACATTCCAGCAAAGAGTCAACAAACTGACTGCACACCTTATATGTAATTTAGTTGCCTCAAGGCTGGTACAGTGTTATGTTGTATGGGAATCCTCCAAGCTAAATACAAATCTGTTTGAAAGACAGAGGAGATTGGGAGAATCACTGGTTATTAGCAGCTACAATTCCCAAAGATCCTTGGGTTGATTTGATGTACAAATTGGATGCACCTGCTAAACATTTTCCATTGTCTAAAATCAAACTGCTATGACCCTCACTCAGGCACCTCACTGTTTATCAAATTAGAGGAACTTTAGAAATCTCAAATCTAAACAGAAAATGCAAGAAATAAGAGCAGGTCTGATAGCATCTGTGGAGAGAGAAACAGAGTTAACTTTCCAGGTTGACAATCTTTTATCACCAATAGAATACAAGGGTGATGATAAGTTTTAACCAAGTGTACAGGTGGATGAAGGGGTGAGTTTGGAAAGGCAGCAAGGAAGAAAGGGCTGGAGGAGGTAAAAGTTATACAAAGAAACTCCAACTCTTATGATGGGATCAACAGGCAGGAGAAAATAAGCCATGAGGGGTACATGGTACAAGGTGTAAGGGGATGGTGATGAGAAAGAAACAAGACATGGTTCGAGAGGAACTATATATGCCTATAGTAAACTTATTATGAAAGGCTAATGTCCAAAAATTAGGCATAATCCTGTAGATAACACCACCAAGTCTACCAGCTCATAAATAATTTCTCCAAGAAAGCACCATGTGTTGCTATCCAATTATTAGGTCTGTTAAAATTAGTTGAACATGACTTTAATGATTGAAAATCTACTACTCAAGTATCAACTAAGTACACACAGCAATGGTCTACAGAAATTAAAACAAATCTCAATCATTCTTTGGCAGGGCAGTTTTATTTAAAACAAAATTTTGTCTAGATTATAGTTGAAATCTTGTAAAATAATCCTACCGTAAATAAACCTTATTTTCTTTTACAATTTTGGGTAACAGTTTTACAGTTGACATTGAAAATCCCCATTAAAAGACAAAATACAAATACTTTATCCAAAGACATGAGGATTTCCTTCAATAGTCTGCTACAGTGATAGGCTAATGAAATAGATCGATATTCAAAAAAATTCTTCAGCATGTTGACATCTCAGTAATAGAAACTTCTAACATACACAACAAAGTTTTAATTTTTAACATCTTAATATTGTTAAATTTAATTGATTAGATGTATTTGTTTTTCTTTGATACATCAACCATCTACAAATCACAATGCACTTAACTGATCCCAAGTACTCAGAGAGCACTTCCCAAACCCACAACCTCTACCACTGAGGAAAAACAAGGCAGCAAGTGTATGGGAATACCATCACCCTTAAGTTCTCTCCAAGTCACACACCAATATATCATCTGTCCTTCTTCAACTTTGGAACTTCTTACCCAACCCACTACCACTGTGGAAGCATCTTTTCTTGAAGGACTGCAGCAGTTCAATGTGGTGGCTCACCACCACCTTCTCCTGGGCAATTAGGGATGTGCAATAAATATCAGCCTTGCCAGTGACCCTCAGATTCCAAACAAAATGAACTAATAAAAAATACTAAACTATAATTTTGAGAGCACAGTCAAACTCAAAATCTTGGCTTCAGGTGGATAACTTTGTCTCAAGTTATAAAAAGCTTTCAACCACAAATGGGCATTCTAAGCAGGTGGATCTTCCAGAGTTTTCCCAGATGCAAATCATACATGACCAGAAGCTGTCAATTGAAAAGGATTGAAAGGGCTGTTTCATCTGTAAGCATGTCATAGTTTAATGCATTTCCCCACAAAAGACTGAAATAAAAAAGACTGATATCAAATTCATAGAACTTTACTTTTTGCACTGTATATTACCAATTTTAAAATATATTTTTCTATTTTAAAAAGAGGAACTAAATGGCAACACCTGTGATCATTTTACATTATATAAGTGAAGATTCTTTAAAGAAAATAAATTGTTAAAATTACAGTTAAAAATCTTTTCTGGAATTATTTGAGCCTGAATGAATTATTTTCACGCAGATTCTTTACCTCTATAAACAATAAAACTTCCAACATTTTATGAGCTATCGTTGACATGCTTCAGCAAATTTATGCTTATCCTCTCTGAAATTCCCTCAATCCCAGATTCTGGGAGCAGTCAGTATTCATGTTTATTAACTGAGTTAGTCAGAAAACTCACTAACAATGCACCCAAGGGCAATTTTACTGCTGCAGTGTACATTGAGAATGGTGCATTTCCAGCCTGTTTTCTGTTCATAATCCCAATAGTGAAAGACCTCAATGTCTTATGGCAAGAACATGCAGACAAATCAAGACATTGTAGACAGGAGAGGTGATAGATGGATAAGAATATGGTGGGGATTTGTTGCTTCAAAATAGGTCAAAGGCGATTGTGTCCCATTACAAGAGGCCCCTATGCCTCATACAAGAGCCAGCCTCTCCATCACCATCAAAGTCATCATATTCCAGCAACCACCAGTGCTACCGGGTACTTCTGCATTCCAAATGTTCCAGAAGCTCCCTCCCTGGAATTCTCTCAATTCCAGATTCCTGGATCTCTTGGTATTCATAAGCTCCTAAACTCAAATTAGAGGATCTCCAGTACACTCAGTCCTTGCAATCTCCCTCCCAAATGTTCTCAGATTTTGGCCTCTGTCTTACGAATTCCTGGATCCTTAACTCAAGCTGAAACAACCATTCACCTATTCATTCCAAAATAAAGGCCGCTACCAATGCTAATAAGTTAGGGCCCTGATCATATAAATACTATGACTTTCTTAATCCTCTGAAACCCTCATCCACCATGGGCAATGCAATAGAGATGTCCTGGTATATATTATGAGAAAGCATGTATACATTCTGCATTCTCAAATCTTACTTCCTATTGCTAGTTTTGTGACTTACTGGATTTTTTTTTCCAATGAAACAAAATCAAAAAACTGCAAAGGCTGGAAAGCCAAAATAAAGACAGAACTTGCTAGAAACATTCAGTAGGTCAGGTATCATCTGTGGAAATGTTTCAGGTTAAAGCCAGATACTGCCCAAACTGCTGAGTGTTTGTACCATTTCATATTTTATTTGAGGTTTCTTCATGCTTGCAGCACTGGCTCTCAGCCCTACAGTCTATCCCACAACTGACCCTTACTGCTGCATTCAAAGATTTCCCGCTATCATGTTGGGGATTATCCTTTCCTGCTACTCATGAAGACCTCAGCGAATTAAAATCTTTCCCACTCTCTCTGCTGAGGGCAGCAATTACTCTCCAACCCTGTACCTCCCCTCCAAACAACATAAATTTAACAGCCCAATTCAGGGTTAAACTGTTAATTCTTCTCTAATGCTTCAAAAGCTGAAGCAGTAACATTCCAAAGAAGACCTAATAAAAGCCATTTATCACTATTTAGGAAAAAAATGCAAAAGAAGTGAACAGCTGCCTCCATTATATGAAACATGTATAACATGATTAAGGATCATTTACTAACAACTAATACACCTGCAAAATCAATGCACACTATTTGGAAATCACAGACAGAAATAATACAGTCAGAATACTAAATACTTCAGGGAAGCTGAGTTACACTAATTTCTAATGTAGTGAAGGAATATTTGTTCCATAACCCCGGAGTCACTTAACAAAAAAGTGCCAGCAGGAACCAAAGCCTGGTATTAACAGTGGAATTCTTCGCAGTAAATGAGCATTCCAATGCATTCAATACTTAATCCAAGTGGGAACCAAATTTAATTTCCCCCCCCCCCCCCCCCCCCAAAGAAGGTTCAAAAACTTTGAACTGAGAGCAATTAGCCCTTAGACTCCCCTTATTTTTAAATCAGGTGACAAATGTAAAGTTCTAACTTTTTGTTATTCTTGGCTCAGCAAGTAAATTACCAGTCATTAGTGTATATATAGAAGTATGTCAGAAATCATTTCTATTTATCAGACCATAAAGTGAAATTCTGGACAGCTAAGCTCAACAGTCAAGGGTAACTGCCCTATTACCAAACAGCATTTAATGCACAAACCATTATCCTTAAGAAGAATGGGGCCTTTGAATGTGCTTGGGCCACTAACTCATCTCATTCGGAATGATACATAGCATTATCTTTGCTTTCACAAAAGGAAAGCTCTTAATCCCACTCAATGCCTCTCAAAAATAACTTTCCCCAGAGATCAGGGAAATGAGGGGAGATAATTTTAAATGTTTTTGCAATACTTAGCCATCAGTCTTAAGTTGTGGCATTAGCATAAACTTGAATAAAAGATTGTTCATTTGGAGAAGCACGTACAGTCGAGGAAGAAAAAAATACTTACATTAAAATGCAAGAACACAAGAGAAATGGTGCAGGAGTGTGCCACCTGGCCCCTCAAGCCTGCCCTGCCATTCAATATGATCATGGCTGATACGTCACAGGACTGAACTCCTCTTCTGTGCCAATTCCCCATAGCCCTAAATCCCCCAAACTTTCAAAAATTATCTACCTCCTCTTTAAATATCTCCAGTGATATGGCCTCCATAACCTCCAAGGTAAATGATTCAGAAGGCAAGAACCCATTAAGTATTTGTGCAAGATAGATCAAAACTTTGCATTATTTTATCCAATAGTCAGAGGGAACAAAAGCCCCGATATCAAAAATAACATTAATCGCACAGAGGCCGATTCAAAATTCTTCTTTATATGTTCCACAGTTTATTCTCTTCTTGCTATCACTGGCTGGATTGTACACAGAGAACTAAATGAAATGCTTTGATAATTTTTGCAATATAGTGTAGGCATGTTGCTGCAGCATTGGAGCTTCTCCCAAACGTTGGTACAAATTACAGGATTGTAGAAACTGTAAGTCATTCCACCACTCCAGCCAGTTGTGCCATCCCATTAGATTATGATTGATCCGCACCTTAAATATATGTTCCACATTTTCCAATATCCTTACCTGTAAGGAGCATATTTCAGATTTCCACCACCCTGTGTGTGAAAATGTGTTTCCTAGTTTCATTCCTAAATGCCCTTCATTTTAAAATTATCTTACCCACTGGAGGAAGGATTTTCTCTGTAAACAAGCAAAAATATCCCTTAAGCACTCTGATATTTTGATCAGATCATTCCACAATCTCTAAATTCAAAGAATACAAAACACATTTACACAACGTATCCTCATAACTGAATTGTTATTGATAGTCCTTGACACAATGAAACTCAAATAATCCACTACACTTTGGACAGACAGATTCTTCAGACAACTGGATGTTTTCCCCATGAATACACAAACTCAATTTCCAATGAACTAGATAAATTTAAAGGGAGCATGGGAAATGGGGTCCCAGTGAGTTGAAAGGGAGCATGGAAATCAAGGCCCCAGTGATTTAAAAGGGAGTGTAGAAAGCAGAGCCCCAGTTGTTGAAAGGGAGCATGGGAAACAGAGGCCCAGTCAGTTAAAAGTGAAATGGAGAAACAGAACCCGGTGAGCTGAATGCCAAACTATCAGGATTTCTAAGCAACCGAACAGAGGATTGTTAGAGTTCTATTGTATTCAGTTTGGTCTGAGTTGTGCCTCTTCCCCAATTCATTCATCTCACCTCAGATCCAGTGCCCAAAACTGAACCTAACACTCCACATCAGGATTGGCCTTGGCTTAACACAAGTGGATATCATTTCTTCTTTTGAGGTTTAACCCTTAGGAGAAAGGCCTACACTCTTTATATTTGGAACCTGTTCACTGCCATATGCAGCATTGACATAAACACCTGTCAGAGCCAAATTCCAGCTGAATATCAAGTTATCAAGCTTGCATAAAACAACAAAGCATGAAACTATTGAATGAAGAAAGGAGCAAACCACAAGCTGTCCCATTTCAATGGCTCACATCCCAGTTATATGTTCATCAACAAAATGTCAAATAAAGTTTCTTACCAATAAGTCCCATTCCTATGGTATGTGTGCTTTCTAGGAACATTTTTACTTTAAATTGTTTCAGAAGTCAATTTCCAGAAAGTATAATTTCGCAGACATTCCCTTTGCTCTCTCATCCCTCTCCTTTCCTTGTGACTTCAAACATGTCCAATTTCTAATGAAGACCAGCAACTTGAAATATTAACTTTGTTTCTCTGTCCACAGATGCTGCTGACCTACTGAGTATTTCCAGAATTTTCTGCTTTTATTCCCACAAATGATAATCAGACAAACGTTTATACAATAATGAATTTTCATGATAGGGAATTTTCATGGATCCATGGTACTGCTAGTGAAACATGGCAGAGCAGACTGAGCTGGATATTTGGCAGAATTCAGCGCCAACTATAGTTAAACCAAATCCAATCAAATGATCATTATCAGAAAAGGCCTTTGGTGGGATTAGACACTAAGGTAACAATATTAGAAAATATATTACTGAAAATAGTACTAAAATTGAATGTGGTTGGTAAGTTCATACAAATAACCACGGTAGCATTAACAAAGGTGTAGCCATCAGAGCCTGCATTAAGTAACGTTGCACTTATTTGCTAATCATCTGTGACATTTTATTTCCTAAATTACAACAATGACTACACTTCAAAAGAAATTACTGGATGTAAAGCCCTTTGAATTTTCTGAAAAGGATGTGAGAGGAGCTATAAAAATGCAAGCCATTATTTATCTTCAGTATTTACAATAAAGTTAAAATAACTTCATTGCAAAACATTTATCTCCCAGTCTAAAACTAAGGTCCTCTCTGCCTGTTGTGAAAGATTATTTTGTTATGCAGTTGGTTAAATGTTTCTTTGATAGAATCTGATTGGGAAGAAAGGCTTTTCATTGTATGATAGATGAATAAAAACAGCCACCTAGTAACACAACCAATAATAGACAAGAATGACTAACACAGTTCAATCACAATATATTTAAACCTTGACAGGTTCAATGTACATAACTGCCATGTTGCAGAATTTCTGATTATGCCTCCTCAGATGTTAAATTTTCAGCACAGCAAGGTTAGAGATGTAGATTAAGTCTAACATGCCCTATCTGAGCCAACATTCTGATTTCAATTTGAGATAGTTCAGTATTCCAATAGTAAATTCATACTCACTCCTGTTGTCATTTGAATTTAGATGGGGTCATTGCCATGTTATGCTGGCAGATTCCACTCTTGAATAAGTAGTATTGGGTGAGATCAAGCTCAGCAGATACCAGTGCATCTGACTCCTGCTTCTCTCAACACCAAGCCCAGCGGTGGTTCTGGGTCAGACTGAACTGAGGATCTGGAGGCATTTCGCATCCGGCCGCTCTGCTTTCCTCCAGCTATGGTTTCTGCATAAGCAGCAACTCCATTTACTTGATTGAGACTGGTGACTTTTATCATAAAGTTCTGATTAGGCTTTTTGTTTATTTTTCATTATTTCACTTTATACTTATGTTTTAAGTTATTAATTTACAGCACTTTAATGTACTTTAAATAAATAAAAGTAATAATAAATACAGCTAAGCAATATTTATGTTTTCATTATTTAAATTCATTTAACTTATTTTTAAACACATTTCTGACTGTCAGGGAGATTTGAAACAATGCGAAATGTATTTAACAGCAGTTAGCTGTCAAAGGCCTTTAAGGCAGTGCTGGGAGTGGGGTCTCGGGTTCGAAAGACCTCGTCACTTTCGTCATGAAAGGCCTGTGGAGTACAATGGATCCCAAAGACATCACAGCCCCTAAGTGCAGCCATGGACTAACACAGGGGCTGAATGCAAGCAGCAGGTCAGATCAAGTACGATTGGCTCCATTCATTTTGAATTATAGGTGATACTGTAGTCAGGCTGACAGAATAAAATACTGGATTAGCTACAAGGAAAATTTCAAACCTGGGCTTAGGACAGAAGGCAAAGAATTTATTCCCTTCAACTCAAGTGAATCAACTCAAGGGAATCAGACCATGTTCATTTTTGTTTAAATGACAATGACATGATACTGATTAAAATAAGAGAAGTCAGTCATAACTGTCGTTCTGAAAGTACATGCACCGTGAAATAAAACAGTTGTCACTTCTCAACAAATCTCATCTCACAAAGCATTCACTTGGTCTGGCTTTGGAGAGATTAAAAAAATACTTTTCTAAAATGCGTGAATGCATGGTTCACGTTACAGGGGCTACCACTTTTATATCCCCAGCTCACAGAACTGTCGTCCAACTATTGCACCAGGCAGCAATTGCCAAAAGAAGTTCCTCATAGATTCCTTTGCAGCCCATCAAAGGCTGACCATCAATGCCCTCTCTGTCTTAAGATTGGGAATGTGTCTACCTGTTAACTATTCTGTGCTTTATAACTACATTCACAGCTTCTTCAAGAATCACACAGTCTACGTTAATTTACAGAGGGACCTGAGTAACATCTGGGCTTGGGACCACCGTGGCAAAAACAATCCAGTCATACAAGAGCCAGGTATTCATTATTTTGAACAACAGAAAATATTTAACTCAATCTTCAACACCATTATCAAACTCAGCACCCCCTATATTGGGAGTCAATACCAACCAGAGGGGAATTGGATCAATGAATAACATGGTTACAAGAGCTAATGTTCTGACCTCTCCAAGCCTTTCCCCAATAATACAAGGCTCAAGTCAGGAATATGGTGCAACCACAACAGCATTCAAGAAACTAATTATCATTCAGAACAGTCCAGTTGATTTTGTTAACTTGCAAAGCAACAACCTGGTATCCATCTCCTCTTCCACTGTGCAAAACATACTCATGAATTTATGAAAGATACCACAGCAGCACCTCACTTCCATGCAATGGAACAGCATCATCTCCAAGCTCACTGCCCACTCCACTTCCCCAGGTCATTCACCATTCTGGCTTGGGCATTTGTTGTAGTACTGTAACCATTGCTTCATCAGTATGCTGATATATCCTATCTAACAGCTTCACAGACACAAAACCATGCAACTGAAGCACTTGAAGGAAAGGGTGTTACCCTACTACTTCAGAACAGCTAAGGACAGACAATAATTACTGCCTTCCCTCTGACACGAGATCCACAGCACAAACTGAAATAAAAAGTAGATTCAGAGTGACACAAACAGTACCATTTAAGGAAATGAGTGGTGGCACTGCAGTCTTGAAGGTGTCTACAGTATGCATGAATATGAAATACTATACAAGAATATTTTAAAATAAAGAGCGAGTTATGGTGATGCTTTTATTCTAGAGTAATCACTGCACTGATCACCGTGTCAGTTCTGTAAAATCTATTCATCCAGTCTGATTTTCCTCAGGCCCTGAAGCATTCATATGAATTTGTAGCATCGCAACATTTTAATAAATATAAATTCACAGAAGGACTATTGCTTCCAAAGAGAAGCATATTTTTAAAAAAATTAATGCATCTTTTAAATACAGAAATAATATTCCAAATTGCTTTGATTGCAGATACTATTTTCATAAAAAAAGTCCCAAGATTATTTGTCCATAATACAAAACAGTGAGTAAATACCAGTAGCATTTTTCAAAATTTCTGCAGCTCCTGTTTGTACTTCATTCCTTGAAGTTATGCCCATCAGGAAGCACCATTTAATTCCATGCCACTCAGTCAATAATTCAATTAATTTACATTTTAATTTTTCCATCAAGCTTATCCTTCTTTTACTGAATAAATACAAAGCCCTGCTCATTTGGCAAAGGGTGCATCTTTTCCAAGAAATAAGTGTGACTTGATACACTAATAAAAGTAAATGCAATAAAATTTTCTTTCAATTCTAAAAAATACCTACTCCGAACACACAAGCTCTACTGGTCTGTTACAAGGCCAAAGGTTAATCCTACTCATTTACTTACAACCCAATTGGTTTATGACGACTTCCTCTTTGTGAGTCCATCAGTTTCTCTGTTGGATCCAGGTATTCAAAGATAATTACCCAACTAGGCTGAGATTAAAATCAGATATATACTATGGTTGCTGAAGATGTTTGAACCAAAACACACACACAAACACAGACAGTCTTTTTATGTTTAATTTCTACTTTTTTGGAAGAATTAGCATTTCAAAATTCTCACAGTAGTGAGTAATTATCCAATAATTATGAATGGGGTGAGGAGAGAGACAGTCGGTCATGGCTCATTGGGATATAAGATGTTATTTACAGATCTCTTCTGGATCTTCCCTTCTCTGGAGCAAACAGTCCGAACCATTGGAATATATATTTCCATTCCACATATTAAGGAATATTTATGCTGTGCACATTTAGTGAAAGCTTAAAGCTAGTTAAGATTTCATAATCTGCTGTTACTGTAAGTAAATCCATCCATCTACAACCTGTTTTCTGCAGGAACTTATTATGCACTCACAAATATCTTTTATTTATCATATCTAATTGCATGCCTGTGTCTGATTTGGTTGAAAACCCACAGCTAAAGCGACTTGGAAATGGGTTCGTCACTTGTCATCCAGATCAGGAAAGCTTCAAATTCATCCACAAATGTGTAAAAAAGCTCCAATGGTGATGCATATCTATGCCGAAAGAAGTTCCAAAAGAAAGCTACTTACATATTGACCATTATATATATTTATGTATGTAGGTTACTGTGGTTAAGTTTTAAGCACCTGTTTCTACCAAGTATTCTACAATGTTACCAACCTGTCATGCTTGAAAGTATTCAAAACATTAAAACCTTCAAACATTATGCATGTCTCAGCTTTAACACGCTTTCAAAACGGCTCTAACTATGAGGCAAGACTTGCACACCAATGTGAAGTGTACAATACTTATACTGAACTATAGTTAATCCTAATCAGATCATTAATTCCTTTCTTCAAGTTACTATTGTGTAAAATGCACTCGACTTTAGTTTTGATTCTTCACATTATCCAGACAGCTCTATTTAAAACCGAATGATCACAACAAAACATGGCTGTAAATGGACACATGCATTGTATTACCATTTATGTGATCACATTTCTTAATATTTTCTGCCATACACACACTGAAGGCAGTTACACCAGAACATTGTGTAAACACTGTTGCCAAAGACAATAAAGTGAAAATGCAAACCAGCAAAAGGAAAAGTTTTCTCACAACCCAATGAAATGTCAAATCTCATTTTGGGGATTTAAAAAAAAAGGGTTTCAGATTCTTCAGCTGGCTCAGTAAGGCCTTGTATCAGCTTGCCAATCAATTACTTAGCTGTTAACACTTGATGAAAAATCTTATCATAAAAGATATGAAGCACACACTGTCACCTGCTCATCATCCGCTATCCAAACTTTGAAATGCATCAGTTCCTTCAATATTCCTGGGCTGAAATCCTGGAACTCCCTACCTGCCATTGCAGTGGAACTACTTTCACTTAAGCATAGTTATCATTCTCAAAGGGCAATTAGGTGTTCAATCTTGCCAGAAAGGCCCACATCCCAGGACAGAATAAAACCGATTCATCACTGTAAGGTAACTGACATCTAAGAGACTGAGCATTAAAATTTACACAGGACAAATGGGTGTAATGTTTGCACAAAGACACAGCAACATAGTATAATGTATACACACAAGCATACACACACACTTCAACTCACTAATGTTCAATTATGTTCAGTGACGGTAAATGAATTGTGTTTCACTTCAATCCACTTTGGAGAAGAATATTACAGTTAGAGAATTCAGAGAAGGGGTCACTGGAAATTCCAGAACAATTTGGCATTGAGGAGGAAGTAGTATTAAATGTCTTAGCTGGATTAAAGGTGAATAAATTCCTAGTGCCTGATGAGATGTAACCCAGGCTGCTATGGGAGGCAAGGGAGGAGATTGCTGGTTTTCTGACAGAAATTTTCAAATCTTCTCTGTCTGCAGAAGAGGTGCCAGATAACTTATTGTTCTGAGCTATCACAAATTTGCTGCCTTCTTCAACCTCCTGGGTACTGCAGGTTTTAACAAACACGTCCATTCATTCGATATAAAAGCTAAATGATTCTTGAACCCACTGAAACATGCTGAGACCCTAACTGGGGGGAGCCATGATTTCCCAGTCCTATTCAGTGGTGTCACGTCTAAACTTCGTGCGTGTGATGGTCCAGTGAAAGGTCAATGTCAGTTTCCCTTGCTATGCTCCATACTCTCTTTGATATATGCTGAAGCCTTAAGAAAGCAAGATTCTATGCATGTGGTCAAAGGAAAAGACAGCAAAATAATCAGTTTTGGTGGTACATAATCATCTAAAACTTATTAAAATAGATTCAGTAAAGTCCTTCAACAATCCAGACAACTGCACACAAGAAGCTGCAGGAACTCAGCAGACCAGACAGCATCAATGGAGGGAAATGGACAGTGGACATTTCAGGTCGAGACCCTTCATCTGTTAAACTATATTCTGCTCCTCTACATAACGTTTTCCCCACTGCCTAGCCACTTCCCCGAGAGTTGGGTGAGTGAGCTGGTCTTGCACAACCTCTCTAGAATCACTGTCAATGCTGTAGATGCACCATCACCAAAACACAATTATTCTTGCAACCTTGAAGGCTGCGTCACATCCTAAATTAAATAGCGAGCATTTTAGTGGTAGACAGCAGGATGACTCGTGTAATCCCAATTTCATCTGAACTAGCTAATCTTAGGACAAATTATATATTCTGTTAGCGATTTGCAGTTAGGGAGAAGAAGCTCATCAACAAGCTCTGTTGGAGATGAATATGCTGATATTTGGCACAGACTGGACTAGACTTAACTTCATAGTACTACTCTTCCAAAATTTACTCATATGCTTGCACTTGCAATTAAGGCTCATAGTGCCACATGAGCAATTTACAAGACAGCAACTGATATTGATAATAGGAACAGGAAAAAGTGACTGGAGATAAAACTCCACAGAGCTTTAACTAGAATTCAAAGATTAAGTTTGAAGGCAATTTAAATGTCATGCATGCACTTGGAAAATGCATTTCGTGGGCAATGCATGTTATTTTTACTCGTTAGACCATCATCTGTATGAAATATGTGCATAATTAAATAGTTACTGCACAAGAAAAATAAAACAGTTTAATTTTTTCTGATTTCTTGCTCTGACTTCATGTCATACCATACACCACCTCTCCTTAGGTTACACAAGAAATTCTGCAGATGCTGGAATCTGGAACAATACACAAAAAGTGCTGGAGGAACTCAGCAGGTCAGGCAGCATCCACGTAGGGAGATAAACAGTTGACATTTCGGGCCAAGACCCTTCATCACGACTGGAAAGGACAAGGACAGAAGCCAGAATAAGAAGATGGGGGGAGAGGGAGGAGTACACACAGGCAGATGATAGGTGAGTCCAGGTGAGAGGGGGAAGGTAGGTGGGTGGGGGAGGGGGAGAAGATGTAATAAGCTGAGAGGTGACAGGTTGAAGAGGCAAAGGTGATAAGTTGAAGGAGGAGGAATCCAGTTGGAGGGGGCAGTGGACCATGGAATAAAGTATGGGGGTCATCAAGGTGGGGGAAGGGAGCCACAGAAATAAGGGAAGATAAAGGAGTGGGGGAAGAAAAAGGGTGGGGTTACCTGAAGTTAGGGAAATCGATGTTGAGGCCATCAGGTTGGAGACTCCCCAGGCAGAATATGAGGTGTTGTTCCTCCAACCTATGCCTGGCCTCAACGTAGCAGTAGAGGAGGCCATGGATAGACGTGTCAGTATGGGAGTGGGATGTGGAAGTGAAGTGAGTGGTCACCGGGAGGTCCTTGTTAAATGTACATTGGGGCTGGGTTCATAAGAAATTGCTTTGTTTATAAATACAGTAGAAATCAATAACATGCTCGTGTATCATTAGGACCACATGTAAATTGTTCTTGTCTTCACCTGAAAAAGGCGCACCGCACAGAAAGTATTTGTGCGTAAAGCAAAAAATTGCTGATGCAGAAAATCTGAATAAAAAACAAAAAATGCTTGAAAGGTCATCGACTTGAAATGTTAACTCTGTTTCCCTTTCTCTGAGTAGATCCAGTATTTGCTGTTCAGAAGGGATTTTCTGTTTGTATTCAATAATGAAGTTTTGAAATGTATTTGTTTGCCAGTATTGACACTTACAACTTTGAGCACAAAATTCATGCAGTTATAAAAAAAAGACCAATGCAATGCACACTCTATTTTCCATCCTCCGGATCTAAATCTCTGGTGTTGCGGCATCCAGGCACTACATGCTTTTTAGGTCATTGTATCCCACAAGCCAATCTCAAAGTCCAGGGATAGATTGGCAGTGGGGTGTTAAATGGAATAAGTAATGTTACAAGCCTGTCTTTTTCATTCTTTATCTTTCCAATAGTAATTGATGTAGAAATGACAAAATGCTTGAGCAATACAAACACTTTTGCAACAATGTTACTTAAACACTTCAGGAAATTTTTACAACAAGAACAAAACTAATCGCAATGACTGGCATTTAGAACGATTAAACTGACGATGTAGTGATTAATGCAGGAATGTGCACAGCTAAACCAGTGTTTTCATTTACCTCAGCTGTGCATTTCATTACTCATCCCTTAGTCTGGTCTGCAATTCAACTTCTAAAACCATCTAGATTTTATCTGAATAAATTGCAAAAATTTCTTGACAGAATTATTTATAGAGAACGCATCTAGAAAAAAAGCAACCTTTTATCTGTATTGCCCACAGTTTCAAAAGAATATTTGACACTTTTGCATGCAATATGTAATATTTAGTTAGCTAAAGTAAGAAGAATTATTGATTACATTTTACATTACATTTACATTGGGAAATGGAGTCATTAGAAATGTTTGCTAGATCCAATGCCTATGTAGAATGCATCAGGTACCACATATCCACCATGCTTGTGGTCACTCATCAACAATGACATCTGGTGCATGCTCTCAGTTTCAAAATTTTCATCCTCATGTTCAAGACCCTCTCTAGCTTTATCCCTCCTTATCTGTGCAACTGCTTCCATCTCTATTATGCTCTGAGAACATGGTATTCCACCAATTCTAATCTCTTGATCTTTTCAGAGCTGTAGGTTCTGAGGTCTGGAATTCCCTCCTCCAAATGTTTTGCCTCACAATCTCTCTCTCTTCCCCCCCCCCCCCCCCCCCCCCACCATTACTGAAGAGGGTGGTCAAAAGTTACCTCACTAACTAACCATTTTCTCCACCGTAATATCGTCTCCTTTGGCCCAGGTTCAAGAACGTCTTTTTTGTCTAACTGCATTCCTTTTAAAGTATTGCTAACTGAAGATACCATATAAATGCAACCTACTGTTGTTGGCTGATGAGCATAAAGTATTTTCATTCACTGTCAAGTTCTTGTGCAGCTCTAAACAGGCAAGAAGCCAAAACATTAATTTGATGTCATTTATCAGATATATGTAATTGATAGAGCAATTGCATTTGAGAAGCTATAAAGATGTACAGTCTTCACCATTATGGAAAATGAAGTGCCTAAGAACATAAAGGCTCCAATAATTAAGTATAATTCAGTACTCAGCAAACATTTTAGGGTTTTGTGGCAGAATTAGATCACTATTCTAAGCGGGTGATAATTTCTGCAGATGTGTAAAACAGCTTAAAGAAAACTTCTACTCAATTTATGAAGAAACCATCTATGATTCCCAGATAAAATGGTTGAATCACCAAGGCTTAGCTTGTGCAAGATTGAGATGCTGAACACAGGAACCATTAAAATAACTGAATAGTTTTTAAAAAGAAAACTCGGCTCTTTTAATCCCATTATGCAGAGTTGGCAATAGCTGTTCATTAACTTTAGAATCGTATTCTCATGGAGCATGATTAGTACACTGACAAACATAAAATGTCAATAACTATCAATTTACATGTCTCAGGATATCAGATTATCTCTAATTGAAACAATCAGTGGGAGGAAACAGTCCTGCTTTTTCACTTATGAACTCAGTTTTGTTCAAATTCTGTTGTTCCTCAGCAGATATCTCAATTTAAATAAACTCTGGACCAACCATTATCTTCTCTCCCTAAAGGCTGTTAATGGACTTCAGAGAGTAACAAACAACCATTTCATCCAAGCCCAGCACAAATCAATCTCGATTGCATGAAAGGTCCTACAAATGAGAATGTTGCTTTGAGAAGCCCAAGACTATGGCACCTATGGTTAAACTGAAATAGCGCACAGGTGACCAAAAGGACAGTAGAAATTGTTTTGTGACTGCAGTTTATGGCTCATCCTGGTATTCTCTATTCTTATTATTATGCAGGAGGAGGCCATTTGATCTTTTGAGTCTATGCTGATTCTCAGAGCAATCCCGTCAATCATTTTCCCCCACTGACTTCCCTATAAACTATTTTCTCACATGCCCCTAATTTTCCTATTATCCGGCTACACTAAGGGCAAATTAGCAGTAGCCAATTAACCAACTTGCAATTTGGGATGCGAGAGGAAACCAGAACATCCTGAAGAAAGCCCGCATAGTCATACGGAGTCACCATCAGCTGCATCACTGTGCTACCCAAGCCCAACATACCTGACGTACTGAATGCATGTTGTAGGTAACGTGTTATAGTCGCATAGTACCTGTATTACTAAACTATTTCCAGAAGCTGGATTATTTTGTCTTCATTTCCCCCATTTTTCATTTAGTACTTGCAATGATTTCAAAAGCATCTATGACTAAAGCAATAATAGATTAACAATTTAAACTGATTAAAAAATAAACAGTGAATTAATTACATAAAACTCCCATTAAATATGGATAAAACAATGTTGGAGACTGGAGTGCAGGACTGTGGCACAACTGCAGCATTAGGGAGTTTGTAAAGAGCCAAATGATCTCAAGCAATCAGTAAATGGAACGCAAGGAACGCAAGCTCAGAGCTGTAGAACCTGGGTCCAAGGTTCAAAGATTGTGATGCATTGGGAGTGGTGGTGGAAAGTTTACTTGGATACTTTGACCAGAATGGTAGTCATTTATATTTGTTTAGTGGTTAGGCCACCAGGTAAGAATGAAACTAATTCAATGATGGAAAAATCTTCCACTGCCCTTCAGTGAAGAGGTACTCTCTACTGGTGTGGATGAAAAGAACAAAGACTGCAGCGAGGCTGAGCAAGTGGATGTTGGCACCATGGTAAAAAGGCCTTTCAAGTTGGGGGGGGGGGGGGTTGGCAGAAGAGGGGGGGTGGTGAGCCAAAGGCAATATAGAAGTGGTGGTGGAGAGTAAGGGGAACAGACACTGTTCTCTGCAGCTACTACCAGGAGTATTGAAGATCAAGAAAGCTGCAGATGCTGGAAATCTAAAATAGAAACAGAAAAAGCTGAAAATACTCAGCAGGTCAGGCCACATCAGTTAACAGAGTTAACCTTTCCGTTCAAAGACCCTTCATCAGAACCAAAAACTGGGATACCCACACACGACCAGGAGTAAGGATATTCCCTTCTGATTGGAGAAGAAATTGGAGAAGAAGTGGGAAGATCTGGTATTGAAGTCCACGCTGAACTTGGAATGATGTTCTGCTGAGGGAATGTGACAAAACCACAATTAAACCAACAAAGGGATAAAAAGGTGAGACGTTTATAAAACCAAAATACAGCCAATGCTGCAAATCAAAAAGAAAATTCCAGAATTACTTAGTACATCATGCTTGGAGAAAGGAGCAGAGTTAACACATCAGAATGGATCAGGGAGTGAGGTGGGTCAATTCCTGGAGCTCTGTCATGAAATCAAGTGAAAATTGATATTCTTCCATTAGGATATACTCCATTTCAAATGGATAGTGAACCTCCCCTGACAAATTGAATAAATAAGGTGGTGGATAGAGTCTTAAGCAAATAATGCAGGAAAGAGGGAGAAAATCCAAGGCTAAAATTGAAAGTGCAATGCATTCATAATGTGATAAAAGAATTATTGTCAAGAACAGTTTATTTTATTCCTTGTGGGATGTGAACATTGGTATCAAGGCCAGCAATAATACCTAACCCAAATCTAACTCAAGGTGGTAGAGAGCGGCCTGGGCGATGAAGATATCCCTAGAATGCCTCTACACAGGAACAGTGATATATTTCCACGTCAGGATGGTATCCAACTGGGACATTATGTTATTACACAAGAATTAGCAGCAGGAGTGGGCCCAACAACCCAAGTCGGCTCTGATTACAACCTCAGCTCTGCATTTCTGTCTACCTGCAGAACCTTTTATCTGCTTGCTTAGCTATCTCTATTTTAAAAACATTCAAAGACTCTGTTTCCATTGGCTTTTAGGAAGACAATTCCGAAAACTCAAAACCTTACGAAAGAAAGAAAAATTCCTCACCTCGATCTTAAATGGGCGACTCCCTATTTTTAAACAGTGATCACTTGTTCGAGATACTAACACCAGATAAAACATCCTCTCCACATTCACTGGATGATAATAAACCAGGCTGTTTGGTGCTGGACAGTGTCAAGCTTCTTGAGTGCTGTTGGAGCTGTATTTATCTAAGTGAAGAGCCTTCTATCACAGTCCTAATTTATAACATCTGGATAGCGGAGAAGTTCTGAGAAGATCATGATGAAAACCACTTCCTGCAGAATACCTAGCAGCTACTAGTAACCTACTCTGGTAGCCATTGCATTTGCGTGGCTGGTACAGTTAAGTTTCCTGTCAATGGTGATGCTCCCCCTACCACCACCACCCCCCCCGACTCGCCACTCCCAAGATATTGATGATCCTGGAATTGGCAATGAAAACACAATTTTTTGTCAATTGAAAATCCACATAATGGAGTAAGGAAATATGCACAAAGTTGGGAGGCTAGTAGTATGTTGCCCATTGTTGCAAGGAGTTTGGAGTTGAAGAATGAGGAAGTCTTGCTGCATTTATGCAGGACATTGGCAAAACCTCATTCAAAAGCAATATGTATCATTTGTCACTGTACCCAAGGAAAGACATACTTCACCTCGAGGTAGTGTGGCCTATATCCAGCGGATTAATTCCTGAATGAGGAAGTTGTCCTGTGAGGAGAAACTGAAAGATACCACGAGTTGATTGGTTTAAACTCACAGAAGTTCAGACGTATAAGAAGTAATCTCATTGAAGTATATGATTTCTGGGAGGAATTGACAGGGCAGATGTTGAGAGGTTGTTTCACCTCGCTGCAGAGTCAAGAATTAGAGATCGTAAGTCAGTATAAGGAGACAACCATTCAGGATGAAAAGAAATTTCCTCATTCAGAGGAACACAAATGTTCAGAATAACCTACCACAAAAAGACTGTGTTTGCTCAGTAACTATCCTGCTTCAGGCTAAATACAAACACAAGTTGTCTGAGATATTTGTGAAACTGAATGGTCTATACAACAAGAGAACAGAATCATATCTCAAACATCTGTCATTTACACGTAATTTAAAGATACAAATGATTAGTTTTTCATGCTGTACAATCACTATCAACTTGCTCCTCACAAATGGTTCACCAATCACTTGTGCATACGAACTGCATAATTTCTACAGTCACAAATCTGGAGCTTCAAAGACACAAAAGCTTAAGAAGTCAAGTTACTGACCGTAGAACAAGATTCCAGTTGCAGCATTATTACAAAATAGGGAGCTGAACCTGGTGTAAAGTCATTGGACAATCTGAACTACTCAATAGTATCGTGTGTTGATCTGCACAACAGTAAAAGCGCAAACTGCACATCATGTAGACAATACAGAAACTATTAATACTGGAAAATCAAAAATAATTGCAGTTTTCTGGAGCATGTTGTAAACCTGTCAGATCAAAAAATTATGAAATGCCACATCACAGAACAGATCACTCAGCCATCAAGTTTAGTTATTTCTGCCTCATCAATGAATGGATGTAAGCTGATACACTAGAGCTTTTCCAGTTATTTCCTTCCTATCATGAGTGCCCATCAAATGCATACTAATTCAATTGCAGGCTACCTCCAGTCATATATATGTTCGCCATTACTACCTTGCTGTTATGATCAACATATGTTGATGAGAAGCTAAAGATTTAATTTCCCTTTTATGTCATTTCCTTGTACTGCCGTCTGTAATGATCAGTGTATATCAAGTCTCTTTGAAGTGTGTCTTCCCATTCAACACATATGCCCATTCTGCCCTTTTGCTTCCATTACATATTTCATCATAGTTTTCTACATCAGACTGCATCAGCTATCGGTCTTCCCATCCTCTAGCTTGCACACATCCTCCTACTGACTGTTATAAACTGCAAACCTCCAAAATGGTACCGTCAAAACTGATATCCATTATTCCTGAGCTGCATCCAAAACCTTAAATTTATTACTATGTTTGTAATTAAGTTAACCATTTTCTAATCTTTGCCATATCTCTGTCACTATATCCAACTCAACACTACCCTTTCACCTAGTATATCCTTCCACCTTATCATTGATGGCTGTTCCACCAGCTTCCTGGAGACCATGCATCTTTAAATTCCCTGTCCATCACTATGTTCTATTCCTTTAAGACTTAGTTTGACTTGGTGCCCCTTTTCTTTCATGTCTCTGTGAAGTACCTTAGATATTTTTCTACATTAAGGTTACAATATCAATGCCAGCTGTTGCAGTCTATCTTCCCTCTCAGTTTCTATAACTGGTGACAATTATCAACTAATCAGATTGCATAAAATCACTTTTGTTGGGTGGAGGTGCAAAATTGGGGGCTGCTGTACACTAACAAGTTCCACTGATAACACTCTGTTTCTCTTCCACATACAAAACATTAGTAAAATCAGTCAAATAAATCTAAAACTTACCTCAGAACCTCTGGGTGAAAGATCCATTACTGATGGTGTATGGTTCTTTAGGCTTGTATCCAGAAAGATCTATTATTTTATAATATTACAGGTTATTTTCTTCCCCACTAACTGTCCACATTGACAAAAGAAATAGAGAAGGAATTTTTCAGAAGTATAAATGGATTCATTGTTTGGCTTTAATCATGAATAAGAGAAAGGACAGCTGCTGTCCTTTATGTCCCTCAGGACACCATATCATGGAATAGGAAGGAAGAAACACCGACAGTTGTACTCTGATTGGACAAACACGGTGGGAAAATCTTACTGAATGTTGGGTAGAAAATTAAGAACCCTGTCTATGTATAAAGCTCTAGTATCACCTTTCAACCAGTGGAGTGACAATTGAGGCCAATAAATCAACGTCAGCCCCGGATTTGTAAAAGACAATATACAATGTTCTAGATAAGTATATTAATGAAAGAAAAGTTTAGCTTTTTTATTTGCTTATATCAGCAGTTTTGACATACAAGATCCAATTGCTTAGGGGGAGAAACATAGAAGGAATATGAGGCAGGTTAGATCAACAGATGTAGCTGAGAAAAAGAGGAACCCAAGCACAGGAAGTCAGGTGGCAGCAAATCAGTCCAGTCCGGAATATGCTTGCTTATGTGAACAGTTTGTTACAAATTGGGTTTAGAGGCGGGGGATTGGAGTGTGTTGGAAAAATGGCTCACAAATTCTGAATGAAGTTAAGTGCTCAAAAAGAAAGTTCATGAAGTGGCTGAAAGAAAAGGAAATTTTGAAGACACTTTAGTGAATTGTGTCCATTAAGAATAAACTTGTGTTGGGCATTAGAAATTTCAATTATTGCAAAATGGCATAGGAAAGGTTTGGATTTCTTTGATTGATTGATTTGTATCTTTCTCCTTTTAATTAATAAGCAATAATAAATACACCTCTCTCTGGCTAGGAGCTACAATAAACCTGCAAGAAGCCAAAATAAAGTAACTTGACCAGTTAATTCATACACAGAAAAATTCCAGATAATAAATTGGACAACAAGTATGACAGAGTACTACAGGAAGTGTACATTTTTTTAAACATAATGTGTAATTGATAAAACTTTATAGAACTTTATACATTGCTCTTCCAGCCTGTCAATTATTAATAATGTAACAGGCCAACTTCAAAGTGACTCAGTGGTTTTCCTGAATAAACTGTGCACCCTTCAATTATGTTTGCTGCAAATATAGTTTAAATGTATTGGCCTATTGCATGCATAAATAATTACATGCTTTGCTTATACCAAATCAGTATTGCAAAGATACCTTTCGCTCTTCAGTAACTTATTTCCTATATTTCATTAACATAATTTTCTAAATAAAGTTTAATTACTTTTGTATTGCGAAGCCTCCAATATGTACATAATTTTCAGCAAATCCAAACTGAATGTACCAGTTGACCACAGGATTATATTTAATCCATTTGGAGATTAGTTAAATATGATAATTTTTAGTCCCGGAATCCATATGTCTGTGAGGATTGAAATTATATTATGAACTAAAAGTCTACTCAAAGCATTTGTGATTTAGGAAATGAGCAAGCATTCTGAAATAAAAAAAAACACTGTAATGATGATAATAAGCCACAAACACAATTACTAGCTATAGTACCTGATAATTCTGTCACCATAACTTCACCATTCAGTGGTCCACATAAATGTCAATGTTTGTTATGCATAGTCAATTAGAGGAAGCAAAGTTCAGCTCCATCAGAAACATTCAAATGGAGCAGATTTCTAGACCAGTATACTTGAATATCCCCAGTATTTTAGCCACACCAAGTGTGAGTGGTTTGAATTTACTGGATTTGATTTCCACCTTCACCATACAACAGACCTGAAGAGGCTCAAACAATTTTGATGGACGAGCCTCATTTGCTTTTGATTGGTTAGCCACCCGTATGTTTCTGGATTAATAGAAACTCAACTTTTGGGAGCCAAGGAGAAAATAGCAGAGTGTTTCAGAGTATGGATCAATAGCTACACTTCAAGAGGTGGGACATGCGAAATGTGGTGACTAGGGTTGGAGACCTTGAACAAGAAACTAAAGGACTGCGTAGATGGAGAAGGGAACTGAGTGTTGGCTCAGGCACTATTTTCTTTATTATTGTTGTCAAGCCTGCTTCAAGCAATTGTTTGAAGTGATGTTGGTCCTATTTCCTCTCTGTGCTACCACACATATCCTGAGCATTGTGATGACAACCAAAAAGAGCACCAGAAACTGATCAAAATCATGGGACCCTCATGAGCATAGATCAAGAAAGCTTGAGCTTTGCATAAACAGGAGAAATGCTAACAAAAAACTTAGGTGTGCTCAGCAAGCAGAAAAATCAGAGACTGCTTTATGAAAGAATCATCTGGTTACTTCTACCGACAACCTCGACTCAGGTACAGGAAGCATCACTGAAAATTTTGCAGGTGTTATCAAACATGGTAAAATAGTGGATTGGCATTGAGGGTTGAGGATGAGTTCCGATCAGTACAGAAAATACGTCGTCTTTGACATGACATTGACAGGATCATGAAATTGACAGAAAGACAGCTGATAGAATTCAATGCCAAGACATGTGCAGTGATGCACTTTGAGAACAAAGACACAATACTATTAATAGCATAATTTTGAAAATTACAGATGAGCAGAGAGACAGCATTCGCATACACAATTTTTTTTTAAACGCGGCACAGTTGGCTAATGGGATGAAATATAAATATAGGTGACTTAGATTTATGTAAAGAGGGAAAGAACTGAACAGCAAAGATATCCTTCTGGAATTTCATAATTCAGTCCTTAGACCTCGGCTGGAGCAATTGGAAAATTCTGGGCATCATATTTCTCAGAAGACAAAGGATGTAGAGGACTTAGACCATAATATTACCTGGAATTAGAGACTAGAAGAAGTGCCCTATTAAGGTCGTTTGCAGGATGATGGAGGATTGTTTAATAGAAAAATTATATCTGATGATTAAGTCAACTAGATCATTGATGATGATCCACAGGAGAGACGAGGAGAAATTCTTGCAACTCAGTTAACAGGAACCAGAGCATTACCTGAAAAGGTGATAATAAGTTGACTCCATGAATAATTTTAAACAGGGAGCAGGACACTACCTTGTGACTGACGAACTTACTGGGTTACAGACTAAAAATTTGGGGAGGTGGGAAAGTGGAAGGTAGAGTTGGGGGATGGGGGGTTGTGGATGGGGAGGGGTTGATGTTGGGACCAAGCACAATTGCTTTTCCGAAGACACAGCACAAGCCAAATGAGCTGAACGGTGTTCTTCCATAAATTTCTACAATCCTCTATAATTCTGCCAACCAGCTTCTGCTAAAATAGGAACATTCGTAAAGAGACTTTATTAGCAATTCTGTATAACATTTTCATTTGATTGCTACGATTCATCTTACATGGTTCACAAGTTAGAATAAATCATGACCAGGTTAATAAAGGCCAAGTACTCACAGTGCCTAGAATTGGAGGTAGTCCACAGCTACCAAATACACAAGCTGGATGTTAATATAAACTGCAATAAAAAATCTGTTTACCAAATTATATTGCAGGAAAGATTGCTCCATTGATCTGGTAGGAAAAAAGACACTGAGAGACAACAAAGAACAAATCCAAAGTCTTAACAGAAGATTAGTCAATTTGAGCAAAGTCTGACGCTAACCAGAGACAAGCTTCTGTCTGCAACTAAAGGGAGAGAATAAAGAAAATCAAAAAAAACTCATCAGATTTCAAAACTCTGAGTGGTTCACTTGTATGTCTGGCCTTTGAGCCTTCTGTTAATACATAATGGGCTTTTATATATTTTTAAATACATCTTTATTTCTGGAATTCATATTTATAAGCCATAAAACAGGAAGTCTGTAAAGGAACCAAGTGTTAGATCAAGGCAAATAAAAAAAAAATCTGGCAAGCTTTTCCTAATTTACTTCAGATATGAAGGTGGGAGATTTGGACAGCATTAAGGTTTCACATGGCTAATGAATGAAAGGTTTTTAAATTTTAAACAAATGAATATACTTCTGTTCTCAGCTTCTTGTCTAGAAGACAACTACGTCACCTAATCTCTTGGTTTTGGATAATCTTGTTTGGACAAGTGAATAGATCTGACTTTTCCTCTCAATCTGAGATGGCGGTGCTGGTGATGCTCAAGTATCTGAGAGGGAAACTGAGGAATGGAATCAGGATCAAAAAGTCTCCACTCAATTTTCAGAGATGATTATTTTTCTCCAAAATGGAAGAGTGTCTTGCACAAAATATATTCTGTATGTTCTGCATGAAAATTTAATTAGATTCACCAAACCAACACTATAACTGTACAGAACAGAGTTAAAAAGTACCACAATGGCTGACCATCAATAGTTCTCCGCATCCTAAAAGGTTCTTTGGGAGTGCAACAGAGCACTCCCTCATGACCAGATGGATATTACAAACCTTAACACCTACAGAACAGTAGGCCACAGCAACAAGCCCTTCAGCCCACAATGTCTGTGCCCACTTTGATGCCAATCATAACTGATCCCATCTGCCCGCACCTGGTCTATCTCTCTCCATTCCTTGCCCGTTTATGTGACTGACCAAATGCCTCTTAGATGTTCCAATTGTATCTGCTTCCAACACTTCCCCTGACAACTCTTTGGATAAAAAAACCTGCCTTGTAAATCTCCTTTAATTTTCCCCCTCTCATGTTAAAACAACTTCACCGTGGGGAAAAAAGACCATCTACCCTATCTATGCCTCTCATAATTTTATAAACTTCCATCAGGATTCCCCCTCCAGAGAAAACAATCCAGGTTTGTCCAACCTCTCCTTACAGCTAATACTCTTCAATCCAGGTGACACCCTGGTGAACCTCTTCTGCACCCTTGTGGAAGCACCATTAATCACATGAAACACAACCATAAGACAACATATTGGAGCAGAATTAGGCCATTCAACCCATTGAGTCTGCTCTGCCATTCAATTATTTGCCTTTCACTATTTAACCCTCAACACCCTTACCAAGAACCTATAATCTCTGGCTTAAATACTCCCAATGATTTGGCCTACACAGCTGTCTGTGGCAACGAGTTCCACAGATTCACCACCCTCTGGTTAAAGAAAATTCTTCCTCATCTCAGTTTTGAAGGGACATCTGCCTTCTGCCAGTCAGCCAATCTTCTATCCATGCCAGTACCTTGCCTCTAAAATCATGGGCTCTTATCTTGTTTAGTAGTCTCGTGTACGGCACCTTGTCAAATGCCTTCTGAAAATCCCCGTAAATAACATCCACCAACTCTCCTTTGTCTAACCTGCTTGTTACCTTCTCAAAGAATTCCAACAGTTTAATGTTAATTCACAACAGTTTAATGATTCACGAATAATTATTCCGGGCAATGAGGAAAAGGACAATATATTCAGCATTGCAGATCCTTCCAACATCATGTGCACAGTTAAACAGTTTTACCAACTGCATATGTTCTATTTAGTTTAAAGATTAAAGTAGTTGTCTTTCCTGACCCCCATGGCACATACTTTCCCAGAACTAAGCTTTCCACTGCAGTTCTACAAATGGTTTTACTGCACCAATTAAGAAAAGATATTTGCGGGGACATTTCATCAAGGAAGCCATTGAAAAGAACACTGCAGGCTTCCAAACTTATTTTTTAAATAGCAGTTTGACTTTAGTTATGTTTTACTTTACAAGCATGCTTACTTATTTAACAATTGTTGCAATGTACATATTTTACTGATTTGTACACACATACTCCACAGACCTGGTCTCGAATGGAATTGGCTCACTTGTAAACGGCGAATTCTGCATTCCCACTGGACCCAGTTAGAAAGCGCTCCAGTTCACTTTTTGATTCAGTAACAGGTCTGGGATCCGTTACCAAACTATGTCATTTCCTTTCTCCTTCCCTTAGGCATACTTTGAGGGAAAACAGGTCTGGTTACAGTACATCAAATGAACTTAATGGAGGTACTGTACAGCTGAACTGACCTCAAAGGCAGTGGGAATGCTTCCAACCTGGCCCCAAAGCAGTTACAACTCAGAACCAGATTAACTTAGAAGGCAACTCAAGTACACACAAAAATAATATTCTTTTTTAACCCTTTTAGTTTTCTGCACGACTTAATCACATTGTATTTGCTTTCAAGGCTCAAGTCTCAAATGAAGATATTGGTTTATTATTTATTTTTCACAACTTGGGCATCATTAGCAAAGCCAGGATTTATTGCCCATTCTCTAATTGCCCTGGAGAAGGTGGCAGTGAGCCAGCTTCTTGAACTGCTGCAGTCCTTCTGATAAAGGTACTTCTACAATATTATTGGGTAGGGAACTCAAGGTTTTAGATCCAGAGATCAGGAAGGAACAGTGATGTATTTCTTTGGCAGGATGGAGTACCACTTGGAAGAGAACATGCAGATGGTGATGTTCCCAAGCAGATGTGACCCTTGTCCTTCTTAATGACAAAGGCTGTGGGTTTGGGAGATACTGTCAGAGTAACCAAAAGTAACTGCAGTGCATTTTGTAGATAAGACACATTGCAGCCACTGCATGCCATTGCTGGAGGAAGTTATGTTTGTGGTAGTGGATAGGGTCCCAATGAAGCAGGCTGCTTCAGTACCAAATTCCATGATATTGTTTGAGCTGTATTTATTCAGGCAAGTGATGACTATTCCATCCCACTCCTGAGGTGCCTTAGGGCGGAAGGGCTTTGAGGTGTCAGAAGTTAAGTCACTCATTGCAAGAAACCCAGCCTCTGACCTGCTCTCATAGCTGCAGTATTTATGTGGCTGGTCCATCTGAGCTGCTGGTCAATGGTGACCCCAATGATGTTGATGGTGGGGAACGCTGTGCCAGTGAATGTCAAGAGTAGGTAGCTAGACATTCTCTTTCAGAGGTGGCCACTGAACACTCTTTGACATTGCAAGGGCAGTCTTGATGTCACCAGAGTCACTCTCACCGAAGCTCTGGAATTCAACTCTTTAGTTCATTTTTGGCAAAACTATGCAGAGGTCCAGAACTGAGTGGATCTGACAAAACCCAAACTGCTTATCAGTGAGCAGGATATTGATGAGTAAATGCCATTTAAAAGCACAGCTGCTGACATCTTCCATCACTTTGCTGACAATTCAGAGTATGCTAATTGGATGATAATTAGCCAGATTCAATTTGTCCTGTCTTTTGCAAACAGAACATATCTGGACAATATTTTTACATCAGCAGGTTGAAGCCAGTGTCGTAAATTGCATTAAAACATGAAACACAAGTCTTTCGTACCACAGCCCAGATAACTAAGCCCCAAGTAAACCTGTACCCTCTTAGAACTAGAGGGTACAGGTTTAAAACAGAGATGAGGAGAAATTTCTTTAGCCAGAGGGTAGTGAATTTATGGAATTCTTTACCACGTACAGCAGTGGAGACCCGATCATTGGAGGCATTCAAGGAGGAGATAGATAGGTATCTAATTAGTCAAGGTATCAAGGGATATGGGGATAAGGCCGGAAATTGGGGCTAGAAAGGAATAGTTTTTTTTCCCCTTTATCTCATGGAGCAGACTCCCCCCCCCCCCCCCAATTTCTTTTTCCCTTTCTTTTTTTTGGAGAAGACTTGATGGGCCGAATAGCCTACTTCTGCTCCCTTGTCTTGTGATCTTGTGAAGTGAGCAACTGGCTGTATTTTACATCCAGTCCATTTTTTCCATGACCGTATTCATCTATATTATTGTTGCCACCAATATCAGACCAGCCTTTTACTGGAGCCTCTAAACCCAGGACTTTTCTTCCTTGTTTTCAACATATGGTCTAATAGTTGGTGACAAATATTAACAATTTGGAAATTAAGTTGTCATTTACCCATAACAACTTTCCAACATAATGTCGTTGAAATTCCTGACAGCATGACAGTTTTCCCTGTGTTCCTTCACATGAGAGCAGCATTCAAAATAAAAGTACTTGAATCACTGCACAGCTATACTTATTTCACTGGAGAGCAAGGCAACACATCAAGAAAGAAATCACAAATGTTCAACACATGATACAAACACAAGCAATCCAGAATGAATTCTCAGAATGCTAATTAAAAGGTGCGAGTTCAAAACAATAAAATTTACTCAAAGTAATCTGTGGTCATACACGACCATGAAAGATGAGTTTGTGGGTAATGCATTCAGACAATTTTCTGGAGCAATACATCTCAACTTGAGACCAACAAGGCATTGTCTTGAAGAAAGAGAAAGAGTTTATTTGTAATACCAGAGTGAAGTGCACCCTTGGGAAAAAATATCACAGTGACAGAATTCTATTGGATTTTTGTTTGCCTGCTCTGCAGATGAGAATTGCTGGATCACAGCATTTGGAGACAGTGGGGTATCAAGAATGCAAGACCAACACTTGGGGTTTGGGGGATGGGTAGGGACAACTAGCATTCATGGAAGAGATCCATGGCATTCATGGCAGCATCCAGAATCTGGAGAATACTGCCATGGTCAACATTATTGTTCTGCCCTTAATGACGTTCGAACTGTGGGCCTTGCTAGGCCATTTCAGAAGATCGTCAACCATACTGCTGGTCTGGAGTCAGATACAGGCTAGAGCCTGCCAGGAAAGCAGATCCCTCCCTTGATAATAAGAGATGCCAATTAATAGAATATTGCTAACATAGAAAAGATGACTAGATATTGGTATAAAAACAGTCCAGCAGTGAAAGTACAAATAAATCAGGTTCATATCTTCATCCTATCAGGAAGAAGGACACAGGGATTACACTGTTAATTTTATTTTACTGGCCTGGCAGTAAGAAATAATGATGAGGCTTTCAGCACTTAGCACTCTAATGGTGCAAGTCTGACAACAAACTCTGGAGATACCACGAGTAGAAGAGCAACAAATTCCAAAAATACTGGAAAGGATTATCTGTGCCTTCACAGGGTATGCTGCTTTTAACCTTCTCCACTGTGATCTTCAGAAATCAGTGTACTGATAAGAATATCAGGTAATTTCAAACTATTCCCCAGATACCCTGAAAATACTATGTTTTGTTACTCAAAGTATTAACTGAGTTCTTAAACTGTGAATTGTCAAAATCCTATATTCCAGAACACAAGAACATAATAAAATATTTGCAGGAGAGGCCACCTGGTCTCTCATGCCTGCCCCACCATTCCATATGAGCACAGCTGACCTACAGTAGCTTCAGCTCCTCTGCTGGACCAATTCTCCATAGCCCTCAATTCCCTGATCTTCCAAAAATGTATCTACCTCCACTTTAAACATTTCTAATAATCTAGCATCCACAATCGTCTAGGGTGGAGAATTCCACAGATTCGCCACCTTCTGCGAAAATAAATTTTATAAATTAAAATTTTATCATGGGTCTCATTCATTAATATTTCAAAATTCATTAAATTTTAAATTAACATATTTTAAGTTTATCATGTCTTTCTTAGACTCATATGTTCCAATATTTATTTTCCACTCTGTAAACTGCTTGAAAAGTTAATTAAAACATTTCAGTTCCTGGCTTGGTAGCTGTGAATGTGACTGTCTGTTCAGCCTACCTGATGCCCTCAGACCCTCTGGAACTAACACCAAATAACAATGTTGGGAAAGGTAAAGTCCACACTAAAGACATGAAGAGATTGTCATGGTCAGCTTTCTTCAAGCTGCAAGTGCTGTCCCATTACTCCTGTACACAACATCCATACCAATGTCCACACCTCCTGAAATCTTATCTTATAAAAGATATCCTATCTTACATATATAAAAAATCAACATTGAATTTTCCCACTTCAGGTAAACTGCTCTCTCATTGTTTCCTATTATCATGCACATATTCCTTGCTCATGTTTATTTATCACCTAAGTAGATGAGCACTTGAATCAAAGACATAAAAGATACAGACCAAGTGCCAGTAGGTGGGAATAACACAGGGAAAGCTGGGGGAGGGGGTGCTGCCACTGGCCAGTGTAGATGTGGTGGGCCGAATGGCCTGTTTCCATGCTCTGTGACACTACCTCCATGTGGACTTCTGTCTTGCATCTCAGTCCTACCCCCCAGCTCTCCTTTGAAAACCAAGCCCTCCACTCTTCCCCAAGTTCTAAAGAAGGATCATTAACCAAAACATTAACTGGTTTCTCTTTCCACAGATGCTGCTTGACTGGTGGAGTTCTTCCAGAATTACTGTTTTTGATCCTTGCCAATGTACTTTACCTGCATCTTTCAAACCCACTCCATCCTTCCCAAGAACTATTGTGTAGATATCGTCACTCTGCTCCTTGGGATTCTAACTATGTGAAGTTAGGGCAGCTGAGTCAACGGGATTGACTTACTTGACAACTTTGCCTCCCTCCCTGAAGATAGCAGTCTTCCACTCAATACCTTGCCTTGATACTGTGAGCAAATTCAAAAAAACTAATGCAATTCAGTAAAGTCACAAGCTGAGAACAATTAGAATTGAATCTATGTGTAATGGTCATAGCCTTAACAGAACTTCCTTTTATTTCCATCTTCTGTTTAAACGTTCTATTAACTAAGCTGTGGTATGGAAGCCTGTAAGTCTGTAGTTTTTATCTCAAATTTATAAATTAGCAACCCAACTATAAAAGAAAATGTGGTTGAGAACTTATCCAAATTCCTCTGGAGTTACACAGCCACGGTTGGTGTAATTTTGATTTTTTATTCATTTCTGTCACCATGCAAAATCATTCACTAAGTTACTGGTTTTAATAGATCTTGGTGGAGATAGTGGATTAATCTGCCACATATCTTACTCCTCACATCTTGCTGCAGAATGCTTATTGATAATATGAACTTAAATATTAGTGTTTCAAATACCAATATTTTAGAAGACAAACGTCCAGAAAAAGATAGGTAAAATTACAGAGTGCTGACATCCACATCTGGGTTTAGGAAAGAAATCAATATCACCCTTAATAGACATTTACTTGATGTTAGGTGTCTCAAAGGAGACAAGACAAGAGCTTCAATCTTTACCATGTAACTCTGGAGGGATTGGGTTTGCACATCCTTTGGGATAATGGCTCAAAAGATCATTTCCATCAGTTGGAAAAGGGTCATGTCTTTGATGAGCTCTGACAGCCCTGGGCCAATCCCCGGAGTAGACATTTCCACAGTGCAATGCTTCACCAATTAAACAGTTTTATTTATAAAACACCTGGGTTAGAAGAACAGGGAATGCAAATGTTTCCTGCACAGGGCAAAGGAAACGTATTTGTCCAATAACAGATTTAACAGTTTACACTGTGTGCATGGGGTTGAAGATCACAAGCAATCTGACAGTTAATTACCTTTAGCATGAAAGAACAGCCCCAATGTAAGGGTGAAAATTCCTCTTACTGGTTAACCAAGAAGTTAGTGGTAATTTCAAGTCTATAAAGGCTGGAAGCCATCCAACTTGCTAACTCATATTCATCAAACATATTATACTGATACCAATATAAAAGAACAATTAAGCTAGTGTAATTCAATTATGGGAAACTCTCATTTCTTCATTTTAAATCAGTGACTGTTCTTAAAATATCCATTTGAAAAGACATAATATTTCATAGTATGTGCATTCTATCGTACAAAAATTTAATTCATATAGTGTCATATTTTACCTAATCCATGATACAGTCTCTGCCTTTCTCCTTCCAGCCACACCATTTACTTTTATTTTGTTTTTCTGGATTAATCCCTTGATTTATCATCTGATGTATCATATATTTCTATGATTGGATGGGATTATTTTGCAGAGTACAAACAAATTATTTCACTCCAAAAGCTTTGAACAGAATGGAAATTGCTCATTGCTTAATGCTCATCACCAAGCCAACAGGCTTTGTTTAAACTAGATGCTGTGAAATCCATATTATTAACAGCCCTACTTTAATCATAGAGTTGTACAGCACAGAAACAGGCTCTTTGGCCCACCATGTCTATGCCTGCCAGCAATTACCCACTTCCACCACCTACTCAGGTAGTGTGTTCCAGATTCCAAACACCCTCTGGATGAAAAAACTTCTTCCTCAGATCCCCTCTAAATCTCTTCCCCCTTCCCATTTGTGAACAAAGTGTTTGCTTTTTTGAAACTAGAATAAACTATGAACCCTCGCTAATTTTCTTTTCATCCCATGATTGAGTACTGCATGAGAACCAAGGTAAGTTTATATAAAGAAATTATGTTACCTCACTGAAGAATATATATAAAAAAGAAAACACAAGAAAATAGTTGGGAGTTGGCCACTTCTACTATTCATAGTTTATTCATACTGGAACTGTTAATAATATGCATTTCACAGCACATAGTTTAAACAAAGCCTGCCAGCCAGGTGATAAGCATTAAGTAATGAACAACTTCCAATTGTTTAAGGCATTTGGAGTAAAATAATTTGTCCTGGCTGATCTGCCTCAGGCCTCAACTCCTCTTCTGTGCAGCTGCGGTGCCCCTTCCTGTGAAATAGTTTACCATCTCTAGGTTCACATACATAAATGTTATTTGGCAAGGTGCAGGAGTGCAGTTATCATGGTCTGACAACATATGAAAATCTTCAAAGAAAGGGAAAAAAAGAACTGGCAAAAATAGTGGAGAGAACAAGAGTTTATATACTTCAAAAATCAGTCACACTGAACAACAAACTATGCTCCTACATTCATGAAAAATGGAACACTGGAAGATGTCAGCGGCTCAAACAGCATCTGTGGAGGCCAGAGGTGCAAGTTGACATTTCCGGTCAAGAACCTGCATCAGGACTGAGAGGGAAGAGGAAAGATTGCCAATATATAGCAGTACGAGGAGGTTGGGATAGAGTCTAGTAGATGAAAGATGGAAACAGATGAGGAGGGGCAAGGAGATGATGGGCAGATGAAACCAGGAGGGGAGCAGGGGGATTGGAGAGGTGAAAAAAGGGAGAAGAAAACTAGGTGGACAAATGAATGTTGGTGTTAGGATAACACCAGGAGTGTGGGATACCCTCTTTTCTAAGTCAGGCAGATGTTCACCTGCATTTCCAATCAGGTCTACTTCACTCAGTGATCACATAAGTAAAACCAAACATAGACCAGGCGACCAGTTTGCAGAGCACTTGCGCTCTGTCCACAATAGCCATCTCGAACTTCCAGTGCACGTCGTTTTAACTCTTCTCCCCATTCCCACACCAACCTGTCTGTCCTCAGCCTTCTCCATTGCTAGAGAGCAGCCAAATGCAAATTGAAATAGCATTTCGTATTTCACTTGGGTAGCTTACAATCCAATAGTATGAACACTGAATTTCCCAATTTCAGATAACCCCATCCCCGGTGTTCTCCCACACACGCTCACCTGTCCACCTAGTTTTCTGCTCCCTTCGTTCACCTCTCCTACCCACTTCCCCCACTTGGTTCCATCTCCCCACGCCCATCCCATACAGCTATATACTGGCAATCTTTCCTCTCAGTCCTGATGAAGGATCTCAACCAGAAACATCAACTGACACCTTTAGACTCCACATCCTCCAGGAAAAATTTTAACTTCATAGTTCAGTAGAGAAATGCAGACATAGAACTTCTGAAATCTAAGCTCAAATGCCACATTGCAAGTAAGGCATGATCATCATTTCAGGATACAATGGTAAGGGTGTGCAACTTTAAAATTGAGTTGTAGGTTCATAATCATCCTTGACATTTATTTGAACATTGTGAAGGAAGAGTTATCTTGTGCATAACCCATGCTATACTTGGCTATGGAATGCTCCAAAGACCCAAGTAAGAAGGGCTTTAATCAATATCTAACTTAGGCCATACCTTCCTAGAAGTATCTGAAATGGCAGGGGAGAAGCAAGTGTAATATTCTAGCTATTTTAATCTGAGTCCTTGGTAAATTTGCTGAGTCTGCCTTCATGCGTTGCAAAACAATATCTACCTTGGAAGGCTTTGAGGGGATTTAATCAGTAGGAGAACTGGGCTGGAAGTTCTAGGTTTTGACACTGGCAACAAAGTGCAAGAATCAATTTATAAACCCACAAATAGAATATCAGGAAGGGAATCAGAGCTTAAATTATGTGCCTCAGAGCTGCCATTGAACGCCTGCAGATAAAGATCCCAATGAAGTGACAGAAAAATGCAAATAAGGAAGACACAGCAATCTCCAATGCTTCTGGGCTCCCCATGGTATGATCTACCCCAATCGGCCCATGCCACTGCAACACCCATGCTGATCAATTTGCCAGTGATTGCAATGTAAACTCGCATCCGATTTGCATGAAAAGTCTGGGAACAATGAAGGAAAAACCACTGATGCAGACTTGACAATCCTGATTATTGAAAATTAAGGCTGGCAGATACTGTGTGCATAGCATTGATGCAAGAGTGCAAACCCTCTAATGAATGACCAATGCAATATGGTCCTAATTTTTTTGAAAATGGACGACACAATGTCATTGGATGCTGAGAAAACATCAGCCACACAAAAGGCTGGATTGCAAATGAAAATGTCAGGACCAATTTCCCCAAGGGTGCAATTTCAAATGGAAGTGGTTGTTAGTGTGATCCACCCCAGATAAAAATCACTTTTGTGTGTGTGAATAATGCATGAAAAAACATGCACAAATGGACCTAATCTCTAGCCTCGTGCATCTACTCAGGAAAAACAGTTCAGAAATATCAACTGTAAAATGCACTCCAAGTTAACTGTAGAACAGAACCAATGTGCCATTTTGCTGAGCTTGACTGCAGTGACCCAGCAGGCATTCTTCTAAGATTCCTCTGCAACATATTACAGCTGTCCAGATGGTTGATGGTCATACTGTGTCACAGTTCCATCTGCCTGCCTGCCTGCAGCCCCCTCCTCTCCATCCATCAAGAATTCAGTCCCTAAACCACCATGTAATTAGCTGCAGAGAAAAATCCTGAAAGGTTTAAAATCACAAAACCATAGCAAATTAAATACAAAGTGTCCATAAAATGATCCACAGCAGCAGCTGCTGAATGACTTTGCACATCACACTCCACAGCAATAGTAACTTGTGAAGTTCAGGACAACATAATAAAGAAAAAGCACTGAGCAGTTGCAAAATTCAATACCAACGAAGCAAATCATACCTGAACCATCTCAAAAGATATAAGATTGCCAATTTCCTGGTGGTCTTACAACCAGGCAAAACAAAACAAGGACAAAACTAGAAATTTACTGGCCATTGACAACCTGGACACATTTTCCTCAGCAATACTAACTGAGCTCTTAAGTAACAGACCACATTAAATACTTCTCCATCTTGGTGCCTAGCATCAATTCTATACTCAGGACTACAAGCAGTTTCCAAGAGATAAGACACATACACATATGTATTCACAGTGGAACTCTGTTCTGATATTGAGTGTACCACTCCTGACCAAGTCTAACCAGGCAGCAGAATCTTCTGCAAATCTTCTGCTTGTCAGGCTGGGAGATCTGCTCCTGATCCACGTTAAACCTGGCACAAGGACTCTCTATTCAAATGAAAAGGAAACATCAGCTCCTAGGTAAAGTAGTTGTGTTTGTATTACATCTTTAAGTTAGTTTTAATGATTTTAATTTAAATGTTAGTGTGTTGTTTTTAACATATTAAAATGAAAAGAATTTAAAATAGTTTTCATTTTTTTTAAACTTTTTTTTTCTCCCACACATTTTAAGTGTTACCGAATGTTTGTGAATGTCAAAAAATGGCTGTCAAGGTGGTTTCTATCTGTTCAGCTGACTCTCTGTACAGTAGTGTAGCGGTTAGCGTAACACTATTACAGCACCAGCGACCCGGGTTCAATTCCCGCCACTGTAAGGAGTTTGTACGTTCTCCCCATGTCTGCGTGGGTTTCCTCCGGGTGCTCCGGTTTCCTCCCACATTCCAAAGACGTACGGGTTAGGAAGTTGTGGGCATGCTACGCTGGCATCGGAAGCATGGCGACACTTGCGGGCTGCCCCCAGAACACTATGCAAAAGATGCATTTCACTGTGTGTTTCGATGTACATGTGACTAATAAAGATATCTTATATTTCTCAGAGCCAGGTTCCCAGCTGAAGATTCTGCCGGAACAGTGTAGCTCAGGGCAGGCAAGAAGCAAGGTGGGGGTAACGGAAGATCTGCTGCATTACATTTGATACTGCTGATATAAGGGAGTAAATACAGCTGCCTTTTATAGCGAGACAACAGATGCAATATGTGCAACTAATGGAAATGCAGTTAGGTGTAAAGGACTTGTACGCGTGCATTGCTTGATGAGACATAAACATCTCAAATATTATACTTTAAATGACTTTTGTCACCAATAATATTATTCCCACCGTCTGTCATATTCAACTACAGGAGGAATAACTTTGGCAAATTAAGCTGGGGTCTAGCCCAAGTCAAAGAGAGAAAGGCAGAATTTTGGTGGTGCGATGGACAGGTTTTAAAAAGGAGTTGGATCAGATTTGTTGCATCCAGGGATAGGAAAGCAACAAATCCAGACTGACTGAATGTCGAAGAAGTTAGGGGTCAGGGATAAGTCGAAACCATGACAGGGAGTAGGGGCTGGATGTGACCTATCAGCTAAATAACATAAAGGAGAATCAGTTTGAATATAAAATGTAGAGAGAATAAATGGAAAAGGAAATGAGAGAGGAAAGGGATCCATTTTTTAAATTTATTTATGATATGTGGGTGTAGATGGCAAGATCAGGATTTATTACCCATCCCTAATTATCCTCGAGAAGGTAATAATAAGCAGCTTTCCAGAACTACAGCAGCCCGTGTGATGAAGATGCTCTGACAATTGGGGAAGGAGATCCAGAATTTAGACCCACTGAACGATTATATACTGGAACGATTAATATAGGAACGATTTTATATGTCCAAGTGGGATAGTGTACAACTTGGAGGGCAGATTTCAGGAAGTAGTGTTACTCCCATGTGCCTGCTGCCTTTGTCCTTTATGGTGATAGAAGTCAATAGTTTGGGTGGTGCTGTCAAAAAATTATGAGAATAGATTGGCAGCTAACATAAAAGGACAATCCTAAGAACTTCCTTTGGCAAATTACTGCTAAAGCATTAATCAGAGGAGCAGGGGTTGGTGGGGGTCATGGGTAAGAAAAGGGCTGATTAAGGATCAACATGGAGTTATTTTGGTCAAGCTTAATAGATAATGACAGTAATAATGAAAGGCCTGTGATATCATTACAAGAACACATTCCATTTAACAAGGAATACAGATGTATGGAAAAACAAACTTTATATGAGCATTTCAATGGCAGTACAATTTCAATAGGTGCCACAAAAATCAACTACTTCATGATCCAGCATTGGATAAATAAATTCCAGATTATGTTCCTGATTACATAGTAAAGGATTCCAAAGTTCCAACAGCTAACCAAGTCCAGCTGTCTATATAACCATGATATCAAAATTCTTAAAATAACAAGGAATTTGTTGTTGTTGTTGTTATTGTTGTTGTGTAATTACTAACAAAGAACTTAAATCCTAGCCAGTTTATTTAATATATTACAAGCCTTAGAGTTTTGGTCTGTGAACCGCTTCCAAGGCACCACAGCACTCATTCACGGACTCCCTTCTGTCTGTATTTATTTGGTTTTTCCAAATACAGCCAGCAGAGTAGTTTATTCTTGGTGGAAAAGTCTGCACACTAAACTGCTCAACCTATTTCATCAGGGTTATGATGGTCCGTGCAAGGTTTCCTCTCGTACTCATCCCAAGCTACAAATAGACTATTTCTACTCATTAGCAACTCAGAATTAAGATTCAATTCATAGTCTCCAGGTAGCATTTTTTTTCTTTTTCAGGGTCTCAAGACTGCACGACACCTTACCTGCTTCAATCTTCCCTTCCCTTTGAAGACTTTTTTTTAAAAACCATACCACAACGTCACTTAATAACAGCATCCCGATTTAGTTTGTCATTTTAATCTTGGCTCTGCCCATCACTGCACACCCTGGACAATCACACTGAATCTCCAATAAGAGAACCCCATTTGTACCACCAAATCTACCACGTAAATTGCTTCACACCACAGCCTGTAATACATTGTAATTTCCTCCAGTGCTGTAGACCATGATCCTTACTGATCTTCTCTTCTCAACCCGTCACTACTCTTCATACGTTTGTTGGAAAGTGAATGCCAAGGATATTAGTTAGTTGACCACTTAGTTGTCTCCATCAAGGTGCAATGAAGATCAGGAATATATACTCTCACAAGCTATGTGTTTCAGAAACTCATACATAGAATTGCTTGGTCCTTATCTATTTACTATAAAATCCCTGCCACAGTCGAGACATGCTGAAGTCACTTCTTTCAAAGAAAAGAAAATTGATACAACTCGTGCGTCATGCCATAGTGCTACTGCTCCAGTACCGAACACCACACATTACTTCCTGAAATATAACATGCTTCAAACTGGCCTGTTGAGCTTCGTTCAGCTAAAACTGTCAAAACATTGCATCAAAAGTTACTGAAAATGGTTCAAAGCAAATTGCAAATGGATAGAACGGCTGTGAAAACTCATTCTACTTCAATGGCATGTGTAATCCAAGAAAAACTGACCAGCACCTTGTTATTTTTGTAATTCTGTCAAATATTATTGAAACCAGACTGACACGCTAATAATCCTAATGACTACAGCCCTTGTGACTGCTTCAGATGGAAGAAGCAATATACTTTGCAAGAGCCATGAAATGAGATTGAGCTAAATTCTTCATTCTGTGAAGGTACATGAGGAAAGAAAAGGCTTTATTAGCAGTTTTCCCACTTAATTAGGCTTCCAAACTTCATTCCACAAAACCAAACACAATATTTTTCATCATATCTTCCTGGCATGTTTGGTGTTTAGAATAAAAGGGTGTGCCTCTGGGAACTGCTGTTATATAGGAATATGGATAAAGTAATGGCACTGTTACACTCCATTAACAAACAGTTTCTTTGCAGCCCACAATAAATCAATATGAATCAAATATTTAGAACTGCCATTTGAAAAAGGTCTGGCCTCTGTGAAAACCTTAATTTAAAAGCACAAGTGACAACAGTAATAACGCCCAACACAATTAGAGGCCTCCGGCTACAATATAGAAGGTGTTGGACACTCAACTAAAAGATTTAAGGTTCTCTTCCAAATTCAGGCAAACATTCGTTCTTGTTCATTCAAAATAGGTGGTATGATAAGAACACAATGCAAAGGGGAAAGAAAACATTGACAAGGGAAGAATCTTTCCCGATAAAATTCAAGTGCAACTCCTGGTGGCTGTAGAAAACAGCATTGGTGTTAGACTTATGGTTTCCACAATCACATGACCTATATGAAACCAGGAGTGACAAAAAATAGAAAGTCAGCACTTTTCAAATGTGTAAGGATTAAAAGCTACTAATAATTCAGCTGGATTGTTCAAGGGTGATGAATAAATGTCTTGATTTTGGTAAATCAAGAGAATGCCATCAATTATGATATGTGTGAGAAGAGATGCAAGATCAGTAAAGTGAGTGCCTCCCTCCATTGCTTCCCAAACAGTGGATGGTTAATTATGTTTCCAACAGTGATGTAAGTGTATATACTCTTATAATATGGAGGTTTTAGGCATACGTGCCAGAAGTCATATTGAGATTTTCTTCAGGAAACATGGCTATGCTTGTTAGGTAGTGTTAGATTTGGCCACATGATCAAGAATCAAGAAATGTGAAATTCTAAAGAATCTTTAATGTATGTATCAGGAGCCAATATCTTATTTGATTTTTTGTTCTTATCTGAGGAATGTAAACTCTCAAATTACTTTAGTGATAATGAAACAAAGTTTGAATTGCAAGGGTGGTACAGTGGTGCAGCAAATAATGCTGCAGTTGCACAGCTTCGGCAACCCGGGTTTGATCCTGACCTCAGGCATTGTCAGCACAGAGTATGCATGGGTGGTCCACTTTCCTCTCACATCCCAAAGATGTACTGCTAGGTTAACTGGCCACTGTACATCCCCCCTAGTTTAACTGGATGGCAAGATAATTGAGGGGAGTTAATGAGAGAGAATAGATTGTGGGGAAATGGGAATGCTGCAGGAGCCAGCATAAACTCAATGAATCGAACAGCCTTCTTCAGTGTTGCAAGGAAATGAGAAGACTATTGGGATCCAATAGCTTTTATTAAGAACTCAATATATCAAGGGTCTCTCTTCTCTTCACCAGTTTTTCTGACTGGTAAAGTGAACAGATTTATGGATTCTAACATTTCTTCGAACCTCTCACCACATTCTCTTACTGAGAACTTAAAAATTATGACCATTTGTCATTTTCTGCACAAGGGAAATAGTATCTCAACCCCTATTTAAATCTTTCAAAATCATTACACTATCCATTAAATCTCATCTTAGTACTCTCTGCTCAAGTGGATACAGTACCTTAAGTCTTTTATTAACTACAGCTTCCCATCCCTGGAGTCATTCTGGTTAATCTGTGCTGCGTATACCTTATAGATTTAATCTTCTTTCTTTAATGGGTAGCCCTAAGCTACACACATCCCTCCCAAGTGTGGTCTAACCAATTCTTTATAAAAAAGCATTCATTTGTGCAGGTAGTAGTTCGGGGTCAGGATTACTACTGAAATTTGCTCAGCCAGATTAATGACATCACAACTGCTAGTTCCTGGGGACCTCTTTGAATTGAGGACTTTGGCCATTCTTGATGATACCAGCTACCAGCGAGTCCTGCATTTGATTTCAGGGAAGGTTTAAATCACACCACAGAGATTGTTAGATCTTTGTGGACAGCATTCCTGGAGGTCAGGAGCAAGTGCCATCACTTACTGCAACATCTAAACCTACAGGTCCAATGTCCAAAATCTGGCACCTTTGGGACCCTTGCCAACAGATTTCAGTCTTCCTAGATAAATAAAGCTGGTTTAAAAAAATGTTTTAACTGGAATTACAAAATACTCTTCCTGTTATCCACTTCCAAAGTAAGATCAAATACTTTGGACCAGGTTGGTCAACTTGCAGCACAGGAACTAGACTAGTGCACTACCATAAATAAAACATAGAAACCCAAGAACTAGCAGCTGCTTGAACTCCCACTAATGTCCATTTGCCGACACCCACGTTAAAGACATCGGGCCCATACCGCTTCTGCAGCTTTTCCACAGTAAAAAGTTAAAATGAGTACTTGACAGTAAATTAGGTGGAAAAATAATATTTTGGCCACATATTGTGCAGTGTCAAGCATTTTTCAACTCAACTCTGGTAGAAATGTTATTAACTAACAGAAAAAAATTGTGATCTTTCACTATATTCTTTCTTTCCTTGCACTATACTGCAATCTAGCGTTCAGGATACCTTTTTTCTTATTAATTTAGCTGTATGATATTCCAGATAGATCAAGTAGTTCAATTTGGGCAGAGGTGCATCTCTTGATCTTGATTTTTGATCAAGTCCAGTGCCTTCTGTGTGGAAATATGATTGAATATTTAATAAACTATAAAACCAACCAATAAAAATGACCAACCTTTCCAAGGCAGCATAAAGATAGAGCATAATAACCACCAGTCTATCATTCAATGAGTGTGGAAAAATAATTTAACATTATTCTTTTTGCAAAGCTGAGGATTTATCTGTAGTTATTGGAGTTGTCTGGAGTTAAGAGTTCACGCCCCTATAAATTTAATTACTAGTGTAAGGTCACTGAATAGCTTTTATTTGGCTGATGCAAACAACTTTTGACTTTCCAAACTGTTTCACACTTTATTATATTTAAGCCTCTTATTCAATACTACAGCTTAAATTAAAAACATTCTGTATTTTTCTATCTGATAAATTCTGTTTGTTAATCTGAGCTCCTACCACAAATTTTGCTTTGTTTGTCAATTTATTAGTCTGAGCCAATTTGAATCAAGTTTTTAAACAAATTGTAATAAAGAAGAGCACTTGGGTTCTCTGATAAAGGAGCAGAGAATTGGAAAAGAATAAAAGAAAAAAGAAAAATGAACTTATTTCATTCAATTATTTATATTACTGCAGTAACACATAAATGTCAGAATTGTAGTACGTCTTCCGATAATAAACACTTCAGGGCCTGAACATTCAACAGGGGATGAAATACTTTCCTTTTTTTAATTAAGGCATTTATTGATATGGCAGTTTTTTCGAGACAAAGATGTCACAAATAAATCACGATAATAAAACTCTAGGGAGACCTAAGACCATGAACACAAAGAAGTTGTTTGGTAGGTTGATGCTCACAGCAACACTTCGGCTCCAGTAAAATTTCTGAGTTTTGCAGAAATTGCAATGCCATCAGTCACCTTCTTTCACATTCTCTGCAAGCACAAGGCTTCTCACTGATCCAAAGACAGAAGCCAGAAGGGCCTTTTATATTGTTCAATTCCAATGCCAGGAGCCCAATATCTCTGAACCTGCCGACATTTACACATTAAATTGATTTTTCATTGACTGAAGCTAGATTTGTAACGCCAAACAATGAGTAAGTTTGCATTTATCTGCCAGCATGATGTTTTATGGATGTCCCACATCAAATAAGCTGTTCTTTGCAGCAACTTGTGTTGACCAAAATCACTAATAATATAACCTGATCACAGCAACACATGCACGAGCAAAGTAATCCATTAAGCCTGTAGTGCTGAAGACATTAGACAACTTAAAGGAGCGATACATTACATGTCATAGAATCATACAGCATGGAAACATGCCCTTCAGCCCACCTGGTTCATGCTGACCAAGATTCCCATCTAAGCTAGTCCCATTTCCCCGTGTTTGGCCCAGATCCCTCTAAACCTATCCTATCCATGTACTTCTCCAAGTACCTTTTAAATTTTGTTAATGTACCTGTCTCAACCACTTCCTCTGGTAGTTCATGAAAGACTGTAATACTGACCACACTCTGGGTGAAAAGGTTGCGCCTCAGGTTCCTATTAAATCTCTCCCCTTGGGGAATCAAGCCCTCTAGTTCTTGATTCCCCAACCCTGGGAAAAAGACTGTGTGCATTGACCTTATCTATCCCCTCATGATTTTACATAGCCCTATAAGATCACCCTCATTCTGCTATGCTCCAATGAAAAAAGTCCCAACCTGCTCAACATCTCTGTATTACTCAGTCCCTAGAGTCCTGGCAACATCCTCGTTACTTTGTAATATCTTTGTAAGTAACTTTTTGAAGGGCTCTGAAAAAAAATCAAGTATTAACTCGCCTGCATAAAAGTAAACTAAATCTTGCAACTTATTGCAGAAGCTGGGAATGATAAAAGAAAATTTTCAGGACATCATCCCTGACGTTAGTAACATTAACTGCTTGACTTTATAATATTTGATTATTTCAGGAGATGGATAAACAGAAACACACAAAAAGGACATCTGCATTTAGTTCCAATTTTAAAAAGTCAAAACAGTCTCGCAAGCAGACATTGAAATAGGTAGATCAAAATCTCAATGGTTCTGTAAAAGACAAAACTGGGGGGTGGGGTTGCAGAAGGTAATAGCATTCTTTGATGCAAATCACACTTGTAATCTTCCAAGTACAGGCCACCCCCACATTATTGGGGGTGGGGGGCTGGCTGCATTCCAAGAAAATGGTCCACATTGCAATTCTCTGTAGCATGAAGCCACATCACCTGCGCAAGCATCAAAAAATGCAGGTTGAAAAAAGTAAATTGTGTTTATTTACTTACTTTTTAATTCCCCACATAAATACAGTGAGAGCGAATTTTATTCCATATCTCAAATTTCTGGGCCGTGATTTGTGAATTCTGTAAGTGAGAATTTCCTTTGCATGAATGGCCATAACACAGGAGTTGCCTGTAGTCAGCCGCCAATGCAACTCTGGCGTGGATCACATTTAAATCATATCAAAATAGTCAATTCCTCGTCCCATCAATGCTCTTTAAAAAAAAATCAGAATTATAAATAATCAAACATCAAGTAACAATTCCTATGTGCTTTTTTAAAATATCTATTTTTATGAACTATAAGTTCATATTAGCTGACAGTGCTGGAAAACATAATTACTAACCTTCACTGCTGCCTGATTTCAAACTGTAAAACATTCTTCTGCACCACTGCAGAATAAGAAATACAGATTGATTTTCCACAATATCAATACACACTAGATATTTTATGCAGACAAGCATGTTAAGAAATATTAAATTTTTAATTCTATTTCTTCCAAGCTGATTATTTTTTTAAATCAGAGATTTAGTTCCTTAAGCAGTAACTTTACTAAAATTTGTATTATCAAGTTTTTAATTTCTGATATCACAGATAAGTCATCAACAGTATAGGATTTAAAGAGATTTTCTTGCTAAAATGATTTTAAAACATTCTCATTACTATATCAGAAATGCCTTTTCAATCCAACAATCCACATGCCTTCTATCATTACCAATTTCTTTTGAACACAAACAGTTTTCTACTGTGAACTACTGTTCAACAAATATTGCACACTAGTTTTCTAACTATTTTGAGAGTTGACTTTTATCCCATTAGCCCTTAGTATCCAGAGTTGAAGGAATAGTGTGCTGAAACACCGTAACATCTACTTTCACCACCAAGCAAGTTTTACATTTCTATTTGTTCATCAGAAAGGAATACAGAAGTGTACAGTCTCCTTGAGGTCAGTGTTGGAAGGGCTTAGTTAAACTATCTTTTTCCACTTCAACAAAGGAAACCTCAAAAAACATTTACTCTAAAATCATCACAACTGAATTAATTGTTGGCACAAGAGACTGCAGATACTGGGACCTGGAGCAGGTTGAGCAGCATCTGTGGGGGGAAAGGAATTGTCGACATTTCAGGCCAAAACCCTGCATCAGGACTAATTACTTGGTTTTATCTGTTATTTTTCTACTTTCCAAATGATTTGCAGCTCATTGGAGATGAGGGGTCTTCCATGGGAAAATAAAGCTTGAAGCAACTTTTTGAGTGCAGATATTTATCCAGGGATTTTGCCTGTTCTTGCATTTAGGAAAGACAATGGTAGCTTGTTTATCACTCATCTATCACATACGGTACTTAAGAATGACCTGATGTAAACAAAGGACTAACTTGTCATCCAACATTTTCGTATTTAAGATATGGTGCACTTTGCTTGTTCTGGAATAAATGTGGGCACCATTGATAACAACATAGTATTGACATTGGAACAGCTTAAAAAAATGCAAGGAAGCCACCTGGCAGGATATAGTCAGAGAGTATTCCAGTACGGAAACAGACACTTCAGCCAATCTCTTCTGCGCACTAATCCTACACTAATCCAATGTTATTCTCCCCATATTCCCAGCAAATCTCTCCAGATTTGGCCACTCACCAACACACCAGGGACAATTTAAAGTGGTCAATTAATCTACCAACCCACATCTTTAGCATGTGGAAGGAAACAGGAAGAAACTTACATGGTCATGGGGATAACATGGAAACTCCACGTAGACTACACGGGAGGTCAGAATTGAAACCAGGGACACTGGAACAGTAAGGCAAGCAGCTCTACTAACTGCACTACTGTGCTGTCCCTCCCCACTCTTCCCAAGCCCCACTGCATCCCCAAAAATACCCAGCAATATTGAACTGTAAACCATTGGTTACAGGTGTACTCTATTTATCCATCAACTCCTCTGGCTATAAACTTTCATTTTTGCATAAGAACCAATTGGGCCAGAATACACAACCTGGCATTCACTTCTCATGGGATGCCGATGGTTGGCTCCCAACATCCTGCAGCCTCAGTGCTACAGTCATTCCACAAGGCTTGTGCTTTCAGAGACAATTAGAAATGGTTGAAATATATAGAAATAATTAAAGATATAATTTGAAGCCACATTCAACTTATGCAAATTTAAAACATAAAAAATTATTTAAAATAAAAGAGGAAATAGCGCAGAAGTCCACATGCATTGCAGCTAACTGGTTGTTCTTACAGACCTGCCTGCTAGCTATCTGTGCGACCTGGCCCATAAAGTGCTGAATTAATTTTGCACCACTCAAAACGTATCACAATGCCCATCTTTGTAAAAAAAAAATTCTCTTAAATAAATACCAAATAACAGTGCAATACCAAAATAATTAACAAAATGACTGAACAAAACTACTAAATTGCAGGTACAAATGTGAAGCTACCTCTCCACACACATCATTTTTACATCACAAAAGCGTTACTATTACAGGTCCTCCCAGGTTATGGCAGGGCTCGATTCAGTAACTGAACAGTTCACAAGTCCAGAAATGCCACCGCAAACCAAGTTCCCAGGCAGCAAAAGATGCCTGCAGCCCCGCAGCAGCCGGTAAATCCATCCCATCGGTCTCCCAAACGTTCGATCATATGTACAGACTGTACACACGTCAGGCGTTTGTAAGCTGGGGAGGACTTGCAATGTGTTTTGCTCCAACACATACTAATGATTGTCTTACAACTTCAAAGTTATTTTAAAGGATAAATTGACACTGACACCATAGTTTCCTTGAAGAGCACCAGTCAACCAGTTAATCTTTTACAACTATTCAGTATATGTATTTTTTTCCTGACGTGAAGTAACAATTTACCTGGAGAGGTTTCAGTGGCCTTACAGCCACTACTTAACTCTCAATTAGAATCACTACAGCAAATTGTTTGGTCATTGCTGATTGTGGGTGCGTGTGTTTCCAACACAAGAACAACAATAACACTTCAAAAGTAGGTAACTTGCTGGAACATGCAGTGGGACACCCTGGAGATGGAGAAAGATGTGGATAAATTAAATTCAGCTGTCCTTGGGTTCCTGTCCCAGTACTTGACAAAGTCAATGCTATAAATCAGAGAGCACAAATCAGTTAATACAACTTTAAATATTACTTCCTTTTAACAACAGAAAGGAATACCAAAAAAAGTGACATACTCTAAAAAGTTCAGAAAGAAAAGCCACTAGCCAAAAGTACATACATAAATGCCTAAAACCTCTTTTTTTAAACCAAAGGTTAAGAAGTTATCCACATTTTATTCAGACAAAACTAATGTATGTGAGTGATATACCAGCTCCTAATTCAAATCAGTACTTCCCCATTTTCCCACCACATTGAATTTTTCTGAAATGACCTTTCAACTGGGATGTTCAACTCAGCAGCTCTTTGCCTAAACTGATCAAGTCGGACTGTGTTTAATTGTTCAGTGCAATTCACTGAAAGCATCCACTGTGCAAGATTTGAGACATTATTAATTTTGTTAGCTTGTATACTTTATTATCGCAGCAAAATAATAGACATTATTCCTTTTCAGAGAAAGTTTGCTTGTACAGTATTCAGGAAAGAAAAATAGAATTCATCCTTATCACCACAATTCCAGTATGTCTAACGCATGAAGAGTAGCAATGACTATATCAAAAATAAACTTTTAAATTATCTATTGTGAACAGTAAACATTGTGGTTAAAAAGAAAGTTAGTGATGATACTTAGCTGTAGTTGCAGTTAACTTTATTGAATTCTATGGCAATGGCAAATATGCAACCAGACCTGAACTGTTAACTGTTTCTCTTTCCACAGATGCTGCCTGATCTGCAGGATTTTTCATTTTTGTTCTAAATTTTTAGCCATTTGGTATGTTTATATGGTAGAGCTAATTTTTTTTTAACATTCATAGGCTTTTGAATCCAGGCACTGAAACCATAGAAAGATGTTGTGTTTTCCACTTTCATTCACAAAATTAGCAATGTACTATTCTAATGTTACTCCTCCATGCTACTACATTAGACTTCTGTTCATTCTGAAGACAAGTGGAAAAAAATTCCAGACAAAAGTATTTTGTAATATTCTGCCCAGGAATTTAATCTTAATGCATGGTTGTTTCAATTCAAGCAAAGAATGATATCAAATAGCATTTTCCCACATAAAAATAAAAATCTACTTATTATTACAATTTAAACATATGCAGTAAAAGGTGATTCATGTTAATTTCAATGTCTCCAAGCTTCAACTACATGTGAGAAACTGATACCAAAGCCTTTTAACTATCAGATATTTTCAGAATTGTATAGCAGCTTTATTTTAATAATTAAATTTTGGGGTCATTTCCATTGCTGCACTTACAGCTAAGAAGCTATTTCCTCTTGACAATGGCTCATGCTAACAGATATGTGCTGTGTTTCTGTGGACCACCTCACTCATGGTTTATTCAATAACTTAGCAATTGTCAGGGTCATTTCCTACTGTTCCAAAAAGCAAATTTCACACTTTTCTGCAGATAGCTATCTATAAAATTACTTCAGTTACAGGATTATATTATTGCCATCTATACGATCAGAGCAGTTCTATTGTTATAAGCAATATATATGCATCCATTACATTGAAAGGTAGCTGCAACTGAAGCAAGGTTACAATTCTCAAATGCAGGAAATTTATTTCAATCACAGATTTAATGCAGGATTTATGGATGAATGTTCGTTCTAATGTAAAATTGCTCCAACTGACACTTAGATCCTATTTAATTCAAATGCTAGAGTATTTCATCGTGACACCCTTTCTGCAGTGGCATGTCTACTACAGACAACAACCCACTGATATACCTTACAGGGATCGTAATGGGAGAAAGCCAAAGTGCAAGAATTTTACATACTGCATTATATATTTCACTGAAATCGTAGTACCATCACCAGGATATCAAATGTAAGTTGCTGCCCTTCCAAGTAGGATTGAAACTAAAATTGTGGAGAGAAACGAAATTTTCAGGTCAATAACCTTTATCGGAACGATTCAACCCAAATCATTATCTGTCTTTCTCTCTCTTCCTCTCAAGATGCTAAGTGATCTGCTATTTCCTGTATTTTCTGCTTTTGCTTCAGATTTTCAACATCTACAGTATTTTGCTCTTCAGGGTTGAATATTATTGGAGATCCTTTATTCAGAAATTAAGTCTGCAGTTATAATGCACCTTAACAGTAAGACATATGTAGCTGGCTAGAAAGTAGCTTTGCTCACGCTTGCTTCCATGCATATGCAGGGCAGGCAGAGGGTAGTTGGATAAGGGTATGTCACGAGCACCAAGCTTTGTAATGTAGTTTGTAAAATGATCTCTCACTTGGAAAGAACTACAAGGATTCCTGAAAATTTAAGAAAGTAGATAGACTGCATTTCTTGCAGTTGCATGAGAGGGTGACATGGGGAAAAGAAACCAAAAGATGAATGTGAACCAGGGAGTCAGTGAATGCTGAGAGGGTGAGGAGAAGATGTGTTTAAGGACTGAATTGAATCGAAGCTGGAGAAAATCATCTGCCAAAAGCAGAATCTGATAAGGTGGAAGGTGTAGGATCTTAGTTTTCATACATCTGTTTTTATAAATATGTTCTATGTATATATGTCCTATGTTCTATATTGGGTGGCATGGTGGTACTCCAGGGACACAGGCTCAATCCTGACCTCAGGTGCCGTCTGTGCTGACTTTCCACATTCTCCTAGTGGCAGTGTAAACCTGTTTTCTAGCCAGGTACATACTGTTTCTGCTGGTTTCCTCCCATATTCCAAGATGTGCTAGTGGGTTAATTGGCTATAGTGTATTACCTCTTAGTGTAGGCAAGTGGTAAAAGAATCAAAGAGGACAGACAGGCAACTGAGGTGCAGGGCTACAGGGATAAAAGGAGGGGGAGTGCTCTCTGAGACCCAGCAAGAACTTGATGGGTTAAATGGTAAATTGGTTTATTATTGTCACATGTACCAAGGTACAGTGAAAAACTTGTCTTGCACACCGTCCATACAGATCAATTCATTACAACAATGCATTGAGATAGTACAAGGCAAAAAAAGTGCAGAATAAAGTGTTACAGTACAGAGAAAGTGCAGTGCAGGTAACAGTAAGGTGTAAGGTCACAGCAAGGTAGATTGTGAGGTCAAGAGTCCACCTTATCGTACAAGGGAACCATTCAATAGTCATAACAGCAGGACAGAAACTGTCCTTGAGCCTGGTGGTACGTGCTTTCAGGCTTTTGTATCTTCTGCCCGCCTCCTTCTGTATTGCAGTTAGTAGGTTAAAAAGCAATGTATTGCTGTAGAACTGATAATGTTCAAAGTAACTGTTTATATAGAGCAGCAGTTGCAGCAATTGGTGGGCATTCTATATGCTTCGTTCTAAATTCCAGCAGTATAAGCTGCCTCTTGGCTTTACTGCATCTGGAGTCATCTTAATTCCAGACACCAATGTCACATGACTGGAAACAAGAGACATGCTGGAAATACAGTAAAGTACCACACAGGTAAAAGATCAGCCACGATTTCACTGAAAAGTGCAGCAGGTATGAGGGGCCTCCATTTCTTATGTTCTTAAGTTGTCACTGTTGTATCTGCCCAAACCTGCACTCCATCAGCTCAGAAATACTAATAACTACAGTCATAAAGCAAATTAAAGGAAGAAAAGATGACACATCTTAATTTGTACCAGTAATTTCTTGACACAAGTGCAGATTTTCCTGTGACATCTTGAAGAGTAAAGGGAATTGGCTGTACAAAAGGAGCCAGCACAAGTCAGTCTCACGCACATCACAGCAATCAACTTCATAGCAGGGCAAGGCATACTAACCCTATTATCATTGAACAACTTGGAAATGAGTGAATAACAAGGGTTACTTGTTGCCAGAACTTCTACCTTGTAATTCAGTCTCGGTCTTGGTCTTCATTCAAAATATTTTGTGGTTGGGAAATCGGACCAGGATCTGTCCAATGCCAGCTAATAAAATCAGAACATTCCAACCGACTGCTTTGTTTATTTTTAATGTTATTTTGATGCAAACGTGTAATATAAGACACAGATTCTCATTTATGGAACAAAAATATCATGAGAATACAGCAAAACCTCAGCTTACACCACAGGCAATAATGATACCAAACATCCAGGTAAAGTGATAGATTGAGAATATGCTCAGTCGCTGATGTGGCCCTATTTTATATCACTAATTAAGAATTCCTTTAAACCTTGCTGCTTCTACAAAATGCAAGAGATGGACAGAGGTTGATACTGCAATTCTCTTTATTTTTCCTCTGTACATCAGGAATACTGTACTTCATTCTCAAAGTTAAAATGTGATCTTGCTTTACAGACAGTGTATGCCCTAACCTTAACACAAAACAAAAATGGTCAAATGCTACATACCATTCTCTGAGGTTATACTGTGGAACAAAGAACAGGGAGAATGAGAAATTAAATCTTTTCCAAAAAAAATCCTACCTAAAAATTACAGACTGCAACATGAGGATCTGTTTGTTCTCTCGCCTGAGATGACTTTGCCCAACTCCAGTCCTCTGAAGACAAAAGAGACTGCAGATGCTGGAATCTGGAACAAAATAAAACAGAAAGGTGGAAGAACTCAGTGGGTCAAGCAGCATCGTGATGTCCTGATGCAGGGTCTCGGCCCAAAATGTTGACTTACACCTTTTGCTTCCACAGGTGCTGCCTGACCCACTGAGCTTTGTTCTTCCAGCTTTGTTTATTTTGTTCCATTCCTCTAAACTTCACTTCCATCCTAAGAGAGCATACTGCAGTAAGTTCTCGTAGCTGTATTTTTAACCTATAATATGTGTACAGCTATGTCAAGCTAATCAACGGCTAAACTGTATTATTAAATTGTACGAAGCTATCTTTGGAACCTGACATCGCCATATTGTTGTTATATATCATGATTAAACCAAATGCACCTTAGGTTGATATACAGCAACCAATTTAAAGGAAAAAAACAGAGGGCTGTGTAAACCATCAGTAATAAACTATTTACACATGTTAAATAGTATGGAATTTTCCCGAGTTTTTAATCATAGGTAATATTTAATCATGAATTCTCCAGTGTGACCATTATGTAAATTACATGGACCTAAATAATGACCACAGCAACACCATCTGCACATTCAAACATAAATACAAAACTGAGTGAAAAATACATACACAATTTTTTAAAAAATTAAATAACTGTGGTACTTAAGCTGATTAGAGATTACCCCAGCTTTATGTCATCCAAATTCTTCACTTTGAATGCTATTATAATTATTTCAAGGTGATTGTTTATAAAAAAAACATTTGATTAAGTTAGTCTGTCAATCATTCTCAGACATCCATTATTTATAATCAAATAGGAACTATTCATTAACAAATTCACATTTTCGCCCTGCATTCAGGAACCTAGATTATCCACACTCTGCCCAGCATTTGTCTGACATGATGCAATTAATTATTAAACAATTTATACTCTACTCTAACTCAATGAGCATGAAAGATGAAGAAATGTCTAACCTTCACCAAGCTTCCAAATACAGAATCACAGGAGCAGAAAAGAAAGAAAATCCAACCATTTCATCCTATAATTTCTTAAGCAACACTGCCATGGGAACCAATGGAATTATCATTGCTTCTCCTTTGAATTCCACATGTAGAACCTCACTACCAGCTCCCTCAACTCTGCAACTGTCTCTGAATTGTCAGACTGATTACCTCACCAGAACTGTTAACATCCAGTAAAAGGTGAGCAACAATTTGTTCCAAATAAATTGTAGAAATACCAAGGCAATTTTCTTTCATCTCTGTCACATTGTTTCCCCATCCTTTACCTTCACTCCATTCTCTACCATCTGTCTTAAACTGAACCAGATTGTTTACAACCTGAAATCAGCTTCAGACCACATCACATCACCATCAATAAGACTAGCCGTCTCTACTTCCATGACATTGCTAGACTCCATCCAACCTCAGTTTATCCACTGCTGAAGTCGTCACTTATACTTTTGTTACTCCTGAATTTGAATATTATAACACCATCTTGGCTAGCTTCCTTTGTTCATCCAAAACTGTGTTTTCCATTTTCTAGCAAGGGGCAAGCCCCAGTTCATCCATCAATCCTGTTCTTGTTGACTTAAGTTGACTTCCAATTAAACCTGGCCTCCATTTCAAAATTCACACCTTTGTTTTCAAATCTCTCCATGCCTCATTTCTCCCTAGCTCTGTAATTTTCTCTGGCCCTCTCAGTTATCAGTTGGCCTCCAATTTTAGCCTTTTGATTATTCCCAAACTTAACTGCATTACCATCAGGTGGCTATGCTTTCAGCCGTCATGGTTTTAAGCTCTGAAGTTACTTCTTAAGCCTATTTGTCACCTTAGCTTGCCTTCTTCTTTTAAGATGCTGCATTCTCTTAACCAAGCTTCTCACTACCTGCTCATCTGGTCCAATGTCAAATGTATTTGAAAACACTCCTGTGAATTACACTGAGGCATTTTACTATGTTAAAGGTGCAAAATAAATACAAGTGATTGTTGTCAAATGAGCACACATCTACATTAACACTTCATTGCAATGCTTTAGTTAAGATCTAAATGGAAGCTTTCTGCATCTGTTCTAGTGATTCAGTTCAATATAAGAAATCGTAGCACAGCTTGCGAGGAATGTTGGAGAGTTATTCTGGTGTCTTGGTTACCCTCCAATACCACCTTTAACAACAAATAAAAAGCTCATTCATCTCATTTACTTATTAAACATCCACGTTTGTACAAATTGACCATTGGCTTTGTTACACTTTAGAAGCGACATATTGGTTGTGAAACAATTAAAAATGATCCAAGAAAGAAATAGCAAACAAAATTTTATTTTCCTGCAATCATAGTGAAGGTGATAGTCAGTGATCACAAAAGAAAAATAAAACTGCAGACATTAGAAATCTGACATAAAACAGAGAATGCTCAAAATATTCATCAGGTCAGCATCTGTGGAGACAGAAGCAATGTTAACATTTCAGGTTGATGATCTCTCATCAGAACTGTTCTGATGAAAGGCCATCAACCTGAAATATTAACTCTGTTTCTCTCTTCATGAATGTTGCCTACCCCATTGGGTTTTTACAGCATTCTCTATTTCTATTTATGGTAGAAAATGGGGTTCCCCAGAGGTCAGTGATGGAACTTGTATATAATATTCCTTGGATATGAGTGTGCCAGATAAAATGTTAAAGCATAATAAAGGAATATGAATTGATAAATTTTGCTATAAAGAACAAGAGAGATAATATAGAATAAAAGATGCAGTTCTAGAGGCAGTGCAGGTACAGAAGGTGTACATATGTCTAGATCTTTGAAAGTGACAGGACATGTTGAGAGAATGTTTGTAGACTATATAGAAACGTGAATGGAAGCAGAGTACAAAAACAAGGATGTTAAACTTTTTACAAGTGACTGGTTAGGCCACAGCTAGAGTCTTTCATCCAACTCTGATCCAAGGGAAGGTGCAGAAAATATTTACTGATTGGTTCCAAGGGATTTCAGTCACAAGTTTAAACTGGATAGGGTGTGATTGTCCTCTGTGGAACAAGTTTGAGAGATTTGATAGGGGTGAAAAGATCATGACAGACTTCCATAATCAGAAAGAAATTGTTCCCATTATGAAATGGTTAAAGGACCAAGGGGCACAGATCCAAGGAGTGGTATGAGAAAATATTTTGTCTTTGAACTTAGCCGCTTTTTATGACTTGGACATCACTGCCTGGAAGGGTGATGGAAAGAGTGAATCACAAGGAGGAACTCGATAGGCACTTGAAGGAAAATAACTTGCAAGGCTCTGGGGAAAGAGTAGGAGAATGGGACAAACTAGATTGCATTGCAAGGAGCTGGCATGAACTTGATAGACTGATTTGCTTCCTCCTAATGAAACTTTGATTACCTGGAGGAAAATTGATCTGACATTTTTAAAATAAATTTTCAAAGTGGATGATTAGGCATCCATGTGGGGCGTATAATTCCTTACTACAGTAGAAACATCTAGTGGCTACATGCCAATACAATACAATCTACCCTTTTGTTAAATTTAACTGAAGTTTTTTGAATAAGGAATATAATGAAGGGAATGACAAATAAAACTCTGAGTAATCTTCTCCCCTGTAACTTGTATTACAAGCAGAAATTAAGCTTCCGTTTAAATTATAGGTAAATGAAAGAAGACTGCTAGTCTTGCATCAAATTCAATTTGACCCCTCAGACCCACCCCCATTCTAGCTGACCAACACTGGCACCTGATGAATCACTGCTTTGAAAGTTTAAATCTCATCTTTGTTATCACTACTTGGCTTCAACCTTCCATCAGCTCAGTGTCCTGCAAGCTCTCGCCCAGAATCATTCCAATTCCTTTACTTGCACAGCCTTTCACCCCACCACTGGGAACCATGCAAACCCCTTCCCAAACCCATTGACCATCCCAGCTCCTTTTACTCCTTTCCACCTCTTTTCAAGTGATCTTTTGGACTCGCTCTTTGGTTCTACATCTGTTTTTCTCACATCTCTGTGAAGTGCTTGGGATATTTTTCTACATTCCAAGCACTTTTTCAATGCAAGTTGCTGTTTTCTGGCACAATGTGTTGCAACACTGAATTTATTAATAAATTAACCAAAGATCGCGTGTACATTTTAACATTTAAATTGCAGCACCTTTTCCGCAGGAAGGAAGGACATCGTCAATCTTTAGGTTTGAAAGCAGTGAAGTCCATTCAAAGCTCTCCATTCTTGGCTCATTTTTAACGTTGCATCGTAAATTTAAGCTCGGCACTTCCTTGCTCCCAGGAGCCACTTTTCAATAACATGGTCTGAACCTGAATACTTGAGCATCCAGCCATTTCCCGCTGAACAATTTCCCCCATAGTAAACATGCCAAACTTTTCTAAACAGCTGATCTCTATTAAATACGTCACACTAACCTTCTGATCTTAACCTTTTGGAACACCTTTTCTTGTGTTTTTTTAAAAAACAGCATTTTGTGGGCAATACGCCAATAGTTATGATGTTTGAAAATTGTAAATTATGCCAAGAATTTAGAAAAACCCTTACTAGTGAGATATTTTAATGTTGGGATGAATGCAGTAGAAAGGTAGAAGCCAGTGAATCATTGTTAATCTACTGAATGCTTAGATTACATGGTGAGGTACATTTCCTCTTTCTATCCACTTCAATTAATACCTATTTTTTTCCCCAATGTAATAGGAAATTCAAATTTTACTTGTATCCAGTACGACTATGTGGCAGAACACACATTACTCATGTACCATTTGTTGAAGGCAATCTGTGAAACCATGGCTCAATGAATAAACACACAAAAAAAGGCAGAATAAAGACTTTCCAACTAGATCTGGAAATAATGGTTGTTTTCCAGTACCATTTTGCTAATGTGTAATCACAGTGTGCTTTTTGCACAATTAAACCTCCACAACTGAACACAAACACAAACTGTGCTCATAATCAAATAAACACTGTGGATTACCTAACATCTGTTTAACAATAGTTGGCAAATTTTGCTAGATTTCTAGCCCACAACAACATCCAGAGCAAATTACTGCTAAAATTTAATCACACAATGAAGGACAGCTGACATTTCCTGGCCCACACCACCTTTCAATGGGCTGCAACAGTATTATTAAACATGCAAAGTAACGCTACATGTTCTTAAAATCTAGTTTTTTTAAAATATAAAGATGTACTTTTGCCGACCCTGATTTAAAAATGTCATTACGCCCCCCAGTGGGACCCACACATAACTCGCTATATAAAATTTCTCAAGCAATTGCCTAGTGCGAGATATTCCTGCATCCAATAGAAAATGCCGATTTTATGTTAGTTCATTTAAAAACAGGTTTCCATATAAAACTGTCACATGCATCTCCTTCCTTTGCACAATCTACTTGCATGTCACATCCAATTACAAAATTCAAAACTGAGAAGTGCTGCAATGCATAACATGTTTCAAATTTTGAATAAATAAAAACTATATATAAAAATATGACAAAAATTCTACTCGGAGTTTAAGGAAGATTGGAAACGACATTTCCACCAACCCGCAAAAGAACACATGAATGCCAACATTCAGTGCAATTTACCCACCTATATATGACCTTAATCAATTTCACATGCACATTTATTCACATGCAAAACGACATCCAGAATCATATACATAAATCATATCCTACAATAATTAATTATTAGTCCAGTACCATCAACTGGCTGTGTGCTGAAGAATTGCAAATATTGATTTTGCACACATTCAATGTGTGAACAGGACTGTACAGTAAATACAATTAAACTGAGCCAACGCTACTGGGTTGCTTCATATCTGGGTATTTTCGTAAAGAATAGCACCAAGGAGGGCAAAATAATAAAAGGTAAAAGTTTTCCGCAGCATTAGATCATAAACGTGCAAATCATTAAGACTGGCGTGTAATCATTAAATGCAAAAATGCAAGCACAGTCCAAACAGCATCCTCGCTTTGGGACGGGTGACAGTCACTGTCACACGCCTCGGCAACTGGAATTTAGTATGATTTCTCCCTCTCTCTCAAAGTCTCTCTCACCTTCTTCCGGGGCTGCCATTTCATCATATTTGTAAAGCAGAAATGTAGAGAGCATCAAGAGGTTGACTGGGAACCTGGTGTAGATTTACAGCAGTGAGTGCACATACTGCCGGGCTGCCTCTCGCCTTCTCTCAGAATAGCAGCATAATTCAGGAGCAGGAGGAAAAGATCCCGAAAGCAGTAACATCCCGGGGAAAGAACCAGAAGGGAGAGAAGGAAAAAAGTGCTTCAGCAGTTCCTCGTCCTCAAACCAGAACAGGTCCAAGGGTGACACATAATTCTGGCTGCAGCTCACAACATCTGTATCTGGCCCCTTTCCCCCTCTTGTTGCCTTCTTTCTCTGTGTTCTTCAGATGACAGAGCTGTTGGGCAAGCGGGGATGTTCCTGCACCGTCGCTCCAGAAGCTCAGCTCCGTTCTGCTGGCGCTGAGCGGACTGCAGGCAGGGATTTTCTGGGGAAGCGCAGCCTCCACTGGCGGCTGGAGGGCGTGCAGCAGGGGAAGTGCGCGCCCCCGCCAGACTGGACCAGGCGCGCCCCCCCCCCCCCCGCCAGCCCGAACCAGGCGCGCCCCCCGCGATCGCTCCGCAACCCCTTCACATTCGGCTGCGACATGGGACGGGACGGGACGGCGAGCGGGACACGGGAGTGGGAACAGAGTGGTAGGAAGGGGGGGGAGGGGAGAGTGGTAGGAAGGGGGGGGGAGGGGAGAGTGGTAGGAAGGGGGGGGGGGGGGGAGAGTGGTAGGAAGGGGGGGGGAGGGGAGAGTGGTAGGAAGGGGGGGGAGGGGAGAGTGGTAGGAAGGGGGGGGGGAGGGGAGAGTGGTAGGAAGGGGGGGGGAGGGAGAGTGGTAGGAAGGGGGGGGGAGGGGAGAGTGGTAGGAAGGGGGGGGGGAGGGGAGAGTGGTAGGAAGGGGGGGGGGGGGGGAGAGTGGTAGGAAGGGGGGGGAGGGGAGAGTGGTAGGAAGGGGGGAGGGGAGAGTGGTAGGAAGGGGGGGGAGGGGAGAGGGGTAGGAAGGGGGGGGAGGGGAGAGTGGTAGGAAGGGGGGGGAGGGGAGAGTGGTAGGAAGGGGGGGGAGGGGAGAGTGGTAGGAAGGGGGGGGAGGGAGAGTGGTAGGAAGGGGGGGGAGGGTGAGAGTGGTAGGAAGGGGGGGAGGGGAGAGTGGTAGGAAGGGGGGGGAGGGGAGAGTGGTAGGAAGGGGGGGGAGGGGAGAGTGGTAGGAAGGGGGGGAGGGGAGAGTGGTAGGTAGGGGGGGAGGGGAGAGTGGTAGGAAGGGGGGGGAGGGGAGAGTGGTAGGAAGGGGGGGGAGGGGAGAGTGGTAGGAAGGGGGGGGAGGGGAGAGTGGTAGGAAGGGGGGGAGGGGAGAGTGGTAGGAAGGGGGGGAGGGGAGAGAGTGGTAGGAAGGGGGGGGAGGGGAGAGTGGTAGGAAGGGGGGGGAGGGGAGAGTGGTAGGAAGGGGGGGAGGGAGAGTGGTAGGAAGGGGGGGAGGGAGAGTGGTAGGAAGGGGGGGGAGGGGAGAGTGGTAGGAAGGGGGGAGGGGAGAGTGGTAGGAAGGGGGGGAGGGGAGAGTGGTAGGAAGGGGGGGGAGGGGAGAGTGGTAGGAAGGGGGGGAGGGGAGAGTGGTAGGAAGGGGGGGAGGGGGGAGTGGTAGGAAGGGGGGGAGGGGGAGTGGTAGGAAGGGGGGGAGGGGGAGTGGTAGGAAGGGGGAGTGGGGGCGGTCAAAGGAGGGAGTGGGGGGAGTAGTGGGGGTCAAAGGGGAGTTGGGGGAGTAGTGGGGGTCAGAGGGGGGAGTAGGGGGGTCAAGGGAGGGGGGAGTGGGAGGAGTAGTGGGGGTCGGAGTAGGGGGAGTAGTGGGGTTCAGAGAAGGGGAGTAGGGGGTTCAGAGAAGGGGAGTAGGGGGGTCAGAGGAGGGGGGAGGAGGGGTGTCAAAGGAGGGGGGAGTGGGGGAGTAGTTGGGGGTCAGAGGAGGGGGGTGGGGGAGGAGGGGGGTCAGAGGAGGGGGGGTGGGGGGAGTAGTGGGGGTCAGAGGAGGGGAGGAGGGGGGTCAAAGGAGGGGGGAGGAGGGGGGTCAAAGGAGGGGGGAGGAGGGGGGTCAAAGGAGGGGGGTGGGGGAGGAGGGGGGTCAGAGGAGGGGGGGTGGGGGGAGTAGTGGGGGTCAGAGGAGGGGAGGAGGGGGGTCAAAGGAGGGGGGGAGGAGGGGGGTCAAAGGAGGGGGGAGGAGGGGGGTCAAAGGAGGGGGGAGTGGGGGGAGTAGTGGGGGTCAGAGGAGGGGGGTGGGGGAGGAGGGGGGTCAGAGGAGGGGGTCAGAGGAGGGGGGGTGGGGGGAGTAGTGGGGGTCAGAGGAGGGAAGAGGGGGGAGTGGGGAGGGTCAAAGGAGGGGTAGTGGGGGGGTCAAAGGAGGCGGAGTAGGAGGATCAAAGGAAGGGGTAGGGGGGTCAAAGGAGGGGTGATTGGGAGTCAGAGGATGGAGGGGGGTCAAAGGAAGAGGGAGTAGGAGGGATCAAAGGAGGGGAGATTGAGGGGGTCAGAGGGGGCAGTGAGTAAAAGGAAGGGGGAGTGGGTTGGTCAAAGGAGGGGGTTGGGGATTGGAGGAGGGAGAGACAAAGCAGGGGAGTGGGGGCATCAGAGGGGGCGGGAGGGGGAGTCAGTGGAGGGGGGAGTGGGGTCAGTTGAGGGTCAGGGCTTTGGAGGGAGTCAGTAGAGGCGTGAGTGGGGGGTCAGAGGAGGGAGGGTGTGAGAGGGGGGATCAGCTGGGGGGTGGGGGTGTCAGTCGAGGGGGGAGTGGCACGGGAGAGGCAGGGGGAGTGGGACGTGGGGGAAGGGGAGGGGCAGGGTAGAGGAGGGAGAGTGGCGGGGAGAAAGGAGGGGGGAGCTAACTTTTATTGGGGCAGGTAATTTATTCCACTCAAGGGGTAGGTTTATCAGGAAAAGGGAATGTACTGAGTCTGGAATGTTTTCACCAATAAGCTGCCCAATTGACAAAGGCAAATAGAGCTCCTAAAGTTAACTGAATTGCTCCAGCCAAGACTTGCCAAAAACATGATGTGCCAAGTACCACCACCTGGTCTCTTTCTGCAGTACAGAACTAGACCATTTAGCCCTTCCAGTACTTTTTTCCCTGTACAAGCCACGTCATACCCTCATCCTGCAGCTCTCTCTCCTCCTGCCTCCCTCATGTTTTTAGATGGAGCATACTTTTCCCATTCTCTGGGCACAGATGTTTCTCCCGAATTCTCTACTGGATTTATTGGCAAGTATTTCATAGTTACAGACCTAAGCACAAGAAAATTGTATGATGTGCTCTATAGGGCTTTGGTATTAAGAGTATCATATTTTCTTTTCTATCTCGTCCATGACTATTCGGTATGCATTCGATTGGAGGCTGAGCTTCAAGCCAAAGTCAACTTTTTCACTGAAGCATATGAGGCAGTGGGCCTTACAGAGACAAAGGTCTGCTACCCAACTGCCTTCCTGTACAACACCCCTCTCCAACAATGAAGGTTCATAGTTTGATGCTGGAAAACACGAATCACTTCTTATATCTCAAATGCCTCCTCTTGGTGAAGGCAGACATGGAGCGTGAAATTCACTTTCACCTTCAATGCAGCAGCACATCCTTTGATCAATTGAGGAGAAGGATCAAGACCTCAAAGGGTACAAAATTGATGTCTGTCTGGCAGCAGTGATCCTTGCCCTTTCATATACTTTTGAGATTTGGACAATCCACAGCAGGTACTTCAAGGCACTTGAAAGATACCACCAATATTGCCTCCACAAAATCCTCCATATCCACTGGAAGGATAAACAAACAAATGCCAGTGTCCTCTTCCAGGCCAATATCTCCAATGAGGCCTCAATTACATTTGGATGTCTTTGTTGGACAGGTCAAGTTATTCATATGCCCCTGAAACAAAGACTCTGAGCTCCATGAGGGGAAGAGATTACCAAGCACACAGAAAAGATGCAAGGATGTTCTCAAATGCTCCTTGAAAAAATACAAAATTCCCACTGAATCCTGGGAATTCTTGGCCCATGACTGCTCATAATGGAGAAGAAACATTTGGGATGATTTTGAGAACCTTGAGTCTATGCTTCGAAGTCACATGGAAGGTTCTGCATAATGGTAGAAGGAGCACACCATATCACAAAATACCCACCCTGCCAGGTGCCCCCTGCGCCATCTGCAGAAGGGTCTGCAGTTCCTACTTTGGCCTCATCAAACACTTCAAAACTCAAAGAACCAGAGTGGAAGCATCCTTGATTGGTATTGATATTGGTATTGGTTTATTATTGTCACATACCAAAGTACAGTGAAAAACTTGTCTTGCATACCGATCATACAGGTCCATTCATTACAGTGCAATTACACTGAGTTAGTAAAGAGTGCATTCTGACAAACTGTCTATGAAGTAGTAGTACTCGGAGCACAAGATACAGATTTGCCCCAAACATTATTGACTTTAACATTATTAGAAGGGGAAAAATAAGTTAATTCATAAGACTGTAAAACAATATTTTTAGAGCAAAAATTATAGTCTTTGACTTCAGGCATCCAGTTGGAGTAGACATCCCAGTCTGTACCAATGGTGCTGAGGTGGAAATGGTTGAGATATTCAAGTTCCTCGGTGTAAATATCACCAGCAATTTGGTCCAGACACATGGACATTAAGGCTAAGAAAGCACACCAATGCTTCTACTTCCTCAAAAGGCTAAGGAAATTCGGCATGTCCCTGATGACTTTTACCAATTTCTACAGATGCACCACAGAAAGCATACTATCTGGATGCATCACAGCTTGGTATGGCAACTGCTCTGCCCAAGACCACAAGAAACTGCAGAGTTGTGAACATCATACAAAACAGCCTTCCCTCCATAGACTCCACCTAGCCTTGGGAAAACACCCTGTCATTCTCTCTTCTCCCCTCTCCCATCGGGCAGAAGATACAAAACTTGAAAGCATGTACCGCCAGACATAAGGACAGCTTCTATCCTGCTGTTATCAGACTCTTGAATAACCTTTCATAAGCTAAAGATGAATTCTTGCCAGTTTACCTCGTCATAACCCTTGCACTTTATTTGTTTACCTGCACTGCAATTTCTCTATAGTTGCAGCACTATTTTCTGCATCCTGTTTTTCTTTTTATTACCTCAATGTACTGGATAGCACGCAAACAAAAGCTTTTCTTTATCTCAGTTCAAGTGACGATAATAAACCAATACCAATAGTGTATTCAATACCCAACTAACCAGCATACAAGCAAAAATTCTTGGTAGGAGCAGGTATCTTAATATTGTTTATGATAAATATTTGGCTGAATAAATAGAAGGCGAAGAAGGATATGTAGATAATTGGTACCATTAACTAAATGCAGTGGGAAGAAGAATGTGTAGAATCTAAACACAGGCATAGGTTAGTTGTTCCGAATTATCTGGTCTGTGAAGCAAATTCGATACAATTCTTGAAGTGAGTCGAATAAAATCTTAAAATTAATTCTTCAGTTTCATATAATTTTAAGGTGAATTCATCCTTTAACCTGTTTCAGTATGGTTCTTGTACATTGATGATAATCCACACAGCTATAGTCTTCGTCCACTGTATAAGCTCCATGGTGTCCAAAAAATTCTAAAGCAGCAGCTACATCAACATTTAAGGACCTTCCTTGTCCTGTATCTCAATCAATATGTCAGCATCAGCTGCAGTAACACTGCCTCAGTGATGATAAATATCTGATATTTGCAGTTCCAATCTATGCAGAATTTTAACTGAACATCCCTGATTACAACTCAATGATTACAAGGGCAGGCACGGTAGTGTAGCGGTTAGCATAACACTATTACAGCGCCAGAGACCCAAGTTCAATTCCAGCTGCTGTCTGTAAGGAGTTTGTACGTTCTCCCCATGCCTGCATGGGTTTCCTCCGGGTGCTCTGGCTTCCCCCCACATTCCAAAGCCATACGGATTAGGAAGTTGTGGGCATGCTATGTTGGCGCCGGAAGTGTGGCGAAACTTGCGGGCGGCCCCCAGAACACTCTACGCAAAAGATGCATTTCACTGTGTGTTTCGATGTACATGTGACTAATAAGTATAATCATACCACAACACTAAACTGACATAATTTTGATCTCAGTGGCAACCCAAGTGCTGGTATGATTACTGACTGAACTCAAATTGAGCCTGTTAGAATCCAATGTCAAGTGCAGTTACTGTGTTCAACTGTTTTTAGTGCAGAATTTTGGTATATATTCACTTCTACCAACCAAATGATGGAGAGTTTTATGAAAGAAATGTCATCCTGAACACATTGCTTCTATATTGAGGGTTTAACTGACTGACCACACACCATCAATAATGAACATAATCAGACAAATGATGCAATAACCCCAATTTTGATCCATCAGAAAACCATCAGTGAAAGAGAATTTATTGGACAACTGAACAACAATTTTTACAGTGGTCATATCCAGATAAAAAAGAGTGACTTGCATCCCAGAGAGGAATATCAGTGTCACAATGAACGTTCATAGTGTCACTAAGTTTTGGCAAAAGTAACATCTGACAGATTTTTGCTTTCCAAAATAATGACAGTCATCTACTACTTCAAAAAGCAAATAGAAAATATTAAAAGTTCTACTCAAAATAAATCTTTGGTATCACCAGCAATGGCTGTCAGGCACTTTGAAGACTCCCACCGTAGGAAATGGGCAACTTCAAAAATTGAACTAAATTGACATGACATAAATGTCAGGCAATGACTACCTCAAATTAAAAAAAGGGTTTAACAGAACTTCCTCTGACATTACATGGCATTGCCACTGCTGACTCTTTCATCACAAACATCATTTAAATAGACCAGGTGACATCAAAAATGTGGTTACAAGAAGGAGGTCAAGGCTCGAGATTCCATGACTAATGTCTCCACTATTCAAAGTCTTGCCACAGCCTACAAGCCCCCAACCTAGAATGTGCTAGGATGGTGCCTTCTCATTTGGTTGGACCCCGGATAGATTTGAACATTTCAAGTTCAGCAGCATCCAGAAAATCAGTACACTTAACCTGGCACTGATTTCACCATTGTTCAATGAGGAGGCACTACCGCCATCTCTGGACAACTAGTGAAGGCTTCACTACATCATCCATTTAAAAAAAGAAACCTTCTGAACATGCCAGAACTTTAATTACAAGGTTGCTTTGAAACACATAGGTATTCTGCCAAGAAGACAAATGAGGACATATTATACAAACCATTACACTTCTCCTGCCAGGCAACTCCTCAGGGGCACGTGGTTTTCAGCCCAATGTCCATGATGCCCAAGGGGCTGGTGAGATGATCCTTGGTGATCAAAAAGTTATTCAATTTAGGTACGTTATGCATCATGTTAACTGTCACTGCGATTTTATATGTTGTCTGTATTTCTTGATTTATTAGCATTAATGTTGCTTTATATTAACAGAATGCACAATTTCCCTTTGGATAACTGACTGTTGGAAGCTGGGATAGAAGATCTCCAAAGTCATCATATTTTTATGTATTTGCTGCTGTATATATTAACTTGAAGATATGCTATTTGTATTCTTGAATAGTAATAAAACTGTTTCTGCTAATATTGTATGCTTTGCAATGCACTGTTTAACACAGGGATCAGAAAAGAGAACCCTGAGAATTGGTTACTGTTTACTGAGTCTCTGGACAAGTATGTAAATGACTTTTGAACACGAATTCAATGGCCATAACCAGTGAGTCAAGCAGATTTAGGATTCAGTATCACCTCCAGTGCAGTTACTTTCTTTTACCAGGAAACAAATCCACATTTATTAAACTGTGACTCATAAATATGTAAGCTCAACACAGGGTTTTGTTTAGCAATACTGTGTGTACTTCTTTCACTGACACTTTAAACGCGATGTGTATATGTAAAATAATGTCAAACAGATGGATACTACAAAATCAAATACTGATCCAAAAAAAGTGACACTCCCTAAAACCAAGTTGAATACCAACATTTCACTCACTGTTTTGCCAAATGTGTTATGAAGGACGTAGTGCTGGAAGTTGACAGCTTAAGATAGTGCCCTCTACCTCCTAGCATTTGTCAGCACTACATCCCTCATCATCAGTTGTCCTCCATTGTTTGGTCTGACCTGCTCAATACTGTCCACTCTAATTGCGGCCACACACCCATACTGAACTTTGTGGTCACTTCCCCAACACTGATAGCAGCACTTTGGTATTTGCCTCCATATCCTTTCATAATGATAACTGCCCGTCACAAGGATGAAGAAGCTTTCTGAACCTCCAACGCTTGGAGAATTGTGTGTATCAAGAAAGAAGAAATGGTTAGAGATATTGATGCACCTTAAGGTGACCAAAATCCCAACACCTGATGAAATCTATTGCAGGGTGTAATGGGAACAAGGAGGAGATTGCTGGAGCTCATCTTTAGCTGTAAGACTGGAGGGTAAGCTAATGTTGCTCCCATACTCAAGGAGGAGAGTGGGATAAGCCAGGAAACTACAGTCCAGTGAGCCTTAAGTCGGTAGTAGGGAAACTACTGGAAAAAGTTTATGGGGATACAACTTATGATCATTTGTAAATGTAGAGACTGATTAGGGGAATCAGCATGGTTTTGTGCATGGGAAATCTTACCTCACCAATCAGACTGAGTTTTTCTTGAGAAGATTACTTAGAAAATTGATGAAGGCAAGGCAGTAGATATGGTCTACATGGACTTTAGCAAGGCATTGGACAAGGTCCCATATGGCAGACTGGTCCAGGAAGTCAGGGCATGTGGGGGCTGAGGTGTTTTGGCAAACTGGATCCAAAATTGACTTGATGATAGAAAACAGGGGGTAGTGGCGGAGGGTTGTTTTTCTGACTGGAAGTTTGGTGTACTGCAGGGATTGATGTGGGACGTTTGTTGTTTGTCGAATGAGAATGACTGTGGTCTGATAAGTAAGTTTGCTTACAACACAAAGATTGGTGCATTTGTAGATAGTGAGGATGGTTTGCCTAAGGTATGCAGAGGGACATAGGTCAGCTGGGAACTTGGGCAGAATGGTAGCAGATGGAATTTAATCCAGACAAGTGCAAGGTAATGCACTTTGGGTCGTCTAATACTAGCTAGTCATAGACAGTAAATGAGAGGGATCTTGGAAGGATTGATGTAAAGGAAGACCTTGGGGTACAAGTTCATAGCTCCCTGAAAATGGCAACACAGGTGGATAGGGTAGTGGAGAAGGCATTAGCTTGCCTGCCTTCATAGCATTAGTAATTGGTTTATTATTGTCACATGCACTGAGATACAGTGAAAAGCGTATGTTTGACTGCCACCCAGACAGATCATTCCATACACTGAAATAGTAAAAAAGGGGGAGAAAACAGAATACGGAATATAGTGTTACAGTTACAGAGGAAGTACAGTGCAGGTAGACAAATAAAGTGCAAGGGCCACAGCAAGGTAGACTGAGAGATCAAAAGTAGATTAATATAAGAGGTCCATTCAAGACTGATAACAGTGGGATAGAAGCTCCCTTGAGTCTGGTGGTACGTGTTCTCAAGCTATTGTATCTTCTGCCCAGTTGGAGGGAGAGAAGAGAAAATGACCAGATAGAAATGAGGGGTCCTTATTTATGTTGGCTGCTTTTCTGAAGCAGTGGGAAGTACAGAGTCAATGGAGGGGAAGCTGGTTTGCATGATGGACTGAGCTGCCTCCACAACTCTCTGCAATTTCTTGCAGTCTTGGGCAGAGCAGTTGTCATTCCAAGCTGTGATGCATCCAGATAGGATGCTTTCTAAAGTGCATCTATAAAAATGGTGAGAGTCATCAGAAACATGCTGAATTTCTTTGCCTTCTGAGGAAGTAGAGGCATTGGTGTGTTCCTTGGCCAAAGTGTCCGCCTGGCTAGACCTGGACAAGTGGTTGCCTTATATTTAAACCAGGGAACTTGAGGCTCTCAACCATCTCTACCTCAGCACCATTGATACAGACAGGGACATGTATTCCACCCCATTTCCTGAAGTCAATGACCAGCTCTTTTGTTTTGCTGACTTTGAGGGAAAGATTGTTGTCTTGACACCATGTCACAGGGCCCTCAATTTCCTTCCTGTACTCCATCTCATTGGAATAAGAATATAAGAGTTGGGACATTATGTTGCAGCTATACAAGACATTGGTTAGACTACACTTGGAACACTATGTGCAGTTCCGGTCACCACACCATGAAAGGATATGGTAGTGCCTTAAAAGTGCAAAAGTGATTCATCAGGATGTTGCCTGGAATTGAGGTTTTATTACAAGGAGAGATTGGAAAGGCTGGGATTGTTTTCACTGAGTGCAGGAGGCTGAGGCGTGAGCTATAGAGGTTTATAATAGTCTAATATTCAAGGACATAGGTTGAAGGTGAAAGGGGAATATTTAAAGGAGTTCTGAGGTGCAAGTTTTTCCCACACAGAGGGTGGTGGGTACATGGAACAAGCTGTCAGAGCAGGTGGTGGAGGCAGTTTCAATCACAGCATTTAAAAAACATTTGTACAGGCAAATGGCTAGGAAAGGAATAAAGGGATATAGGCTAAATGCAGGAGAACAGGACTAGTGTAGATAGGCATCTTGGTTGGCATGGATGAGTCAAGCCAAAAGGCCTGTTCCCATGTTGTACAACTCTATGACTGATTTGCAAAGTCTTTTCCCCCTTGATCAGAAAGGCTCCTTCCATATTGACTTAAATCATCCAAGGCAAAAACATTTCCCTTACTTCAGGCTCAGGAAGATGAAGAAGGCCATAATAAACAGCAAAATAATCTTATGTACAAAGCATACAATGAAAGAGAAAACAATGGTATCAGGATTCAACTGATCAGATAACTAACAGCTTACATTACTTGTCTCAGATAGCCCCTCTGTAGGGACCAGATATCCACAATGATCCATAATAAGACTTACAAAGTGTACTTCAGAAGCATCCCTGAAAATTAAAGAGTTCACAAAAATCTGGATGTCACAGAGGCACAACAGTGAGGTCATAGATTTCTATAAGCCAAAGGGAGATGTGGCAAAGCCAATAGCACAAAGTACAGTCACAAAGCATCTCCAGGGGTTTAATGGACCTTCCCCTATTCCTACCAGGATCCAAACCTTTGCTGAGCAGGTTAACTTGAACCTAAGACCATTGGTACAAAATATCTGACTCACTTGTCCTCAGTACATCTCATTCTATACTTGGAATAAGGCATTACTGGCTCGAATCACAAATTCAGGAATGCATAACTGTTAATGGAGCACTTGAAACAAAAAACTTGACTAACATTGAAAGAAGGTCAACTTTGTTGTCAGTTTTATGTTTTCTCTACACTACATTTCTAATTGTGACCAGGTACATTTTGGCTCTCCTTGAATTTCAAACAAAATCCACTTCTGTATAATTTCACAAGTGTGTGAAAGCCAAGGAATTACAAAAGGATTTTCTGGCAAGCGCTTGAATGTTTAACTGTGCCTTGAACTCAATCTTTGAGCTGAGAGTGGAAAGGTTTACACCTTGGTTGCTAGCTCCTTCTGTCCTCCTACATAGACCACAGAAAACACCAGAAGTACATTCCTATCCAGCTACTCCAACAAAGAAACTTAATTGTGTACTTCTGTGTAATTCTTTTTTTCTTGCTATTTTAACAAAGACGTTGCTTACTTAAAACAGATCAATATCTCAGCCAATGTACAGAGGAATGGAAATGAGTGAACTAAAAGTCTCTATGACAATATCACTTTTGGTAATTGTCAAAGATAGATTAAAGAAATCTTAAAGCATTTTATTCTTAAGTTTCAGCTTGCAAAGCATGAAAACTTGACTGTAAATTTTAAAAAAGCACAATTTCACATTCCAAACCACACTGGGTTTAATGTCCATTAGTACTGCTCGAATGTATCAGCCTCAATTTGTGATTAACCTAAACTTCCGACTAAGAGACTACAGCGCTACTCATCCAAGCCAATACTTTCAAAGGGTTATAAAATTCAACCATATATAGCATGCTTCATGAATTTATTTGGTACCATCTGCCCTTCTAAAAAATATTTTTACAGTAAGTATGATTAAGCATATCCCTTAAAGTCCAAAGTGCATTAATTGTTGTCCTCTTGTGACTGGGAAATATAATTATGACAAAGGGATGCTTGCAACAAACCTCTCAAATCTGTATATTTCTGAACAGATGTCACACACCATTAGATTTGCAAGATTGTGCAAGTCTTAAGAAAACAGAGCCAAGAGTTTGCTGTCTAGTTGCAAAGTGCTTGCTGGTCTAATAATTTGGACCTGGCACCTACTTATCTACAGTCATGACACCATATGCAGGCAAGAAAATAGCACAGAATGACAATCAACAGTCAGATAGTGTGTTTTCAACTAATTTCCATTTAACAGGTGCTTTGCAAATCTGAATTAAAAATGTTAAATAGTTTTAGTACAAGTTTACCAAGGTTAATCCTGTGAAAGTATCTCCTCCTCCACCTCCTCATCCAAACCCCTCTCCCCACCATCCCCCACCTTACCCTTATCCCATGCAGAAATATGCTTACAGGCTGAATCATCTTAGTAATAGGATTCAAATGATTGAAATTTTATTCAAGCCAACCATGTGATAATTCTCAGGCAACTTATAAAACTATTCCAGTAGCCTCCCATAAAGAAGCATTACATGAGGAGTCAATCTGAATCATACAAAATCAAAGTATGAGGTACCACATATGGGAGGTATTCCAGTACATGGAGGAAATCCTCCTTCAACTTGATGAGCATTGATAAAATAGTTATTGGAGGTAGTAGGATTGCATGGTTATGGGGGAAGCAACATTCATTAGGTCACAAGAAAATAAATGCCAATAGTTGACCCTTGCACATGATTTGGAAAATTCAAAGGCCTAAAAATCCAAATCGCTTATAGCGTCTATCCAAAATGGCACCACATGGGAGACCCATATCAATTCTTTTGATGCCAATAGTCCCCGTCCACACCTGCAAACCAAACCATGGAGCAGTACCTGTTGGCAGAGATCACAGCCACCAATATCAAACAGATGTAAGTATCAGTGTTGTGAAAGTTCCGACTTCTACCATGCAAACCTCAGCCTTGTGTCAGGGAGGCACGCCTAGCATGCTGCCACCATGGCTCTGGATTCCACCATTGGCAGAGGCTTTTAGAATAACACACAACCTTTGCAATCTCTCCAGTGGAAGCAAGCTACTCAGCCCTTTGAGCATTCAATAAGATCATGGCTGATCTGAATATAACCATTCCCAGCGTTATTTCATTCTCTTGTTTGTCAAAATTTATCTAACTCTGTCTCAAAAACATTCAAAGACTCTGATTCCACTACCATATGTGGAAGAGAATTCCATAGACTCATGATTTCTTCTTAGAGAAGAAAGTTCACCTCATTTCTATCTTAAACGGATGATTCCTTATTTTTAAACAGCAACGCTTAGTTCTATTAATTCTAGATTCTCTCAAGGAAACATTTTCTCCGTATCCCACTCCCCCCACCACCACTCAAGATCCTTTTATATTTCAGTCGTCCCCTCTCACTCTTCTAAACTCCAGTGGGTAGAAGCCTAGCCTGTTCAAATTTTCCTCATGAGACAAATGCCAGCCAGTAAACCTTTCTGAAGCACTTCCAAGGCATTCACATTCCTTACCTTAAGGAGATCAATACTGTACACAGTACTCCAAATGTATCTACCAAAGTCTAATTAAACAGAAGCATAACTTCCCAACGTTTGCATTCAAGCCCCCTTGCAATAAATGATAACATTCTGTTAGCTTTTCCAAGTAATGCAGTACTGCATTCTAGCCCTTGTGAATCACGCACTTGGTCATCCAGGCCGCTCTGCATCTCAAAGATCTGCAATCTCTCAGAATTTCGATAACATTTTTTTTCCTGCCAACACAATTTCACATTGACCCCACATTTTCCCCCATTTGCCAGATTTTTCCACACTCACTTAACCAATCTCAATCCCTTTGTAGCATCCTTCTTTCCTCTGCACAACAGCAGACCTATCAATCACTCTCCTTGTGTCAACAGCAACCTAACAATCGTTCATCCAAGCCTGTCATATAAATTGTAGAAAGTTGAGGCCCCAGCACCAAACCCCGTGCACATCACTGTCACTTGGATAAACTTACCATGCAGTTGCCCCTCACCAGCTAGTCTAGACTCATGACAAAATGGAGAGTCTAAGGCCAGGCCATCTCAAGCCAGATGGTGTCTGGTGTGCTCTACATGTACAGATAAAGGTCATTGTTGCCCAGAACTTCTTAGCAATGGACGTTACCCATCAAATATTGCTGTTTGCAGTATAATATTTCACATGAGACATCACAATGGCTCTTGGAGAACCAAGGTTTGAGCTACCTGTGTTCCTTACTCCAATCTGGACTTCTAGTCACATTGCAAGGGCCAATCATGTACACCCATCTGTAGTACTGTTAAGGTCTTTGAGATGAAAATCCACACCTGGCAATTCTGGTGCTTGGATTCACGACGCAGCCTGAAATACTTTCAAGAGAAGGTTTCACACTTTGCCATTATCTGAAGCATCCTGCACAATCTGTTAAAAATGAGGTCACGTGAGAGATAATCCTTGCCCACTGTTCGGCAGTAGGAAGAGAAGGGAAAAGGCAACAGGCAATGACAGGTGGCAACAAACAAAGGCCTTTTCCGGACAAGTTAGCAAGATATATCTAATATTCCTGACCATGTGGAATTTATTTTCACGAATTAGTAAAGTTACTTCACACAACTCTGTCCTTGGATGCGGTTCTGCTGCTTCTAGTCATGCTGGAGAACCGTTCTGACCACAACAAAGGCTCCCATTCCCAGAAATTCCTATGTCACCTATTTTGTTGTGCTGTAACAATACTGTCAATTGTTTCTAGCTCAAACATGATTCTGCTCAAATTGACACGGTGGGCTGAAGGGCCTGTTTCTATAGTGTATGACTGTATGACACTTAAAACAGCCAAAGGGAAGTTCACACCTCGGATGAAGCAATTCATGACGGGAGGGTACCTGAAAATCTTGCAGATGCTGAGGTGCTGCATTGTTGCCACTCCAGGCATGAACAAAAGGCTGCCTGGGAGGAGAGGGAATCACTGGGGAGGAGAAACACAGAGATCTTGTGTGTGTGTATTTGTGTGACCATCACCACACCAACTAAGTACCTCCCCCCTCCTAGAGTGGCCATCTGGCAAGATGGAGTCCCATGTCACAAGTGGCCACAGGCTACATGGGGTGCAGGATGTTTAGTAAGGCAGAGGTTGCATCAAGCTGGACTGACGCACTTAAATAAGCTGATGTCATTGATGGGCGAAACAATAATGAATTGAAAATACCTTGTGCATTGCAAATGAGGCTGGCGAATACTGTGTGCAACACATTGATATCGGAGGCTTCAATTAATGTCTCATTAAAGTCTCAGTGGGTTTGCTCCTTTTGTTGTGATATGCGCAAAACTTATGAGATAACTGCATGTGCGTCTGTACTGGTCAGAGGTCAGAGACACTACCTGACCAAAGTGGGCAATCAATACTGCAGCTTCACCTGGAAATGATCATTAGTGCAATCTACTCTGGGTAAAATCTGTTTTCTGCTGACTAATACCTAAAAATAGGGTGCTAATTGATCCAATTACTAGGCTCCAGATTTCCAATAATAAAGGCAACCTACCTTGAAAAGTCATGCCAATTCTTCCAACAACAATCTTCAGTTCCATTCAATACAAAGAGACCTGCAGGAAGCTGATGAATCTTTTAGAAAGCACAGGTGCAGGGCTGTTCCTGCTGCTCAGACTGGCTTCACTGTACAAAGCCCACTTCCAGTGTTAACAGCATATACATGAATTTGTTTAATGAGGGGGCAAAAATTGTACTCTGCCTGAAGACCGTAGACACTTCTGTGACCTCTATATGTTTTGTAAGTGTACATGAATTACGTGATCAGAAGGCATGGTAAGTTTTGATTTGATTTAATCACCATTTTTCCCTACAATTCAATCCCATACTGCATAAAAAATCTGCTACGCAGTTGATTTACTGAGTCAAGTGCTGTAGTTCTATCTGATTAGTATATGTGTACATCATTTAATAATTGATTGTTAAATAGCATTTCTGGGGAGAGTTTTCACTGGTTTTTAAAACTGATCTTTTTCCTCTCTAATTTCAGCTGAAGTGCCTTTACAAATCACCAGATGCAAAATCTGCCATGAACTAATGCAATCAGCTAAAGGTTTTGGAATCTCTTTTAACTGACTTGCTTAAAGAATTACTCATTGCTGTATGAAAGAGCAGTAACTGCTGTTGAGTTATAAGGCAGCTGAAAAGGACGTGTGCTCATAAAATAAACATTCCCAGTCAGTGTCTATTCCACCTCCTGTGAGTAAACCAATTTTAAGCAATTGAAAATGATTTTTAAAACAATTCTACCCAGCAGTTTACTAGTTAGATTGGTGTACAACAGTCAACTTCTTATTAAATTCGAATTATTTTCAAAATATTAAATGCTCCTATCAATGTCCTTGTCCCTAAATAATTAGTTGTTGTTTGGAACCTCATTAAAACAGGACAATTACTGCAAACTCACAATGGTGATAATTCCATCTGAGGGCACTGCTAATTTTGAGGACAGGGCCAAATTCTATTGAACTTGTGCTTAAAATTCCACAATCTTTTTTCAGTGATTTGGCCAATTACATTTGAGTTGCACCAAGAAGAAACAACAGAGTGGAAACAGACCATCACTTTTCATCTTTGTTCTTATACTGACCTTTTTTCTCCAACCACTCTCCCCAAAAAGAGTATGCACCATGTTCTACAACAAAGCAAATAAGCTAATCCAAAAGTTACTGCAAACTCCATGACAGTACTTTGATTGCTTCCTCGGCACAAATCTAAAACATATTGCACACGAGGCACTTCAGTTTTGTACCTGCAAGCTAGTGAACAAACTGAACATGATTGAATTTGTTCACATAAGTTACCTTTGGGGTGAGTGAAATGCTCAGAGCACTACCTAACCTCAATATCACTATGCAACTTCTGACAAGGTGCAACTTTCTGACAAGGTGCAGTGTGAATCGGTGACAGACAACCCAGGGATTCTATCCCCAGAATATCTTTGACCGTAAGCAAAGAACACCATCATAAGTGTTTTTACCTTCAGCTCACCATATTCCACTCAATGACACCAAAACTTAAAGATGGGAATTTTGCACTGAAAGGTTCTGCGTCACCTCACTGCCACTCCCACCATCCCCATTACATAATTGGACCAATTGTCACCGACCACATGCTAATATATTTTCTTCCATGACTGCTATTTTTAAATAACATAAAGTTGCTTCTGACTGGTATGCACCTGCTACTATGTTGGTGTTTACATTTTTTCAAATGTACGTTTTCTGCAATGGGGAGGTAAGAGATGCTGTCAGATATTGTTTACACATCCTTCTTCAGCTAGGAAGGGGGTTTGAATACGCTCACACTCTCCTCCACAGCTACCATCAGTGCTTCTGTGGTCTTTTCAAGGTAATCATGTTCCTTTTGGATCAAACTAGATATCTATCAACATCACTGTCGATGGTGATACTCACTTCCAAGCAGTTGCAGGAAATCACCCAGAGACAGACAGGTCTGGGATTCAGTTCCAAGACCATCTGTTTGGTTGGAAAAAAGGCATACTACCATCTGTGTCACCACAGAACTTCGTAGTGCACTAGCTTTGGTTCTGAATACTGGCATCAATCAAAACCCAAAGTCATGTTGCCAACTCACAAAGAAAGATTCTTTCCCATTTCAAGTTTTACTGAGGTTAATAAAATGATCCACAGTCAAGATTTTACTCACTTATCTATGTAGTGACACTTAACATCTTGGTAAGCTTCCGATAGATCAGAATCAGCAAGTTCATAGTTGGCACTCACAGCACACTTGAAGGGTCTCAAGTTTGATTTAAGTTGGTGCTGAGTTAGCTAATCTCACCCTGAGCTCTCTTAGAAGCACTAAAACTGTTTTTAGTGATTTTAGTCTGAGGGAGGGAGGAGGGAGCCAGGACATCAAAACAAAACTATATTTGACCTTGGCAATGGTGTTCCTTGCTGCTGAATGGCTCATCAACATTCACCAATCTTGTGCATGAATAATGGACAAATGGCCACAGTACTGGAGGAGTAACAACACTATGCAATGCTATTCAAGCAAGAAGTGAGGGATAGAATCTAATAAGAAACTTATCTCTCTGATAGTTAATGTTACAACACAAATCATACAAACAGTTTTGCGTGTAGACAACTATTTATCCCTCAAGTGCTCCATTAAAATAAGATATGTGATTTCATGGCAATATAACATTTCCATTTTTACATATAGATAAAAATTACCTTTTATAAACCATTCTTCTTTTACACACCCGACAAATGTTTTGATTTTCATGTAAGGAATCTCAATGTTTCTAAAAATGGCTAACTGGATGAAAAAATGTTATGCTAATTATCATCTTAAAATAAGGGCAACAGTCTTTATAGAAGCAGGCTCAATAGTTTTGAGGGTTGTAAGTAAATTTAATTCTTTGAGAAGTTCCAAAATTACCCACAGCAAAATTCCTCTTGACTGACACATAAAGTAGAACTTCATTGGAGCTATGTATTGAAAAATAATTTCTATATCCAGCTTCAATAAATTCAAAACGATAGGACATTACAAAGAAATTTATTTTAATTTCCCACTCTCAATATTTGCGAGATTATGTGAATACCAATATTGGTGAACATTAATATTTCAAACAAGATATTTGATGAAAGGACATTGTTAACAAAGTAAATCAATGAAGAGATTTCAGATATTGAGATATTAGATAGATTTTACTGGTAAGTATATATGTACAACATCACCTTCTTACAAAAATAATAGGTTCCTGGGAGTGATTACAAACCAATAATTTAACAAAGGTGTTCGGATGATATCATCAACCGTTAAAACCCAAGGTCACGTCACATGAAACATTAGTCTGAATCCTGGGATTAGATAATTGCTTTGAAGTCAGTCCAAGACAAAATTTATTTTCTACATAATGTTTTTACACCCATTTTCTTTGGACATCACTATGGATACCAACCACTGGTGCGCTTTTGAGTTCTGAGAAGGATACAAGAACACTAATTTTTTTAAAAAATAATACTGGCAGATTACATTGGTGTAGTGTATGCCTATGAGTGATTTGAGCTCAAAGTTCCCAGTCACAGTCACACAGTGCATAAAAGCAATGGGTAGGTTCTAGCTTGCTCCTCAAAAAGTGAGGGGGATAAAAGTGAGGGGGGGGGGGAGAAATAGAATCAGAAACAGAGCCATTCATATAACTCTCCTGGAAGTTGGCTTCAGACCAGCATTGTAAAAGATTTGGGAAATATGGTAAAGACCAAGGAACGATTCATGTACCCTTCAAAACTACAGATGACGCACTAAAATCTAGGGAAAGGAAATTCACTTTCTTTTCAATTGGCATTGATACCTTATATAAACAAACTCTACTTTGGCAAGGACAGAGGCCAAGAGGAAACTTACATTTTTGTAACAGTAGTGATTACCTTAACTTAATTTTATTTCAAAAAAAACATACCACTAGGACACAATGAACCGTGCTGTTTTCTTTTAAACAGAAAACAACCAAAGCAATCTTAGCATATCAGCATTTGTTCAAAACACCACAGGCCACTATTAAAAGCATACACACTGGGTGAAATCACCATTTCCTCTTGCAGTGATTTGAAGGGAACAGAGTAATGGGTGAAATGCCGGCAGTAAGCTACTTGACATGGTGCTGTTAATGCAAGGTCTCACTGTAAAACATCATGTCCCCTGAAGCTATAACCATTCTCCAGCTTCAGCAACATGTTTCCACAGTGCTACTAAAAAACTGCCTTCAATGATTCCAGGATGCCTCCCATAAGCCAATATTGAGGGGATCATAGATAGACTGCTTAATGGAGAAGAAAAAGTGAATCAAATTAACTGGGAAATCTCAACATGGTGGAAGAGAGCACCAGGGCTCCCACATAGCCATTCCATTGTCTCCTCTGTAAACACAATGAATGTAATTGAATACATTTACTTGCAGTGGCTGCTGACTTGCATAACACTTTGGCCTCTAGATGTTTGATTTTAGTGCTTTGCCACAATCTGATTTTTGGATCTAAACAGCAAAAGTCTAGTTTACGATGAAAAAAAATCATGGAAGAATAAATCACCTGAAAATCCTCAGTTTCTTTTGTTTCTTTAGAAATATCAGACTGAAAAAAAGATTGCACTGGAGTAGGGACACTGTCTTCACTTCTTGCCGCCTCCAGTAAAACAGCCAACCTAATCAAAGACCCCACCCACCCCAAATATTCTCTCTTCTCCCCCCCTCCCATCAGCCAGGAGATACAAAAGCCTGAAAGCACATACCACCAGGCTCAAGGGCAGCTTCTATCCCGCTGTCGTAAGACTATTGAATGGTCCCCGAATACGATAAGATGGACTCTTGACCTCACAGTCTACCTCATTATGGCCTTGCAACTTCTTGTTTACCTGCACTGCACTCTCTCTGTAACTGTAACACTGTATTTTGCATTCTGTTGTCACTTTTCCCTTGTACTACCTCAATGTACTAATGTGATGAAATGATCTGTATGGATGGCATGCAAAACAAAGTTTTTTCACTGTGCCTCTGTGCATGTGACAATAATAAACAAATATAATTTACTGCGATATGTTTTATTATCTATTTGCTACTATGAAAGTGGTGCATTAAACAGAGTTCTATTTTAACACTAAGAAACTAAAGTGAAGGGTGATAAGTAAAAGTAATAATATTAAATAAATCATGAAGTCGTACAAATGTAGCAGAAGATGAATGCTAGTGACTTTTTTAATACATATTTGAAAAATTACAGGTAGTCATGTTTGACCGTAATATCCTACTGAGCAATCTTCAATTGATTTTGGCAATTTCTGAGAGTCAATCAACCATAAGGAAGCACACATCAGGTTAGATTGCATGATCAGGACATATGTAATTCTTTGCTGTTTGCACTGGACTACACTGTCCAGATTTTCAAGTTCCAGTATTTAATAATATTCCATATTTTTCATAACAGAGAAGCAAAGAGATTGTTCATGGCAAACTTCAAAAGAGATGATCTGGAAAATAACCAATTCTGGTTATCTTGAAAAATGAAAACACTCTCAGTCTTCCAGTTTTAAAAAAAATCCAGGCACTTATTGTCCAACCCGCTCACCACAGGTGTTATCATAACTGCCCATATGTCAGTCAGCAAATGATCTGCTGGAGGACCTAAGCGGGTCAAGGGTGTGTGTGTGTGTGTGTATGTGTGTGTGTGTGTGTGTGTGTGTGTGTGTGTGTGTGTGTGTGTGTGTGTGTGTGTGTGTGTGTGTGTGTGTGTGTGTGTGTGTGCAGTTTGAGTTGACACCCTGCATCAGGTCTGAGAGTGGAGAGGGGAGACTGCCAGTACAAAAAGGAGAGGGGAGTGGACAACAGGGGCCAGTAGATAACAGATGGACCAAGGAGGGGTGAAGGATGACGGGCAAATGGAGCTAGGTGGGGGAGGGGCAGGCATGGCGTTGGGAGATAGAGGCAGGTAGATGACAGGTGGAAGCAGACAAGGATGAATCCAGGAGGGGAGAGGGAAGGGTGAAGGTGGAGACAACTGCTGGAGGATGATAAGCAGAGACACCAAGGCTACCAGTGCTGGAATCTGATGAGCAAGGAAGGTGATAATGGGAACCATTAGGGGAGAGGTGAAGAGTAGATGGAAGCAGATGGGGGTGGGGACCTGGTGGGTGAAATGTGTCGGTAGAAGGTGGGTGAAACTAGGAGGGGGAGGGCGATGAAAATGGGTGATGGGGGACTGGAGGGTGGCATGAGAGAGGGGACAAAAATGGGAGAACTGGAGGTGGATCAGAAGGAGAGGGGTAGAGGGGAAACACGGGAGGTAAGCATTATCTGAATTTGAAAAATCAATTTTCATGCCATTGGGTTGTAGACTGCCCAGGAGGAATATGAAGTATTGTTCCTATGTGTCTCCTTACATCAGTCAATCCTGTTCCATGCCACACTGCTAAGCTCAGCATGGGATCACTATTTTCAGACATCCCCAATCAATGGGATTGATTCACTTCCCATTAGTTAAGTCGATGCTGTGATTTATTAGTGCACCAGACGATGGGAAGGACATGGACCTATCCCCTCCAGCGCAGAGACCAGCCAACACCAACCTGACCTTTATCTGTTTTACATCCAGGTATCCCACCAGTAGAAGCTGTTTTCATATGTCAACACCCAGGGAAATTGTTGGAAGAGTTAAGGACCTGATAAGATCCAGCAGTCGTTCAAATGGTTCTTCTAATAGGTAGCAGCAGCTGCAAGCTCCTCTTCCAGTGACCCACCAGAGCCTGTAATTTGCAGCAAAGTAAGCTGAAAGCCAAAGGTTGAGTTTAATTTTCATTGCTCACTGTTATTACTATGTTGTTTATCTGAAAATCATGATTTCAAAGTATTGGTTATTGAATGAAATGTGCAGTTATGGACACTATTGAACATCAGATCCTGAAAGCACCCTCCTAGTCCAGAGCTCTCATAAAATGCACAACAAAATGATTTGGAATCACAAGTGTTGCACTGCTCAAAACATAAATGAAGTTATCAACTCCATGCCTGTCTTAGTGAGTAGGGCCTGTTTGATAAAGATTGCTACCTGTTGTTAAATGTGATCTGTTCTAGCTCTGGTGTAACAACCAATGTTAGTACTCATTCCTCGTCTCAAAAAGAGAAGGCACTTCTCCCTCCCTTTTTCAGACCTGTCTTTCCTTGTCTATTTCTAGCAATTTATAATATTTATAATAAATTCATAAGCAAACAGATAAACAAGTGTGGAGTATCTACCCAAAGACTGAACAACTTGGAAAGAAATCCGTTTTTTTGAGGGGAAGGGTTGACTTTAAGGCTGATTTGCAAAGTCCAACCATGGGACCTCCGTGTGGGTTAATGAGACCAGTATGGCATGGGCTTTATTAGTGGAATGATTACCTTCGGGAGTTTGAGCAGGGCAGCTAGGATTTGCCAGGCGGCCTGCGCTGCAGTTGTAAATGTACAGTAAGAAGCTGGCAAGCTGTGGGTCGGATATTCCAGGCCAATATTGTGCCTTCAGCAACAAAAACAATAACATGTTGGAAACACTCGGAAAGCAAGGCAGCACCTGCAGGAAGAGAAACAGAGTTAATGCTTCAAGTCCAAGGCCCTTTGATTCTCTCTGCAGATGCTGCCTGGCCTGCTGAGTGTTTCCAGCATTTTCTGTTTTGTTTCTGATGTCCGGCATCTGCAGTCTATTTATTTTCATTTTGTGACTACAGCAAGGTATTCGAAAGGTTTACTGCAGTGGGGAACTTCTCAAACTTACAGAAGCATCCTATCAGTGGAGCTGCTGCCCAGACTAGAACCTGCTTGAAGTATAAATACAACAGACCATGACTTACAATAGGACATTACTGTTTAAACATCTTCCAAACTGTGCTTTCCCAAACTGGCATGGACCACATAGCAATGACCAGCAGCAAAATGAAATGAACACAAAAGCAAATAGTATATATTTATTTCCTTTGCATGAAAAAACTAGAAGAATCATGACTTGACTCTTCCTTACTTGGAAGAGTACCTTCCATGGAATAGCAATGTGCTACACAAGCCATTGTATTTCTGGAACAGGTAAATCAATCAGAAATGTAAATGAGAAGCTAGTCAGGAATTTATGATTTGAAAACAAGTGGAAACTGTGATATTCATGGGTTTTGTACTCAGTAGGATAAAAAAGGAACTTGGGGTATATTGAACAACGTTGACTCAGCAGTACTCATGTGCCTCCGAGTATGAGAACACTTATATTTTAACATTTCTATTACCATGTGTTTAAATTCCAGTCCATTTCCAACTTGTCCAAGTTCAATGCACTGCTATGAGAAAATTTGTACTGCAGAATGTGTAATGAAATAAAAATCATCTCATTGTAATAAAAATAAATATTTGTGGATGATATAGCCTGTACATAGTGCCTTAACTTTTATTCAGTTTGCAGGAGAATCATTAGATGGAAAGTGTTGAGAAATCATCAAATTGTTCACCTGAGAACAACAGAAGACCTGGAGAATCTGGATGTTGTTCCCATGTAACTGCACATTCTTATTTGACCATTGATTTTGGTCCCTGTCCATAACAAAGGTCAAATTTCCTTTTCATGTATCACCAGTTCCAGAGCAAGGCTTTTTTGTGCAGGGGGATAGGGAGTGTTGGTGGGAGGTTAAAGTTAATTGCAAACAAAATTTGCATTTTCTATTAAACTGACAATGTCAAATAAATGTTCACTATATCATATTCTCTATACATTCAGGATAAATTGGTGTCAATCAAGAAGTGGGCAGACATGTTTTTTTAAACTTTGATTTTCTGAATTACATTGATTGCTTCTCTGAATATTAGGACTGGCGTTCAGTTATCTTCAGAACGGGCCTCAGAATTAACACAAACATTCATCAGGGAATAGGTGGTGCAGTCAATAAGAACCATGACCTTTCCCCTCAGGGATCTAAGCTTGAAATCTGGTAGAGATAAGATGGAAGTACCCTTTTTTTCTTTAATGGCTTGGTAATGCTTCCTAAGTAAAATGAATTTGGGCAGCCTTAACTCAGCCCACACCGGGCAAAGTTCACAGCAGAAAATTTCCCTTTATAATTGCCATTAATTGATTACATTTTGGATCACAGCCAAGCCGAAGTGAGAGCTAACCTTCAGCGACAGAGTTTCCATCTGTCAAGTTAATTCTTTCTCTCCTATACAAATCATCTCTATGTTCCGGTGTAAAGCAGTAAGGATCATTTATTTACTTTGCTTTGGACGATACCTTTACTCCAAGGTACTTTCCCCTACTTTTCATTAAGATAGGTAGTTTGTGGCTGGCTGCTGATTTGCAAACATTTATTTCCTGGAGGAAAACAGCTGTTTCCTATTGCTTTTTCTCCAAACACAGGAATAATCAAAGGAAATAAATTTAATGAATATACATCATATGCTTCCCTTCTTTTCTAGGTATTTTGTATTTATTCAGAACTTTGCCAACCAAACTTAATTTGCATTTTCTCCTCTCTGCAACATATGGCAACACATTACCAAAACTAATAATGTACCCGATGACAAAAACAAGATACATACTGAGTTTCACTTGGACCAATGACCATTCACAGTTATATGCTACCATAAATATAGTTAAACATCCCAAGTCATTTCACAGGAATGTGTTCAAATAAAATTGGACACTAAGCTACAAAAAGAGATACTAAGACAGCTTGGCTGATAAATTAAGTTTAATGGTCTCTAGTTTGGACCTAGAGTACAGAGGACCAAGGTAATGTAAGTAAAATGTCAAGAGGGTGACAATACACTCCAGTGTTCTTGTTGCCTAGAAGCAGAGTAAAATACACCACTTCATGATATATTCCACACAAAACGCCTTCACCACAGCTCAAAGTTCCTGCCTTTCCTAACTGGCTTCACATGATTTCAGTTGACATAGAGCACTCTGAGTAAATTACATATGCAGGGTTGAAGTAGGCTCCAATAATAGGTTTATATTTACAAAGTTAAATGCTGATCATATCATTGGCATTACTTTTAAATAATATTTTGCACTCAGGAAATCTGCCTATATGGTGGAAACTTGTGACCAATAGTCCTCAAGTTTTCTAATGTATCCTGGAAGTCACGGCTGCTCTTTGCCATGAACACTTAGAATATAACTCCTTAATTGCAATATTTTTCAGTGTTACATCAAAGTCTCTAATCATGTTCCATGTAAAAATGTATACTGGGTAAATATCCTTTAAGATATCGGATGGAGCTACACAATGCAAAATTCAAATGTATTAGTTCCATTTGAATTTAATGGTTCAGGTCTTTTGTCGAATTAGTGCACAGAGGAATTTCATACCTATTAGCACATGGTTACTAAGAATGTACATTGTAAATTCAACCTAGATACCCCTAGTGCATTAGAACAAGATGTTCATTCTCTGATGCATACTTGTGACCACTCTGGGCTAGGTTCATTGAAAGGCACCACTGATTTGCTAAGCAAAGGACAGCTAAAACATCATGGGCCTACCAGACACAGTTATCACAGCTTACCAGATCAGTTACAAATTCTGTTTATGAAAAACACACTATTGGGAGTGAGGAATAAGCTCCTGAGTTCCATGGATCATCCCAATGTTATTGATATTTCAATATGAGCTCATGTCAACAGAATGAAGTGTGGTTTTTTCACTTTAACAGCAATCATGTGTATTAGCCACAGTCTGGATGCATGCTAGCAAAAGTCTCAGACAGCTAATACTATTATCTCTTTCATTGACCATCTGAAACTGTGAGCATTCAAGTGTGCAGAATCTCTAAATTATTCCACTGATTACTCTTGAGTTTAAATGAAGGACGTTCCAGTATTGTGCACATCTTTGCGCCGCTGTAAGTAAGAAGACAATATTAACATATCAACTTAACAATATGAATAATGTCCGTTCCTGCACCACATAGTTTGTACTACCTTTGACTGGTCTATAACCACATTAATATTCCCTTTATGAATCCAGACAATTTCAAACTGTAATCCATTGTTGCACAATGTTCTCTACTCTTTCAGAAACTTCAATTAGCATTTTTAAGTCATAGTTCTAATCCCTACAAACTAGATTTGCTAGTTTCATGTCCTTGTTGTGTAGGAAAGTCACAGGTAGAAAACTAGATCCAATAAGTTTATGTGCAACATGTACACATTTAAATGAAAATCTTCAGGAAAAGATTTCATGATCCCCAAACTAACATACGGCAACTGTGAAACCACCTTTTGCCAATTCAATCCTTTTCTCGATCAGTCTTCAAAAAATGGCTAGCCATTTTCTGCAGTATTCTTGGCAAGAAAATGCAACACTGTTGGCTGCCTATGCCCAGCTAAAGGGCATGGCCCCCAAAAAATAACAACCTGAAAATAAAGAAAACGTGATATTTATTTCAAAATCAGCTTGCATGAGTAATGGTTTTGTGGTTCTGTACATTGTCGCATTCACCACACTGTTAAAAAACAAAAAAACACAATTTTTCCAGATGTTCATTAATGAAAAATAGTCTTAAAACCTCTATGTAACGTTCTCAGAGATTAACAAACCCCCATTTGGAAAAGACACGAACACAAAAAAGTTCACAAGTGATATTTTGTGGGTTATGAAAATACAAAAGATGATTGCCAAAGGGAATTCTTTTTAAATCTGTGCATACTAGAAACACATAATGAATAGGAACATGAAAAATCCTCCAGTTTTCAAAGAATAATTGCTGAGATTATATGAAACCCTGGAATACAAAAGTACAATTCAGCCATGGAGGCTGGTTTTCAATTATAGTTTCTTCATTACTTAACCCAGGAACAGCTCTTCCTAACTCCGATATGAACAAAAGAGATGGATTCTAGATGATTCTGAATCCTTAGCAACTTATGCAGTTACCTATAGAGGGGCAATAAAAAAAAACTAATATCAGAACAACAGAACGTACAGTTTCAACTAATTCATGGTTGGACTACATAAGTATTGCTTCATTTTTTTTGTAAATGAATCAGGTGTTAGAAACAGCTTGACTTGGACAATGCTGTAATGTAAGTTTTCCACTAATGAGGTAATGCATATGCAATTGCCACACTGTGCGATCACCTTTGCTCATGGAAATCTTTATTATATTTTACTGCTGACTGTAATTAATCCTTCATATACACTAGGGGAGAGTCTTTATTTCTTGAGTTTGGAGACAAAATATTAATTGAGTGTTCAAATGATAATGTGCACAAGCATGAAACTCACATGGTCTACACATTTTCTAAACCAGAGGTTAAATGACTTTGCTTTAGATATGAACTTTGCATTCATTTTGACTTTTAGCCTGAACTTCACCATCTCAGCTGATGCAGAAAGGCACTGTATTCCATATAGTTCATGCATAGTGCATTGAATGCCCATAAGTAGAACAAGAGTAGAACAAGAGAACAATAAGTACCCAACTGAGAAAGGATTGGGGATGCTATGAGAATATCAGTGGATGAAATTAATTCATCAAAAAATCTATAATATGTACCCTATTAGAAAATACTTCAGCCAGTTTATAATTATATCCTTGTATATACTTTGTATATCCCTGTAGTATATTTTAATGTTAAAATGTAAATTACTTCCTGTAATTTTGCACCTCAAATATAACATGCTCATTGTGATGTTACATGTCGCTCATTACTTGGCAATTGCTCTCCATTGGCCTCCTCAACTTTCCAAGTTATTATTCATTTTTCACAAGGGGTGAGAAGAAGAAAACAAAAGGCACACCAGGGGATTTCCTCAGTTTAGGTTACCCCAGCTGTGCTCAGAAACTGCACCATACTCCTTGGAGAACCCCACTGAACCTCTACTTTTAACAACCAGCTACCAAGGATTCATTTCGAGTTAAGTGTGAGACATCAGGCGCTTTGTTCACAATTCAGCTGCTCTGATCTACGTCTATTGCACATTCAAATTATGTTCAAGCACAGAACATGCTCTAGCTGAATGCACACAGAAGCCCATGAGATGAGAATAAATCAGTCTGGCCATGATGAAAAGGTGGTCAATAATAGTTAATTTTTCATTTTTATACATAAAACCACTGTTGAAGACTTGCAGAAAGAGCAATGATAGTAGCAGACCTTGTATATTATACATTACACATATGGCAAGTAATTCTGCTACTCTGTGGCTGATGAGCATCTCCGTCGAACCTACTGCAACCATATGGTGTAAATTGAGTAAACGGAATATCACCTGCAGCAAACCAGCTGAGTATTTGAGAGCAGACAAGCTGTGCTGCTGGTGAGTCAGTGTGAATTTGTTTAGCATCATGAATAGGGATTCAGCAGTCAAGTTAGTGATACATGCATCTTTCCTACAGAATGGACACTGCAATCCTTGCACAAATTGAATTAGACAGAATCCATAATGCAGAAATAGGTCATCTGGCCTATATTAAATATGCATGTGACATGAAAACTAGGGTCAGATTTATGCTTTATTTGCTGTAAAATATTCTTTCCCAAAGTTCTCCCTGCATCATATAATCAGTGTGCCTTCATGAACACTCACTCAGAATAATGCTTCAAAAATTGAAATTAATTTTAAGGGAGCTCATTCATGCAGAGAAAAGCCTTCAAACTGAAGCCTCTATTTAAAGAAAATCAGGATGGAAGGAAATACTGATAGTCTTATCTCGAAAATTCTGTGGCTGACAGCAATGGGCAGAGAATAACTGATCTCTTAACACTAATTAGGGAGTTGTACTGCTGTTGACTTCAAAGAATGACAGAATGACCCAAATCAGAGATAAGGTAAATGCCTAATACATTCACCATTTACAAAGATTCACCCGATCTAAGAATGTGTGCAAGACAGTCATACCCTGAAGATTATCTCAGGACTGCAGGTGCTTAGCCCTAATTACAAAGGCTTCCTTTGTATTACACTTTGATCAAATAGGTTAATACAGGATTAGAGTTAATCGCATTGTTGTACAAAATAGCCCCTTCACTCGCAACTGTGCTTTGCAGTGAATGCAGATTAGAAACTGAACATATATTCTAATATTCAATCACATAAGAAGAAAAACTGATTTCCAAATTACAGTCACTTCCATATAAATGATTACAGGGTTTCCCTAACTATCCAGTGGGACAACTAGATGCTGGGCAGTGGGTGGAAGCATTCAAATGGTCAGCCAGCATTGCTGAAATTGCTGCTTCACTTTGGTACTGATGTACCTCCATGGGAGGGTCTAAGGGCCCAGGGTTCCACCTTTCTGAGGCTGACATCAACAGTCAAATAAGAAAGGAGTGAGGCAAATAAAAGAAACATTTTAAAATGATTGTAGTTGGGGCAGGAATGCAGCTCAGTGAATTACAGCTCTGCAAATCTAATTGAGGGGTTCTGATGCCAATGTGAATCATGAGATGAGCTCTTCATGCAATTAGATTACTTTTGTCAATTCACTAGCAAAGTCCTGTTATAAAATGTAGCAATACCATTTAAGATTTCTTAAAACAATTCTTGTTCTTGCCATTGTCGGGCTGTGATTTGATGGTATTCAAGGACACCACAGATGGAAAAATAATAAAGCATGTAAAAGCTAGACCTGAAAGATTAGTGAAGTTCAAGCCACATAGGACCTTCAAAACCACCCATTTACAGAAAATATCCTGATTTGTAAATTTCGTTATTTGACAAATCAATATCCCTCTGTTGGTCATTGGTCATGGTTGAAACTGTATTGTGTTGTTTGATATGAGACTGAATACTAATGTACTCATCTGCAATCTCTTTGTTATTTTAACAAAATTATAAACCTGCTTAAAATATCTCTGCATAATTTCAACATAAGTTTTCCATGTGATCATTTTATCTTTAGAGTGGTCTTAACTCTGCAACACATTAAGCATGTTTGATGTACTTACCTTTATCCATTATTGTCCCCTGCTAATATCCATCCCTAAGCTTTCCTGCTGCCTTCATTCTAACTCCTGCTCAGATAGCAATATATTCCAAATTACTTTGGATTTTGTAGATAGGATACCAGTCGCAGTATTAGCTTTTTGTAAACTTTTTTTTCCACTTTTGGAATCTATTGAAGCATTTTAATACACCAGAAATTTCAGAGAAGGAACAGAATCCTTCTTGCAACATTTCCCACTTGTGCAGAGTAGAAAGAGTTTGGGTTTCATGCATTTTAATGTTCTGAACATGAACAATATGGCACTTCATTTAATATTTACAATACCATGCCAGTTTAATAAATTTCAAGTTATAAATATGAAACGTAAAGTGGCAGGCCTCCAGTAGTTAGTACGTAATGAAGCATTACAATGCCAATATGTCATACTTTGTTGAGTGCATTCCAGTTGAATGCCATCAATAAGTTAGAACTTTACAACTTTTTATCTCTCACTGACACGACTCAAAACTAGCTTTGGGTGTACTATGGGAAGAGGCCAAGCAATACAACTGCAAAAAAAAACAGATGCCCAAAATCTGAAATAAAAACAGAAAACGGTGGGAATGCTCAGTAGGTCAAACTGCATTTGTGGAGAGACAGAAAAACCAATGACAGATGAAAGGTTGCCAGCCTAAAATGGTAACTCTGCCTAGTATAAAATAAAAACCAAAAATGCTGGCATGCTAGCTGAAATGTGTTGTGTGGTCATTTACGTCAATATGAAAGAACAAATGGAATCCAAGTTTAACATCCAATCAGCCTATCACAAATAGTCCAACACTTCCTCTTTACTGCACTGCAGTGGCAGCATAGATTTTGTGCTCAAGTATCATAATCGGTCACAAGTGAAGCCATGGAAATGGACGTTGCATGTTTCTGCAGACAAACATGTGCCTCTTACACGCAGGCTGGACCTGGGAAGTTGGGTGAAAGAGAGAACTGTGGGTCAGTGGCCCAATCAGGCCAGGGGATCAGGGTGCCTTTCAGGTGAATGGCTGGGTTTGGGGTGGAGGGTGCAGGGAAAGGTCTCCACTGGGGTCCTTGCTAGGTCAAAGCCTCGACTGAGGGGGATGGGAAGAAAGAAATGAGTCATGGGTAAATGGGGAAGATTGATGGATGTGGGTTAGGATCTGGACAATGTGGTATGCAGGCACATTCATGGTTAAAAGGTGATTATGGGCCTTATCACGGTGGAGTTCCAGTCTGCACCACTCTAAAAATATAGTATCCTTAGGAGTGCCCAGTGGTGCACTGCACTCTGGAACAACTGCAACAAAAGTATCGTAAGAGGAAAGGCCCCCATGGTGACATGGAAATTGTTTCAAATGCACAAGTGTGACTCATGCCAAGAAGTTGCCTGCCGAGTTTCTGCAGTGACGCATAGGTACATTTCAGTTGTGGCGCAGAAACACCACTACACAATATAATTTCTAGGCCACTGCCTGTTCATTTGGAATATCTGACTGTTACTTACTTAGAATGGTCTACTGAGAGAAAGGCAGATACAGGCTTTTCGTGGAAGTTCAGAATTCACAATGAAGTCGGGCAGGCTGGATAATGGAAGCGAATTAATTGAAATAACTTAATGAATGAAAAATTTCTTAATACTAAAAAAAACTTATCTCATTTGCAACCACTGACAGGATCAGTGTTCTGCAAACTGCAGATAAAAACAAACCATTTAAAACTCTTCATATATGGCCAAATAAATTGCACATTCAGCAATTCCATCTTTACAAAAACACCACAATTCTCAGAAACATTTGTTTTATTACATAATAACTATAAAGCTTTGAAAATGTGCTTCATGACATTTGGCAGCAGCTGACTACATTTAATGTGCTCAGCATTAAAACTAATTTTGGAGCACATGATACGTCTGCATCAGGAATTTTATACCAATGCATTAAGTCTATTGTATTCGCATACAATGGAAATAACTTGGTTCACCAGAATTCGGTACAGTGGAAAATGAATGAGCCAAAACTTTTTTTTATGCTCAATGTTGACAAAATCAAAAGCTATTCCTTTCGGTTCCTGCCAGCACCCACATTTCTGGCTCCAGCTCTAAAAACCTTCCACGTTGCTGGACTGCACCAGCTCTGAAATTTCAGAGTTTTACCTCACCCTAAGATGTCCTTCTTACTTCACATCCCATCTTTGCTAAAACTACATTCCTCCCTTGCTGGCACACTGCCTTCCTCTGCTTCTGCCTCTCCCAGTACGATGCTGAAAACTTAATCCACGTGTCGTCATTTCGGAGATGCTTTCCTGTCTCCTCCTCTGAACTTCACAATCTCCAGTTATTCTAGAGCTCTAAATATCAACACACTAAAGTCCCTCATTTTGTACACCCCTTGCTCTCTATATTCCGTATTATACCATTGCACATGTTCCCACTGCACAAACATCAAGGTCTTACTTTTCAAATCCTGCACATCATCATCACCCCATCTGACTAATGCATTCTCTTTTTACAGGCCGTCTACTCTTCCAACTTCAATCCAAGGTTATTGTCTTTTGGAAAATGATCCTTCAGTTACCATGGCCCTCCTCATTAGAACTCTCCACACATCATCTTGCATTGCTATTAATTGAAAATCCTTATAAATACTTCCATATTACAACATAGGAGAAGGACATTTTGGCCCATCGAGCCTATGCTGGCTCACAGAGTAATCCCATACCCCTATTAATTTTCACTATAATGTATTCTCTCCACATTCCCATCAGCTCCCCAAAGATTCTACCATTCATCTCCACACTAGGGACAATTTACAGTGCCTATTTAACCTACCAACCCACATGTTATTGGGATGAGGGAGGAAAATGGAGCACCTCGAAGAAACCCACATGGATTCAAGGTGAACAAGCAAACCCCACACAGCATTGAAGTTCATGATCAAAACCAAGTCACTGGAGCTGTGAGGCAGCTGCTCTCCTTGCTGCAACACTGGACTGACCACATAGATGCAGAAAATATTAAATTTATTGTGACTTACTTACTCCTCTGGAGTTCCATACTTGGAATTTCATGTTTGCATGACAATTACATGAAAGGATATTACTTTACCTACTGGTTGTATTCATCATGCATTGCATCACAAAAAACCGCTCACAGCACTAGCATCCAAGTCTGACTTGCTTATTCATTTAATGAAATTACATTGGTGACTAAATCATTCTTATTACTGAGTAACATAAAAAGCAATAATTGTAGATTTTCAAGTGTGTGAAAACACATAAAGGTTGCAAAGGTCAAGATCACAAACAAAGTAAAACAATTGAAGATTTACTTGTCTAACAATGTAAGAACTCAGCAGATTAAGCAGCATCTGTAGAGGCAAAATGTGCAAGTCAATGTTTCAAGTCAAGCCGCTGATTCAGGACTGTGAGGGAACAAGAAAGATTGCCAGTGTATAGCCCATCGGCCCTTCCCCCTCTCCATTTGGGTCCACCTATCATCTACCAGCCTCTGTCCCACATCCCCTCTCTCCCACCTGATTCCATCTGTCCGTCATCCCTTCCCCATCTGGTTCTACCTCTCACCTACCAGCCTCTGTCCCATACTCCCCAGCTCAACCCCCATGTACACAGGCAATATCTCCTGTTCCCTCTCAGTCCTGATGCAGGGTCTTGGCCCGAAACATCGGCTTACACCTTTTGCCTCTACAGATGCTGCTTGATCTACTGAGTTCTTCTAGTGTTCTGATTTTGTTCTAGATTCCAGCATCTGCAGTCTCTCCTGTCAGCATTAACAATATGTTTGTTGAAATGTTAGTGGTTCTGAAGGCACAAAGGTTCTTTAATATTTTCCACAATGCCTTACACAGCACTCCACAGAAAATTCCCTTTAATCAACAACATGAGTAAAACAAAAATCTCACAGCTTTTGTGCACAATATATTATTTTTGCAACTGGTTACTGATCTTAAAACAACTGGCCCCATAATTCAATAAGAAAACCAACATCAGAAATGTAAAAACCATGTTTCTCTGTGGGGATGTTAATGCTGTGAATGGTGGCATTGTTTCAAACAGCAGCCTAAGTGCATTTTGGAACAATATAATATTAAAAGCAAATGGAAGGTTGGGTATAAGATTGCAACTTTTAATTAAATAATTCCCCACTAGTTTCGCTATTTATGAAATGACATGATGGTGAATTCAAACAAAATTCCTTCAATCACTATTTTATCAGAACTAAATGGGCTAATATCAACATTAACGCATTAAGAAATAATTGATAACCATTCTCTAAGAGTTAATTTCTATGTATACTTTAAGACCAACTTTGGTATTTGTTTTAAATGTTAAAAAGCCTTTAAAATATTTCAGCATTCAACAATTGTAATGATGCATTCTCCTTGCATTTAGCACTCCTACATTTAGTTTGATATTTCAGTTTACTGAATAACCATTTCCTAAATGAACAAACTTTGTTCATATACACAATACTTTGCAATAAATTATCACAAATTTAAGTATCTGCAATATCTATTTATAATTTTGCGAATTACACATTTCAACTGGACCTCAAGATGTCTTTAACTGAGGGATAGCAGAACTGTACAATTCAAGTCCCAAGAATAGAATCACTGTTAATTTACTAGTGAGAGTATTCAGTAAATTATACACAGCTCCATGATAAATCGTTTGTATTTTTAATCATCTACCATCATACCATTTATTTAATTAATTAGAACTACGAAGAAATGAAAAATCTACATTTGAAGTGCAAGCTAGCATTCTGTGTAAGCATGGCTCACAGAAATGAATCTTGGTTTTAAATCAGAATGCACTAAGTTTAAACTTATTCCATAGCTCAACCACACAATCTTGACAGGAAACAGTGAAGGATCACTGCATTAATGGAGGTGTCACTCTTTGGATGAGATTTTAGCCCATGGGATGATTTTAAATTCCAGTGCAACAATTTCCTGGAGTTCAAAATTGGAGAGTATATCCATGTAAAAAAATTAAATTAATTTCACTGGTGTTTAATTGATAACCAAGGGCCACATTACCTAAGCTGTACAAATGCTGTAGTGTAAATTAGATACTGACCCTTCAGTGATCCTCTAAAACATACAGCACCAAAAAAACAACTACACAATGATAAATGTCAGACGTGAATCATCCTAATCTTCTGCTTGTGATGTTTAATTAGATATTAAGCTTTGAGCTCCGCCTGATGCCTGGCCACCAGGGCTTTTAAGTAAAGATGGATCTACACTGCCACATTCAATGAATTTTTCATGTCAAGTATGAAATATCACTTTTACTCCTTTAAAAGAGTCACAGATAAAATTGAATAGCTGGAACTTTACAAGGGATTGTCAGATCAGACTGATTGACAAATTATTGCTATGCTACAAATTCAGGCTATAGAAAATGAACAAAATACTTCATTGTTTCTAAGGTTGTAAAAACTACTTGTTATCACATAAGCTGGGCACTGCATTCACATCAACTAATATAAACTTGTGCAGTTCCACAAGACGCACAGTGCATAAGGCTGGTCAAAGATTTTGAGCCACCTTCTTTTGTCTCTTTCCTTGGATTTCCTGCATAGCAGACAAGAAATGGGGTTTGGTGAACACGGCAGTGTTATTGGTGCTTTGTGTTTTTGCATCACCATTACGAAAAACAAAGCCTGGATGAGGGTCAGTGACTTTTCAGCTGTAATTCCAATATCTATCCACATCAACAACTTTTGTTTATACAGCAAATTTAGCAAAGTAAATCATTACAAGAGCATAATTGATAGAGAGACACACAAGGTATAATGACAGATATCAAATGTTTGGTCAAAAAGGTGCATTTTAAGGAGGGTCTTAATGGAGAATAAAATAGGTAGGTTAAGGAAGGCCAAGAGCTTGAGAGCTGATTGCTAATGGTGGAATGAATAAAACAGGGAACACACAGGAGGTCAGAAAGCAGATATGATGTGATCTTACAGACTGTAGGGCATAAATGAGTTTACTGATATTGGGAAAGTTTTGAAATAGTACAGGAATTTGAAAATAAGGATTAAAATTTCAAAAATTGAGGTGTTGACAGACCAATGTAAGGAAACAGGATACCAATGTCACCCCAGGATGAGGAAGAAATGACCAACAGATACCTTTACTTAACATTCAATCCTCCACCTTCCATCCTCCATCCTGATGAAGAGTCTCGACACAAGACCTCGACTGTTTATTTCCCTCCAATAGATGCTGCCTGACCTGCTGAGTTCCTCCAGCACTTTCTGTGTGTTGCTCCAGGTTCCAGCATCTGCAGAATCTCTTGTGTCTCCAAACTCTGGAAGCCTTGGAGATCAGAAGTCCAGGTTAAGTCTCAAGGCAGGTGAGGTCAGCAGTTTATCATGCCTGTTTATGACTTGAAACTTCTTTTCATTGACACTGACAGGTATTTTATCAAGCATCACAGCTTGAAGGCTGCATTCATAAGACAATCTGCTAATATCCCATCTCTTAGTGACATCTTAACCCTCATCACTTCTTCCTTTCCGTTAAGCTCTTCTCATCACTTGGACTTTGTTGAAGGAGACACCTCTGAAGCAAAGCAATCCTTGCAAGAATGAATTGGCATTCCAGCCTTCTTGAATGGCAGCACAGAATTGGCACTCTGCTCGGCTCAGACAGTGTGCTTAAAGAATCCACACGATGAAGCACCCACCATCAGCGAGCAGTGGCTGATGCTGACTGCAGAGCAGATCTGGTGGCAGCCTACCTGATGGCAAGATCATCTTCCAGTCTTGCTGGGTAATGCAGGAGTGAGGATTTCAGAGACCAAGAGTTAGTATCTTTCAGCAGAATGAGTGCAAAAATTTCATTGAAAACCCGAACGGAAAAGATATGCAGATAACATATGCAAAGGTATTCAGATGAGTTTAGTCGTGCTCACCAATATAAATGTATAAATTATTCACTGACCTGTGACAAGGCAGAGATCCCATGTGAATTGCAACAATTCCACAAATGATGCATGTCTGCTTCACAAAAACAACAGCATGCCCTCAAATGATTTTCAAGATACTGCAATATTTGCAGACTATTTGCCTACTTAAATTGCTACATAGTCTTAAAGAAGGTATTTACAACATAAGTATCTGTAATATTGAGATTTATAATTTATTTGATGCAATTATTCTCAACTTCTCCAGCTCAGGAAGGGAATAATTGTAAATGTGAATACTCATTCCTGCAGATAGTAAATTGTTGTTCAAGATTTCTTTTTAATTTCAGTTTTTATTTTGCACTTTTCCTATCTATCTCTTTATTATTTCACTCTTAACTTTCTTTTCCTTTCTATTTCTCTTTCTGTAACAGAGTGACTCCAATTCAACCCAGTTGCTTCTTCCGTTAGCCTCTGCTTCCTTCTCAGTCCTTGATTGCTTCCATCACACTCCAAGGTCAAAGGTGAGGGGAAAGGTCCAACTAATAGGCATGCTTCAGCAAAACCTAGATAACTACATTAGTCTTCAATCATACAAACCGCATTTCAACAAGAAAACAGTTGAGGCTTCCTTAAGAGGATAAATATTTACTGCCTTGAGTAAATGGATTCTTATGATATCATTGACAGAACATCAGCCAACCCCACCCTACATTGGGCCTCCTTTACATTGGAGGGACCAAACGCAGACTAGGTGACCATTTTGCAGAACACCTACGCTCCGTCCATAACCGCGATCTGCATCTCCCCATTGCCAGTCACTTGAACTCCCCTTCCCACACTATTACAGATATGTCAGTCCTCGGCCTCCTCCACTGCCAGGAGAATTCCAAGCGCAAACTGGGGGAACAGCACCTCATTTTCCATCTTGGAACCTTGCAGCCTAAAAGCATGAACATTGAATTCTCCCACTTTAAGGAATCCCCACATCCACCCCCAACCATGCCTCTTCCTTTCTTCCCTTTCCTGGCCTCTCTCTCTTTTATGTAACCCCCCCCCCTTTTAACCCCCATACCTTTGACTCATCCCCCAGTGGATCTGCTCTCCCCTCCTCCCCTGCACCTGCCTATCACTATCTCTTACCTGCATCTACCTATCTCCACCTTGTTCCTACGCCTCCTCCCCTCTTTTGTCCACCTATCACTGCTCTGCTTTTCCCTCCAAAATATTGGGCTTTCCCCTTTTCCTATCTTCAGTCCTGAAGAAGGGTCCTGACCCGAAACATTGACCGCCTGCTTTTCTCCATAGATGCTGCCTGGCCTGCTGAGCTCCTCCAGCATCATCGTGTTTTTCATCCAGATTCTAGCATCTGCAGTCCTTTGTTTCTCCAACCCCACATCACCTCCAGTTTCTGACATGATTGAATTGAAGAACTTGTTCAGGCAGCACGGAAAAAAGGCTTAATTTTAAACAACTGAAACGAGGTGATAAGTGGAAACTAAAATAAAAATTGTTCAAATTAAGAAAATGAAATCTGGCTTCGAACTATACACAGTCATGCCTTTTAAACAAAGATTAAAACCAGTGCCACTCCACTACTGACAACTTCCATCAACTGGGTCTCCAAGCAGCTCGCAATGTCTGTCCTCAACTTTTCCTTGCCACTTATTTTCTCTTTCATGAAACAAATCATTATTTAAACTCAGATGGAACCTTAGGCTTGTATTGGCACTTTGCAAAGACAATAGGGTTTAATTCCTTTCTGTTAATACGTAATGAAAAGTGACAGGATGTATTCTGCCCTTTGTCCTTCCTCGTTTCAGAATTAGAGCTGTACAGAGTATAGGGAATGATTAGCATAGATGATGTTCTGTGCCAAACATGATTATATTCAAAAGCTACCAGCGCTTCGGGTGTTAGGAGAATTCTAATGATTTAAAAAGCCAGTCATAGCACAAGAGTGAGCTCTGCTTCACGAGTGCTACTTCACAGTACCACTGGAATATTTGTCATGAACATAAATAAAAACAAGTCGTCGAACAGGCATATGAACATTATCTGCCAGGTGAACACATGCAACTTTTTTCCCCACTATGCAATTTTAAACTATGCAAGTAGCATCCATAACATGAACACACAATCCTTTCCTCAGCCTGCAATCAATGAACAATAGTGTTATTTCTGCTTCTGAATCTTTTATAGAACATAAAATGACGAACAACTAATGTTTCTTTTCCTTTGTGGGGATTTGGGATTCATGTAGCACATTAAATTTGAGGCGCACGATCAGTCATTATCATAATGATTGTCAGAGCAGACTTGAGAGGCCATATCGCCTGCTCCTGCTTTGATTTCTTATACCCTTAAATGTTGCTGTTCTGCATTATTTATCCCAACCACACATGTGCTTTTTTTTTATTAGGCCTGGTGAATGGATTGAAATGCATCCCAGCCTAAATCTTTCTCTTCCATGTTCTTATTTTCTTTTTTGATTTACAGCAAGTAAATCTTTTTTTAAAATACGTCAGTACTTCAGAGCACACTGCTGCCCAGAGGGCTGACTGTCACTTTTACATCTATTGATCTTGTTTGCAATCAGCCGAATTAAAGGTGTAATTTGCCCTGTGCCAACAAATACCTTTCAGAGAACGATAGAACAGGAATCTTAGTATCGTAACTGCAGAGGAGGAGCAGGCACGGTAGTGTAATGGTTTGCGTAACGCTATTACAGTGCCAGCGATTCGGGTTCAATTCCGGCCACTGTCTGTAAAGAGTTTGTACGTTCTCCCCGTGTCTGCATGGGTTTCCTCCAGGTGCTCCGTTTTCCTCCCACTTTCCAAAGACGTACAGGTGAGGAAGTTGCGGGCATGCTATGTTGGCGCCGAAAGTGTGGTGACACTTGCGGGCTGCCCCCAGAATACACTACGCAAAAGGTGCATTTCACTGTGTGTTTCGGTGTACATGTGACTAATAAAGATATCTTATCTTATCTGGCCTACTGAATCCATGATAGTAGTCTCGCTGGTCCAATGCCAGAGCTAGCTTTTCATGTTGGTGGGGAGGGGGAGGGGAGGAAAGAGGCGCCAGAGGCAGTTTACACCATGGGCTCAGCGTGCTCATGTTTGGGTAGTTCAAAGACTTAAGCAATCTTAATCTTAGGGCCTGGAAGAAGCAAACATCCCCCTGCCAATTCAAGCTCCACTTCCCTACCAGTCCCTTTCCATTGCTCTTTGCCCCAGCTGACAAATTATTCCCTCTCAAGTATCTAACCAATTGCCTTATGAAGTCCCTTATTGATTCTGTTCTCACCAGCAGTGAATTCCAGATCTTAACTACTCTCTGCCTGAAAAAGATTTTTCTAGCATCCTCCTTGTACTTTCTGCCCAAAACTTAAATTCTGTGTCAAAGAACAAACTGCTGGAGGAACTCAGCAGGTCAGACAGCATCTGTGGAGGCAGAGGGATGGCCAACGTTTAGGGTTGAGACCCTGCATCAGGACTGAGAGTGTAGAGGGGAGATAGCTGGTATATAGAGGTGAGGGGGAGTGGTGAGACAGGAGCTGGCAGGTGATAGGTGGAACCAGGTGAAGAGGGGAACGATTGGCAGATGGAGCCAGGTGGGGAGGGGTGGGGTTGAGGATGGAGGTGGAGGCAGAGGCTTGAAGGTGATAAGTGGAGGCAACAAAAGGCTGCAGACTCTGGGATCTATTAAGTAAGGAAGGTGATAAGTGGAACCGGAGAAGGGAGGGATGATGAGCAGATAGAACCAGTTGGAGGGTTGGGGGTGGACAGGAGACTCAGTGGGTTGTGTGTGAGTGATGTGCAGATGGAACCAGGTGAGGGAGAGGATAGAACCTGGGTAAAGGGGGGCTGGGGGGGCAGGGCTTGGAAGGAAGTGGTGGAGAGAGAACTAGGGTGAATCAGAAGGACAGGGAAAGGAACCCAGGGGATGCGGGTTACCTGAAATTGGAATTCTCACTCTCAGTCCTGATGCAGGGTGTCAACCCAAAACACCGACCATCTCTCTCTGCCTCGACAGATGCTGCCTGATCCGCTGAGATCCTCTACCAGTTTGTTTATTGCTCCAGATTCCAGCATCTGCAGTCCCTTGTGTCTCCTCTTTAATTCTGTTTCCCCTGGCCCTCAAACCATCTGTTACTGGGAACCAACTTCCCTCTATTTAGTCTATCTAAACCCGTCAGGTACACCTCTATCAAATCTCCTTCCATGCTTCTTTGCTCCAAGGATAACAAATCCAGCTTTTCCAATATAAACTTTCCCCAAGGCAGGAAAGAAATTTATCACCTCCATACCTCTTTAAAATAACACCCATCCAAGACTAGGTGTGCACCATGTTAGTAGAATTATTTTTGTCCCAGCATGTCATATTAAAGTTTTATTGGACATCAAGTTCCTTCAGACTTATTTTTAAAGCTTATTTATTTGATAGATTATCTGATACAGAACACAATAGCAATCCAGTAAAGTTTTTCTGTTGCACAAATAGACAGGGCCAGCTCAGTAGTATACCACTAAGACCTTACAATTCCAGGCCTAATGAGACATAGATAGAAGCTCAAAGGAACACAGTTGGGATGACTTTCAAGTATCACAAACAAAAGAGAAAGAAAAATTCAGTCCAACTCTTCACAGGCAGCCAACTTGGACTGACAGCACGCAGAAACCCAGTAACCAACTATGCTGCAGCTGTACTGAAGTAATCTAAAATGTGAAATACAAACCATGCATAACCACAAAAATATTTTGGCTTTCAAACTGCAAGATTTTTCTGCTTTTTGCACGAGATGACATCAAGGAACAAACAAGCCTCACAAAATGATGCAACTGTTTATAACTATTATAAGGAAAAAAAGTTTAAATTTCATGAAATGAAGACCATGCAATATTTGCATTTAACATATTAATGTCAGGAGGCTGTTGTTTCAAAACCCATTATAGGACTTAGAAATATTTAAACTGACAACACACGAGTACTGAGGGAGTACTACAATGATGGTGGAGCCGTCCTCCAGCTAAAGCATTAAAGTACCATCTGCCTCTTCTGTCTAGCATGACTTCAGTTTAAAGAGCAGAGTGGAGCTCACTCCTAACCCTGGTTAATACTCTTCTCCCAACCAGCACACTTAAACTAATTATCTGGAAATTCAACTTAAGATTGTTAGTAAAATTTTGATTACATAAAATGGTTTTTGTATTGGGATACACAACATCAGTCATTGAATTTCCAAGCAATTTATTATTTGGAGAGCACACCAAGGAGTGTCTATAAATGCAGGACCTGCCTTTCTTTTAACATTCACCCATATCATATATCCAACATGGGATATTTCACTGGAGCCTGATACAATCCATGTTCAAAGTAGGGATTATAATAACAACAATAAAAACAAGAAACTCAGAATTAATAAATGTACATAGAGTGATGTGTTCTCAACCAATGAATCAAAGTGCTTTGTCTCAATACAGGTATTAAGCATTTTAATGACATTAACAGTATATTGGGCAGATTTATGAGACTGGGGATTGTAAATGTGATTTTATAATGCAAAAAATATGTAGAAAACTCACTCATGTTACAGAGAAGAATGGCAGTTCTGAGACAGTGTAAAATTAATAAAACCAAATGAAAGAAGCCTGCAGCTTTAAGTGCACAATTCATTCTGGCAAGTTGAAAGTTTTTTGCTTTATTTCCGACTCAAATGAACACGGTCTGTTTATCAAACATTTTTGATCATACAAGTTGACAGACTGAGCATTTCTTTTTCAAAAAAAGCACAACTGGTATTACATTTTTCCATGACTGAACAAGTCAGTGTGACTACTGGAGCTGAGGTTTTTTCTATGCGACTCTTTTTTTAAAAACTGAACCATTAATCATATTTTTCCTGAAGGTTTATGAAGGGTGAATTTAATAAGATTTCTCGACTTTTCTGCCAAAAGCTACATGCAATCTACAAGGTCAGTGGGAGCTTAAAATGTAAAACCTCATTCTTTTTAATTTTGAGATCAGAAAGCAAGCATTCCCCGTGTTTCAGAGACTTTTTTTTTACAGAACTAATGGATGAGCTACATACATTAATAAATCTCCCACTTACATAAAACAAGGTGATTTCCTTGTAAACCTTTTAACCATATTGCCCTGATTTATTTGGTTATTTTAAACAATTAGAAGTGATACAGGCATCTGGCAGATGGTAAATCCATATATCTGTTCGATCTATTATTTTTAATTTTGCTAATAACAAATATTCCAACTCATTATAGAGATGTAGAGAATCAAGACGCATCCCGATACAGAACGTGATGCAGTGTTTTTAACTACTGGTAGACAGAAGTCATGATAGGAGTGCAAAGTTCTGTCATATTAATTTCACAGAATGGGTAGGGCCCCAATAGTCCTGAATATTTCAACGATGAATAAAACCCTTGACATTATTTTTAAACAGTGATTGTATTACAAAATACAGAAGCATGAGGCTTCCCTGCAAACTTTAAGATTCCTGCTCCAAATCTCAATCTCCTTCCCTCCCTCACCTCTTCCACTGTTAGCTATTGCTTTGTTTAATCAAATCTGTGCTGCATGTCAAATAGATAGGTATGGTTTCTCTCCCCTCTTTCAGGAATAATAGTTAAAAATTAATTGTTTTCTTAAAAAAGGTTAATAGGAAGTTGCACTAATTATTGCAAGCAAATAAATGGTGTGTGCTAAGGGATGTGTGAAAGTGCTGCTAAAAGGAAACTGATGAATGAAGAAAAAGCTTGCTTGTTGGCCTTTGGGAATACACTCCACCATTTCTCTCATAGTACGGATGTGGACAAAGAGAGCAGACTGGGTTCTTTAAGTTTACAAGCTATAATAAGTACCATTCTGCTTTGTCAGAGATTCCCTAGACTATTATAGTAAGAACAGACCATGTGACTGACCAAAGACCTAATTATAGCTCTATCAACATGACATTAGCAGCACCCTATCATTTTTTTGCTTCATTCTCCTCCTTTTGGAAATCCCTCACCGCCACGTGTAACATTTGTCCACCGTGCATAACAACAAGGCCAAGGCTTGCAATTCTGTGGCACTACTTGAGAAATTTCACTCCTGGAATCAAAATTGACCAAAACACATGCAGGAGCCACACACCAGGCCACATTAACACACTGCTGGCTGACTTCTTCATCTAAACACTCACAAAGGCTCACCATTAACATTGGACAGCCAAGTCCAGGGTAATTGTGAGGTCCATTTGGGAGAAGGAGTGGATTTAGGAATGATCAGTATTTGGGAAGGGATGGAAGTCCAGGAGGGAGAGACCCAGAGATCCCGAGTGTGACCTAAAGGAGCTCTCTTCCTCCTTCGAGCCTAAGAAAGAGAAGATATCTCAGGGAAAAACCTTTAGCCTGGTTCAGCCAACAGACATTCAGTCAGCTTCACACTCAGGCCAACATCAAGATGGTAGAAAGGTGTTGAAGACATTGAGACTCAATTACATACTTAAATTAGGGCATTAGGAGCCAGGCAGGCATCCTTGATAATCATAATTTAAAAACAGTAAAGTAGAATTAAAGCAAGATGCTTATCCACTTATTTTTAAGTCTCCCTGTTCATTGGTCATAATGAAGTCTTCATTTTAGTGGATCTCCATTTACCGCAAAGATCTGCTACACAGATATGTCTGCACCTGCAAACCAAGTTCTCACTATGTAATGGTTATTATCCAGAAAAGCAAAATAGCTGGCACAACAATCTGCCTGGAACACTACATCACTCTAGCATAACCTTCCTGCAACTGTTCTGTCCCTGCAGCAACATCTACACATCATGATAGCAGAAACAGCCACAGTCCAAGTCAGGGGATCTGTTTACCTCATATTTCCCTTTGCCCAATAAAGCCTTGTAAGACTGAGTGTTTCCCACCACCTCTTATCAGGTTTTTTTTACAAATATAAACAGGGACTATGGTTAGTATTGTTAGCAAAATGTTACTTTTCTTTCTGGTCTTGTAAAAATCCTCCGAACACAATGATTACTAAGTGCTTGTCACAGAAGAATGACAAGTTTAGTTCACCCCCTGCCAAGTAATCGCACCACAGCACCTGCCTCTTCTGGGAGCTAACAGCAGCAAGGCAGTGAGCCAGGATATTACAGGCTATCAAACAATATAAGGAGAACTGTTTATTGAACAAAAATGCATGAGAGTCCCATTATCTCCCTTTTACAGGTGCAAGGAAATAGTACAGAAACAGAAATGATGACAAGTTCAATCAGTACAGACTTGTTACAAACAAAGCTATTGTATGCATCATTGTAGAGTGCACACATATCTTACAAGAGGAATACCCACATCAATGGAAGAGTGGCTGATACTTTTTAAATCTATAAGGAAAACAATTGTTGTACTTCTGGTCATACTAATTGCTCATTGCTGACATCTTTCTTTGTTGAAGAAAATTCACCCTTCAGCAAGAGGGCATGTATTTCACCTAGTTTCCAGTGTAAATGTATAAGAGTCATAGTGCAAAACACACAGGGGAGAGAACTGTTTTGTTTTGCACAGTAATCTTCAAAAAACAAGGTAGTCTGGTGGAAGTAAACAACTAAAGACTTTGCTTCCTCTGACTCAAACAAGAGAAAAAATGTCTCTAAATAAATTCATATTGGCAATCTTAAAATGCCGAGCATTTTACTAGCAAATTTTACTTGTGTTATTAGAATAGATGGGAGTCAGGTATTGAGGTAGGTGGCGCACGGAAGAGAAGTCATTGGTGCATACAGTTGTGGAAGACAACACAAAAAATGGAAGAATATCTGAGGCTTGTAAATCCCACCAGAGGCTTTATGGGATCATTTCTGGGTGTTGATCTCAAAGCAATCTCACTACCTGCTGCCCTATGTGGCAACGTGAGAGACTTATCTTTTAATAGAGTAAGAAATCTAAATAAGGAAGCAAAGTCCAGCAGTGCTAAAAGTAAATGTCATAACTAATGGACTAACGAATGGAATAAGGATAGATTACAACAGAAAGTACCTATTACAGCTGGAAGTCTTACAAGAAGGATGGTGATACCAAGTGTTATGACTGTGATTGCTGTAATGATGGCAGGATGCATTCAAGATCACGTTACAACTGGGAGTCTCAAGCAAAAAATAATATTTACACTGTGCCTTTAAAGCAGTAAAATGCCTCAACAAAAATCAGGAAAACAAACCATGGCAGAGAAAATCCAGACTCACAAGACAGGAGCTAAAGTCAGATGAGATAGTAAAGCAGTCGAGAGAATGTAAATCAATATTTTGAAATTAAAGTATTGGGACCATGGAAAACCAAGAGCATATGGTTAAAAACGACTAGCATTTAGAATGGGAAAGGAAGTAATTAGTAAAGTCCTGGATGAGCTTCTGCAGTAAGCAACTTGTGATGCTGCCAAGCAGAGCAGTGGAAGATTCAAATGCACAGATGATGAAGCTTTGAGTGCAGATCTCTGCAGGTGCAGTAAGAAGGTAGGATGTGACCGAGTGACATTTTGGAGGCTGAAGTACACAGTGATAAATTGGATGCGGAAATATAGCAGCAATAGCACTTAACAGAATGTGTAATACTGCAATAAAGCAAGATATTGCAACAACCTGCAATCCTATAACAAGAAATGAAATTTTTTTTAAAAACTGCAAATTCTGGAAATCTGAAATAAAACCAGAAAATGCTTGAAAAACCTCCCCAATACCTTACCTTCTCCTTAAGGTGAGCACTACTAACACAGTACAATCCCAAGAGCATCTTGTACCCTCTAATACTATGTCTAAGATGGTGCCATGTCATCACAATCATGTCTAAATCTGCATCCACACACATGACTCAGCAGTCATTGATGGACAGCTGTCAAGAATAGGAACTAACGCTGCATCCAGATATAGAAGGCTGCTGCCTTACTTGAGACTTGACGGCTTATTCAGCAGAGACGCAGGGCATTCCTGATCCAGGAGATATAGCTACGCACTGAATAAAATTGCTGAACCAGCAAGAAAATTGAAATAGTTTCTCATTGAAACTAAGTTGCCATCCTTAACCTGATAGGGTACCAACAGCAACTTAGAAATAAACTGTGAGGGTGTTTATGATCCATGACCTTATGTCTGTGGACATCTGAAGGTACACCCTAGATCTAACCTCTGCAACAGTAGGAGACACTAACATCTGTAGTGCTGACAGAATGGGGTTGAAAGGCAAGTCCCATTTATTTTACCCCAAAAAACTTGCATCAAATTTCCACATGCAATTTTCAGCCTTTGCCCCTTCAGATGCAATTTTCTTTTAAATAAAATTTTCCCCATTATTTCCATGGGAGATGCTGCAACTGAATCCACAAATTTAAAGATTTACAGTTTCCTGACAGAACCTGCAAGCCTGTATCACAGCACAAGCTGCTATCAGCTCCCCTGTGGCTGGGCATTAATCAAAAGGCAGCAAAAAAAGCACCAAAGAAAAAATTGTGGCTACGCAATTAATCCCCACTGGCTAAGGTGTCTACATTAAAAGCTGTTTAAATTTTGTTAACAATAACAACCTGAGAACCCCTGAGGAATACGACTTGAAAATTACATCTCGGTTACAAATAGCAGAAAAGTAGAAGTTAAATCACTTGGATTACGGATTTTAATTATTCATCTATTCCAACTATAGATTGTACTCGAGCTGTGGGATCTGTAACCTTGCAAATGCAATGCTCAACCATAACCTTCATTATAATATAATATAATCACAGTGTTTTTTTTCCTCTCCAAACAAGATGCATTCTACTTCAAAGATCGATCAAGTTATAAGTATTTATGGAAGTGAAGCAGAACATTTGGTGTTCTGTCCATGCTGGCTTTAGCAAACCTCACCATGTAGATCATGGTCTACAGGCATGTAGGTTCTTTCTATTATCACATTTAAAAATGACTTGTTAGAAGATAAAGGCATCTTCCACCACCACCCCTTCAGGTAATGAGTTCCAGACATTCACTGCCCTCTGACTGAAAAAGATTCCCTTCAATGCACAGTTAATCTTTCTATCAATACCCAAGGGGTATTGATTTTCTAGTTTTTGACACTTCTTCTGAGGGAACTAGATCCTTCTTATCCATCCTGTCTCAGTTTCTCATAATTTTGTGCAGTTTTAGTGGGCAGCACTCCCACTCGCCTTGTGAATCTGAAGGTTGTGAGTTCAAGTCCAGAGACTTGACTGCAAACTAACATTTAAGACTTGCAAAGGCTCAACACACATGGGTAAATTAGGCCTGTTTATGTGAATTCAAAATCTGGCAACTAGTTCTATGACAACATTTGGGTGATAACAATAAATTCACTGTCCGGAAATGCAGCATTAAATGCAAATGACATGAAAGTTGGTGCTGTTGTGGATGGTGAGGAAGGTTATCTAAGGCTACAGTAGGATATAGATCAGACGGAAAGTTGGACAAAGCATTGGTAGATGGAATTGAATCTCAACAAGTGCAAGTAGATGTATTTTGAGAAGTCAAATAGGGGTAGGACATATATAATAACTGGTAGGGCACTTAGGAATGTTGATGAACAGACAGACCTAGGGGGACTAAGTCCATTGTTCTCTGAAAGTGGTAACGCAGATCGATGGGGTGTGGAGAAGGCATGTGGCATATAGAAAATAAGAGTTGGGATATTATGTTGCAATTTTAAAAACATTGTCAAGGCCACACCTGGATGTTGTGTACTATTCTGGCTGCCACAATATAGGAAGGGTGTGCTTGCGTTGGAGAGAGTGCAGAGGAGATTCACTGTGTTGTTGCCTGGATTGGAGGACTTTATTTATGGGGAGAGATTGCTTATTTCTCCTGGAGCAAAGGAGGCTGAAAGGTGGAGAAAAGTGACTGCAGATGCTGGAATCTGGAACAAAAAACAGAACAGTTGGAAGAACTCAGCAGGTCCCACATCACCTGTGGAGGTACAAGTTGACATTTTGGGTTGAGACCCTCCATTAGGTCCTGATGGGTAAATTGTCAAAATCTTTTTCCCATGGTAAGGGTGTCAAAAAGGAGAGGGCATAGATTTAAGGTGAGGGGAAGGAGTTTAAAAGGGATCTGAGAGGTAGATTTTTTAAACTTAGAGAGTTACTGATATCTGAAACATACTGTAAGAGGAGGTGGTGGGTTGTAACCAATCAGATACAATGACTATGTTTAAGAAGCATTTAGAAAGACGTTTAAATAGACAAGATATAGAAGGATACAGTTTTAATGTAGGCAAACAGAATTAGATTCAATTTCAATTTAAAGTGATGCGCAACAACTGGGGTCATTTTCCGACATGAAAGGTACTATCTGAATCCAAACTGTTGCAGGAATATCATTAAAAAGGTATCCTGTGAGATAGTATGTCGTACAGGAGATATGTTGGAAATTTCACCTTGAAGATAATTGAGAGGTACAGTTACACAGATTGCTTCTGCACTTACGCACAAAGATTACCATGTACCTTATAAAAGAACTCCATCTGGGGATTTATTTTATGTTAAGGTGTGTGGGAAGGGAAAGGCAACTGAGCATCTTGCTCGTTTAGCAAGAGAGGGAAATCTAGTGAAACAGAATAAGTTACTCAAAAAAAGTAGAATTCCCAAATGCTATTTTTAATTTTATATTCTTCTCTACTCTCAAGGTCCATTTCCCAGCTGTCAGTGTAGGTTAAATCAGAACAATGGTCCACGCATCTGTTCATCTTTGTGTTATATTTTGTATGACTTTAGATAAACATTGATTCCTGCCAGTTGAATTGCTGGACAAAGTCCATTGTTTCTATAGCAATGGTGACCGGCTGCCCAATCAGTCCCTGCCTAGACTGGATGGATTTTATTTGTTTGTGTCAACACCTCTGCTGAGAAATTAATTCAGTTAAAACTTACTTGATGGCTTGGACTGTGTGCTTGAAAGGTTAACCCAAGGAGGTTAATTGACCGTAGAACAGACAAATTCAATTACTCTGATTGGGAAACCATTAAAACAAGCTGCTCTCAGTACCGGCATAACATTAATAGGGTGCGAAAGCCATCTGCAAAGACGTGATTGTGATTTAAAGGATTCCCGTTTATACATAATAACTCTGATTATTTAAATTTAGTTTTATCTGGAGATCTGATTTCTTTGGGATTGAAAATTTATGTCATCCAAGTAAGACATTGCATTAGGAAAGTCTACTCAAGATACTTTCATCCCAAAGACCTGCCAAAAAATTAAGCATTGCATAAAATCCACTCAAGGATTATTTAACCCTTTCTGGATTATTTCTACATTTTTGTGTTCTTTATCTTACGATGTATTTTGTTTCTTCTGTTTATAGCTCAACGTAATAGTTTTAGCTTGAATACTTTATTTTGACAATATGGCCTTTCCTCCTTTTCAGAGGACAGTGTGGGCATTTGGTGTATTTGCTGGTAAACTATATATCACAGCAAACAGATTACTTTGTAAATCACACAGTGCTCAATCCCACAACAAACAGGATTCACACAGAAGGTGATTAAGACTCTTTATCACAATGTATGATTAATATTAAACAAAACAATTCCCAAAATGTTACTACAAACATTAAAACAACAATACAATTTTATGGATATTGAATTTCATTGAAGGATACTTCAGCTGGCTAAATTTAGTAAGGAGACTATTCGATCAGACTTATACATTTTTAAGACACAGATTTTAATTTAATAAAAAAAACATTTGCAGCAATGCCCTTAAGATGGATTGGCAGACTTAATTAATAACAACAGACTTTTTTTTATTACAGAGCCTTACACCTGGACTTCTGAAGCACCCAAAAGGTGTAGCAAGAAAAGCCTTTTTACATGTCAATCAGAGTACTATTACATGCATAAGATCCTAATCACCATGTGAGGAACGACTTGGCCAGACAATACACTGTGCTACTTTACTGACAGTAGAGCTGTAGAGAATGCAAAAGGTTAGTGTTATCTCAGTTGCCTGGGCCATAGGATAAGGATGTTGCATTGGTCTGGATCTAATGAGCTACACTGGGACATGCAATCGATCAGGGAGCTGGCTGGTAATATTTAAATGAGTACTTGAAACTTTATTGCCCAAAAGTTAAAATAAGAAAACAAATGCAATCATAAAGCAAATCTCTCAATTCCCACTTAGGAAACATCACTATTTCCTTCTGTGCCTTTTCTAGCATCTGCTGAAGGGTCCATTGATGTGAGCAACAAGGTCAACTGTTCCATCCTGTCCTCTCCCACAGCAGTGCAGGAGGTTAACCTTGCCATCCCCTCTCTCTGCAACTCATTCACCCAGTGCTAACTTTGTAGACTCTGCCAATGAACCGAATGTCACCAAATCTCCCTCCAGAACATCTATCCATTCATGAGACCAGGGGGCTTGTCATCGATGAGATCCGTGGCCAGGTGGGAAAAGTGAGTGAAGCATTGATGATTTGATAGGGAGGAGGGGAGATTGTGGTTAGATGAAAGGTTGCTGGTCTTAAAGGAAGTGGAACTGATGGCCAGGAGGAAGGTCGATGGGGAATATCATGAACTGGTGGGCGGATGGGTAATGGAGATGATGATTATGACTGGAGAAAGCTTAAAGGGGACACAATCTGCTTCTAAGGCTTTAACTTGCTTGGACAGGCTCCCTTTAAGCACTGCTGACGCAGATCCTCACAAATGCTTTCAAGCACTGCCTACACTTGCTTATTCAATGATTGAAAACTGCAGAAGCAACAGCAAGGCAAGCATTGCTTATCAGTGGAACATGACTGCATATGTCCAAGGTTTTCCATGTAATACTTGAAGGACCAGGAAGGTAAAACATGGATTTAATGGAACCCATGGCAAGCCTACATTTTCCCCCTCCACCTCCTCTGCACCCTGTCTATCAATCTTGTGTGTCAGCATTAGATACCACTGGATTAACTCTTCATAATTGGCACCTAAGGAATGCAGCTTCAAATCCTCTAATACCCATCCCCAAATTGTGAACTGCTGTGAAGATATAAGGTTTCATGAACCACTTCATCAGTTGCAAGAGCTATTTTACCAATGAATGAAGTGGTTACTGGAGCACACCATGCCGATCTAATGCTTTAGCGAACATCACATTGTTTCACAGTAGAACCACACAGATTCACGTAGCTCTTCACAGTCTGTACAGTCAGAACGGATGGAATCAGGTCCACTGAAATCAATGCGAATTGAAATTGCATGGGGAGTACAACCGGTGTCTTATGCAGTCAGAAACCCACTGAACAGATTAAACCAAAATTAATCCCACAAGCTGTCTCTTTTATTTGCACAGGCACAAACAAATTATAAGAAAAAATATTGAATGTTACAATACAGAAACAGGTTGATTCATCAAATCTACTTTAGAAGTTTTCCTAATGACTTTCCTGGTCTAATCTCATTCTCTAGCTTACTCCCATGCTATTTGGGATTCCTTGTTTTCAAGCAACCATCTAATGCCCTTTGCAAAGAATTTATGGAATATATTTCAACATGGTTTGATGTAGAGAGTCCCACAGTCTAAGCACCCTCCAGGGTAATGAATTCTTTTCTAAATTTATGACCTCTCATTACTGCATTGTTGACCAATGGAAACAATTTATCACTATTTGCCTCATCAAAATACCTGCCAAGACTTACACCAGTTCCTGATTCTTGTAGGGAGGGGGAAGGGTGAATGTGGAGAAATGGGGTTCAAATTTGACAGGCTCAGAAACAACACCTTGTACTTGTATAGCGCTTAGAATGAGGCACAATATTCCTGTATTCATCTATTTCCCTGTACCTCTGCTCTCAACCTCCCTCCTTCTGGCCAGAGCAAGGATAGGGTTCCCCTTGCCCTCGCCTTCCACGCCACCAGTCTCTGCATTCAACAGGTCATCCTTTTCCAGAGTTACTAGCAGAGCTCACCAAAAGTTCATCAATGAGATACGTTTCACAGAGTGCCTTAAAGCAGGAAAGAGAGATGGAGAAGCAAAGGTTAATGGAAAGAATTCTTGGCAGCTGAAGACACAACCACCAATGCAGAAACTATTAAATTCAGGAATGATCAAGAGGCCAGAGATTTTGGAGAGTTACGGGGTTGGAGGAGGTTGGAGTGAGAGGGAGGAAGGATCCATCGTGAAAAGACCAATAAGATTTGAAAATTGAGGCGCTGCTCAACAGGAAGCCAATGAATGTCAGCAAGCAGAGGGTTGATAGGCGAGCTGGATATGTTGCGCATTAGGATCCTATCCGGAAAAGCTTGTATGAAAAAAGGAGAACAAGGAAGGCCAGCCATATTGGAATGGTCACGTTTCAAGGTAACCAAACCAAAGGGCTTTGAGCCGAGGCAGGTGCAGAATTGGGCAATGTTACAAAGGTGAAAATGGGCATTCTTAACGATGGAGGGGATATTTAGTCTGAGTCTCATCTCATGATCAAATATAACAAGATTTAACACTGTCTAGTTCAGTTCCAGAGAAGTGCTAGGTATGGGGATGGAATCACAACTAAGGAATGGAAATTGTATTGGGAACTAATGGCAATAGCTTTTGGTCTTCCCAATATTTAGTTGGAGGAAATTTAGAGTCATAGAGAGACACACCATGAAAATGGGCCCTTCAGCCCACTGAATCCATGCTCACCATCAACCACCCATTTATACTAATCTTACACTAATCCCATTTTTTATTCTCCCCACATAGTCACCAACTTCCCCCAGATTCTACCACTCACCTATACAATAAGAGAAATTTAAAGTCGCTAATTGATCTACCAACCCAATGTCTTTGGAATGTGGAAGGAAACCCATGCAGTCACAGGGAAAACATGCAAACTCCACACAGACAGCAGCTGAGGGCAGGATTGAACCCGGGTCTCTGGGGCTGTGAGGCAGAGGCTATAATAGCTGCACCATTGAGTCGCCCATTCTGCTATGTGTTAAACAAGAATCTGACAATACATGGACATTGGAGGGAGTAAGAGAGATGGTGGTATAGCAGGCTGTTGCTGGCATTCAAATGGAAACTGGAGCTGAGAGACAGGAGTACCAATGTGCCACCCCTTACTGTTAAAAGTGTAGGTGGGGACCAAGGTTTGAAGAAGGCAGCAGTTGATGAAAGAACCTTTGTCCATTTTTCTAGGATCATTCTGGAATGCAGTTCTGGCAAACCAACAGCGAGGCTTGTTAGGTCTTAATGTGATCAAGACAGACGGTGAAAGAGTAAACCATTTGCTCGTCATAACCATTCAGGTCTGTCCGTCTCAGACTTCAGGGAATGAAGAGGAGGCTGTACCAGGGGAAACAGTCAGAGTAATAATGAGTAATAGCTTCAGTGGGAAATAGGACATCGTAGATGTACACAAGAGCACGACTTAACAAATCAGTAATTAGATACGTCTTGACAAATGGAGGGCCAAAGGTCAGATAGCTGCAGATCTAAATGAATTAGGAGATAGCTTTAACAAGGGGCAGACACAGAAGGAAGGTGGGGTTGGGAAGGGGAAGGGAGTCTAATTCAAGGAAGTGAAATAGATACAGGGAAGTAAGTGAAATGGTGCTGTGATTGAGTCAATGGGAAGAGTGAGATTGCAAGCCTAAGGAGATAATTGTGAATGTGGGTTGGAGCGTTCATGTGGAGGGAAGAAATGGGTGAAAGGAAGGTGGGAAATAAAGTCAAAGACCATGAGAGGGCAGAGACCATGATGAATTGCGCCTGCAGTTGTATTCTCAATATTCTAACATGGATTTCCTTTCCATAGATTCTGGAAAACTCCAGGCAGAGCCTCCACTGCTTCTTTCTGAGTTTCTTCAAACCAGATGCCCAGGCAATTTGCTTTAACTTTCAGAAATTTACCTTTGGATAATCACCAACACTAACTGTTCCATAACCATTTTTGGTGACTACTGTAGAAGAATTAAATTTATGCATTGCCTTTTACAATCTCATGACCCGAGCAGCTTACAGCCAGTGATGTGCTTTGGAAATGTGGTCATGGATGTAATATGGAGACTGCAGCAGCCAATTTACACACAGCGAGCTCCCATAAATGAAACAGGTAATGATAGATAAATTATTGGCTGAGAGAGAAACATCAGGACACTGAGGAAACACAGGCAGTGAAGGGGGGGTGGGGGGGGGGGGTGGTTGAAGGCTTTGGGGAAAGAGCTGGTTCCTCAAAAGGATTGTGACATCTTGTTCAACATGAAAGGGCTGGAAGGCCTTTGGCTTACTGCCTCATCACTCATTTTCTACAAGTTGACGACCTCAATCTCTCATGAATCAACTACTATCTGATTATACTTTCCATACCCACTACTTTAAGTCCTCGTTCTTGTTTTTCAGCTAATTTTCTCCTACATTTCAGTTCCAAGTTCTATATTAGAGTACCTTGACTTTTTTCCCCAATTACCATCCCTACTAATATTTACATACAGCTTCAAATTTTATTTTATTACCCTTTATATCCAGAGAACTTCAGTCTGAAACTCATACCTTACTTGCCCTCCCTACAATTTACTTGACCTCAGCGTGTTTACCTCCTATTAAAAGTTTAATCTTAGTTTTCCTTCCTCTTGACTGCAAAGTGCTGTGACTGAATCCCTTCTATTACAGATTATTGCATTAAATTACACTCTTCCCCTTCTGCCCTGCAAAGTTTTAACTCTTTGTTGGGATATAGTTCCAAAGGCATCAGATGCACTTTCATAACTTATTTACGTTTGCCATTATTGAAGTGGAACCCTAATCCATCCGGAATGTTTCTTCTCATGTGTTCATGGGCTAGTGGTTCCCAGGAATCAGCAGGGAAGCTACATTTCCTCAAAGGCACTGCGAGCACATCTATGAATCTTTTTCTCTGTTCACCTGTAATTTCTTCCCATGACAGAGCTTGAAATAAATAGTGTCTGCTTCAGGAGTCCAGTGTCATGCACGTGAATGACATCATCTGCCCAATAAAGCCGACAGATTGTAACTGCAAAACCAGTGTGGAAGTAAGTCATCTGCAATCCCGTGGGGCTGCCCAAGAAGAAGTGACCCAACACAGGAAGTGCCAGCAAACTGTTCATTACAGGGAACCTAGTAGTCAACCAATTCTCTCTGAAATTATCCAACTAAGTACAGACTGGAGACTGAAACTCAGAACTTCCTGGTCTGTACGATTCATACACTCATTGACTGAACCTGCAAAGCTGTCAATGCAATAATATAAACCAAATTATAACAATAGTCCAAGAACCCAATAGAAACACCTCATAATGTGACCCATAGGAAACATAAAAGGCTCATCAAGAATTATGTTGAAATACACAGCTCTCCAGAATGACATATTCTATATCAATATCTAAAGGGTTAACTATAAATCCCTTGAGTTTACATTAGTGCTGAGGTTTGCTATTAAAATGTGAACTGTTCATTCATTTATTCTGCATTGCTGTCTAATGAGAGCTAATTAACTTATACAAACATATGAATATTACTCACACGTACACCAATTCTCTCAAAGGACACTTAAATCCCATCATATTTATAGCAAGCTCTTTCTGCAATTATTTATTTAAAATTCCTTATTAATATGCAGGGGCATTGTAAAGGAGCTGACTTGAAGAGTGCTCCGAAATGACAATCTGGTGGCAAGTGCAAATTCCGTTTTTATTTGATGAACACACCAATTAAGAAAATGTTCAGACTAATGGCAGTGAAGAGCAGGTCTGGAAAGCACAAGCTGTGTGTGTTTGTATTATGACTGGGAGAAATGAAGCCAATGACCCCCTGAGACTTTCTGCCAGCAAAGATTCTTTCTTCCAGCTCAGTGCCACCCAGATCGATCCTCTGCGTCCCCATCTCCCTCCTAGAGAAGGTAGAAGCTGAGTCGAAAACTGATGCCATTCATCATCAATCGAACACGGTGTGTGGTTACAAGGGTGACCACTCCATACCTGGACGGGGAAGATGATGTAGCAAGAGGCATCACTTGGTGACTTGTTATTTCAGGAAATATAAATCTTTTTCTGCAGTTAGACAGCATTGTGATGGATTTAACCAATTAGCACCACTTTCATCAGGAACCTCTCAGAGTGCAAAAGAATTTAAGATTCACCAAACGGTTGAAAGTTAGTTTGCTTGATTGTGTAGAGTGTGCATTTCTAAAGGAGCACAGCTGGATATTTGTACTGCCTCACATTTCCTGGCCTCAGGGGCTCAATGGGATAGTTTTATGCAACAAATGTGAGATCTGCCATCAATGCTGGATTACTGAGTTTATAATTCTTGGGGATTTATAGGCTGCATTCCTACCAATCTAGCTGCACTCTCAGTGATGATTGATTGCAGAACGATTAGCCCCAGGGAACAGATTCAATCCCAAGATTATTTTCTTACCGGTCTAATAGAAATCAATATTTTTTTTTATTAATTGACAGCCAGTCAGACTCCTCATATGTGAAATATTGCCAAATTCGAAAAACCCCAATAATATTTAGCTTTAACTATCTTCCCCAGCAGGAGATCAAAAGAAGTTGCCCAGCTTGGCTTTTAATCATTCAAACAGCTGTGATTTGGTGGCTCAGTGATATGATGTGTTCCTACCTTGGGGTTATTTCCCTGAAAAAGCACAGTGCTAAGTTTTGTTCCAATTAAGTATATTTCAGTGAGTAGCTATGCACTTGGATTTCTAACCTCTGTGATTTTCTAACAATGCAGGCCTCAGCAGGGTTTCAGACATAAAAGATTATTACTTTATGCAGTAGCTTCTGATATGATTTAAATTGCCCATGTAGCGTTAATGGCAAGATATTTTGCTGGCACAGCCCTACTACAGGAAGCCCATCATTGTTAGGATGAGCTCCAGAAGCAGAATATGGAACTGACAGATGGAGCTGTGAGAGCTTCCACCAAATAATAAACAATTAACACCACGTTCTGGGAAGATATCCTTTCTTGTGGAATATATTTACATCCCCCCCAGTCGGAGTATACTAGCACAGTGGTGATGCTTCTGGACTCGTAACACAGAGGCCTAGACTATTAATTGAGAAATACAAATTTAAATCCCACCACGCCAGTTGGGAAATTTAAATTCAGTTAATTAACTAATCTGGAATATCAGTAACAGTGCCCATGAAACCACTGGGTGGCATAAAAATCTAGTTCTCTCATAGCCTGAAAGGAGGAAATCTACTTTGACCATTCTGATCTATATTCAATGTAGATCCACAACAATGTGCCCAACTCCCAGCTATCCTCTGAAACGGCCCAGCAAGCCATTCAGATTAAGAGGAAACGTGATGGGAAATAATGCTGGCTTTGACAATGAGACTCTCACCATGCAAAAGAAGGGAAAACAAGTGCACTGGCCAACTCTTCACTCAAGTCATATTTTGCACTGCAGCATTCTTGCTCTAGTATAAAGCTGTACGTGTGATTTTCATTCTTACCTACCCCTGTTGTTTGCTAGTCTATTTGTGTATCTATTCATGTCTCCCTGAGGTAGAAAGTTCCACAATGCTAAGGCAGTGTCAATGAAGGAATGGCAATGTACTTCCAAGTGAGGATGGTGTAGCTTGATGAGGTGACCGTTTTCCCAATGACCCAATGTACCCCAGTGTTATACAGTGACAGACCCATCTCCACCAGTACTGTACCCCAGTATTATACAGTGACAGACCTGGCCCCACCAGTACTGTACCCCAGCCACGGTAGTGTAGCGGTTAGCGTAACGCTTTACAGCGCCAGCAACCCAGGTTCAATTCTGACCACCATCTGTAAGGAGCTTCTACGTTCTCCCCGTGTCTGCATGGGTTTCCTCCAGGTGCTCCTGCTTCCTCCCACATTCCAAAGATGTACAGGTTAGGAAGTTATGGGCATGCTACGTTGGCGCCAGAAGTGTGGCGACACTTGTGGGCTGCCCCCAGAACACTATGCAAAAGATGCATTTCACTGTGTGTTTTGATGTACGTGACTAATAAAGATATCTTATCTTATAAAACAAAAATACTAGAAACAATCAGATCAAGTGGGATTTATGAATGCTTCATGAGGATGTTGCCTGACCCAGTGTGCATTTCCAGCATATTTGTTTTATATCAAATTTCCAGAGCGAGCAAAATATTTTGTTCTTTTATCAGGGGGTCAGGATCTGGTCACTACTGCATGGTTATTTATGGGTCCTTGGTGTGCGCAAATTGGTGGCCTTGTTTATTACAATCGTGATAACTCTGCTAAAAGTACTTTGTTGGCTTTAACACGCATTGAGGTCATAAGAGGCATTAGGTAGATACTTGGAGACACAAGAGAACTGCAGATGCTGGAAATCTGGACCAACACACAAAAAGCTGGAGGAATTCATGGGGTCAGGCAGCATCTATGGAAGGAAATGGACAGTCAACATTTCAGGTCGAGACCCTTCATTAAGATTGGAAATAAAGAGGGGAGATAGCCATTATAAAAAGGTGGGGGGGAAGGGGGGTGGGGGAGCGAGAGCTGGTGGGTGATAGGCGGATCCATATAGACACATAGATACTTCTTTCTTTTAGGTGCATTGTTCTCAACATAATCTTGACCACCAAAAATCAGTATTTATTAATTTTGGGTATCCTAGATACAAATGCAGGTTCGGACTACAGGCAAACTTCATTCAGATCAAGCAATGGGCAATGAAGGTGCAGTCCCATATAATAGGTTGGACTGGTTTTGGAGTGGACACCCAGAACAAAAGAAACCGAGTGTGAGAGTATTGATTCTTTCTCTTAGCTCCACATCCAGTTGAGGCAGTGACAAAATAAAAGATTCCCTCTTTTTGTAGTGATTACAAAAAGACACCAAACCAAAAATCCTGCCAAATTTCTAGTATTTCATTGCTGCATAATTTAAAATAAATTGTAATTTAAGATGCCATAGTTTGAGTTTAAACCTTAAAGGTTAACTCCAAATAGGTACTTCTATGCCAGAATGAAGACATGGGTTAAGTGTATAATTGGAGCAGGGTGGCAGGACATCAGTTGATCAACAGCATCATTAACAGATCAAAAAAAAACTGAAAATAGGAAAAGATAACATTTGGCAATAAAGATGATTTGATGAAATGCATGGTCCAAGATTTTAAACTTTACGATAATTTAAATTGAGTAAAAAAAATCATTACATCACTTCACCAAGATTTAACTGTTTACCATTAATAATTAGGCCAAAAATCCTACTTCAGTAACAACTGGTCAATAATCCAGATCCCAAGACAATTCAAGTTCAAGTTTATTGTCATAGGCATACATAACACAGGGCATAAATATCATGAAAATTAGCTTTTTGCAGCAGCAGTACAGTACATTACAAACATACCAAACATAAGTTAACATAAACTTAAATTAACATAAATTATACATAACTTATATGATAAAATAAACATAACGACAATAGTCGATGCACAATCTTGCAGCAATAGATTGGGCAGTGTGTGGGTTGAAGGGAATTGGAAATGGAAGTTTTACTCTGGTACAGAATAAGAAATCCTGGTGCACTAATTGGGGGGTGGGAGATGTGTGATGGGGGTGGGGTGGGTGGTTGTTAGTGAAGCTTATCTCTTTTATTGGCAAGTCATCTCCCACATAAAACGAACTACAGATTCAGCTAAAAAAATTAATATTTAATTACCTGGAGAGAAAGAAAGCACACTAATTTCTGATCATTTAAAATTCAGCACAAGCAGATCTCCATAAATGGAGTAATATTTCCTAAAGACAGGATTGAATGAGAAATGGCACAGACAGGATTAATGAAGTACACAACATCTTGGTGCCACTCCCCTGACAGATGCATTGCTTTTAAAATGTCACACCAACAGAGAGAGGGAAACAATTTTTTTCTTAATCATTGTAAAATATTCCTTCACATAGAGGCTGCCCCACCGAGACAGGAATAGATTTCACAGTAATCTATACTTTGCATTTCTGTGCAGTACATATTACCCGATGAAAATCAATGCTGTTGCAAAGAATCAGATCATGCACAGCCCACATTACACAGGCTGCTATGAACCATTTCAAGCCCAAGGCCTTCACTCCCAATAATTCATAAGCAAAAGGTCTGCTTACATGCAGAATGGTTTCTACAACTGGGACACAAGTATTTGATCAAGATGGAGGAAGGCCAACTACTGTATTTTTCATTACAAGTGGCATGTTGAAGGAACCCAGCAAGTAAATACAGTAAATAAAGCCTGCAGGTTTACTGCTCACTGAGAGATAGCAGAGTTCAGAGACCTTCCACTTCTGCCTTCTGTTCGTCTTTTCAAGATCCTGCAGGTTTTGCCTTACTAAATGCAGCCTGCTCTCCCTGCTAGTCTGAAAATAACACTCAAAGGAATTTGCAAAAACAGCCACAACTGAACAAAAATCAGTAATTCTGTGTTGTTCCATCTGGATTAAGATATAACCATGCGGGATTTGGGCTTTAAATTAAAGCAGCCATCCAACCACACGGATAGGACTTCTGGACCACAGACTCCAAGTGGAAGTATAACCAGACCCACAAGACTAACAATCTTGAAGATCAACACTCTCCAACAAATCTGGCAAACTGGAAACAGTTGAGGAAGTGCTAATTCAGGATGCTCAGATGGACGCCTCTTTAACTGAAGGAACGATCTTACTTCACTCGGGAGATTTCAGGCTTAATAAGCCACAAGAACAACTTAGTTCATGTGTTATGGGCCAGGAGAAAGTCTCTTGTTGAATCAGAAAGCATAACCTAAAAATGACTGCAGATGATATTAGACAAAGGCATCACTGTGCACAATACTTCAACAAAGACTTAAACCCAAGTTAGCCACTCTACCATAACCGTGGACAAAGTAATCTCAGGGAAATGCATGAAGGACAGATTGTCCAACAAACAATAGCAAATCCTTAATGTCTCTCTGACTAGTGAGTACTCATCACAGCTACAGCGTGACATTTGTGGTATCCAGGTAATAATTTTCTCCTGTGCTCAGATTCTTTCTTAACAAAGCTGATTACCATGATATAATTAAAACCTGTCATTTTGCTTCAGATGCTTTCAGACAGTTTAGCAAGCTCTTTGCTTAACTACCTGCTTTCTGTTGTCAGTGGAACACCATGAGAAAGATTCTAGTCAAAAAAAAAGCTTAATAATAACAAAAAAAAAATCAAAATTCCCAGACTGACATTACAGTGCACATTGAGGGAGTCCTGCACTGTTCGGGTCGTCACCTTTAGGGTGAGACTTAGCCAGGGGCCTTTCTGAATATTTTAATGCTTCACAGTGCATGTGAGCTGTGAGCAGGATCCTGAATAAAGCTGGGAATGCCACAACAACATTGAAATATCAGATTATGAAAGTGGAAGGTAAAGCTTAGGAAGAGAATTCCAAAGCTGATGGCTATGAGGGCTGAAGATCAGGGTTCAATCAATTAATCAATTATTTAACAGAATACGGTGGAACTATCAAAATCTACTTTATCTAAGTACCAAAGTCAGTTTGGATTCTGAATTAATTCACTTCTTCCTCATGAATCTATGATTTTACATCGGTATCACTAATGGGATTTTAATGAACTTGCAGTTTTAGAGCAATGCATTTTTAAAGGACAAAGCAGCCCCCTTGACTGATACCGCATCTACCACCCTAAGCATTCATTTCTTCCCTCACCAGCATACAAAGTTACAGTATATATCATCTACTAAATACACTGCATTTCCTCACTTAGGCTATTCTGAAAGCATTGCCCAAATCCACAACCAAAGACAAGGGCTTTAGTCATATGGGAACACTACCTTTTCATGTTCTCCTCTAAGTCACAGACTATCCTGACTTGAAAATATTTCACCTTTCCTTCATTGTCACTGGGTCTTAAGTCCTGGAGCTCCCTACCCATCATCACCTTCTGATGGGCAATTAGGTTTGGGTAATGAAAGATGGCCTTGCCAGTGACGACATGATCGCAAGAAATGAATAAATAAGAAAATCTAATGTCTGAGATTTCTAGCATCTATTAGCAGAGCCAGTATTTAATTCTTGGGGCCTTTTGTGACAGCATGCACCTCTGGGAATGCATTGTGACACATCTCCATCCATGTATAGAGGACACATGCATCGTGTTCTGGAATCAACTGGAGAGCCTTTACATCTAGTCCTGCTGATCAAATAGTAAAAGATGTGTCCAATTCTTCTGATTGCCTGTTCAATGCCAGAGCAATGAGTCCCAAAGTAGAAAATAATCCCATTGACATGGAGGTTTCCATGGGAAAACAGTGATTGTTTTCTGACCACCTCACCCTCCTGATAGGTTAACTGGCCACTGTAAATTGCTCCAGGTGTATATGTGTGTGGTAGAAACTGGGGGAGTTGATGAGAATGTGGAGAGAATAAAAATGCGATTAATATTGGATTAGTGTAAGTAAGTGATTTATGGTCAACGCAGACTTAGTAAACCAAAGGTCCTGTTTCTGTGCTGTATTTATCTATGATACCACGACTATGAGATTTGTTGAAGTCAATCACTGGTCCTGCTGATCCCACCTACATGCAGAAGACATTAAATAATTTGAGAACTGCATATAATCTTTCTTGACGTTGTACGCCTGTTTCTACATTAATAGATGTAGTAAAAATGAAAAAGATGTTTAAATGATCGTCACAATTATTTATTTATAGACCATAGGAAACTGGAGAGCAGCCAAGAACTGTACCTGCGAAGGGACTTTCAGAAATATTCGGAGTCAAGATTGTCATCTCTTCCCATTCAATTAAATTTGTTTCAATTAATGGATGCTGCAATCCATAGACTGCATACAAGTGCTCATATCGAAAACTCCAACTGTTTAACAATAAGCACATGCTGCAAGCTCTTTCAAGAGGGTGATCACATGAATTTAAGATTTACGCAAGCTATCTACGTACTACAAGTACAAGTAATCCACCAATATATTTATTAATAAAAGTAGCGCTTCTACAAAACAATTCTAAGCAAATTGCAAGAAGTCTGATATTTTGTTTTTGCGATTTATTTCCCTTTTCCCACAAAGCAATATGTGAGACTGTGATAAATTTTGAGAATGCACCAAGTATTCTTCTTATAATGATTTATTAATAATATCTTCATGACAATTTTTTTAGCACAGAAGAAATCAAACCAAATCACACTGTCCGTATTAAATTCAACTTGTGTCCTCACTAAACCGAGTCAATTCTGTACTTACGGACAGACATTCCTATCATCAGGCCTGGCTTTCTTACCAGATCTCACAGACTACATCACACTATCTTCGATTTTTTTCTTTAAAAAGCCAACAACTTAACCCTTGACCCATTCTGGTTTTCCACATCCAGCAATTAATCAGTTCAGCTGCCAACCAAATTGGCAATTCTTTTCCAGGTAACAGTTCACGCAGAAATGAATGGAACCATCACAAACTAATGTGTGAATATTTATTTTAATACTTAAACATATTTTGGTCGTCTCAGGTTGAAGGAGTGTGCACTACTTCAACCATCAGTTTTTCTGGATCAAACATCCATTCCTAATATGTCACTCCTCTGTCAATTTAATCCACGGTGATCTAAACATGGCTTAATAGGCACATGTTAAGGTCAATTACATTGAAATTCTTCTGTGGTGAAATAGTCAAAACCCTGAAGCATAACTGAGGTCTGGACATGTAATGCAGACTGATACTTCAGCCACCCCTGCAGGACAGTGCAAGCATGTGAATTTATGTGTGTGCTGCTCAGAGTTCCAGCTCTTGGTCAGGCTTTTTACAGAATATTCATGTCGAACTTTAAACAGATTGTGTTTTCATGTCAATATTTTGACAGTGCAAGGCACGTAAACAAATCATGAAGCAGTATTTAAATGTGTGGAAAGCAATCCTATAACAGCACAGTAGTCACAATGCTCTTGTAGAATTTCTTTCCACACATTTAAATTCTGCTTCATGATTATTCAAACTAAAGTTACGCTGGGGAAATACCACCCTACATCATCATGCTGTCATCCACTGATCCAAACTTGGAGACATGATAATGGAGGGGAATGACTATAATTGATGGAGGTATTCTCTCTGTGCCCACTGAACATCCAGGAGCAATTTCCTGTGTATAAAGAACATTTCTAATATCCTGAAATCCCAAAATGGTGAGCAAAGAATCAAACTAAGAAACATTAACCACAATGGCCAGTGGGTAAGCTCTCATCATCTACTCATTATTATTGTACAGCCCAGAACTACACTGTGTCACTGGACAGAAGGATCAGGAATCCAGGGTCAGCATCTGTGGAATGTGACCAGCAAGAGGAAGCCATTGAGTCTTTAACTCAGTCATATTTCTCCATTCTCTAAATCTTTTTCACTCAAAAGGTCTGTGTTTTTCACTGTTATCCTGAAAACTATGTAAAATCTTGGACTATAACAGAGAAACTAAAAAACTGTGTTAAAATGGAGGAGACATTACAAATTGGTCTGGTCTGGATACTGCAGGATACAAATGGTGCACAGTTAATGCCAAGTGATTTACACTCCTGGCACCATGTGGTGACCATCCTTTGAGATAATAGCTCCATAGCTGTATCTTTTCAAACTACATTTAGACAAGAGGAATGATAGAATTCCTTCCTTGAACCTTTCCTCTGACCCAGCCACCAGTCAAGCCATCTTTGAAGTGTCTTACAACAACAAATAATTTTGCAAAAACAGGTTTTCCCCTCCCTCCTCCCTACCCACCATAGCTACCCTTCAAAATGTTTTGTGAAATTGCGTACAAACTGAAGACTACAAGTTGATAACATAGTAAAAGCAGTTCAATTAATCGATTAACTGTCGGGTCTAGTCGAAAGGTAGTTACACTTTGTTCAGCAGACAGTTGTGATGTTGATGTTCAAAACAATATTTTAACATCTTTGAACTGTACTGAATGAAAGAAACAAGTTGACAGATGAAGCTTAAGTGAATGCATATGTCTGTTCCACACATGGTGGCCTGTGAATAATTATCTCACCATCAAGGCAATACCAACATTTCCTGCAGCATCCTGTTTTAAAGAGCTGAATCTGGACTGGGAACGCCAACAGGTAGTGAACTCAATCCCATTTGGTGTGGCTGTCTTGCTTTAAAAGTAACTTGGAAATTCATAGCCTCAAGATAGGCACCATAATGTTGGCATTCCTATTTGAGCAGGGAGGCGGAATTGAGCGAATTGCTACCTTTCGCAAATGATGATTTACCATTATTTAGGTCAGCAAGTTATATTTATAGAAATATGGTATTTATATAAAAACTAAGAATTCAGCAGTGATGCTCATGGATGCCATGTCCCATGTTTGAACAGGCAGCCTCAACAGTTGCATGAATGTCAATATTAGTACTCCAGTGCCCCAATCTAAGCCCTGTATACTTCGCCTTGCTTGGGGTCGTCTCATTGCCAGAAAATACCAGCAGCAGCTGCTTGCTCATGTTTGCAGCTGGTTAAATGAGAAATTCAAGTTTCCCACCATCTGCAGGGAGGTAGCGACCCCTGGGAGGACTGCTTGGCTCTTGGAGCATTTGAATTCCCTGATCGAACTGCAAAAGCAGAACCTTCCAAACAAACAACTGTTTTGTTCCATGAAAAAGCATAAAAATACCTAATTTTATTTGCTTCTTTAATAAAAAACAACATTATTCCCTTTTCTTCAGATTCTCCCCACTGTTCCTGCCACAAGTCTGGCAAGGATCCTACCTCAAACAAAGCCAAGGAAATCATAAGGTTGGAAGAGAAACCAAAAGAGTAGGAAATAACTTTTTTTTTCAAATAAAAACCTAAAGGGACTGAGAGAAATTGAATACACATTGTGCTTCAGTTCTGCTTCCTAAGTCATCACATTTTCTCTTTACTAGGAAAATATAAGACTCGCCATGACTAGTAAATCCTTTGGCATTAAATTTACTTCTTGGCAAAATGTGCTGAAAATGTGAGGCATCCTAACAGCCTGCAATTATACCTGACTGTATTCAGGATTGATCTCCAGTGTGCGTACAATCCACATGTACAGAGTCATTCTTTATCGATCAACAACAAAACACACCTGGAAAAAGTTCTGTGCTCAAGGTGCTGTCCCGTGTATTTATAAAACCAAAGCTGATGTTCATTCATAGTTCTTCTGGGTAGACCTCATGATGTGTCAAAAGTAGAACTGGGTAGGGATTGAAGCCAGTCCAACTCAAAAGGTACATTTCCACAATTTAGAAGTAATAGAACTGATGGGGATATCCAATTACATAATGAGAAAAATTTGAAATCATTTGGCATCAGCGAGATCTAAAACAGAAACATGTTATTCTTCAATGGAATGAAGAGAAACTGCAGAGAAATTGAGTGGGAGCCATGGCTGACAAGGAAACATGGAAAATGGTGCCCTTTTGGATTTGAGACAAGTACTGTATACTGGAGAAAAACACATGAAAGTTAAATATACTTTGGATGAACAGATAAAATGTGAAATTAAAGGGATGAGTGAAAGAAAACATCAAAATTGATTTAAAATCTTCTTCTCAAATCCATAGACACACAAGAGACTGCAGATGTTGTAATCTGGAGCAAAAAAAAAACTGCTGGAGGAACTCAGTGGGTCAGGCAGCATCTGTGGAGACAGAGGGATAGTCAACATTTCCGGTCAAGACCCTGCATCAGGAAAAGTTCCAGACTTTTTCATGGACAGGCACTTCACAAAGCTTGTGAGCTGGCCTCACCCTGATCCGGAAGTGCATATGGCCTATCCCCGAGAAATGAGCAAACCGAAAGGTACTATGTGGTTTGCCTGTTGCCACAATCACAGGTCTTAGATATTCTAGCTTAAAAATAGTACAACAACTGAACATGCCTCAAGACCAGCACAGGTCTTAAGGGTCACTACAATATGGCTTCATCTCAGAGCCAGCACCAACCATCACATCCACCAACACTGAGAGCATCTTCTCCATTATACAACACCTACTTGCAAAGTTGTGCTCTGAAAACAAATGCCAGGTTCTTAAAAAGATGCAGAAGGAGCAAAAGACAGCAACACAGCAAAGTATGTTAAGTGTAAGAGTATCATTTTTGGTACAGCAAAGGAATGAATAGGAACAAGATCTCCCATGAATAAACCCGTTGTGTCTGGAGTTGTAGCATTCCATGCTCCTCCAAAAGAATCTTCTCCAGTTCCCATGTACTACTTCTTCTTAGGCAGTGCCTTGGGATAGAGGATGACTTATTCCACTTTGTGAGGTGGCTAATAATGTTAATGTGGAATCACAGACTCTTCCACAGACGGGTCTGGAGGCAGCTGGCCAGGTGAGCTAGCAGACAGTTTGGGAAGTAGTCCACTCCTTCAGCCACCTACATAGGGCTTCTGCATAGTCTGGATGGAAGGCCTCAAGATTCTCAATACTGTTTCAGGAATCCTGTGTCAGACAAACGTGGCCTGCCCAAAGTGGCCAATTGAGTCAAACTAGAACATTGGACTGGGAGAGGATTCCAATGTTGGCTCATTAGTCCTGAAGATTCCCTCAGAAGGCTTGTTGGAAGTGAGATGCAAGAAAGATCAAGAAGTGTTGTGGCAATAATGCAGCCTTGGTTTACACCAGATTTCAATGCGAATGGTTCTGTTGTAGACCCATCGGTTAACATCATACCATTTTGAAGCAAGCATAAGATAAATTCAAATTTCTGTGGGCAGTCAAATTTGAGGAGTGTGTTCCACAGACCCTTCTGATTGATGTAGCCAAAGGCTCTGCAAGGGAAAAATATGGCTATGTATAGTGGGTGGTGCAACTCTGTGCATTTCCTCAAGGCAGCGGCGTCCATCATTAAGGATCCTCACCATCCGGGACACACCCTCTTTGCATTACTACCATTGGAAAGGAGGTACAGGAGCCTGAAGCACTCAGCATTTTAGGAACAGCTTCTTCCCCTCCGTCATCAGATTTCTGAACGGCCCATGAACCCATGAACACTAACTCATTATTCCTCTTTTGCATTATTTATTATTGTAACTTATAGTAATTTTTATGTCTTGCACTGTACTGCTGCCACAAAACAACAAATTTCACAACATGTCAGTGATAATAAACTGGATTCTGATTTCCCTGGAGTTGAAGCACGAACATAGCATCAGTATCAACATGAATGATAAAAAGACCTAGTTTTACCTCAACCTCACCATTTAACCCTTCCTAAATCATTAGACTGTTTATCTGACATATGGGACTGAGTGAGGAAAATTTTCCTCCAACTAATTTCGAGGAACAAAGTCACTTTCTTTGATTTCTATCACAAAGTTATTTCCCAATATACCAGCTCTAACCCCCTCACAAGCATCAATCCAAATCAACCTTGGTCCTATATACAATACTGAGCTTTCAACCACATAGCTTTCCTATCAGTAAAACCATTTATTTCCCCCTGTTCTGTCATCCAACACTGCCCTTGCCTCAATTCACCTGAACCCTCATCCATTGGTTGTCAACTCCAGATCTGACTGCTCCAATCTATTAGTCACCTCTGTTCTACTCTCCTAAAACCCAGGTCATCCAAAACTTGGCACCATATTAAAAACCAACCAAATCCCATTCATCCATCACCCAATGCTTGCTGACCAATACAAGCCCGAACATATCAATTTTAAAATTCCATCCTTGTGTTTGAACTCCTCTACAACCTTCACTATGTCCGACCTCCATATCCTCCTCCACAACCCTCCAGCACACTCATATTCCTCCAGACTCCATTCTGCTCCACCATTGCCAATTGTGTTTTGAACCACCTGGGCCTCAAGCTCTGGAATTTTCTCCACAAATCTTTCCACCTCTTTACTCCTCTTGAAGTTACTTCTTAAAACAACTTCTTTGATCCAATGTTCTGGTATCTCCTTCAGCTGCTTGATGTCAAATTTTGATTGCACTCCTACAGGACATTTTTACTACATTGAAGGCACTATTATAAACAGAAGCAGCTGCTAATACTGTTGAAAGAGATTGAACAAATGCGGTGACAAACTTAATACCAAGGATGTAAGGGTGAAAGATTCAGGAAGGAGTGAGGGCAAAAGTTTGACGTCCTAGATAACTATATTACACATGTACCAAGACCAGCTGAAATAAAGGAAATCAGAGAAAAGAGCAGGCTGAAAAATTACACTTGTCTTGTGATGGTGTAACAAACTAAATCAATGGAACAAGTGCTTGCGTCAGATTTCCTCAGATGCTTGTATGCTGTAAACAGGAGACCAAGAAAAGCCCTCCCTGCTTCCTCAACATTGCAACATTGGTATATATTTAGCTCAGTGATGTTTCTGCAAGGCTCAGCAAAGTCTCAATGCAGTGCAGTGGTGGCAGAGACCTGATGAACCAGGGCTCCAGTCCTTTTCCTTCCTCAAAGCGTCCTAATGTCAACTTCCAAGGTACATTGAAAATGAAAATCCACCCTCTTGTTTTTTTTTCCTTCTATGCAAATGGCTGTTGATTGTAAACCAGGTAAATTAAAAGACAAAATGAAACAAGCAATGACATTTTTTAACACTAACAAATGTCTCACATTGATGAAGGACATCAAAATAATTGTGCAATAAGGGAACAAAACAACAGGAAGTCTGAGAGGGAACTGGAAGTAAAACAATATCTTGCATTTAGTTAGCACTTTAGGTGTCTTTTCATTTCAAACCATTCAGAAGTTTTCAGAAGTTCTGACACGTTACTCTTATAAATAATGAAACACAAAAGCTGCTTTGTACACAGCAATGTCTCACAACATCAATCAAGACCAAATAATCTGCTTTCAGTGACGTTGATTATGTTAAAGATCAGCTGGAAGACCAGAGATAATTTTCCTGCCCCTTCACCACCTCCACCCCTGCATCTCCCTTTCCTCTTTCAATATCCCCTTCATAAATAACCTCTTTGATCAAGTAGCTAATCTTGTCTCTAACACATGGCATGGTGCCTATTTCTTTGATTATGCTTTTAGGAAATCCTGCGGAACATACTTCTACCTTTGGGTCTGTCTCCCAGACACACTCGAGTATGCAAAATCTTGGGTGCCAAACTTCAACATGGAGAACTGCACAGCAAGGACGATACAGAGGAGAGAAGCAGAATGATTTCCGTTAAAGGAGTTGAGCTACAAGGAATAATTAAATGGAGCATTAGCTTTGTCCCCCAAGTGGAACGTTGGGAGGTGAAATAGGAGGTGAGGAAATGCTTCAATGAGCAATAAAATAGCAGGACATTTTCTAGGTAAGGAAAATCCAGATTCTTACTTTGGCTGGCCTGCCAACTGAAAAGTTGCCCACGGATTGAAATTAATGAAAAGTAAATTCAAAATAAATATTTTATGAACAAAATCCTTACTCAAAGAGCGATAAGCAGTTTGAAACAATTTACCAAGTTAGATAGCAGAATCAAAAATGTTCGGTGGTTAGAATTAAAATAGTAGAGACAAGCTGAATGGGACTTTTGTTTAAATCATCTTCAGCTATTCAGAAACAAGGCTTCATGTTGTACTGATGTGTCCATAGGTCTGTGCTGAGGTAATTAACCTTAATTCAAGGTAGTGAGTGGTGAGGCTGCTAGCTTTAGTCCCATGTTACAAACTAAATTAACAAGAGTTCAAACACTTGTTGACTGTCCAGTTAGTGAAATCCATGTACATAGATAATGGTTGATGACAGGAATCACTGCTGTAATGCCGAGAATGATAAGATAGCCAGGTAATGCTTGGCATCTAAAACCATACATGAAAACGGTCAACAGTAAATGAAAACTGGACTCTTGACCTCACAATCTACCTTGTTTGACCTTGCACCTTATTGTCTACCTGCAATGCACTTCCCTGTAGCTGTGACACTTCACTCTGTGTTCTGTTATGTTTTTACCCTGTACTACCTCAGTGCACTCTGTACTACATCAATGCACTGTGTAATGATTTGATCTGTACAAATGGTATGCAAGACAAGTTTTTCACTGTGCACAAGTGACAAGAATAACCAATGCCAAAATCAAGATACTGCAGATGCTGGAAATCTGAAATGAAAAAAAAAATACTGGAAGCAGTCAGCTGGTCAGGTAGCATCTGTGGAAGAAGAAACAGAGTTAATGTTTCAGCTTGAAGCTCTTCATCAGACTGAAGCTGGTCACTTGGTTAAGTACTGAAGGACCAGCTTGGATCCATACTCCAGCATCAGTCTTCAGGTAGAGAGATTGGTGAGAAACTAAATCTAAAAATAGGAGGCGGAGGGAGGAAGAGTTTGCTTTCAGGAAAATCTTTTATAATAATAGACTTAATAATATGTAGGGGTCTCCACTCCAAGAAATCCTAAGATAGCTCGTTCTTTAATTCCAAACTGCCAATGCCAATTCATTCTAGTGATTCCAAAGCATTTACAGGAACACTGAAGGATGGCCATTTGGTGAAAGAAATAGACAAAAATAAACTCAGTCAATGAGTCAAAGGTTCTGATTTGAAGCTAATCTCTGCTGCACTACATTGGCAGCAATCAATACTCTTTAATATTGCAGCTTCCAGGTTCTTGACACTGCTCCCTAATATCTGCCACAATAAGACCACAATAGAGTTTCTCACATCTATCTGCTCTGCACAACCTTCATTATTTCAGCCTGGTAATTTAATTTCCCATCAGGACTGTGATTTAAAGACTGATCATTCTTCCGTGAATCAAGTCCTATTAAATCATTTTTCCCTTTTTTTGAAAGAATATAATTAACTTTTCAAAATGCCACCTTCATTGACCTATTCTGCAAGACCTTTTGAACCTGAGGTTGCTCTAGCAACTGAGGTTTCTGCTGCTTTTCCTGACCCTGTTAATTAGAGGACCCTAAACTGGGAGGTGGGAGGGGAGGCGTCCCAATAATGAGCGCCTACATAGAGCAAGCTAGCCGATCATTGCTGTGCTGTTGTTGCAGTGTAGATTCTGCTAGCTTTATTAGAAAGTACATCTCTGACCCAAAGTCAAGGCACTGTGACCTCTCACCCTTTCACCTACAAAAGTTTCATCTCAATATCATTATGAATTCCTAAGGTTAATCTTTATCAAGTCAAAATGTCTCCATTGCAGGCTCCTAATGCAAATCATGTAACATTGAGCATTTCAGACAAAGAACCAGACTGAGGACTATATTGAAAAATCAACATCAATAGTTTCAAACCAAATTGGCTTTGATTGCATAATCCTGGTTTAGCAATCAATAGATTTACATTCAAAATAATTCAGGGCCGATTTTGTTTGGACTCAGCTCAATTAAATTGGATTTTTCCCTCAAAACATAACAAGGAAATTTCAGAAAACAATGAGAAAACCCCACATTCATTCTTGTAAGATAGCAAGCAGTCAAGAACTTGAAGCAGCTGAGCAGAGCAAAGAAACACAGCACCACAAGCTTCTTCATGTTGGAAGATCAACTGTGATCCAAAGCTGAAGTTTCCTCCTCCCTTTATCCTCTGCATTTAAAAAGTCAGGTCACTGATTGAACCCCTCCACTCCACCCCCCCCCCCCCCCCCCCCCCCCGCAGAGTACAAGGTAATCCATGTAAAATTAAGATTAAGTAGTTTCTGTAATCATTCAGCCCCTTCCCAACACCAGGAAGTAAACTGAAAGTCTACCTTCCCCCACCCTCAAACCTTCCCCCTCTCACCTGGACTCACCTTTCACCTGCCTATGTGTGCTCCTCCCCCTCCCCTGACCTCCTTATTCTGGCTTCTGCCCTTTTCTTTTCCAGTCCTGATGAAGGGTCTCAACCCGAAACAGTGACTGTCCATTTCCCCCCATAGATGCTGCCTGACCTACTGAGTTCCTCCAGCACTTTGCATGTGCATCTACCCCACTTATACTTGGGTGAATGGAACTAAAACAATAAGACTTAAGACATCATACATGAAATACATCCTCCTTATATCTTAGATTTAAAATGAGATCTCATATGAAGCATTATTGAAGACTAGTGACATCTAATGGAGGCATACGATAGATTCAGTGGCTAAAAACAATTGTACCAGATAAGTTATTCTGCTGGGATGCATCACTCAGCATTTTTCCAGCCGGTGAGAGACACACATTCAGGATTTTGGGGCAAGCAAATATGGGCAAATGGCAATGTTTGAAGGGGATACACGAAATATATTATCTCCTGTCCCAGCCATTGGCATTGTCCCTCATTTCTAAATGAAAAAAAAATTCTTTGCAATGCAGCAAGCTATTGTGCCTTCAAAGAAACACGGATCTCCATCAACAACGAAGAAATAATTTACTGCAAAAATGCCGAGTATCTGAGGAATGAGGGTCTACACAGGGAGGCTCATGACAGAGAGAGCAAGGAATAAAACAAAAACAAAGCTATTTGAAAAATACTATTTATAAGCTGCATTGATGTGAACCTCAGAAACAGGATTTACATGGTAAAATTATACCACATGATATTAGATTGATAATGTAAAGATACAAAAGAAACTGCATTGTCAATAATTTAACAGAATATTTATTTTTCATGAGTTAATGTGTCTGCTAAAAAAATCTGGGAAAGGAATTTCATACAACTGCATTAAGTGTTCACGTGCTTATACTCTGCAGTGTAATTTCATCCCATTAGAGCTGAAGGATTTCAGGCGTACTTAATCCCAAAACCAGAGCTGTCAATATCAGCCAAATGGTAGAAATGAGATTTATATGATCAAAAGGGGTGACTCCAATTGCAAACCCATTCAAGTATAAAACACTAGAAACTGCTGATTGTGATATTAGAGTTCAAATGATTATCATTTGCTATTTTAGTAAAGGATTTAACTTATATTTTGGGAAAAATTGGGGTTATAACCTTGCATTAAACTGCTGTCAAAGGCACAACATTTAGGAAAGGGCATCTCCTGTGTTTCAGTATTCAGCAGCTAATATTGGCAAAGACTATTTAATGCTTTGCAGTTGTGTTTGTTTTTATGAAATGGAGTATGCTAAATAGGTAATGCTTCATAACCAAAATGAGTAAATTTCAACAGATTCACAATGTATAACAATTCTTCAGACAATCATTTCAAGTTATAGAAACTCCAAACTGAGGGTAAGTCTGGAATTTTAGTTAGAAAAAAAATTTGCATGATGCATTTCTGTTTATATATTCAGGACATAAAGGGGTTAAATTCACTCCTTCCATGTTTTCCCATTAATTACAGCAAGACCTACAAGGTCTGGTGGTAGAACTGCATCAATCAAACGGAAAACAGCTGTTCTACGCCATCAATTGAAACTATGCAGATTGCACTTCCCAATCTGCTATTGGCAGATAAAATCAAATGGTTTACAGGACAGATTGAATTTGAACAGTACAGACAGTTTATGTAACCAATTCAAATGGAGAAAGCTTAATCAGGCGAGATTTACTAGCAAGAGTTGTGTGAACCTGTGTTGCCTCCTCTAAAGCTCAAGAATAAATTTATGTGAACTCAGCAGCTCCAGCATGTCAAAGAATGAAATGACTGCTTGTGGCTGATCTCCAGCACCACAAAATAGACTGCAGCCTTAACACAAGCAGAACGCACAATGCCTGCCTGGTGCTTGAATGACTAATGTTATTTCTGCACTGAGTTCATGTCCTCCTATCGTTGTCAGTTCCTGCTTCCGAAGTCGAGGACTGGTAAGTGAACTCCTCTCAAGCCAATGTTTAGCCAGCTGCTGCAGGAATGGTTCATGATATCCCCAGTGTCAAACTTCCCTTCCTCCAGGAAAAGCAACATAACAGTTCAAGACCAGGAGCTTGGAACGTGTGAAAGTTCACAGATATAAGCTCACATCCCAGCGATCAGTGACACAAGCCACAACAAGGAGCCAGTGAAGTTCTCCACAGGAACTTTCTTTCCCAGTAATTTACTGAGTTGCTGATCTAGAGATCATTTTTTTTAAGAAAAATCAGGTTGCCACTTCAAATTTAATGGAGAATCAATATCCAAACTATTGTGCCTGATCAAGGAGATGGAAAGAAATTTAAATTTTGCAATATCAATCGGGTTCATTAAAAACACAGTAGAAATATCAAACCATATCAACACATGCACAAACAGCATATGCTCTGTAATAAAAGCTCCCAATTTGTCTTACCTTACTATTCTCAACTGGGCCAATGGTAAGAATACTAAAATTGGACATAATAGTTTGAAACTGGGAGAAGCTTAACAAAAATCTGGCAGGGCTCCCCCTCCTCGTGGTTTTTCTATGATCCCTGTCAGTAGGTATCTGCGAACACTAGCAGAGGTAAAGATCAGCATTATGTGATGCCTCCTATGACCGAATAGCCATAGTTTGTAATCATTTGGGTGAAATACCAGTTGTTTGTGGAATCGTACACAAGGGCCAAAGAGGACACACTATTTCAATAAAAATGCATCACATTGTGGGTTAAGTCAGTTTTTATATGCCAATATTAACAGATACTGAAAGTGACCATCTCTCAGGCTGCTGCTGCTAACAATGTGCTTTATTGTACAAAACATCTTCCTGTATTTGCAGATGGGAAAAGTTGCACTGTTAAAAGCACCACAAGGTCAAATGCACCAGGATACAAAAGTTCCAGGTCATGCTCTTTTCAGAACTTCGAGAGTTTCAAGGATATATTGCACTGCCTGACCCGTGAGTGCTTAAAATAGGCTCAACATGTACAAATAAATCATACTACATTTCAGCAGCTCTGTACTGAATTGCAATTGTTTAAAATGCTGGGTTTTGATACTGAATGGTTCAAATGTAAAAATCGTATTTGTGGAAAATTGATCACAATGGACGTAACAACTACAGGCCATCTCTGGGTAATGAACGGGTCCCGTTTTTGCAGTCAATTTTGTCCATAAGTCGGAAAGAAAATAAAAATCACTGGATATGGTAGACAAACCTCCACAGTATTGTAATGAATCGCATCAAAAACACACAAGACTGATGAAAAAGAAAAATTACTGAAAGTAGAGAGAGAGGAAACTACTTCTGCTGATTGTCAGAACTAATGTACGCAAGTATGTGGGACTTTTAATCTAATAATAGTATGGGAACTTGTTCAAATGTAGAGGATGTCCATAAGTCAGGTGTTCTTAACCTGGGATGGCCTGAATATAGAAAAACATAGAAAAACCAGAGCAGGAATAGGACATTCCACTCTTCAAGCCTGTTCCACTGTTTAATATTATGATGGCTTCTCGCCTCTCTCAATACCATACTATAACTCTCTTCCCACACCCCTCGATACTTATCTATCTTCTTCTTAAATATATTCAACAACTTGGCCTCTATAGCCATCTGTAGTGGAGGGTTCTAAAGATTCACCACCCCCAAGAGAAGATATTTCTCCTCACCTCAATCCTAAATGACTTACCCCATGTTCTAAGACAATGACTCCTAGTACTGGAGCCCCCCTCCCCAGCTAAGGTAAACATCCTTCCTGCATCTAGCCAGTTGAGCCTTGACAGAATTTGGACATTTCAGTGAGATCCCCTCTCATACTTCTAAACTCTAATGAATGTGGGCCTGGGTTGACACAAGCTCTCCTCATACAACATTCCCACCATCACAGGAATCATCCTGGTGAACCTTCATGACATTCGCAATAAGGCAAGTATATTCTTTCTCAGGTAAGGAGGTCAGCACATAAGACTTCGGGTTTGGTCTCACCAAGGCCCTGTATAATTGTAGCAATACATCCTTGCTCCTATACTCAAAACCTTTTATGTGAAGGTCAACATACCATTTACTGTCTTAACTGGTTTATGCACCTGCACTTTTGCTTTCAGTGGCTGTTGTATAATGACACCCGGATCCCTTTTCACATCAACATTTCTCAATCTATCACCATTTAATTAATACTTTGCCTTTCTGTTTTTCTTACCAATATTGATAACTTCACATTTATCATGCAAAACTGCATCTGCCATTTATTCAACTTGTCTAAGTCATCTTGAAGTCTCTTAACATCTTTCTCACAATTCACAGTCCCACCTAGTTTTGTGTTGTCAGCAAACTTACAAGCATTATATTCAGTTCCCTCATCCATTCATTATATAGTCGGGGCCCCAACACTGATGCTTGAAGTTTCCCATGAGTCATTGACAGACACCTTGAAAAAGACCCATCTATTCCTACTTTCTTTTTCCCATCTGTCAACCAATTTTCAATTCAATGACAAAACTCCACAGATGGATTTTAAATTCACAGCTTCCTTTTTCTCCCCCTTGATGTGTCAAAATGCTTGCATTATGCTGGAAAGAAACTAGCCAGCATATGACCCCATAACAAGGCAATAACCACACACTCTCCTCGTGTCCACCTGTATTTATCAACGTACGAAATGTGTCAGTGGCCTTGCTGTCCATTTGGAACCTCTCTGACAGTTACTCTAGTTCCCTTTTCTGTTCTTTTTTCTTTTATGCACTCAATTTTTGGGGGGATTCTGGGCCTGAACATTCAGGTTACTGGGAGAGAGAGCAGCACTCTGCTTTTCCCTCCTTGCTACTTGGTCAATGTGCAAGCCAGTTTGCAAATTCATGATGTTTAAAAAAAACTTTAGAAGAGTTAATGCCTTAACTTAGTATAGTAAAACTTCAATAATCCGAGACATTAAGTACTATTAGGTTCCAATCTAGGTCTTCAAAATGAGGAGTGAGACCCTAGAGGGGTAAAATTAAAAAGGGGGCACATTACTAAAAATGAAGAGTTTTTATTGAGTGTTTATAACTTGAGTGGAGAAAGTTAGGAGTAATCCAGAAAAAAAACAGATTTCTCTTATATGGGGAGCAGCAAATAAAATGTTTGGCAACCACAAGGTCCAACTAAAATCTTCTGTTTTTCTTCTTTTTAATGTTCTCCATTCTCCCCCTGAAAACATTGATCTTTAACCCTTACTGGTGCACGATTCCACAAACAATAACACTTCACTGGTATTTCACCCAAATGATGTGTACGAACCACATGTGAACTTAATATAGTAACAGCCAGTTATTCAGTCACAGGAAGCATCACATAACACTGAGCTGTACCTCTGTTAATGTTCACAGATACCTGCCAATAGGGGCCATGGGAAAGCCATTAGGGTGGGAACCATGGCAGATTTTTGTTAAGCTTCTCCCAGTTTCAAACTACTATTCCCAATTTTAGTATCCATACCATTGACCCAGATGAAAATAGCAATGCAAGACAAATTGGGACCTCTTATTTTGATTAATAACTATATATTCAAGCCTCCTGCAAAGGCTGTGTGTTCTGAGTGTCCTCTCCTTATGTCTGACAATAATCAATCAGAAGAACAGATTCTGTTTATTTTCTATGGTTATCAGGTTTAGACAAATATCCTCCGCAATGCTTGTATAACAGTCGGAATGGTTTCAGCAACTCTGGACCATACCAATTTATTTTTTCCCCAGCAGTGGCAGTTGTCAGGCTGAGTTATGTGTCCTTTTAAAAAACACCATCCCACACCTCAGTATGTGTAAGCAATGAGTCTCATCGCTTTCTCACTTATCAAAACTGAGGGTGAGCTCTAAGATCGCACTACATGAAGAACCATTGGGAATGATTATGTGACTAAAGCTGACACCTCACATCATGCTATGTATAAACATCAGCTACTGACTGTGAAATCATTAGCCTTTTCACATTAAAATGAAAACTGGTTATGTTGCATAAAACACATTTACCAGGAGAACTTTATTTGCATTCCCCCAAAAGGTGGCTGCAGCTAAACAGCTGAAATCCCACTGACCCTGTACGAACTGCAATAAAAACAGAAAATGCTGGGAAATATTCAGAAGACAGACAGAATATGTAGAGAGAGAAAAACAAAGAAGCTGCCTGACCTCCTGAGTATTTCCAGTGTTTTCTATTTTTATTTCAGATTTCCAGCATTTGCAATTTTTTGATTTTTGACTGCTGTACAAAGTCACCTGAATTTACATGTTTGTGGAGCTCTTAAAGAGACTCAGTGAGATGTATGTTTTATTCAGATTTGGTCTTGTAACTAATTTTGGATGGGAAGACTGTAGCTCATCCAAAAGCAAGGTACTGCAGACTCTGGAAATCCAAACTAAAAGGGGAAATGTCGGAATCACTCATCAAGTCAGCAGCTTCAGCAGTGAGAGAAAATGAGTTAAATAAAAAAACAAAACTACAATTCTGGAATCTGAAATGAAAAAAAATGCTAGAAATACTCAACAGATCAGGAAGCATCTGTGGAGAAAGAAATAAAATTAATACTCTAAGTCATCAGATGTTTACACTTCCTCTCTCCACAGATGCTAGTAAGGAAACTGAGTTAACATTTTGGGTCAATGACCTTTCTTCAGAACTCAGTTCCTGAGTTTTATACTTACTGATCAAGAATAGAAGTGGACATTTTAGAACTAGCATTTCCTGAAAAGCATGATGTAAAAAGTTGTGGAGGAAACACCACAACCTGTATGTTTCTCTTTAAGTTCAGTATCACTGTAACTTGGAAATATATTGCCATTCCTTCATTGTTGCTGGGTCTTAATCCTATAACTCCTCATCCAATAGCAACATGGATGAAACTTCAGAAGGACTGTAGCAATTCAGAGGTGACTCAGAACCACCTCAAAGGGCACTGAGGGTGGAGCAATAAATGACAGTCAGTGATAATCAGCAATAAATGTCAGTGATACCCACATGCCTACAAAATGGATAGATAAATATGTGGAGATATCCCTAACAATCTGCTATTCTTAACTCTTCTCACCAAATGTCCTGCCTGATACCCAACCATACTGTTGGCAGGAAAGCCTGAAGCAGAAGCACACAGTGGAGAAACAGCCAGGTCCAGTGGGGCAGGGGTGGGCATACAAGAGCATGGTAGTGATGGCAATGCCAAGATGGTGCCTGTGGGCACATGAGATTGCAGAGTTGTTGGATAGATTGAGGAAGGGTGGGATGCCGGGGGTGGGGGGGGGGGGGGGGGGGTGTTGGTGGGCAGAAATTGCAGTGATGGGAATGTTTACAGGGTAACAATTGAACAATTGGTCCTGCCCCTCCTGGTCCACAGACAGGGTACTAAATTAATGAATCCTGCTCTTCTCACCTTCGTCTATCTCAAGTTGGGAGAGAGAAGGGAATCCTGGCCAACCTTCGTTCAAAGCAGAAGGCACTTATAGATAGAAGCACAAATCCCCCTAAGTGCTTGAAGGCCCAACCCACCACCTGAGACAAGATTGGACAAGCATGGTCTTCAACCCCCAACCTATCCTGTCAGTTAAAACTCGACCCAAGTCCACTGGGTAAGGTTCAGGTTTTTTCTTTGTAAATACTGTTTCCCCATTGATCAGACCTGTCTGTTCTTGGGGTTGGAATTACCCATTTTTCTACACAGTCACCTGTATAACAACATGACCACATTGTCATCCTTCCACTTCATGTTGTTATTAAAGAGGAGAAGATGTAGAAGACAGAATTAATAGAAAACTCTACAAAAGTTTGCCTTGACGTTCTGGATAAGGAGTTTCCATCTGGGGCATCAGCTGGAAAGGAAGAGAGACATCCAAGAATAGCATCAACAGGAGGTGTGGCAAAAAAAAAATCAAGAATAATAAGCAACAGCCTTCCACTGCCTTGCTTGTATATGTACATCTACCATGTTCAGTGCTCCTTGACAGGATAGATTAATGGATAAAGCATAAACAACACAGCAAACTAAAAAGACTGCTTATTACAGACAAGCACATAGAACCATGCAATTATTGACTAGGCAACTAGTTTAATTAAAATTAAACATGTTTCATTAACAAATGTTTGTAGCTTTAAATAAGTAGTAAGATAATCCAATAATCATCAGACCAACGAAGCAAAAGATGTTGTAGATATGCAACATCAAGGAGAAATAAAATCCGATCTCCATTGTTCCAGCTAACTCTTACGTTGCCCTAGGCAGCCAGTTTCAGTGTAAAAGGAGTTACCCTACCCACTCAAATGTGTGTGCTGCAAATAGTAGATCAAGACCAAAAGAAGCATCTGAGTGTGTGTGTTTGAGAGTAAGTGTGCATATGAGCGGGCATGTGAGAGTGAGAGCATGTGGGGTGACTAACAGTGTGTTTGTGAAAGATGCACGAGTGAGAGAGCATGTAATAATTAACAGTGCACGTAAGTGAGAGCATTTATAAGAGTAAGGTTGTGCGAGAGTGAGAGTGAACATGTATGATGATTAACAGCGTGTGTGAGCATGAAATTGCATGTTAATTCAAGACAGTGAGAGAGTGGAAGAGAAAATGCACACATGTGGGAGTTCATTGATGTATTACAGTAAGTGAATGCGACTCCTTATGTGCCTGCGCACAGTAAGTAGAGGGGATTCAGACACTTGGAAACAGGGAAAAAAATAAATATGCACTGTTGTGACATGCTCCAAAATGGCCTCTTAAAAGATGAAGTTTTCAGAAGAATGAACTTTTAAGACAGGTGCAACGCAGTCCATTATTCTTATAATAAATAGGTTTGTAAAGCCTGCTGCTTTGATTTATTTACAGATAAATGCTGCAGAATCCTTCAAGCACTCCAGAAACCAGAGGGGCCATGGTGGTTAGCAGCACATCACAATTCAACAAATTGCATCAACCAGAAAAAGATGCAATTGATAGTTATGGGGAGAAAAAAAAAAGAGGGCATTGGGACTAGGAGGGCGCAACAATGATATCACAACAGCTCCTGTCAACAACAACAGTAACATTATATGGGGAAGCAGAAAGCAATTGCCTTACAGCTGAATTGGAAATGTAAGAAAATTAAAAGGTTAAATTCTGCCCGCCACCTTTTCCAGAATATTGAAAGAACAAAAACATTTCAAAATCTTCAAGGAAACGGAGACTTACTGATGAAAACTCAAAAGAAAGAGCAGAAAACACATTCACTATGATCAAATCAATTCACTTGTCACTGTGTCTATTGATGGTACAGCGTTTTGTTGAAAATAAACATGTAGTCATTACTTTGGTTTGGTTTAATAAAAATTCTACAACTTAAATACCTCGTAATCCAAATGTAGCATTCTTCCCTTAGTTCCACCACCATCTCAGCAGTTTATACTTTAATCTATGGAAAGTTCTTCAAAATAAAATGTTCATAATGTGGTACAGCCTCATTTATTGATTGTTCCTATTGCTCTGAGAAGATGGTGGATTTTTTTTGATCTGCTGTAGCCTTTGCAAATAATAGTGAACCACCAATGGTGTAAGGCATAAAGACCACCAGAGTCAACTTTCTCAAAAATCAGAGTCTATTTAAACAGTGGTGGAAAAGTTTCAACAACTTTTCCCAATAAAACCAGAGTTCCAGAAAAACATAATGTGTGGAGGATAATTACATGCAAATTATGTCCATAATATCATGGTCCCCAGGCATGGCTGACAGTAAAATTACCCAGTCACCTCCTCTCTGTTTGGATGCAGCCAAATAGAAAACGCTACAAATGCTCAGCAGGTTAGGACTGTGGTGATTGAAAGAGTTAACATACAGTTGATGATCTGAAATGTTTTTCCCTCCACAGATGTACCTGCCTTCTAAGTATTTGGGTTTCCAACATCTGCAGTAGTTTGTTTTTGCAATGATATGAGGGACCTTAGTTTTAATGGGGCTCTAGGGTACCATTCAAGGTTAGACACAGTTTCACTATCAAAGGCATTGTTATCTGTTTGCCAATATCAATCTCACACTTTCACGTCCAAGTGACAATTACGATGAGACCTGGAGATAAGTGGCTCAGCTGGCACCATAAGTAGGCAATGGTGAGAAGGTTACTGGTGAATAGATGGAGCCTCATGCATTACCAATGACTCCTGCTCTACCTTTGTTATTGATTGGGAGAAGGCCAAACATATGGTCCAGGACTTGAAACTTTAACTGTCTCTCTTTCCATAAATGCTGCCTGTCCCGCTGAGTTTTTCAGCATTTTCTGCTTTTTTTATTTCAGATTTCCAGCATCTGCAGCTTTTTTTTATATTTTCATTTACTACCAAAAATATTGTAATTGGTTGGGTGAGATTTTGTCTGCAATACTGATTTGATTGATATATTAGCATCAGAAAATGATGACAGACCACGAGAGGCTTCACAGACAAAACAGCCATCATATTGTGAGACAGAAGGTTGTGGCAATTTGTATCACCGTAACAGCTGTTATTTTGTGAAGCATTTCTAGAACCTAGCAAAACATACCAACACTGTACACCGTGGATCATTGATATCCCAAAGCTCTGGTCTTAGACTTTGTGTACACTGAATATTGGAAGATAAAAAAGTACGGCTATGTATTGGGTAACTCATTGTCATGTGATGAATTTTAATTAGTTTCTCTACAATCTTTAATTTATTAATACACCCATTCCCATACTCAAATAAAAACATCACCATAAGGTGGCATCAAACTTCATTGTTTTTGGGAATTGGTTTACTGACTGACCAGTAATTTAAATAGACCCTAAGTTCTGAGTAAATTGACTCTGTTTGCTTTAAGCCATGTTACTTGCTCAACATCCTGAATTCAGTTTTAATTAAATCAGCAAAGAAGTGATCATAAACTTGTCACATTATCGGAAAAAATAAACTGCTTCACTGATGAAGCAGCCAGCATAATCAAAGACCCACCCACCCGGGACATTCTCTCTTCTCTCCTCTTCCATCAGGCAGAAGATACAGGAGCCTGAGGGCACGTACCACCAGACTTAAGGTCAGCTTCTACCCCACTGTGATAAGACAATTGAAAGGTTCCCTTATAGGATGAGATGAACTATGACCTCACCATCTACCTTGTTGTGACCTTGCACCTTATTGCACTGCACTTTCTCTGTAGCTGTGACACTTTACTCTGTACTGTTATTGTTTTTACCTGTACTACATCAATGGACTCTGTACTATCTCAATGTAACTGCACTGTGTAATGAATTAACCTGTACGATCGGTATGCAAGACAAGTTTTTCACTGTACCTCGGTACAAGTGACAATAATAAACCAATACCAATGATCATCCTCTAGAAACAGAAACCCACTTCCCTTATTTGGTCTACCAAATACATCACTCCACATTCACAGTAACAGAGAGGACGTAATGGAGCTCTGAAGTGATCGAAGAAGTTGTTCAGTTCTTCAAACCAGTACAAGACAGAATTCATAGGTCAGGTAGCGAATATGGAAAAAGAAACAGTTAACATTTCAGGTCAGAGACCCTTTGTCAGAACTGGGAAAGAGTTATTAAAAAGAGGTAGGTTTAAGTTGAACAGAAGGTTCTCCAACATGAAACATTAACTCTGTTTCTTATTCCACTGATGCTGTTTGACCTGCAGAGTGTTTCCAGCATTTTCTGTTTTTATTTCATATTTCTAGCATCAGCAGTTTTTTTGTTTGATTTTCACAGAACAGACTTCAATGGTTCATAATGAAATCCCACCAGAAATAAAACACAGAAAATGAGGTTAACATTTCAGGTTGAAGATTCGTGATCAGAGCTGAGAAAGAGAGAAAGCAAGTTAGTTTAAGTAGCAGACAAAATAGGGAAGGGCGATGGATGGAACGAAGTCTGCCATCGGGTGAAATGGTACAGCCATTGAATGAGCAGTTGAACTTTTGTCTGGAGAAAGTGGAATTGAAGGAGAAGTTGTTTAATGCAAGAACAAGTTCAGCAAAGCAAATGAGTTGAATATGAGAACAATAAATGGTGGCCTTATCAACAATGCCCAAATCTCAAGAAACAATAAAGACAATGACGTGGAAATTTGTCGGGTAGCCACTTCTGCTAAAATTATCAGTTTTTTTTAAAAAGGTTCCCACTCAGTCATTTCATTATGATCATTATTAAAAAAAAACTTCTTTTTCTATCCGGAGGTCCAGAAAAATTTTCTTAATTTTACAATACTTAAATTCCCGCACCATTGCTAGAATCAGACGAAGATCATCACTTGCACCATGTTGAACATTTACAGAAGTTATTCTGTAGCAGTGTCCCACAGAAGTTCACAAGTTACTACTGAACCTGCTATAATTTCAGAATACCAAATACCAATGCCTCTAACCAACCAAATACCACCACTGATTGTGGATAGGCAAAATGTATGTCCGTTTCACTGAGTGCAGAAAAGAAAAGGCTGTTGAGAGCCTGCCATTGCATGTGAATAGATGAGCATTTCTCACACTTGACTTTGAAGGATTAGTGTGACCTACATTGGCCTTTGTTAAAATCAAGGTGTAACAGTTCATGATAAAACCATCCATCACCTAAGAACTGAATTGACTGTACAGCATTATATTCTATGCACCAACACTTGGCTGTCCTAATAATTCTAACAGTCATCATAATCTTAGCACATCTGAGCTGACCAGGCTCCACTTCTATTGGTTTCTTTTTGACTTATAAACTCCAGGGAGCATATACATTAAATCCTCGGAGAAATCAAACATGGTGGCAGTAAATGATCATTATTGTCCCATTGTGTGAAATCCAAGACCGTTTAGAGGGGCAACAACACATTAACCTAAAATCTCCCCATGCTAACTTGGCCAAGTGTACAAATCACGTCCACAATGACATCTCGGTAATGGCTGTGGACGTGAGTTGTGCTCTTGGCAAATGAGAAAAGTTAAATTCACCAGCAGAGGTTCTGAAAATGGCTACTGTGGAAAATCATTCTTTCTACATGGACTATTATCTGGAGAGTACGTAACTAAGTTGTTTCTATAACAACCCAGTAAAATAGTGAAATATTTTGCTATTAAGTAAGAACACAAGGGGAAACATTACATACAGGTTGTATGTTCAGAACCTGGCTCATCAAAAACTGGATATTTGAAAATATTCCATTTGATATTCAGTTAAATGAAATTCAGACTTACTGTCTAAATACCAGAAAATTTTGGCAACATGCCAGTTTCTCAGTGGTGTTCTGGGCTGGTTATTGGCTTCACTGCTTTATTTACAGTGGCTCACTGGTCTAGTTTCCACACTCCAAGTTGACCCAAATGATCCTTGACTCCACCTGGTCCCAACTGTCCAATCCCTGCCACCTCTCTGACTTCCGACATTTTCTTGCCAACAGAGTTATGTCAAAAGGCCAGTCGACACCCCCCAAGGGCATTAGTTATTGCCCCAATCCAAGAATGAAATTACTGCAGAAATTAGATAGAAGTGTTTTCACTGCGAAAAATGAGCGAAGAATGTGGGTGGGTGTTCCCACCTTTCACTACTCAAAGAGACAGAAACAGCAAGCCGTGAAACTTTCTGCTGAGAGTGACATTCAGAAAGAACGAATAAATGAAAAACCTAAAAAGTGATGACTTAGACAGAGTGATGATGGAGTGGATGCAACAGAGATGGAGAGAGAGAACGCCATCATCTGGGCTGATGTTGAGAAAGAAATTTTCTGCACTATTTCAACTCTGCACGACTACCATCCAAGCTCATGAACCAAATTTAAAAGGACACAGAATCAGGCAGTTGAAAGTGTGGAGATGAAGCCTCAGCAGGTCATGAGGCAGCAGAGTTTTTCCTACCAGCAGGCCTAGCAGCAAGGGGGAGGAGCAGCATTAGTAGCAGCAGTTTAAAAAGGCAGGATCCAGTTAAGAGTGTGCGTTTTTCCTCACACACCAGCAGCATATAAACAGGGAGCCAGGGTCTAGTGGGAGTGGCTATTTTGAGGTCAAAATGTCTTGAGGTCAAAGTGCTGATGGGTGAGTACTGACAAGGTAAGGCTTTTTTTCCCTCTCTATCTTATTGTCCTAGTCAAAGGGAGTAGTTATAAAGATTATGGAAGGTACAGCAGTGGTATGCAGGAGGCATGTCCAGTTGCAGCTCCTAGTAGACCACTTAGAGCAATTGGATTCACTACAGAGCATTCAGGATATGGAGAATGTAGCACACAGTAGGCTGAGAAAGCTGGTGACTCCGCAGGTACAGAAAGGGAGATGGGTAACCACCAGGAAGGGCAGTCAGGGTCTGCAGAAGCCCCTGCGGTCATTTCCCTCTCTAAAAGGTTTGGATACTACCGTGGGGGGATGGGCCTCCCAGGGGAGGAACGGCAGCAACAGTTTAGTTTGTAGCACAACAGTGGGGCATTGCTGCACAGAGGGGGAATAGGACTGGGAATGTGATGGCGGTAGGGGATTCCATCATAAAAGGAGAAGATAGGTGTTTCTGTGGCCACAAAAGATACTCCGGGTTAGTATATTACCTCCCTGTGCTAGGGTCAAGGATGACTCAGAGTGGCTGCAGGACACTCTGAAAGGGGAAGGTGAACATGTAGTCATCAGATGACATAGGTAGGAAAAGGGATAAGGTGCTGCAACACGAGTTTAAGGATTAGGTTGCTGCTTAAAGAGCAGAACCTCAAAAGGTTGTAATCTCCAGATTGCTTTTGGTGCCACGACCTACTGAGTACAGGAATAAAAGGATAGGTCAGATGAATGCATGGCTGAAGGGATAGTGCAGGAGGATGGACCTTCCTGGATCACTGGGACTTTTCCTGGGGAAGATGGAACCTGTACAAGTGGGACAGGTTGCACCTTAACCAGAGTGGGACCAACATTCTTGTTGGGAGGACTGGTAGCACTTTTGGTGAAGATTTAAACTGAATTGGCAAGGAAAGGGGGCTCAGTAGTTGTTCAGATGGAGCATCACTGAGAGGAGTAATAGTTAGTATCCAGTAGACATAACAAGTAAACGCACATCATGAAAATTCAAAAATAAATTGCATCTATTTTAACCTAAGGAGTAAAGTAGATAAACTCAAAGCTTTAATTAACATGGGATCTACCATATTGTTTCCAACCCCCATGGTTGGGGCAGTGAGGACTGACAATTCAATATCCCATGGTATAGAATCTTCAGGCAAGACAAAGAGGAGAATAATATGGGAGGAGGTATTGCACAGTTGGTCAAAGATTCCATTACTTCAGTATTCAGTAATTTTTCATTCCAACAAAAACTAGCATCCAAGATATTTCAAGAGTCTAAGAACATTTCCAGTTCATTATGCTAACAAGAGAGGATGGATAACCACAACTTCCTCGACAAGCACATCGTTCTGAAGCTTGTGCTCATCATTTGGGGCTGATGAAAAGTGTAAGATACTGGTGTTGCTTAACAATTGCTCAGCACATCCTAATGCTAAACTTCTCATGAAATTTACCCCTACACAACATGATTGATACAACCACTGACCAAGGAATTAAGATCCATGAAACACAAGAATAAAGACAAATTTGTCTTCCCAATAAATCTGCCCCCATGAAAGAAACAAATGAATATGGATCCAAGAGCTGAATTCCAGAGGTGAAGTAAAAAGCGACTTCTTTCAGCATCAAAGCAGAACTTGACTAAAGCTTGCATCAAATAGCCTTGGTAAAAACTGAAGTCAATGGGCATCAAAGGAAAAAAATCCATGGTTGGATCATATCTCACACAAGAAAGGCTTTATGGTTGCCGGAGATCAATTTTCCCAGACCTAGGACATCACTGTAGGAGCTCCTCAAGGCAATGTCCTTGGTCTAACTATCTGCAGTTTACTTATTAATGACTTACCATGCATTATTAGGTCTGAAGTGGAGATGTTCACTGATGATAGCACAAAGTTTAATTCCATTTGCAACTCCTCAGACAATGAAGCAATCCACACCTACGTGCACCAAACCCAGACAACATTCAGATATGTGCTGAGCACTCACTCCACAAAGTGCCAACTAATGACCAGGTCCAACAAGAAGAACAAGCCTCAGTTAAAGATGGCAGCTCCAACAATGCAGCACTCACTCAGTACTGCAGTGCAATGTCAACCTAGATCATTGCATTCAAGTCTTTGGAGTAGGACTCAGAGGCAAAAGTACAACCAATTAAGCCCGGTTTACATTGAAGTGATCTGCCAGTAACATCCCACAAAGAGAAATGAAATGAATGAGCAGGTTACCCTGGTCTCAATCAGGTAAGGGAGGTTGGCCAGGACACCGATTGATACTTTTGTTCATCTCCAAAGAGCACCATGGGGATGACAACAACATAACAGCCAAATTCAGTTTATTTGAAGGACAGTGAGTCTTAGTCTAGCACTCCTTCAATATTACACAAGTACGAACTCAAGTCCTGTTGTGAGGTTTCGACAGACAACATTCCGACCCAGAGAGTGTCATTGACTGAGCCATGATGACACTCAAAGAGAGATAGTTCTGAAGGAAAAAAAATGCATCTTTTCATAATGTGTAAATATTATAAACATGCAGACACAAGGAAGCATCTTTACTTTCTTAGAAGGTTAAGGAGGTTCAGCATGTCACAAATACTCTAACAAATTTCTGTAGATGTACTGTTGAAAGTATCCTGACTGGCTGTATCATAGTCTGGTATAGCAATGTGAAAGTGCATGAACGCAAGAAGCTGCAGAGAGTGGTAGACTCAGCCCAATATATCACGGGCACATCCCTCCCCACCATCTGAAGTATCTACATGAGGTGCTGCCTCAAGAAGGCAACATCTATCAAAGATCCTCACCATCTGGGCCATGCTATCTTCTCGCAGCTACCATCGGGCAGGAGGTACAGAAGCCTGAAGTCCCACATCACCAGGTTCAAAAACAGCTACTTCCCTTTAACCATTCGGTTCCTGAACCAACCTGTACAAACCAAATCACTACCTCAGTATGGCAGCACTATGACCACTTTGCACTACAATGGACTTATTTTTTTAAATTGTTTTCTTTCTTTCTCGTATAATTTGTTTGATTTGTTCTCTTGTGAATGTTGTGTATCTGATGCAGTGTGTCTATGATGCTGCTGCAAGTAAATTTTTCATTGCACCTGTGCATTGATGTACTCATGCAAATGACAATAAACTTTGACACATCTATATAATAGTCCAAATGCCTGCAATATGCTTCACAACAGGAATGTAAAACACAGAACCTGAAGGGGCCACATAGCCCTTGATCCCATTCCACATTGTATAAAATCATGACTGCTTCTGTGACTCAGGTCCACTTTCACACCCGATCCCCATATCCTTTCATTCCCAAATTGTTTAAAAATCATTGATTGCAGCCTTATGTATTCTCAATAAGCATTTATAGCCTCCAAGGCACAGGATTCCAATGATTCACAACCTTCTGTGCAAAGACATCTCTCCTTGTCTCAGTCCTAAATGGCTGTCCTTTTATCCTGAGACAATACCCCACAGTTGTCACACTCGTGCCCCAGCATAACCACAACCTGTCAGGAGGAAGACCATAGTACATATCAGGTTCCATTGTACAATAGGATGAGTTGGCAGAGGTCTGCCTTGACATCAGTAATCACTCTCTCAAGAGAAAACCTTTCAATGCTGCTGCATTCCTTAAAATCTTAAGGGAATATGGCAGGCAATCTGTACGAAAAGAACACTCTTTGAAGTAATGACTGGTTAACCAATTAATTCCTTGAGTTTTTCATGAACATTTTAAGACAACCAGCTCAAGGGATTTTTAAGAGATTTTTAGAATCACGTTGAACAGTATAAAAGATACAAGCACACAGTTATGTTTTGTTGTCTGTGAGGAAGGTGGATCAAAGCTGTTACATGGTGTGGTTCAAGGACACACTGGGCAGATGGACCTCAACTGCAACACAGGTTCTAAAGAAACATTTTAGTTTAAACTGAAATAAAATACACCAAAAATGGACAGCAGTGTTTGGGAGTTACTGTGTGGAGCTCAGCTAAATTTTGGTCAGTGTATTTAAGCTACAAGAAATCTGCATTCTGCACCAGAATATTTCCTTTCATTGACATCTGTTCTCATTTATATGCAGTCATTGCTATGGTTTTGCAACTATTTTTAAATTACGCTTTCATAATTCACCCCCGCCCCCCACAAAAAAAACTCGATCAATGGGCAGAGAAGGGACTTAACTCAAAGAACAATGTTTTTACCATCAATCCATTAAGAGCTCTGCTCATCCTTATTAATTCCTCTTTGACTGGACTGGCTCTCAAATTCTCAGTAATATACTGGTTTAATTCCTGATGTGCTGCAGGTGAACCTCAGTGAAGCTCCATCTTTTGCAATGATCCATGGATTTAACTATCACTATTCCTTGGCCTTGTCATATCAGTCTCCTGTGGGACCACCAGATTCACCTAGGGTTCCCAACCTGACTGGAAAGAATGACTGACAACTCGAGAGAAACAGTGCACATTTGTACAGTGTCTATATGCAAAACATGAAGTTTGAAAGCATGTTCATTAAGTTACTGGACTAGCACTGAGAAGATTGCACCACTGATCTAGACACAAGTGTTCACATCCTACAACACCCAGGGAATCTAAATGCAAGCAATTAAGTCTGAGTTTTTTTTTAATGCTTACTGGATTGTTGTAAAAATCCATCTGTTCTTAAAGGAAAAAAACTGCCAACCTTGCTCAGTTTGGGCTTAATGTGACAACAGCCCAACAAATATAGTTCACACAGAGCTGCATCCCAAATAGAGAGGCAATAAATGCTGACATTGCCACCAATGGCAATATCCTGTGAATAAATGAAGAAGAACAGTTCTTAAATGATTGTTGTTAAATGTGGCACCGTGAAGTTATGCCATAGCATCAGACACCAGCAAGGTTATCAAGAGAAAACATGGCAAATCTGAAAATCAAGCAGTGATATCAATTGGTAAAAGTGTGCTCATTTGCATCAAACAAGAGTGCTTGATTACAGCACAGGGAGAATATACAGAACCACAGAACCATCTATTTGAAGTTTCGGAGGAACTTTCTGAACAAAACTGAATATAACAACCTGAATACAAAATAAACAAGAAAAAAATATGACAGGAGAGTGTGTTGGAAATTATCTAACTGAATTCATTCAAATAAAAGTTTCAGTTTTTTCACATTTTTCGTCTCCTCCTTTTGTTCTGCAGTGAGTTTGATGTAGACATGCTCTGCTGCTTGTATGAAGTATCAATCTCTGTACACTGAACTTTTTTCCTGTTCTAAATTTCACACTAATGGACTATGCAGTTTAACAGAGCATTGTAATAAAATCTGTCTGTTTGCAGCGTAATGAACCTCACTGGAATTTTGAAATAGTAGAGGATTCTGTTGAGCTAACTCATGAGCAAAGCTGCTTAAAATCCAAGAAAAAAAACTGGTCAAACTGAAACATTTCTGACAAGACAAACAAAACGAAAGCCTCAAACCTCTATTTCTGATAACACTTCCCTTATAACAGTTTTCCTAACCTAGGCCTTGAACAACCAATAATAATTAATGTACTGAGAACTGCAGTGGAAAAGGGGCTGAGTTGGGAAGTGGGAGGGAAATCGCTGGCACGATTTAACAAATAAAACGGAAAGAGAAAAAAATCCTCCCAGGTTCCTGCACAGTGACTCCTGCCAGAAGCTGTGTGTTGGATGTGAACTGACTCAAGTCCTAGTATTGTCCTTGATGATTTAGTGACCTGCCTATTCATCAAGGCTAGCTTTCCTGAGTGTTGTTATTGTAACCTCTAGTGGTGATCCTCATGCAGATTGGAATATCGACACCACTTACCAGTTTTTCACATGAAAAATATCCTCTAAAATGACACTGGGTCCTTGCCAGTGCCCCAGTAACAACTCCATCACGGTTAGCATTTTCAGCAAAGAAGGGGAGAAAAGAATATTTGATACGGTGACTGCTGAACAAGACAAATCTCTGTGGCAGGGTTAATTAGCAGCAGTAATTCAAGGAAAAATAATTGATTACTTGTGTAGCTTAATATTGACTGCTGAAATCACAGCACTCCCAGGAGCAAAGGTTAAATGATTAGTTAATTAATCAATCACAAGTGAACTAGAGCTGTGATATTTTCAGCTTTTATGATCATTCAATCATAAAGATAATTGGTGTCATTTCATAGAACCATAGAACAATACAGCACAATACAGGCCCTTCAGCCCATCATGTTGTGCCGACCTTCAAACCATTCCTAAGACTATCTAACCCCTTCCTCCCACATATCCCTCTATCTTAAATTCCTCCATATGCTTATCTAACAATCTCTTGAACTTGACCAACGTATCAGCCTCCACCACCACCCCAGGCAGTGCATTCCATGCACCAACCACTCTCTGGGTGAAAAACCTCCCTCTGACATCTCCCTTGAACTTCCTCCCCGCCTCCCCCCCCCCCCCACCCCATTACCTTAAAGCCATGCCCTCTTGTATTGAGCATTGGTGCCCTGGGAAAGAGACACTAACTGTCCACTCTATCCATTCTCTTAATATTTGGTATACCTCTATCATGTCTCCCCTCATCCTCCTTCTCTCCAATGAGAGAAGCCCTAGCTCCTTTAGTCTCTCCTCATAATCCATACTCTCTAATCCTGCTAAATGGTCTGATCCTTCCGTGCATCTGCTTTTAACTTGGTCTGCTAATGGAAGAAGTGTTTATATTAATCATATCATGCAATCAAACCATTCTATATACCAATCTGTGATGGCTAATATAGATAGGTCAGTGCCTCCTTTATTTTGGAAAGGTGCGCATTGCAACAATACATTTAAAATTAATCATATTGAACCATTACCTCTTTGAAATCTGCTTTCAAAACTGAGTGTCCTAACGTTGCCTGCCACTGTAGTTTTCTGCCACTGTGTTTTCCAAGGTAGAACATCCTAAATACCTCTTATAATTTCATTTCCCTTGTGAACTGCCTCCCTTTCAATTGGTGTAAATGGCACCACACCTCTTTATTATAGATGCCAGTCAGCTAGTCATTTCTGCCACTCCACTTCCCAAATCTGACCCACTAGTAGCCAACTCATCCCACTTCACCCCACAGTCCAACCCTCCTGGGTCCCCAGTTTGGCTTCTTTATGCACTACCCACATCCTTGGACATGTGTATCCAAATCCACCCGGGCTACCCAAGATCATTCACATAAGGAAGCAGCAAGTACAACTGTTGCTTGCCTCAGTATTGGTTATTGTACACAGGCAAATAACTGTAAAACACCTCACAGAAATTTATCAGAGCAGAGCAATCCTCAAAATCATTCACAAATATAGATTAACTGATTGTCCTCAACTGTGCTGTTGTGAGACTTTGCAAATTGGAGGCCAATTTTAGACTTCCAAACTACATAAACTAACATTTCCAAAACTCATATGGATTCTAATCAGAGAAGTCGAAGCCTATAAAGACAAGTAAAATCAAGCCGGGTTTTTGTGGGGGAAGAGAAGCTCCATTACAAGTGGATTCAGCAACAAAATGCAATCAATAGAGGCAGCACTTCACATCCAGACAATGTTGGTCCCAGATTGTGTTGAAAGCACTCTGCTATTATGTTCTATCCAATTCTATTGAAAATGGAACTCACACAGTCTCTCTTTGGTGGCCACCTGCCCTGAAGGTAGAGAGTGGTTTACTCTAAAGTGCCAGTTTTGGGGAATTTTGCTCAGTGGTCTTCCCATGTTTGTGAGAAAACAATCCTAGATGTTAAAAGAAAGTTCCAAGACTTTAATCGGGTGCAAAGAATGTCCTAGCAGCCATAAAGGGAATACTCCAAGTGCTTGCAGCTGAAAGGAGAAGAGTTTGGGTCAAGTTTGGCTTCAATACCTTGAACAATATAATGGGCAACTCAGGCTCAGAATTAACATACAGTGGCATGCAAAAGTTTGGGTAGCCCTGGTCAAAATTTCTGTTACTGTGAATAACTAAGCAAACAAAAGGTGACCTGATTTCCAAAAGGCATAAAGTTAAAGATGACACATTCCTTTAATATTTTAAGCAAGATTACTTTTTTATTTCTATCTTTTACAGTTTCAAAATAACGATAAAGGAAAAGGGCCCGAAGCAAAAGTTTGGGCACCCTGCATGGTCAGTACTTAGTAACACCCCCTTTGGCAAGTATCACAGCTTGTAAACGCTTTCTGTAGCCAGCTAAGAGTCTTTCAATTCTTGTTTGGGGGATTTTCGCCCATTCTTCCTTGCAAAGGGCTTCTAGTTCTGTGAGATTCTTGGGCCGTCTTGCATGCAACTGCTCTTTTGAGGTCTATCCACAGATTTTCGATGATTTTTAGGGTGAGAGACTGTGAATGCCATGGCAAAACCTTCAGCTTGTGCCTCTTGAGGTAGTCCATTGTGGATTTTGAGGTGTGTTTAGGATAGTTATCCTGTTGTAGAAGCAATCCTCTTTTCATCTTCAGCTTTTTTTTTTACAGATGGTGTGATGTTTGCTTCCAGAATTTGCTGGTATTTAATTGAATTCATTCTTCCCTCTACCAGTGAAATGTTCCCTGTGCCACTGGCTACAACACAAGCCCAAAGCATGATCGATCCACCCCCGTGCTTAACAGTTGGAGAGGTGTTCTTTTCATGAAATTCTGCACCCTTTTTTCTCCAAACTTTCCTGCGTCCTCACCACAAAGTTCAGCGTCAGAAACTTGCAAAGGAACATCTAAACAAGCCTGATGCATTTTGGAAACAAGTCCTGTGGACTGATGAAGTTAAAATAGAACTTTTTGGCCACATTGAGCAAAGGTATGTTTGGAGAAAAAAGGGTGCAGGTCACCTTTTGTTTGCTTAGTTATTCACAGTAACAGAAATTTTGACCAGGGCTGCCCAAACTTTTGTATGCCACTGTGGAACAAAAAGTCATTGGTCTCATGGAATCTCCATAGTGACCAATTATAGGATTACACCGGTAGAAAGATGCGCCAGCAATTTATGTGAGCATCCTCTCTTTTGGCGGAGGATAGTGTGCAATGTAGAAAGCAGAAAACAAACCAAATGTAATCCAAGCTTACAATCAATAGCTAAACTCATTAATATTGGGTAATACCTATGAACCTACTCACTTTCAATAAGAAAAAGTGATACTTTGACAAGTTGGAAAAACCAGTGGAATCAGAGTTGTCTCCATTATCCCCAAGAACATTGATTTAATTATCTTAGGGCTACCATTGTAGGGCGAGATTGAACAGGAGTCAAGATGTTTTAATGGGAAGGGGGGGATTGAGTAAGCAAATGTCAAGGAGTGGGAACAAATGGGACCAGCTCTGAATGCCAGGAAAAGAGGAAGAGAAAAATCCTCCATTGGATCTGAAAACATTCCTCTGTTGCACTTGAAATAGTTGTAGAAACATGCTGGCATTTCACAGTGGAGTGACTCACTCTCTTTATCCTTCTCTTTAATTCTTCCCAGAGGTAGTCTGGCTCCATCTGCAAGCCCACACACACCGCACACTTATTTCTATTGGCTCACTGCTTGGTAAGGTAAATGACCACAATAGAGCACCTCATTGCCATGAAGGCAAGGTGGAGATGTCAGGCGGAAGATTTTGGTACAGGGCAGGGATTAGCATGACAGCCTGCATACAGTTTCTTTTTTAAGTTGCCGCTGTGCTTTCTGATCCATTCTGGTGGGCTCGTCATTCTACTTTTCCTTAGCACTGATGAACTCCATCTGACTCATGTGTTTTTCATTGATTCAGTGCCACATTAAGGAGGACAGACTGCAGCAGAGAGACAAACCTATTTATAGATACACTGCTTCTTGATGCATGTTTGTAGCCTTCACGCTATTGCAGAACTAAACAGTTTTTGCTTGTTTTAGTATATAATTTTTTTTCTATTTATCGTAGGTGGCCACAGTGTTAAGAAGGGAAAGATTATGCTGGATTTTCTATTTGGAAAGACTGTTATCCTGTCAAGCAAAACAAATCCTACTTATTGAGGGGGAAAATGTTGACAGGTCAAAGTGTCCAACCATCAAGGCTGAGGTACATCCTGACTTGGGACAAAGAAAATGCTGGAAATACTCAGCAGATCAGGCAGCATCAGTGGAAAGAGAAATAGAGTTAATGTTTCAGGTTAGTGATCCTTATTCTGAACTGGGAAAGAGATTTATAAAAAGGTAATTTTAATTTGCAGAGAAGATGGCAGAAGGGATGGATAAATCAAAGGGTTTATCTGTGATCAGGTGAGACCAGGTCAAATGGATTAAATGGGTAGTTAGAAGGTGATTATGCTTCTTTCTCTGTGTTGTGTTCTGGAGATCTGTACAGTTACTTTGCTATTTGATGCTCAAGAAGCCATTCTTCCCATCATGATAAGGAAGTGTCTAAATGTTCAGACATGTGGAATCCAAACTCTATTGGAAGAGCTCCTCCCTGATTGTAATTTTACTTTAACACTTAAAGGAACACAAAAATACACAGGATCAGAACCAATAACTGCAACCCATTGAGAAATGCAAATATTAATAAATTGGTTTATTATTGTCACATGTACTGAGGTACAGTAGAAAACTTTGTTTTTCATGCCATCCATACAGATCATTCCATCACATCAGTGCATTGAGGTAGTGCAAAAGAAAACCTTAACAGAATGCTAAATAACATGTTACAGTTACAGAGAAAGTGCAGTGCAGGTAGAAAATAAGGTGCAAAGCCATAAGGAGGTAGATTGTGAGGTCAAGAGTCCATCTTATCGTACTAGGGGACCATTCAATAGTCTTATAACAGCGGGATAGAAACTGTCCTTGAGCCTGGTGGTACGTGCTTTCAGGCTTTTGTATCTCCTACCCGATGGGAGGGGGAAGGAGAAAGAATATCTAGGGTGGGTGGGGTCTTTGATTACATTGGCTGCTTTACCAAGGCAGCGAAAAGTGTAGACAGAACCCATGGAGGGGAGGCTGGTTTCCTTGATGTGCTAAGCTATGTCCACAATATCATTAGTAATACACAAGTCAAGCCCACTGCCATTTGATAAAAGCACAGGTTACTCCTTCAGATGAAAACCTTTCATTAGGCATTTACTAAAATTAGGTCTTTTTAATTGTTAATGGGACAGGCAGTATCTAGGAGGTAGTCAACCCTATAAAAAAAGGCAAGGCACTGCATCAACATAGCTTTTGTCACACTTTCACCCCTTTGACTTTCTCCTCCCTGCAGTCTAAAGCCCCACTCTTTCTCAGTGCAGCTATGGTACAATCCTGAGGTTCTCTATTGAGGTTTTTTGGGATCTGTGAACGACTGTAGCCACAATAATCTTTACAGGGCAATGCCTGCCAGGAAAAAAATACACCATCTATACTGCAATTGAAAGCCAAAATCATAGGTTGTGTAAATTATAAAACCAAGTATGAATTACAGCTGGCAAGCTTCATAGTTCTGGAGCTGGGGTTAGATTTTAAAGGGCTGTGATTTCATTCAGAAAGAGCAGCAGAGTGCCAACTTACTGGGACAAGGCCTTGTGGTGTTCCACTTAGTAAACTATGCACAGCAAACCCAGGCAGCATCACACACTCCAATAACCCTCTATTGCCCTGAAGACGTCAACGTATAAACTTGATGAGAAATATTCCCACCTGTCATTATAACAACAATGTATCTACACTTTTCTCTGTAATATTCTCCAATAAAAACCCAAACTCATTATGATTTCCTCACAGAAAGACTCAGCTCATTTTAACACCTCACAATAATCAGTCCATCATATAGGTTATATCCAGCATTGGACAAATTAGAATACAATCTATTTATGAGATCCACCACCACTCGCACTTGAACCTACTTTGTCATACACATCCCATATCTCGTATTCATTGCTCCCCTAGAACAATCAGCTGGAATAATATGAATGGTTCCCTTGTATGTGCTGCACTGCGCAGAGGTAATGGACTGTGAACTAAACTGAAGGAGCTCATTACTGAAATAAGCATAGGGTATGAGATATTGGAGAGCAAGGCCAGAACTGGATTAAGTTAGTGATTTTAATTCTGAGGACTGGAATAATGTTCGTAAATAATCAGTAAGTATCTCAGGTCAGACAGATGCAAATTCAAGAAATATTTTATACACTTCATAGCCCCTTGTGGTGCTTGTTTACAAGACCCAGAAGACCAGCCTCTAATGAAGATACCACTGCTGTTCTCTCACACCTTCAAAAGATCCAGAACTGATTCACCTCCATCTGCTCCACAGAAGTGTCGAGCATTTCAAACATTCTCCTACTCTCCTAGATCTTCTCATAAAGTATAAAGACTTGGAATGTTGGTAACTTAACAGTGCAGCTTTACAATCAATACTTTGCTCTGTCTCTTTCACACACAACAATATTTTCACCAGTCTCTCTCTGACACACATTCATTAATCCTTGGCAAGCACAATAACATAAGCCTCCCTCGGATACAGATATCTGTCCAGTTAGTCAAGTGGTCAGGCACAGAACAGTAGACACATGCCACACTCGTACATGAGCATTCTGACCCAAACACGTTTCTCTCAGAAATATCGAGCTTGTTGTCTGTCTGGCATTATTTCAAATACTTCTCTCAGCTCACTGACGTGTGCACATTTTTCTCAGAGGCATATACGTGTCCCATGCTGGTCCCACTCCCATATAGAGATTGCTCCCTGGAATGCAATGACCATTCTGACACTTGCTTTCTTTGATTCACATGCAAGGGTCTTTATCACAGTGTCACCAGCACTCTGACACAGGGGTTACTCAAATGCATACAAAAAGTGTTCTTCAAGTATATATATACAGGTTGATCTTGGATGAGGATACATACTGCTCCCCAACACACATGTAGCACAAGTCAATTTTTTCCCACACATACGTTGATCCATGCCACACATTTTGATCTAAGAGGTGTTTTACAAGTTGACACACCTCTCACCCACCTCAATCTGTCAGGTGCATGCAAGCACACGTTGATGCAAACAAACAGTCTCTAAATTTGTAGCCACTGTATTGACTGTCAGCTGCTGCACCCCCACCCCCACAGTTCAGATGACACGATTACGATCCAATACGTGACTGACTGACCCTGGGGACTAAACATTCCAATTACAGAACACTTCTTTCCTCTCCGTTCAATACATACTCATTATAGCAGCCGAGCTCCTTCAGCAGGTCTTGTTCTGAAAAGTATTCTTTACCCATTATTTTTATTAAATGACCCGTACTTGCACTCAGTGTGGTTTTTAATTTAATCAGAGGCTGCACCCAATATAAGCAATCACCCAACTACATGGACAAGTCAGTTAGTGTGTAAATTCACAGCAGTGGAAGCTAATAAAAACATCCTCATGCCTGGTCTGTTAGCAATCAAACGTCACACTGAGGTGTTTGCAGCATGTGTGCTGCACAACTGTCACACAACCGCACAACAAAATATTCAATGCAATTTGCAGGACAAGATCCAGCAATGAAAATCTGGGGGTCCAATCCATACACCTATTGATCTCAAGTGTCGCCAAAAGCCTGTCTGCATATCACCAGCAGTATAGTCACCATCAATAGGCACATTCAGAATAAGCCGTGGACCGGCTACTGTATTTTAACAAGTACATTTAGCAAAAGTGAACCTTTCCCCAACAAATACTCACATCTATTTCAGCTACATGTTAAACAACATGAGCAGTGATGCTATACACTGGAAATTTCAGGTGTCTTGCATCCATGAATGTGCCTTGTTGGGGTGACTTCAGGAATTAGGATGAGTTCTAAAACAACAGGCACATAACTGAATAGGTTTTCACCGCAGTAGTATGTAAAATAGATCCCTGCCAAAAACAAAATAGAATGGATTGATTCAAGAGAGAAAGGATGAACTCACCTTTGGATAAACATTCGGTTGGGAATGAGAAGGAAGGCAGGAGGAGCCTGAGACAGTCAAAGCCTTGCACAAGGCACAGTAGTGCCTCCTGTGGTTGGCAGAGGACAACTGCCTGTGGCACCACACAGTGGTTTTGTGGATGATTGGAATATTCATGCAGAACATTCGCTCAGAAAGATTAAATATAGGATCGGTTAACTTCAGCATCTGTGATTTCCCCCTGTCCTTGCTCCACTGATACCCTTCATTGTTTCTGTATGCTCCTACTCCCCAATTCTGGCAGACTTCAGACACCACAATCCCTGGCTTGGGTTCTCTTTATCTTAAAGACTCTCACCAATAATAACCTCCTTGATTGCACTTAAAGGTCACCTATCCTGCATGACATGATGTTACTTTAAAAGGGATAAACTAATGCATGCCGCTGATGATCTGCAAGTCTGATGGGCTGCCCTTCAATGAAAATATGAAGGAGGGCAGTGAAAGATCTACTAGCTCCAAGTTTTACCATTGCACACACCATTCACCCAGTCTTTGCCTGGGAAAGACAAAAACAAAGCCCACAGCCAATTCAGAAACAACACGAGGACACTCCTCATTGAACCTCCAACATAATCAAAATACCAGGAGGCCACGATATCCCAATACTGATCAACACTCCAAGGTTGCATTTGGTAAACACCACAGACACGATGCTTGCAATAGGCTTGGTGGAACCCCATCCCCACCCCCTCCAGTGAAGATGAAAAGATCCACTGCCACATCAATAGATGTTCACTATCAGTTCATAGTTCTCCATGGGGAATCTTAGGGAGGGTTTCCAGTCCAAAGGGGTATATAACAACTTTCACACACCCAGATATCATTTCGGTAAATGAAAACCAAAGAAATAGCAGATGCTGTGAACATGAAATAAAAACAGAAAATGCTGGACTTACTCAGCAGGTCAGGCAGCATCTGTGGAGAGTTAACATTTTGGGTTGAAGACCCTTCATGAGAACTGGGAAAGAGTTCTGACGAAGTGTCATCGACCTGAAACATTGACTCTGTTTCTCTTTCCACCTATGTTGCCTGATCTGCTGAGTATTTCCAGCATTCTCTGTTCTTATCTTGCCTTAGTTAGGCTGGAAATGTAGGCCCTTTGTTTCTCTAGAGAATAAACGAAGGCAAATCCATGGATTTCTTCAAGTGACCTCTGCCTTACTGAGCTAGTTGCCATTTGCTCATTTAAAGACACATTACAACAATCTTTACTTGATGAATTAATCATCTGAGATCTGGGCCAAGCAAACGTTGCTCCTGTTGCAGGTCAGAACCACTTCCTGAAGGCCTAAACATGGGATTTGAAACTTCCAACTCATCTGAATTCGTAAATTGTTCAGTAACATTCACTGTTTGTAAAAAAAAACTATCCTGTGACAGACCATTGTCATTTCTGAATCTTGTTAAAAGTTCAGCAACTTACTTCCCTGCAAGGATGAAAGGTTTGGAAAATAGGACAGTTTGCTTCCTGTTGGAAACACCAGCCTCTGTAGATTGTGCAGAGGTTTTAAAACATTGTGTGTTTTGTAGTTGAGTGAGGGAGAAATGTTGGTGGATTCACTTGTGTCCATTATCACAGCGGATTGTTCGAATTTCCACATCAGTCATGTGGGAAACTTGAATTTGCACAGGTGCAAGTCACACCACGACACGAAGTGACCTCTTATCTGACGGGAAGTCAACTTCGAGGTGTGGAGGAGGGGGAATGTGGGGGTGAGCTGGTTCTCAGTCCAGGAGACTTCAGCAGGCCTCCTGTTAAACCTTCACATTTCACTCATTATTCTGTCAGGAAGTCTCCAGTCTGATCTTTACTGGCAGAGGAAGTTTGGGAATTTCAGAACTTGGCAAGGGCCCCAGCAGAGACACACACTGCTTCCTGAGATGGAAATTAAGCTAAATTATTCAGGGAAAGGAAAGAAAAACACGGGTGCCAATGGCAGCCATCCCTCTTGGCTTGTTTTTCTTTACTGTACAAACAGGAACACTGAGATTGTTCTGAGAGTGTTTTTCCAGCTGGTGTAAAGGATTTTTTTGGGATAGAGAGATCACACAGTGATAACACAGCCAGCACAAAGCAGACAACCAGCCTGAGTAACTTTGCCTGATCACACCGGATCTGACCCACTGCCTGTGCACTCATCTCCTGCCTCAAACCCAGGGGAAAAAAAAAGTAGAAAAGCAAAACATACAATCGCAAAATTCCAAACCCCGGCAGCTTTCCCTCCACCACCTCTCCCATGATACTAAGTCTTGCTGGGGAGGGTTCCCTATCACATATAGGCCAAGCTGAGAGCAACCACACTACCTTAGCCAAGCTGCAAGATTCGGCAGGCAGTTGGTGGAGGAGGAGCAGGAGGACATGGGAAACTTCTATCCTGCTGCAGCACTTATGTGCGTTCAGTTTGGATAATGAGTAGGAAAAGAAACCTTGAAGTCTCTCTCTCTCTTTGTCCCAGGGCCTTTGAACCAAGGTTACCAATAAGAACACAAGAAGAGAAGCAGGAGAAGGCCACTCAGCCCCTCAAACCTGCCCCGCCATTCAAGATGATCATGGCTAATCTACCCCAGGCCTAACTTCCTCTTCTTAGTTCCTCATAACCCTCAATTCCCTGATCTTGCAAAAAAATTATTTACTTCTTCTTTAAATACCCACAATGATCTAGCCTCCACAACCCTATGGGATAGAGAATTCTGGAGATTCACCACTCTCCGCAAGAAGTTCCTGTGCACCTCAATTTTAAATAAGCCCCCCGCCCCTCCCAATCTTGTGACTATGTCCCCTTATTCAAGATTGTCCCACTTGTGGGACACCTCAACATCTACCCTGTCGTATCAGTGATCAAAGCCAACACCTCCCTTCATCTCAAACACACCAGGTGAGGAACTTGGATATGCAATTTGAAAGTTCTTGGATAAGCAGGTCATGGGATGAGAGGAAGGGAAACCCCGATCATTGTAAAAATGGCTATCTGATTTTCTATGCACTGTCAAAGTGAACCGGAAACAGCAGCGTACTATCCAAATGGAACCAAATAAATAAAAAGGCACTTTTGTAAAGCAGAGACACAAGACATTCTGCAGATGGTGGAAATCTGGAGCAACACATACAAAATGCTGGAGGAACTCAACAGGTCAGGCAGCATCTATGGAGGGAAACAAACGGTCAGAGTTTTGGGTCAAGACCCTTCATCAGGACTCAGCTTTTTATCATCTGCTCTTATATCTGCGCAAGTGGTTTGTGTCAAATCTTTTACCTGTGAAGCTGTTCAGGACATTTTACAATGTCTAAGGCACCACGTAGTTGAAAATTGTTATTAAATATAAATTTTTGTGTGTGTTGCTTTTGTAAAGCAGGTATTTTTGACTTTTTTTTGTAAAGCAGGGTGAAGTAATGACAGTATAAGATTTACTTCTCAATACAAGACTCAGACCTGAAGGTTTCTGTAATGTTTGCAACACAAGGTTAACATTCAGACAATACAGAATATTAGTTTTAAAGAGCACCATAGAGTCCAGGTCTTCACCAGATACAGCAATGCTCTGGGAGTTGCCTGTTGGCTTCAGATTAATTTGAACAGTATTTTCTCTCACCTAACCTTCCCATCCTTCCCCATACTGCCTACCTCTTCCCGAACTGGATCGATACCTCCAATGCTTTCCTGCACTTCTACCTTCCAAGAGTTGGAGCCCTTCCAAAACTCAGCTGCTCATGATCGAACATCACATCCATCCACCATCCTCTGCTCATTGTCACACAACACCTCAATTTTAAAATTCAGATATTTTTTCAAACTTCCCCATAGCCTCACTCCTCCTTATCTTCATAACTTCTTCTTAGTGTCTAACTTTCCAAAATCTCTATGCTCTTCTCATTCTTGCCTTTTATACATCTCCCATACAGAGTTAAACATGTCATCAACCTGAAGTGTTAAGGTTCAAACCCCCATAATGCCCTCCCTAAGTCACTATGATCCTCCATCTCTTCCCTGTCCTTTCAGACCCTCCTTGAAATCACTTTAGCTAAGCTTTTTATCATCTGCTCTTATACCTGCACAAGTGGTTTGTGTCAAATCTTGTACCTGTGAAGCTGTTCAGGACATTTTACAATATCTAAGGCACCACGTAATTGAAAATTGTTATTAAATATGCTTCTTCCAATTCCATCAGTAAACCTCGACAGATTTGAGAGGCTGTTCTTGGCAGGATTCCTGAGGAAGCCTCTCAGACACACAGACCTGCTGCTAAGCTCACATCCTTAGAATCACAGCTTCCTTGTTAAAGGCTGTGAGTCCTCAGCTTGAGCAATGGGCCTGCTCAGCTTTACTGAACAGAGTGGCAGGCAGGCAGAAGCTCCACGATTTAAACATTTCCAAGGGTGATCTATATATAAAGTGAAAAACAAGCTTCTGACACATTGGCAGGAATATTACTGAAGTGAAGCAATCTCAGCAAGCTGACAATAGAGCTGACATCTCCCACTGCAGAGACTACCACTGTATTCCCTGTTAAATCTCGTCCTATCACTGTACCTGTTCCCTCACTGTCTCTGCATGAAAATAGTTTGGAAGTTTCAATAACTACAGGAAACTGCAATGGTCTCCAAATGGAAAGGATGTACCACCACGTCACCAAGTGGGACGAGGAGGCGTACAGAAGTGAGATAGGTCAGCTGGTTGAGTGGTGTCATAACAACAACCTAGCACTCAATGTCAGCAAAACCAAGAAACTGACTGTGGACTCTGGCAAGGGGAAGTCAGGCAAACATGCACCAGTCCTCATTGAAGGGTCTGCGATGGAAAGAGAGAGCACCTTCAAGTTCCTGGATGTCAGCGTCTCGGAGGATCTATCCTGGGCCCAGCACGTAGATACAACCATGAAGAAGGCATGCCAGTGTCTCTACTTTTGTTTTAAAAGAAGCTTAAGGAGATTTGGCATGTCATCAAAGAGTCTGACAAACTTCTACAGATGTACTGTAAACACCTCCACATGCTGTTCTTGGGGCTTGGTCCTTCTCTCCTGTATTTTTACTTTGTTTCACCTTGAGCACATTTCAACTGTATGCTGCAATGAGTCACGCTTTGACTTGTAAGCGATCAGTCACATCACAGAGCCAGCGCCAAAAAAATGTCCAGAGGGTGCTCTGCCCTGACATCAGTTCTCAGAGGGCACCCTGCCCTGACATCTGCCCAGAGTGACAAAATAAAGAACCTGTCATTTAAAACTAAGGTGCGTAGAAATCTGTTATCTCAGAGGGTGGTGAACCTCTGGAATTCTCTGACCCGAAGGGTGGTGGAGGCCAGGTCATTCGATATATTTAAGGTGGAGATAGATGAATAATTGGAAGATTAAGGAATTGAGGGTTATGGGGAACTGGCACAGAAGAGGAGTTGAGGCCAGAAATGATCAGCTATGATCATATTGAATGGAGGGGCAGGTTTCAGGGGCTGATATCCTTCTCCTGCTCCTGTGTTCTTGTGTCACATATAACCCTGCCATGGGAAGGGCTCCCAAACCCCTTGGGAACTGTTTCTAAACCTGTGGTACAAGGCACCCTATCCTGGAATGTCCTCCTAGGATACCCATCAATAACTGTAGCATGATAGTCTCACTGTGAGCAGCCATCCTTCATAAGCCAAAGGCATATACATCAGATAAGTAAGAAAATTCGCATTTATATGCTGCATTTCACAACATCAGGACATTTCAAAAAGTTCTAAAGCTCTGATCAATTACCACGGATCTGTAGCCACTGAGACATATTTGAATAGATGGAGTGTCTTGATGCAGTGAGCGCTCCGACCTCATTGCTGCCTCTTAGTTGCCTGGATAACCAAGTCCAGACTCCAAGTGTCAGTAGGATATTTAATTTGTTTGGAGATCCCTTGTTATGGTGGAACACCATCTGTGACTTCTTCCCCTTTCCTTTCCTCCAAGGGTGTCAATCTTGGTTGAATCAGCAAAGCCATGAGCCTACAGCCTGGGAACTGATGGGTGATGTCCAACGGACAGTAATGTACTTCTTACTGCCTGCCTTTACATCTGAAGTCTGTGGACTGAAGGGGCCTGAAAACTGAGCTCACTGAGCCAGGGCAAGGTCACTGTGAATGATGGAGTGAGAACAAAGCCAAATACCGAGAACCTGGGAGGAATTACACTTCAATCTGTTGAAAGGGACACAATCAGGAATATCTGATTTAACAGATAAAGGGGATAGACAGAACAGTAAATGCATTTGGAAAATTATTCTTGTCTCATATTGAGTCAGTCCAAAGCCCTCAGCCCACAATAACTGCAGTGCTCAAAATATAAACAAAAGCATCTGGAAATCTGAACATGGAATTAAATGGTCAGAACCACAAATATTCAGCACTTCCTTTTAATGTTTCTTTCCTTTTCTGCTCCTCCCCATATCCAAAATCCCTTTATCTCGGCTTCTCTCCCTCTCTGCTCCTCCCCATCTCTCTTCATTTTCACTTTCACTCAATTTCTGTCCACCCCACTCCCAATCTGCTTCTGTCTGTCCTTTTCTGGTTTAAAATTTCTTAAAAGAAGTCTCACTTCATCCACTATTGACTGCTTTCTTTATTCCTTTTTCAAAAGATTCAAATGTCCCTAGTAGAGTGATTCATTACACAACATTATTTGCTGCTATTCAGTGATGCAAGTGTTTTGATTGAATGTTCATTAAAACTTGTTTGATTGACCAACTTAACATCAACAGTGAATCATACTCAGAATTGTGCACAGGCTCTCCAAATGGAGAATGAGTGGACTCTAACTCCCTCTGCTGTTGTACTTGGGTTATAGTCAATCCTATCTATGATTAAATTCAACTCAAAAGCTCAACTTTATTACTTTTTTTCATTAAGATACCCTGTGATTGTTTGCCAGATAATCAGCCTCACATATTTTGTTACAATGTATTTGCTGACATTTTTTTCATAAAAAGAAACTTCATCCTCATGCTCATGTGAAACATGTGTAAGCCAGCACTGATTGTGTGCACTATTTTCTACAAGTCCCTCTACTAATAAATCAAGAGCCTATCTGTCCAGGGGTCAGAATTCCACCCTGCCTTGTTGCAAAGTCTTAAACAGGTAAATGTAGCAATATGTTGGACGGTGAAATTGCTGGTGTTAGGCATGGCTTTGTGGCAACATTTAGAAGATTGCAGAGCTCCAGAAACTTAGCAGCTTACTACAAAATCTAAGTGACAGCACAGAATACTACAGTAGTGATGGACTACTGCACTCCAAGTAGGATTATTGGGATGAAATATTAAACCTAAGTCCCTCTTGCTCTCCCAGTTGGGTGTAAAAGATACAATGACCATTTTCTTTGCGGCCTGGCCACAATTACCATTCAATGAGCATAACCAATACAGATTATCTGTTCATAATGGCATTGCTATCTATAAGAGCTGATTGAGCATAACTCGGCAGTTTCATTTTCTGCATAATGACAACATTTAAACTTTAAAATTACTTCATCGGCTGTAAAATGCTATGGCACATCCTTAATTTATGAAACAGGTGTGAAAGGAACTATATAAATGCAAGTCTTTCATGCAGAAGGAGTTGTATCTACATTGCTTTGCTTCACATTGCAGACTAACAGGAAACCACATAAGTCAACAGTCTGGTCACAGATTACACATAACATGGAGCACTGGGTGACTAGTGTGGGCTTGAGTGCCACACTCTAAACCCAAGCAGTGTCTGGTCAGTGAGCACTGAATGACAGTTTCTGATCAGGCATTAATACAAAAGTGCAGTTGACATCAAAAACTGCTGCCTCTCTAGGAGATCCAATGTGGTGTAAAATGTACCTTTTATTGGGAAAGTAAGATGGTTAGAGCAAGGAGAGGTTTCACAAAACAGCAGATCTCTACTTGAAATTGTTACGTTAAGTTTTACAGCAGTTTGCCTGCAGGTCTTCTATTTTAGCGTTTCTGCTCCACATCTCATTTCATCAACATTGACAGGGTAAATGCTGAGAGGTCATTTCCCCTGGCTAGAGAGTCTAAACTCATGGAGGGGCCAGATTAAAATGAGAAGTTTTGTTATTTAGAGGGTTGTCAATCTTTGGAGTTCTCTACTCCAGAGTTCATTTATTGAACATATTCAAGAGGAACGCATTTTTGAACAAAGAAATTTCTTAAGGGAAGTGGGATTGGAAATGAAATGTGGAGTTGAAATAGAAGATCAAGATTAATTTTACTGAACAGCAAAGGGGCTATTGCAATGTCCCACACCTCTATTCAAAAATATCCTTCTATCCCTTTCTCTCACAGCTGATCACCTAACTTTCCTTCAAATGCCTCCATGTTATTCACCTCGATCAATCCAAGTTCAATATTCTTAACACTCGCAGTAAAGAAGTTTTTTCTGAGTTTCTTGGATTTATGAATGACTGAAATACATCTGTGGCTGCTAATTTTGGACCTCCCCCTTAAGTGGAAACATCTTCTCAATGTGTGCTCTAACAAATCCAGTCATATTTTTAAAGACCTCCATTTGTCACCTTTCTATCTTCTGTCATCTCGATAAGTGCTCACTCTTTTATGATGAATGTATTCTCTTAGCTCTGACATCATCTTTGTAAGGCACCCTTCACCCCGACGAACTTCTTCCAATTTTTCTATATTTATATCTTCATACAGAGAAAATGCAATAGTACAGATGTGTTTTATTATTCTCTCTTTTTTTTAATATTTCTATTACAAACTTAACATGTTGGGAAATTAAGACCAGTGATTAAAATTCCTTTTGGACATTTTTGCAGGAAGAGTATTCTTCCGGTGAAAGAATTTGGAAAGAAATTGTTAAGTGTTCTACCCACAGACAGTGAATCATGAGATTTTAATATATCCATGGAAAATAAATGAGTGTTTTCCTTTCCTGCTGCAGTAATTACCACCACACCTGCCTCCAGTTCAGCTTAAATATTTAAGCACTTGTCTAACTCAATATATCATTTCATTAATGGCAATTTTCAAATTCTCAGTTATAAAGAAAAGATTATCTCACACATCCTCAGTCAACCAGGGCTCAAGAACAGAGTACTTAAGGATAGTTTTCCTAAAAAACCTGACCTCAAAAATGCATAGAAAATAAGCTTAATCTTGTAAATGTGAATTATATTTATAGGCTGTAGGGTTCAAGCAGAGAACTGGAGTTAAGGCCAACAGAGAGATCAACCAAGGTATCACGGAGAACGTTCAAGGGTCCGATTCCCTGATTCTTGCTCCAGTTTAAATATTTACTGTATTTGTTATATTTAATAAATATTTACCCAAAGATTTACTGTATTAAAAATTGTTCATGCTTATAATTTAATTGACCATTAAATCTAAAGATCACCGCAATGGGTCATAAATGAAATGGATTAGTTCAGACCCTACCATTGTTCAGAGTAACCACGAGTGTTGTGTACTCTGTGACCTGTCATTGCTCTTTGGAAAGACACCTGCTGGTCTTCCTCACCACCGAGGGTCTCTGAGCAACAAGTACTCAGGAAGATATTTATTTTCAAATGGTTTGGACAGAGCTCTTACTGCTAATGCACTATCAGAACCCTGATGCCCACCTTCTGACTAGTTCAATATTAAACCAATCAAACAAGCGATCTTCAGAAAGGCAATCACACAAACAGCTTTCCATATTCAACAGCAGATAAACCAGCTAAGTGTGGAGATCTGCTAAGCAGGAGCGCTCACATTGACAAATGGACCTGCTTCATTAATTTTTGTTTAAGACAAGGCCATTTACTCATATTCTGATGACAGAACTAATCCCAAATGCTTACACTTTATATAATTGCTAACCTTTGGTGCATTTCCAGATTTTTGTTGAAGTCTATTTCCCAAGATCAATTTTCCCATCTGCAAAATCAATATGTTTTGGTCTCTGAGCCCAAGAATATTCCAGAAAACCAGGCAGCTTTTAACACTATGACAACCTAGTTTGGTTTTATCAGCCTAGTTAACATGGCTTTCCTGATCTGTACTTCAGTGGTATTAAACACGACATATTGAACTACAGCAACAGCCAGGAGCTGATGACTTACTCACGAACAACAGCAGAGGGTGCCACAACACACATCTGCAGAAACACACTGCAAGAACAGCAGAGTAGCCAACACAGCCTCTGTCCAGGGAGTACAGCCCCTGAGGCAGCACGAAAGTCAACTCCAGGGTGCCACTGCAGTGCATGAGAGAACGCAAAAGAACACAAGTCTGAGGGAGCCCCAGAGTGCACAAGAGAGCTAGTGCAGTGAGAGAGGGAGTCAATACAGTCGACATGAGGGAACACAGTTGTGAGTCTGAGAGCATTAGCATGGTGCAGATACTTACATACACAATTACATATCGAGTCAAAGTCTTACTGCACAGAAAAAGGCCCTTCAGCTCAACTGGTCCATGCCAACCAAGATTCCCATCACTGGTCCCATTTGCCCACATTTGGCCCATATTCCTCTAAACCTTTCCTAACCATCTTCTTATTTTGGCCTCCTCCCCCTCCCCCACCTTCTTATTCTGGCTTCTGCCCTCTTCCTTTCCAGTCCTGATGAAGGGTCTCGGCCCGAAATGTCGACTGTTTATTTCCCTCCATGGGTGCTGCCTGACCTGCTGAGTTCCTCCAGCACTTTTTGTGTATTGCTCCAGATACATCCAGCATCTGCAGAATTTCTCGTGTCTCTGTCCTAACCATGTACCTGTCCAAGTACCTTTTAAATGTTGTTAATGTACCTGCCTCAACCACTTTCTCTGGCAGCTCATTCCATATACTGACCACCCTCTGGGTCCTGCTTCTAACTCAAGCATATGGATCAGGTCCCTGAACAGTTCCTTTAATAAGATCAGGGCTGATCCAACAATAACCTTCACATTCCAGTCCACCTGTGGTAATCTTTCACCCCTTTGATCAAGGAAGGATCCATCCACCTCAGTCTTGAACACATTCAATATATTCTTGAATATATATGTACAAAATATTGGTAAGGTCACACCTGGAGTATTGTGTACAGTTTTGGTTACCCTGTTATGGGAAAGACATCACTAAGCTGGAAAGAATGCAAAGAAGATTTACGAGAACTTTCCCAGGACTTGAGTGCCTGAGTTAGAGGGAGAGGTTGGGCAGGCTAAGACTTTATACACTGGAGCATAGGAGACTGAGGTGTGACCTTATAGAGCTGTATAAAATCATTAGGGGCATAGATAGGGTGAATGCACACAGTCAGTTTCCCAAGAAAAAGGGAATCAAAAACCAGAGAGCACAGGTCTAAGGTGTGAGTGAAAAAAATTTAAAAAGAGACCTGAGGGGCAACTTCTTCATGCAGAGGGTGGTGCGTGTATGGAACGAGTTGCCAGAGGAAGTGGTTGAACTACCGCACTGATAACAGTTCAGGTCACTCATTACAGACGGTACCAAAAGGCATACAGAGGAGATTTAGGAGGATGTTGCCAGGGCTGCAGAAGGTTAGTTAAAGATAAAAGGTTATCTGGCTTGGGCTTGTTGCCTTTAGAATTGAGGAGGCTGAATGGAGATTGAATTGAGGTGTGGAAAATTGAGACGCTTGGATAGAGTGAACAGAAGGCTCCTCCTTCCCTTAAGGTTGATAACCAGGGTGGATTGATCTTAGCCAAGAGATAGAAGGAGTAGAGGAAATTTGACGAGATATTAGGCAGAATTGTCTGACCCACTGCTGGTTGATTGTTTTCCAGATACTTATAGCAGCAACACAAGCCATTGCTTCGGTCCTCACTGTCTGCCGAGCTGCCAATGGAGTTTGGTGGACAGATTCTTCTCCACTCAATGTTTATCTCCATGGGCCTTAGACTCAGCTGAACTTTTACTCGAGACCGTGACTGAAATTTGAGCCACTCGCAACTTCTCTGGATGGTGTACTTTTCTGCCCTTACTTCCACTGACAAGAGTGAAGATGTTCCTCACAACCTTTGCTTGGAGATCAAATCCCAGATAAACCTTCTCCCTTTACCTGCTCTGGGATCAAGGATTCTGATTATTTTAATCTGATTCAATAGCAGGTTGCTGAAGGAGTTGAGGTTCAAGAAGAGAGTGAACTCAAAGTAGCATGTATTGAAGCAGAGAAAGACTGTTACCTGAGGCATAATGATTTATGGGTATTAGTATGATACAACTATTAAGTACTATGAGCGTTTGGCTGCAAGTCAACACTAGACAGATCCCCTAGTATGAATATATTCTCAAGTCCCAGCCTGAGCCTAGTCTCAGGTCCCATATCCCTTGATTTGGGGAACATTCTATTAGATTGGAAAATAATAAATTTAATTCCTTTATTCATGAGGGAGACAGCAGGAAACTACAGGCCAGTTAGCTTAACATCTGTCATACACAAAATGTTAGAAGCTATTATTAAAAATGCTTTAGCAGGGCAGTTTGAAAAAACTCAAGGGTAATCAGGCAAAGTCAACACGCTTTGCAAAAGAAAAACCATGTTTGACCAATTTATTGGAGTTCTCTGAAGAGTTAACACATGCTTTGTATAAAGGGGAACCTGTAGATGTGCAATGTCTAGATTCCCAGAGGCACTTGATGTCACATCAAAGGTTAATCAGAAAGTAAAAGCTCATGGTGCAGGAGGCAACATATTGGAGTGGACACTATCATCAGGTTCTTGAACCGACCTGAAAAACCCAAACACTACCTCAGACTATATTTCTTTTTCTCTCTCTCAACTTGCACTAATGTCATTATGTTTATTTTGTCATGCATGTATAATTTATGTTAATTTAAGTTTTTGTTAACTTACGTTTGAAATGTTTGTAATGTTATGTGCTCCTGCTGCAAAAAGCTAATTTTCGTGACAGTTATACCCTGGGTACGTATGCCGATGACAATAAACTTGAACTTGGACAGGTTTGTTGGCCAAGAGGAAATAGAAAGTAGGCATAAATGGGTCTTTATCTGGTTGCAAGGTGTAATGAATGATGTGCCACAGGGATCAGTGCTGGGACCTTAACTTTTTACTCTTTATATCAACAACTTCAATACGGTTGTTACATTTGCCAGCAACGCACAGATAGGTAGGAAAACAAGTTTGAAGAGGACAGAAGGAGGCAATAAAGGGACAAAAAGGTTATGTGTGTGGGCAAAATTCTGGCAAGTGGAGTAAAATGTGAGAAAATGGCAAGAATTTTTTTTTAAAAAGCCACATTATCAAGTAGTGAGATACTGCAAAGTTCTGAGATATAGAGGAACCTGGGTGAACTAGAGCATGATTTGCAAAGGCTAGTATGCAGGTACAAGCAATTTTTAAAAAACTAGCACAATGTTATCAATCATTGGATAACTTGAAGTCCACCAGGCTCAAGGACATCTTCTATCCCATTGTTATAAGACTATTGAACGAACCTCTTGTACGATAAGATGGATTCTTGACCTCACAATCTACGTCATCATGGCCTTGCACCTTATTGTCTGCCTGCACTGCACCTTCTCTGTAACTGTAACACTATATTCTGCATTCTGTTATTGCCTTTCCCTTGTACTACCTCAATGTACTGATGTGATGAAACGACCTGTATGGATGGCATGCAAAACAAAGTTTTTCACTGTACCTTGGTACATGTGACAATAATAAACCAATTACTAATTAATTGAATACAAAAGTTGGAAGGTTATGCTTCAGTTATATAGGGCACTGGGGGGACATCTGGAGGCTTGCCTTCAATATTGACGTTTTTATTTAAGGATGTTGATGCATTAGGAGTTCAGAGGTGGTTTACTAAACTAATAACTGGAATGGACAGGTTGACTTGTGACGAAAGCTTGGACAGGCGAGGATTTGGAGTTTAAAAGAGTGAAAAGGAATGTGACTGAAACACAAGATCCTATGAGGTCTTGACAGGGTGGATGTGGAGAGAAGTTTCCTCTCATCAGAGAATCCAGAACTAGGAATTACTATTTAAAAATAGGGGGGTTGCACCTTTAAGACAGAGATGGGGCAATTTTTTTTTTGTTCTCCATGAGGGCCTTAAGTCTTTGGAACACTTTCCTTAAATGGTGGTGAAAGTAGAATCTTTGAATAATATGAAGGCAGAGGTGGATAGATTCTTGATAAGCCAGGAAGTGAAAGGGCCAATTCCTGGTCCTACTTCATAAGCTTGTATGTTCATAGATCCTGTAGATTCCAAAGGTTTCACACAGCCAACAGTCAAAAATATAGGTGGGGCAAAAAGACACAGTGCTGCCTGGATCACTAGTAGCAGAGGCTTCTGTTGGTGATGGGCTGGGAGCTTCTCCATGGAAGCTCTTTGATGCAGTGAAGGTCCATCCCAAACAGTGCATAGAAAATTCAGAAGGTTGGTGGATCAGCAATCTGCAGAGACCTTCACCAAGAATGCCCCTTTTCTAATCAGAACACAGGTAAATTCCAAGAGTTGCTCTGCAACTTTCATTTGGACAAACCAGACCATTCCTTTACGCTGTGGGTTGTGGGGGTCCAGGACTCACCGCCAGAAGTAGAGACAAAGGGAGAAACCATTACTTCTAAAATGCCTTGAGAAATGTACTTGACTTTTCACAAACTGCAGGGCCCTGGACCCAGAGCTGCAAAGTGAGGTTGGTCCGGGCGTTCTCATTCAGCATGGACAAGAGAAGTGTTGGACTTCTTCTGTGTGTAAATTTCTTTGATTCTACGTGAAGTACCAGACTGGAGTCCCAGCTTGGACCATGTACTCAAGTTCCTGAAGTGTGATTTAAACTTACAACTGTCTAACTCAGGGACAAGGGTCTTACCAAATGAGTCATTGCTGACACAGAGTTTAAAAACAAAATCACAAGACTGGAGCTGAGTGCTCATTCGTGCCTTAAATCCAAGATCTTTGAACTCATTCATCTTAGATCTGTGACTTGTATCCAGCTTCCTGACATTCACTTTATTGGGCCACGTGAAACCAATTTTTAGTTTCCTGCGTTGCTTAGTCAGAGTTGACTGTGAGTATGAAATGCTTTATAAATTGCAGGTTGTTAAAGCTGTTGCTGGCCTTAGTTTCTCTCCCTTTCCTGCAGTTTATTTAGGACAGTTTATAGATGTTTTAATGAAAAACATGAATGTCCCTTTATGGATTCTTCACAGTAAGAGAACAATAATGAGTACCGGCAGTCTCACACGCACAAACTCCCCACAGATATACACAGCAAACAGATTCCCAGCAAAAGCCATAACCAGCAAGCCCTCACAAAAGAGCCCAAGATAATTAAATTCTCCACAAGATACAATTCTGGTGGGTGGCTTGGGATGGGTGTATTCACTGTTAGACATGCAAGGGTGGATGATCAAAGCATATTTATGTAGAACTTGCCCTCTGGAATTAAAACAGAAAATGCTGGAAACGCTCAGCAGGTTAGGCTGCATCTGTAGAAAGAGAGTTAATGCATCAGGTCAGTTCTGACAAAGGACCTTTGACCTTAAACTCTGGTTCCTTCCACAGATGCTGCCCGACCTACTGAATTTCTCTCGCATTTTCTGTTTGTATTTCAGACTTCCAGCATCTGCAATTTTATTATTCTCACTTGCCCCCTGGAGATAAATTGGTGGGTTAGAATCCACCGTGAATTGGATTGCATGGGTCCATAAACGTAAAGCAGAGAGAATTTGGGAAGAGAATTCCATTCACAAATCACACCATCCTAATTTTCAAACCTTTTCATGGCTCAGACCTCCCCACCTCTGTAATAATTGTCCTGCATCCCTCAAGTTTCCACCTTGCGCACCCCAAAATTTAATCACTCCACTACAAGTAGCCACGCCTTTAGTTGACAAGGCAGCAAAACTCGTACTCCTTCCTCATCTCTCCTTCCTCATTTAAGCACTTTAAAATCTACCTCAGAGAAATAAAGGACTGCAGATGCTGGAATCTAGATGAAAAACATGATGATGCTGGAGGAACCCAGCAGGCCAGGCAGCATCCATGGAGAAAAGCAGGCGGTCAATGTTTCAGGTCCTGGACCCTTCTTCAGGACTGAAGATAGGAAAAGGGGAAGCCCAATATATCGAAGGGAAAGGCAGAGCAGTGATAAGTGAACCAAAGAGGGGAGGCAGGGTGGGCACAGGATGGTGATAGGTAGATGCAGGTAAGAGATAGTGATAGGCAGGTGTGGGGGAGGAGGGGAGAGCAGATCCACCAGGGGATGGATCAAAGGTAAGGAGAGAGGGAAAAAAAGGCTAGGAAAGGGAAGAAGAGAAGAAGCATGGTGGGACGGGGGTTGTGCGGAAGGGGGTGGGAATTACCTAAAGTGGGAGAATTCAATATTCATACCATTAGGCTGCAAGGTTCCAAGACGGAAAATGAGGTGCTGTTCCTCCAGTTTGTGCTTGGAATTCTCCTGGCAGTGGAGGAGGCAGAGGACTGACATATCAGTGATAGTGTGGGAGGAGGAGTTGAAGTGACTGGCAATGGGAAGATGCAGGTCTTGGTTACGGACAGAGCGCAGGTGTTCTGCAAAATGGTCACCTAGTCTGCGTTTGAAATCTACCTCATTGGCTAAGTTTGGTTACTTGCCCAAATATCCCCCCATGACTCTCTGTCAAATGGCAACCCCAGGAAGCAGCCGAGGACATCTGCTAAAGGCACCATTGTAAACACAAGTTAAATTATCAAGGAACACAAACCAAAAGAGCAAGGCATTTCATGGACACATCCACAAAAACAGGTAGTTTGGGTATAGGAATTGAACTGTAAGGGATAGCCAGAAAGAAAACATTGGTAACTTCAGGGGTATGGCAGAAATATTTAATCATTATTACATTTAAGCATTTCCAAGGAGATAGAACAGGTGGTCATGGCAATGTATGATTTGTGTAATGAAATTAGTATATTTCAAATAGAAAAAGGGAAAATATTAAATTGACTCATCAAACTCCGAGGGCAAAACCTCCGGTTCAGATGGATTATTTCAAGAGGATCTAATGAAGACTCAGCAGAAGTATGGCCACACATATTTAAAAAAATCATTCAGAAAGGTGTAGTCCCAGAGGATGGGGTATATCCAATGCAATACCTGGATTGAAGAAGGGGAATAGAATATATCCTGGGAATAATGGATATCAATTGAACATAGGTGGCAGAAAGAATAATGGAATCCCTACCAAAAGAGAGAACAGGAGAATATGTAGAGATGAAAAGCATAATGATGAATAGTCAGCATGCATTCAAAAGGAAAATATATCTAAATTTTCAAAAGACCTTAGATGAAGTATTGCAGACTAACGAGCAAGGTCAGGGAATGTGGAATCAGGAGACAAGTGGCAGGAGACATGCTGGCTTCAGTACAGAAAGCAGGGAGTGGGAGTAAAGGGTAGCTATTTATACTGGTGGCTATTTACAGTGGAAGCAAGTGGATAGTTGTGCTGCACAAGTGTTAGCTGCATTCACGATTTAGACTCTGGAATCAAAAACATGATGTCTAAATTTCCTGATGATAGCAAATTGGGAGATGAGGGTGCAGGGACAGTCAGTACCAAGGAGGTCACCAACAATAGGACTTTCGTGGATTTGCAGAAAGCGCAAATAATTAGAACAAAATTAAACACAGATAAATGGAAGGTAGATTTCCCACGAATAGGGCCACATGACTTACAAGGTTTGAGTTAAGGTGGAACAGAAGAACAAGTGGATCTCAGAATACAAATGCAATAATCAGGAACATTGCCTCAGAGGTTAATGTGGCCATGAGAAAAAGAGGTTAGTTTTAAAGAGGTGCAAGGTAGAATTGAAGAGTAGGAAAATTATACTAAACTTGCACTGATCTTTACACTCGGACTACTCCATGCAGTTTTGGTTGCCATATTATAAAAGTGGAAAGGGGGCAGACAGTATTTACAAGGCTGACGTATCTTAAAAGAGGAACACCCTAGAGGACTTCCATCATCAATATCATCCTCACTAACATCGGTGTGGCAATTACATTTGACCATGATACCAATGGTAGAAATGGTCATCATCTTCACGCCAAAGACACCTCCATATTCTATGGCACTACAACCGTGCTAAATGAGATAAGATGAAGAACAGATCTAACAGCTCAAAACTGGGCATCCATGAGGTATAGTAGAAGCACCACAATCTGTAACCTCACAGCTCAGCAGATCCAATGCTCTACCATTACTATCAAGCCAGCAGATCAATCTGCTGGGGCAATCTGCTGGCGTACCTAAAACTGAGGTGCCAACTTTGTGAAACTGTAATACAGGACTGTATGCATGTTCAGTGGCACAAACAGCATGCAATTGACAACGCTAAGTCACATAACCAACAAATTAGATCAAACCCCTGAAGTCCAAGCATATCTGGTTATGACTGGTAATTCACAATTAAAGAGCTAATGGGAGAAGATGGCTCCAAGCACATCACTATTCCCAGCAATGGTGGAGCCTAGAATACAAGTGCTAAACACAAGGCTGAATCATTCACAACCACGTTGAGCCGGAAGTGACAAGTGGATAATCCATCCCAGCTTCCTCCAGAGATTCCCACTATCACTTAAGCCAATCCTTGGCTAAACCAATCCATTTTACATGAGCATTGGATACAGCAAAGGCTCTGGGAACAGAGCCTGGCTGTAGTACTAAAGACCCGCACTCCAGAATCATGCACACCTCCAACCAAGCTGTTCCAGTACAGTTACAATATTGGCATTAACCCACCAATGTGGAAAATTGCCCAGCTTAATCCAGTACACAAAAAGGATGAATCCAATCTGACTAATTACTATCCAATCAGTCTACTCTCATTCATTAGCAAAATAATGGAAGATGCCCTCAACTGGGCCACAAAGCAGCACTGTACTTACTCACCAATAACCTACTCACCGATGCCCTGTTTGGATTTCACCAGGACCACTCTACTGCAGAGCTCATCAAAGCCTTGGGTCAAAGGACTGAACTCCAACAGTGAGGTGAAAATGAATTCCCTTGTTATTAAGGCAGCATGCGACAAAATGTGGCATCATGAAGCCTTTGTAAAACTGAAGACAGTGGAGGAGAAAAATACACCATGGTCAGTGTCATACCTTGCATAAAGGCAGATGGTTGTGGTTGTTGGAGGTCAAATCACCCCAGCCCTAGGACATTACTGCCCCTCATTCCTCAGGCACTCCTGGGCCCATGCACCTTCAGCTTCCTCATCCCTGACCACCTTTCCATTCTGTCAGCAGTGGGGATATTTGTTGATGACTTTACGATGTTCAAGTCCATTACAACTCCTCCACAAATGAAGCACCCCACTCCTACACGCACAAGACCTTGGCAACATTTAGGCATAAACTGATAATGGTAAACAACATCTGTGCCCCAAAAGTGCCAGGTAATTATCATCTCCAACAAGGGAAATCTAAAACCTGCCATTAACATTCAGTGCATTACCATCGCCAAGTTCCTCATCATCAACATCCTGTGGACCTCCATGGATCAGAAACTTAACTGATAACATAAATACAGGGGCTACAAGACCAGATCAGAGGTTGGGTATCCTGACATCCTAAAGCCCTTCCCATCAACAAGGAACAAGGCAGGAGTGTGCAAGCCTGGATATGTGCAGCTCCAACAACACTCAAGAAGCTCATTATCATCCTGGACAAAACAGCTCACATGATTGGTACCCCATTAAACATTCATTCCCTCCACCATTGGTGCATAGTGACTGCAGTGAGTACCATCCACAAAATGCTCTGCAGTTACTCACCGAGGCCACTTCAACAGCTTCTCCACTACCAAGAAGAATGTTTACAGGCACATGGGATCGCCTCCACCTGCATGTTCCCCTTCAAGTCGTACCATCTTGACATGGAAATATATCATCAGTCCTTCATTGTCATTAGATCTAAATCTGGGAACTCCCCCCCAACAGCACTGTGGGAGTACCTTCACCAGAAAGACTGCAGAGTTTGAAGAAGGCAGCTCACCATCACCTTTTTAAGTCCAATTAAAGATGGAGAATAAATGATGGCATAGCCAGCTCTGCCCAAAAAAAACTAAATTAAAAATAAACTTCTTACAAACCAATTTACACTTTCAAAGGTGTGAAGCGCAGAACTGCTAACAGTGCTCCAGGTGCAGTCTAACCAGGACTTACTCAGAGGTCACACAATTGTTGCAGGATTGCTAATTACCAGTTTACTGCTTCAATTACAGAACTGTTGCCATCTTCTGAAATGCAGAAGATGGACAATATTTCAATTGAGAACATTTGAGGGGTATAGATAGGGTGAATGCATGCAGGCTTTTTCCCCCAAGGTTGGGTGAGACTAGAACTAGAGGTCATAGGTTTAGGGTGAAAGTTGAAATATATAAGGGGAATCTGAGCGGGAACTTCTTCACTCAGAGGGTGATGTGAGTGTGGAACGAGCTGCCAGCGGAAAGTGGTAGATGCGGGTTCAACTGTAACATTTAAGAGAGGTTTGGAAAGGTATGTGGATGGGAGGGGTTTGGAGGGATATGGTCCGGGTGCATGTAGATGGGACTAGGCAGAAGATCAGGTCAGCATGGACTAGATGGGCCAAAGGACCCATTTCTGTGCTGCAGTACTCTATGACTCTTTGGCAACAAGTAAAATTTGCACAAAAACTTATTAACGTAAGTTTACTGGAATAAGTGTAGAAATATTTGGCAGGTCAGGCTCAATCTGTTGAAAGAAACAGGTTTCAGATCTTCCACCTCTATGGGGTGGTATTTGAGCTGCCCAAGTTGATGAGAGGAAAATATTTCCCTTCTCCTGGTGGCACAAATTAGTCCCGCAGCATTATATGGGCACAGGCAGGTGATGTTATGGCAATGGAAGTGCCCAATCTTGGTGATGCAGGGACACAAAGTTTGGAAGTTCTGCTCAGGATTGAGTAGGACTCTGAGATGGGAATAGTTCTGTGTCCCTTGAAAAGGTGGTATGGTGCAGAGAGGGTGTAGAAGAATTGATTCCAATATTATGCTAATGGTTGAGTAGGATGATACTGTTTTCTCCAGTGTTTCATTTAAAGTCATCACTGGTCAGCGCCATACCTGTGGAAGCTAATTTCTTATCTGGAGATAAAGGATTTGCATATAGATAAGGTGGGTGCTATGAATGGTCCCCTGAGGAGATGGTGTGAGAGTGAGAAGAAAACTATTGCTGAGAATGATGTGATTACAATTGCTTAGGTAAATGCATAATCCAACTGTGCAGGATAATGAAGTACAGGCATTGAGGAAAATAGTGTGGGTGAGCAAAGGGAAGTCCACAAAGATTTACTGAGGACAAGGCGGAGTAATGCACTTTGGTTTTACAAAAAGTTCAATAACTTTGGGATAACTACATGGGAAGGGCAAGGAACTGAAGAGATTCAAACAGGGATTTACCAGAGTTTGGATATATTTGAAGCCCTAGCAAGAAAAGGAACACAGAACAGTACAGCACAGAACAGGCCCTTTGGCCCACAATGTTGTGCCAACATAGCTATTCCCTCCTACCTATAGAATGCCCGTATCCTTCCATTTTCCTCTCATTCATGTGCCCATCCAAGCCCCTCTTAATAGCCCCCAATGAATTTGCCTCCACCACCCTATCAAACAACACATTCCAGGCATCCACCACTCTGTGTAAAAAACATACCCCTCACGTCTCTTCTGAACCTACCCCCTCTCACCTTAAATGCATGCCCTCTGGTATTGGATCACTCAATAATGGGAAAAAGATATTGGCTGTCCACCCTATCTATGCCCCTCATAATTTTATACACTTCCAACAGATCATCCTATACTGAGGTGACCAGAATTGGTATTGGTTTATTATTGTCACTTGTACGGAGGTACAGTGAAAAACTTGTCTTGCGTACTGATCGTACAGGTCAATTCATTGCACAGTGCAGTTACACTGAGTTAGTACAGAGCGCATTGAGGTAGTACAGGTAAAAATAATAACAGTACAAAGTGTCACAGATACAGAGAAAGTGCAGTGCAATAAGATGCAAGGTCACAACAAGGTAGATCGTGAGGTCAGAGTCCATCTGATCGTATAAGGGAACCTTTCAATAGTCTTATCACAGTGGGATAGAAGCTGTCCTTAAGTCTGGTGGTACGTGCCCTCAGGCTCCTGTATCTTCAACCCAATGGAAGAGGAGAGAAGAGAGAATGACCCAGGTGGGTGGGGTCTTTGATTATGCTGGCTGCTTCGCCAAGGCAGTGAGAGGTAAAGACAGAGTCCAAGGAGGGGAGGCTGGTTTCCATGACGTGCTGGGCTGTGTCCACAACTCTCTGCAGTTTCTTGCGGTCCTGGGCAGAGCAGTTGCCGTACCAAGCCGTGATACATCCAGATAGGATGCTTTCTATGGTGCATCAATAAAAGTTGGTGAGTGTCAAAGGGGACAAACCAAATTTCTTTAGCCTCCTGAGGAAGTATAGGTGCTGGTGAGCTTTCTTGGCTGTGGCATCTACGTGATTTGACCAGGACAGGCTATTGGTGATGTTCACTCCCAAGAATATGAAACTCTCAACCCTCTCAACTTCAGCACCATTGATGTAGTCAGGTGCACGTACACCGCCTCCTTTCCTGAAGTCAATGACCAGCTCTTTTGCTGACATTGAGGGAAAGGTTGTTGTCATGACACCATTCCACTAAGCTCTCTATCTCCTTCCTGTACTCCGACTCATCGCTGTTTGAGATACGGCCTACAACGGTGGTATCATCTGCAAACTTGTAGATGGAGTTAGAGCAGAATCTGGCCACACAGTCATGAGTGTATAGGGAGTAGAGTAGAGGGGTGAGGACGCAGCCTTGTGGGGCACCAGTGTTGAGAATAATCGTGCCGGACGTTTGCTGCCTATCCTCACTGATTGCATGCAATACTTGAAATTGAGGTTTGAGATTAGTTAGGAATTAGCAAGGATTGAATGTTGTGTGTATCTGTAGTTTCCAGTCGACACACCAACCACAATATCCAGCAAATTCCACATTTGTGAGTCCTGGTCTGTGCATAATCTGGAATGCTACAACTGGCATCATCAGGAATACAGAGGGAATAGTCACCCACACTTCCAGCTCCTTCTCGGTTGTCATTCATTCAGTGGCTGGAAAACCTGCACATGTAGACAACGTTATTTGCAATTAGACACGTAAATCACCAGCTAGGTCCCTACTATAAGAAAAGCCACCTGGGAGAAGTGCCAGAGGGTAGATAATGTCACCGGGTCTCTGTCCTTCTAAAATTAGGACAGAGAAAAAAATAAAGATACATTTTGTGCTAGAGGAACAAAGTTGAGCTGCAGTTACCAACAATTCCCCCAGTCAGTGGTACATCACAATTTGTCTGTGGGAGGGTCTCTGCACACTTTATGAGTTAAACAGACAAAGCCCAAGGTGGGAGAGAGAGAGGGGAGGGGAAGAGGGGGGAGAGAGGAGAGAGGAGGGGGGAGAGGAGAGAGGAGGGGGGGAGAGGAGAGAGGAGGGGGGGAGAGGAGAGAGAGGGAGAGGAGAGAGAGACGTGCAGTCAAGCAGAAGTGCAGAGGATGCAAAGTTCACTGTGGTAAATATGGAAGTTATTACTGGTAAAGTAAATATCAACTGTTGAGTTCATACAGCTGCACAGTTATAAACAGGGTCTGAAAGTTATACACAAATTACTGTCATATTAAGGGAGGACACAAAGATTTAAATTCCAATTATATGCTGGGGAAGAATATCCAAGCTTGCAAACTGAACAAAGGATAGGTTGATTTTGCAGAGTGTGACACATAGTGAGGACTTAATTCCCTCATGTTAGTTGCTATCCTGTCCTTTCGTTCCACAGTAAAGGTTTATATCACTGCAGACTGACTGAATCATTGCTTCTCTCTCAACTGGCTGAGAGTTTGGATTAGACTTAGCCAGTTATAAACAACGCAGCAATATTGCAGCCAGCAGGGATCCATCTGCTTTCAGTTTCATTCATGTCCAGCTGAACAAGATTTGCCTTCTGCAGGGTTCTCTCAAATGCAATGGCTTGAGTTACAGCACAAAAAGCAACAGTGGAGCCACAGGAACGAGGAGGAAAATGGAAACACACTGGTGCTGTGCTGGTGGAGGAGTGAGCATGGGTTAGTATGAATAACAGTTACTTTTGGAATAACACTCCCACTCCCCAGAGGCTATATAACAATTACATCACCACCAGATTCCCGGCCAGGCTACCAGCCAGGCTGCAGCACAACAGTATGATCCCACCATGTTAGTCTACCATTCTCAGAAAACATGGAAAACAGTGACAAGATCAGGGAAGTCAGCCCAGATTTAGAAAATTAAATCATGCCTGACAAATCTACTGGACATTTTGAAGGTTGTAACCAGCAGAAAAGATAAGGGAAAAACCATTGAAAGTGGTGTATTGCAGTCTCAGGTGGCTTTTGATAAGGTCCAACATAAAAGATTAGTGTGTAAATGTAAAGCACATGGGATTGGGGGCAATGTACTGACATGGACAAAGAACTGGGTGGCAGACAGAAAACAAGGTGCAGCAATAAACGGGTCCTTTTCTGAGGGGCAGAGAGTGACTTGTGGGGTATCAAGGTTTGGTGCTTGGCTCCAAATGAGTGAGTGAATTAAGTGTGCTCAACACAACACAAAATTGATTGGGAGCGGGAACTTTGAGAGCACAGAGAGGCTCCAGTGTGATTATTGACAAATGTGCGACAGATACAATATTATTGTGGATAAAAATGAAATTATTCATTTTAGTGGCAAAAGCAGGAAGTCAGATTATTATCTGAACATCGATAGATTGGGAAAGGGAGGTGTGCAACAAGACCTGGGTGTCCTGATGCACCAGTCGTTGAAAGCATGCATTCAGATGCATCAGGGAGTTAAGATGTGAACTGGTATGTTGGCTTTCATGTCGACAGGACGAGGGACACACTGTTGCAATTATACTAGGCCTTGGTGAGACCACATCGAGTATTACGTGCAGTTCTGGTTTCCTTATCTGGGGAAGGATATTCTTGCTGTGGAGGAAGGACAGCAAAGATTCATAAGATTGATTCCTGGGATGGCAGGACAGATGTATGAAGAGGGAATGGGTCGATTAGGCTTAGATTTGCCAGAGTTTAGAAGAACAAAAGGGGATCTCATAAAAATGTCTAAAATTCTAACAGGACTGGACAGATTAGATACAGGTCTAGATACTAGGTATGTTCCCAATGGCAGGAGAGAGTCCATGGTCAGGGGATATAGTCCAAGAAAAATAAAGGGCAGCTATGCAGGACTGAGATGAGGAAACTTCTTCAGCCAGAGTGTGCTGAACTTGTAAAATTCTCTGCCACAGAAAGCAAAAATCATTAAATATACTCAAGGAGTGAGTCACAGGGCTAAAAAGATCAAGGCATATAGGGAGAAAGCAAGGACAGGTTACTGAATTTGGATGATCAATCTTGATCAAATTGAATGGCAGAGCAGGAGTAAAGGGCCAAATGGCCTATTACTGCTTCTATCTTCTATGTTTCTACGATGGGAAATTGCAGCAAAACTCTACTCTATATCCCCAGGAATACTACTGCAAAGCAGATGTATAGAGACAGCACTGATTCACAATTAAACAAGAAAGTCTTCTAATTACAGGCAGCCTGTCAACACAAACAAAAGGAAGAACAGGTTTACAATTCTATAGCATCTAAATAACATCTCAGTTTGTTCCATATTAAGTAAATTTGCTTGGAAATGATGTAACTTGTTATTATAGACCATTAAGGCAGACATTCTCCCAGACAAGAAGATCCTACAAAGTGCAATGTGATCAGTGACCAGATAATAGGTCTAGATTTTGTGCTGCAGGCTGAAGGAAGAATGTTGTCCTGCTCTTTGTCAACCTAAACCTGAGCCATTAGAACCACAAGACACAGACTTGGCTCAATACTTCACTTATTTCAAACTCTGATGCACCATATTCTCATTCAACAGCAGAGGTTCAAACAGGGCAAAACTAACATCTTCAACACACTAAATGACCATCAAAAAATACTTCTGTGAGATTTAAATAAAAGCATATAGGGCCTTTAATGATTCCAAAGCATTTCCAACCAATGAATTACTTCTGAAGGGCTGTCACAGTTGTAATGCAGGAGATGTGGCAAGTAGTTTGAATACAGTAAAGGTCCAACAATGAGTAATGCAATACATGTCCAAACAATATGTTTTCAGTTGTTGGTTAAGGGAAAACTATTGGCTGGGATACCTGAGAAAACTCCCTTGATTTCCTTCGAATGGTGCTAAGGGATCTCAAAATGCATCTCAAATTACTCCACAGTCAATAAGTTTGCCTTGAAATGCAGTGAGCCATTATTGTAGACCTGTATGGCAAAGAAAAAAGGTGATATTCCACCCTCCGGTTCTCTCAGGAAGTGCTTGAAATATTATACTTTCCTTGAAAGCAGCAGGGCTCACGGACAATAAATTTCTGTCCATACTATCAAGTGTGGCCTTCCCTGTTGTATTTATTTATTCAGTCACACACACAGTGTTTAAGCACCTCCCTGCTAATAGGGGCGATGCAAATTCCCTTCTGAAGCTTGGCATTTTGGGCTCAAGACCCAACGACATGAATGACAAGAAACTCCAGCCTACAAATTTAACTTCATCCTTTTATGTTGTGCTAACATGTGCTGTGTATAGCACTAAGGGCCATTCAGATGTCCCAAGGAAAAAAAACACACTAGTAATACTGTGGCATTTTGCACACCAATCCACGCACTAAATCAGAGCTTATGTGATTCCTGTCAGGACCTGTTTGCACAACTAGCCCCTGCCACATATGCTATATTGAATGCTGGGAAGCTATCCTAATCTTAAAGGACCTCTGTCATGAGAAGCCACAGTGTAGTTTCAGAAAAGGCTGCCACAAGGTGAGGAAAGTATGCGTGGGGCTTTGGGTGGCCAGGGAAGGAAGAGATGGGCAGGAGAAGCAGCAATCTCCAGTGGGTATGGTCACTCCCACATGATCCAACACATGGTGCAGGCTGACCAGTGTGGCAGATATCACACCATCTCGTTCTGAGGTGTATGACATGGAAGTCCTATTATCATTGAGGGAATGCACAGTGATGCCTGAACACATGATCTGAACATCCTAAAGCAAGTCTGGCACAGGCTGCAAGCAAAGCAGAGGTCACATCAAGGACCCTCAAATTTATGTCTCTTTGCTGATCTACTGTGAGGTTTGCTCCTTTTTTTGTGCCAAATGAAGGAAGATTAGGTTACATCTTAATGCACCATCATATTTTGGTTGGAGGACATCATTAGCTGCATGACTGACACCAGGCAGATGGCAGCCAAGCCGATGGGAATCGCACATTTAGGTGTTGAGGCCAATTTCCCAATGTGTACCCAGAGTCCTGGAAATGATCGCTTGTGCTACTTAACCCACAGAAAGTTGCTTCGATGCACAATTTGCACGTAAAGAACCTTGTGCAAATCAATCCAATTTCCAGGTATCTGGTTGTAAGAGATCAGGTTCAAAGTTCACTTAGACAATTATATTATGTTGCCATAAACCTGGCCTTCAATACCACATCACTTATGGTAATAGCTTCTGACTCTTTTGGTACCAGCATTGTGTTGGGTGCAGGTACTCAGAATTAAACCATTAATTAATATGTTCCTACATAGAGTTGTCCAGTTACTCATACCACAGGCTTGATGTGACATAAACATTCCAGGCACCACCCAAACCTGTCTGCCTCCATCCCAGCCCAAGTCATGCTAAGCATGTGACCATATCTACTTGCACAACAGCCACTCCACGGTCTGAATGATACCTTCAGAGACTGATGAATGAGGAATGAGGGATCTTTGTCTGCTGCAGGCAAATTAGTCCACCCTGAATTGAGGTTGGAATTGAACATATGTACCAAAAAAAGGTCAAAGTGCATAAAGAATCACAATCATTTATTGTTGCGCATCCCAATACCAATGGTTCAACCTATACTGAAGCTACTAGTCTGTACACTAATCAGAGCATTTAATTCCTATTTTACGAGAAGCGCTTTGATTTTCATGCAGCCCAGAGTTAATTGCAAGCCCACATTTTGCTCAGATTGAAGAACATCACTCAAGTACTGGCTACTCAACAGTTGACTGTAAATCAGACTAAATGCTACTTTGTGCAATTAGCTCTAACAGTATTAGCATGAATGCACCATAATAATCTTTCTCTTCACTTGGTAACCAGGAAACAACCACAATCAATGTACACAAATAGCTCCAGAGCTTCCAATTGAACTGAATCTTACATAATTTTACCCAATGATGAATTAAACATCAGCCTCACCAAAAGATATTAAAGAGCAAATAACACATTTTAGAGAGGTTCAGGTGCTCTGGCCAAGTCCGCTCTGGCTTCATTGGTAGCACCCTCCTCTGCAAGTCATGATTCTTGTTCAAACCCACTTTCTTGAACTTCAGCGCTAAAACCCTGCCTAGTACTCCCGTGCACAAGTTAAAACATGTTGTTCTGTTTGTGCCTTCGGGAAGTGATGTTAAAATAAGGCCAGTTCTACGCACTCAAGTGGATCGCAAGATCCCATGACATTATATGGAAGAGCGGGGAGGTTTCCTGCAATTGACATTGCTTAAAGAAAAATCATACAATCTCACTGTTGCTTCTGAAAGTTCACCTTTCATATATTGCGACAGTGACTACTTCCAGAAGTACCTCAATGACTGAAAAATGCTTTGAAAGGGACATAAAATGCCCTATATAAATGTAATTTTTTCTTTCTATTCCTCTCCAACTCTAAAATAGATAGCAGATAAATTCACCTGTTCTCAGGTGGAGAAGTAATTACTTAAATCAGATTCTTTCATAAGTCTGGTGTTTATTTTCATCCTGGGTGAGGCTTCATAAGATATACAAAAACCCAACCAGATTTTGGCCAGCACAGACTGGAAATAATCTCCTTTCAATCGTTCGAACTCCTACAGTCCACAGGTTGGAAGAAAAAAGTTCAATATGCTAACACTTAAAACAAAATTCTCAAGTCTTGAAGATTATAAAAATTCAGTGACCTTGAACAGTCCAAACACTGGTGCAACAATTAACTGAGAAATGTCACATTAAAACAAATGGGAAACAAGCAGCAAATGTATACAATATTATCATTTCAATTACAATGCTTAGGTGAAAGCTCCTTTTCCAAGGCAATCGTGTAAATTCACACCAAGAGCTGTCATAAGGTCCTGCTCTGGACCCAAGCTGCCAACTTCATCTGAGCAGAGCTGCAGAGACCTACCCACCTTTGCATAACTTTTCCTTTCAGTGAGCATTGCCTTCGGGCTGCCTGGCTCCCCAATATTATCACATCAAAACCTCCCGAGTCTGGCCATTTCTGAGAGTTTAACTTGCTCTCGTTCCCAAGATGGTGTTGAATCAGCATCTGCAGATATTCTATCCAATCATCCTCTTGTGCCAAAAATCTATCTTAAATTCAACTTTATATTTTTGCTAAGAGAATAACATGCTGCTTATGAACATTTTATTTTCTGACTTAACTTTTTCCATGTGTTATTATACAAGAGACAGACAGTCCACACTGTAAGAAAGTATATGTGGGAGGAATCGGTGGTTCCACTGAGGCAAAAGTAGAGATGTCATGAAATGAATTGTTTGCCTCTTGCATGCAATGGTAAATCAAACAAAATAATCAATTTTCTCTTCCAATTTTTTTTAAAGGTTCAACAATGTTCCTTTGACTAACAGTTCCTTAGATGAAGGTCATTTTGCTCCAGATTATAACTGGAAACAATGCCTTGTAAATACGAATGTTTGTGAAGTGTCAGAGTGAGCAAACAAGTTATAACCCACATCCCAGCAACATACAGCTGATTTTTATCATTACTGTATTTAATGCAGAAAGCCCATGTAATGCTGTATGTCATCCTTAGCAGCTCATGAACAGCCTGCATTTTGCCATATGCTAAAGTAGTAACATTGTCTCAATTCACGATTGATTAGCAGCAGAACTTCAAAGTAAAGTTGCTGGAGGGCTGTGGTGGAGGATTGTTGAAAGCTTTGCAAAAATTTGAATTTGATGCAAAAGGGCATGTGAAAGAAACATAAGAGACTACAAAGACTGACCACTTTTTCCTTCGGATAACAAAACACACTTACATTATGATGGGCTTTAACAATACTGCCCTCTGTGCTATCCTATAATGCCTAGTTCTTAGGTTTCAATTGTAAATAAACCATCATAATTTCAGCCTATACAGTCTGGTCTGGCATACAAAATTCCTCTTTCAAATTACCAGACATAATGGGAAGCTTATGTCAATTACAGTGCACAGATATTGCAAAACAGGGTAATTGTCAACTCTGCGATTCACAAGCTAAAATTTACATTTTCAGACCAAAACCCTTCACTCATCTGGAGCAAACAGCAAAAGGAAAATAGTTTAAAAGACCTGGCCACAAAATTTTGCATCTGTGGTTCCAAGCTACATACCAGAAGATGCATTGCTATGTCACAGAAGTAACCCTCCCAGTGTATTAGAGGTTGGGTTGCAAAGACAGTTTGCATATACATGAGTCATGATAACATTTTATCTTACATATTGAGAATGTAAATGGTTGCAGGCATGCCCGATGTTCATTGCCCATCCCTTTTGCCTTGAAAAGATGGACATGAGCTGCCTTCTTGAACTGCTGCAGTCCTTGGAGAGTCACAAGTCTCACAAGGCTGCGGAGGAAGAAGTTCCAGGACTTAGACCAAGTGACGTATTTCCAAGTTATGATGCTGTGCACCTTGGAGAGGAACCAGCAAGTGGCCAGTGAAATACATTATTTTTCTTTTAAAAGCAATTGCAAGCAGAATAAAATAGGCAATTTTCTTCTCCAGTTTTTAAGTATTGGTTGAAGGTGGTTCACATGACCAGGCCTTCTTTGGACGAAGTAACAACCTTTCCCAAGACTCTTTCCTGTTCAGAGTTCTGTCAGGGTTCTGGGTTTTGCAGGGTGTCTTATCAATTTAAGTCACATTATTAGAAGAGTGAATGGAGGCAAAAGGAAAAAGTATATTTGTTCCAGCTCAAGAGAAAGGCTCAAGAGAGAAGTTCCGATGAAGGATCACTGCCCTGCTGTTTCTTTCCGCAGTGATGCTTCATGACCTGCTCAACATATTTTGCTTCCACTTCATATTCCAGCACCTACAGTTATCTGCTTTTCAATTAAAGATATTTCACTCCTCACAATAAATTCTTCACGTTTTTTTTATTTGTGATCTACAGCATAGCGGATCAGGTAGCCTATCCCAAACTAAAAATTAAATACAAAAGCTGTTTCAGGTATACCACTGTACACTCCTAATGAAGGCACTCAAGATCCTGGCAAGCTCGGATGCCTGCAGAGTGGTCTGCCTCTTCTTATTCTAATTGCTTTAGAAGATTTGAAATGATACATACATTATTTAGAAAAGGGTTGATTTAAGCTGCCAATGCATGACTAACTCTAAAAGTCAATTTGTACTTGTCAATCAGTTCATGAGCAAGGAGAAAAGATGCTCTGAAGAACTTAATGATTACAAAATGTTCACGCAAATGTAAATTCTACCACCAGAGGGTACTAGCAGCCTCAGAAACATGGCACTGCAGGAGATTTACAGTGTAGACGGTAAGGCCCTAATGTACAACTGTTACAAAGCTATGGAAATCATTTACAAAGCATCAAAGTCCAAAACTTCAATACATTCAAAAGACTAGATGAACCCGAACACTACTGCAAACAGGAAATGAGATTTAACACAGGCTTGGGGGTGACAGACAGAATGGCCAACTTCTGTATGTCTTAAACTTACAGAACAATCATTGCAGCCCAAAAGTAATCTGCTGCATGAAATACCTCTGAGATATTTTAACAATCTAAAATGGCACAAGACAAATGCAAGTACTTTCTTGTTTAATAGAACCAAAAGGATTTGAATCCAAATCTCCACATCAAAAGACGATATACACAAGTAGTCCAATGTAATTCTGCCTTTGGGGTCAGACCTGTCAATTTCCAACAGCCTTGCAGTGAGTGATGAAGATTTCTAGTCAAGGTCAGTGCCGTTCAATCATCTTTCCTGTCCCACCCAGATGACATATTAGTACCTATCACTGGAGATTTCCTTCTCCCAGCAACAGTTCTGATCTAATATTCATACCAAGTTGGCCACGAACTTCAAGAAAATTGAGCAATTTTTGAAGTAGTTTGGGATGTTCACACAACGCTAAAAGATGGTAATGGAAAAGCAAGTTCATCAATCTTTCATTCAGTTCATCCATCACCAACACTTGTCAAATTCAAATCAGTTAATGATGTTTTCCATCTACTTGATAGAGGTCATTTCTTGAGCACTGGACATCGAGTTAACATCTGCCTCTGATGCTTTCTTTGAGTTTTATGGATGTCTCAGCATTCTGGAAATTTCACATTCACAGTGCAAGGAAGGCGTGCAATGATATACTGCAAGAAATTACCTGGATAAGTCGGACACCAACCAGGAAAAGGTGCACCTCTTAGAAAATGTCAGAAAAATCTCTGAAACGGGGTTGGACTCAAACAGGTAGAAACCTGACAAATGTTAGATTGTCACTGCAAAAACTTGTAATCTGTCTTGATCCTAAATATAACTGATGCAATACAATGGAATTAATGACTGTTCAGGTATAAAATAATGATAAATGGTGAAAACCAGTTAGATGTGCCAAAGATGCAGTCACAGTAAGTACAGATGAAGCATTGCACTTATTTGTGAAATTTACCGTTGCTGCTGAAACTGACCTTCATCAGTGAAATCAACAATTAATGCGACTACAAGGACTGATGACAATGTTTCAGGAGTTTGACCGGAGGGCATCAGGCATAACGGGCAAATACAAGCACACAGTTAATACAAGAGTAAAGGGTCAAAATGAAAAGGATGATCAGGTATTCAAGTTTTAAAAGACATGGTTATAATGACTGTGACAGAATTTGACCAGGAGAAATATTAATCAGAAGTGAAAACTGATAGGACAGACTTTCAGATTTTAGAATAAACTGGAATGGAGTAACATCAGAAAATACAAAATGAGAACCAAACTGGAGCAGTTGAATGGATGCAGATGAAACAATCCACAAAAGGGCCAAGACTGTAATTTTCAACACATAACTAGAGATTTACCCTGGTTAAATCATCATAATAAAACTAATTGGGATGTGAAGTAATTTGTTGTTCTGAACACTTGACAACGCTGTTCTCAGTTTAAAGAAGCCAAGCAGCAAAATAAATTCCTGCAAGAAATCTGGCATAAGATGTCCAGAACCAGGAGACACAGAAACAGGGTAAAATTATGAAAATAATTAAAATATAGTTCATTATTGATTTCAGGTTTATGGCAGGGTCCCTAAGAATGGGCAAAAAATGTAGGAACTACCTTGGATACACATAATGATGTGTTCAATGTAATTATAGTCTGAGCAGTTAAAGCTATATTATTTTTGATCAGGAAAGTGAAATTTTACATGCTTTGAGCATGAAAGTTAGAAAGACAGTTAACTGGCTATCACTTGTACCCATTACAGCCATCCACAGGAACCTAAAATTTCTTTTATCACAGCTCCCAACATTGTAATTTTGCCATTCCAGTGATCTTAAAACTGTAAATAAGCAAAAATCACACAAAAAGTATGCTCAGAACAGAATATGAGGTGAATTTTTTATATTTGAATACCCAGAAACTGTCAGAAAGGTTAAATAAATATTATTGAAACAAAAGGTTGACACACACAGAACAGATGTGAGAAGGAGTGTCCATTTGGCAGCAAATATATCATTAATATCCAATGCTCCATCCAAACTGATAGTAATGCACAGCTGTCAGACACCCACGTGCACTCTCCACCCCCATTACTATAATATTATAACTCCCCACAGTCTCCAGTATGATATTTGAGAAACTGCAATCTTACATGAACCAAACCCAAGCACAAAGACCCAATGATATGCACCAGTCTCTCATTACCAAGAATTTTTTCAACCAACTGGGAAAATTCAACCCAAACACACTTAACTCATGGATTCTTCCCGCTACCTTTTCCCCATAAAGTATCACAAGGGTTCCAGGTAACTATAAGGTGAGCATTTCAAAATATGTTAGTCATGAGTTGCTCAAGGACAATAGTAGATCTTACTATTCTCCTGACCAAGTTCCTGTGCAATTCAGTAGTGGACAGGTTAGATTTCCAGACTGTATTCAGTGCTAATAACATACCAAGCATCACTATCACACACTGCAGCCTTTTTGTTGCCTGCCCCACCAGAATTGGAGAATTATGTGTAATGCCACAGCACAAACTTCGATTAGCACGTTCAGTCATCCATCAAAATTTTGACACTTTCATGACAAATGAAATCTATTCAGAATAACAGGTTTGGTGCAACAGTGGGACTTGGCCAGTCACACACAGACAGCTGCAGCATCTAGTGAAAGGACTGGCAAAAGAAAAATGATCTTACAACAGTGGGGCGGGTTAGTGTAATATGGGCAAGTCCATTGATTCCAGAAGTTGAGGAGACAGTCCTACCTTTGACCATTTTGGGTTTAAAAGTCGTGCTTTGACAGCATCATCCAGAGCTTTCTCGTACTCATTCAGTTTCACCAGAACGGCTGATCGGTTGCTGTACAGAATGCAGTTCTGAGGATCAGCTGCAATGGCTTCAGTGTAGAGCTGGACGCCAGTGGTGAAGTCTCCACTCTGACACGCCGCGTTGCTCTCTCGGACCTTCTCAATGAAAGCAGCTTTGCTGAGAGTGTGTACACTGCTGCTACCAGAGATTCTGCGCATTAAGCTTTCTTCAAAGACAGAGCTCTGCAACAAAAAAAAAATCAATGTTTTCCTTTGAAACAAAAATTTCTTTCCCCATGGTGTCAGTTCTTACTGGGTATAATCCCATAGATATCCCCCAGCCCATGACTCTATACATTACAACCAAGCTCCACCCTGTCCTTATCTATGGTCCATAAGTGAGCCTTCCAGCAGAGGGTACAGCTCAATGATCTGAAGTACAGACCTGAGGGGATCTTTGCTACATGAAAAGGTGATATATAAATGCAAGTTGGTGCTGTTGATCGTACCCTGCTCCCAATTAAGTGCAGACAAGATCCACCAGTTAGTGTGTACCTGGATGGAAACAATGGCCTTCCCTGGCAGTATAGCTTTACATTGAATCTGGTCAGGGCTTCACCAACAGTAAAGCACAAGCACAAACAAGTGCAGGTTTGCTTCAGTCACCTTCATCGATGAGAATGGACCCAGAGGTGACAAATGCCCTCTATATCAGCTAAAAAGCAAGCCAAATATTGGAAAAAATGTTAAGAAAAATTGAACATTTTTTTTTAAAAATCCATTATTCAACAAAGGAGTATCCTAAAAATTAAATCTTTTCACCTCGGACATGTTCAATGCCAATGCAATAAACTTAAATAGCTCTGTGCCCTCATTCCTCTAGATTTTAGACAATGAAAAGGGATGGGTGGGCTTTGACTGGACAAACAGTAGAACTAAACACGTGCTCCAGACTTTCATTGCACTAAGTAAGATTAAGAATCCACAAGAGAATTAAGAATCAATAATAACCTGGGGCTGTATTCGATGGAGGGAAGTTCCATTGAAACCTCTTCCTATTTAAACACACTCAGTGATTCCTAAGGTGATTTTCCTTCTGCTAACAGGTGGGACTGCAATAGCATTTAAAATTCAGGAAAAAGCAACAAATTTAAATATTAACATTCAAAATTTTTCTCCAGACCTCAGACAATTACAAATTATAAGCTTCAAAAATAATTATCACCTCTCAGCAATTTTCCTTCAGGGCTACACATCCAAAATAGACAGCATCCACTGAAATGAAGGCTTTACATTCTTGACAAGCACAGGTACTGCTGCACACTCAATGCAACTACTCATTCTCTCATGTCCTTGGCCTCATGTTTTGAGGCAGGGGGTACAGGAGCCTGAGGACCCACACCTCAAGGTTAAACAACAGCTTCTTCTCCACTGCCATCACATTCTTGAACTGACCTGAAAAACCCAAACACTACCTCAGACTATATTTCTTTTTCCTCTCTCTCAACTTGCACTAATGCCATTATGTTTATTTTGTTGTGTAAGTTATGTATAATTTATGTTAATTTAAGTTTATGTGAACTTAAGTTTGTAATATACAGTACTGCTGCTGCAAAAAGCTAATTTTCATGGCAGTTATACCTTGGGTATGTATGCCTACAGCAATAAACTTGAACTTGAGTAACCAGTTCTGAAGTGCTTGAGCATTTTTAGATTGGGTCTTGAAGGTCGACGTTTGTGGCTAACCCTCCTCCTATTATTCCTTCCTTGGTTACTCCTAATCAATATCATGTTGTATAAGAAATCAAGAGAACTTGCCCTGGTGACTAGCCACCCTGAAGCTGACCATACACAGATGTGTGAACGTGACCTGAACTCCTTCTCTCATCACCACCCTCTCCCACCCCTCCAAATTTCCCTCCTATAATTTGGCTCTGCCTGTCATCTGTCAACAACTGAAGACAACACCCAAACTGGTAATAAACTCAAACTTGAACCAGTGCCCTTTATAATGATATTGGCCCCAGAAGCTGTTTATTTGAAACTCACCATTCACATTAAAATCTTTTTGGCAGTTCCATCTTACTCTGCCCATAGTAAAACAGTCAGTATGTTGATTTAATTCAGACACTTGCATATATCTTCAGAAGGAAGGAACTGGCACAGGATCACAATCCTCAGGCTATTTTTGGAGATCAGATTTGATTTTTTGGTTTTACAACTTTCAATGACCACAAAATCAGACATCTTTAAAACAGTTAGTGACAGCCTTTCAAGGATAGACAGCACTTTGGGACTCAGACACAGATAAATTATTCTCCTCATTAACTTAAAAGATGTACAGCATTACCAATTACATTGTCAAAATGCTATGGCAACCAATAGCTACACCATAGCAACTAAACCATGCTCCCAACACCAGGTGGTCCTACTTTGAGCAAGGACAGAAAACATGCCGAAGTGCAGAGAATCAATGACCTTTTACCCCTTCAGCTGTAGCTGATTCATTTTCTTTGATGTACGCTGCTCTCACCCTCCCACTTGAGAAGATCAAGAGAACAATTTACAGTAATTACTGAATTTACATTTTTAACACCGAGCTCATCATGTCACATGTAAAACTAAAGAGAGGCACAGAACTGCAAAGCAGCATGCTTCCAAATATGCTCTTTTAAAGTACACTTAAATAGCACATTGTGTTGGAACACTTCAAAGCACTTCAAACAATTACTGCACTTTTGAAATGCAACCATTGCTGTGCAGAGAAAAACAACCACCATTTAATGCCAGAAACAACAATGATTACTCATGTTCTACAACTCATCGATTTAACAGCAGGTAATACAGTTTTTGTTTGTATGCAATATTAATGTAGTTGCATCTACATTTAGACAGGATGATTTTGAGGAAGTATTATACATTTGATAACAATTTTAAAATTATTCACTTGTGTTTTGTTTTGCAAATCCAAATACATTGTAACAATTTTAATTTAAAATTTAAATAAAACTATCTTTAATTTTTCTCCCCAACATCTTTTTGTTTTCAGCTGTTGTTCTGTCAGAATAACACAAGTGTCATTCATTCCCAAACCTATCAACACCACTAGTGGTAGACAAGTATAGCCTGGGCTTTCCTCTTTTCAACATTATTCAGCAAAGAACATTAATACCACAGAAGATGGATTCATTCTCCTTGCAGCAAAGGTCAAGAGGGCAGATGATAGAGGTGTTTAAAATCACAAAGGATTTAAATCTACAAGTAAATGAAGAATGCAAAAGAGTTCATCACCATAGTGCACAGATTTACGGTGACTGGAAAAAAAATCAGAGGCTACACAAAAATCTTCCCACGCAATGAAAGGTTTTGATTGGGAATACACAACCAACAGGCAGTGGATACATGTTCAATGATAGCTCACAAAACAAGTGGACAATTTTTGGAAGAGAACAATCTGCAAGGATATAGGAAAAGAATGGTGGAATGAGATTAACTGTTCAAAAGAGCAGTCACCGACACAATAGCTCAAATAACCTCCTCCTGTGCAACAGTGTTCTATGATGAATACACAATCCAAGTTTTGCCCTCAGGTCCACAAGATCTGATACTCTTACTGTAACAATACCTTGACTAAAGATGCTGTGCACTAACAGCAATGGAGATACACAGCAATCCCTTTGGAACAGAACTAGGACCTTTGAACTGTCAACTCCCTTCAATTAGAACGTAACTAACCTGTGACCCAACTCCATATACCCAACTTTACCCTACTTAATATTTGTGCTCATCAAAAATCTATTGATCTCAGATTTTAAATTAACAATTGATCTGGCATCAACCTCTGCTTAGAGTAGAAAGTCCCAAAGTTCTACCACCCTCGGTATGTAGAAGAATATCCCAAATTCTTCACCAAGAAGCTGGCTCTAATTTTAGATTCTACTTCATAGTGTTGGGCCCCAAAACAGAAGAAATTACTTCCTTCTATTGACTGTTAACATTCTGAAAACTCCAATCGAATCACCCTTTAACCTTCTAAATTCTGAGGATATACACGCTGGTTTGTCCAATCTCTATGCAAAGTTTAATCTTTGGGATCCAGGCATCATTCTGCATCCATATAAAATTTTCCATCCAAACACAATTACACTTTTAGGAAGTAGAGGAGCATTCCCACAAGACAAATGTAGAGTAACCAAAGTCAGTGATCCATGGATGACGAAAGACATGGAAAGTAAGAAGAAGTAGGAAAAGAGCGCACGTGAAATATTTCAGGTGATAATACAGTGAAAACCAGATTGAGTATAGAAAGAAGCATTTTTTTTAAATTGTGCATTTTTCAAGATCCAGGCATCACTGGCCTGGCCAGCATTTATTGCCCATCCTTAATTGCCCTGGAGAAAGTGTGGTGAGCCACCTTCTTGAATGCTGTACACCATGGAGGAGAACCTGCAGATGGTGCTGTTCCTTAGTGCCTGCTGCCCTTGTCCTCCTTGATGGTAGAGGTTGTGGATTTTGAAGGTAATGTCGGAATGACCAACGTGGGTAACTGTGCATTTCATAGATGATGCACATTGCAGTCATAGTGTATTGGTGGTGGAGGGAATAAATATTTAGGAGGGTGCATGGGGTGCCAATCAAGTGGTCTGCTTTGTCCTGGAAGGTCTTGAGCAACTGAGTGTTGCCAGATCTGCACAAAGAGACAATATTATATCACAATCCTGATACCTGCCTTGCAGAATGGTAAAAAGAACTTTGGATGTCAGGAGGCGAGTCAATTGCCTCGGGATAACCAACTTCTGATCTGCTAATGTAGGTGACCCCAAGACCTTCATGGCAATAATAATGCCATTGAATGTCAAGAATAGGTGATTAGACTCTCTTGTTGAAGATGGTCATAGCTTGGCAATTTTGAGGAGTAAATGTTGCTCGCCAGTTATCAGCACATGGCTGAATGTCACCTTGGTTTTGCTGCGTATGGTTGTGGATGTCTTCATTTACTGAGGTGTTGCAAATGGAACTGAACATTGTGCAGTCATCAGTGAATATCTCCCACTTCTAATGATGGGAGGAAAGTCATTGATAAAGCAGGTGAAGCTAGTTGGCCCAAGGACATAACTTACAATGATGTCATGGCATTGGATTACTGACCTCTAACAACCACAGCCATTTTTCTTTTTGTGAGGTACAACTGCAACTCCCTGACGCCACACTCAGTCCAATGCTGTCTTAACGTCAAGAGCAGCCATCTCACCTTAAATGCTTGGACCAAGGCTGTAGTGGAAATGTCAAATACTAGAAAGCATGGCTTTATGGTGAGAGGGAGAAAATTTAAAGGAGATGTGTGAGGCAACATATTTTGTTTTAAAAACACACAGAGTGGTAGGTGCCTGGTATGTGCTGGAAGCAGATACGATAGCAACATTTAAGAAGCATTTAAACAGGCACATGAACAGGCAGGGAATGGGGTGAAAAAGACCATGTGCAGGCAGAGGGGATTAGTTTAAAATGACATCATGGTTGACATGGACATCGTGGGACAAAGGGACTGTTCCTGCACTATGTCTATGTTCTATGAGTGAAGTGTTCCTGGTGAAGCCCACACTGCACATTAGTGAGCAGGTGACTGAACAATGAGTGCTGCTTGAATGCACTGTCAATCACACCTTTCATCACTTTCCTGATGACTGAGAGTAGACTGATTGAATGTTAATAAACCGGATTGCATTTGCCCTGTTTTAATGTGAACATAACATTCCTAGGAAACATTCCACCCTATCAAATGGATGACACTGTTGTAACTGTACTGCAGTAGCTTGGCCAAAGGCACAGCTAGGTCAGAGCTACAGCTGGATGTTGCCTGGTCCCAAAACCTCTGCATCCAGTACCCTCAGCCTTTTCTTGTTATCATGTGGACCATAAATATGCTGAGGACGGGCTTCTGAGATGATGGGGATCTCAGAAGGAAGCTGAGAAGGATCATCCACTCAGCACTTCTGACCACAATGCTTCAGCCTTGTCTTTACACACATTTCCTGAAAAAGGAAATATGAGTAAAGAGGGAATGTGGGAATAAACTTACCACTAACATGGAAAAGGAAATCCAAAAATCTTCTTCTTATTGTGTAGAAAGGTTGTGAAGAGGATGCCAGAGAAAGTGCAAGGCTGATGCGGGGCCAAGATGGAGAACTGCCCAGGCAGGTCAGATAATAAGGAAGTACTTCACATTAGTGTTTACAAAGAAGGTGCTGCTGCCACAGTTAAAGTACTAGAAAGTTGAGATGCTAAATTAACTAAAAATTGTTAAAGAGGCAGTACTAGAAAGACAGGCTGGTAAATAAATAGTTACTAGGCCTGGAGAGGATGCATCATTGGTTGCAGTGGGAAGTAGGGGTAAACATTACAGAGGTATGGGCCATAATTTGCCAATTATCCAAAGATACATAGGTGGTGCCAGAGGACTAGAGAATTGCAAATATTACACCCTTGTTCCAAAGACAGATAAAGGATAAACCCAGCAAACATAAGCCAGTCAATTTAACCAGGTGAAAGGAGACTTTTAAAACAATAATCCAAGGACAAAAATAACAGACATTTGGACAAGTATTGATTAATTAATGGAAGTCAGCAAGGATTTGTTAAAGGCAAATAATGTTTAACTATCCGGAGGTGCATTTTTTTAAAATCAGGTAGCAGAAAGGATGGATGGGAATAACAATCTGCTGTTGGAACTCAGTGAGCTGAGTACCATCTGGGGGGGGTTGGTGGGGGGGGGGGGTGGGTGGAAGGAATTGTCGATGCTTCAGGTCAAAACCCTCCATCAGGATAAGAGTAATGTGGTTATTGTGTTGTATATGTTCCAAAAGGCATTTGTTGTGTTATATAATAAAGTTGTCAGCAGACTGAAGCCTCTGAAATGAAAGCAACAGTGACCAAATGGATAAGAAACTGGCTGAGTGGCAGAAAAGGTGAGAAAAGGGTTGTGGCAAAAATTGTTTTTCAGACAATAAGATGTGTGTGCTCCAGGGATCGGATTTGAGACCTGCTTTTCCCAGTAAGTTGTGATTCTCAAGATGAAATTGGATCCACACTTGAAATCGCAGCTCTAAAGAAGAAAGGATACAGTTTGTGACCAGCTACATTCGTCTTGCAGGGAACAGGCATGGTCTCAAAGAGCCAAAAGCTTCCTTCTGTGTCATGACCATTCTATGATTTTTAGAAAAATACCTTGAAGGTTCTAATTAAACAACTGGTTGACATTCATTGGCAGGGTTCTTAAATTAGGCGTGATCACCAGCTGAGGAAGCTGAAGACTACATCATCTTGGGCAAAGGAGCAACTGCCAACACTTCAAATTTCTGAACCAAAGCTTCACCAAACAGCATATTCATAAAACAGCTCCAAAAATGTTCTTTTTATGTTAGTTCGTACATTTCAAGCACATTATTCCCACCTAGTTCTGACAACATTCTCTACAAGATTCCTTATCCTCTTCAAGTGATTTCACAGCCATTATGTAGTAATCTTCAAGTAATAATATCTGCATCTTTCATATACTCTCTGCACTTCCAGCAGAGGTCCAGAAACTCAATAGTTATGTCTAAGGACAGGGGACTGACTTTCTTTCTAAATATTGCCATAATAAAAGAAGAAAATGCTTAAATATTCAGCAGATAAAACATCCATGGAGAGCAAAACAATTAACATTCCAGATCAATGAACACCTAGGTACTTTCAGCACTTTTTTTTCCCCTTTTCTTTCCAAAAGCTCATCAGCACAAGCCCAAGAGACACGCCTCACTTCCAACACTGAATGTTCAAGTACTAGAAGTACACTTTTCCAAATTCATTCATGGACAAGTTTTATGGTCACAATGAAAATGTAACTTGATTACACAGAAGCAATACAAAACATAAAAAAGATTTTTTTTAAATCAAAAAAGCCTTTAAAACTTCTCTCTGAATTATTCTTTACACTTCCTGCCTGACACTCAATGGCACTTCTTGCCTCTAGTGTCCACTGTCAGCCTGTCAGGTTAATTATTTCAGATATTATTTCATTTGGAATTAAAAGGAAGAAGGATGATCAGTCTTCTAGAGCAGTCATGCCTCACTGGAAGAAAAACAGAAAAAAAAATTGGAAGAAAACAACCCAAGATGCTATCTTAAATTTTCTGAGGAGTCTTCTGAAATCAAGGAGCATGGAACCAAATTAGAGTGATTAAAAAGAGCAAGAGAACAGGGATGCCAAGATTATCCATTGAGAGTGGAACAGAAATCTGGTGCTGCAGGACCAGGGAGCTTGTGTAAGGATATCAATGTGAAGATTATTATATCAGATAAGTGAGGCTACAAAGTCATTTGAAGAGGGAAAATAACCTTGTAAGTCAGAGGCACAATAGAGACTGCAGATGCTGGAAATCTGGAGCAACACACACAAAATACTGGAGGAACTCAGTGGGTCAGGCAGCATCTATGGAGGGAAATGAGTAGTCGATGTTTCAGGCCGAGACCCTTCATCAGGATTGGAAAGTCTTTGCCAGTGGAGCGTGGTGGAAATTATGCGCTTTTGAGATGGGGATATGTTGAAGTAAAACTAAACTATTAATACCGGTCCACAATTTTTTATCCATTTGCAGATACCTTCCTCACAATCTCCTCAATATTTTGCAAGATGTGTGCCAATATTGACATACCTTCATGACACAGCAGGAACAAACAGCACCTCAAACAAATGCTTTATTTAGTATTCCCTCACGGACATTGGTTCTTGTCATCCAGAATTTGTTGAGGAAAAGCTGTAAACAGATAACCCATTCCCCACTCTAAATAGAAATGATTTGTGCTGAAATTGTGAAGGCGCACTGACAATAATGAAGTTGTGTTTTACAATAGTCTAATCTCAATGATTAAACATTGTAGATTATTTATGTAAAATATTGTGCCCAGCATAAACACGGACCTACTCTTGTTGGGTCAAATAGTCTGACTTTGATCACTAAATTTTATATAACATATAAAACTGCCACAATTACTGGGAAGTCACTGCTGAAATTAGATGAAATTCCAATACAACTTCAAGTTGTTGAAAGTGAATTTACTAAAGGTGGAGAGAATGGACGGTGAACACAGCCCCTGAACATCCCCCAAAACAGAACATCATCAAATCAAAAACTTCTGATCTGCTTTAATAAAAAGCATCTCCAGATCCAGAAGCCCAAATTTAAAGTAAATAATCAGCAGTCCCATTATTTCAGTATTTGCTAACATTTGCAATACTTTCCTTTCTCTCAAGTTATGTTTGGCAGGTGGCCCAAGTCTGTTAACTGTCACTGGGAAAGGAATGAATTAGGTGGGGGTGAATCTGCATCTCTTGAAGCTGGAGAAGAGGAGGAGGGGGGTGGGGGGGGGGGGAGATGGACAAACAGAGAGCAAGAGACAAGCACACAGACAGGCAGAGTGGGAGACAAATAGACAAAGTTTGAGAGAGAGAGTGATACAAAAACTGAGAGGGGGCCAGACAGACAGAGAAAAAAGGAGACAGACAGGCAGAGACACAGACAGGGAGAGGGACACTGCTCTTTCCCCACTGCCCAATCCATAATCAAGTTGCAATTATGAGTTGGGGAAGGAAAGCCATGGAACTCAGACTCGTGACTTCTCCATCCCTAGAAAAGAAATAAACACTTCAACCCGCACTGGTTAAAGAAGAGGGCCTCACCATCAAAACTTCCTGTTTTAAAACAGAAGGTGAGTACATGGTTCCCTCTCATAACATCATCCCAATGGTAATACCATCCTCAATCACATCCATTGCTTTGTGTACGCCCCAACTATGATTCAACACTTGAACCCTCTACTGACACAAAATAACACTAGTTCAGCACAGTAAATATATCAAAACAAAACAAATTTTGTCTAGAGCTTCCATTACACAGCACATTTCACAGTGAAGAAGTGCACATAAAGTTAACTCTCTCCTTGTTGCTTTTTCAATCATTTAACCCTGGCTCCACTGCAGGGTCAATGCTAGGGTCAGCAAACAATTTATCTGCAGTAACTTCCAAGAACTGTCCGATAACTGAATTCAGGACAAATCTATTGCAAATGCTCTCCCGTAGGGAGTACCCACAGTACTGACCATAGAGAAACTGGTTAAATAAATCCAGTTATGCAGCTGAACTTCACATCTACACTCCAGGTGGTTCATGAGCATTTCTGCAAGAAGTCAGCTTGTCTCATAAATAACTCTGAATATAAGAGCTACACAGAGCTACTGAACTCAAGACACAGCCATTGTGATGACTCTAAATATAGCATGGTATAAACTCTTGCCATCTGTGGAAGTGCAACTCTCTGACATGTAAAATAATCCAATGGCACGTTACTTTGAGTCTAAATACCATCTCCCTTCTCTCTTCAATCAAGGACCATGAACATAAAATTATACAGTGACAGGATTGCTTTATGATGATATAGCACACTCTTCAAATATCACTGAAGCTCTATTCATTCAAGTCTATTGAAACTCTTTGAAGAATTAACACACTCTAGAGCTGTACGACAGCCGGCAGACCTCCTGTAACTCATCCAAGTAGCTGTCCTTCAAACAGGAGTCAAGCCAACTATGGGGAAATCATCTTCCACCATTTGAGTCCAAAAATCAGTCCTCAGTATGTTCTTCCTGTAATGACATGGATTTCCTAGGAGCTCTGGTTTCCATCCAGATCCCAAAGGGTTGTGGGTTGGGAGGATAATTAGCCACTGTCAATCATCTCTGGTGAAGGTGGGATGTGAATGTGGGGAGAAAAGATTTCAGGGAAAATTGGTGCGGCAATGAGATTGCTGTGACCCAGCATAGACTCAATGGGCCAAAGAGTCTCCGTCTATGTCAAATGGAAATATGGCAAATACTGAAACCAACATATTAAAAGGAATGGGGAACCAGTGGAGATCAGCACGTTTATGAAGGATGGCGACCAATGAGTAGAGCGTTTAAGCAGGGGCTAGAGATGGAGTTGGATATTATACCATGGTGGATGTGGATGTCTTGGTGATGGGATGGTGATGGGATTTGAAACACAACTCAGGATCAGAAAAGATATAGGTGCTGCACACTTTCCTTCATTCTGAGTGAGTGACGTGTGTTTGGAGGGGAAGGAGTGACAGTGGTAGAGGGAAGTCACAAAGCTATTTGAACAATCAGGCATTGCACAGCATCTTATGATGTGCACTTTCAATCGGAAGCAGAATCTCCAAGTGATTTTTGTCCCTATGGCAACCAGGTGCTGAAACCAACAATCACAACCAAACAATTCTGCTCATGTGGATTTAAAGGAAGTACTGTCCTTTCAAGTACTTTCACCTTGAATGTGGAAAGTAAATAGTGACAATTAACAATCCTTTCACTTTAGCTAATTATTACTAAACATGATGGAAAGACTTAACACAAAGTCTTATATTTAAATTCAGAATTTTTTTAAAATTGTAGACACCCCAAAGCACTTAACAACAAATAAAGTACACTGATGTGTAGTGACTATGATAAGGTAGGAAATGCAACACCAACTCACACACGGTAGGGTTCCACAATAAAAAAAAGTGTGTTAATGACCAGATAATTTGCTTTAGGTTTTGGGTAAAGGATAAATGTTGGTCAGGGCTATAGGAAAAGAGCAGGAGAGAAGGACTGAATAGATTGCTCTACAAGGGGGTCAGCATGAACTCAAAAGGGCCAAATGGCCTCCTTCAGACCCATAAGATTCCTATGATCCTTAAGCATAGCCAGAACTCCCCTACTATTTGAATAGCATAAGGAAATGTTTTAAGTCCAGCTGAGAGAAATGATTGGACTTCAGTTTGAAAGAGAGCACCCCCAACAGCACACCACCCTCTTACAACAGCACTGGAGTGTCAGCCAAGATTATGCACTCTTGGGCTGATAGACTGTAATTCTGCTGAAAATGTCAATAAAGTTGTGGTGCCAACATGACTAGTTTGGCAATGCGCACAGCATCCACTAAGGTGGACGTTATACACAGCAAGTTATTCTCATCAGTATATTTCTACAAGACAGTCTACCACAGAAAGGCTGGGTACACTTGCTTTGGGTTGATGCAGCTTAATTCCTAGGATGAGGGTGCTGTTCTACAAGGAGAGATTAGGTGCATTGGCCTATTGCACTAGGGGTTGAGAAGCATGAGAGAGGATCAAATCAAGACAGAGAAGATTCTGAACAAGACTGGTTGGGTAGATGCCATGAACCACTTCCGGTGGTTGGAAAGTCTAGAACTGGAGCACAATTTCAGAAAAGGAGGGTCAACTATTCATCAGTGGCATGAGGAGGAAATTTTTTTTTACTCAAAGTTGTCAGTCCTCGTACTTTTCTTTTGCAGAGGACTGCATAAACCTGGCCCTCGAGTACATTCAAAACAGAGATCCATTTATTTCTAGTCTCAGAGGGAAATAACGGATATGGGGATGGAGTAGGAAAGTGGATTTGAGTTACAGGATCAGCTATTTCTATTGAATGGCAGAGCAGGTATGAAGGTCCATATGGCCAACTCGTGCTTCTCTCACTTTTGTTTGATAGGGAGATCAATTCTCTACCCAAGAGAGCTATGGAGGCTGTCATGAGGTATATTTAAGGCTGAGATATTTAGACTGCTAGACTTCAGGGGAATCAAGAATTATGAGGACCAGGCAGGAAAGTAGTGTTGAGGCTAAGATCAGGTCCTGTTGCATGGCAGAATAGGCCCAAGGGGAGGAATCTGGCCTACTCCTGCTCTAAGTTCTTCTGTTCTCACGATAATGTGAGAACAATACTTACACATATTGATCAAAAAGTAAATGTTCCATTAAATTCCTGTCATACACTGAATCAACTAAAGTGTCTTGTAAGCAACTACTCTCCCTAACGACAGTGGAGTCAGTTTTGTTTTGTCCATCTGGAGCCAAATTGTAAAGTAAGGGTTTGAAAAAGAGCAGGCTCTGCCTGCACACCAACTCCATCCCCAGCACAGAAGCAAGAACCATCACTGGATTCTAGGAATTCCATTTGCTCTAATGACTTCCAGCTGCATATAAACCCACACTTATTTTGTGCATCAGGCCCAAGGACTAGTGAACGCCAAGATTCAGCACAGCTCTGCGTATTGCTGTTTATTTCAAAGTTTCTCTCCTCCTCGTCTGAACTAGAAGTATTGACTCTCACTGGGATACAGTTCTACAAGCATCATGTCCCTTCTGTTTTCTTCTTCTAAGTGATCAACCTCTGTACACCAACCCGCACACCAAAACAAAGCCCGATTGAATCTTCACCTAACATTCATCTAAGCACAGGATCAATACAGCAACCAACAGTGAGAAGACTGACAATGAGAACTCTTTGAGAATATACTGGAGCTTCTGGTTCAAAGGAAGTCCAGGGATAATGTTTATCCAGACTTTAAAAATACTGAATTCAAAATTGATTCCTCGAGTAGAAAAACATGGGAAGTCATGGAAACCGGCTACAGGAAAGGAGAAAAAGGCAGTCCTTCTTGGAATTGCTGGAAATAACAAAGATGGTATCCCACTGATTGACGTTGCTATCAGCACTGAACATCAGTGATTTACGTCAGGGTAGGGTTCTGCCTGCTGGACCTTTGGATGGATATCTTGACCTGTCAAAATATGCTGATAGAATCTTGAAAAGGACTGAACACAAGAACGTGTGGGGTGAATTTTCACCTTTATCGGCAAGTGAGAAAAGAAGTAGTTGTCATGGAAACATAAATCAGACAGATGCGTAACAGACAGACCACGGCTACACAAACAGGAAGATTCACTCCTATCTGCCCTTTCTAAGTAGGAGGACTGAAAAAGTATGCTGGGAGGTCTATATGGCCAATACATTGCAATTGTTTCAGATGCTGCATGTTTTGCATTTGTATTCAATACTTCGATTGACCAGATTGTGATCTGAAGCAGTTCCCTACCAAGAAATAAGACTTTTGTCTCTTGATCAGTGGCATGGTTTTCTCCCTGTGTATTTAAACATTACAGAGTTACCAAAAAAAAAGTAACTGCTGCTGCTAAAAGTAATGGGATAAATGTGATAAAATTACTAATATACAGAAATAGTGATGTTTAACATAATACAGAGAGAATACAACACACAGACGACTACAAGAAGGGTAACAGAGCTTTAAGGAGAGCTGTAGGATACAAAGTCAAGAAGCTAACATCCAAACTGCAGTAAATTGGTACATGCCAGTTTAGGAATGGTATACAAACACAGAAGTGAGTTGCCATTAAAACAGAATTTGCTTAAAATTCTCATCAGGTTAGGCAGCATCTATGCAGCAAGAAAGACTTAACATTTTTTGGTCCATGACATCAGAATCCAATGAAAAGTCATCCACCTCAAACATTAAATATATGTTTCTTTGTCACTGCCTGACCTAATGAGTACTTTCAGCACTTTCTGTTTTGATTCAGATTTCCAGTATCTGCAGTTTTTTTCTTCTGTATAAAATGCTGCAGATTTGATGCGCCGAGATTTTTCCAGACATAAGGGGCTAGTTATGAAGAGCTCAACAAGTTACAGCTTTCATCATCTGAGTGGATTAAGGTGTGCCAAAATAAGGGCTTCAAGATTATGAAGGTTATGAAAAGCTTGAAATAAATAATTTCCATCTGTTACTTTAACAAGAGAACACAAATTTAAGATAAGCTTAAAAAGAATTAAACATCAATTTTTAAAAAGTGTTTAAACAGAGGGTGGTTAGAATGTTGGCTATTGTGCCATAAACCATTATTAAATCAGTACCTAGAAATAGCTTTAAAAGGGAATGAGAGAGCTATTAGAAATAGAATTTTAAAGGGTACAGAGAGTAAACACAAGTAGGGTTGAACTCAGGGTCTCAATCTCCAGGCTTTCTTCTATCTGTACAACAACATTAAATGATTCTGTGCAGGCACAATCAGTGGGAGTCTTTATTTCCATCTATAACTGTGCTTCTCCACTTTTGCTAGCAGCCATCCACAGGCAACCCAACACCGACACCTCTGCATGACCTCTCCTCTTCCGTAACCTTGAGTTAATTGTCTCAGTTAGTAGAACTGAATGAACATTCAAGATTACCACAGACAGGCAAAAGTGTATTCTGACTACAAAAATAGCTCCTGAAATGTAACTGCATTCAGGTGCTGAATATTTAGAGTATTTTGCATTTCCTAGTTGTAATGAGATTGTAGCAAATAAAAAATACAGTATTTGTAGATATTATAGTGAAAAGGAGCATTCCTCTGTGGAAGCTTATTCCTCCTCCTCCTCCTCCTCCAAGATAAAAGGATTTTCACTGACATTTTTATTTCTTTCACTCCCAAAACAGCTGCTCTCATAGTTCCTGGTCTTTAGTGGTGGGGGTTGCCTGAAGTTAGGCAGGTAGCATTTGGAGTATGTGAATATTCCACCTTAAACTACTGAGAAAAATAACACAAAAATTTAACCTATTACAGAGCACACACTCAGCTTTAATAAGGTGACTGTCTACTCCCCAAGGAGAAAGGAAAGATTTTGGTGGTAACAAAAGGCAAAAGATTGGAGTCATACAGAGAATCAACACCCTAATACATTTTATTATTCCCACAGTTCCATCAACTACCCATCCAACCCTAAACAGATTCTACTACTCAACTACAGACTAGGGGCAATTTACAGTGGCCAATCTTATGTTCTTAACGACACAGAACAGAATCAGATTTGAACTTTTTGTAACTAGACTTGGCATCTCAGAACCAATAACATCAAAGACATGTCATATAAACTTACCTGCAACTCTTCCCAACCACCAGAGAATATCCAAGCAATGATTATCAGGGACCTGGCAAGCACAGGCTTGAGTAATTGCTGGACAGGCAACAACTTGCAATAGGCTCTCACAAGTGGGATGATGAACCACAATAACCAGCATAGTGTGCGAGTGCCTTGGTCTTACAAACTACATGACACAAACCATAAACCACTCAATTCACAAAATGCACAATCGTACTTTTGTAGCAGCTGCTAGACCCTCGGTATACACAAAATGATGACCAGGAGGACGAGGAATTCTGGTTTTATTCCCCCTTTTTTGGTACCCCTAGGGTCATCTGCAGTGTCAAAACAACTAACTCAGAATAGATTGGGAAATCAAACCCATCAGCTGCCCATGCCTCATCTGGGTCATCAAGAGAGCGATGACCAACCTGTCGATAATAAAAGCAGAAAATGCTAGATAAATTCAGCAGGTCAGGCGGCATCCGTAGAAAGAGGAACAGTCAACGTTTCAGGTCTGCGACCCTTCATCAGAACTGGGAGAGAGAGGGAGATACAAGTTAGTTTTCAGTAGATTGAAGGTGGAGGAGGAATGTGTGGAACAAAGGGAGTGGCTGTGGCAGGGCGAGTTGAAGTGGCTTAACAGGGGCAGTTACCAGCACATTAAGCTTCTTGGTCTGTGTAATGAGTTGTGAACTGTAACCTTGTGGGACCTGCCCAGCAGGTTGGACCGATAAGAGTTGGATAAGAAAAACTGAGCTAACATAAGATATAAAAACAGAGAATGGAAAATGCTGGAAAAACTAAGCGGGTCAAGCAGGTTTATTTCAGATATCCAGCACCTACAGTTTTCTAGACCAATCTGATGAATTGCTCACTATCCTACAAGAAGATCCAACCCGAGAGAACATGATTAATGAAATAGTTGGGGCACAAGAGGTCAGCTTGCCACAAACCCCAGCCCAGATCCAGGACTGATAATTTTTTTCCCCAATACCTGACCCAACCATGCTGTTCATCTGCTTCAGGATGAAACACCAAATATTGTTCAAGAACAGAGGACAGGTGGTAACCCTAAGAAAGTCAGCCCTACCTGGAAAAAGTACTGAGCTGAAGTAGTATGGCATGAGCCAACCTGTTCTGGACCCAATCATTTTAACAGATTATACACCCAACCCAAGCTGAAGGTGACACACATAGTCTGGTCCCATCGGGTTCAGAGGCATGAGGTTCCTTGGCCCCTCAAACATGTTCAGTCATTCACCAAGATTGTACTTGATCCTCTCTTCAAGTTAACTAACCTGTTCAAATCCTTAACAAACAATCTGCTGGAGGAACTCGGCGAGTCAAGCAACAACTGTGGGAGGAAAGGAAATGTTGCCATTTCGGGTCAAAACCCTGCATCAGGACTCGAGATTCCAGCATCTGCAGTCTCTTGATCAAATTCCTATCCCTTAAAAGTGTCTAAAAATCCATCAGTCTCCGTGTATAGTCTTAGGGATTGTGGCTATACATCTGTGGCCCATTGATCCAATCCCTCATTTAATTTTTAATCCCTTGCACATAAAATCCACTTGCGCTTCTTCCAGCCTTGGAGGCAAATGGAAAATACCACCACCCATAGCCACTGATTCTAGAGATCTGACAAACTCAAGGATATCTGCAGCTCAGATACTGTACTGTGATGATTTAATGCTGAATGTTTGTTTCTGCTTTAAGACCATGTCATTGGAACAATGAATTCTTTGATGTACACAGTAACTGCTGGGGTCTGTCAGAGAGCCTGATATTCATTTCCAAGCATTTTTGTTAGTTATGGATGGGTGCCAACAGTCAAATGGGAAGAATTTTACCCACAGCACTGACCGTAATTAAGAGACACATTTTTCAAAAGAAAAGCGCTGTTAACCAACATTTACAGCAAGTTTCATTTTAAGAACGCTAATCGAGGCTGCTTGGCTAAAAAGGTTTATCTTTTTTTTTTATTAAGTTTACTTCCCTGTCAAAGCTATAATACAATTAGAGCCCAGCCACACCTCAAACAGTAGCACTTCTGATGTATTTATTTCATACAATCTCGCTCATGCAAAATATCGCCAAAATAAAACAGACTTTTGTTACTTGGATTCTGCAAACAATTGCTCTGTGCTTGTGTGGGGTGCAAGTCCCACGGATTATCCATCCTAGCTGGCTTCCTAGAGAGATAGCATTGCATCCATTCATAAATTAACCACTTCAGAAAATTCCTTGTGTTTTCAAAATATTTCTTCAACCAGCCTGCATATTCCAGAACAACTAATATTTTTTTAAATACGGGATTAAAAATTTCACACCAAAATTGATGCAATCTGTAATGGAATTTGAACTGTGATCTGGCTTTCTCAGATGCCATTAGAATTTTCACATTTTTGACAATGAGTGCTGTACTGTTCTTGTATATCTTCAATAGCCAGTCACATTTCAACAGGGGTGTTACAGGCTGCATATCAATAAATGCATTATAAACCATAATGAGCTATTAAAATCCTGTGTCAAGGAATTTCAACTTTAAAACAGTAGTTTCTGTACTATATTCAAATTTTACTGACTAGACTGTTAAGTGATCAGCTGCAGTCCATTTTCTGGTTTGCTGCTTTATTTCCAGCACCTGCAGTTTTTTTTTTGATTTTTCGATAGGTGTATTGAAATTGGATCATTTATTTAAAATGCATTTTGATTCACTATTTTTCACTTCTTCCCAAAATATTCAGTGGCACCCTGTTCCGTCTGAGACAGGTGCGGTGTTCCAGCTGCATTATGAATGACACAGACCACCAGGCTAAATATGTAAATGCTCTGATCCTGAACAAATAGGCAACTGTGTAGTGCTCAAGTTATTTTCTTTCATTATAATTATATTCCTTGCTAATGATTTTCCAATTATCTGCAGTAGGAGTAATATCACCTGACCCCTCTCAAAGTGAAATGATAGCCAACCAACATGAATTTATGAGCCACATAATCAAGGAATTTGATTTTGTTCTGTACCTCAGGATCTCCTTTACAATATTCTGATGCTAAAAGTTGAGCATAAGAGAGAGGTCTGCTCATTATACCAGTTTATACTGTTTTACAAGAAAAAAGTTTGATGACTGCCTGAAGTACAATAATAAATAAGCCAATGATTTAAATGTCCCCAAATAATTATATCTATTACTCAGGCTAAACCATCATCCCAAAAAATCCCTGGAATTTTCTGTTTCCCCTTCCCCACCCCTCCGAGGGTGGTGGAGGCCAGATTATTAGATATACTTGAAGTGGAGATGGATAAATATTTGAAAGATTGAGTAATTGGGGGTTATGAGGAAGTGGCACAGAAAAGGAGTTGAGGCCAGCATAGATCAGCCATGATCATATTCAAAGGTAGGGCAGACTTGAAGGGTCTGGTGGCCTATTCCTGTTCTTAAGAATCCCAGCACTAACAGGCATGCTTAAAAGCTTTTACTGTGTCATCTGTGGCTCCTTCTCACTCCTATATCAGGATTCCCAGTTTCAAAGCCCACTTCAGAGATTTGAACACCAAAATGTAGACAGTACTGAGAGAATGTTGTTTGGTTGGAGGTAACATCTCTTGGATGACACATTAAACCCTGGTCTATGTCTGTCCCCTCACATGAATGTAAAAAATCACCTGGCTCTAAGTTCAAAGAAGAGCAGTGGAGTTATCTCCAGTCTCCTACCCAACATTTATTCCTCAATCAACATCAATAATAAGAAAGAACCTGTTTGTAGGAATTTGTTGGGTGCAGAAGTTACCAATTACCTTTTAACATGTTTTAGGCATTACCACAAAAGCATCAAATTGTCTACCACTGTGCCATTGAGAAAATCTTTTCATTCATGTTCCTATTGTGTCCTATTGCATAGAAATTCCACCTATTATCAGTTTTAAATTCACATCAAACTGAGACTATTATAAATTTATTTCTTCAGGGCCTTTCAGCCTAAATTCTTTGGCGACAATGTTTCAAGATTTCTCCTTTCCTTTGCAGTCAACAAGTTGAGCTTCTCTAATCTTTCCACACACAAGTGAGAATTGGTCCTAGATCAGACTAATAAGAACAGCCATTTGCATGGATTGTTTAGAAGTCAAGGTAAGTTGAGATGGGAAAATAAACTTAATAAATTTGTGGTTGCTTTTGCCATCGAGATATACATATATCGGAAGCAACAAAGGTCCAAGGATTCGGTACTATCCTCCTCAGTGCTTCCCAGAAGTATCACTGTACGTTTTTGTCAAAGAGTCATTTTTTACTCAATATTTCATGCTTACTTTTACTTTGATTAGAATTGTAAAAGCTTTCACAAAGTTACTGCTTATCAAGATCTAAACAAACTACATCTCATTAAGTTTCATATGTATTTAATGTGCAATAGTCTCAAAGAAACCATTTAAGACTTGTTAGATAAGATCTGCTTCCATCTAAATCAACGCTGGCTGATTCATATTAAACTGCTATTCATGTGGTGCTCTAAACAGCCCTTTGCCTTCATTACTTCCCCCTTTACAGTTGTTAAGTCAATAGGTCTTTTAGTGCCCGAGTCAGATTTTCACCTTTTTTAAACATAGATGCCACTTCAGTACTGCACAGCCTCACTAGTGCTTAATTGTTTACCCACGATGATGGCCTACACTCCACATGTCCTCTTGTTCCCTGGTGCAGAGAATATGCGCTTCAAACACCTACGGTTCTAAACCACACTGACTTCAAAGTTTTTCAGCACTTTAGATGTACTGCAAGGATTTAACAAAGGGGCAAGATGTGGGGAGAGGAAGAAATGAATGAGCGAATGAGTGAGTGAGTGAGAAAGAAAGAAAATAAGTGAGGGGAAGAAAGAGACGAGACAGAGGACTGGTATTGGCTCATGGGATGAAAATCAGGATCTTAGAATGAAAGAAATGACTCAACTCAAGAAGAGAGAGGACAAGGTGAGGATGGGGGGGGACAGGGAGAGAGGGCAAAAGAGAAATAATTAAAGCTAGAAGAGAGGTTAAAGATAAACAGAGAAATAAACATCTTGTGAAAGAAGGTTTTGCTTAAACCTGTTGGTACACTGAATCAAGGAGAGAAGTTGCAACCGCTTAGGACACTGATGCCTTGTAACTCAAGTTAATAATTGCAGGCATATGACTGATATATCCTTCTGCATTTAAACATGACATCTGCATTATTTCTGGGTCTTAGTTCACTGTAGGTGGAAACAAGGGATGCAGAAATAAAAGGTGTCCCTAATGTACCCGAGCCGAAGAGTCACTTCAGAATCTCTTCACTACATCAACTGCAGAAGATAGTATTAAAACTTATAGTTTGTAACTTACCAAAATAGTCACATACAAATTGACCATAATTAACTTCCTTGTTCTTTATTTCTTCGTTTAAAATTCATGAACCTTAAAATTAAAAGTACTACTATGTTTATATTACATATCCAAAATATTAATAGATAGTCTCTGCACATATGTACAAGAAAGTCAATATTTTTAATTCCCTAGATCAAGTTTGACTTCGAAAATGTTACCAAATAAACCAAATGTAACATCTGCTCTCAATGGATGTGCCCATTTTCTGTATGTATAATACATGTATCAGGACTGGCTCAACCAATACCTCTGCTGACAATCAGGTAGAACAGAGGTTTTCAACCTGTGGTCCGGGTCCGTGGCGGGTTGCCAGGGGGTCCGCGAGCAAGCCAGGAAAAAAAATGGAAAAGCGACCTGTTACAAAGACGTAGCTTACTTGCTTGCTCCAGTTTTCCACTATTCAGAAAATCGGCCATATCTATTCTATCTGTTATAGGCGACAATCTCAGAGACTTAGACGGTGTTCCCTTCTTGTAAGCTGCCGCTTAATATTCGATTTGTGTAATCATAGTGATCAGTGTTCACTATTAACTACTATTCTGTTGTGCACTGTAGTGTTAGTGAGACTGAGTGACGTTGTTGGTGTGCCTTAATAATGTTGCTTACTTACCATGCATTTATGCCACAGTGACATCACTGTTAAACGAAAAGTGCGCAAACGTGTAAATTTTAGATTAGTTTTGATAATTTTGTTTATCGGTAATAGTAATTAAACTGTCCAGCATATATTGCTGAGTATGGAGAAAGTTCTGAAGAGAAAAGCTGACCAGAAACTGGAAGATTCTGATGACGAAGGGGATAAGGGTGACCGAAAGAGAAAACAACGCAAGTACGATCCAGAATACATTTCATATGGCTTCATCGCAGTGGGGACAAATGCGGACCAACCTCTCGGTGTTGCGTGTTTGCAAACACTGTCCAACGATGCAATGAAACCAGTGAAATTGAAGTGCCATTTAACAACAGTGCATCCAGATATTGCCAGTAAGCCGAAGGAATATTTTGAGCAGCAAAAGGAGCTGTACCTCAAGCAGAAAGGGAAAATGACAGCTTGCGCCACTGTAAATGAGAAGTCTCTTCACGCATCATATCTGGTAGCATTACGAATAGCACGTTCCAGAAAGCCTCACACAATTGGAGAAGAGCTTATATTGCCTGCAGCAGTAGATATGTGCGAAGTTGTACTGAGAAAAGAATCCAGTCAAAAACTGAAAGCCATTCCACTGTCTGATAACACAGTAAGCAGAAGAATTGGCGATATGGCGGAAGATACACAGAGCCAGCTGATAGCACGTCTTCAGCAAGTCAGATTTGCGATTCAGCTCAATGAAGGTACTGACGTTGCCAGTGCTGTGCAGTTGTTGGTTTATGTTCGATATTGCTGGGAAGGAGAGGCTTTGGAAGACTTTGTTTTGCAAGGCGCTCCCAGGGCATACAACCAGTGAAGAACTTTTCCATGTGCTTGACACTTTTTTTTGTACAATTGGCATTGGCGTGGACACAGTGTATTGGACTGTGCACGGATGGTGCTGCTGCAATGACAGGACAGAAGTCAGGTCTAGTCACACAAGTGAAAGAAGTAGCTCCACATGTAGCAGCAACCCACTGCATGATTCACTGTGAGGCTTTGGCTGCAAAGGATATGGATGAAAATCTTGCGGATGTGTTTTCCACGTGCATTAAAATCGTTAACTTTATCAAAGCCAAGCCGCTCAATCATCTTTTGTTTGAAAACATAGGCCATGAAATGGAAGCCGAGCATAAGTATTTGTTGCTACATACAGAAGTCAGGTGGCTGTCACGAGGCCACGTTGTGCAGCGTGTATATGAATTGCGAGATGATCTGCTCATTTTTCTAAATGAGCATAACGGATCATTGGCACAGTTCTCAACAGATGAGACGTGGGTTGCCAGATTAGCTTATCTTCCAGATATTTCCAACATTTTGAACAGCTTAAATCTACCATTGCAAGGACATGGCTCAAATGCATGACAAAATCAATGCCTTCCAGAAAAAACTCCATATCTGGAAGGGAAGATGCAAGCAAGGTGCCTATGATGTGTTTCCGTTGCTGGCTGACTTTCTGACAGTGAACAAGACTAAGACAGAGGCCATTGTGAGCACCGTTTTGAACCATATTCAACAGCTGTCACATTATTTCCATGAGTATTTCGGCGACAATGACACGAGCATGTTTGATTGGATCCGAAATCCATTTGAATGCATGCTTACTGATTTAACTGGACATGAACAAGAAGAATTGGCTAAACTGTCATCTGACAGGGCTTTGCGCTTGCAGTTCAACCAAATGTCACTGTTGTCGTTCTGGATAGCATGTTCCCAGTAGTATCCACTGCTGTCCGGCATAGCCATCGATGTTCTGTTACCATTTGCAACTACTTACTTGTGCGAAATAGCATTTTCTGCAGTCACTGCCATGAAAACCAAATACAGATCAAGACTGAATATCGAGGATGACATACGCATATGTTTGTCGCACATACCACCACGTTTGGACAAACTCTGCAGTGCAAAACAGGCACAACCTTCACATTGAACTGAACACTGAAAGACACCGCTGGTAATTATCGGTGATTGAAATAGTCAGTATTTCAATAGGGCCTATGTGCAGTAATTTAAGCATTGTATGCATGAATTATCAATTGTTTGATTTTGTGGGCTTTGGGGGTCCGCCATCTAACAAGGACATGTTCTAGGGGTCTGCAGCATGTAAAAGGTTGAAAAACACTGAGGTAGAAAACCAGTAGCCTCAGAACTTATACACAGGGGACCAAATGACAGCAGGAGGAAATGCAATTGTTAGGGAAACCTTATAAACCAGCTAAATATTTGCATGAAAATGTTCCCCATTTTCTGCTTTCCAAACTCCAATAATTTTGAATCTATAATAAATTACTTATTCTACAAAGAACTCTTCAGTGTTTGATCTAATATGAAAAGTGTTGGTGACCCTGGTAATTCTCTTTTTGGGGGAATAGGGAGGTTTTTGACAAGGCAAAATTATTTTGGAATAAATTACAGTGATCGAAAGATCAGTTGCTGTTTATTGAATAGACAATAGGAGTTGTAATACTACACAGAAGAGTTTGCGGGTTACGTTACATGACTATGCTTTTTCTAAATATCTTGAGATACATTGAGAATGCCAGCTATCAGAAAAGGAGCATTTAGTTAAACATAATTCTAATGTGTTTACATTTATAGACTATTTTTCTTCTCAACCACTCTGCATCCATCCACACCATACCACCATCAATTCTCACTGTACCTTCAAATTCTTTTTAAATACAATGAACTTCAGTTACTGTGCAATAATGCAAGTATCATGGTCTCTCTTTCTCTCATGGATACCGTGGTCTGTTTCCATAACCCAGCTGTATTGAACATCGACTCAGTTATGCCATTGCAAGCCAGAATCAAAGGAGACTTTCTAGGAGGATTTTCACTGATGGCAGAAATTTGGGAAGGCAAAAATAGGGCTCTGCAGGATCTTGGAATATCTTGCCCTGATTCAGCCACAATATTGGAGGGTGCAACAAAGAAGTCATTTGTACATTGAAAAGAAAAATCAGTGAAGGATGTGATGGATTGGGTGACAGGTCATGACAAAGAGAAATAATTTCTTCATTGGCATTCATGTCCACATCAAGAAACTCTAAGTCTGACAACCACTGGGCATCAGGCACTAGTTGCTATAGTTGGTGTGGGATACATGCAAGCAAGAGTGTGTGTGTGTGTGTGTGTGTGTGTGTGTGTGGGGGGGGGGGGGTGGTGGAGGGGAGAAGAGATCACTTTAAATTGAATAAGGAAGGAAGACTTTGGAAAAATGTCTTTGTTCTGAGAAGCTGTTTCTGACTGCTTGAAACACTGTAGTGCCAGGAATATAATGAATTACTAGAAGACATGGAGAGCTTCTAGAACACATGCATCTTGTTTATTCCACTCTCTCCACCTACATTGCACGTCATACTTTTACATACATTTTTTTTTGGAAAAGAGTGGCGGCACGGTAGCGTAGCAGTTAGCGCGACGCTATTACAGCGCCAGCGATCGGGGTTCGATTCCCACTGTCTGTAAGGAGTTTGTACGTTCTCCCGTGTCTGCGTGGGTTTCCTCCGGGTGCTCCCGTTTCCTCCCACATTGCAAAGATGTACGGGTAGGTTAATTTGGGCAGTGCGGACTGGATGGGCTGGAAGGGCCTGTTACCACGCTGTAAATAAAATTTAATGTAATCACATTATTAACGAACTTTAAACCTCTACAGATGTTCTTCAGTCTTATCAAATTGAGTCATTGGCATTGCATCTACCTCTTGGCTTGATGAAGGTGTCACTTCTTGATTCAATTCAATAGAACTGTGTGTCATTTCTTTCATTCCCCATTGCATCATATTTACACAACTCTTTGCTTTTCTTCTGTATATATCTTGCAGGAATGAAGTAATTTACATGTACACTTACAATTCCATTTCCTATTCTCACAAGATCGCTCTTAGTACTGCATGTTTCAATCATCACTTCAACATCCCATTTCTGAATGTCAGATTTGTAGATGACTTTTACACAAACTCCATCATGTTCTTTAAATGGAATCCCTCCATGGCTTGAATCAGAATTTCATTTCTGTCTCAATTGCTTCTCATCCATTTTCCCATTAAGGTTTCACTGTGCTATGCTCAATTACTTTCTCAGTCTTCTATATCTTAGTAGCTCAACTTGAAACTAACCTATTGTGAAATGCAGCACCATTATGTAATTTAGTAAAAGTTTGCTAATTGATACCTCATTGTTAAATCTGAGCACCCTTGTATTAATGCTTTAATTTATGCTTTTTTTTGACCATCTGCACTGATCTCCCTTCTGCACTGTTTGATGCTGGATGATCTGGTGAAATATATGTGTGCTAAGTTCCATTTTGTTTCATAAAGTGCTCAAGTAGAAATAAATAAAACACATCTATTATCTGTGGCTAATTCATCTGGTAAGTCACGGCATGGGAAAACAGAATAAAATTCTTCCACAACACACTTTGTTATAGTACAAGACACATCATGTTTCACTCAATCCATTTCAATGACTATCAATGTGTACTCCCCACAATATTCAACATGTACTCATTGGAAAGTTCTTGTGAGCCACTTCCAACTCCACAAAGTGTCTTTGCTGGCTTGGCTCAGTAATCTTCCCGGAGGGTATACTTATTTCCGAACTCTTCAAGATCATTATCTAACCCAGGCTACTAAATACAACATCTGGCCATTGCTTTCATGCCACAAAACCACTCTGAAGCTCTTTCAAAATCCATCTTCTCAATGCACTTTGCATGACAGCTCTCTGTGTCCATTTTGCACTATCTTACTCTATCAACAACTCATGATGTCGGTTATGGCACAGCACATTGTTAAGCATTTATGTAATTCATTGCAACCTTTCAAAGGTTTCTCACCTACCTGTCTGAGAACAATATATTTTTGTGTCTCTTCAGGTGTCTTTATTGTGGTAACCAGAAAATCATAACCTGCTCTTTTCAATGTGAAGATCATGCCCTCAGGCAGTAAAGCTTCCAAATTGCTGTGCATTGGTCTCATGGTGGGAGTGATATTGATACATTTTAAAAGAGGGTCAAGTAGGCTGCAGAATTTTTTTAAAATTTTTTTAAATTATACCACTCTACTCAGGTGATTGACATGAAAACACAGATTTCTGAGCTTTGTCCTTGTATGACGTAGGGATGGTAATGAATCCCTCCTTCACGCCAAGAAAGGACACAACTTGTCAATTACCCGAGAGGACCAAAGCATTAAGCACCATCGTGTTTGGAGGCCAGTAACATGCCCTCCTTTGCACTCTGATGATCAACAAGTAGCACCAGAGTTCACCAGAGGCCCAGCTGTAAAACTCAATCAGTAGTTTGGAAGACCAGGTTAAACATGTTGCAACCATAAACCACCGGTGAGTTATAGGCAGATGTCCAATTAGACAATGTGGCCTCTGTGTCTGAACTCTCATATGGCATCACATCTGGATAACAAAGACACCTATGTGGGACTCCTATTTATTGACTATAGCTCCGCCTTCAATACCATAATTCCAAACAAACTCATCTCCAAACATCTAGATCTTGGACTCAGCATCTCCCTCTGCAACTGGATCCTTGACATCCTGACCAACAGACCACAACCAGTAAGGATAGGCAGCAACACCTCACTATAATTATCCTCAACACTGCTGACCTGCAAGGCGACATCCTCAATCCCTTACTTTACACCCTGTACAATCACGACAGTGTGGCCAGAGTCTGCTCTCGCTCCATCTACAAGTTCATGATGATACCACCATAGTGGGCCGGATCTCAAACAACAACAGAACGGAGTACTGGAAGGAGATAGAGAGCCTAGTGGCATGGTGCCAAGACAACAACCTCTCCCTCAATATCAGCAAAATCAAAAGCTGGTCAGTGACTTCAGGAAGTGGGCGGAGTACATGCCCCTGTATAAATCAATGGTGCTGAGATGGAGATGGTTGAGAGCTTCAAGTTCCTAGGTGTAAATATCACCTATACCTTGTCCTGGTTCAACCCTGTAGACACGATGGTCAAGAAAGCACACCAGCACCTCTACTTCATCAGAAGGCTAAGGAAATTCGGCATGTCCCCAATGACCCTCACTAATTTTTATAGATGCACCACAGACAGCGTTCTAGTCCATCATAGTCCAACTGTTCTGCCCAAGACTACAAGAAATTGCAGAAAGATATGGACACAGCCCAGTCTATCCCAAAAACCAGTCTCCCTTCCACTGACTCTGTCTATACTTCCCACTGCCTCGGGAAAGCAGCCAACACAATCAGACCCTTCCCACCCCAGACATTCTCTCTTCTCCTGTCTTCCATCAGACAGAAGATACAAAAGCTTGAAAACACACACCACCAGGCTCAAGGACAACTTCTATCCCACTGTTATAAGACTCTAGAATGGACTTCTTGTATGATAAAGATGAACTTGTGATCTCTCCACCTACCTCATCCTGGCTCTTGCACCTTATTTGTCTACCGGCACTGCACTTTCTCTGTAACTGTAACACTATATTCTGCATTCTGTTATTGTTTTTCCCTTTGTACTACCTCGATGTACTTATGGTTGGAATGATCTGTCTGGATGATATGCAAAACAAAGTTTTTCATTGTATCTCATTACATGTGACAACAACAAACCAATTACCAACCATGACCTACAACTATAACTTTCAGTTTGCTGCAACCATCTACATGTGATGATGTAACCATCTTAACAGAAGAGATTGGGACACCTTTACATTATTGATAGAGCCTTTGTCAGTAATACCGATTTAGGATCAAGAATTGACAACAAAGACTTATGGTCTGTGATTAAGATAAAAATTCCAACCAATAGTACCTTCCACTTCAAAGACCATTCTTAATGTCTCTTTCTCAATTTGACCATATTTTTGTCACTCTACTACTGTGTACAGATGCAAATTCATTTGTTTTTTTTAATCATTGCTCCTTACCTGACTAATAACAGCTCTTATATTTCAAAGCACCACACACAAGTTTTAATGTATGTGCTGTATTACGGTGGACTACAGATTCAATTCTCAGACTTATGCTTTTGCTTTCTTTGCTCCAATTACATTTTTTTGTCTTTATTCAATAACTGATAAAATAATGTCAGTACATAATTAAACAGATTTGTCCATTTTAGGGACTACTACACTTAGTACTACCCAGTCATCTAGCTTGTCTTCACTAAGAACTCCATTCCAATTTATCTAACTCACTCCACCTGGTTTTCAAATCTTATTGGACAGTTTAGGGTCTTACACCTGATTCAATACAAATAGGGCCATAATAACCTGTCATATCTATAGGTATCTTCAAACAATTCTGCGTATTTTCCCAATTCCACGTCTGAGTGTGATTTTGAAGCATCCGTACATAACCACCCCATTTCCAGTCTAATTTCAATTTTCTGATCACACCTTTACACTAATTGACCAATACTGAGCAATCAGTTACAAGCATTGGTAGTTCTACTTACTAACCATTGTGATTCACTTAACACTTCAGCTGGCCTTTAGTACTTTGCCTGAGTATGTTTTCAAGTTCAATATACATTTCCTCAGTGGTACTTGGCCAAACTGGCTTAGTGATTTATCATTGCCTGTAACTCGGCAATCTGCTGCTGCTGCATTGATACACTGATTATTCAACCATACTTACCTTGTGCTGTCATTCTGCTTTTGAACATTGCCTTTGGTGGGGCAAATGCTGTACAAGCCCAATTCTCCATTGTTCTCACTGGATTCAGTTTTATGTGGATTCTTTCCAAGGTGTTTTACTCAAAACACTTTCCCTCTGCAAGGAAATCACTCTACTGGAGCTGCTTTGGCCAACTATTTTGGCATTAAACTTGTATGCTGAGGATTACTTCCCTTTTACTGACAGTTAAATCATTTTGTATTGACATATATGTGGTGGATGGCTTCCACTACAGCTGCAAACACAATATGTGCCAGTCTTAGCATGTGCTTCAGATTCTGCTTTGGAACCTCTGCTCTCTGGTGCTAAATTGCTGTTGCATTTGTTTCTTGCAATGGACAAAATTCTTTAGCATTCCTTGATGCCATTTCCACAGACAATATTCTTTGTGCAAGATCAAATGGGAGATTCTATATCTTTGATCATCTTAACTGAATTTGCTCATCAATTTAGTCATAAACAAACCTGTCACAGAAAGCTCCAAGGTTGCAGTGCTGAGAAAGGTGCTTCATGAGACAACTTGCTGACAATCTCAACTGGCTTGTTTCCTAGCTCCAAATTTGTAGCTCCCCACAATTTCTGAGCATTTCAGATTGAGATGATTCTGTAAATTGTAACATAATTTCACGAAACAAAACACCTTTTGCTTTCTGAATGAAACAGAACAGCTTTGCTGCATTCCTGCACAGCATCAATTTGTGCAGGCACATTCTCACCATTACCAATAACTTCCACTATTACTTGCTCCAAAAAGTATTTCCAAGTGTTCTATGTGTGAACTTAAAACTCTCATAGCCAATCACATCCACTGAGGTTTCCAATGTAACCTGCCCAACTCACAACTATTTCGTCCTCTGCATCTCCGGATGCTATTCCTGCCAAAACTAGTGACAACACACCAGAACGGACAAAGTTTCCTGTAGCTTTGGTGCCTCTTTAGTGTAATGCAAATAGTCTCTGACTCATTAAGCTAATCACAGGAGATTCCTTAATGATTGCCATGCTGATGAACATGTGATTGGACTAAGAACCCACAAATATCTTGCAAATTTGCGACAAAGATATCTCACATCCCAAGGTGCACACATACACCCGTGGTCAATCTGTATCTCCATAGCCTCATTCTTCCGTATAAGAACTGTACAATGCTTGTTCATAGCACTTGCCCAGGAACCCCTCAAGTTGTGCTGTTCTCCCTTCTCGTGTAGAGTTCGCATGGCATTCTCTCACCTGCCAGTACTCACTCAGAATTAACCAGTACTATACACAGCAGTGCTGCTGACGCACCAAATTGCCACAGCCGTCACTAATGCTGTGCATTCTCAGGTAAGTCTTCATGCTTGACAAAAGGTCCTCTTTTCCCCATCATGTGAGGTCTGTTTTTAATATTTTTGTTGCCAATTTGTAATGTGTGGGTTCTTATTCCAACCACATTTGTGCTGGGAATATAATGAATCGCCAAGAGACACGGAGAAGTGCTAAAGTAGGTGCATTGTGTTTATTCCTCTCTCCTACTACATAGCACAAAGTTGTGTACATCATTCATGTCTTATGTCATCTACTCACAATCTCCTTCAGCCTCTTGGGTCAATGCCAGTTCCCAGGGACTAAACCCATGAGTCTTCATCCCCTCTTTATTTCCCTGTAGCCCTGCAACTGATTCTCTCTCACACATGCCCATCAATTTACTTTGATACTTTTTGCTATCAACTGATCTGAAAGGGTAATTTAGAGTAACTAACTATGCTACCAACTGTTTTGGGATGTGGGAGGAAACCAGAGCACCTCTGAAGGAAACCCACACGGTCACAGGGATAATGTGCAAACTCCACAAAGACAGCAGCGGAGGTCAGGACTATATCAAGCCATACAAAATACATCACAAATTTACATGTACTACAAGAGATATACAGGTTCCTTGCACTTGATAGTTGCCTGCTCGCTATGACCTTCTTGCTGCAACCGAGTCAATAGCAGAGCGACGATTCTGCGAAAATTGTGCTGAGGCAAGGTCCTGGTGATCCTTTCTCATTAGTGAAAACAGTAAATGTTGGAAACACTCAACAGATCAGGCAGCATCTGTTAAAATAGAAACAGAGATTTCTTTTCAGGTCGAAGATTCTGTCACTTTTCTAAGTGTGCATCACAGCAAGTCCCTAAGCCACAGATTGCAGCATAATCAACCCACTCCTTCTTTGCCCAATATCCAAGCATCCATGCTCCCCCTTAGAAAACCTTCCTTTCATATAATGAAGTCATATCTATTCCAAAGATGTACAGGTAGGTTAATTTGGTTTTAGAATGGGTGGTGCGTTGGGCCAGAAGGGCCTGTTACCACGCTGTAAATAAAATTAAATTAAAATTAAATTAAATTAAAAATTCTGACTTTCCTTTAGTTGAAAGGCAACATCAAAATAGATTCTAATCTGGACCAACACTCAAGGTGCTGGAGGAACTCAGCAGGTCAGGCAGTATCTGTGGAGGAAAATGGACAGTTGGCATTTCAGGTCGAGACCCTTCGTCTACCACATGCTGGCTGATAGGTTAAATGGAGAGTCCGTGGATGGCTGGAGAATGAAGTGGGGATTTGGGGTGGGGGAGGGGACGCAAAATGGGATCAGTATAGGATTAGGATAAAAGGGGTGCACGATGGCCAGAATGGACATAATGGGCCGAAGGGCCTGTTTCCAGCTGTTTGATTCTCTGCCTCTCACATTGATTAGGCCACAACTCAGGTACTGCATCTGATTCTGAACATCACACTTTAAGAAAGATGCAAAGGATATGGAAAGGGTGAAGAAACAAATGACTAGAATGGTTAGGTAATGAGTTTTTGGTGAAGAGTTCAAGGAGAACAAGGGAAACTTTTTTTTCTGCTCAGTAGACAGGATCCAGAATTCTACCCATCGAGGTATTGGAAACAATCAGTGTCTTCAAATCAAATTGGATAGGGACTCGAGACAGATAATTCACAGTGTTCTGGGTTAAAAGCATGAGAATGGGAGCCAGACGATTGCTCCACAAGGAGCCAAATTGGACCTGATGGGCTCAGTGACCATATTCTACACCCCACCAATTCTGTGCTTCTGTGAAAAAGCAGCGAAATACTCAAGAGGAAGTGAGCACCACTTTTACATTTCTGGCTCTCAGTTCTGACTTCTGAGAAAAAAAATAGAAATCCTGGAGTAAGTAAATTTACTGAAAGTGAGGAATTATTTTTGGCAGCAGAGCATAGATATCCAGGTAAGGAATTGTTCCAGGGAATTCTGACACGCGAGGAATACACACAGTGCTCCAGGCCAAAGTCTGTGTCACCCAGGCCACAGGCAGTACTTTGAAAGCAGTCTCAAGGTTGATTGTTATGGTAACGAAATGTGAAATGCTGTAAGTCTGTCCTGCTTGGGCTTTGTTACCAGAAACAAATGCTGACCAAATAAAACTCCTGATCCGGCTGCTTCTTTCCCTAGGTTTAATGATCCTGTACTTGCCCAGGTCAGAAAATGCAAAATTTCTGAAGGACTAGGCACTGGTGTAAAGGGCAATCCATTGCAAAAATAAACCCCCGTTTGCCAGTGCTTGAAGCCACAGTGGTCACCATAAGCATCATCAAGACCCTGCAGAGAAAATCTCTCATCTTTCCCAGGCACAACTTAACAAGAGTTGGATCCGGAAAGCTTGACTGGAGGCTGGGAGAACAAGTTTGGCAGAGTTTAAATATCTGCCACTCTTGGCTTTTCTCAGACACATTTACACACTTTTATCCCTTTCTGTTGGCCCACACAAAGTCTTTGCCATTGTATTCAGCTGCGACTGGGATAAAGTGAGAAGCCAAGCATTCCGTATTGAATAAAAACGCTGAATCAATGTTTAATTAATTAGGCAGGCTGACTGTGCCTTGCAGGAAGCAAAACTGGAATGAAAGCTCTTTTCTGTCTAACTTCTGCAATGCAACAAGCGTGCTTTGGACAGCATTGTCCTTGGTGCTCAGAGCTCAAAATCAGATTCGTTCACGTTTGGTTGGGACAGAAACCACCAGCAAGAGGAAATCATTCTCATGCCTCACAAGGCAACATCTGGTCCGCTTTAAATCAGAGAAGGTCGCACACGCTCACAGAGATATCTTGAAAAGGTACTGAACTACATTTTCTTCATTAACACATTACAAAAACCATTACAGTGGAAGTCAGCAGAGGCAACAATTACAACAGCAGTGTTACCACTCACTGAGCACCTTGTATCCTGGCTGGAGGTAGGGTGTAATCATCAGGTTTCCCTGCTCCTGGTCACTGGCAAGTATGCAATGATATGTAGACACTGGGCTCAGTTCCAAACCGCCCCACCAATGAATAGATGAACAACCCTCAATGTCTTAGATGACACACGAAGAATGGTGTCAGTGTGAAGTGCTGGCAACTTGTGGAAGCCCATGGGGCCGTTTCCAACTGATGGCTGGGGTCGAGAAAACAAAGCAGAAGAATGCAAAAATATTTCTCTAAGCCTTTATGGTTAAAAAAAATACAGATACAATATGCTCTTCGGGTTTGAACTAGTATCCGCAGTTTAGTTTCGATTTGGGGCTATAGCGTGTCCCATTGCCGTTTATGACCAAACACTTCATAGCTGACACACAGAGACACAAGAGACTGCAGATACTGGAATCTGGAGTCTCTTGTCCTCAATCCTGATGCAGGGTTTCAACCCAAAGCATCAACAATTCCTTTCCTCTCACAGATGCTGCTCCACCTGCTGAGTTCCTCCAGCAGATTGCTTGTTACTCCACGGGTGTTTTGTTCAAAGAGAAAACATGGGTGGCATTGATGCATTGTAAAGAGAATGCATTGACGTGATGCCACAATGAAGAGAGAGATACGTACACTGTATTGTATTTCTTTTTTAAATTGAGATAAAAAAAATACTTCTGCAAGTCTGATCCTACAGAAAAGCTGAGGGTAACAGTATTGTTGTTTGGTTAAAGTCACTCATGGCATAGGGCACTTAAATTAACTTGCAATCCATCTCACCATGTTGATTATATATGTTAGTCAGTAACATACACCATTTGGATGATTGGCCTGCTCCCATTATGGGGTCTGGCTGAGTACAGGAGCATATACCTATCTGCTTTTATACCTACTTCCCAAACTCTCAGAAATAAAGGAAGAAAGCTTTGTTCCTTTTTCCTTTCATTTCCATGAAAGTGAAGGGAGAAAGGAATAGAGCTTTCAATTTACACCTTACACAGTCTCTCAGTAAAACAAATCTATTACAATTACTTTGAAGTGCAGCAACCATTTTGTCAGCAAATACAAGCTGTCATTTTACATATGGTACAATCCTCTGCAGATTGTCGTGAAAAGATCATGTTTCTGGTGGTATTGGTTGAGAGAGAAAATGTTGACTCTTCTGCCCAAAATCCCTGTATCAATAGAAAAAAAATGGAGCTTCAAATTAACATCTCAGTTAAACTGCTGAGGGATTAAAGAAATTAGGAGATCAGAGGGTACTGAAAAGACGAGGGGAGTTTAAAATCATGTTTTACTCCCAGCTGGAGCTGCACTGAGTGAAATGATATCAGCCAATCAAGCAAGTTCCTGCAGCAAATGGGTCAATTATGTCCAGGTAATGCATGGTGCCTTCTGGTACTCAAGTACTGGCGGGCTAATCAACAGCTGGACCTGGTGCCAAAAAAAAATCTTAACTAATATTCCTCATATAAATAAACATTAAAAAACATTCAGAACCCACCCACGTGCTTTGTCTGCCAAATCATACAGCAGTTGTTCAACCTAGCCACAGCCTGACAACTGGACACACACATCTGACTTACGGTATGTGAGTGGGATTTCATAATTATATCCTCTCTCCACTGATTTTCCTACCTGCATTTTGTGGGCCGGTGGTTTTGGAAAGAGGCCACAGACAGAGCCACAAAATTCATACAAGAGAATCCTGTGAATAATAAGAGCAGCAGGAAGTAGCACACAGGGCAACAAACCCAAAATAATCATAATTACAGCAAGTATACATTGGGGCCAACTTCATCTGATAGCTTTGAAGGACGAGGCGAGATTTTGTTTCATTAAAGATGATTCAGGTCCGATTGTGTACAATTCAGAGCACTGCAAGCACAAGCATGATTTGGGTATTTTGGATCCTCTGGATCTAGAAGTCTATGGAAGGAAAAACTGTGCTCCCTACGTTTCCTAAATCTAGAAGCACAAAACTGCCAATGTTGTAAAATCAGAAAGTGCTGGAAATATTCAGCAGTTCAAGGAGAATGTTGTACAGCCATAGAGGTATAGAGCATGGAAAGAGGCCCTTCAGCCAGCGAGTCCGTGCCAGCCACCAACTCACATTAATCCCATTTCTTATTTTCCCACATTCTCATCAACTACCCCCAGATCCCATCACTCGCCTACACATGGGGGACAGTTACCAGTGACCAATTAACCTACAGAAGTCCTGATGCAGGGTTTCAACCCAAGAAGTCGACAATTCCTTCCCCCCGACAAATGCTGCTCAACCTGCTGAGTTCCTCCAGCAGATTCATAGAACCATAGAACAGTACAGCACAATACAGGCCCTTCGGCCCACAATGTTGTGCCAACCTTTAAACCTCGCATAAGACTATTTAACCCCTTCCTCCCACATATCCCCCTATTTTAAATTCCTCCATATGCTTATCTAACAATCTCTTGAATTTGACCAACGTACCTGCCTCCACCACCGCCCCAGGCAGCGCATTCCATGCCCCAACCACCCTCCAGGTAAAAAACCTCCCTCTGATATCTCCCTTGAACTTCCCACCCATTACTTTTAAGCCATGCCCTCTTGTATTGAGCACTGGTGCCCTGGGAAAGAGGCACTGGCTAGTCTATCTATTCCTCTTAATATTTTGTATACCCCTATCATGTCTCCTCTCATCCTCCTTCTCTCCAATGAGTAAAGCCCAAGCTCCCTTAGTCTCTCCTCATAATCCATACTCTCTAAACCAGGCAGCATCTTGGTAAATCTCCACTGCACCCTTTCCAACGCTTTCACATCCTTCCTATAATGAGGTGACCAGAACTGGACACAGTACTCCAAGTGTGGTCTAACCAGAGTTTTGTAGAGCTGCATCATTACCTCGCAGCTCTTAAACTTGATCCCACGACTTATGACGCTAACATCCCATAAGCTTTATTAACTACCCTATCCACCAGTGAGGCAACTTTCAGGGATCTGTGGATTGTTTGTTACTCCAGCACCGTTCATTCTCCCTCCTCTGTTTTCTTGTATTTTCTGCTTTTTACTAATTTGTATTGGTAATGATTGAAAATTAGTGAGTGGTTGATGGTCAGCATGGACTCAGTGGGCCAAATGGCCAGTTTCCATACTGTACACCTCTGACTGTATAACCGTAACAGATTGTTAAAAAAAGAATCCACATACCAGGAAAGCACAAAAGCCACCAAAGAGAGAAGCAGCACAACTGAGAGAGGAAACAAGGTTATGAGTCAAAGAGAATAATTTAAAGTGAGAGCGCAAGGGGGGGGGGGGGAAGAATGGGAAATGAGAGAACAGGAACAAGGGAATGAGAAAGAATAAGAGAATAGGACAGACAAGAAAATGAGAATGAGAAGAAGAGTGAAAGAAACAATATATATGAGAGAAAGAACAAGAGGATGAGAACATGAGGACAAAAACAAAAGAGAAAAAACAAAGAATGAGAATGAAACAATGAACAGAGACAGAGAGGCAGAGACAGAGACAAAGAGAGAGCAAAAGGAGCACATATACACTGAGAATACAGAGGTGTACTGTGCTTTGAGTCAAGGAAGGAGTTACCCAAGGAACTGCATGAAGTTTACAGAGAATGAAGATATGCACTTTTCACATTTTCCTCCAATACAACTCAGTGTAGTAACCCAATTAGACCTATAACATGCAAGCTTAATCTTCAACTCGATTCAAGTTTATTGTCACATGCACTAGTACCGTGAAGAGTACAATGCAAAAAGGCAGGCATGTAGATTCAGACAACACAGAGAACATAAATTATACAAGACAGTGAAAGAGAAAACAAGACTGTGCAAAACAAGATATTTGTGCAAAAAGAAACACAATCAGAGGCAAGTCCATGGTAGTCTCCAGCTAAAAACTCAATGATTCAATGTGGTCATCTGAACATTTCAAACGCCTCTGTCTCGTTCCCATGCTCTCACTCTCACACACACACATTCTTATTCTGTTTCTCACTCTCTCAGGCATTGTCTCTCTCTTTCCCCCCTTTCTTCCTATTTGGGCAGAAGGCCAAATGGATGAGGAAAGACAAATACAGAGAGTAGAGACCTGGTGGGTTCAACGTGGCGTATGACCCATCTCAGGAGAACATCTCAAACAAATGGTAAAATAATCTTAAATTCAACGTTAGAAAACTTACAGAAAAGTAATGACTACCACAACAATCTTGTGAGACAACCCATGACATCATAAGCTATCACATCTGAAGCTAAACAGGACACTGGTCACTTTAATGAGGATTAAAATGTGATTGCTGGTTAATCCCTCACTTTGCATAGTTTAAATATGACAGTTTTATTCAAAGCAGACATTTATTTATATTCCTGCAAAAATGGTGCAAATCTTCTCAGTACTACAATACACAATGCTGAACCCGTAACACAAGCAGTTGGGATTACGTGACATCATTAGAGGTAGGCAATTGGGAATGTGCTGCAGGAAACAAACATTTCCTTCATGTATTTTAAACCTTGAAGTAGTTTTTCCCTTCATGTTTAAATGGACAGTATTGGTCAAGTATTCCTAATTTAGAGGTCTCATCCCAAGCACAGAACATCACGAGAAGCAAAGGTGGGGGATGGGGTGGTGTGCAGAGGGTATTGTGCAGGAGCAGGTTTGGGTTCAAGCTTCCAGTCCAACCAGGCTCCAGATCTCAACTGTGTTACATTTCTAAATCGGGCATATGCCAGATCTGTGAATGCTTCAGAGACCCTCAACCATCTATTGAAAGCAGCAACACCATCTATCATTAAACAAGAAACTGGCGACTGAGTGTTTTAATTCAAGCCAGAATGTGCACTTATTGATTGTACAGGCTTCTCCTTGTGCCCAAGGCCTCCCCACGGACAACAAACATTTATCTTATTCTTCCTTCCCATTCGCATACTTTTTTGTTTTTAAAAAGATCTTCTTCTTGGCTGGTGAGACTACTGTGAGATCTGCAGATCCTGCCACAGCTGGGGGAAGTAGATCCTTGACAGGGCAGGTGGGTGGTGGAATGGGAGGTGCCACATTCATTCAGCCATTTTCACTGGGCTTCCACATACTCCCAACAAAAAGCCTCAGTGCTGTCACTGATGAACTTGTCCATTTTGAGTGGTCATGGGCCAGGGACTCCAGCAAGACAGTGAGGATGTTACTTTTCTCTAGGGAGGCCTTGATAACATCCTTGAAGCATTTCCTCTTGGTAGCCTCTTGCTGTGTCAGAGATTGGACAGTTGCTTTGAGTCTGGTGTCCGGCTGCAAACAACGTGGCCTGTTCATCAAAGTGAGCCGAGTGGAATTACAGCCTTGAAGCTGGGAATGTTGACCCAAGAGAGCGCATGGATGTGATTCACTTATCCTGCCAGTCAATTTGGAGGATTTTGTACAGACAGCAAGAACATGCAAAGTGCTATCACTGGCACATCCTACAGGATTGTGAGATTTATTGGATGATCCCAGAGGCCTATCCAGGAAACTACTGGTTGCCCCAGAAACCCTTGGGAGTATTCAAAGACCACTCCTACGATCCCTCAGTTTTGACTGTGCCTCAGCTGTTCAGATATGGCAGAGTCATTGATGAGATGTCATCAGTAACGTGTGCAGGGTTAACCACCCTCCAGACAACCTTCCTCTTAAAGTTCCTGAAGCAAAAGCAAAATATTGCAATGCTGGAAATATACAATAAATCTCTAAATTCCTGCAGAGATGGAATAATGTAGGTGGGGATGATGGACTGACATGAGCTAAGACACCATGGCACCCTGCCTAGAAGCCAGCCACGTGCCTGCAGGATTTATCAAGGACTAGGCATGGGAGGATACTTTCCTAATGCAGGCAGGCGAGATCAGTGTAGATGGGCAAAAAGGTCGGCATGGACATGGCGGGCCGAAGGGACTGCTTCAGTGCTGTACAACAGCTCTAATCTTAGTTTAGTTCCACATTACTGAAGCAACATCCCTCATCATCAATAAATACCCTTGGCTGATTTCAAGAAGCCTGAAGTGGTTGTTTGTTCAGTCTTATGTTCCCTTGCCCACAACCTGACAATCCACAGTTATTACATTTTGATGGTGATGTAATCATTGGCCCTGCAAAAGGGTCATGGCAATTTGATTGATGCACATGCAATTATCAGGCTTGGAGAGATGGGAAATGGTCCTTCTAACACCATGAAGGGAACCTGAAGCAAAGAGGTTGAGGAGAATGATAACTGACCTGTGGTAGGTAAAACTCAACCACCGCATCAGCAAGTAACAGGCCCTATTGTGGGAGGCAGCTGAGGTAAACTGGAGCTGCTCTGGTAATGCACTTCACACTGATCCAGGAAACTCATTCCAGACTCCATGGGCTGGGTACGTGTTTCTTGAAGTATACGTCCTCTCACTTGTCCTCTTAAAGCTCAATTGGTGTGCACTTATCATAAACTATATGAAATTTCAGAGCAATAAAGTCTAACATGGCAATAACTAAGCACTCCCTGGATTAAAGAGGCAGTGCAGTCAAGGGCAACAAGGAACAGAGACACGTTCCAGTAAGTTTAGTCGCTGGCATGGATAAAGTACAGCAGAACTTCCAAACCTACAGTCTGTCAGACTCAAGCATTACACATGCTAAGTAGCAATATAACTGTACTGTTTGTCCTCTGAGCATTGAGATTCCCTTGAGATCTTTCAAACAGTTTAAGCTAATCTAAGACACTTGATGGTACAAGTCTGCTACACTGAGTTTACTTATACTGAAGAGCTCAAGAATGCTCACTACTGTATTGTAATGCAATTACAAACCACACATGGAATTTAAAATTAATCCTTAATTATTTACATTTTCAAGGCTGTGATGCATCTTATTTCAGGGACAATACATCTAAGCCTTTGGTCACCTGGCCTATGTGAAATAATATTTTGCTGATCTTGCTCCTGGAATCTGGTTCAAAACAGATTTTATCATCTTATCTCACTGATATTCTTGATTTACACTCCTGTTTGAGATCAAAACACTCACTATTCCATTTTGATACAGCTGCCTCCAGGAAGCTCAGTTACCCTTTCATTCCAAGTACAGGTAGTTCTGCTATAACACATGCTTCCATTCCACAAATCGGTTATAATTAAATTGATGATTTAGGGAAGACTATTTGCATTACACGGGCCACATTGTGCTGTACAATTGCATTAAGCTGTTTAAATCTGTGCTTTGAAGGCAACTACAGTCTGTTGTACTATAATGCAACTTTCTATAACACAAGGTTTCTTGGGAACACAACTGACACATTATAGCAGAATTACGTGCATTGTTCTTTTCTTCAACTTCCTATAAAGTGGATCCAGCCAAACCTCGAATACTGATCAATTTGATCGAGATTGAGAGATGGTGATTGGCCAGTGGGATTAAGGTGGGTATTTTGATTTATCATGATTGCATTGAACGACAGGTGAGTTAGCCTATATTCTGAAAATACAGCTCTGGTACCTGTGTGATTCACCATTGTTCTCTAACAACTTGCCTCCACTGTACAACAACAACCAGGTTCTAGGAGTAAGATCAACAAAACATTATTTCACACTGGCCAGATGACCAAAGGCTTAGATTTATTGACCCTGAGTAGTCACAAGGACTTTAAATGTTTTCTTTTGAAGCAGTGTGTCTGTTTACAGGCTGTCTGGTATCCTGCCTTTGGTGTTTCCTTTGCTGCCTACAGCTCTTGATGTCTGGCCACCACATTCTGTGAGGATGTACAAGATGTTGATGTCAATTGGCTTAAGGTAAACAATGATGATTCTGCAGCTACTCTTCACCGCTGAGTTATTTGTGGGTAGGGTGTTCCCATACCAAGCAAGCAAACTCGGCACTGCTGTAACACTGGGTGAGGATGGAATTCTAATTGCTGGTTTCCAGATGTTGTTTAGGACAATGACTTTCCTTCTCATCTTCTCAAAGTGGCTCTTGTAAGAATGTACGTGGGCCAGAGTTCCAATAAATTAAACGGAGTTCATGCAGTGAATGAGATAGGTGCTATTCCAGTTTGATATTTACCTTTTCATTTGCATTACAATTGCACACCCGAAAGAGGCTGGCCTGTGATTTGCTCAGGTTAAATTGATTAGCATCACAGTGTAGCTGTTATAGTATGCTCGTTCAGAGAGACCTACGAATGTTGTTATAATTGTGTCATCAGTTTGGATAAAGTTATGCAAGTTTGGATAGATTGGTTGGTCACTCAAGTAAGTATTAAAGAGGAGGTGTGAAAATACACCTCCGTTGGACGGTGCTTGCATTGCAAGTGCAGGGGTTGTGTCTTCCTCCAATTTTCAGATAAAAATGGCAGCTTATCACAAGTGATTGGAATGTACAGAGCAGATAACTGTTCCTCATCATATCCCAGATCTTCCAGTAAGGTCTGGTCTCTGAGCCACAGGGGAGAGTGTTCAGAGAAACCCAATACTGTTAATCTCTGTATTAATACAAGCATCCAAACAAGAAGAAAAAGACATCTTCAAACTTGGAGTAAATACAAGTGATTGCATAAAGGTTTATCGATAGTAAGTGTTAGAGGAAATATAAAACTGGAAAATTAAACTTAATGATGATCACCTTCAGTTACCTCATTTCAGATTTCTTGTATGTTAATAATCCAAAACTCCTAGTTCTGGAGAGCTACATAGTTGACCGCTGAATCCTCCCCTTCTGCTTCAGTGGCTGGACCTGGATACGTGTACATTCTTCTGAGATTCTGCTACTATAGCTCCATGGTTCAATACAATTTACTCTGTTGATTGGTGCTCGTCACAGCCCGAATATGTTGAGTATGAAGTCTACAGCATCTTGGACGTCTTTGAATTTCAACCTGTACTGATACCACTCCTCAAGGACATTATGCCCACATTTTCTCCTATTTGTACACACGTCAACAGCCCTTGTTTGATATGGTCAATAACAACAGGCCCAGTCCACATGACCGCACTCATATTCTAAATCACCCTGGATAAGATGTGTGTTTCTCTCCCTCTCTGTCGTCTTCATGGTCCTACCTCATATTCTGAAATAGAACTAAGAAGGGAATGAATATTCTTAGATGATCAAAGAACAAATGCCAGGTGTGTCCAAGCAGAGTGTTGGAGCATCAGAGAGAATGTAAGTTTGAAATAAAGAAAAATTTAATTGGTCAAGTCTCTTCTTAATAAATAAATTGACACGTGCAACCAATTCAACCCACATGCCCGCACACCACTCACAGATAACTAGGCCTTCAATTTAAATATTAAAGCAAATACTGCAGAGTAGTGCCAGATAACAGGCTGAACAAGATAGTAACCATATTTAAATTTGATTTGATATCAGCATCCATACTAAATTTCACTGAAACATGTATGAAACAGAACTTTCTTCAAAATACTCCCTACTGCAAGTTTGATTTACACTGACACTGATTTGCCATGTTTGTCCTGGCTTAACTTCACAACTTCTAATATAGTTTGGAGGAGGCAGGAGCAATGCAGGGAAGGGCAAAAATATCCAAAGAACAATATGGCAAAACCAAGGGCACAGAGGAGCCAAGTAAATTACTGCTGAAACTGCCAAGAATGTGGTTATTTATACATAGACACAAAAAGATAACATTCTAGTAAGCCAACAATAAAATATGTAAAAGCTGACAGCAGATCAGATGTCTGGGGACCCCCAGAGTCCTCCTTTCTGTACTTTGGGCCTGGGGAACCCAACTCAATATTTACATTCATCTCCCTCCAAGGAAATACAAATCGAAAAGGCTCTTTTGTTTCCTTAAATGGGTAGAAGCAATTCATTGCTGCCTTTAAGTGCCTTGGAGCCTGTCTGAGGAGTTACTCATTTTAAGTCTTCTACTTGTCTTCACTGCAAATCTCATCTGAAGGCAATTTCACATTTGCATTGTTAAAAAGATCAGACTTTTCCTGAGAAGGTCCCTTTATGGTTGGTTCATTTCTCAGTTTAATCTGGTCATCTTTATAGTCGCTTTCTACTACTGTTGTTTTAATTGCAAAGTATTGGGGTGTTCCTTTAAGACTGACATCTGAGTGTGCCAGGACCAGTCACACTGTCTTCAGCATGCATCAGCAATCTCTGTACTGTACTGTGAACTTCACCCACATTTGGCGTGGACAGTGAGGGGTGAAGAATCAGCATGTGCATCTCGAAGATACCTGGTGAATAATCATCCTACGTTGCAAATGCATTCAAGGCGGAGATAGATTTTTTTTGACTTTAGGGAAATCATAGGTCACGGGGACCAGACAGGAAAATAAAGTTGAGGCTAAGATCAGCCAGCCATGATCTTATTGAAAGACAGAGCAGGCTCAAGGCTAATGGCCAAATGCTGCTACAATATTTACATTCTTATCTCAAAAACAGATTAACTAGTTGTTATGACACTGGTATTTGTGGGAGCATGCTGTCTGCCAGGATTCTTACTTTGCAACGGTGACTGCACGTCATTAAGCTTCATTAACTGTTAAATGCTTTGGGATATCACAAGCTCGTGAAAGATGCAGTTAGTACATTTTCCTTTCTTCAATGTGGAAGCGTCAGAATGCCAAATTTTCCAAGTGCAGCAGCTTGCAAGGTCTCTTTCTGCCGATAAGCAAATCTAGTGCTTTGAATAATGTTATCTCTGCTGTGCTGCTCTGACACACTCATCACCAACCAACCATCCATCCACAACCATCTCCATTCTCCCTCCCTTCACAATCATGTTCTTTGGAGTAATAATATTTGGCACACTTAAAGCTGATGCCAGTTTTTTTGTGGAGTAGGATTGTCTCAACTTTTTTAAAAATCAGTTCATCGTGTTTTACTGTTTCCTTTTCTTTTAAAATGTGAAGTTCTTTCATTTGTGAAAATTGGTATTAGTATTGGTTTATTATTGTCACTTGTACCGAGGAACAGTGAAAAACTTGTCTTGCAAACCGATCGTACAGGTCAATTCATTACACAGTGCATTGAGGTAGTACAGGGTAAAAACAATAACAGAATACAGAGTAAAGTGTCAGAGCTGCAGAGGAAGTGCATTGCAGGTAGACAATAAGGGTACAAGGTCATAACAAGGTAGGTTGTGAGGTCAAGAGTACATCTCATCGTATTAGGGAAACCTTGCTTTTAATCCATCAGTCACTACATTTTTAGTTCTAGAGCCACCTCCTCAGTGTCTTAACTTGAAGAATTGTAAAAGACATAATGAAAAGAAATATATGTTATATTAGATTCAAATCTCCAAAATGAACCAGATCCCACATAATTAATGTCTACGATTCAATTAACTTTACAAGCTTACTGAGACGTTGATGAGAAGCTAGCTGCTTGCAAGTTGTCTCCCAAACATGCAAAGGCCCAGCACGTAAATCAGAATCAGATTGCATGTGTCATGAAATTGGTTGTTTTATGGCAACAGTACAGTGCAAGACATAAAAATTACTATAAGTTACAAAAATAAATAAATAGTGCGAAAGAGAAATAACAAGGTAGGGTTCATGGACCATTCAGAAATCTGATGGTGGAGAGCAAGAAGCTGTACCTGAAACACCGAGTGTGGGTCTTCAGGCTCCTGTAGCTCCTCCCTGATGGTAGTTACACGAAGAGGGCATGTCCCGGATGGTGAGAGTCCTTAGTGATAGATGCTGCCTTCTTGAGGCACCAACTCTTGAAGGTGTCCTCATCATGGGCACATCCCTCCCCACTGTTGGTAGTATCTACAGGAGGCGCTGCCTCAAGAAGGCAACATCTATCATCAAGGATCCCCACCTTCTGGGCCATGCCATCTTTTTGCAGCTACCATCGGTCAGGAGGTACAGAAGCCTAAAGTCCCACACCACCAGGTTCAAGAACAGATACTTCCCTTCAACCACTCGGTTCTTGAACCAACCAGCAAAACCCTAGAGTTTAGCAACACTAAGACCACTTTGTACTAAAATAGACTTTTGTTCTAATTGTGTTTTCTTTTAAAAATTGTGTATAATATGTTTAATTTACGTTTTTCTTGTGTGCTGCTTACATGATGCTGTGTGCCTGTGATGCTGCTGCAAGTAAGTTTTTCATTGCATCTGTGCACACATGTACCTGTGCATATGACAATAAACTCAACTTTGACATGACAAAGAGTCTCCAATTCCTTGTATTAAAAGGCAGGCAACTTCAACTTGAGATTGCTTGTGGCTTGAATGCCTCCAACATAAATCTCCCCAGTACAGATGTTCCCCTTGAGGTTTACCACAACTATACAGGACCTTGGTAGAAACCACACCTGGAGACCTGTGTGCAGATTTACTATCTGTTCTGAGGTAAGGATATACTTGCCATAGACAGAGTGCAACTATGTTAAGCTTTTGTATCTTGCACTGTGTTTTTCCTTTGTATATTTTTTTATTATTATGAATAAAGTTTATTTTTTAAATTAAAAACAAAGAGGGCAACTCAGGTTTACCACACCACTTCCTGGGATGGCAGGACTGTCACACAAGCAGAGGTTGCATCAGCTATGCCTGTATACACTGGGATTTAGAAGAATGAAAGAAGATGCAATTAAAATTTTGGCAAAGCTCAACAGACTAAATGGAGGGAAGATGGTATCCTTGGCTGAGAGGGTCTAGAACCAGGGGTCTCAATCTCAGCATACAGGATAAAACACAAGACCAAGAGGAGAAATTTCCTGCTTGCTCGGAGCATGGTAAACCTGCAGAGGTCACAATCACAGCAGGAGGTGGAGGCCAAGTCACTGCATTTGTCTGAGAAGGAGGCAGACAGGTTTCTAGACAAAAGAGAGGAGAAAGTGAGAATGTGATATCGAACTAGAGGGTCAGCCATGATCGTATTGGCTGGCAGAGCAGACTTAAAGCACTGAATGCCCCATTCTTGTTCCCATTTTACAATATTTCCGTCTTTAATATTTAAAGCATATTAGAGACACTTGGGGGAAAAAAATTACTGCTTGTCGAAAGTATGCCCAGATGTACAAAATATACACCAGAATGGTCACAAACGTCTGGGCACATAGGCAGAATGGCAGAGAAAGAGAAAATAAAATCCAGCTGGGAGTCCAAGAGAGAAAAACCAAAGCAGGAGTCCAACAATGATGTTCCTAGAATATTATAACAGTGGGGTTTCAACATTACCTTACCATTGAATGAGAGTATTGTCAAATTAAGTGTGGAATAAATATATTACTAGCAAAATACTTAGAATTCTTTTAATAGAAGCTGAACACTAAGCCTTTGCAAAGGCAGCTCCAGCATTTATTTTCTCTGCAGGTTCAAAAATATATACTCGCCGATAAGCGCAGCACCGCAGGATCTCCTGCCACTTAATTACCATGGCAACACAGGAGCTTTCAAGGCTCCACGATTCATTTACTGTTTCCTGATAAAAATCAGAATTTCTAACTATCGGAGAGTGCCAGTCTCCCCCGCTGTCGCCTCTTCCCTCTCCCACCGTCTCTCCCACCCACCACCCCCAACCCCCACTTCTCTCCAGCTTCCCCTGGCTTCTTTCCATCAAGCTTTCCTATGCCTTTCTTGGTAATGAACCTGTCAAAAAGTATCACATCACACTTCTTTTCACTCAAATCAAGATTATTTCAATACTTTCTAACTCACTCGGATTTGCAGATCATTTGCAAGGCCATGCTGCCTTAATTGCTTGCCATCTAAGATACAGTTTGAAAGAAAAATAACATCAATGTAACTTAAAATGTCAGATTGGTCACTCGTTAATTTTCCTCCTCATTGCATGTACACACCCACCTTTAGCATTGATGCAACACTCAAAGATGCTGTGTAATCAGGACCATTGGCTGATTGAAATAATCTGCAGACTCCAACGAGTACGCTACAGTATCCAGTCATTTAAGATCCAAACGGCAATGTTAGAATAAATTCCAAAGGACAAGTTGTTCAGAATGAGAGAAAGAAAGTTGTCTAGAACTATACCTTGGTGAGTTATCAGCAACTTCACCAATCCAGTGTTTCAAAATGACTTTAAATTTGGGATGCTTTATGCATCCCATCCACATCCCTGAAAGTGGAAGTCACACCTTCAGAATAACTTGTTCACCTCATCATCTGGACAAATTTTAATGAAAAAAAAGGTAAAATTGTGATAATTTGAATATATAGAAACAGGGTGGACTGAGTGAACCAGAATGATGGATGGCAATGTGGCGCCACGCACGGTAACATGGTGCCTGCACCACACCAAGTACAAGAATGATGCCCTGAACTTCGGCAGTTCTCGCTCTTGGCAGTGCTGTTTTACGCAATACGGTGCTGTATGTCACAAGAGTAAAGGGAGAGCTTCTGGCACCTCGATTTTGAAATTCTCGGCTTTGTTTTCAAACCCCTCCTTGGTCTTCCAGATCTGTAACCTTATCCAATCCACCGCAATTTGTGCACCCCTCCATTTCTCACTCCTTGTGCACACGGACTCTTTTTTTTTAATTTACCTTCAGCCCGTGATCCGGAATTCTCCTCATTAATTTCTTACGTAGCTCACTGCTCATTTTATCTGAGACTACTATTCTGACCAAACTGTTGGTCACCTCTATGTGACATCCTGTCAAATGTTGTTCTTATGATCAATGCCTGCTTCAGGTTTGTTAAAAGTGCTAAATAAATGCACGCAGTAACACTATAACTATTCTGCTACTCAGTCTCAAGTATAGCTGCCAAGAGACCACTTAACTAAAAATAATTATATTTTGGTCTCAGGATAATCATTATACATAGATACCATAGGAGAAAATATACAAAATATATATTCACATACCTTTATGTTTTACAGAAATTGGTGGGAGAGGGATAGTGGCAAAGAAATAAGATGAAAGAAACTGAAAAATATCTAGAATGATGTGGAAACAGACAGGAGTACACAGCCCTACAGAGCCCTGGATACCAAAGGCAAGACAATTGAATCAATTGCAAAGGAGAAAGCAAATGGAGCAGATGTGACGATGTAAGAGTGACTGAGCAGAAGCTGACAGAGGGTCACCCTCAGGTTCAGGAGAGGAAACAGCAATAAGAGAAAAATCACTATGTTGAATTTGAGCACATGTTTGCAGTCTCACTTTCCCTCTTGCCCATTTGTTCCCTCTCCATCCTCTTCTGACTATCCGGACTCATTCTTGGTACCTTACCCAAACGATCATTGTCTTTTGCAAATTCAGTCAAAAATGTCACACTAAGGAAAATTGTTTGCCACACTTCTAACATTCACACTGTAAAGACACAATCATTTGCATGTTACAGATTTAACCGTGCATTATTCTCAATCCAACTACGTTATTCTCAAGAGACATCAACTATCTTCCTGCGAAACTGTCTATGCAAGTCAGCACCCATCAATCCTTTCACATTCCTGAAACTTTGGTAGGCAAGTCTATCTCCTCATTGAGCAGCTGTGGGATACAGACCAGTCCCACCTGCGCTGAATTAGTTTATATCAGTGGGGGTCGTCATGCTGTGTAATTGGATGGCTCGCCATCCCTGGATTAACAAGGGGAAAAGTCAGAGTTTCTAATCACTGTTCCCTCCTGGAAATGCACAGGCACGGTCACAGACTGGACTCACTTGCAGTCTGTTTTTCATTATCTGTGATCAAATAGTCTGCCAATCCTACAAAACAACAAATCTACACTTCAAAAATACTTAAGTAGGTTGCATAATATTGGCTGATTTTGCCCTTCGTTATCCCAAGCATAGTGAGGCATATCATTACAGAGTATGACAACCCGATTGATATGATCTAATTCAGCACAGGTGGAACTGCACTGTATCCCTCAGCTACTCAACAAATAAACAACCTTACTCAAGCTTTCAAATATTTTAAAGAATTGATGGCTACAGTCTTGCACACACACACACACACACACACACACAGGAGGTAGATGAGGTTTCTTCAGCTCAGATTGGATTGGGAATGACACACATTAAATCTCTAATATGCAAAGGGTTATTTCTAACGTTTGAACATTTTAAATCAGTTCATGCTGAAGTTCATGTTTTCTGTCTGACAGATCTTATAGCACCTTGATAACAATAGCAGAGCAGCCACAAAAACAGTTCAATGTTACAACTGAAGCAATCAAAGTGAGGGATCAATAAAGAGCTTCTCAAAAAGCAGGAATACATTAAAGATGAAGCTTGTATATCTAGAGTGAAAACCAGTTAGTAGTAAAAAAAAATGGAGTCTCAAGCTTTTGGATTGGAATACAAAATGGCTAATCAATAAAGCAGCTGAAAATTTGATTTTGCACGTAGTAACCTCCCAATAAACCACAAGGAGCGAGCAATAATTGACAAATTGTGTGCCAAGACAGAAAAAATGGTGCAAAAAAAAAGGAAAGCACACAATTAACTAAATTCCAACCCATCAATGATTTCTTCTCTTCTTCCCAGAAATGCTTTAAATGAAAACCTGAGAAACTGCAATGAGTGAAAGGCCTTCACAGACCACCCAGAGTTGCTATATCACAGGGCAGCTTCACCCATTTAACTGTGAAATTCTCTAAACACATGGAATAGATTGAATACTGGAATGTAGAGACAACCAAAAAAGATCTCAGTGGAGAAGTCCGATTGCCCAAGTTTCACAGACAGTTGTTCAATATTCTGTCCAAGTCTTTATTTTGTACAGGGCAGAATGGCAATATTGTTTGCCTCCATCAGCAAGATCTCAGAGAACATACTTAAAATTAGATCACTCAACTACAAAAGGGTGTTGCCATTTATAAAATATTTGCTCTGATGTACACAAAAAGGACAAACAAATCACTTTGCAATTTGCTGAAAATAATCCACCGATATGCAAGCAGTAATAATATCACAATTGAATTTAACATCCTTCAGGAAACATCACAATACTGTTTACCACAAAGAAATGAAAGACCTGGAAACTTGAAACAAAAGCAACCTAAATCATACACAAAAAAAGATGCAGTTGTTTTATTAATAAATGGAATCCGACCTGCAGGCCACCAGATAACTCATACAGGATTGGAATATTCATCCAAATAAAATTCTCACCTATGTATTTCCAAAGTGCCAAGGTTTTAAACTCTCAAGCCTTTTGGCAGATTTTTTTTTCTGCACACCATTCTTGCAATGCATTGTGTATAATTTGAATAACATTCATCAACAGTGCTGAACTTGGCACACTCCTGATCTTGAAAACCTGCTCGTGCAGCAATCAGCAAACAGGTCTCGTGCCCCATAACCACTCAGTTATTGTGAAGGAAGAAGGGAAGGCATTCAAAGAGATCCAACAAGGCAGCTGGAATCCAAGTGGATGTCATTTTTTCCCATTGTGTTCACTTAGACTAATAAAAAACACACAGAATTTCAAGTTGAGACTGCATTTACAAACTTGTGCCTGGAATAAGTGAGTGTGAGTGCAAGTGTGTCACTGTAAAACAAATAAAATGTTGATAATACAGGTCACTGGTGGGATAATTTGCAATGCACTACTTTGGGCATCACATATTATATTGGTTTAAAACATTTTCACAAAGCATTTCTGTGCTAATATGCCAAATAAATCCCCTGAAAGCATATTCCAAAATAGAACTGTGTGTAGAGGAAATTCTGTGTGCAATGAAACAATGACAACCAGCGTAGTTGAAAGATTTGACCAACCTAGCTTCAAAATACAACCACTCCAAATGGCAAGACTTCTGATCAGGCTGTGCACAAGTTACAGTCAATCCATATTAAGGGAGAGTATGGTATCTGAGGATCAAGTTATAATCCAATTTCTATAATTTTATTTTAAGAAAAAGTGCACAGACTAATGAATCTAACTATCAAATAGATTATGTGACCAATCTGCTTAGACACTAACTCTAAAATAAAGCAACATTTTTTTGTTTTTCCAAGATACTCAACATTTGCATAAGAAGTTTTATATGATAACCAAGTTATTTCCTGTAATGTTGCATTGATTGCACCTTTATTTATTGGCAATTTTCCTCCTTCAAGCTAAGCTGCTTCTTTTTTTAAAATCTGACCAGTCTGAAGAGTTATACTACACAGAACCAGCAACTTACTTCTTGAGTTTAACTAATAATGCATCTTAAGATACAGTGTGGCCTGGGTATTACTCTGATACTTCATGTTAAATGGACTGCAATAAATGCCTCCCTGCTCAGTACAGCTCATATCATGAACTGAACACAGTAAGGGTTTGAACCTGCAACCTTCACTCCACAGCCAACACCAGCCAACGTCAAATTAATTCTTAAATTAGGACATCAATATTGTCGACTACATGGAACACCCTCACTTGCCAAACGAAGCATCAGTCAGAAACATTTAAAAAAATACACATTCATAGATTGAATAGAACAGTCATCTTTTGAGAGTCAGTCGATGATTATAAACTTTTGTGGACAAATTCTAGGAACAGTAAACAGACTCCAATTCAGGGGAAGCCCTTGGATTGGTTGATCATGGACCCTCATAATTTTTTCTTGCTTCTGGGTCACTGCTTTCTAAAAAACCAAGCAAGTTCCAAGGAAGGGGGGTAACTAGTGTGTAGTTACTTGTGTGGAGTGGGGTTATTCCTGCGAGTGCGCGCTCGAATCAACTGATCACTCACTTTTGAAAAAACCCACAGCATTCCTGTCTTCAAAAATAAGAAACCGTTAGAAAGTTGCCACCCACCCCTCTAAGTCTTTCCTCTTCCCTTCCTTAAAAACTCTAACTTATGGTCCGATTGGGTGACACCCCCCCCCCCAACTCATTGCGTGTGTGTTGTTGGGGGGGGGGGGGGAAACTAAACGCTCGGTGAGGCGAGCGAGTTGGGGGATAGTTCGAGGCCAAGGCAGGGATCCTGCAGTCAGAGCTCGCAGGCCCCAACCTCCCACAACTATGCTCGTTCGGAAAAGGGAAGGGGGGGGGGGGGGGGTTAATGTTGGTTCCTAAACAAGAATCTGCGCTTCATTATTTGAACGCTAACCGGACATTAACTACGTTGCCAAATCCCCTTTATTTTAACTTGAACTTCGGGAGGGAAAATTCACTGAGGTGGACATGAATCACTGAAAACAAGAACATTATTCGCCGCACGTTGAAAAGTTAAAGTCAGGACAAAAAGTTGAGAACTCCTCGCCCCACCCCTGTCAACATTTCTCGGGCTCCAAAAAGAGGGGAGAAAAAATAAAGGGGAGCTGTGTGTTGGTGGGGGGGGGGGTTAGTTGGGTGGGGGGGTTAGTTGTTCTCTCTCACCTTCTCCCTCTTGCTGTCTGCCTCCATGGTGCTGTTCACTGTGCTCTCGCCTCACTGAACCGTCCGAGCGCAGGGGAACCTCGCCATCGACTCTCGGCACCAGCTCCTCGGGCTCCGCTCCGACTGACTCTCTCTCCCGCTCGCTCTCCGATCCCTTTCTTTCCCCCTTATTAAAAGTTCGCCATGTTGCTCCACATACTTTTTTTCTCCCCCCAACCACCCCCTCCCCCCTTGGCACCAGCCTCCCTTCTGGAGCGCAGTGATATAACGGATATGGCTGCAGAATCCCGAGTTACAAGCGCTCGGCGCTGCCAAACTCGACCAGACCAGACGCGACCCGACCCCCAGCGAACACACCCCAATCCAATGCCCCGAACAACCTCCGCATGCCCTTCCCCCCACCCGAGACAGTCCTAATCCCACAATAAATACGACGGACCACAATAAAATATCCGCATCTCCCCCAGATGTGGCTCCAATTCCCAAATAACCGCATCAGTCTCCGTATCTCCCGCAGGCACTATCCTAATCCCACATACACAATTCCCCTGGACACATCACTAAACCCCAGTACCCCAAACCCCAACAAAAGTCACATCTCTCCTCTGGACACAGCCACAAACCCCAATCAAATACTCCCAAATTCCATGAAACACCCCATCAATCTCCATCCACGTTGCCTCTGGACAAACTAATTCCCAATTAAACGCCCTATCTTCCCATATCCTGCACCAATCTCCTACTCCTATTACCCCAAATCCCAATCACCAAACATACCAACTCCCAAATATCCCACATTAATTCCTATATAATTCACCATACACAATCCCAATCTCAGCAATTTGCCTTACGGTTAACTTCATCTACCCCTGCCCTCAAGGCACAGTCCCAACTCCTTTCAAACCTCTCTGCTAGAACCTGGAATTACAGTATTTCAGACTCATCCAATAATTAACATTATTTCCAGAATGGAAAAAGATTAAAATATACCCAATCAGGTCCTTATCACTCTATTAGGGTGTCTTAGATTATTATTTTTTAGATCCCTGTTAAATCCATTTGGCTCTCATTTGGACGTGACAAGATGTGCGCCCATCATATTCTGACCTTCCTTTTAGGGTAAGTTTACACAACAGCAGCACTGCAGGAAAGCTCCTCTCAATGGTTGTAATACCATTACAGAGCCAGGTGCAGCAAGGAATCCTGTTAGTGTCAAGCAAAACAGTTTGGAATATGGTACTATTGTGTTGTAAAAACAATATAAAATCACTTACTTTCAACCTGCCAAACATACACACCCCAAGATCTCCTACATATATCGATGCACTCCCCAAGACTTACAAACTTGTGAAAGCATCAGTTGCACAAAGAAACACATTATTTTGAACAATGTTTTGTATTAGTGGAGGAGAATGTAAATAATTTCCAGGGGCATTATGTGAATATTCTTGCCAGAGAATGTTGTGGACCAAACCTACAGATCTCCACTGTTTTCAGAGTTTATTAACCCCATTTCTCACTTCCTGTCAGTTTATTAATCTGATGCCCAAATCATCAATTAGACCCCAGCTATACTTGAGAACCCAACTAATTAAGTTTACCTTATGCTCCAATTCCATTGTGAGCATTCCAATGTAATTTTTATTAATGGTCCTTAGCTATAACTAACTATGGTGTGAAAATCTATTCTGAATTTTTATTAAAAAAAATTGTTAAACTGTGTTTAACATTTCCATTATACAGTTAGTCACATAATCCTTGTTATAACCACTTTAATTGGACACATTATGTTTGTCAAATCTGTGTAGGACAGACAACTTTTAAAAGAAGAGTGCAAATGATAGCAATTCTTTTAAATATTAATAGCATTTAACTCCCATTCTCTATGCTTCAGTTACTAAACACAGTTTGATGCTGCTTCCACAGTGCTGCATGTATGATACTTTCAAATTGGAGTCAAATGACAATTTTTTGAAAATCATAATTCAAACAATGCCATAGCATACATCTCAAAGAGTTAGTGATTAGTGACAGTTGACATGTTTAGGAACTGCCAGAGACAGAAAGAAGTAACAGGAACTTTAGAAATCCTGCAAAACATTTTAATGTGTGAGGAGATTTATTCCTTGGTTGAAGAGAATGTTTCAACCAACCACAAAAACAGAGCATACCATCCACACAATAAGAATATTAATGCAAAAAGAGTTCAGAGCAAATAAAAAAACACTATAATTCAGCAAGTATCAAGCAAACAGTTCAAAATTTCCAATAGATAGTTGGACTATTTTTTTAAAAATTAAATTTTTTCTTGAATTTATCACAAGTGTCACTTGAGAGGAAGGTATGACTTAAAGAAGAGCAAAGTTAGTAGTTGTCATGATCCTTGTGGTATCTTTAACATGAATTAATGGTATGTTTTTAATAAACTCCCAGAAAAACTTCCAACTGGGGAACAGAAAGAATGGTGGGAAACTGAGGGAAGGAATGTAATGCTTAACAATAGGATTCCTGCATTTTGTCACAGAAGAAAAAAGATGCCAATGAAAACCAAAGCATTCTGAGAACTTAAAAATGTTTTACACAAAAAAAAACTGCCTATGGCTTACTGCAGAAACAGAAAAGTCTGGTGATGGCAAAAAGTCTTCATGCATTCACTGAATGACTTTGATTGAAAAATAATTGAATTGAAACATAGAACATTACAGCATAGTACAGGCCCTTCAGCCCACAATGTTGTGCCGACATTTTATCCTGCTCTAAGATCTATCTAATCCTTCCTTCCCAGATAGCCCTCCATTTTTCTATCACTCATGTGGCTATCTAAGAGTCTCTTAAATGTCCCTAATGTATCTGCCTCCACCACCTCTGCTGGCAGTGCGTTCCACGCACCCACCACTTTGTATAAAAAACTTACCTCTGACATCCCCCTATACCTTCCTCCAATCACTTTAAAATTATGTCCCCTCATGTTAGCCATTTTCGCCCTGGGAAAAATGTGTCTGGCTGTCCACTTGATCTATGCTCCTTATCATCTTGTACACCTCTATCAAGTCACCTCTCATTCTCCTTCTCTCCAAAGAGAAAAGCCCTAGCTCGCTCAACCTATCCTCATAAGGCATGCTCTCCAATCCAGGCAGCATCCTGGTAAATCTCCTCTGCACCCTCTCTAAAGCTTCCACATCCTTCCTATAATGAGGCGACCATAACTGAACACAATACTCTATGTTCTAACCAGAGTTCGATAGAGCTGCAACATTACCTCACGGCTCTTGAACTCAATACCCCGACGAATGAAGGCCAACACACCATACGCCTTCTCAACAACCCTATCGAACTGCGTGGCAACCTTGAGGGATCTATGGACGTGGACCCCAAGATCCCTCCATTCCTCCACAGTGCTAAGAGTCCTGCCATTAACCTTGTAATTCTGCTTTCAAATTTGATCTCCCAAAGTGTATCACTTCACACTTTTCCAGGTTGAACTCCATCTGCCACCTCAGCCCAGCTCTGCATCCTATCAATGTCCTGTTGTAACCTACAGCAACCTTCTACTCTATCCACACCACCAACCTTTGTGTCATCTGAAAATTTACTAACCCACCCTTCCACATCCTCATCCAAGTCATTTATAAAAATCACAAAGAGCAGGGGTCCCAGAACAGATCCCTGTGGAACACCACTGGTCACCAACCTCCAGGCAGAATACACTCCACAAAGAGGTTTTACAAAGAGGCTCCACAAAGAGAAAACAAAGAGGTTTCTCACATGTGGTTGTCACACTGTGTCACTTAAACTTCAGATTCAAATTCATTCAGCAAACACTACTTCAAAAGGCCGACTGGATCTATTACTCAAAATGTGAGAGTCTTTCCAAGTATTTTTTGGTGCAACCAATGAGAGTCATAATTACGCTAAACAGTCCCTAATGAAATTAACTGTACTGAGAACCATCTGGTCAAATCAAATGCTTCAAATGAATCAGATTCCTAGCTAATATTAAGAAAGATATTACTCCAAAATAACAAACGGTAAACATGAATTGTGGAAATTGTTAATGAACCTGTCAGAATATTTCAATGAATAACACCCTTTCAATGGTTTTATATGCATATTCTGATGATTGAAAAAAATGACCTTTTGAATAACCCTTGAATGAATTAATAGTCAATGTCAGAGTTCACAGCTTTTTAAACAATGAAAAGGGAATATCAGTGAATGTATGCAACTTTCCTCTACAGGCTTTGGTTCTGTATGACTGAACCACTGTGATGCAAGACAAAACTGGAAAACCATCAATTGTTATGCCACTCTCAGCTCAGTTCTCAAGCAAAAATATAGCCAGCAACCATGAACATTTTATTTGAAAATACTCTCGAAGCAATTAATCATTTAGTATTCTCAGAGATCAATGCAAGTTGGAATGGATGTTTCCAGATCATAAAACATCTTCAAATGGGCAAATTGAGCCAGCAAGTTAAAAACTGAAATACAGAGCAACAAGAGTAAGACATCAACTCAAAGAGCAGCAGAGTTAGCCCTGGTGTCCAGACCAATACTTATCCCTCCTTCATCGTCACAAAAAATGATTACCCAATCTGGCTGTATTCAGCCATGCTCTTTGTCACTGCACTCTTTGCAGCTCTGTGGAACCAATCAACCTCAAGACTTGACAAAGAGGTGATTTAATCCACAAGGTGGCAAGTTTCTTTCAACCCATTGACATATGGCTGTTTGTGGGAGCTTGCTGTGTGTTTTGTTTTATATGCATTCAAGGGATGTGGGCTTTGCAGCCTGAGCCAGCATTTAATTGCCCATCCCTAGTTGTCCTTGAGAAGATGGTAGTGAGCTGCCTTTCTGAATCACTGCAGTCTTTTGAAGTGTGGGTATATTCACAATGCTGTTAAGGAGAGATTTCCAGGATTTTGACCCAGTGGCGATGAAGGAATGACAATATCTTTCCAAGTCAGGATGGTGGTTGGTTGGAGGGCAACTTCTTGGTGGTGGTGTTCCCAGGTTTTTGCTGCTCTATCTGATAGAGGTTGTGGGTTTGGAAACTGTTAAGGACTTTTGCTGAGTTGCTGCAGTGCATCCTGTAATTGGTACATACTGCTGTTACTGTGCATCAGTGACAGAGTGAGTGACTGGTTGTAGATGGGGTGCCTATCAAGTGGACTGATTTGTCCTGTGTGGTGTCAAGCTTCTTGAGTATTGTTAAAACTGCACTGATCCGGGTAAGTGGAGAGTATTCAATCACACTCCTGACTTGAGCCTTGTAGATGGTGGCGAGGATTTGGGGCATGAGGAGGGGAGTTACTCACCACAGGATTCCTAGCCTCCTACCTGCTCTTGTAACCACATTTTGTATATGGCTACTCCAGTTCAGTTTCTGGTCAATGGTAACCCCTAGGAGAGGATTCAGTGGGGTGGATTTTTTCTTGTTGGATATTGTCCTTCCCTGGCGCTTGTGTGGCGTGTATGTTACTTGCCACCTGTCACCCCAGGCCTGGATATTGTCCAGGTCTTGCTGCATTTGGTTGTGGACTGCTTCATTATCTGAGGAGTCACAAATGGTGCTGAATATTGTGCAATCGTCAGCGAACATCTGACCTTACAACTGAAGGAAGATCATTGATGAAGCAGCCTGAAGATGGTTGGGCCAAGGGCACTACCCTGAGGAACTCCTGCAGAAATGTCCTGCAGCCACCAGCCACCACAACCATCTTCCTTTGTGCTAAGTATGATTCCAACCAGTGGAGGGTTTCCCCCTAATTCCCATTGGCTCCAGTTTAGCCAGGGTTCCTTGATGCCATGTTCAATCGAATGCTACCTTGATGTCAAAGACAGTTACTCTCACTTCACCTCTGGAGTTCAGTTCTTTTGTCCATTTTTGGACCAAGGCCATGATAAGATCAGGAGGTGAGTGACTTTGGCAGAACCTAAATTGAGCTTCTGTGAGCAGGTTGTTGCTAAGAAAGTTTTGCTTGATAGCACTATTGATTAGTCCTTCCATCACTACAAGAATAGACTAATGGGGTGGTAATTGGCTGGGTTGGATTTGTCTTGCTTCTTATGCACAGGACATAACTGGGCAACTTTCCACATTGTTGAGTAGATACCAGTGTTGCAGTTGTACTGACACAGCTTGGCCACGGTCACGGCCAGTTCTGGAGCACAAGTCTTCAGTACTATTGCCTGAATGTTGTCAGGGCCCATAGCCTTTGCTGTGTCCAATGTCTTTAGCCGTTTCTTGATATCACATGCAGTGAATTGAAATGGCTGAAGACTGGCATCTATCATACTGGGGACCACTGGAGGAGGCAGAGATGGATCATCCACTCACTCTTCTGGCTGAAGATTCTTGCAAATGCTTCAGATTTCTCTTTTGCAGCGATGTGTGAATTGGTTGCCAAGTTTCCAAGATTACGAGTGGTGATTTGATGGATGTGTATGTGATCACAAAAGGCTCTAGGAAGGCTAAACAGAAGCGGTCCCTATTAATGGATGGCCTCAGGGCTCACAAAAGCCACAAGGTGATGCACAATTATTTCATGCAGACAGAGGTTTTAACCTGAAACTCACTGCCTGCAAGGGTGGCAGAAACAGTCAGGGATTTCAAAGGAAATTGAATACATGCTTGAGGGAAAATAATGTTCAGAAATACAGGAAAGGACACAAGAATAGGACTATGTGGAATGTATTGCAGCACAGACTTGAAGCCAGCAAAGACTCGAATGTCCAAATGATCTACTTCCTTGCCAATGTTGATAAAATGATTCTAATTCAAAAATAACTCATTAATTGAAAAGTGCCCAGAGACCAAGAAGAGAACTTTATAAATAAGGACTTTTAAAAAAAAAAGGATGTTTAGAACTTTAGTGAACGGACTGTGTTTTCTCAAACACCAGAAGATAAAGAGTAGGTAGGATGAGATGAGCACTGTTCTTTTGCCTCACATTGGTCTTGATATCCTGAAGCATATTTGGCACAGATCAGTGTAGACAGTCCCCTCAATTAGTTTTGACCTGCTGATGATTCTTGAGTGTTAATTATTCTATACATAAGTTATAAATCTTGATTGTTAAAGAGCTTCTAGTTCAATCCCATATCTATACTATCAAACATGTAAAATTAGTATGATCTATTAAAATAACTGCAACAGCCTAAAAGCATTGTTCATCATTCAATACATTTACAGTGTGCTGTGCTGTGGGAATATTTGCAAACACAATGCACTGCAATTTATCCACACAGCTCAGTTAAGTAAATGATGGGGGAAATGCTCTTGAGGAACTGTCACCGAGATGAAAAATTTGCTTGCAGAATAGCCGGGGAATAAACATTCAGATTTCCACATTAAGAGGGGAAAAAAATCTGACATATGGGCCAAAGATTGTTCAAATTCTTGCATCCCATACAGTTTCAATGAATGTCTGATGAGCAGTAATCAAAATTATCTTTCACTCAGTAATTGTTTTCTAACATACCATCACGAGCCAATAAAAATCTAGAGCTACAGCAGCGATTCTGTGGAAGTTGAGTCACTATGTCAGGTTAACCTCCAGCTCAGCAACCATTATTTACTATCATTCCAAACATTAATAGGCTGACAACTATCATAAAATCCTGTATACCATTGCTCCCACATTTGCTTCAGAAATATTTAGCCACAAGTCAAGGAAGATCAAGAAAGCAGAATATAATTTTGAGGATTCTGTGTTCAACTTCTGGACCTGCTTCATGTACCTAGATACTGAGCATAAAGACTCATGGCTGTTGCTTGTGAGGACAGAAAGGTTTATGGAAATTTATCCCCAAAAACCAGTGCTCAGTGAACCACAGAAAAGTGTCTGCAGTCATTCAACCAGAGAGGGATATTCTGCAGCTAGATCACACAAATGCAACTGAGGATACACATTCCCTGAGAAATCTGTCCTATGACATCATTCTTGTTTAAGCAGCAAAACAGCTGTCATAGCAGGAGTCCATAATTACATCACCAATAGAATACTTAACATAGAGAACCTGCTGAGCTGGAGAAATTAAATATACAAAGAATATTCAACCTAAGAACAAGGCTCACTTTCCAAGATAGAAGATCTGATAAATAATCTCTTTTCCCGCCTCTGGCCTTCTCACTCTCGATGTCAGTCTTAAATCTTCTTACCTCTATTTCAATTTATACTGTAAAATGCTGCTTTCCTATTCCTTTACACACACCATTCTGCATTCTTTCTCACCTCATTTTTAAAACAGCATATTTTGCAGAGCCCCACAGTCACGTGAAATTGAGGAATTGAAGCATGTTGTAGCAGTATCCTAATATAAGACTTGGAATAGTTTGTCCCTGATCCCCTCAACTTGACAGCTTTAGAAATATTGGAAAATGCATTCTGCAAAACTTCATTGCATCACCTTCTGAAATAAAATCTGAAAATGTTGGAAGAAACAGGTCAGTCACATCTGTAAATAGTAAAACACATGCTAATCTTTATTTGCTAAACCTAAAAAAAACCCTGAAGATAAACAAACATTTTAATAAGGTTAAAAAATCTGAGATGGAAGGGAGAATTAGACAGACCAATCACACTGATTTAGTTTAAAACTTGAATGATCTAGAGACTGCTTAGTAGCAATTGAATAAGACACCTCAGTGAGGAAATGGAAAGAATTTTTTAAAAAATCACAGTAAGGGCAAGGGAAGCAGACATACATTTAATAGGATATTAAATGCATTAATTGGAAATATTTTAATTCATTCACCTTCACCCAGTTTAAATCCTGGAATTCCCTCTGCAAAAGCAGGATTGCAGAGATTCAAGAAGTTAACTCACTTCCTCAGGAGTCATTAAGGATCTTTAGATAATAAATGATCTAATAAGATCTGATAAGATCTCATTAGTAAATAAATAAAATAGTTGAGGGTGGGAAAATAAGATACGGGAAACTGTTGGAGAATATTCTTAGGGTATACAATTTACTCACATTTGGAAAGGAATAGTCAGCATAGCTTCATGTGGGGCAGGTCATGTCTTATAAACTTGATTGTTTTTTTTGAAGAGTTGACAAAGATAATTGATGACGCTAGGGCAGTGTATGTTGTCTACACTGATTTTAGTAAGGCATTTGACAAGGTCCCTCATGGTAGGCTGATCCGGAAGATTAAGACATATGGGATCCACAGTGAATTGGTAGATTGGATTTAAAATTGCCTTGGCCATAGAAGACAGAGGGTAGTAATGAAAGGATGTTATTCCAAGTAAAGGTCTGTGACCAGTGGTGTTCTGCAGGCATCAGTGCTGGGACCTCTGTTGTTTGTGAGATATATATAAAAATGGCTTGGACAAAAATGTAGATGGGCTGATTTGTAAGCCTAGAGACAACACAAAAATTGGTGGAGTTGTGAAGAAGGTTGTCAAAGGATACAGCAGGATATAGATCAGTTGCATATATGGGTGGAGAAATAGCAGATGGAATTTAATCCAGGCAAGGGTGAGGTGTTGCACTTTGGGAGGTTAAATGCAAGGGGAATGTACACAGTAAATGGCAGGACTCTTAAGAGCATTGATTTACAGAGGGATCTTGGGGTCCAAGTCCATAGCTCCCTGAAAATGGCAACACAAGTAGATATGGTAGTTAAGAAGGCATATGGCATGCTTGCCTTCATCAGTCTGGGCATTGAGTACAAGAGTCAGGAAGTTATGTTGCAACTATATAAAACTTTGTTAGGCTGCATTTGGAGTACTGTGTTCAGTTCTGGTCGCCCTGTTACAGGAAGGTTGTGGAGACTTTGGAGAAGGTGCAGAGGACAATATCCAGGATGTTGCCTCAATTGTAGAGTATTAGCTATAAGGAGAGGTTAGATGGACTTGGATTGTTTCCTCTGGAGCAATGGAGACTGAGGGGAGACCTGATTGTTTATAAAATTATGAGGCATAGATCCATCGAGTAGATAGTCAGAAAGTCTCTTTCCCAGGTTAGAAATGTCAAGGGCATAGTTTTAAAGTGAGAGGGGGAAAATTTAAGGGAGATGTGTGAGGCAAATTTTTTTTTAAATCACAGAGTGGGAGGTGCCTGGAACACGTTACCAGGGTTGGTGGTGGTGGTGGAGGAGGAAACAGACACAATCGTGGCATTTAAGAGGCAATTAGACAGACACATGAACATGAAGGGAATGGAGGGTATGGATCATGTGCAGGCAGATGGCATTAGTTTAATCTGGCATCACGGTTGGCACAGATGTCGTGGGCTGAAGGGCCTGTTCCTGTGCTGTACCTTCTATGTTCTAAACTTATTTTTGTCTCTAGTATATACCCTAGGGAAAACAAATATGAAAAACAAAGCAAGCTTATCCTCAAATATAAAGACAGCAGTGTTGCAGTCAGCATGGTTCCTGATGTTAGGAGATGGACAGTGTTTTGTGCTATATTATCAGTGGGATCCTTCAATCCATTGTTTGATCATAAACTTTCTCTGGTTTAATGATCTTTGGCCATTCAGAATCTGAAAGCTTTACCGAGATTAAAACATTGAAATTAATACCAACTTGACATCAGAATATTGAGCATATTGTTCATAAATAAAAAAGATATCAAAATAAACATTGAATTTCATGTTTAAAGAGATACTACAAGTAACCTAGGGGGACTGAATAAGAACCATTTGTTAGAGTCAGAACTGATTTCTCTTGGGAAGCAAGAGAAGAAAGCAGCATGTGCAGTGAAGATCTTTCCGCACCGTGAAAGTCTCTTTTCCGATCACACCACTCCCCAAATAAACTGGTGAAAAGTCTTGCAAAACTGCAGTCACTGGAATAAGAGAACAGAACAAAAAAAAGAGTGAAAAGGAGAATGGCAAACCTTCCTCGTGTTCTATTTATATCACTTAGCCATATCAATGAGGCTCTGAAGTGATGTTGGCACCCATGTTTTCTCTCCCTGTACAAACACAACCCCTCTGTCAATATAGATGACTATCCGCCCAAAGGTGTAGAGCTGTTTTCCCTCGTGACGTTTGCCCATCAAAGGCATGAAGACGATATTGTGCTCTTCAGCCTTGGCCTGGATCAAGTCCTTGAAGTTCATCGGTATGGAGGTAGACGTAACTCCAATGCCACGGTGTGCCATGTTCTCAGCCTCACGGCGCTCCTGCATTGCCTCGTACTGGAAGTCCCTCCGGCGTTCTGTATGGGTGAGGTAGGCAATGTTTTCTCGAGCTCCTGGCTGCATGTAGCCACCTGTTGGAAAGCAAAACAATGAAGAAAATTCTGAATTTTATAGGCAAGAACTTACAATTGGATTAAATGCATTTTACCGTCAAACCCCAAGTTATGCAGAAAAACACTGTGCAAGTTGATACCCTGTAACTAGAGGCATTAAGTCAATGAAAAATGGGGGGGGAGGGGGGGTGCGGGGAATAGCATCAAGTAACCAAGATTTGATAATTTTATTTCATTATAAAATATATTTAAACATAAAATAATGGATTAATAGCCTTATTAAAATTTTTATTCACAGCTGTGGTCACTGGCCATTAAACTTGTTGCTATTAAGAAATCTCTGGGCTGGGAGTGCTACGTAGCCAAAGAAAGGGGGACACAGCTATTTCCATCACATCTGATAGGATGTTATCAGAGAGACCATAGGATCTGACTGCTCATGGAACGAGTGGGTGTTGCCAATCCCCAGCAATGCAGGCACGTGGGGTTGGCAGGGGCTCTTGCCAGGTTCCCAGCAGACCAGTTGCAATAGAGGGGAAGAGCAGGGGTTTGTGCCAGGTGCCTATGGCAGCAGCACACAGCAGCTGGCATGACATGGTTTGTGCCAGGTTTCCTGCACAGCAACAAGGAGAGCAGTGTTTCGCACATGCATAAATGTGAAGTGGGTAAAGTGAAACACTAGTTACATTATATAAAGGGTATCTATGTGAATCAATGCAACTCAAGACCACATAAGAGGGTCTGACAAAGGACTGCAGACCCAAAACGTTGACTGTTTCTCTTTCCAAAGATGCTGTCTGACTTGCTGAACTTTTTCAGCATTTTTCATTTTTGTTTCAATTTCCAGCACCTGGAGTATTTTTTGATTTTCAAAAAAGAGGACCTGACTGTGTTAGCAAAGTGAAGGTTTTTAAAATATTCGGTCATACATATTAAAATAAGAAAGCAGTAGTTAGGAAGAGTGTCTTTTTCTCCCTCTGTTCATTTCCAATTCTAAATGGCATTTTCACAATCAGGATATTACATGGATGTGAAGCATATAAATGGGTTCAAGGGACAACTCGATGACCAGAGCAAAAGGATAAAATTATAATTTTTGTTCTCCACGTGGGAGTATAGTTTCACTCGTTCACAGGCCGGTAGAAACAAGTACAAGAATTCTTCATCAACAATCAAGTGTTAGGTTAATGCATCAGCTTTAAAAAAACATCCTGCCTTTCTGCACTGTTTCGCGATCAGGAGTAATTTCTTCTTGAACCTTGAGTAATCTATAAGCGTTGAAACCAACTTCTACACCCATATAAACTTAGCTGTGTCTAGCTAATTAACCCCAGAACAAGGATAAAACATGGTAATTTATGGTCTCTGTGGCTCAGCAACTTATTGAATAAACCCCTCAGTAATAATGAGATATGATCAATATCTGCAATATGTTAAAAATCTCATTCCAGTGCACACCTCCTGTCAACTTTTCCCATTATAAAATATTTTGATTGCATTTATAATAGGCACTTACTATGTAAACCTGTTACACTCTAATTAAACTCTCCCACTAGGAATATAGTGAGCAGGAGATGTTGCAGGATGCAAATAGGTGACTACAATAGTGCACAGCAGTACTGGGGAGTCGGTGCTGTGCACTATTGGTATTGCAGTAATGATCCTAAGTTATAATAGCTCTGCATAGGAAAAAAGGTGTTCTGTCTGGCAAGTGTGAACCAATTATCAGTTGCTACAATGCTTTTAGAAGCTTGTAAAAAAAACTTTTTTAAAAGCAATGAAGGGATCTAATATTTATCCCTCTATCAGCATCACTTATCATATACTGCTGTTTTTGGAGCCTTCTGCAATCTTTGGCAGCAGTGGTTCCTGCAATAACCACACTTTTTAATTAATTCATGAACTCTGAAACACATTGGGATGTCCCAAGGCTCAGACTTTAAACATTCTGTATTCAAAGGAGTTCAAAATACTCAAATCTTGTTCAAAAATTTTCATTTTCCTCTGTGATCTTCATTCTGTTTACCTCCCTTTCCAAAGATTTATATCTTCCGTCTCTTGGAAAATTCTCAGATAAAATAAAATGAAGAATCTCTTACCAACTGTGGAGGTGACAGCCCGATTCATGATGTCCAGTGCTTCATTAAACTTCTCCTTGATTGTTGGGTGGGCCAACACCTGGTCAGAGAACATGGACTTCCAGCCCAGGTACCACTTAGTGATCTCTTCATAATTAGGGCTATTACTGAGCCATGAACATAACACCTGTAAATTTAGAAAATTCAGCCGAGAATAAGGATTACATATTACCAAATGCAATAAAAAGTAAAATTTCAGATGAAATTCTATGCATCATAAAAGGCATTTCCTACTTCACCTAATTGCATGCAATTTCAAAGGATCAAATTCCACCCAGTCACGATCGACAATAAAGTACAACAATTTTGATGTCAATACTTGTAATCAAGATAAAATCTAAGCAGGAATTTAACAAATATTAATTCTATTGTTATGAGTCTTACAAACTCACCTGCAACCACTTTCCAAAAAAATTTTTCTCAAGCAATCCTATGAGGCTAGATGGTGAGATCATGTCTTCCCAGTCCATTACCCAGTGGAAGGTGTCCATATGCTGCTGGTGAGGATTGATTACAAACTCAGTCAAACACATTCCTGTCAGGATTCAGAGATGAATACTGCATTAGATATTTCCTTTTCAAGACTGAGCAAAAAAACCACCCACAGTGACACTCTTTGCTAAACCACATTAATTTTATTTTTACTTTCAATTTAATTTTTTCTTCAGTGAATCATCGTAGATGGGAGATTGATGTTATTTAAATGTTTAACAACATTACTCTCACAGAAACCATTTGTGGCATTTCCCACAATTATAGTTGAATAGTGCTGTTGTGATTAGATTCTGAAAGATTCTCAAACCCTTGTTTGTCAATTTGAATTCAGTTTTAATTAAATATGGCAATGAAAGTCTGATTTCATTATCATTAAATCACAACTGCTCCCCACATATCAAAACACAAAAAGTCTGCCATCCATATTCACTCTGGTCTATATGTGACATTACACGAAACCAAAAATATGGTTGACTCTTAACTGCCTTTATCTGTGGTCGTCAGTGGTATCATACTACAAGAAGACAGTCTACCATGATATTCTCAGGACAACAAACAATAAATCACAATCTTCCACAAGATCCAGATCTTCAATTATAAAACTAACCCACCAGAATTAAACAGTTTTGCTAACAGGGCTGTTGAGAATATTATTTATGGGATGTGAGCGACACTGTCAATTCTTTACTGTCTATTCCCAACTTCCCTTAAGATGAGTGAGCAGCCTTCTCAAGCCACTCCCCAGTGTTATCAGGTAAGCATACCTGGGATTTTGACCAAACAATGCTGAACAATACTCAGGGGAAAATAAAATCAATTTGTTACAAGTAAATCTAATGAATATAAGTACTTCATAGATCTACTAACAGTGGAATGTATGCAGCATCTCTTCAGCCTAACATGGGATACAGGATCCTCAAACTACTGCATGAAACCAAAAACAAGGAGATTCTCTCTAAAAACTGGGCATCAGTAACCAGAGGACAGTGATAGATAATTAGCAGGGAGATGAGGATTTGTTTTTCCATGCAGCAGGTTGTTATATTCTGCACTGTTTGACCTGGAAGCACATTATATAGTATCTTTTAAAACAGAATTAGATAAGTAAACAATAACAATAAAATAAAAGCATTTTGTGGGAGTGATTATCAGATAAAGTTTGACTCTAAGCCATATAAACAGATGATAAAATAGATGGCCAAAAGATGAATCAAAAAGGTAAATTTTAAAGACGACCTGAAAGGAGAGTGCATGAGAGTGGTGGGAAGGTTGTGAATTCTACAGTTTAGTCCTGAGCAACTGAAGGCATAAATAATCAGGAATGCAGAAATCTGAGAATTGTAAGGCTAATGGAGATTAAGAATACATGGATGGACAAGCCCATGGAGGGATATGAAAGTATAAAAAATGTTTAATATTGAGGTACTGCTGGACCCAGGATGCAAAGAGATCAATAAGCACTGAGATCATATATAAACAAGTCTTAAAGAAAATAATGACCACATTATGGTTGATTACATTACCAAGCAATAAGAAAGATTTGAACATTTCACCCTTTATATTCTTTAAAACCACACTTAGAAGTTGAAAAAAAAATTATCAAAACAGAGAAAGGAATGGTGTATTTGGTAACGAAGGGCCATAACATCTCAATTGTGATCTCCACAATAATCAAATGAGCTGCTGAAGACTCACTCATGGTTCACCTGTGATTACTGATAAAACTGACTGAGGTGCTAAAGGCAATTGGTATCTGTACAGTACCTTGAGCTAACACCTTTGGAAAAGAGATGAAAACAAAATAGAATTATTCCAGCTCTGACATAAGTTATGTTCTCACCCAATTTTGGAACAATATTTTTAACCATGAAGGCTTCCCAGGATCCTGGTGTAAACACATCTTTCCAAGGCAACAGGATAAGTTTTGCAGATGAGTCACTGGGATGCCACTTCTGCAATGCATTGGAAAGCTTATTGCGGATCGGTGAATATAGTGGTTCAAGGCGCATCTGCATTAGTGGCAGCCATGGGTGAATCCATGCATGGATTGGGACTGTGTCTGTTAATGGGTTCCAGTTTTCAACCTAAAAAGAACACAAGGTGGTTTGTTTTGATGACTGCAATAGGCTGTGTTTAATTATGTCCTTCTGTTTCTCCTTCCTTAACTTTTCAAGTAGTATGAAGGAAAACTGATTTTATAACACCTCTGTACTTCCTCCCCCCTCTGCCACCACTGATACATGATGGAGTCCTTGTAAACAATGTTAAATTCTTAAATCTACTAATGAGGAGCCCCATCATAAACCCTTTCCCTTAACAGTGCTGTTTCTGTTTGGATCTTCCAATCCAGCGTCACCTTTATTCCCTCCAGCACTAACCACTCATAGTCTTCCTATTTCACTTCCATTTCTTTAGTTTCAATGTGTCATTATTTTCTTTGCTCTATGAACTGTCTTCTTTGCCCATTCATTTTCCTTATTTTCACCTAGTTAGCAATGTGGCCTTTGTGGCACTCGATGGTTCAATGCTTTTTCTCCCTTTTCATTTTCTATTTCTTTATATGATTATCAATCAGGACTTTGCTAAACAATGAAAATTTACAAGTTCGAGGTCATTATACAAGGGTGTTCGCTACTATTAAAAAATTATTAATGAATGCATAATTTATCATATTGGGTGACTTATCACACCTATAACACCAGGATGAAGCTCATACCTCACGCTGTAATTTAGGAAACACCAATTGTTCAAGAATATTATCCAATATCCAAAGAGGGATCACAGGCATCCAGTTCTCCAAGAAATCAACCATTGGAGCACAATTCCGGGGCAGCCACTGGGATATGACGTTACGTACAGATGGCATCCACACTTCCCACATCAACCTGCAAATTTGAGGAGAGAGAAAGATGAGCGGTAAATGAGAAAGATTAATTCAGTGTCTCATTTTCCAACAAACTGGAAATTTATTCATATTGTCAGGTTCCCAATTTTAACATTTTCCCCTTCCTTTCACTCACTCACTCACACACAAAGCTGGCAACTCTACTGTTCTATGTCAAATAGAGAGAAAACAATTTTAAAACAACCCTCAATATAGCAAAAGCTGAGTTCACTTGACCACGTTTTAAAACACAGAGTGAAGCACAGGTGTCCATAAGATGCAAGTTGATTCTTTGATCCATACGTGGGCCAAAAGCTTGGTTCCAGGGACAAATGGTATGACAATCAAAACACCAGGTTGAATGTGTGGTTTCAATCGCTGGCCAGCCCATGAACTTAGAGGCCAACTCATTACATTTTAAGCAGCCCCAGCATCAAGGAAGCTTTGATCCAAGGAGGATTTGGGCTATGTATTGTTTAAAATAATTGACAGGCATGCAGGAACAGAACAAGATGTGATTGCAAAAGCAGAAGTTCACTCTCCAGTATTCCTCAATTGATTTTCTGGTCACAGGTCTACTTTTACATAAAGGAAAGGTCACCAAGTCAAATTGCTGGTCTTCCGCTGTTTTTTTAACTTTCTACTTTACACTGTCAATGCCACAGGCAGCTAGAAGGGCTTCACAGTGTTACCTTACGTTAATCAGGCAATAAGATGCACAAGAATTTCAGGTTGCTTCATTTAGAATGCATGTAAATCATTGCAAGTTAAACTACAAGTTTCTTGATCTGTCTTTCTAATTTTAAAACATTTTGCAAATCAATCAATTAGGTTTAAACTAAATTTTAAAGTCAGATGCAAGCTATTCACAGTCTTTGAGATCGGAAAATGGTAACTTGGTAACTCTGCTCCATAGCAAATGGCACAGTTTCTGTTTGTAAGACCGGGTCTGCTGATGGAAGCACCTCTTTGAAGTGAACATATGTTAAAAGTGTTGAGAGAAACGTCTGTTGCTGAAGAATGGATTCTCCAGTACACTTCACCATTTTGAATGTGTGAGCCTGTTGTCAACAGAGGCATCACAGCACAGTCCAGTGCTGCCAATAACTGCTTAACTTTTCAGTATGTCCCATCGAGAAAAGTAGCGATGGCTGATTCTCCCCAGTTGAATTAAACACAGAGTGGGGAATCAAATCCAGGACATTTTGATCTGCATTAATTTGGGGAACAACACTCCTTGAAACTCTGACCTTAATTAATTGAAACCTCAAACAAGCTGAAATGAGGTGCATGTCATGTCTGTTTCAGACTCAGGATGCAAATTTGTTCCAAAATACAGCTGTTGCTGCCAATTCATTTATTTTTACCTGTGGTAGGGGTCGATTGACAGCATATCACAACCTCCATGTTGCAGCTGGTCTCGTTCAAGAAGCTTCCTCCACTTAGACATGACCTCCAAACCATATTTGTTATCCTAAATGAAGAAACAAAACTGTTAACTTCCTCTTTTACCCATTTTGTGCCCAGTTGGTTAACGATGGACTGATTCTTCTATTCTTCACTGTCTGCATTATTTCAAAAAAACCTGACAAGTCAGGTGCTGCATAGCCTAATACTCCCCTGACCCCATTTACTGGAATTAACTTCTTATGCATTACATTACCAAATCTTCAAGGAAAGCAAAGAGACTGAATGGAATTTGCCACTTACTACCCAACTAGATAGCTATCAGAATAGAGAAGCCCAGAGATCATCAAACCTGCAACCAACCCTAGTTTGCATGACACACTACTGTAACAAGCATGAAAGTTACTCACTTCTATCTCGTTAGTCTGTACCTGCAAAGGATTCCAGGCCTTAAAGTATTCTCTCAGCAGTGGAAATACAATGGCAATGGAGAGTTCTGCCAGGTCAAACATTTTATATTCTTCAAAATATTTCTCCTGCAACATTTCAAAGATTTTTGCACATTCTTCCAGGGTCAATGGATTTTCACAATTGGGTTGCAGTCTCTTCTCACAATCCTCCACAATCTGCAAGATGTGGCTGAGCTTGTCTATGATCTTACCCTCATGCGCAAGTATTTCAGAGAGTTTCTCATTCTCATGGGAGATGTTGACCACCATGTCCCTCTCATACTGGAGCTGACGGTCATTCTGGATGATTTCCTGCTCAGTCATTTCAATGAGCAGCTCCAGGTTGTGTTCCAGCTCTGGAAGTGAAAAACCCTCAGACTTGGTGTCTTTGCCTGGGGATTGTGCATCATCAGGAATATCATGCTTCTGGTTTATCTGGCTGTAACTGTAATAAACCTTCTGTTCCTTTCCCGTCATATCTATAACCTACATGATGAATTAAAAAGTTATAATGTTATAACAGCTCAATTTCTATGAAAACATTACCTAGCTGATGAGCTGTCAATTAATTTGACTGCCCAATACTGAAATTCTTTGATAAACTCACATAGGCAGCCATTTCCATTACTAGTTGTTAGACATTGCTCACTATATTTTAATAATCCAAATCTAGCAAAATGGTATTTTTAGGACCAGATCAGTCGATGAAAGTACTGACAGTTACTGACACAATGAAATGTATTGAATTGCCAATTAGTTCTTGCCAACTCCAAGCTTTTGAGCACATTTGAGTAATTTTGGCTACCTTAGAAATGGTTAACATTTCTTATTGTATAGTTTTAATTGCTGTAAGCGTAAGAAGACAAGCATAAGTTCTAATTTTGGTAAGCAGTTTTGGCAAGTACTGAGAAATTAAAATTCTGAAAACATTCATATCTCAAGCACATGGAAAGCATTGGAAAGGATCATTAAACTAAGTTGATTTATGAGATATGACACATCCAATAGGTAGTCTGGACCCTGCAGCACAGTTTGTTATTTAGCATATGTGGGTTGATTACCCTGCTGTTAACCACCACACACAACGCTCCCCCCCACCCCCCACGTGCTCTAGTTCAAGGAGCACACTTGCATGGGAAAGTGGAAATATTAAAGTCTCCACCACTTTTCTGAATCAAACTTATTTTGAGCTGACAAATAGAAAAATTCAGGAAATACCCTGGCAGCTACAACAGGTGGCAGCTTACCAATAATGAAGCAGAAGTGTTGCAATAATACCATCTGTATTATTTTCCATCCTTTACATTAGGTGGGATTGCAGAGTACTGAGCAGTGTATGGAATAAATTTTCAAGGGTCATAAATAAGATTCATTCAATAAATTTAACTTTTATTTCCAGCTGGTACAAGGGCTCTTGGGAAGCTTTGGGCTTTCTTCAACTTTATTATTGGCAGTGCTGGAATTCTCAATGCTTAGACAAGAAAATTCAACCAACAAAGTAATGCTTGGCCAGTAAGACTCTCTGTCAATAACACCTACACAAATCCATCCACAACTGCAGACAACGATAAGCATAACTCTTCCTGCCAGATGCCAAATGCACACAACAGATCACAGCGTAATGCTGTCACATTATTCTGTACTGGAAAACCACCCATTGTAAATTGTGCTTTATTTAGCATGAAGACGACACACCAGGGATGATCAACCACAAAATCATGATTGTCTGAAGCACCATATACCATCAACTTTTTTTTTTTTACCCAGCCCAGTTACACTTAACTAATGATTGTGAAGAATTATCTCTGCAGTTCAGGGTGGACAGAAAAGCATTTACAGTACTGTGCCATCTGCCGTCCAAGACATCACAACATTAGAGCAGCAGTCAGCTGTGACTTCAGGCTGTATACAGTTCCTTTCTAGCATGTTGTTATACTTCTGGGGATGGTGCCACTGATTAGAAAGCTGAAATATAACTGTCTACCAATAGTCATTCAAACTGCTAGAAGTAACACAAAACAACAAATCAGCACATTCAATTTTAAATACTAACTGATCTCATTGCTCATGTAATTTGTGATCTGAAGCACAGTTATGGTGTTTGTTTCTTAAGCTGGTATGGCCCTAAAAGGTTCCACTCAAACTGTGGGGAGAAATATTATAAATAGGACCCCATAACAATCAGAGTTTAATGCATGGTTTGACAAAGCTTGTAGACTGACAAAACAACCTTTTTTAAAAAAATTGTTTGAAATGTTGTATTATAATATCTGACAAATAATGGATGCAGTCATTATTTGTTATTTTGATAGATGGAATATCAGACTTCCTTTGCTACTGTTTCTCCATTGACCCAGAGGTGCTGTTGCTGCAGAAAGCTGCTGAAACGTCAAACGGGAAAGGAGTTCACATCTGCACTTGAAGAACTTACAATGATTGGAGATTCTTAAAAGCACGTTTGTTTTACGAAATCCAAGAAAATAAATACAGGGTATTTTCTCTCACTGCTGCAGTGTGCTAAATACAATTGCAAATTTACAAGATTCCCTTTATTCTTTTTCTCAGCAAAACTCAGTTTACATGGGCTCACTTTGCTTTCTACTTGACCTTACATGCAAAATACCTGGGATAGAAGCTTACAAATCAAGCAGCGAATTCTTACCATTCAGCAGAGTAAATAAAAGCAGAGCATGGTGTGAGTTGCAATATTGAAAAATCATGAAAACAAAAATGAATTTCTGCTTCCTACACCTGCAGTTGACAGTCATTCAGGTTAAAGGCCCACTGGATGCTGATTGGTAAATCAGCCACAACATCACCATTTTATTTTTACAGGCAACATTTTTATGTCAATCTCTCCAGAGTTTTAAATCTCATGAGATAATGGCTTTGCTTGTGCATGCCAATTACCCTACCTTCTTGGGTAAATGTCTGAGAGCTGCTTCAAAGGACAGGGACAAAAGTATTTCATAACTGCATGCTAAACCTTCTAATGATGACAGATGAAGGAAACCCTGCCAACGTACCTTAACCTGTGAGAGTTCAGTTTGTGGTGTAGCCATTTTCCTACCCAGGCTTGTTGCTCCCTTTGCCTTTAACTCCTCCACAGTTTGTAGTTATATTTAGGTTTCTTCTTCCCACCTGTAGGATCCTTCCGCCATTGGCTCATCTCCTTCTGGAACTCCTTAACACAAATGGTTTATTAATCCAGCCACAGTCATTGTGAACTAACTGCCTCTCATTTTTGCACACTATCAAAAACAGGCACATTCAACCACCTGCAAGTTCAAAATAGCAGTTCACCCAGGGAGATGGCATTAAGCAATAGCTCGGCGTTCCCTGTGACAGACACTCACATTAAAAATGGGAAAAAAGGAACAGCAACCTTATGCTTAAAAAGGTTACCAGTCAGTGGTTCTCATCAGTGTCAGATAGACAGAAGATAGAGAGTGTTAGTACCTACTTTCAAAATCATTGAAAAGTAACGTGCAGTGGAAACCCTGCATATAACTTGAATTCTGTTAATTCCATTACATTGTCTGCAAAGTTCATGTTTCCCTTTTCGGCAAGGGTTACCACGTTCCTGAGCTGCCACAGATGTACATCACAACTTTGATGAATTTGGGAGGTTAACACTGTTCAGGCTCAGTCTACCATTACTTGAAGTTTTTTTTTAGAAAATGGACAATGCTTTGGCGCAATTGCCAATATTAATGGAAGTAACAGATCCTATCATGCCAGTCTACTTACTTCATCAGTGTAGAACTACACATGCAGATGAAGTGTTTCTAAGTCAAGGTACAAAAGGGCATTGAAGCTTCTTAGCTAGGGGTGAGGAAAGAAATCATTCCAGGTTTCTTGCCCTAATTGCTTTCCATCACCCAGCCCAGAAGTTTGTATGTATGAAGGAGGCAAAATCAGAACTGAAATAACTGTTTGCTGAACCATCTTCAACAAGAACAGAATCTTTAGATTAAGGAAGGGGTGGAAGAGGGAAAAGAGAGAGCTGGGATAGTTTAAAAAAATAACATATGTAAACAAAAGGCCAAGAACTTTTATCATTCCAAACCTCATCGGCATCCTCATCCGAGTCGACAATAGGAAAGTCTTTCAGTGACTGCTCTGTTCGCTCAGACCCGTAAGCACCAATTGCTCCTTTCCCCTTCCTCATCTTTGCCTCAATTGGTGCCACAATACCTGTGTAATAATACAAACAATGTTACCACTGACATGACAGTCCTAAACAGAGGCAGAAGATGAAATAGGTTCATTCAGAGCTGTTAAACCTACAGGTAGTTCTGCTATAATGCATATTTCCATATGCAAATTGGATATATTACAATTGATGAATTTGAGAACTGTATCTGTATTATGTGGGAACTGAACTAGTTATAAAGCTATAAATTAATTATAAGTTATAAATAGTTATAAAGCTATAAAAGTTATAAAACTAAAGAACCACTTGAGAGACACAAGAGATTCTACAGATGCTGGAATCTGGAGCAACACACACATAATACTGGAGGAAACTCAGCAGGTCAGGCAGCATCTATGGAGGAAAATAAACAGTCATCGTTTCGGGTCGAGACAGTCCTGATGAGGTCTCGACCTGACACAACAGCTGTTTATTTCCCTCAATAGATGCTGCCTGGCCTGTTGAGTTCCTCCAGCATTTTCTGTTTGTCACTTAGGAGTTACATTGGAAATTGACAAACAGAGAATTGTCATCTTGGGAACAAAAACGGTTTACATGTAACCTCCCCTCAGTAATCAGACACCATTGTCTCTTAAGAACACAGGTTGTTAGTTTCACCATGGGAGGTCATAAGAAATTGACAAGCAATCACTTCTATTGATACTTGTGTAAGGATACTTTATTAAACAATGTAACAATGCCTTTAGTGTAACAAAATAAACATAGCTACTAAAAACACCTTTATTTTCAAAAATCCTGCAGGAAAAATAACTTTGTTATTGTGAGTCTGTAACTGTCTAGTCCCTAGCCCCCTTTTTCCCCATTGACACAATTGTTTTTATAACATGATTTTCTATAACACGAGGTTTCTTAGAAACTCAACTATTACGTTATAGCAGAACTACCTGCATACAATTGCTATCCCAAGGGAGGCAACTTGTTGAGGATGTTATTAGTGAAAGATACATTGTTAATTTCAATGACAGAGTAGAGGATACAAGTACATTTTCTCAGCTGATTAAACAGAACCACAATAACATTTATGGTACATGATCAAAAATATACACAGCAAGAAGCAGATTTGTCATGCACTAAATGTTCCTGAGCTACATTCTAGTTCATATGAGAGTTTATAAGGTTCCCTTGTGATTGCCAACAAAAATTCCTCCAGAAATGAAGATTATATTCAACAACAAATAAATTCTGAGGAGCAGCACCTTGCTTTTAGTAACAACACAAATTTACTTATTTGATACTTGCAAATTACATTCAGTATTATTCACTTTTTTCCCCCCAATACAGAGGAATCAGCTTGAAAGGTCATTCAGTTGGGCCATGAGAACACAAAATCTGTGCCGCAAGCCTAATCCATCATTCCATTAGATCACGGGTAACCTTAAGTCCACTTCTATTTACCAACCTTTATTTCTTTTTAATCTATCCTTCTGACATTCATTTCACTTGGCCAAATAGATAGAATATTTTTTACCCTAAATGTTTAAACTGTAGTCTATCACATCTGGTCATCAAGCCCCAAAGAAGTGTCTTCTCCTGCATTAACCACAAATCCGAGAAAGCAATCTTTGAATTTATGCATAAATTTTGATAGTTTGCAGATGTAAGTGCATAGAAACATTCAACTTCCATCTACCAATTTTAATGATAATTACAGATGGTTTGTTTCAAAAGCAGGAACTGGAGCTGAGAAAAATAGAGGGCTATGGGTAAGCCTAGTGATATCTAAGGTAGGGACGTGTTCAGCACAGCTTTGTGGGCTGAAGGGCCTGAATTGTGCTGTAGGTTTTCTATGTTCCTGTGTTTCTACGATTAGCACTGCTGGTTTTACACATGGGTGGCATGCTGAAAACTTTGGTAATGGCAAAGTTACAGACACTTAACTTACTTGGAGCAATGGTGACTTGTATCTAAAGAAGTCATCTATTGATGCTAAATATTCCACGGTGCAACTATTCGCTACAATACTGGTTCTCATTAGAAGAAAAGCACTTTTGAACACAGGGACCCAAAGTCCAAGGAAGGAGTCAGCCCACAGCAATTCTCACTGGTGAACTTAATGCTATTAACAACATTACTAAACACTCTAACAACCGCACCTTGGGCATTCTTTCCAAGACCTCTCCCAGGCACGTAACCCATCTTCTGAAGCAGTTTCTGTCCAATCCCTTTTGTGTGTTTTTCCCAGGTGCCAATTTCCTGGTTTGTTCGATGTCCTCCTGTGAATCCTTTCGAATGAGATTTGAAAAAACCACCCTATGGATAGAAAATAATTATTTGGGAGCTGAAGTTGCTGAGATTGTGCTGAGGGAAAACCTGGTAGTCACAGCTGGTTTAGGTTTCTAAAAACCTCTTTACAAGTTATAACACAAAGACATGTCCCCAGATTAAATCCTCTGGCAGTAATGTTAACATCATGTTGGAGTCAGAACTGGTGAGAAAGAAGCAAACAAAACGAATCCTTGATAGGATCATTGTCCTTTACTATATTAATTACGTGAATGTAGGTGTTCAGGTCATGATCTGTAAATTTACAGATAACACTGACATCTGTGCAAGGTTAAAACAAGCTGGACTCCATCGGGTGGATCTTAAAGTGTTGGAAGAGTGGGATCAACACTAGCAAATGATGCTTAAATTGGAGAAGTACAGTGCAAATGGGCAGTGTGAATTCTCAACACTTATTCACCCTCCAAGGAAAAACATTAAAGAAAGTGGTCATAGAGAGAGGTAACACACAACAGGCCTTTTGCCCCAGAGAGTCCACATACGCTGACCATCAGCCACCCTTCACATTAATCCCTTTTTTTATTCTCCTCAATTTTTCATCAACGCCCTGCAGATTCTACCACTCACCAACACACCTGGGCAATTTACAGTGGCCAATTAACCTCCCAACCTGCACATCTTCGGCATGTGGGAGGAAACTGAAGCACCTGGAGGACCCTTCATCTGGACTATTCTGCCTAGATGAAGGATCTCAACCCGAAATGTCAACTATTTCCCTCCACTGCCTGACCCACTGAGTTCCTCTAGCTTCTTATTTGTTGCTCTAAATCTACTTATTTTGCTGTAAAAAAAATGCTTTGGTGCATCCTGAAGCCATGAAAGATGCTATTTAAATACAAGTTATTTCATAGAGCAGTAGCTCCTTGGTGTGGATCGCATGCTTCAACATGGAATCTTGACCAGAAGCTATCTAGAGTTAACTCTGGAGCACTGTCAAATACTTACAGTTTTCAGTTTCTTTGGTGCAAAATCTTTTGGAAATTCTTCTCGTTTAACTTTCTCTTCATCAGACTCATCGGAGTCCTTCTCCTCTTCATTTTCCTCAGCTGCTGTTCGACGGAGTCCAGCACTGATGAAGTTCACTGGAGCTGTGTAATCTTTGGATCTATGACAAGAGCACAAATATCAAATCAAAGCTATTAAAAGCTAACTGCAGTTATCAAATTCAACAGATAGTGGGCTTCTGGAGATGGGGACACAAGGGTAAAAAAAGAACATCAAACACACAGAATCCCAAACAAAGATTCTACGCAAGTTTTGTCTGACTCCCAAGAAATAAATCTGTTGAATTTCTGACTAATTAGCTGAGGTGTGATTGCATTCATTTTGTAGAGCTGTCGAACACAATCTGACAAGCAAAATTATGTGTTCTCTATCTGGACTATTTATTGGATTAGATAGTTACCAAAATTCTATGAACCATTACATCTGGCAGGTGACAAACACCTCTACTGTTGCTGGCTCTTCACTCATATCTCAGCAACAGGCTCAACAGCTCGATTATAAATTCCATTGACGATTGATGCCGAGAAGTTGTGGCACAAGTTTGTCCCTGCAAGATTCTCCACATGGCGAGTTTTTATATTCATCCAAAGAAAAAGTGAGCCTGGATCCCAAAAGATTTTAAATAACAAATGTTGATCAGTAGCCATCAATTGGGATACTTATCTGCCAGTTATAATATGGTATGAAAAGATATCTGAAACAAATCACCTGCATAATCTCTTAAAGAAATAGTACAAGAAATAACTAGGGGTATCCAAGTGGTAACAAACTAAAAAATATATACCTTTTCTGAGGAGTACAAATAAGTTCCTTGATAAAACAAGAAGTTCAGAACTCTCTAAATAGCTCATTTAATTAAGCAGTTGAGATATAATGTCCAGTAAAGTCAGAGGTTTGATTTCTGAACTGTGTTAAAATTTAATACAGTTTAATCCTAGGTTCTGCCAAAGTGAACAGATGCAAGCATTTTGCCAAAGTTCAGTCCTGAGGATTATCCTTAGTTTTGTGGAATAGTGTATTTGTCATATGATGAGAAGCAAACTGAACCTATATTCCCGAGTTTGGAAAAACAAACAGTGCTCTCATTGAAATGTACAAAATTCTTATGGGAATTAATGTAGAGCCAATATATTGGCTGTATTGTTTCAAAGGGGACATTCATGACAGAGATGAATTCCTTCATCCAGAGTGAATGAATCTTTGCAATTCTCTCCCCAAAAGTCAAAGAATATGAGTTAGTGCAGGAAAGCCAAGGCAAAAGACCAGCCATGATATTACTAGATGGTGGATAACAAACAAGGAGCCAAATGCTTTAACCCTGCTTCTATTCCTATTTCTTGTACCCACTTTGCTCAAGTGTCAATAAAACAACATCCAAATATATCAGGTATCTACAGGAACAAGATGTCAGAAAAGAAAATTGAACCAGATGCTGACAAGTAAGTGTCTAGGATCACAAAATACAAAATTACCGTTTTCCCCCAAAACTTGGTCTTTCATCATCAGAGTCATTCTCAGCCCACATGCCATAGATCGCATCTTCCTTTGTTTGTCGGTGGCGGACACGGTCTGGATTGAACTCATTTTCCAAGTCCCAGTCTGAAATCTCAAACCGCTCCACCTCCACCTCATCGTCGATGCTGTCTTTCCCGTACAGATGTGACATTGACATCTTGCCCTGCATAATAAACACAATGGTAAAACCAATTTGTCACAAGATACATCCATCCACAAAATACAAATTTGCCTATTTTGATTCAAATTCCTCTTTTTTGCTGCAAAATCTGAACCCTAAAACTGATCAAAAGAATTGATTTATAAATATTGTCTGATACTTAGAGAGAGGGCGTGATGCCAGGAGAGAGTGAGTGACAAAGAGAGTGGGAGAGTTAACATGAAGGGAAAAAGAGGAGGGGTGATGCTGGGTTGAATGAGCGAGAGTGGGAGCGTGATGCCAGGGATGGAGAGATTAAATGGAAAGGGAGAATGATTAAGGGGAGAGAGAGAGTGAGGACAGTGCTGGGGGTGAGAGCGGGTGGGTTTGGGAAATACTGTGGGGAGGAGGGGTGAGTGATGCTGGGAGGATGATGATGTGAGGGAGGGGGGAGTAGGGGAGACGATGCTGGGGGAGGGAGACGATGCCGGGGGGGGGAGAAGGGGAGATGATGCCGGGGGGGGGGGGAGAAGGGGAGATGATGCCGGGGGGGGGGGGGGGGGGGGGAGATGATGGGGGGGGGGGGGAGGGGGAGATGATGCCGGGGGGGGGGGAAGAAGGGGAGATGATGCCGGGGGGGGGGGAGAAGGGGAGATGATGCCGGGGGGGGGGGGGGAAGAAGGGAGATGATGCCGGGGGGGGGGGGGAAGAAGGGAGATGATGCCGGGGGGGGGGGGGAAGAAGGGGAGATGATGCCGGGGGGGGGGGGAAGAAGGGGAGATGATGCCGGGGGGGGGGGAAGAAGGGGAGATGATGCCGGGGGGGGGGGGAAGAAGGGGAGATGATGCCGGGGGGGGGGGGGAAGAAGGGGAGATGATGCCGGGGGGGGGGGGGGGGGGGAAGAGGGGGGGGGGGGGGGGGGGGGGGGGGGGGGGGGGGGGAGATGGGGGGGGGGGGGGAGGAAGAGGGAGGGGGGAGGGGGGGAAGAGGGGGAAGGGGGGGGAGGGGGAGGGGAAGGGGGGGGGGGGGGGGGGGAGAGATGGGGGGGGGGGGAAGGGGAGATGATGCCGGGGGAGGGGGGAAGGGGAGATGATGCCGGGGGAGGGGGGAAGGGGAGATGATGCCGGGGGGGGGGAAGGGGAGATGATGCCGGGGGGGGGGGAAGGGGAGATGATGCCGGGGGGGGGGAAGGGAGATGATGCCGGGGGGGGGAAGGGGAGATGATGCCGGGGGATACCGAGCGGGGTCGAATTTGAGGGGATTGGGGACGATATCGGAAGTGGGACATTCCGCGACCCGTCAGGGAGCCGACGTTAACGAAGGTAGGGCGGCCTCCCGGTGACTCACCGACCCGCTGAGCCGAGCGGTGACCCCGCTCCCCCTCAACCCGCCGCCCGAGTTTTCAACCGATTCCCCCCTCCGCCCCGAACCCCCTTCCTAAAGCGCGGCCGCCATCTTGTGAGGGCTCGGTCCGGCGCGCAATCCCCGCCGGCGGAAAAACCGAACGCGTGCGAAGGTTCCGGCCCTCCTGGCCGCTTCCAGCGAGGGGACACATAACGGAGTGACACACGGGCTCCGAGCCGCCAGTCAGAGCCCGGGCCCAGCCGCAGGCTCCTGCACGGAAAACCCTTCATGTGGCTGCAGGTTTAAAGTTAACTCCACTTCTTACACAACACCCACTTTATTTTGCAAACTCAGCCCTTGGCCTTCGCGTTTAGGACAGTCACACCCCTCCTTTATCCTGAATTAATGTGCAGGAGGGATGTCTGTTGGCCCAGCAGAGGGGGAATGGAAGACAGTCAGCAAGAAGGGGGTGAAGAAAAGGCGAGGAAACGCCAGGGAGCGAACCATTGCACAGGAGGTCGAGATTCTGAGTGCGTCTGAAGGGGAGAGGATCCAACACAAAATAAAGGAAGCGGTGTAAGTTGGCTTGGGTTTCTTCTCGGCATTCATTTTCTCCTCATGCTGAAAAGGTGCGCCCCTCTCTTGCTGCTGTGGGATGGCTGGAGGCGACTCCAGAGGTTGTGGCTGCACATGATTTGCGCCTCAGAAGGAAGCTGCTGACCAAACTGTCCAGAAAAAAAAACAAGAGAGAACAGAGGGAGCAGCACTCTGTGATGCTGACACATAGCAGCATCAATTCTCAGTATTACAACAGGGAAGAACAAAATTCATAAAACTTCCATTTCAATGAGTCTCTGAAAAAGCCAATCGTGATTATGCACGTATTCAACACACTACTCCAAATGGCACTGGAAGTAGAGCCGAATGAACTTTGGCATTTAAAGCTCACGTTTTATGGCCAGTTAACCAATTTTTACTATTTTCCTCATTACCCATTTTGCTTTTACCTGTTTTTCCCAGTGTTCACCTAAGTGCATCCTTCCTCCTCCCACCCCCCCCAAACACAATTGTAGTTTTGCTGTTTTAATCAAAAATACTTCGCATGATAAATCATTGGGCATCATAATTAATAATTTGTGGGAGACACTAAATGTGTAAAAGTTTCTTAATTCTTTCAAAATGTCTATTATATTAAGAAGTGTTTAAACATGGAGATAGATTGGAACCTCTTCACTGGCTTTGGCTTTGAAGACATTACATCGAAAACAGGCAAATCTTCCTATGACTTGAAACTATTGAACTTTGTTTCAGAGAGGAGTTGCGGAATTCAGAATTCTGGACTGTTTGCCGTGGTGAGTTGTAAGATTAACTATTGGTGTTCTTGAGAACTTCAATGTGCTTCCACCATGGTCACTGTAATAATTTGTTTCAGAAACAGTTCAAAGAGCTGTAAACAAATATCGCACAGCTCCACTAGCAACACCATCAGGTCTGGATGTTGGAGCTGCCGAATTCCTCAAATACAAGCAGGGCGACGTAGATCATTGTCGAACCACACTGGACTTAGTATGTTACGGAATTGGAAGCTTTTCCAACTCTGTTTCATCTCGCTATCAGTTGGCCCTGCTGTTCCTGCTGCTTGAGACTCTACAGGTAAGAATAGTAAGGTGCCAAAATGTGGAATTAACGAGGGAAAAATGAGGTTAGTGAACAAATTCATTCCCTTAATGTTTACAAGCCATGTGATCCACTGTTGCAGGATCAATATTGGGTTTGTCCTCCCAAAGTGCATCACCTCACACTGTCTGCATTAAATTCCATCAGCCTTTTTCAGCCCATTTTCCTAGCTGGTCAAGATCACGCTGCAAGCTTTGATAGCCTTCCTTGCTTTCCACTATGCCCCCCGTCTTGGTGTAATCTACAAATCTGCTGATCCGGCTTACCTCATTATCACCTAAAACATTAACATAGATGATACGCAGCCACAGAACCAGCACCAATCCCTGCGGCACACCACTGGTCACATGCCTTCTGTCAGAGAGACAACCATCTACTACTACTCTCTGGCTTCTCCCACCAAGCCAATGTTGAATCCATTCCTTCATCCTGACTGTCAAGCAACTTAACCTTCTGGAGCAGCCTCCCATGCAGGAATTTGTCAAAGGCCTTGCTAAAGTCCACGTAGACAACGTCCACTGCCTTTCCATCATCGACCTTCTTGGTAACCTCCTCGAAGATTGGTTAGACATGACCTACCATGCACAAAGCCATGTTGACTATCCCTAATCAGGCCTTGTCTATCCAAATACTTACATATCCTGTCCCTTAGAATATTTCCCAATAATTTACCCACGACTGATGCCAGGCTCATTGGCCTATAATTTCCCGGCTTATTCTTAAAGCCTTTCTTGAACAACAGAACAACATTAGCTATCCTCCAGTCCTCCTGCACCTTACCCCTGGCTCAGGAAGTTTTAAATATCTCTGCCAGGGCCCCTGCGATTTCTGCACTAGCCTCCCACAAGGTCCAAGGGGACACCTTGTCTAGCCCTGGGGAGTTATCCACCTTCATTTGCCTCAGGACAGCCAGCACCTCCTCTTCTGTGATCTGGATACAGTCCATGACCTCACTACCCTTTTGCCTCAGTTCTATCATCTCTGTGTCTGTTGTTTACCTTTCTGTAAAATTTTAAACTTTACCTCCTTGTGTTCAACAGATCCCTCGACTTTGCTGCCTTCTGTTTGATCCATTATTTACAGAATGGGAGAAGAGGTTCCTGGAGGTTTGTGGGATGGTGGTGATCAGAGAAAACGAGGTGAAAGGCACTGAGACGTGCATATTTCAGTTTCACACAGTGAAGCTGGACAAAAATGAAACAATTCTGCTTTTTAAGTAGCCTTTGAATTCATACAATAATCATACAACAATTCAAGGAGCAAATTGCACTTCTTAATATGATACAAAATGAATATTTTTGTTGTATTCCAACAGCATTATTGGAAATTTTTCTTTTTTAAATTCATTAGGAAGGAAAACGGCCCATCAACCGACCAACTCTCTTCTACATGATTCATTGTGGAAAAGCTCTCTATAACAACCTTCTGTGGAAAAACTGGTCTCCACAACAACTTGCCCAAACCATTCTCATTGGAAACAGTTTCAAAGGGATAGAGGAGAGGTAAGAAAACACTGCCCCCATTCACCCTTCGTGCTGGGAAAATGTCAGACAGAAGGTCAGATTTAAAAAGTGGGGATAAATAGAAATTCAAGGGCAAATTATGCTTTGAATTCTCTGACACGGGTTATTGAAACAGTGAAAATATGGTAGATGATTTCAGGGATGGAGATTTTAAATCGTCGGGAATGGTCTTTGCAAGAGCAAAAATATTAGGGTGATGTACTTGAAATACAAGTGAAAAATTTTCAACTGGAAGAACAGACCTGTAGACTAAGTGATTATAAATGACCGTATAAGTTCACATTATAGTCTCTCAACAAATCTAAATTTATTCCTGGAGCAAAGATTTTGAAGAGGGTAATGAGATAGTTTGAGATAATCAAAAAAATGTTGGGCTTAATTTTTTTTCAATATGCTGCAGATTGCCGGCCCGAATCCTGCAGAGGGACTACATGTACATCAATTATGTATCCTTCACTGATTTCATAGTGATTCAAAGAAGATCATTGTTTTAATAGTAATACATTAGATTGACTCTAATGTATAACCAGCATTAGTTGATCTGTGAAGGAGATGGACTCTAATCATTTTGCACAGCTTTTGAATTTAAATTTTGTAAATCTACTGTTTAAATATTTACAGAGCAGTTACTGGGATTATTAATAGTTGGTCTTACCCTTGAACCCCTAAACCTCTAGATAGCTATCAGCCACGAAGCCTAAACTGTAGTTCTCTTCCAGTAGCTTGACTGTAGAATTGCAAAGAGGTTACAGCACAGGAGATCGATAGTCAGCCCATCAAGTCTGAGCTGATTCTAAGTGAGCACAATCCAGCTATTGTCACTCTCCACAGCTTTGCATGATTCTTCCTTTCAAGTACTTATGCAGTTACCTTTTGAACACCATGACTGAAACTGCCTCCCACTACCCATCCTAAATGTGCATTCCAGATCCTAACCACTCACTGTGGAAACAAGATTTTCTTTTCATCACTTTTGCTTCTTCTGCCAATTACTTTCATTCTGTATCCTCTGGTTCTTGGCCCTTTTGGCACTGGGAATGGTTTCTCCCATCTGATGGACCCTTCAGGATTTCAAATATATCCATAAAATCCTTTCTCAATCTCCGTTGTTCCAAAAAAAAAGTTTCCCCAGTGTGTTCATATAGCTATACTGTAGATCCTCATTCCTCAAATCTTTCTAGTACATCCCTTCTGCACCCTCTAAGCCTGCTAATCTTTCCCAAAATATATGCCTAGAACTGGATACAATATTCCAATTATGGTTGAACCAGTGTTTTTAATAATGGTTCATCATGACTTGTTTTTCTCTTGTAGTCAGTGCCTTCATTTATAAAACTCACTATCCCATATATTTTTAAACAATTTTATCAACCTCCCCTCCCTCTCTGTGATTCATGTATGTATACCTGCAGATCCCTGTTCCCCCAACCCTTTTGGATTTGTACCGTGCAGTTTTCATTGCCCCACTTCTTTCTACCAAAATGCTGAGTTTTCACATGGTCACTTTTCACTTGCATTCCTGAAAGGAGTTGTGAGTATTCCGCTTTGGGGCATTGCAGCCAAGCTTGGCCAACGCACCAATAACCAACCAGAGAGCAGTGATTCTTTTTCTATCTTCACCCTTATCTGGGACGGTTTTCAGCCATTGTAGTAACCAACTAGCACAAGAATCCCACCCTGTTACTGATTTTAAGCAGGGCTGGGCTACTGCCATCATGATGTATTGGGGAAGGAAAAATTCTAAAAGCATCTCAATTTTTAGCTTCCATTTACCTTCTAATGATGTGTTTTCTGACCAGTGTAACACAGAAGTATCCACAGTAAATAATTCCAAGATTGCTGTGCATCTTACCTGTAGCAGATGCAAAATGGGAGAGATACTGCATCAGCGATGAATGCAAGTCAAACAGACCTTGCAAGTTAAATGTGATGTCACAACCATTTTATTATACCTACATAGCTCAATTACACCTTTCTCTTGTTAGTAATCTGAGATGTGAGTTTAGCAGTAGTACACCAAAAGCATTTGCTTCGCGAAAAATGGTGTTAAAATATCTATTGAAAATTATATTCTAATTTAATTGTGGTTTTCACTGCAACAAAGGTGGCAAATGTGAAGTCATATTTTGGTGAGGAGGAAGAAAGAATAATGGATGGTACCATCATTGAAGTCCAGTAGGGGGATATGCAGGTCCAGCTTGAAGCAATGTCTACCAATCATATCAATACAATGTGATATTAAGTAACTTTCGTACTTTAATAGTCTACCCATGGTATTATTCATATCCAGTCAGAATGAATGGTATGGGAAGTATTTCAGAAAGTACATTTTGCATTTACCAGCATGTTAGCTAGATGCAGTTACTGTTATTCATTTAAACGACTAATGTTGGAAGAATTTCCATTTGAGGAGAAATGGATTACAATTTTGTTTTCCAAATCTGCAGGTGAATGGAAAATCCTTTATGATTTTATGAGAGGTGGGGAGGTAGGAGGGTTATCAAATTAAAATTGCCACTCAGTCCTGGAGAGGTTAAGATATAATCATGCAGATTATGAAATATTTATTATGGTGTTTGTTTCAGTACTCTTTTTTTTAATGGAACAATTAGATTAATATTTGAAGCACCCAGTTCCAGAGCACTTGGGTTGGAGCAAGGCAGTGGAATAAACTTAGCACTTCCACAAAGACCACCTTGGGCCAGCTGGCCTCCTTCATTGTGGTGAGCCTCAACAGTTCTGGGTTTGTAATGAAAAATCTTATATATGGTTTGTATTTTCTTTTAAAAATGCGTCACTACTTTGAAAGCACAGCCAGGAATCTGGCCGTGCATATTTTCACCCTTAACCATATACAACAGATACTGGCAGTAACTGAAGAGGCAGCCTTCCCCTACAGCAATAGATATCTGGATATATTTAATGATACCTCCATTCATCAATTTCCTAGAACAAAACTGGATTCGAGGCCCAGAGAATTCTGGGAGGGTGTAGCTGAACCAACATACCAGCAGTGTGAGGACTTGGAAATAATCCAGAATGGCTGAGAATGGTTTCAGTTTCACAGTTGGGAGAAAAATACAAGTAAAACTCTTTTCATTGTTTATATCAATGGAGTTAAAATGGCCATGATTTGCAGCTTTAAGAATTTCAGCATGCAAACATTGCACAACCTGGCCTTTGCTCAGCAAGTAAGATTGAGAGAGTGAATTCCATCTCTGTGAGAAACAAGGAGTTAAAAAAAAATGAATGTCTAAAATTTGGTGCTCTAACCTGTTGTCACCTGCAGCAGAGAAACTGCCTGATACGATGAAGTCAGAGACCTGCAATCTGTTGGAACGGTTTTGTGTTCTCTGGAAAGCAAGTCTTCCTAATCTTTGTGGTGAAAGGAGTATTTCTCAGATTCCACCGAGTAAAGTCACCCTCTCCTGCTCAGTTGTTTCCCTTTTGATTCAACTGACTTGGCTGAACAATCCCCCACCACTGTTTTCCCCAATTGTCAGTAGGTCGTGTTTCCTAGTATTTGTTTGATGCCTCTTTCATGTTGATAATGAATTGAAAGACACTGTTAATGATGTCCATATTTTCTTACTGAAATAATAGATCACAGTATGACAATATTCATAAAAACTAAATTATTTTACAATAAAAGGATATTTGTCACCATTTAACAGTGCATACAGATAATTCATGAATGAAAGCAAAACTAAAACTGCAAATGGTAATTCTGATTTTACAGACAATTTTGAATCTGAGAATAATGCACCACACCAGAAAGCCATCACATAGGAAGAATTTGAAGTTAAAAAATCTACATTGGTCCTATTGTAATTTTCCCCAGACACCAGGAGAGTCAATATTCATTCTGAATTTATGGACAGATGCAAGCAATTGGCAAGCTAAACTTGAATAAAACAAAAGATTTGGATAGTTGGATTTATTTATCTGTAACAGGTAATTATAACAATGCTGAGGAGCCTTGCAGTCATTTAAAGCTGAGAAGCACATTTGGACTATCAGACCTCTCACCAGGAATTAACAAAAATCATCAGTAATAATGTGAAACTGGAAAACTTTCATAATCTCAGTTCAAAACATTTGTTGTCTAAAAACTGGAAAATAACTAGCATCATGAAGAGAATTGAGAGTTGAATTGACCCTTCTTCAGATCTGTAAGCTGCTTGTTAATGGTAATTTTAGCAACAGTTAGATAAGTCAATCTCCAATTCCACATCTTTAGTTTAACATGCTGTATTAATAGGATATGAAAAAGTAAATACACCACACAGTTTATGATAGTGAAATACTTGGTTGTATCGATATCATAGTGAAGAGTTTATTCACAGATCAAAAAGAAAATCAATCTACTGAAGGAACTCAGCAGGTTAGGCAGCATCTGTGGAGCAAAGCAGACAGTAGACATTTTAGGTCAAGACCCTTCATCTGGCCTGCTCTAGTGGAGAAGTCAAGACAGTTGATGTCACGTCGGCTGTTAGAAATGAAAACTTTTTGGTGTACGAGATCAGGGGTGGGTCGGGAGTTGTGGTGTGATCAGTAGCAAGGGGAAGGGCAGTGGGAAGCAGCAGTGGCGGCTGGGAGAGCAATGGGAACTGCCAGCATGGCAGTGGGGGCCCTGGCCTGGAGGTGTGATCCTTGGTGGACGTCAGGAACGAGAGGAACTGCTGGTGGCATGGATCTGGCGTACAATGGAGTAGAAGTCCACGGCAAGTTTGGGAGAGCGAGGCCTGGAGCTGTGGGAGAGAAAGACGAAGGGCCAGAAGATACCTATGCATGGTGGAGAGGGTAACGTGCAGGACACGGAGAAAAAAATCATGGGGAGACGCAGTGAATGGAGTGTAAATACCCAACTGGGAGGCCTGGACATGGAGCTGGAAGTCACACAGGACAAGATGGTGGTGAAGACAACTACTGAAGGAGGAAATGTGGCTGTGGTGGTGAGTCTGGGTGAAAACCTGGTTGAAGAGGAGAGCAGTAGAAATCACAGAGGGGGAGCAGTAAGAGAGGAGGAAAATTTATTCAAAGTGGGCATACCTTAAAGAGACTTTGCAGCAGAATAAAAAAGTGGAGTCAAAAGAGACTGAAGATGCTGGAATCTTGAGCATATATAAAAAAAATATCAATGCCAGGCAACACGTGTGGAGTGAAATGGACAGTTGATGTTTTGGGTTGAGACCCTTCATCTGGACTGCAATCTGGTCATTGAGTCATACAGCATGGAAACAAGCCCTTCAGCCCAACTTATTCATGCTGACCAAGATGCTTATCTAAGCCAATCCCATGTGCCTACATTTGACCCATCTCCCTCGGAACCTTTCCTATTCATGTATCTGTCCAAATGTCTGTTTAAATGTCATATCTGCCTCTACCACCACCTCTGGCAGCTCATTCCATATACCCACCACTGTCTGTGTGGAAGAACTTGCCCTTAAAGATCGCTTTGAAATCTTTCCCCTCTCACCTTAAAGCTATACCCTCTAGTTTTAGACTCCCTTTTCCTGGAAAAAAGACTGTGACTATCTACCCTTTCTATGCCCCTCGATTTTATAAACCTCTAAGGTCACCCCCTCAGCCTCCTCCACTCCAGAGAAAACAGTCCCAGTTTATCTAATCTCTCCTTATAACTCAAGCCCTCCAATTCGGACAACATTCCCGTGAACCTTTTCTGCACCTTCACTTAACCACATCCTTCCTATTGTGTGGCAACCAGAACTGTACATGATACTCCCAACTGTGGCCTAACCAATGATTTGTACAATTGTAACATGACATCCCAACTCTACACTCAAGGCCTCCATACTATACGCCTTCTTCAGCACTCTTGTCTACCATGTCACAACTTTCATGGAACTATGTACTTGTACCCTAAAGTCTCGCTGTTCAATAACACTCTCTGGACCCTGCCATTCACGGTGCATGTCCTGGCCTGGTTTAACTTCCCAAATGCATCACTTGGCACTTGTCTGTGTTAAACTTTTTGCCCACTTTTTCAGTTAGAACCATACAGCACAAAGATTATGTTGTAATCTTAGAAAACCTTCTTCACTGTCCACTACACAAATTTTGGTGTTATCTGCAAACTTACCAATCCTGCCTACATTCTCTTTCAAATCATTATTAAGTATGATGAACAGTATAGTGTGGATATTCTGTATTGTTTTTCCAGTGTCCTGATGTTTCACAGCTACACAGCTCAATTTTATACATTGACCAGTGGTTTGAGAAAGATCTGGCCAACTGCATGTGTAATTCATAACTAAATTCAGTGTTTAGAAATAGTTAAAAGTACAATCTGATTGTAACAACTATTAAAAATCCAGTTAAATTTAAAGGGAAAAAGTTTTAAATTGTAACAGTTAAATGATCCAATTTCCACTGTGATGGACCTTAAACAGGGACCTAATTTTATGACCATTCCCTCAAAGTGTGATACAAAATAGTACTTGTATCCGTGGCAATAATGGAAAGTTCAATCTGCCTTTTTGTTGACAACTGAGAAACAGTTACACAGAAATCTCTGCTGCCACACAGTTAGTTTCTACTTTGCTTTTAGTCAGTGTTTTCTCAATTAGATTCTCTGCATCATTTGCAATTTCACCCAGGGCTGCACTTCCATTGACCAGTATCTGATGATCTACACCAATATCAGAAAGAGTCTTGGTCAATCTCCGAGACGCTTGGATTTCTTCCAAAATTAGGTTCCGCATTCGCTCAGTTGCTTTTTCCACGGCAGATTTTCTAAAAAGAACAAATAAAATCAACCAGCTGAAGCAAATGGGAAAAGATCAGTGCATCATTGGCTCTCACATTTGAGTTAAAGCAATTTTGAGAGCATGGGGGTCAAAGATGCAGATCCTATTAAACTACAGACACTTCCAATACCAAGGGTATTTTTGCACAATACCATCAGATGTAGAGATATTAACAAGCACTTAATTCAAATGTTAACTAATTTGTTTTTTTTCCTTATTAATCACACCCACTCCAAAAACGTGAAGCAGAAAGGCTTGCATTTTAATTGCTTCTTTCACAATGTTCACAGTACTCTTCTTGTACACAGCTACAATTAGTTTTGAAGTGTACACTCTTGTTGTTTTGTAATAAATTATGACAACCAATTTGGAAACAGCAGTTTGCAAATAAATCAGTACAATTAACAAATAGAGCCCTTGTGCATTTTCTAGTTGTTCTCTCTTGTACAGAAAACAAACTCTAGTTGAGTACAGTATAAAAACCTAGGTCACGTACCAGAGGGCAACCAATGTGTCAGTGGTAGATAATTCACAGAAGCTGGTCATTTGACCTCTATGCAAGAATAATCCAGCTAGTCCCAATATCCATCCTTTTCCCCACAGCCATACTAATTGTTTCCCTTCAAAATTTTATCTAGTTCCCTTCCGAATGCTACAGTTTAATTGGCCTTCACTACAACCATTGTGTAAAAGAAATTTCTCCTCGTGTCACTTTGTTTTTTTTAACAATCCCCTTCATACAATGACCCCTAGTTCTTGATGCCTCAGCCAGTGGGAACTGTTTCTATCCACTGTTTTTGTTATGTAACCTTGTAATCTCTTCTGTTCCACGGAGAAAGATAACAGTGCTCCTCTTGTCCATCCACACAATTCCCTCATCCCTGGAATAATTTTGTAAAATTGATCCTGTACCTTCTTCATAGCCTTCCTAGTGTGGTTCCCAGAACAAAATAAAATATTCTAGACATGGCCAAACCAGTGTTTTATTGAGGTTCATCACATCTTCTTCCTCTTGTACACTATAAAGCAGAGGACCCCTTTGGTTTTTAAACAACTTTTTTAAATGGCTTGCCACTTCCAATAAACAATACACAACTATTCCCAGAGCTCTCTGTTCTAGTACTCCTCATAAAATTATGTACCGTTTTCCAATTTCTCAGCATAAAATCTCATCTGTCATCTACTGGCCAATTCCATAGCCTGTTTCTATCTCCCTGAAGTCTACTACTATCCTGAAAATTCACAGAACCTCCAAGCTGTGTCATCTGCAATTTAGAAATTGTGCCCTTACATCCATATCCAAGATCATCACTATGTTAAGAAAGTAGTAATCCTAGTACCCATCCCGTGAAACTTCCCTCCAATTTGGAAAAGTAACTTTTCTAATAGTTAGCCAGTTTTCTATTCATGCTGTTACAGCACCCTTTATTCCACGCCTCCAGTCTTGATGACGAGTCCATATGTGACACCCTACCAAATGACTTTGGCAGTTCATATCAACTTCAACATCAATGACATTTCCCTCATCAACCCCACTGTTACTTTATCAAAAAACTCCCACATTATGTAGACAATTCTAACAAATCTATGCTGGCTTTCTTTAATCAAACCACACATTTTAATTCTGCTTCTGATTATTATTTTCTCACCAAGGTTAAACAGATTGGTTTGTAGTTACTGAGTTTAATCCTACAGCCCTTTTTTTGAACAAGGGTGTAACATACACAATCTTCCAACCCCCCCCCCCCCCCCCCCCCCCCAATCTATAACTGTTTGGAAGGAAACAGCCAGAGTCTGCATTTTCCTCCCTTACTTTCCTCAACAACTGAGGATCATCCCATCTGCAGTTATCTGGTACCTCCTCTTCATCAACCTTTGCCCGTCCAGGATCTCAATTTCATCTTCCTTTGCTGAGACTCCAAGAGCATCTTCTTCCTTGGCGAGCACCTCACCCATGGCCTTTACCTTGCTGAGTAAATTTCCTTTGTACTGTCTAATTGGCCCCACCTTTCTTTTGAAGCTCTTCTGTTCATATACTAGAAGAATATTTTTGGGATTTTTTTTACGTTTGCTACCAGTTCTTTCTCAAGCTCCATCTCTGCAGCATATCCTTTTTACCAATTCCCCACTTAAATTTCTAAACGTTCTTGGTTCTCACTTCAGTTAACAATCCTACATGTATCATTGCTGTGTTTTTCCTGCCACACTTCAATTCAAATTTATCTGAGCCTTCTCCAGTTGATTACTTCTGCCTTGGAGTGGTTTTCACCCTTTTCCAGAGCTATTTTACAAGTCTCACATAATTGCTATTTGCTAGACATTCCAGGTCCAGCAATGCCATCTTCATTATTGGGCCAAAAGTACTGATCAAGAACCTTCTCCTGTACTTGCCCTCTTTGCCCCCTGTGTTATTGTTTTCCCAGTCTACATTATCACATTTCATTGGCTATTTTCCAACTCAGCCTGTGTGGACTCACTGACAGACAAAGCAAGCTCTGAGTTACTTAAGCATGTTGGCAGGATAGTGATAATGAAAGAACTACTGCTAAGATCACTGACAACTTTACACTGCAGGCATTCAAAAGAGTTAAAGAAATGTGACGTGAGCAAAAGCAGACATGATGTTCCTCCTCTTTGCTTAGTATTATAAGATCAATCATTTGCATCTTCATCAGTGCACATCAGAGATCAAATGCAGCACTGTGACTTGCCCTTACTGAGATCAACGTGGCTTGTAATAGGCTATGATCAGTCTGGCATCTTAGTTGGCAGCAATAACAGATGAATGATCAGGAGAAAAGTGATTTCACAACACAATACCACTCACAACTTCAAATAAGACATTAACAAGTTAGACATAAGCTTCAAAATTTAGAAAGGTCAAGTATTTCCAGTCCTGATATAATTATGTGTTTCTCTTTGCCAGTGCTATTGATTGATGATGTTTGAATGCTCTAGCACTGATATTAGTTCCCAGTCCCCATAATGCTAGTAATTTAGATTGCACCAATCTCTCAAGGGAAAAATATGAAATAATGAAGAGCAAGTTTACCTGCTTTCCATGAGAACAATCCCATTGATCACATTAAGCTGTTCCAGTATCACTTTTTACTCGGTGGCATGGTCTTAAAAAAATGAAATATCAAGTATTATCTCGTCAGATCCTTCACCTACCTAGGAAATTTGTACTGAAATAAAAGGAGAGATATGTTGATAAGGGGTACTGACCTGTACTGGAGGAAGATTGGCATTTGATCCATTCTTGTAAATTTCATTCATGGTTCTCTGTAGGTTTACTGCCTGCTGAGTGAAATGCTTAAGGTACTCAGAGCTTCCTTTTGCCTTTGGGTGAGTCTCCCCAAGCTGTTTTGGAAAATAAAAGTGTAAATGAAGTAGTCTGAATTAGTCCTGTCATATTTCTAAACAGTTAGTATTCTGCAATTTTCCAGTTGAGTCAATGGGTGGTGCAGGATGCTTGTGGTCTATCAAAGCAGAGGACTTTATGGACCAAATGCCCTTTTCCATTAGATGTGTGTTCTGGCATGTGTCAAAATATGTTTTCCTGTCTGCTGTCACAAACTGTTCCTTATGTGAAAGGGTGGGTTAAGGCAGTGTTGGGAATGTGGGAGAAAACTGTGAATTCAGACCATGTTTGTAAATCCAAGTAACAACAATAGACGGATGGGACCCCATTTGACATCTTACTTGAGAACTGAGTTGCTATGTAATTGCTATGGAGATATGGTTATTTATTGCAGAATGCATTACTTGTTATGTTATTACAGAAAATTGGAGTTTATTCAGCAACATGTAGTGTTACCTTATATTCAACTGAGTGTATTATGCCACGGTAACTTTCAGAAGATTCAAAAGTTGACTTATGAGCCACCAGACTACAACATGGAGGAAACGTGTTTGGAATAACTAACCCGATCACTGTAGATGATATAGGCTTGCTTCTCGTGTTGCATAGCTGTTCGGAATTCTGCCTTGCTTGCATAGACTTGGGCCATGAGATGATAGCTGTATGGTTTTCAGAGAAAAAGCAACTAGACACATGTACAATTCAAATCACAGCCTTTGCTTGTGGACTCAAATGTTTAGATCCAATTTCCTACAAGCAATCAGTAGATCTGCAATCTGGAACACCCCTTTCATCATACTTTCAGACCTCATTCAGCTAGAGACAGGAAAATTTATTGTGGTCATTTAATGACCAGGACATATTGAAACAGTCTTAAATTTCAAAATAGGAAATCAGGCTTTTTTTTCCCCCCAAATATATGGCTGATTTGCATTAAAGAAAAGTACTTAAAATGAATTTTCAAGCAAATGAACAAAGTTCAGATTGAAGGAAACAATCAAATTCATCACAATGAAACCTCAAAAGTCTAATCACTGTTTGCAATAACAGCCAAGGCAAATCTGTGTAAAATCACATTCCAAGACCAGCCCACACCAGCAGGGCAATTAGTTACAACTTTAAAGATGGTTTGTGTTTTGTGGTTTTCAAACAAAGGGATGTTAATGGAATAGAGTCATTCAGGGCAATTGTGATAAACCTCAAGCTTTGGTAATCAAATTCCTACCTTCTGTTCTGGTTTAGAGTCAGAATCTTACAGTATGGAAACAGGCCCTTCGGCCCAACCAGTCCATGCCGACCAAGAAATTTCTCCGAATTCCACGGACTGACAATAAACAAAGGATTATTCTTCATCCTATTTCCTGAAGATGGATTCTTAAACTGGCAATGGCAGATGAATCAAGGGGAAGCTGATGTGAGTTGATTGATGGGTGAGAACTGGCACATACTCAGTGGGCCAAACAGCCCCCTCTTGTGTCATAAGGAAATACATGTTGACTCTGCCTTTTATAATGATTTGAATGCCCTGTTACTGCATTCCCTTTGATGGATTCCAACATTTTGCCAAGGCATAGTGGTGCAGCAGTTAATGTTCTGCCTCCCAGCTCTACAGATCCAAATTCAACCCTGACCTCAGGTGTTGTTTGTGTGGAGTTTGCAAGCTCTCTCACTGACCATGTAGATTTTCTCCAGACATTATGGTTTTATCCCCCCACATCCCAAAGACATGCTGGTAGGTTAGGTTGCTAGTTTAAATTACCCATTAATGTAGGTTAAAGGCAAAAAGCATATGTGAAAGAAGTTGCAGAGCTACAGGGAAATAAGGAGAAAGGGAAAATAGAAGCAACAATTGCCTCCCGGGACCCAGCATGGATCCTAGGGGCCAAACACCTTCCTTCTGTGTCATTAGGAGTATAATAAGATTACAGGATAATTGGCCTATAGTTCTTCATTCTCCTTCTCCTTAATCTCTTGAATGGTGTTACATTTGCTGCTTTCCAATCTTCTGAGAAGATTCTAGAATCTAGGAATTTTGGAAGGTCATCACTATTGTATCCATTGTCTTTGCTACCAACTGTTCAAGAATCCTGGGGTGTAGGTTATCAGCTCAGGGGATGTCCAGTTTTCGTCCTTCTATTCTCAGGGTTACCACTCTTCATGGCAACATTACAAGCTTTATTTAATTTACTATACTTAACCCCCTTTAGCGTAGACTGATTACTTCTCTAGTGTAGTTATTATTTCTCAATGGAATGGAGATTCCATAGAACCATAGAACAACAGAACAATACAGCACAATACAGGCCCTTCGGCCCTCCATGTTGTGCCAACCTTCAAACCACACCCAAGACTATCTAACCCTTCCTCCCCACATATCCCTCTAACTTAAATTCCTCCCATATGCTTATCTAACAATTTCTTGAATTTGACCAACATATCAGCCTCCACCACCACCCCAGGCAGCGTATTCCATGCACCAACCACTCTCTGGGTGAAAAACCTCCCTCTGACATCTCCCTTGAACTTCCCACCCATTACCTTAAAGCCATGCCCTCTTGTATTGAGCATTGGTGCCCTGGGAAAGAGGCACTAGCTGTCCACTCTATCCATTCTCTTAATATTTTGTATACCTCTATCATGTCTCCCCCATCCTCTATCATGTCTCCCCCATCCTCCTTCTCTCCAATGAGTAAAGCCCTAGCTCCTTTAGTCTCTCCTCATAATCCATACTCTCTACTCCAGGCAGCATCCTGGTAAATCTCCTCTGCACCCTTTCCAATGCCTCCATATCCTTCCTATAATGAGGCGACCAGAACTGGACACAGTACTCTAAGTGTGGTCTAACCAGAGTTTTGTAAAGCTGCATCATTACTTTGCGGATCTTAAACTCGATCCCACGATTTATGAAAGCTAACATACCATAAGCTTTCTTAACTACCCTATCCACCTGTGAGGCGACTTTCAGAGATCTGTGGATATGAACCCCCAGATCCCTCTGCTCCTCCACACTGCCCAGAATCCTGCCATTTACCTTGTACTCCGCCTTGGAGTTTGTCCTTCCAAAGTACACCACCTCACACTTCTCCGGATTGAACTCCATCCGCCACTTGTCAGCCCAGCTCTGCATCCTATCAATATCCCTCTGTAAGCTTCGACAGCCCTCCACACTATCCACACCACCACCAATCTTTGTGTCATCTGCAAACTTGCTAACCCACCCTTCCAGCCCCTCATCTAAGTCATTAATAAATATCACAAAAAGTAGAGGTCCCAGAACCGATCCCTGTGGGACACACTAGTCACAGCCCTCCAATCCGAATGCACTCCCTCCACCACAACCCTCTGCTTTCTACAGGCAAGCCAATTCTGAATCCACATGGCCAAGCCTCCCCGGATCCCTTGGCCTCTGACCTTCTGAAGAAGCCTACCATGTGGAACCTTGTCAAATGCCTTACTAAAATCCATGTAGACCACATCTACTGCACTACCTTCATCAATCTTCCTGGTCACCTCCTCAAAGAACCCTATCAGGCTAGTGAGGCAAGATCTTCCCTTCACAAATCCATGCTGGTTTTGTGAAGATTCAAATAGAATTTTTCAATCTTTTTAAAAATATTTACCATTATTTAGATAAAAACATTTGCCAGTAGGTAATTTCCCAAACTACCTTTGTCAATGCACCCCTCATACCTCCAAATGGTTATGAGGTGCAAGTTGGCCAAGACAAATTGGGGAACATTACTTGTGTGGCTGACCATAAATCAGCAGTGGCAAACATTTAAGGAGTGCACAGATGAATTACAACAAATGGTCACTCTTATCCGAAATAAAAATATAACAGGAAAGGTAGATCAACAGTGGATAACAAGGGAAATCATGGATAATATTAGATACAAGGAGAAGACATATAAATTGGCCTGAAAAAGTAGCATACCCAAGGATTGACAACAGTTTAGGACTCAGCAAAGGAGGACCAAAGGATTAATTAAGAGGGGAAAAATGGTGTGAAAGCAAGTGGGAAAACTGAAAGATTCTATAGATGAGTGAAGAAAGAAAGATTAGTGAAGACAAGGATAGGCCCCTTACAGTCAGAAACACGTGAACTTATAACATGTGCAAAGAAATGATAGCCCAATTGAACAAGTATTTAATCATGTCTTCATAAAGGAAGAAATGTTAGGGAACAGTGAGAGAGAGAAACTGGAGGCAATTAGTAGTTATAAACAAAGTGGTGTTAGGGAAATAGATGAGATCAGAAATACTGATATGGTGGTGGAGGCAAGTACTCTAATCACTTAAGAAGCATCTGGACAAGCACTCGAATCACCAAGGCATAGGAAGCAATGGACCAAGTGCTAGTAAATGGGGTAACATGGATGAATGTTTGGTGGACATAATGGGCCCAAGGGCCTGGTTCTGTGCTGTATGACTAATGAAGGCCTAATCATCTGTATCTTGGAATACTTAAGGAGGAGACCTCCGAAATAGTGGATGTATTGCTGGCCTTTTTCCAACATTCTGGATCAGTTCCTGCAGATTAGCTAATTTTAAAGAGTGAGGGAGAGAGCAAACAGGGAATTGTAGACCAGTTAGCCTGTCATTGGTAGTATAAAAATGTTATTAAAAATTATTAAAGATGTAATAGAAGAGCATTTGCTAAACAGTGACAGGATCAGTCAAAATCAGCATGGATTTACAACCGGGAAATCATGCTTGACAAATTTAACTGGAATTTTTTTTTTTTTTGAGGATTATTTTGGTTTGCATGAAGGAATTAACTGTAATATATTTATATTTGCGAACAAAACTTGGGTGGGAGTGCAAGTTGTGAAGAGGACACAAAGGAGCTCCAGTGTGACTTGGCAGCTTGAGTAATGGATGGCAGAAGCAGCATAAATGTGAGATCATCCACCTCGGTGGCAAAGACACAAAGACAGATTATTGCCTAAATGGTGATAGACTGGGAAAGAGGAAGATGCAACAAGATTGCACCTAAAGAGTGATGAATCTGTGGAATTCTCTACCACAGAAGGCAGTTGAGGTCAAATGTACTCAAGAAGGAGTTAGATATGATCTAATGGCAAAAGAGATCAAGGGATATGGGGGGAAAGCAGGAACTGAGTACAAATTTGGATGATCATATTGAATGGTGTTACGAGCTCTAAGGACTTAAATGATGTACCCCAATTTTAAGTTTCAAGTTGGCTTTAGTCATTAATGTAGGAAAACATGGCAACCATTTGCCCAGTCTCACAAACAGTACTGCTTTAAATGACCAATTTGTTTTGGGTAACACTGACTAAGAGCTAGACATGAGCCACAACACTCAATTTATCTATAGTTCTTCAAAAGAGTGCTGTGCAGTTGTTGGAGACACTGCCACTCCAGTACAGCACATTCCCTCAGGATTAGATGAAAAATTTAGTCTAGATATTTGCACTGAAGCTTCTGGACTGAGTCTGAACACACAACTTTCTGATACCAGTGGAGAAACTATCAATCAAGCCATTGCCTATAGTTAAAATCTATGGGAAACTATGTTGTTTTATATCACCAGGAACTAGATTGTGACCTTTAACTAACTTTCTGAAGAATCTTTGTAAACAAGAAAGTTTGATCCCAATCTGGATTGAGTTTGAACATTGTACCCAAGAGGTGAAAATTCTGCATGTAAATTATTAAGTTCCTAACTAGAACTTGTAACTCTTTTGAAACAGGAACACTTGCAAACCATTTCATAAAATAGAAATCTTTACACAGCTGACAAGGAAATGTAGACTTGGGGTAAACTTGTTTCTCATTAATCCCATAGCATTTCTACATTAAATTTATCAGCACATATGCAGATCTTTTTTTAACCATACCTCAGGGCAGTCTGTAGAGCCTGGGCCCCAAAATATTTGAGGTTTAATTCTAGACTTTTCTGCAAATATCGAATTGCAAGGTCATAATCCAGTGCAGCTTGGAGCATTAGACCAATGTTACTCTGTAGGCACAGGCAAAGAAACAAAATGAATTTTACAATGATCAGCTCTAAGTCAAGCCTGCTAGGCACTCCATTTTATGACAATGACAGACAGGCTCTTCTTTAACACCATTAAATGTAACACCTCTGCATTTGTGTGAGTTGTGAGGAGGATGCAGGGAAGTTCCAGTGTGATTTGGGCAGGTTGAGCAAGTGGGCAAATGCATGGCAGAAGCAGTACAAGCAGTACAATGTGGATAAATTCAACTTTCATCCCCCATTTTCAAAATAATGAATACTGGGCTGGACCAAGCTCAGCATTGTACCCTTGGAAGGGGAAAGGGAAAGGGAACGTTAAAAATACTGTGGCGTTGTATACCACTGCTCGGAAGGTAATGTATATTGGTTGTATGTTAGTGGAAGTCAATGTAATAACTTCTGTTTACTTTGTTCAGAAAATTATTAAATTGGGCAACAAAACTACAAGCAGTATGATCACAAAAGGTCTCTATCAGCTGCATGTGGCCCCTTGGCAACATATGAAGGAATGGCATCAGGTTACAGAAGTACATTTGCATGGAACCTTCATCTTTGGCCCATCACAAATTACATTTTATATTTCCAGTTCCAATCAGTCCTTACTCATTTTCTTGGGTTTAAGTTTGGTATCCTATCTGATGCCAGACTGAATTTCAATGTTATTGTCTCACCATTACAAAAAACACCGACTTTCACTTTTGTAACAATGGCCATCTGTGCTACTGTCTCAGAACATGTTCTGCCAATAGTCTTATTCATGCCATTGTTACTTCTTGACCATTCTAATGGTCTTCCAGCTGGCTTTCCACCTGCCACCATTGATTAAACTCAGTTTAGAGATTTAGTACACTCATTAATGACCACACTTTTGCATACCTCTGTAACCTCCAACAACACAACAAATATGTAGCCCCCTTATTCTGGTCTTTAATGTAGAATAATTCTGGTCTTGCTTCAAAAACCACCTTATAAGCATTAGTAGATGGGCTATAAATTCCGTAATTCCTCCATAAATCTTTCTGCCTCACTCTCATTTTACGATTGCCCTTAAATGAAACCCTTTAGATTATCACCCTCCCAATTAGTTCTACCTTGACATTAGCATCAACTACTCCCATTATTGTGAAGTGCCACAGAACATTTTTCTGCAGTGAAGGTGCTAATTAAATTCAATTTGCACTACTTTCCAATCATGAGGTTCCTAAAATGGCCAACTGTCATCTAACCCAGATGATCACCACCGTTAATGAGTTTTAACTCAGATTCCCCTTCCACATGAGAATACACCAGAAATGACTACATTAAAGTCCATTTCACCCAAAAGAAAAACTGTCATGAAAACCACTTACATCAAGAACAGCTATTTCTGGGTGTTCTTCTCCAAAGACAGTGAGCATCAGGTAGCGAGAGCGGTACAGCAGCCTTAGTGCTGTTGAATTCTGATTGTTAGCAAAGCAGTAGAGGCCCAATCTGGTCTGTGAATGTAAAAACAATATAATACAGTATTGAGTGCAGTGTAACAAAGTACATGCTGGTTGGTAGATTAATTGGGTACTGTGCGTTACCCCTATGCAGGTGGGTAGTTGGATAATCAGCAAGCTGATGGACATGTGAGAGGACTGTTTACAAGGAAGAAACCGGGGGAATGGGATTGATTAGATAGCTACGAGAGCCAACACAGCCTCAATGGTCTCCTTCTTTGTCTTAAGGAAAAATGAAATAATTCCACTAAGCAGAGAACTGGCTGCCTGTTTCAAATTCAAAGCAACTAACTACACTGCAATGCTACACTGAAGACAAAGTGATGCACTAGTCAAAGGAAGGATATTAGACAAGAGTTTAATTACAGAATGAATGATAATGATTGGCTGCAGCATGTGCAGTAATGAAATAATGTTTTGACAGTTATTTACTTTTTAATAACATTATCAGCTACAGGAGCTACTTGCCTCCAAGTCAGAGTTCTAGTAAAGGCTGAAATGTATTAATAAATAAGAATAAGCACCATGGAAACTGATACTGTCTACATCTTTGTCTGATTGGCTTTACTCAAGCAGTTTATTGACAAAAATTAAATGCATCAGTCTTTGGCATTTTTTTTAAACTACAATACCATTACTGTTTCAATGTTGAAGATAATAGAAACACAATCAACATGCTCACATTTCTATCAATTTCATGAGAAACTAGAATCTTGGATAATCACAAACCCAATCACATTCCACAACAAAGCTCCCAGGTTCCATTCCTGTTCTTTGCTGAGTTAACCATTTTCAGCGATGTATGTAAGGCATTACAATTGGCTTCAGCTTCCCCTAGTTTGCAGGGGGAAAAATGCTCATTGTTTCTGTTCACATCCAGTGAAATCTACACACAAACATATGTTTGCTAGGCTCAGGTTCCACTGAGAAAATGTTGTGGTGAAATTGTCAACACCAATTGTGTGGGTTGATGCAAATAATAATAGTTGATCAAGGGGGGCTCTACATGTGTAATCATACTCCAACATGTTGATAGTTGCAAATGAACTAGAAGAGTGAATGAAGAATTAAATAGTAACTCACATATTCACAAATCGTGTTGGGATGATCAAAGCCAAGGACTCGCTCACTAATTATGACAGCTTTTTGCTGGTTCTTTATAGCCTGTATGCAATAGGAAGTACATCAGCGTTCAGAATGAGAGAGAAATGCAATAGCATTTGGGAGAAATCACTTCAATCTATGAAGAGTCTTCACAATGCAATAGTGACACAGATAAACTATCACTTCTTGTCCTTCTCAGCCCATCTGTAGTCTTTGACAAAGCTGACATACCATCCTTCCCAAACACAAGAAGTGCTGAAGGAACTCAGCAGGTCAGGCAGCATCAATGGAATGAAAAAAAAACCAGTCGACATATCGAACCGAGACCCTTCACCTTCCTGCACCCACTCCATTATATTTGGTATTTCCCAATTATCTATGCTCTGTCTCTCCACTTCTCATCCATCTGCTGCACTTTAGCAACCTCATTTGTAAATACATCATCATCCACATGTCTACTGAAAGCATGACAGCTTTATTTCAGTATACTCCCTCTCAACCCCTCAATCATGTCTAGATTTGTCAGACGACTTGACAACATTGTGCACAGGGCTGAAATATGCAAAAATGTTCTCTTATTAAATACTGGAAAGACTGAAGTCATCACCGTCAGTGCCCATTGCATTCTGTTCTCTAGCCAATTACTTCTTTTCTCTTCTTGGCAACTACTCAAGATTGAACCAGACTGCAAGCATTGGTATCTCTTTGGATCTTGCACTGAGTTTTATGCCTATTATTCCTGGCATCTGCAAGGCCACAACTTCAACATCACTAAACTCCAGCCTCGCCTCAGCTCAGCAGGTGGCAGAACCCTCATCCATGCCTCTTATCTCAAATCAAGATCTGACTATTCCAATGCAGGTTTTCCTCTCTCACCCTGCTCTCCATAAACTTGAGGTCATCCAGCCACGCTGCCCATGCTCCACTCATTCACCTGTGCTTGTTGATCTATAACAGCTCTTGGTTAATCAGTGCCTTGATTGTAAAACTTGAATTCCTCTTTTCAATTTCTCTACAGTCCCATCCTCTACCTCTGCAATCTCCCCAGACCTTTAAACCCTCAGACATCTCAATTCCAATTCTAGATTTCTCCACATCCCCCAATTTTAATTGCTCCAACATTGACTCTTAGGCCCAAACTCTAGAATTTCCTCCCAGAAGCTCTCGCCCTCTTTTCTACTTTTAAAACCTACCACTTTTACCAGGCCTTTTGTCACGTGCCCTGGTATCTCCTTCTGGGGTTTGACATTGTTTTTTGTGATAACACTGATATGAAGCACCTTGGTTACTTTGCTACATTAAAAAGTGCTAAATGTATGAAAGTTGCTGTTGCCCACAATGTACTGTCCATATACCCAACTCCACGACCACACAAACATCACCGTGACTGAACTATGCAGAGGTGGCAAGCTCTGCAAATCAAGAACGAGAATGTTTCTTCCATAATCACAAGACACAGGATCCTATTTATATTAAACACAAAGAATCCTGCAGTTCTATTCTATTGCTGATGCTATTATTTCACATTTCTCCATTATTACAATCCCACTTGATAAATGTTCCTGTGAATACAAGTGAAGAGTGGCTAGAAAGTATAAAAATGGGAAAACTAACAATTCAAAGCAGCAGATATTTCAATTGCTTTCCTGTTGAGTTGTTCAAGTGATCAGTGTTGAAACATACAGACTGCAATTGGGATGGTCACAGATATGCCTAGGTTGTAAATGAGTAGCATTGCAAATTGCACATTTCCAAATTAAGGGAGCAGATAGAGTTCCATCTCACATGCATCTTAAAGTGAAGGATCATTTTACAATCAGATTCTCCTGTTAGAAGATCAATTTGATATCCCCTGCCACTGATCTAATAAAATCACGATCTGACAGTTTAGGTAAAAGAGAAATAATTATTTTATACCATTCATCTGGAGGCAAAACTTCTAGCACACTGAAGTTAGAAGTATCACTCACCTCAGGTATATTATCCATGACATAATTCAACTGTGCAAGCAGGTGCAAGCAACCACAGACATCAGAGTGCAAAGGTCCATACACATTTTTGAAGAGGTTTAAAGATTCTTTAATTAACTCAAAACCCTCCTTAATGTTTCCTGGAAACAAAAAAAAAGTATGTTAGAGTTAAAGTTACAAATGAGGAAGGAAATTTATTTTCCTGCTCACTATCAATATTGGACTTTGAAACGATTCCACTTGGAAGAAGGTAACAAAGATCTAAATTTCACCAAAAATTTCATACTTTTAAAGTAGTAGTGAAATAAAAATAGAAAATTCAACAAGTACTCAGCAAGTTAAGCAGCATTTACACAGAGGGGCAAGAGAGGGGAGAGATGAAGTTTCAGGTTAGTGACCTTTCATTGGAATGGCATTCAATTAAATGTCATTAACCCAATATGTTAATTCCATTTGCTCTCCACAGATCCTGCCTGACCTGCTGATGATTTTCAGCATCTGCACTCTTTTTTTGCTGTTTGGTATTAAAAGTGGGTTTCATTACACACCACCATCATCCCAAACCATCATCAACACATTTGCATTTAATGCAATGTTGTAAACTTTAGTGTCACACAATAATCAGAGTTTGGTTTCCCAGAGTGGCCTTTCACATAATGTGGAGCAGTTTTGACTCTGAACTCTTACTCAGTGATATCTTCTTATTCAGATCAAACTTTACTCTCAATCCTTAACAACATCTAAAAGAAATATCACACTCTCTCTACTCGAGCCCGCTGGTAAAAGAGCATCTTTCTTATCTTCTGTTCTACCCAATTACATAGGCATTTTCCCTTCAATGTGACCATGTACCTTTCTGAATTTTAGTTTGTGCTTTCTGATAAACCTTCTCAGCATCCGTTGCTTTCACAATAATGTGCTTGAACACAGGGAAAGTGTTGAGAATATCATCTTCTGTGAAAGTGGACTTGTGACGATTGTCAAAGTTGTAATCTCGCAGCAGAATCTAAGAGGAAATATTCAAGAATATCATGAACAATCCAATAAATCAAAAAAGCTTCCAGCTTGAAACACCTCAGCAAGTGTATTATACATCCAAGTCACAAAGGCAAGAAAAATCCAAATTTGGTGATCTGTACAATGTTGGGTAACACATTTGCTGGGGTAGCTGAACTACTACAAGGACTTAAACGCTCCTTAGATGGAGTTGCAGAAGAACAAAATAAGCAAGTCTCTGTGATCATCCTCCTATGATCAGTGCTAGAGGGTACACAAAATTGAACATCTAGCGGGATCAGGGTCCAGATTAGCCACAATCTTTCAACATCAAAATAGTTTATGAATTCCAAATGGTATTTAGTATATGATTGTCTATGGGGGAAGAAGAGTTCTCAGATGAGCCAAAAAAAAACAAATTGCAGCAGAGCACTTGGAGATTCAACAGGGGGAAGTTATTTCTCTCTCATCCCTAATAAATATAAAATTGCCTTTTTGGTGGCAATTGCTTGCTAGGCTACTTGGTCTGAAAAATCCAAGTGGAGCAGCCCCAAACTCTTCTTATGTAGAATGCCAGTTTTCTTAAGGAAGATTTTCAGATAAAAGACCTTGGGACATCAGGGCCAATGAGATTTTGCTTTTGCATAATATTCACCTAAATGAACAATGACTTAGCAATTTTCTCAACCCCTTGTCTCCCATGAAACACTTGAGGCCAGTTGTCTTCTGGTCTCTGCTTGGGCAATACATCTGACAGAGATTTTTCCAATCTTCTCTGAAATAGCAGATGGCCTCCTGACATAAATTGAGACAAAATGGTTCGATTCAATGACTGGCTCCAAATCTACTCTCTAAAATTTTCTAAGCAACAAGCTCACGGGATGCAAACATCAGCTTAATTACTGACTGAATCAGTGCTGGCTTAGATTTAATTGATTAGAAAAGGTGTGGTCGTTGCAGTAACCAAAATATTCTTTCATAATGGTTCTGTGAAGTGCATTAAACCACATTGGAAGTGCTATTTAAATGCAAATTGTGGTTAACAAAATTGAACAAAAATTTCCCCTATTGACTTCCAAACAGATCTGATTTATGGTACAAATTGATCACAAGATCACAAGATAAGGGAGCAGAAGCAGGCCATTCGGCCCATCGAGTCTGCTCCAAGGAAAAGGGAAAAAGAAATGGGGTGGGAAAAAAGAGAGAGAAAAAAAAACTATTCTAATCCCATTTGCCAGCCTTATCCCCATATCCCTTGATACCCTGACTATTTCGATATCTGTCTATCTCCTCCTTGAATACCCCCACTGATCTGGCCTCCACTGCTGTGCGTGGCAAGGAGTTCCACAATTTCACCACCCTCTGGGTAAAGAAACTTCTCCTCATCTCTGTCTTGAAACTGTACCCTCTAATTCTAAGATTGTGCCCTCTGGTCCTGGACACGCCCACCAAGGGAAACAGCCTAGCCACATCTACTCTATCCTTACCTGTCAACATTTTAAATGTCGCTACGAGGTCCCCTCTCATCCTTCTGTACTCCAGCGAGTACAGTCCAAGAGCCGACAAACGCTCATCATACTTAAGCCCTTTCATTCCTGGAATCATTCTCGTAAATCTCCTCTGAACCCTCTCCAACGTCAGCACATCCTTCCTAAGATGCGGGGCCCAAAACTGCGCACAGTATTCCAAATGAGGCCTCACTAGCGCCGCGTAGAGCCTCATCAACACGTCCTTACTTTTATACACTATACCTCTCGAGATGAATGCCAACATAGCATTCGCTTTCTTAACCACCGATCCAACCTGGTGGTTAACTTTTAAGGTATCTTGTACGAGTACCCCCAAGTCCCTTTGTACTACCGCACTATCAATCTTCTCTCCTTCTAGATAATAATCTACCCGCTTATTTCTACTTCCAAAGTGTACAACTGCACATTTCTCAACATTGAATCTCATCTGCCATTTCCTTGCCCATTCTCCTAAACTGTCTAGGTCCCTCTGCATTCTTTCTATTTCCTCTATGCTCCCTACTCCTCCACTTATCTTGGTGTCATCCGCAAACTTAGCCACACAACCATTTATTCCATCATCCAAATCATTGATGTACAAGGTAAAAAGGAGAGGCCCCAACACCGACCCTTGCGGCACACCACTAGTAACCGGTAACCAACCAGAACGAGATCCTTTTATTTCCACCCTTTGCTTCCTGCCAACCAGCCAATTCTCCACCCATTTTGCTACCCTGCCCATAATTCCATGACCTCTCATCTTATTAATCAGTCTCTTGTGAGGCACCTTATCGAAGGCCTTTTGAAAGTCTAAATACACAACATCTACCGCCTCTCCCTTATCCACCCTACCTGTGATTTCTTCAAAAAACTCCAATAGGTTGGTCAGACAGGACCTCCCCTTCACAAAACCATGTTGACTAGGTCCTATCTTGCCTTGCGCCTCTAGGTATTCCGTAACCTCCTCCTTGAGGATAGACTCCAATAATTTTCCCACCACTGACGTCAGACTAATAGGTCTGTAATTGCCTTTGTGCTGCCTCCCACCTTTCTTATACAACGGAACTACATTCGCTACCCTCCAGTCCTCCGGAACCATGCCAGAATCTATCGATTCCTGAAAAATAATCGCCAACGCCTCCGCTATCTCCACAGCCACCTCCTTCAGAACCCGGGGATGCACCTCATCCGGTCCGGGAGACTTATCAGCCTTAAGCCCCTTTAGTTTTCCAAGCACCTTCTCCCTATTAATCTCAATTGAACTCAGCTCCAATTCGTGAGACTCCTGACTAATGGGCACATTGCTTATGTCCTCCACGGTGAAGACCGATGCAAAATATTCATTCAATTCCCTTGCCATCTCACTATCATCCATTATAATACCTCCTGCACCGTTATCAATTGGTCCTATGTCAACCCGTGTCTCTCTTTTATTCCTTATGTATTTAAAAAAACTCTTAGAATCCTTCCGAATGTTGTCCGCCAGCTTCCTTTCGTAACTCATCTTTGCTTTCCTAATGACCTTCTTAGTTTCTCTCTGCAGATTTTTAAAATCGTTCCAATCTTCTGTTTTCCCACTAATTTTTGCTACTTTGTACGCCGCCCCTTTTGCTTTTATTTTATCCTTCACCTCCCTCGTTATCCACATCTGTGCCTTTTTTCCATTCAAAACCTTCTTTTTTCTTGGAATATATCTGTCCTGCATTGTCCTTATTTCCTGTAGAAATTTCTTCCATTTTTCCTCTGCCGTCCCTTCAGCTAACTTACTCCTCCAATCAATTTGGGCCAACTCATCTCTCATACCTTTGTAATTTCCCTTATTCCACTGAAATATCGATACACCAGTTATCAGCTTCTCCTTCTCAAACTTGAAACTAAACTCAATCATATTGTGATCACTTGTTCCCAGTGGTTCCTTTACCTTTAGTTCCCTAATCACCTCGGGCTCACTACACAGCACCCAATCCAAAACAGCCGATCCCCTGGTGGGCTCCTCAATAAGTTGCTCCAGAAAAATATCCCTTAGACATTCCACAAACTCACTCTCCTGAGTACTACCACCTTGCTGCATTTCCCAGTCCACCTTCATGTTAAAATCCCCCATAATTATCTTCACATTGTCACTCTGACATGCTTTTTCTATCTCAATCTGCAACTTATGGTCCACTTCCTGACTGCTGATTGAGATTCTCAAATTACTCCTACCAGCTACTAAGTCATTTTAGATTGTGTAAACAGATTTTTTTTTACCTTCAGTAAACTGGAATTTACCAAACCACAACTTTAACAATGAAAAGTTCTTTAATTTCTTCCTCCCACTCTTCTTACTTCTAAGAGAACAACATGTTAAATAAGGAAGGTCTCACTGTGGGCAATACAATGGAGAATTTTGCAATACTTAGGAGACAAAATCTCTTGTCAACTTTCATAAAGAACAGCAGCCTTCCACACCCAATGCAATAAATTCACTCAGACACATTGCACTTTTATTTCTGATGAGTCGTCATTAACCTGAAACATGAACCTTGTTGTTCTCTCAACAGATGTGGCCTAACCTATTGAGTATTTCTTCCATTTTGTTTTATTTCAGTTTTCTAGTTATGTTTCTTACAAAATAGTGTACTAAATTTAATCAATTTTCCATTAATTGTCATGTTTTGTGCAGTAATTTGAATCTTTAAACAAATTACTTTCAGAGCAATTTACTGGAATACCCATCTGATGAGCCAAGCAGAACAAATGGTACAGCTGGTGCGTTTAACACTCAGAAGGACTCATACAGTAATAGCAGATCATGTGCATATGTAGTTATAATGAAAGATCAGCAATACCTGAATTCCAGCCTTTAAGCAGAACTCGCGCAACAGGGACACCTTCTGCAGGCCAAACTGCTCCACTGCCTGATCGACCCCGGCACTGGAATGCACCAATCATAAACATCATTTTATGGTAGAAGAGAGGAGATAAACTAAATGGATGGCAAAGATATTTTCTTATTCCCACTGCCCTATAGAGTTATCAGATTTTCATCATCCTGGCTAAAAGTATTACAAGTTCGGCTTTGCCAAGCTTTCATCTACCTCTACTCCCAACCTTTACTGCCGTATTTCGAGATTGGTCTAAGAAACCAGGGCTCCTGCTTCTCAGAATTTTAACAAGATGGTTTTCAGATAGGAAGATCAAATATGGTAGGATTTTGCTTGTATTAATGAACCTGCTCAAACTTCTGCAACAGTCATCAATCCACTCCTAATTAGGGATCAACATCTCTCCAAAACTAGAGGTTAGGAAGATGTCCAGGATTATAAAGATTGGCTCTTTCCTTCTTCAGCAACCAATCAGGACATGTGCTGGCCTATACCTCTGCACCTCAAGGAGTTGAGGTGGAAGTTCAAGACATTCAGTAGGAGCTATCCCATTCCATGCATCAAAATTGCTTCTGCTATAACAATGGATGATGTAGAAAGTAATCATTACTGCCATTACATACCAAGCCAACACGTAGTCAAAGCTTTCAACAGCTTCAGTGTTAATCTGTTTCCACAGATCTGTGGAAGTCAGGCTAGCCCATGCCACGTCATTCCCAGCAATCCGCACCTTGCGCTTGTTTTTTTTTCTTGCGTGATGCAAGCTCACCCGGAAGCAGATGTGCAACACCATTGGAATAGGAGCTCAGTAAACAGTTCAGGAAGTGACTAATGGCAAATGAAAGAGCTGATATCTCCACATTCTGTGAGAAAAATAAAAATAAACAGAATTAAAAGAACTTCTATGAGCTGCAAAGAATGAATCAGAATCAATATAGCTCTTTGTAGATCAATCCAGGCAACCCCATTCTCTCACCCTTCCCCTAGAGCCCTGCAGATACTTTACTTTTAAATATCAATTCAGTTGTTACTTTTAAAAAGGAGTCGGCTTCCAGTAAATTCCAGATACAATGACATGCAAAAAGATTTGACCTCACATCACCCCTGGATCTTGCATCTTAAATCTGTACCCTCCAAACGTTGACCTCTCTGCTAATGAGAAAGGATTCTCTAGCCTATCTGAACTCTGAACCCCTCTCTCAACTTTCTCTTCTCCAAGAACAACCATCCCAGCCTTTCCAGCATATCCTTGTCACTGAAAACTCCTAACCTTGGAGCATTCTTGGACTTCACATCCTAAAATGTGGTGGCTAGAATTGATTGCAATGTTCATTGGCAATATGGTTAAATTATTGGGTTAACAGCCAGAAGTCTGTACCATTAAGGTACGAGTTCAAATCCCACTATAGCAGCCTAGGAATTTAAAATCAAAAGCTAATCTTGGTAATGGTAACCACGAAACTACTGGATTGTCGCAACAACCTCTATGGTTCACTAATGTCCTTCAGGGAAAAATGTGCAGTACTTACCGAGTATAAGCCATATGCTCCAATTCTTAACAGGAGCAATAAATAAATGTGGTTTAACCAATGCTCTATAAAAGGTTCAACATAACTCATTATGCCCAGGATCCCATATGCTTTAACTGACCTTGCCACAATCACATGTATATATGTGTTTCTGAACTTCCTCTGAAATTGTAACACCTTGTCCATATTCCTACCAAACTGCATCATGTCACACTTCTTTGCATTAAATTTCATCTGCCATTTATCTGCCCAATCCAATCTGTGCTTTCTTGAAATTATCAGACCAATATCTGGAATGAATGGATTTCGTATGAGGGAACATCGGATGGGCTTGGCTTACATTGTAGAAGAGTTATGTGAAGCATAAGATCCTGAGGAGTGGTGTGGAGAGGATGTTTCCTCTAAGACTAGGGGTTACTGTTTAAAGATAAGCGGTTCCCCACTTAAGCCCTTGAGGCATTTTTTTCCTCTGTGGGTCACAAGTCTTTGGAATTCTCCTCAAAGACTGATGGAAGCAGAGTCTTTGCATTATTTTAATGCAGAGGCAGATAGAAACTTGATTAGCAAGGGGATGAAAGGTTACTGTGTACTGAAGAGAATGGGGCGTCGAGATTAAAAATAAATCACCCATATCTTAGGGTGTGATGCAGGCTCGAGGGGCTGAATATCATCCTCCTGCTTGAAATTGTTATGTTTGTTAGAAGAACAGTTCTGAAGTTGTGATTCAGTCCATGACTTATTCACAAATCAACAACTTCCTCTGATGCAGCACTCTCAACGTAGCAAAAAGGGTCCCAATGTATTTTACAGGAGCGTTATCAAAAAGAGAGCAACATAATCCAAACAATGCTGGTTTAACATCAGACAGTCCATTTAGCTTCCAGTAACCAGAACAAAATACCGCTAGATTAAGCACACTGCCCTGTCCATTTGTCTGATGTACGTGGTAATAGAGATGCAAAATTCAGATTTATGACAAATAAAAGCAAAGAGTTAATGTAAATAGTCCATACATTTCACCTGCTTGAAGCTCTCTAATAGTGTTAAATTTTCAAGAATACTAGTTTTAAGTGTATCACACATATACCCAACAAGATGCAGAGTTGGGGAATGAGATGAATGAAAATCTCATGAAATGGACATAAACAGGATGATCGCACTTCTTGACCCCTCTGCCAAAGTGTGCCAACTCTTCTTCAGTTCTGCAAAAGGCAATAATTTGTAGCAGATTCTAATCCCCACACAAATTTTCTAACACACGTAATTGGATAATACTCAAGGAATAAAGAAAGACCAAGTTGAAACCCACTGAGGTCAATTTCAATGCCATGGAACTGACTTAAAGTAGCTAATTTTGCATAAAACACCAACTAAACCTGGGACGTTTCCACTCTGTTGTGCAAGTGTATGAGGTTTAACATGCATTAGTTATGGTTACCGGAAGAAAGTAATGAGTGTACTCCATAATTAGAGCAGTTACCTGCAGGTAGAGGACCATGATGTGCTTTGCCACTCGGGTGATGATTTCACTGATTAGCAGTCTCTGCAGAAGTACAAACACAGTCTTAAACAAAGACCACCTACTCAAAGTCAAGGAAAAGAATACTAATGAACAAGCTCAGCTGTTTTATATTTGTTAGTCATTGCTCACTTTTGGGGGCATAATTAATCCCACAAATGACAGCATGCGAGATTCCTGCTTCAAAAGACATAAATCACCACATCAGACAGAAAAGATTAATACCATAGAATTATACTACTGAATTCTGAACATGAAGACCAAGAGATCATTACAGATCATTGCCTTCCCAACATAGAAAAATTAGTGGATAGCCATGGTGTGTCCACCACATGTTGTCATGTACACATTGAGTAAATATCCCATATTTTCTTACCACATCTAATTTGTTACCCTCCACTTAGGAACATGATGACCTTAAGTGTTTATTATTTCCAAAAATGCCTTTTGACACTGCCCGAGTGACTTTTCATTATGTGTAAATGTAGCAGAGCCAAACCCAACATGGTCCATGCATATACACATCCAGAAGTATCATGGCCAATTCCAGGGCCCAAGTAAAGCTATTAGAGGTCAGCAAATGGAGCATAGACGAACTGGAATTCTTTGGACTGCATGAATGAGTGCCACACTGTGCAGTGCAATTATGAATGAAGCCTTAGGGATAGCCCGTAATTTTTATAATCATTTATTGGTTTAGTAATCAGTCCTCCCTCTTGAAACAATTTCTCTCTTGTTTGAATACCTACCGAGATATGCTCTAGATACTGCTTGTTTTCTGACTGGTTTATCAGCTGTGCTATTTTACCAATGTATCGAATGTTAATCCCATATTTGTGCAGAGCATCTCTCATCGTGGTACCATCTGCAGGCACAAGGACGTGACTCTCACAGTCTTTGATCTGGAAATCAAAAGGAGGGAGACGAGGTGAGTCTGTGCAGCAGAAATCATCCAACAACCACAACTCTGTAATACCTGCTGAAGTCATGGTGACAAGCATGGTGAGTCCAAATAAGTGTGTTAAGACATGCCTCACAACCCCTCTCTTGATATTTCTCATACTAACAAGTAGGTACTCTTAGTTATTAATTCACCAACTAATTATATAAATTTCAACACTCAACATTGAATTTCCCTTCACATTGTATGCTGTGATAATATAGATTTTAGTATTTTTGTGTGGCACAGATGTTGATATTTTCTCATCTCAGATCTCATTCTTATAAATCTACGTGAGCTTGTAAATCTACGAGCTTTTCTCCATACAGTCACTTACAAAATTGGGAATCTGTACAGACACAAAGAAGGCTGCAATGTCCTTCATCAATCGTCTCTGAAGTTTCAGAGCTTCCTGTTCAGACTCATGAAATCTTATACCTGCAACACAAATTCAATTCCAATTTCAACTCCATCAAATCACGTCATCCAAGAAACACACCAGCTGTTATACGATGCACAAGCAATTGAAAACACTTCCAACATTTTCATCATGCTCAGAACCAATTACTTGCATTGTAGGTAAATGGCATTTGTGAATGTAATGTCTACTTGGTAAATGTAATCTATTTTATGATCATCATGTAATGGAATAAGCAAGCTGGTTTAATGCAGTGAATGGCAAGTTGGAGCCTCAATTTCAATGCCAAGTACAGGAGACCCCCATATTATAGCCGTTCAGGTAACAGAAATTCACCCTTACAGAATTCACAAATCACTACCCAAAGTTTTCAGATACAAAATGAAATTACATCTCACAAAATTTAATGTGAAAGAAGTAAATAAATTAACATGATTTTAGTAATAAATAATTCTGTCTCAAATACACTGTTCATTACCTGGGGAATACACATTTGGATTGAACCGAATGTCAAAGACACTATCACTGATGGAGCCCACCTCCTGACATATTGCCTTCATTTCTTCAACATCTCCTGTATAACCTATGGGGGGGGGGGGGGGGAGTAGAAGAACTGTTGTGTAAGTTAGAAGGTTTTCAGGTACCAGGATACCCAATACATCTCCAACACAATTCAAGAAAGTTTTTAAAAAATAACTGAGTGTAGATTAGAAAAACATAAATACTGGGCACACTGGTAAATATCTCATTCTCTACTTTTCCTGTGTTAATCTATCAGTGTGAAGGTTCGATTAAAAGATAACAAACAGAAAACATTCATGCACACTTACAAAGTGCCTTGTAATATCTATTTCAAAGCAGGCTCAGACTGCAACTGACAGATTATTTCAATTAGTTTGTACACAAGTTCATTGCTGATGCTTCAGGTAAAGATAGCTGAATAACTGCATGCTGAACTGTGTGTACATGGGGTTGCCAATTCTAGCAGAATGCATTCCTGATGCATGATTTATCATGATTTCCCATCTTCAACTATCCTGTCTCATTAAACAATGTCTTTCTTCCAGCAGAAATATTTTTAACAACTATTATAGGAAAATGTTCAACAAAAATCAAAGTCATTTTAAAATCCTCCAAAAGATTATTCTCTTGGATTACTTTTAGCACCCTCCAGAAAATGTTTCTTGAATTCCCAGGATTTCAAGGGAAGGTTGGCAATTGCATGCTCAATTTTTGCGACACCAATACAGCACGATTGTAGCTATTTAAGAAGGTCGCAGTGTCATTGACAGCTGACCTCCTTTGCATATCTGAATTAGTAAAATATGGCTGGAAGTTAAACCAAATAAATTCAGCAAGGCTTCACCTACAGTAAGAACCTTGCCATTAGAAGAGGTTGACTTTATTCCTGAGCAGCATGCGTGCTGTAGGAAGCCTCAAAATTGCAATGACAGTTTTTACTTTGCGCAAGTTCCATTGTTGCTGCAATTTAGTCCATACATTTTATTGTATTTTTGCCCTGTCTCTGGGCTTCTTGTTCCTGAACTGTTCATGCTTCAAAGTAGTTACTTCAGAACCAGGGATACAGATTCATTTGTTATTCATAAACATATATTCATAAATATTAGGATTATGGATAGTTTTTAATCTTTGTTGTGATGACAGCAACACCAGCATGTTGAGCCAAATCAGGCTAGCTGATAGTTCTAAAGGGAATCTGCTATCAGCTGTTTGAACATCCAGAATCATCAACTCTGATGCATGGACAGTCAAACACAAAAGTCCAAGCTGACTTGAACGTCGGATGCTGGTGCATTTCATTGTATACTCCACCACTGCACTCATCACTGAGCCCATCAGTGGAGCAATAACTCTCTAAAGAGAGGACCCAGACACTCTTCGCATCTGACCCTCAACTTTATGCTGGGAAGGACTAGTGTAGGGACAGCGACTCCCATTTATTAGAATGAGGTTGCTGACAATGTGCTATATTTACTTAAATTTTCTTTGATCTTTCAAATTATTTGTAAGTGTTTTAATGATTTTTATTTTAAATTCTTTTTTAATTTTTTAAAAATATTTTTAATTGTTTTTAATCATCTATCAGAGACATATAAAGATTTTAAAAACCTCTTTTTTTTAAGAAGAAGTCTTTGTCATTTGGAATGGAGCCTCTGGATACCTTGCAGAGGTCAACCAGGACCCTGCTGAATGCCTATTCCATGCACGGGGTCTGCTCGCTCAGTGCTCTGCATCCAGAAAAATAAGTGCAGGCAGGCAGGGAATACAGACAGCAAGCAAAGTCCAAGGTTGAACGTTTTTGTGCTTAATCCGTCAAGTCACATCAGTGCATTGTTCACTTTCCAAGTGCAAAGTTTACTGAGACACATTGGTTGAATAAAACATAACTACCAAGGACTGTTATCCTTATAGAAAACAGTGCCTTTCATATCTGAACCGCCTTCTCATTCATTAAAAGATTTACATTCAATTAATGTTGATTTCAAATGTGTTCACAAATAATATTGTAGCCATTATCCTAAAAAACAATGGTACATCTCACAGTCTCTGCTTTCAAGGTGAAGATTACATGGATGGCCTGAGAGGAAAACAGGATTAGCCACAGCATCCCCAGCTATGGACTTCACTGAGAAAAGCTTCCAGTGCAAAGAAACTCCACTGTGGTTAGTTACTGACTGGTAATCCGGAGGCCAAGACTAACAATCCAAAGAGTTGAGTTCAAATTGCACCATGGCAACTTAATAATATGGAATTTAAGAAAAACTAGTCATTAGTAATGGTGACTTCAAAGCTACCTCATTATTGTTAAAAACCCATAAAGTTCACTGATGTCCGTTAGAGGAGGAAATCTCTCATCCCTATCTTGGTGGTCTGGGAAGACCACTTGCTTCAAAAGCAATTAGGGATAGGCAATAAAGACTGGGCTTTCTGGTGTCACCCAGATCCAGAAAAAAATAATTAAAAAACAGCTCCCTCAGCATCAATTTTAAGCTTCACTTAAAATCAAAAACAAAGACAAAGGCTTGGATGCAATGAAATAGTATACGCATAAGGACAATGGCAATGTGCATAGCTTGAAAGTTACATTCCATAGAATGTGGTAGCTTTCAGCTTATGTTTATACCATGCATGAGGAGCTGCAAAAAAAGTATATAGTTAAACTAAAGATCCCCATTTTATTGTGAACAATTATTCTATTATAAGAGCATCTTTCCCTTTTATGCGAAGCAGCAATCTTTTAAAGATTGTGTGCTCCCCAATGAAGCATGCCAACCAAGTAAGTTTCCTTGTGCATGTTGTGTGTAATTTGTGCACGTTGTTTTAAACAATCTCAAAATCGTCACAGCAGTTACTCCACAATGCAACACAGATACAAAATTATTTTCTATTATAATTATAAAATAAAAACTTGCATTCTTTGTAGTGCATTCACTTGTTTTTTTTGAGCTAAATTGCACACAGCAAGCTCCTGTAAACAGAAAACAAGATAAATGACATGAATCCTTTCAATGAGCTACGCATGTTGGCCAGGGCTGGACATTTTTTCTTCTTTTCTGAATGGTGCCAAGCATCCAGTAAACAGACTGACAAGGCTTCAAGACTGGAAACATTATTTATAACACCACAGCACACCCTTGGTGTTGCACTAATACGTTGGCTCAAATTATGTGTTCAAGTGCGGGAATGGGACTTGAAATCATAACCTTTTGACTCAAAGAGAAAAGTGCTATAAAAGTGACAATCATAAGATCCTAGCCGATTATTTGTTTGGTTATTCATATCTGACTGAATACAAGAACTGCCAAAAGTGCAGTGTGTAAGGAAAGGCATTTCTGTTCCAGTATTTACCCTACGTCAATTTTGAATAACAAAACTCGCCTTATCCAGCAACACACACAAAATGCTGGAAGAACTCAGCAGGTCAGACAGCATCTATGGGGAGAAATAAACAGTCAACCTTGAGACCCTTCATCAAGACTGGAAAGAAAGAGGGCAGAAGCCAGAAATAAAGAGTCGGGGAGGGGGAAGAGTGTTCTTTGCTGTACAAAACTGAATTCAATTGCAGTGTGCCAGAATTGTGACTTATGATCCTAGGACTCTGAGAGTACTCTGGAATTCAGATTTCACTTGCATTTCCTTTCTACCAGTCTGTGTTGCCTCGATATCTGCTCCACAATTTTCCTATCTACCACTGCCATTGATACCCCACACTTAACTAACTTTTGCAAGCACTGGACTCCCTTACCATAAGTTTCTGTTGCGCTCTCTCCATCCTCCATTAAACTTTTTCTTCTGTCACTTCTGCGCATTTTCTCCTTCAAGAGCTTTGTAAACTGCATGTGCCTAAAGTACGAAAAACAATCGAACGTGACACGAGCAAGTGGTGGTTAGCAGCAGCAACACCATCAATATTAGAGGCTTCTAAGTGTACCTTCAAGAAACAAAATTCTCTGCTGGGATATGCAATTTCAATATTTAAATAGATTTGGCGCACAGGCATTGCAAAGCGATGAACTACGCAATAATAAGTTTTACAAATATATTCACATGTGTCAAATCCACCTTTGGAAATGCCAATTGGAAGACCAATGGTCTGTGCCAGGTGATGGGATGGAACTAGAGGCCAGGTCTCCTGGTCTACACACAGCATCTCATAGCTTCGGCAGAACATGGAAACACACAGCTTGATTACTCAGAAGAACTGATAGGCAGACAAATGAGCCATAAGGTTTTCCTCATTTGTGATGTGATCAAATCGTGCGCTATATTTATACAGAGCATGATCTGATGCACTATATAAAAATTCTGAAAAAAAATTGTAAACATAGTAGTAAATTAAATATAGCAGAAAGGAAAATAGTTTTCAAAGAGGTCCATAAATGTTAAACTATATCCTCTAGGCCTGTGATCACAGTCAAATTGAAGTAGTCTGCTTACATTTACCCAATTCTGTTACACAGAATTAAAGAAATATTAACCTCCTTTTATATCTAGCCAGGACCTACTCTGATATTCTTTGTTTAAATTATGCACAGCAATGCAGAATTTCTTTTCCCACAGCCAGAATTGTTCATATGCCTTACATGTATGTTTTACTTCCAAATGAACCTAGGTCACCATACTCAAATTGTGGTGTTACACCATGGGGGAAGAAAAAAAAGAGGCCAAAGCCTGGGTCTTTCCTCGTGTGGAAAAGGAGAAGAGGGTTAAGGAGAAAAGAGAAAGAAGGACCTTCCACCACAGACTGTGCTTGCACACCTCCCAGCAGATGATTAAATCCAGAACCAAAAGACAAGTTATATGCAGTGCAAGTCTGAAGATGGTGTAATATTTTAAAATGGCTCTGCAATCAATGATAAGATGGATGCTACAAGTGAGTCGATTATTTTGTACTTCCTTGTGACATACGAATTGGCTGTTTGACCATTGGGTCTGCTCCAGCTCTCAGAACAATCCCATCTACCCCATTTCCTCACTTATTGTCGATCACATGTCCATTAACACCCCATGGTTCTCCTACCACCCACCTACACTGGGTAATTTAAAGTAGCCAATTAACCTACCAACCAGCACATCATTGGGATGTGGGAAGAAAACAAGACATGCTGAGGAAATCCTTGCAGTCACAGGAGAACATGAGAGTGCCACACAGGTGATATTGAAGTTCAGGATCGAACGCAGATCTTTGCTGCCCCATCATGCAATGTCTGGAGGTGAACTGGCCAAGATTTTACATTCTAAAGTGCAGGTTTGACATGTCCAGAATAAGCCTTGATTTTGATAATACTGCTCCTATCCCCATAATGCATCCAACAAGTTGTAAGATGTATTCACATACATAGAACAGTAACTTGAGGCCACATTACCAAAGTCAGCTTGTGCCAGGTCGAGCAGTGGACCCAGAACATTTGAAGAATTAATCAAGAATAAAAGAAAAGAATTGGAACCAATGTGATCTAAATGGATTCTTTAAAAAAAAACTGATAAAGAAACCAGACAAGAAACTCTCCCCAAAAACCAGCAGCTGAGCTATCTGAAAAATTAACAATTGAAATGGGCTGATTTTTGTTAGGCAAGGTTATTAAAGTAGATAGAGATAAGATACAGATGACTTGTGATCGATTTTAATGGCTTGAAAGGCTAAATAGTCTTTCCCTGTTCCAAAGTTTCTATTTTTGACAAAGAGAAAGGCACCTGGAAATGAAGAAGAAATGAATACAGAAGTACAAAATCAATGCTGAGAGGAGGAAAAAAAAGTGAAGGATTAAGAGAAATTTTGTTGCTTCTCTAAATTACATATACATCTTTCCACAGCTGGTTGCAAATCTTTACAACTCATTACTTCAGAGAGCTATTGTTGTTTTGTTAGGTACATTCAAATCTTCAATGCAGATTTTTGGATATATCTAAATCTAATTGGCTGCAAGCAGTGGTTTTCAGTTGATCTGTTGGCTTTCTGCCATTTAAAATGAAGTCATCTCAGATCCAATGCCATCTCACTCCCAATACAGGATCCAAAACCCCATTGATTTCAACAGGGATTCTAGGTCTGCTCTTCAGAAGGCAAAAGGAAATTTATTTCTTGCAATTGTTGGCTGAAACTTAACATTTTACACACTTATTTTTGATTATTTCTGTTTTAATTGCAGTTGAAGTGAATAAAAGAGTTATCTTTTGAAATGTCTTTGAATGATCAGCGTGTCAGAGACATTTAAAAACTGATGGATTCAACAACTGTTTTAGAAGGCAAAGCTCTGTGGAACCTCTACAGTAAGCCGCCCAAAAATTAGTCACCGTTAAGACATTGTCACCTGTTTGCAGGATGCAAAGAGCCAGCATGGTGGACACTTCACATCCAGTCCAGGTGAGAGCTGACAGCAACTAATCCTAGTCCAACGTTTTCCTTCCCACAATAATTTCGACCTAAATTTATATACACACACAGTAACTTGAGAATTGAAGTCTGCTGACTGCAAGAAAATAGGATGTGGATTGTGAACAACTGCAGGATACAAAAGGCTAGTATGAAGGTGAAAAAATATAGTTCATCATGGGAAAATAAATATTAGATTTTGTAAGAAAAAAATAGTAAACATCTTAAATGATAGGGTAAAAACTAAAATAAATGATTAGAAGGAACTTGGTGTACAACTTTACACATAGGTTGTTAAAAGATGGGTCTATTGGTAGATAAGGATGTTAAATGGAAAATATCAAGAGAATTAAATAATTGCTTTGTAAATAAATTTTAAAGGATATTAGAAGATAAACAGTACAGTGGCAGGGGAAGGAGGCTTATTGGTTTTTCTGAAGCAATGCACAAGTACAGAATATATTTTGACCAAAAGATTCAGTTCTGTGCTGTGATATACCATGATCTTCTACACATTATTTTTACTTATATTGGACATTACTTATGTTGGATGAAACTCTCCACTAATTCTGGTCGCAGACAGCAAAGTTTATGTCGATATTCCTTCGGGAATCCCAAGCTTTGACATTCCTCATGCAACTCTTCACCAGCTATTGGCAGGTAGTTCAGATCTGGGGGGAACGTCCGGAATAAGTCAAGAAGATAGCGTCGACCGTCATTCCCCACAATCCCTTTGCAATCCACAGACGAGCACAGCATGACGGGCTGTTCCATTTCGTTTAGAATCAGATGCTTCTGAATCCGAAGGGGCTTGGAGGTTTTTAGCAAAAGGCCAACGTACTCATGATCAGAAGTGACTGCTTTCCCAAAATCAATCGATCCATAAACCACATTCTGCTCTTGCTCCTGTTCCAGAATTCCAGGAATAATGGACTGTGCTACTACTCGGTAACCCCGGTAATCCACTATTACAGTCCCCAGTAGGTGCAGATCATCCATTTTCAAATCACTATAAGCTTGTATCCCTTTCAAGTCATTGCTAGATGCAGCGTAGGCAGCATGATCCCCACCAGACTCTTTAAAGTTGTCACGGATGTCAAATCCAAAACTGAAGAAAATGTTGTTCCATATGAACATCTGCATTTTGATATAGTCTCCTGGGTTGATGGCCATGATGTTCCCATCAACAACTGCCATTGCACCAGAAATAGCAGCTGCAACAAAATCACTGTTTACCTAGTTGGAAACAAAAACAGCATCTGAATCAGTTTCTATTTGGAGGTGAACATGATTGAGGCACAGTGTATAATGCAAATGAAGCTTGCTGAGAGCTAGACACACCTGGCACATAATTCATCTGCATATTTAAACAAGGGTTTAGAAAACAACTTAAGCTTAAGAATCCAACTGGGCAGCACAAGTATAACAGATCAAGTATTATGATGGCTCCAACTTGCAGAAGCCAATCCCATTACAAAACCCAGAACTTGTTAGTTTAAATAATGTTGCCAAAAGTACCATTCTCATTTAGGATCCTGATACACCAAGTGAAAAGGTGGGGAAGAAAGAGTATCTGTACAACAGGGCAGTATGCTTTTAGAAAGAGGAATAAAATGACTGGTGCTTAAAGGAAAAAGGCGAGAGTGACTAAACTTCCCATGTGGAATTGTTGCTGTCTCAAGTTGGAAACGTTTAGACCATTGGATTATCTGGAAGGAACCCATTATATACAGTGATATGAATCTTATGAAGTTGGTTTTGAGTTGAATTTTGTGAATCTAAAAGGCCCACCTTCACTCTTCTCCACTATGTATGAATAAGTTTAGTAAAATTAAGTCAGTAAAGTTAATGTTTTCAGCTGAGGGACAGGCCAGATAATGGAATCACAGTAGCACAAGAGTAAACCAAGAACCACCTTAACCATAGAGTATCACACAACACCATATTCCTTACTCCAGAACATAAAATGACAACCTGCCAAATGACATTGTACATTGTAGTCTCTCACATTCAATGACTTTGCTGTATTGAATTTACTCCTGTTATCAGCTGGAAAGAGCAAAAACTAATGAACAGTGTATTCATTCTGAAAGTAAAAGAAAACATAGCTGGGAATTCCAGGGTACTGAAAAAAAATGTCAGCACCTAGCATTTAACAACAATGGTTTTTATACGTAACCTGACAGTTGACAACAGATACGTACCCTTATGGGTTCATGAAAATGTTTACTTTTGCAGTAATCTTGTTCAGTTTCTTTCATCAGCTGCCACTTTGTTCAGAATTAGGCACTTTGAGAGTTTAAGGTAAATGCTGTTTAAGCATACAAATATTAATGGTACTTTCTTTCCTTTAGAGTCTGCAAACTTGATTCCAACAATGAAGAGCAAGTCCTCAGCTTCCACCAGTCACGGCAACCACTGATCCACACATCATCTCCCTTGCACTCAGCAGCCTAAATGTACTCCCTTAAGTATACTAGAAAGTAATGAGACATTGACATTGGGAGGCATAGAACACAAGTAAGCCATAAGGTAAAAGTACAGAAGTGGACCTTGTTGTACTTGACCAGAGTGCAAGACATATTAACCCCAGGTGCAGAACAAATGGATGATGATCTCCTGGATCGCATCATAATGATAAGGATTCTACTGGAGAATCAGAAATTCTGCAAGGCTTCTCTCAATGTGCAGCAAATTCCATTGTTCTCCTGTACTCCAACCTAGAGATAGATTCAGCTAATTGGAGGGTGGTTGGGAGAAATCTATGGGAGCATCTGCTAAGTCTCCACAAGTTAGCTGATTCATTTGTGGGCTTAATGTCAAATATAAACCGAAGGACAGGCTACCGTGGTCAATATCAACTTACAAAAGCTATACATAGTAGCATCTGAAAGGCACCAAAGGATATTTTGTTTATGCTCTCAGAGATTTAAAGATGTCAGCTGCCTTGAGATTCTCCTCCAGAATCTTGTCTCCACAACAAGGTCAGCATACTTCACGTTATCCTGGACGTTAGGCGTCCTACAAGAGCGGCCAACTTCATCCTAAAAGTAGTAGCCATCCATATTACAGCCCAGGCACCTCCACCTGCACAGCTCTCCTCTTGGTCTGGTAGGTTAATCCACTTAATTTTGAGCCTCCTGCTCTTCCTCTTTTACAAGTTATTGGGTCATGTGAAGTGAGAATCTCAATAGGAAATCCTTTGTGCAGCCTGGTTCCAAACTCAATAAGTCTTGAAATACAGAGAGATTTCAATGCAGAATGCACAGCAGCAGGACTTCCCAAACTGAACACAGTTCCAAGTTAAGGTCAGAAGTGTTGAAAAGCAAATCTTAGTTCAGTGGTATTTCTTTAATCCCTTCCACGTTGATTAGCAAGTCATGACATTCTACATCTTAGCACATTTTATAAAGAGTGGGTGGGAAGGTAGAAGGAGGAAGCTGGAGTTCAAGAAGTATTTCCCACTTGGAGGACTGCAGCTTCTCCACACAATTCCAATAAATATCAGTCAGAACAGAAATTACTTGCCACCATTCAACCCAAGCTAAGATCTAATTGATTATTTGTACCTTTCAATCCTAAATCTAGAAACAGCACTGTCATTGTTTGGTTTCTAGCAATAAGTTCTAAGAACATACAGTGATAAGCCAAAGTATCCTACTAGTCAGTGGCTCAAGCCCATGTTTTGTTAAGCATTAAGAATACTTAACCCTACTAAACAGGCTCCTTCGGTATATTTGTTCTTTTTAATCCATTTAGATAAAATTCATCTTATACTTCTCACACACAAGTGCCTGTGTATATAAAATCAGAAATTAAATCTTGTCCGAATCCTCAATCAGCAAGAAAATTGGAAAAGAAGGAATAAAAATATTTGAGTTACACAAAATGAGTGAAGGATTTTCATGCATATACTTGCTGTGAAATCCAGTAGAGATTTCATATGAATTATTTGACCAGGTGTATCTATTCCTCACCTTGAACATTGTTTGTTCCTTCAACAGTCGCTGCATTGGGTCCTGATTTGGCATTTCCCGAGTTATCTGAAGCTCCTCATTCCAGTCTCGAATCTTTAGAGAAATAAACAAATACCAAGTCACTCAATAAACTGAATGGAGGCCGGGCAAACACAAAATTACCAACCAATGCTTATTTTACAGTTCTAGAACACAAGATATTTTTATTGTTATTATTTGACACGATCCAATCTTGTCAGCCCAAGAATGTCAAGAATTAACAGCCTAAACGACATGCTAAGCCAAATAAGCAAACATTAACACAATACTCAGCATTATATGCATTCCTGATTATCTTAAATAATTTTGTTCACTTGATATAGTGACAGATATCAGTGCTCTGGAAAAAGCAAGAGAAATCTGATCAAAATGATATGAATTTAGAGTCTTGGTCATGAAAGCACATTTCTTCTCATCTTAGTCCAAAAAAGCTGACACTAAACTTCACCCTCTAGTACTACATTCTACACAGAATTCAAATTTGAATAACGCCCCCCCCCCCCCCCAAACAGGTATGGGAATAGTGGTTAGTCTGCCTAGTTATTGCAATACATGCAGCATGCCAACTGGATCTTAGCTGCTCATTTCAATCATTTTACCGGCTAATCACACCGTTGAATGAGATTGCCTGAATACACCAGGAAGAGCCTAATATCAAAAGCAGCTAGTTCCATTTAAAATTATCCTACACTGCTTAAAGCTAACCTATACTTTAAAGGGAGGCATATTTTAATTGTAGCAGATGGCAACAGTTGATCTGTATATGAATCTGAACTGGGAAAATGTCAGTAATAATGCAACATTTGAGAAAAAGGGCTCTACTTTATTTGTTAAGGCCTTGATGTGGGTAGAAAACAGAAGAGTTGTACCCCTCAAGGGAAGAGTTCTCACAACAGAATTGAAGAGTTGAGCCACTTTAAGGAAGGCTCTCCAGACTTATAGAAAAATAGAGTAGTAGGCTATTCAGCCCTTCTAACCTGCTCCTCTATTCAATATGATCATGGCTAATCATCCAAATTTAGTGTCCTTTTCCAGATCTCTCCCTAGATCCCTTGATCCCGATCCCTAAATATATTCCAGAAGGAGTTGGATATAATGAGTTGGCTTTAACTACTCTCTGTGGTAGAGAATTCCAGTCATTCACCACTCCCTGGAAGAAGAAATTTCTCATCTCAGTCTTAAATAGCTTACCCTCCTGTTTAAGTCTGTGACTTCTAGATAGGGTAAATGGGAAGATTTAGTTCCTTTATCAGAAGAATTTAAATCTATGCCCCATGGTTTTTAAGTAAAAGGATTAGAGAAAAAGGAGAGAAAAATCACCCAGAACTGTAGGGGTCTGGAAATAGCTGTCGGAATGGGTAGTACAAGCAGAAAGCTCAAAACATTTTAACAGTTCTTGGACATGTAGTTTAAGAACCATGACTGCAAGGCTTCTAAGTGCTAGTGGAAGATTGGACACTGTGGTAGTGAAAATCAGACTTAGTGGCAATCTTTTCAACTGACGCCAGCAGAGTGGATTAAATGACCTCCTTTGTCATAAGTTTTCAATGATTATATCATCCATCAACAAAACACAAGACAAAAGATGAAAATGAAGCAGCAGAAGGCAACAGGTGGCGGGTGGGTTGCCTCCATGCCCTAACTGTAGGGCAGGTTGTTGAACGAGCTGCCAGAGGAAATGGTAAGGGTGGGTACAATTACAACGTTTAAAAGACACTTGGACAGATTCATGGATAGAAAAGCTTTAGAGGGATATGGACCAAATGCATGCATATGGGACTAGCTCAGGCACCTTGGTTGGCATGCACAAGTTGGGCTAAAGGGGCTGTTTCCATGCCACATAACTTCATGACTCTATAGCTACCTAACCCTCTCGCAAGCATGGAGAAAGCAATTATGAAACTGTAGGGCTATGGTGAGACTGATACCAATGAAGATGGTGGTACCCTAAACCTAAACTCCCTTCTTATACTCCCACCTTTCTCTGCACTCTTCTGTTTTAAGCCATACACATATTGTCCTTCAGCAAAGAGAGTCTGCCATCCAAAGCCACTCTGACCTGCATGTGATACCAAGCCACCACTCCAGTTATCCCTTAACTACCCCCTGAAATAACTTACCAAGCCCACAATTCAGAAGAGTGATTTCCACATTCCACATAAAAGAAATATTACTTTATAAACACACAAGATCTTCTTTACAGGTTTTTCCTGCCATCATGGAAGCCAGCCTTCAGTAAATTCAATTTGTCCACATGACATCAAGAAATGGCTGGGAGCACTGACTACAGAAGTTTTGCAATCATGCAGAATCCTCGCTGTGACATTGAAGACTTGAACCCTACAACTAGACTTATAGAACATTACAGCACAGTACAGGCTCTTCGGCCCACTATGTTGTGCCGACATTTTATCTTGCTCTAAAGTCTATCTAACTCTTCCCTCCCACATAGCCCCCCCATTTCTCTATCATTCATGTGTCTATCTAAGACTTATCCCTAGTCAAACTGTTCCAGTACTATTACAACACTAACATCTATCTAATGTAGAAATCGCCAACACATGGCACATAATCAAACAGCAAGACAAAACCAAGCCAGCTAATTACTGCCCTAGCAGTCTACCTTTAACCATCAACGTGCTGGGAAGTGCCAATCAAGCGGCACTTGTAACCTGCTTCCCAATAATCAATTTGGGTTTTGCCAGAACCACTTGGCTAAGTCTTGTTCCAAACATGGACTGAAGAACTGAATTTCATAAGTAGACTACCCTTGACATTAAGCCAACATTTGAACAACTGTGGCATCAAGGGGGAAAACAGTCTAATGGCTGGAGTCAGACTTCATGCTTAACCACCACACCCCCTCATCCAGCTGCTTCATCAGCAACTTCCATAAAGGTCAGAAGTAGAGAAGTTCACCAGCGATTACACAAAATTCAATTCCAAACAGAACTCCTCAAAGAATGAACCAGTGCCTGGATGCAATCACAATCCAGACAAAATTCAGACAAGGCTGACATGCAAGTAACATTTGCACCACACAAGCACCAAATCATCTCCAACAAGGCAGACTCTAATTACTACCCTTAATTGGCATTACCAAAACCGAGCCCCCAGCCCTGAAACATTCTGCAGGATGACCAAAGACCAGATGTTTAACTGAACCAGCCACATAAATACCATACCTACAACAACAGTTTCGAAGCAGGTATCCCTCTTCCCTTCCAAAAGTTTATTTTGCTTTGTTTTCTTTCAGGATTCCAAGGTGAGTCTCTACTATTGGACTTGTGTCTGTGAGCATTTCGTTTGCATTGTAACAAAGAAAGAAAATGCTGGGATGCAAACATCTGCAGTTTTTCTGGTTTAATTAATATCTTACATAGAATCGTTGAAGTCAGCAGAAAGTTCTTAAACACCTGCCATAGCTTTCCAGGACCATTACAATAAAAAGCACCTAACTCTTTCATAACATCTGTGAGTAATTGATGATCTCATTCAATGATGCAGATGGACTAAAATCTGGCAATACTGGCATTAAATCAGATTACGTCTGCTACTATAATTATATATTCATTGAGCAAATGCCAATGCCTTTACCAAAACTGATATCAGACACATTTCATCCCACAAATTAAAATTTATGAGGGCTGTTTCAGAACTCTAAAGGCAGCTGCAGCACCCAAAAAGCAGAAGTTGCCATGTTGTCCTTGGCAAGATCCCAAGGTATCATTTCAAGTGGATAATTAATTGCAATTATGACACATTAAAACCTAACCCACTAATGTTGGAACTTCAGGAAGTTGGCAAGAAATCTCCTGTTTATCACAAATTAGTTGTTTTTCTCCTCTGGATATTTTGCCTCTCTCAGGGCACACATTATTGTCTGCATGGATCTTTCCCTAATTTGTGTATAGTTACCTGATTTCTTCCAGGATCCCAGTGCCCCTGAACAAGGGGAAAAGGGACAAGCTATAGAAAAAAAAAAATCAGCCAACATTCATACTGGATAATGCTCTGTTTTTTTGCAGCAATCATCATTTGAGCACTAGAACAGGCTCAGGCGTGTTTACATCACAAATAGTTAAATGCTGGGGAGTGGAGGATATCTGATATCTAAGTATACTTGAGTCAGCAGGGGTTGGGAGGGGAAAGGAGAAATTAAATAAAGAAATTTATGATGTGAAACCAGCTTCTGGAACAGAATTTCAGCTTTGTTTTTCCTCCCTGAAAGATCTCTTTCGAGCACCATGTGATATCCTCCCTCCTATACAAAGCTGAAGAAAATTCTCTGCAATTTATGACATAGTTGCCTGCCTCTCACCTGTCCAGAAATATGCTCTTCATGGCAAGGACGAGAGGTGTATGCATCCTCTGCCCTCACACAGTTGATGGTGTGTTGCCTGTGTGGGATGATCCAGTTATAGGTCTGGAATGGTGTGGCAAGCCTTGTGAGTGGGTGACAGTTTGTCCTGAAATTGAAGCGACAAAAAGACAGTGCAGCTGTCATATTATCATTGTCTTAAAGACTTTTTAAGAAAGACCAAAGCGATATATTCTTGCTAAAAACTCCACATCCATCACTCTTCTTGCCAGCTGTCATACAGTAAAATTCATACTTGGCAAACTTAGTGTCTTGGTATCCAAGATGAACTTGTTAATACTAAGACAATCTGCATAGTTTCCAGAAACTGTCCAACTCTGCCTGTCTTTCAGGCTAATCTATTACTGAAACTCTCACCCACACCATTATCTCTTGACTTGACTTGACTTCTGGTCAGACTTCCTCATTCTTTCTCTTATAGACTCTGTCATCCCAAAGTAATTTGGTTATCCCATAACTTGCACCCCGTGAACCATCTGGAGATCAGAGTTAAACAATCCATTCATTTTTAAGTTCACATTGCTTTCACATCTATCCATGGGTTTTCCTTTCCCTGTCATTGAAGTTCCTTCAGCCCTTCTCTAGTTCTGGCTTCTTGATCACCACAAATTTTAATACCAAGGTTGGAATCCCTCCCAAAAGCCTCCAATTTGGTATACCCTGACCTACTAGAGGGATTATGAAACCAAATGCGACTGGCCTCACATTAAGTTTCATACTACCTTTAGCAGAATGCTCAATAATCAGGGGGAATAAAGTGACTAGTTGAAAGATTAGAGGAGAAAATGTGGAGAAATTCTTTCAGCCAGAGAATGAAAGACATCAGGAACTCAATTTCTGAAACAAAAATGGTACTAGCTAAAACTCTCCTCACATTTAAGTGTTTGTTAATCTGCACATGAAATGATGCAAGGTCTACCTGGTTACAGACCATGAGTTGGGAAGTGTAATTAGGCTGGTTAGCTTTTCTTCAATGAGCATGGGCCTCATGGCTTTCTTCTGTACCATAAATTTCCAAGATTCTAATTCTTCTTTGAAAGCCTTTGCTTCCTCAATGCTAAAAAGTTACAATTTAAATCCAAGTAGTCATTTGTTACTAAAATTCAATATTACACCTTGTAGCTGCACATTTTCTCCCAAAGGATACCATATTTGGGGCTTAAAAAAAAATCATTTGGTGGAACACACAGGAAAGTAGCAGACTTCCAAGATCAGAACAGTACAATGATCAGCAATTTCTCACATATTTTTGATAGCCTCTGAGAATTAAACTTGTTTTACTTTGAAGGAGTATTACAAATCCATAGGAATAGACCTACACTGGAGTTAGCAGATTCAAACTTAATGGTCAAGTTAAGGATTTGCTGCTAATTACGCGCCATAACGCCACCAGAACCTCAAGGACGAGTGAAAATGTTTCATCAAAAGAACAAACCACAGTAGGCAACCTCAGCAAAAGATAAAGATTAAAGAAGTGTACTTGAGAATAAATGAATGATTGCCATTTTGATGCAGTTAATGCTATTTGGAGAGAAGGAGGATGAGGGGAGACATGATAGAGGTATACAAAATATTAAGAGGAATAGATAGAGTAGATAGCCAGTGCCTCTTTCCCAGGGCACCAGTGCTCAATACAAGAGGGCATGGCTTTAAAGTAATGGGCGGGAAGTTCAAGGGAGATATCAGAGGGAGGTTTTTCACCCAGAGAGTGGTTGGTGCATGGAACGCACTACCTGGGGTGGTGGTGGTGGAGGCAGGTACGTTGGTCAAGTTCAAGAGATTGTTAGATAAGCATATGGAGGAATTTAAAATAGGGGGATATGTGGGAGGAAGGCGTTAGATAGTCTTAGACGTGGTTTAAAGGTCAGCACAACATGGTGGGCTGAAGGGCCTGTATTGTGCTGTATCGTTCTTGTTCTTGTTTTTTTAATCCCATAGGACAAAATCTTACTGAGTTTTCTCAGTAAAAACAAAAGATTGTAATGTTCTGATTAGACAGGAACTCAATATGATTCTAGACAAAAACAAAAGACATTCAAAAGGAGGAAACTTTAGCTAAAATTGGACTTTGCAGATGTTAACCTAAATACCACCCTCACTGGTAGCTCAGTGCTATCGTTCCTACATTATGAAAAGGGCTAGTAATTTTAATTGGAGGCATGGACTCGTCGGGGGGCAGGGGACAAAAATACTGAGCTTTCATTTTAGAAATAGTTGCAAAGATCTCTGTAGTGTGATTCAAATACAAAGTTAATACCCTCTGCCTCAGTATCTTTTCCATTCCCTCTAAGATTCCAGAAGACAGCCAATAAAATAAATTATTTTATCAATAAAATAAATATACAGAGATAGAAGATAGCATTTTCACTATGTGCTAATACTACACTACCAGATAGGATTTTTGGCAAGAACATAAGAAGCAGGAGATCACTTGACTCCCTCATTCCCGTTTTGTCATACAATAAGAACAAACCTGATCTTTTAACTCAGTGTCATCTACCTACAATAACCCTGTATCTTTGTTCACCACTGGACAATACACAGATATGAGGGGTGAACATATTTGATCATGTGATTCCTTCACAGGTTTCTGAACATTTACGTTTTTGCCTCTGAAGATTAGTTTACCTTAATTGCCCAGTTCAACCCTCACAGAGAAGCATGGAGAACAGGACCAGCCTCAAGTTTTGTCTCTGTTCATTCTGTCCAAATTACTGACTTCAGGCATTATACTGTCTCACCTTATCTGGTATCTCCTTAGCAAACTACATCAATGGCTGGGAGGCTGGAGTATGTCTCATCTCAGTGATTGCCTGAAGCTCAGTAACTTTGACATCTCATGTCCTTAAGATGGATCAACTAAGCACATGAGCTATAGGCATACCTTTGCCTGGACAGTACCAAATCTTTACATTATATACCTTCATCCTTTCTTTATACAGATTAGTTGTCTGGAAATCTTGTGGTTCAGGAATCTTTATTTGTACCATGTGACGACTGTAATTGAATCATACAAGTGTATATTCATAAGTTATCTTATCTGGGGATGCTCATGTCAAACTTTTGATATTCCGATTCAAGAACAGAGTCTAAATTTCTTATTTTCATCAACCACCTCATTCCCTCTAAGGTACTCTAAACTAATAAGTAATTATTTCAAAAAGAGAGAGAGAGAATCAGGACGACATTTCTCCTGTGTGCTTGCTCTAGAACCAGACAGATTTTTGAGAAGTTCTACATTAAGTAACAATGCAACAACACAGAACAGTGGTCATATGGTACAAATCTTAAAGTTGAGTTACCAACCAATATCACATGTTACACCCTCCTTAATAGGATATTATCCATTAGCTCCATACATACCTCTTCTTCTGCAATGCTGCAAAGTTCTTCCTGAATATTGGGCTAATTTGATTCAGAAGGTCCACCAGTGAATGGCACAGTAGGTTGGGATTGTCGGATTTTGGGTTAAACTCATCCACAGTTGATCTAATTAATAACAGAGCACAAGTCAAAAAACTTTTATGTCAAGGTTTATAGAAGGAAACAAGACTGTTAGATAGAACAGGGCAGCACAGGAACAAGCCCTTCAGCCCACCTTGGTGCCAATCTAAACTAGTTCCATCTGTCGTCCCTCTATTCCCTGCTTGTTCATGTGTCTGAGTGCCGCTTAAATGTTGCTATCATATCTGGTTCTACCACTTACTCTGGCAGTGTGTTCTAGGCACCTACTGCTTTCTGTGTAAAGCACTTGCCTTGTAAATCTCCTTTAAGCTTTCCCTTTCTCACCTAAAACCTATGCCCTCTTTTGTTCAACATTTCCACCCTGGGACAAAAGTCTCTGACTATCTACCCTATCATTACCTCTCATAATATTTTTTACACTTATATCACGTTGTCCCTCAGTCTCCAGCACTCCAGAGAAAATAATCCAAGTTATTCAACCTCTCCTTATAGTTAGTACACTCCAATCCAGGTAACATCCTGGTCAATATCTTCTGCACCTTCTCCCTTGTACAGTGTGGTGACAGGAACTATGCACAATATTCCAAATGTGCCCTTACCAAAGTTTTATACAGCTGCAACATTAGAGCATAGAACAATGCACCACAGTACATGCCCTCTGGCTCATCATGTTGTGCTGACCTATAGCAATCTACTCCATGATCAATCTGACCCTTCTCTCCTACACAGCCCATAACCCTCCATTTTTCTTGCAGCCACGCGCCAATCTAATAGTCTCTTAAATATCCCTATTGTATCAGCCTCTACCACCACCCCCGGCAATGCGTTCCAAGCACCCACCACTCTCTGTATAAAAATCCTACCTCTCACATATCCCCTAAACTTTCCTCCCATGACATTAAACTGATATTCTCTAGTACTGGCCATTGCCACCCTGGGGAAGAGGTGCTGGCTGTCCACTCCATCAGTGCCTCTCATAATCTTATACACCTCTATCAAGTCGCCTCTCATCCTGTGTCGCTCCAAAAAGAAAAGCTCACTCAACGTTTCCTCCTAAGACATGCTCTCCAATCCGGGCAGCATCCTGGTAAATCTCCTCTGCACCTCTGAAGCTTCCACATCCTTCCTATAATGAGATGACCAGAATTGAGTACAATACTCCAAGTGTGGTCTAACCAGAGTTTCATAGAGCTGCAACATTACCTTGCGGCTCTTCAACTCAATCCCCTGAATAATGAAGGCCAGCATACCATATGCCTTCTTAACCAGCACATCAACTTGTACGGCAACTTTGAGGGATCTATGGACTTGGACCTCAAGATCCCTCTGCTCCTCCACACTGCTAAGAATCCTGCCATTAACCTTGTACTCTGCCTTCAAGCTTGATCTTCTAAAGATTTTCTTTAGAAGCTTGATTTTCTGGATTGAACTCCATCTACCACTTCTCTGCGCAACTCTGCATCCTGTCTATATCCTGTTGTAACCTATGACAGCGTTCTACACTATCCACATCATCTCCAACCTTCGTGTCATCTGCAAACTTACTAATCCACCCCTCCACTTCCTCATCCAAGTCATTTATAAAAATCACAAAGAGCAGGGGTCCTAGAACAAATCCCTGTGTAACACCACTAGTCGCCAATCTCCAGACAGAACTCTCTCCATCTACTACCACCTTCTGCCTTCTGTGGGCAAGCCAATTCCGAATCCACACAGCCAAGTTTCCATGGAACACATGCCTCATGACTTTCTGAATGAACCTACCCTGGGGAACCTTGTCAAATGTCTTACTAAAGCTTGAAGGCATTAGAATAGATAAGTCCCCAGGGCCGGATGGGATAAATCCCAGGTTACTACAGGAAGCTGGGGACGAGACTGCTGGGGCGATAAAGATGATATTTGCATCCTCCCTGGTCACAGGAGTGGTGCTGGAGGATTGGAGGATGGCAGGTGTTGTCCCCTTGTTCAAGAAAGGGGAAAGGAATAATCCTGGAAATTATAAACCAGTGAGTCTTGCATCAGTGGTAGACAAACTACTGGAGATGATTCTTAGGGACAAGATTTACGAGCATTTGGAGAAGCAGTCTTAATAGGAATAGTCCGCATGGCTTTGTGAGGGGTAGGTTGTGCCTCATGACCTTAATTGGGTTTTTTAAAGGAAGTGACAAAACAAATTGATGAAGGTAGAGCAGTGGATGTGGTGAAGGCCAGCATGTTCCAGCAGATTAGCCTGTTCTACACTGACCTCACATCTGTCAGAAGTCCCTCTCCCTAGTGAACACTGAAGCAAAATCTTCATTAAGGACCTCCCCTACCTCCCTCTTTATCCCTGAGCAGTCCTACCCTCATGCTAATCATCCTCCTGTTCTTCATGTATGTGTAGAAAGCCTTGGGGTTTTCCTTAATTCTACTTGCCTAGGCCTTCTCATGTCCCCTTCTAGCTCTCCTAAGTCCCTTCTTAAGCTCCTTCCTGGCTACCTTATAATTATCAAGAGCCCTGCCTGATTTTTGCTTCCTTCTTCCTCTTGACTAAAATGTTTCACCTCTCTTGTCAACTATGGTTCCTCTACCATCCTTTCCCTGTCTCAGTGGGACAAACCTATCCAGAACACTATGCAGTATTCCCTAAAACAGCCTCCACATTTCTGCTGTGCATTTCCCTGAGTTCATCTGTTCCCAATTTATGCTCCCAAGTTCCTGCCTAATACCATTGTAATTAGCCCTTCCCCAATTAAATACTTTACCATATTGGCTGCTCCTATCCTTATCTATGGCTGTGCTAAAGGTCAGGGAGTTGTGGTCACCATCTCTGAAATGCTAGCCCACTGAGAGGTCTGTCACCTGACCAGGTTCATTGCCTAGTACTAGGATCCAGTACAGCCTCTCCACATATTGTGTTGGGAATCCTTCCTGGACACACCGAACAAAATCTGCCCCATCTAAATCTTTTGCACTAAGGAGGTGCCAATCAATATTAGGGAAGTTGAAGTCTCCCATGACAACAACCCTGTTATTTTTGTACCTTTCCAAAATCTGCCTACTCACTTGCTCCTCTGTGTCCCAGTGGCTATTGGGGAGCCTATAGAATACTCCCAATAGAGTGATTGTTTCCTTCCTGTTTCTTTCACACTGACTCAGTACAAGATCCTTCCATGACATCCTCCCTTCCTGTAGCTGTGATACTATCCCTGATTAGCAAAGCCACTCTCAGCACCACCACCCCCCACCCCCCTTTTACCTCTCTCCCTATCCCTTTTGAAACACCTCATCCCCAGAACATCAAGCAGCCAATCCTGCCCAGTCTCTGTAATGGCCACAACATCATAATTCCATGTACTGATCCATGGTCTAAGTCCATCATCCTTATTCTTAATACTTCTCACATTAAAGTAAACATACTTCAACCCATCCAACTGACTGCATTTATGCCCTATCAACTGCCTATTCTTCCTCACAGTCTCTCTGTACATCACGTCAACCTTTACACCAACTGCTCTATCATCTGACCTAACATTCTGGTTCCAATTCCCCCTGCCGACATAATTTAAACCCTTCCCAACAGCTCAAGCAAACCTGCCTTCAAGGACATTGGTCCCTTTCGAGTTCAGGTGTAACCCATCCCTTTTGTGCAGATCATACCTTCCCCAGAGGAGATCCCAGTGATCTACAAATCTGAAACCCTGCCCCCGCACCAACTCTTCAGCCACAGATTCGTCTGCCACATCTTCCTATTCTTACCTTCACTGGTGCATGGCACAGAAATTATTCTCCAATTTTTATATTCAATGCCACAACCAGTGAAAGCAAGCATGTTGTATGCCTTCTTTACCACGCTATCCGCTTGCATTGCCATATTAAGGTACTGTTAGTGTATTTCACAGTCATTATACAATGCTGCAGTAACTGTTCTCTCATCACTATCATTATCATGACGATGTCCCTTTCTAAACCCACTTCTTTAAAATGTCTCGTTTACGGTCGGGACTCATGCCCCTTATCACTGATCTGCCTTAACCAATCTCCAGTCTTAAAACTCACTCCTCCCCACAGCTTCATTTTGGAAACTGACACTCAGCCACTCTTCTGAGTTCTGGTGTTGGGTCCCAAACCCAAAACGCTAACTGGATTCTCTTGCTGCAGACGCTGCAGAGAGCCTTGCTTAGCTGAGTTCTTCCTGTTTATGTTTCAGATTCCAGCATCCGCAGTTTTAATTGCTTTCCATTGCTGCAAGTTGCTTCTTGCTTTTGTACAAATCTTCCCAGCACCTAATACCGATACGTGCATCTATTCCATAAATTTCACAATGTATTCAAACATGCATTACATATTTAATAAAACGTTGACAATTAAATCATCCAAATTCTCAATGGTTCAACTTTTCCTCCTAAAAATGACAAGAGTCTCCCTGAATAAACGCATTCAAGAAGGTTAAAACTCACTGATTGATATAGAATCCTCGTGTGGATGCAGTGATGCTGACATGACGATCCTCCATGGTAATGATGTTAAGATACATAAGATCTCCACGCATTCTACGGTTACCAGGAGGAGGATTCCACCCACTCATCATCAGGGACTTCAGGCACTGCAGATGCTATAGAGAGGATTTCCATTAGCAATTTCCATGTCCTCACTAAACTCAGAGGCAGATATAATGAGTAAAAGCAGGCAAATAAATAGAATCTGAAATAAAGAGAAAATGCAGGAAATACTCAGGAGGTCAGGCAGCATCTGTGGAAAGAGAAACAAAAGTAGCATTTTAGATCAATGACCATTTTTCAGATTCAATGCAAGATTGTGAACCTGAGAAGTTAATTCTGTTTCTCTCTCCACAGATGCTTCCTGACGTGATGAAATATTTCTAGTATTTTGTGTTTTTATTTCAACTTTCCACTATTGTGAAGAATTAGAATTTCTATTAATTAGAATACGAGTCTCAAAATCAAGAAATTTATTACTGTAAAACAGTCAAAAAATGAGTAAAACACGTCAAAGTTTACTTAGAAAAAGAGCTTTCAGACGGAAGTTGTTGTGCAAACATTTATTCGTGGCAGCCTTGTTTCTGAAGCATCACTTCCTCCAAACCACAACTTTGCCTAACCAGAAATTTCACAACACTCTTTAAAATCAAAAGGGAAAGAGACATGCGAGCACAATGCACAATCATTCCGTCAGTCACTCTGCTGCAGAGTGACTGGTGGAATGAATGTGCATTCCACTTTCCTCATAACACACCTTGTTATCTGTGGTTATTGGCTGTAGAAGCGATAGGGGTCGATCTTTGGATCCTGGCAATATATATTCTGGAGGTGAGCATTCAATGGTGTCGAGTGGCTGATCAGAACCAGAGCGTCTTTTCCTCTTTCCAAATGCAGGTGTTTCTAGAGAGAAAAAAATATATTTAATTCTTTCCCCCCAACCTCATCCCCCAGGAGCCTGGACCATGCCACATTTCTTTGAAAGAATGAAAACCTGAAATTGGGGCTCAGAATGCCAATGAAATTCATCCTGCTTAATTTATGTTCAGTTGAAAAAAAATGATCCAGGCAAACTCTCAGAGGGATCCACCAATGCGATTACTCTCACAAAGACTGCAGTTTTCAACTTAACCACAATTAACTAATAATGTTAATGCGCTTGTCAACTCTGCTAATATCTCACTTTCAGAATAAAAGGATGACTTTATAAACACACACATCTCATAGCTTTAACAGTTCAAACAATATTGTTATTTGGTTGCCAAACTTGCTGAGGCCCCACACACCTACTACAAACTGTATGTTATGCCAGGCCAAAGCCAGAAAATCAGAGTGATGCAGCCCTTCATGTGAAGGATCAGAGACTTTCAATCGCAAAATCTAAACTGAAGATTCTCCTCCCCACTTTTCTCTCTTATTAATTTAATATTTGTGCAGATCATACCTCCAATATCCCCTTCATAGATGCTACTCAAGAAAGAGAGCGAGTTACACTCAATGCCATTATAGGCATCACCAGAGTCCAGACTCCTCAACAGATCCTGGATGTGGCAGATGTGAAGTCGAACTTCTCGGATGGTGTATGGTTCTGAAAAAGAAGGTCACTTCAACAATGTACCCAAAGGGCAAGTGGTTTCACCTAAAAGCATAAAATTCCAAAAGGAAAATTATTAAATCTGTTCACAGAGTATGAAAATCCAGTATGGTCTCTTACCAAAACTGCTAAGGTTCAATTGTGAAAGAGAGGGCCTGGCAAAAGTAGATTGGTAGCACATGCTTGCATGTAAATTGACAGCTGACAAGTGCGAATCTTTTAAAACAGAGTAAGGGTTCAAGGTCAGCATGCACTGGTAAGAATGAAAGATAAACAATGCAAGATCAGGAAATTGAAGAAGGTTTTATCAGGGAAAAAAAGTAAACATATGGCAGATATAGGCAACCAGGAGTCTCTTGAGAAATATAGAGTGTACAGGAGAGAACTTAAGAATGAAATTCTGAGGGCAAAAAGGGCCAGGAAAATCCTTGGCAAATAAGGTTAAGAAGAATCCCAAAACATTCTATAAGCATATCAGGAACAAGAGGGAGGCCAGGGAAAGACTGGGTCCCCTTTGGGATGAAAGGGGTAACTTATGTATGAAGCCAGAGGATGTTGGCAATGTCCTAGATGAATACTTTTCATCTGTATCCACCAAAGACAAAGACCCGGAATATTGTGAGTTCAAGGAGTAGTACATGAAGAATCAGGAGCAGTTCAGTACTAAGGAGGAGGAGGAGGTGGTGTTGGATACTATGGGACACATAAGGGTTGATAAATCCCCAAGTCTGGATGAGATCTGAGAAAAAGATTCTGACTGTCTACCCTATCTATGCCTCTAATAATTTTGTAAACTTCTATGAGGTCTCCCCTCAGTCTTTGACGCTCCAGAGAAAACAACGTCTCTTTATAGTTCATACTCTCTAATCCAGGCAGAATCCCATTAAAGCTCTCCTGCACCCTCTCCAAAGCTTCCACATCCTTCTTATAATGGGGCGACCAGAATTGTACACAATACTCCAAGTCCAGCTGAACCAAAAAGTTTTATAGAGCTGCAACATGACTTCCTTACTTTTATACTCAATATCACAACCAATGAAAGCAAGCATCCTTTACCACCCTATCAACTTGTGTGACCACTTTCAGGAAGCAAAGGACTTGGACCACAACATCCCTCTGTACATCAGGGCTGATGGATGCAGACAAGACACAGATCACCTATAATCTACCTGAATGACAGAAGAGATTCTAAGGAGCTGAACGATCTGTTCCTGCTCCCATGTTTAAAATGAAAAGCTTGGTCAAAATTGTTGGTCACTTATTCACAGAACTTTAATTTGATGATGAGCCCATGTTTTTAGAAAAAGTTTATTATTGTTTCCTGGAAGAAACTATTGTAATAACACAAAAAATAGTGATCTTTCCCTTAGGTGTTTTGTAGACATTCAAAATTGAATTAATAATCTCAGGGTAGAGCATTCTTTGCAAGCAGATGTGTGGATAATCATTGTGTGATACTGAGCCCAACAGAATAAAAATATTCTGAATTCTATCATTGATTTGCTTAAGTGATGAAACCACAAATCGCCAAAACAATATGTACATATGCGAAGTGGCTATTATGTTCCATCTTGGCCAACAATCACATAAAAACCACTGGCATTTTTTTTTGTACCAAACTTGCAGGTTTCATGAAGGATAGAAAATTCCAATACCATCATTCGCTTTTACTTTACACTAACATTCAGTTTTTCCTTTGATTACAGATTTTCCTTCAGCAACCACCACACTTTTCTGTTGATATTTATAAATGGTCCTTTCAACATTTCGGTTCTGATAAGTGATCATCAAGCCGAATTGTCAACTACGATGCACTCTCTACAGATGTTGCCTGATGTGTAACATTTCCAGCAGTTTCTGTATTTGTTTTAAAATGAGTAATGTGTTGTTCTGCATACAATCTTCAGAGATCTGCTAGCTTCAGTTACTGATCGGGATGGATAGAGAGCAAACTGGAGGTGGGAAATTGTACACAAGTGAGATTCAAGGGAGATGATCAAGTGGGAATATACTTGACAACTTTTCTGACAAATTAAAAGGCACATAAGCAAATTAATTATTCTCTAAAATGCGAGTAACAAAAACCCAAGGAAAACAAAATCCAATATACTGCAATAAGCCTCGGAGGAACAGAGCTGCTGAGCACAAATGGATCTAGTGCTGGAAAGACAATGGCCTAACACACCAATGCACAGTATTAGCTTTCTCAGCAGCACTGCCACAGGGATAGAACAATCATTTGCAAGTACTGGCACAAAAAGTTGAGAATTTAAGTCACTGAAGCCAGCTACAAAAGTACCTCTTCCCACTCTTGGACAGTCCTCACCTCTAACAGTATTCATTCACATGCTTCCCTTCAGCAATATCATTTTCCTGTTAAAGTGGAAGACTTTACATTGTTCCATATTAGATTCCATTTGCCATGTCCTTTCCCATTCACTTCAGCCTCTCTGCATCTTCCTCACAACATACTCTGCCATTTTGTATCATCAGCTAATTTGGATATGTTACACTTGAACCCTTATCCAAGTCACTGATACTGTAGATTGTGAACAGCTGGAATCGCAGCATTGATCCCTGCAGCACTCCTCTAGTCATTTGTCTAATCCAAAATGCTCCATTTATTCCTATTCTTAGTTCTCTATCCATTAGCGAATCCTCAATCCACACCAGTATATTATCCCCAAATGTTATGCATTCTCATTTTGTTTAATAATCTCTTGTTTAATAATCAAACTGAAGGCCTTCAGAACATCTACTAACTGATGTAATGTTAAGGTGCACATTCATCCATCAATTAACATCACAAACAAATTAACTGCCATTACTGATTGTGGGATCTTGCTACACACAGTGTGGGAGGAGAGGTTATTTCTTTTGCTGCCATCAACTCAAGACTGGCTTTAATATTTTATGGTAGCACTGTCAATTGCCACTGAAATCAAAATATTGTATAACAGCTAAACAAAGCAGAAAAACAAATATTTTCATGTATTACATCTGTGGCACCATATGAGGAAAATCAAAAACAAGTGCAGTCAACGTTATTCAGTATTCAGGTCAAGTGTGGGTAAAACACAGGGGAAACTAGGGGAAAGGGAGGGAATAAGACTGAATGTAGAATGGCGATGTAAACAGTAGGAAACCAAATAGTGGAAGAAAACCAAAAAGAGTAGGGAGAAAACTGGAAGCTGAATATAACTGGTTGGCACTAGGCCAAGGCTGATTATTTTTCCTTCACTTGGATAACAATACAATGGCCTTCCCTGGTAGAGCTGAGAGTGGATGAGGAGGTGCAGATGGGAGAGGTGGCCAGATTTGTTCAATGGCCATATAGAGGAAAATAAGATTAGGAGAGTGGCCTGATGGAAGACATGATTTTTACCTCCACAGAAATGTTTTTCTTATTGAAGACATAAACTTTGCTCCATTGCAGGGAACACTGAGGGACCATTAGTGATCAATGAGGAGTGGGTTTAAGATCTGCTCTCAGCAGGAGAGAGATGTAGGGACTGGCAGCTACAATGGTTGGTGTATTTTTGTTTTATAAAGCAAACAATGAGAGACTTAATTCCACTAAACAAATGATTTTTTGAATAGTAAATACAACCTTCATTTTTGTAGAACAAAGCTAATGGAGTCTGTTGACTATTTTACTGAACGACCTTCTTTGACAATAACTGTTTCCAATTTCCTGTTTTCTTCTGACTTGTTTTGTACTCTTCGTGGGTTTTTTGGCTAAAACTACCGATTTTTCTTTGATTGTGTGTTGGCAGGCTGGTAATAGGGAACTCTCTGGTGTTCTGAGAAAATGTGTTAAGAAAACATGTCTAAAGAACCAAAACTAGTTTTGGTTGCAAGCAATGACTTGGAATCCTAGAAAAACCACAACTTCTCTGTATGTTAAGTGAGGAATTCTCAGGATTATGTTTGGGGTGGTCAGATAGCCTTATACTTGCAGCACCATGTATTGGTGCATTACCTTTTGGCATCATGAAACCACTTACTATTTAAATATTTAACTGATAGATACAAACTACAGAGAAGGACACACAGTCTTGGTATTCAATCCTAACTTATTCTACTATCCACAACCTTCAACTTCCATATATTTTGGTCCTTTACCCACAAGATTCCTTCTCCACTTCACAAACCTCATACAATGCACCATCTCCCAGTAAAATATGGGCAGCAAACTTGTATCCAGTCTTTTTGGTACTTCTGTTTAGAAGTTACACGAAAGTAACTGAAGTGATTCTCATTCTGAAAAGGGAAGTTCCATTCTTCCATTTCTAATGATGGCACAACCAAGATTATGCATTTATCAGGAGGCAATTCGGAGGTACAAACAAATCTCCAACAAGGCATGTTGGAATTCCATCTTGCATATTTAATGAGTCACTACCAATTGTTCAGGTAGCACCCAAGTATCAAATAAATAAAGCTCACTGAAAATCTAAACAAAGCGCTAAGATCTTTCATCAGAGTGCCACTCTTTACCTTCAACTACTCGGAAGACAGATCCATCCTTCAGTCCTTCTATACTTCTCAACTCTGAAAAGTTATCCAAAATGTTACCATCATGCTGAAGTGAGAAGCAGGTTCGATGGCATGTGTCCTCACGATCCATCAGAATTTGGACAATCTCTTGGACCATCTCCTGAGAAGATAACTACAGAAATGATGAAAAGATTTGTACTGCATTACACTTAGTGAAATCAACCCCTGCAACAAACCATCACTAAGCAAATAGCTTGAAATAACTGGGTGTTCATGGCATTTTAAAAATTATAGTTACAAAGTAAACCCAGACAACTTATTGATTAGTCTTCTCCAGATGCCAAGCTAAGTAAAACACTCTGATTTGGAGGGATTCTGATTTTCCAAAATCCCCATCTGTTGTTGAAACCTTCAACCACCTCTAGACCACATTTTCTGGTCTTCCTCTCCCAAAACATTCCTTCATCCAAAGCCCTGCTTCCCATCTCCTTTTGTACATACATCCAACATCTGTCTTCACCAACCTACATTGGTGGCTGGTATCTCAATGCTTCAAATATAAAATATAACAATTAGACTTTTGCTACCTGCTTCTAATATCTTTATTTACTTTTTGTTGGGTTACAACTCTGAAGCACATTGGGACATTTTTTCTAGTTAATAGGCTGCCATAACAAAAATGCTGTTAATTGGTGTCAAGAGAAGAAAATAACTTACTTGGAGGTCAATGGTGTCACTTCCAGGCATTTGGATCTTAATATCAAGTGTGTCCTGAGAAGAAGTGACAGCATCACTGTTTGTCTGGATGCCATCGGCACCTGTGATTGCACTATGCATTGGTAGTGTCATTTCAGACCCTGTACCAGAAGGCAGAGTAACACTTCACTCAGAATCTGTATTGAAAGAAAAAAGAATCAGAATTTAGGTACCACAACTATTAAAGCATAATGTAATGGCTATATTAGAACAGAAAACAAATCACAACCGCATAATTTATGTCTGCTATTTGGAAACTATGGAATTGACCTGGATCCAAGCCAAAAGTACCAGTTCATAATAGCTTTACAGTGTTGACACTTGCTTGACAGAAACATAATTATTAAATTTAAAATAAACTGAAATATATCTAGCTCCTGAGTAAAGCACGTCTTCGCAGAAAATAATGCCCTGGAAGTTTCCAGATTTTACCTCAGGGAGTTCTGGAGTCTCCCAATGATTCAGACCCATGCCTGCCCTGTTCAGCCCCAGCCTTGGCACTGGAACAAGGCAATTCAGATGCTTCATGTTCTCTTCTCAGGTCCAGCACACTAGACACTGCAATATGGAGAAGATCACTGAAACTCCATATCATAAATTGTCATTGGCTTCATGCCAGCAGTAAGGTTCGGATTCAGGCTGAAGTAATATTTGTATTTGGAACCTCACCCCTTGTAAAGGCACGGGATGTCGATTTCTGGGCACTTTCTGGCAGCTATTGCTCATGAATAATTCAAGAAATCTGGTTTTGAAAGCATTGACGAGCAAAAGTTACAAACTCTTCTGTAGATCAACAAGGATCAATCCTTTTTTTTAAAAATAATTTCTGTACATACAAAGTATTCCATGCATGGTGCCACAAACGCAAACAGAAAGAGGCACACAAAATCTAAAATAAAATAGAAAATCTTAGAAATGTTCAGCTGATCAGGTAGCATCTTATTTTGGAGACTGCACAGTTCGTATAACCACTGTCTCTTGGTTCCAGAGGAGTCCTCCATCTCAGGTGGTTTACAGGAGTTAAATGTATGGTTTCCCATTTCAGAGCAGGATTCTGATTAAACCTGTCTGATTGGGTGTGCACTGGGTGGATGGACCACACCCAGACTACAGCAACCTCAAACAAAGCCTTACAATTCAGGTTCCAACTCATTTCACTTATCTGAAGTCTTTCAAAACCATGAGATGATGTTTATTTAAACAATGACACAAAATTAGTGCTTAACATTCTTTTTCTTGCCCCTTCAATACCAATCGCCACTAAGGATAGTTGAGAAAGCAGGGAGAAGGCATTACCGACCCTCTTTTGATTTCATTTATTGAACAAGTAATAACCAAGTTAGTTGAGGGTTTCTCTTTCCCAGTCCTTGACCTGAAATGTTAACACTATTTCTCTTTCCACAGAAGCTGTCTGACTTGCTGTATGTTTCCAGTATTTTCTGATTTTGTTTCAGGTCTCCAGCATTTGCAGTTTTTCTAAATTTTCATTTACTGGTTAAATAACTATGATACATTTTCAAAGTTCCTCAAGATAGCTGAAGTGAGCATGGGTCACTTTCATACCACAGATGTGGTTGCTCAAACACATGATCCTGGGCATTTATCTTGCCTGAGCACACATTACTATCTCATAGTCACAATGCTGTAGTTTCACTCTTGTCCAATGCAACTCTTCACTAAATCTTTATGAGAACTGCTTGGCCTATAAATTATTTGAATAAAGATGATATGCAGTAACACCCATCATGTTTTCTTGCTGCTTCAACTTCCTTCCCTCAATCCTATGTCAACTTTACTCCCATTTTAAACAAGCAAACAAGGCAGAGTTCTTTAGCAAACCCAATGAATAGTTACCAAGGCCTTTTCACCATAAAAACAAATTTAAGGGAATATCCAACGGTTTCAACTGTTGATAGGTTATCATCACTTCCGTATTAAAATGAGCTTCCAGCAACATTGGCACATGCACACGTGGAAGGTCTGAGACTTGAACAGAAACCCTAATGCAGTCATTGCAGGGTAAAAAATGATTTTCTGTCATCCCAAAACCGAAATACTGGCAAACATTATTTACCTCAAACCACCAGTATAACGTTTATATTTACAAGTCCATTTTCACTCAACCTACTTATGCAACTTTCAACAGTATGTTAACAAAAACTAATTCAATGGTTCAAACTCATTTGAACTAAGTCTCCACCAAAAATAGTGCACTATGGATACAGGTATGTATTTACAAATGAATTCATAAGCCTACAGAAAGTTCTCTATCCTACTAGTTTGTTCTTCTACCTTCGCTCATTCAAATATTTCTCTGTACTCCACAAACGGCCTTGTATCACTCTTATCATAAGACTGACACTTAGCTTTGTCATTTCTTATTCTCTAATGCATTTATACAGTTATACTTTTCATTTACTCTGTATTCTTGTGAGCAAGAAACCAGATTGGAAGCACCTGGCTTCCACAGGACAGTGTGTAATGTTGTGTTCTGCGGGTGTGTTGGAACTGAACAAAGTGAAAGCACGTGAAAAATTGTTGACTAGTTATGGATGGAGGTGGATCAGGTCAGACTGAGTAGGTATTGTGGAAGTCTCTTCTCTTCCATTGGGTAGAAGATACAGATGCCTGAGGGCATGTACCACCAGACTTATAGACAGCTTTTACCCCACTGTGATAAGACTATTGAACGGTTCCTTTATACAATGAGATGGACTATGATCTCACGATCTACCTTGTTGTGACCTTGCACCTTATTGCACTGCACTTTCTCTGTAGCTGTGACACTTTACTCTGTACTGTTACTGTTTTTACCTGTACTACATCAATGCACTTTGTACTAACTCAATGTAACTGCACTGTGTAATGAATTGACCTGTACGATCGGTTTGTAAGACAAGTTTTTCACTGTACCTTGGTACAAATGACAATAATAAACCAATACCAATACCATTCAATGGTCAAGTATTCCAGCAAGCATGCAGGTTAGTTAGTACAGTTGGGTGAAGGTAGGGGAAGACAATCTATGGAGTTTTCAATCAATGGTCATCATCCCATTCAAGTATGCCATCATCAGTCCTTCCTCAAAAGTCACAACCAACACCTCATCTTTTGCAAAGTACCACACCAGTTCTAACTTCTCGCTCCAAAGTCCTTCATAATGTTACAGCCTCCCATAATTCATGTTCATTTTACCTAGAATTCCTTATCAGAATGCCCCAAATGAAGTTTCTGTCCCTGCCAAAATATAGAAGCAGCCATGACCAATTACTAATGACATCCAATAAGACTGTCAAAGGGTAATCCACGTTCCTTTGTCCTTCCTTACCTGTCTGAAGCCTTAGGCACAGCTGGCTACTTGCCTGGTTCCATTCTTATCTATCCAATCATTGTCAGAGAACCTCATCAGCAATGGCTTCTCTTCCAGCGCCTGCACCATTACTTCAGGTGACCTCCAGACCAACCATTGCTGCTCCTATTTATCATTTAAACACGGTGCTTCAACAACGTTGACTGAAAATGCAGTCTCAGTTTCCATACATACGTACTTTGACGATAACCAACTCTACCTCACAAGAACTTAGGAAAATAGGAGCAGGAGAGGCTATCAGGGCCCTCAACCCTGAACCCGCCTTTCAATGTGATTATGGCTGATCTACGATAGCCTCATCTCTTCTGTGCCAGTTCCCCGCAGAGCTCAATTCCTTGATCATTCAAATATTTATCTATCTCCACCTTAAATATTTATATTGATATTGCCTCCACTAACCTCTGGGGCAAAGAATTCCAATGATTCATTATCCTCTGAGAGGAGAAATTTCTGTGCACTTGTTTTAAATGACTGGTGCCTTATCTTGTAACTATATCCCCTTGGCAGAGACTCTCCCAATGCTCTTGACCCTTTCACTGTCTCTAATTTGTCCAACACACACAGTGGAAAAGCACAACCTTGATGTCATATTTGACCTCCAAATCAGCTTTCAAGTACAAATCCATAACATCACCTACTTTCACCTCCACAACATCACAGGAGGATCCAAGCAGAGGGAAAATCCAAAGTCTAATTCAATAAATAAATGAAACAAAATCAAACTAGCATCTCAAGAAGTCACAAAATTGAGACATCTGACTAGCTTTTCATCTCCTTGGTGGTTCAAGTTTGCCCTTTTCTATTTTTTTTAAGGTAATCCTCCTGTGTTGAGGCTGACTTGCTTTCACTGAGGTGTCTCACAAGACTCTACCACAGTTGGAGCAGGTGATGGTTGGCAAGGTGCATGGGCAAGTAGCTTGGGATACTGTGAGCTCCTCCTGCTGTTGGATGAGCCTCCCACATGCTCCTAGTACCAAGACTGAAGATCTCAGCGCCTTCCTGGCTGCTCCTCCATTTTGAGCAGTCTCACCCCATGAATCAGTGAGGATATTACATTTCTGCCCTCCCTATCCACAAACCCCTACCCCCACAAGCATATTTTGAGAATGTACTTAAAACATTCTTGATGTCCTTGTGGAAATAACATCCTCTGATGGAGCCTAGAGTCAAGTGTTCAATCTAGTTGAGTGTTTGATATACAGGTAATATGGCCAACAAGTCAGAGCTGGTCAAGTGTCATCAGACCTTTGGTGCTGGGGATGTTGGCCTGAAAGGATGCTGATTTAGGTTCACCTTTGCTGCCAATTAGTTTGGAGAACTTTAAGGATACTGCATCAGTGGTATTCTCCAGAGATTTGTTGTGTCTACTGTGGATTATTCACAACCATGAAAGCATATGAGTTGCCATAAACAGGTTTAAAATCTCACTACTGGATTTGCGATCTTGGTCTTCAAACACCCATTCGGCCAAAGGCAGCCAAAGTGTGAGCTGATGCAGTGGAGGCCATGGTGAATTAAGTCATCAGCATTTGCCTTTTTCTGAAAGATGGTCCTCGAGACATGGAAAGTGATGCACATTTGCTGTAGTCTTGCATTCTCCGTGGTTTTGTCACAGATCTCAATATTCAAGGGCATTCTATTGTCCACACATGAAATTTAATTTCTTTCAATTTATTCAAAAATTTTCAATTCAACATTTGACTGGTAGTGAACTTTATTTTAAACCTGCATGATTTTCAAGGTTTGATTTTCTGTGGCTACGTATCAAAGACCTCACAATGGGTAGGATTAATTATATAAAGGTATTTTACATTAAGCGGTTGCATTCTACAAATTGATCTTTCTAACAAGAATCACATAACCTAAGATCAGAGAAACACATTTTAATTCCCTTACCCTTTGAATGTTGGCTCCAGGAACTGCCCACAGATTATCTGCAAGTTAATAGAATTTTGATTGTAAGAAACAGAAGTCTTCTGACCAAGGTTCTGTTTTATTAAAACACATACAAGAACTAGTAACCATGTAGCCATCTATTGTGTTGGTATGTAACTTGGAACATACAGGTAAGGGAGTAAACATGAGGAGAACCAAAAGCTCAACACGACAGAAAACCTTGATACCTATAAGTATTGAAGGTGCAGGAGTGAAATTAACAAAGAAATTAGAAAAGCAAAAAAGATGGATCAGTTAATATTGACAGGTAACATCGAGGAAAAGCAAAACGTTTTATAAATATGTGAAAGGACAGAGGATAAAGGGGGAAGTCCTGTTAAGCAGACCGTGTACAAGGATGAAATGTGTAAATTTCCAAATGAATACTTTGCACCTATCTTCATGGAAGATAGAAACATAGAAGTGATACCAACATTATACATTGATAAGGAAGAATGTGAAGTATTAGTAATAATACACAGAGAGGGGATATTAAAAGGTCCCAGCAGGGACCCATCTTTCTGGAGTTACATCAGGCAATTGTATGTGACCTTGGCCCCTGAGAAAGATGAAAGCTAGTGAAACGAACCCATGGCATGACTGCCTTGCATGAGAAATGTCTCACTGTCTGGCTCAGTAAATGTGGCAGGGAGGGAGTCATCATCAGTATGCATTAGGGTGGGGTAGGGTGGAAGAAGGGAGGGTTGATATAGCCTGATGCTCATCAATTATGGGGAAAGGAAGATAGGATTGAGGTTTGTCATTGTCTAATCATTGATACCTGGGAGAAGAGAATTGATGCCTATGTGGTCAAAGTGTTGCAGGCTAAGGAAATACATGCTAGAAACGTGTAGGGCACAGCGACTCAACATATAGAGAAGCTGCATACTACTTCATACATTACTCCGTGTTTCACTGCACATCACTCACATGATATGAAGTCTGCCACCAATCCCTGCCAAGCATGCATGGTCAATGTCTCAAGAACGTACATTGTTGCAGTCAAAAGCATGCACATATCTGTGCGTATCTTTAAAAAGTGGAGGGCTAGGCTCGCAGCTGCATAACTATATATCAGTATCTATGCAAAACTAATTTCATTGGGGTGTGGCATTTTTTCTGCAAGTGTTAGAAAAATGTGTCTGAACTGTTCCACCAGGATAACAGTCGAAGACCTCGATCCTTTGAGCAACTTTAAAACCAGCACTGCCTATAGAAATAGGCAGTGAATCTCCTCACTTCAGCTTCTGATTTTTTTTAAAGAACAGCTCATCCTACCATATCAAGTTTTGTTCCAAGACACTCTGCCACATTCCACCTATAGCATGGGCTAACTTTTAATACTGGACATCATAACTCAGACTGATGAGCTCACTTCAAATCCTAAACTGTCAGAACCATACAGCACAAAACAGGCCCTTCGGCCCACCATGTTGTGCTGTCCATCAAACCACCCTCACACTATCTAAACCTTTCCTCCCGCATATCCTTCTATCTCACATTCCTCCATATGCCTATCCAACAAACCCTTGAACCTGTCCAATGTATCTGCCTCCACCACCACCCCAGGTAGTGCATTCCATGCACCAACCACTCTCTGGGTGAAAAACCTCCCCCTGACATCTCCCCTGAACCTCCCACCCATAACCTTAAAGACATGCCCTCTCGTCTTGAGCATTGGTGCTCTGGGAAGGAGGCGCTGGCTGTCTACTCTATCTATTCCTCTCAATATTTTATACACCTCTATCATGTCTCCTCTCATCCTCCTCCTTTCCAGTGAATAAAGCCCTAGCACCTTAAGCCTGTGCTCATATTCTATACGCTCTAATCCAGGCAGCATCCTGGTAAATCTCCTCTGCACCCTCTCCAATGCCTCCACATCCTTCCTATAATGCAGCGACCAAAACTGAACACAGTACTCTAAGTGTGGTCTAACTAGAGTTTTGTAAAGCTGCATCATCACTTCGCGGCTCTTAAACTCAATCCCCCGACTTATGAAAGCTAACATCCCATAGGCCTTTTTAACTGCTCTATCCACCTGTGAGGCAGCTTTCAGTGAACTGTGAATATGAACCCCCAGATCCCTCTGCTCCTCTACACTGCCAAGTACCTTGCCATTTACCCTGGAGTTTGTCCTTCTAAAGTGTACCACCTCACACTTCTCCGGATTGAACTCCATCTGCCACTTGTCAGCCCAGCTTTGCATCCTATCAATATCCCTCTGTAAGTTCCGACAGCCCTCCACACTATCCACAACACCGCCGATCTTAGTGTCATCCGCAAACTTACTAACCCAGCCTTCCACCCCCTCATCTAAGTCATCTATAAATATCACAAAAAGTAGAGGTCCCAGAACCGATCCTTGCGGGACACCACTAGTCACTGCCCTCCAATCCGAGGGCACTCCTTCCACCACAACCCTCTGCTTTCTACAGGCAAGCCAATTCCTAATCCACACAGCCAAGCTTCCCTGGATCCCTTGGCCTCTGACCTTCTGAAGAAGGCTACCATGAGGTACCTTATCAAACGCCTTACTAAAATCCATATAGAACACATCCACCGCACTACCCTCATCAATCTTCCTCGTCACCTCCTCAAAGAACTCTATCAGGCTTGTGAGGCAAGATCTTCCCTTCACAAATCCATGCTGGCTGTCCCTAATCAGTCCATTATTCTCCAGGTGTTCATAGATCCTATCCCTTAGAATCCTTTCTAACAGCTTACCCACCACAGACGTAAGGCTCACCGGTCTGTAATTCCCTGGACTATCCCTACTACCTTTTTTGAACAAGGCGACAACATTCGCCACCCTCCAATCCTCCGGCACCATCCCCGTGGACAACGAGGACTCGAAGATCCTTACCAGCGGTTCAGCAATCTCCTCCCTCGCCTCTCGAAGCAGCCTGGGGAAAATCCCGTCAGGCCCCGGAGATTTATCCGTCTTGATATTATTTAACAACTTCAACACATCCTCTCTCTTGATATCTACAACCTCAAGAACATTACCCTTACCTGCACTCCCTTCCGCGTCATCAAGACCCCTCTCCTTGGTGAATACCGAAGAGAAGTATTCATTGAGAACTTCTCCCACTTCCGCCGCCTCCAGGCACATTCTCCCACCTTTGTCTTTAATCGGACCTACCTTTACCCTAGCCATCCTCCTACCCTTCACGTAGGTGAAAAAGGCCTTGGGATTTTCCTTAACCTTACCAGCCAACGCCTTTTCATGTCCCCTTCTAACTCTCCTCAGCCCTTTCTTAAGTTCCTTCCTCGCTACTCTATATTCCTCACGGGCCCTGTCTGAACTTTGCTGCTTATACCTTATGTATGCTACCTTCTTCTCCCTAACTAGTCGTTCAACCTCTCTCGTCACCCACGGCTCCTTCACCCTGCCATTCCTTCTCTGCCTCACCGGGACATATTTATCCCTAACATCCTGCATAAGATCCCTGAACATCGACCACATCTCCATGGTACATTTCCCTTCAAAAAGGACGTCCCACCTTACACTCCCAAGTTCTCTCCTTATAGCCTCATAGTTCGCCCTTCCCCAATTAAACATCTTCTTGTCCTCTCTGCACCTGTCCCCGTCCATGACAATTTTAAAGGTTATGGAGCAATGGTCACTGTCCCCCAAATGCTCACCCACCAATAGATCCTTCACCTGTCCCGGTTCATTTCCTAAAACTAGATCTAGCACGGCATTCCCTCTAGTCAGCCTGTCAACATACTGTGTCAGGAATCCCTCTTAGACACATTTAACAAATTCCGTCCCATCTAAACCTTTGGCACTAAGCAGGTTCCAGTCTATATTTGGGAAGTTGAAGTCTCCCATTATAACAACCCTGTTATTTTTGCTTCTCTCCAAACACTGCCTGCCAATCTGCTCCTCTATATCTCTACCGCTACCAGGGGGCATATAGAATACTCCTAGTAGAGTAACTGCTCCTTTCTTGTTCCTTACTTCCACCCATAGGGACTCTAGAGATGATCCTTCTAAAATATCCATCCTTTCCACAGCCATAACAGTGTCCCTGACCAGTATCGCCACCCCTCCTCCTCTTCTCCCCCCTTCCCTATCCCTCTTAAAACACCGAAAACCAGGAATATTCATCTATTAGATGTATTAGAATAGATCTATTAGAATAGATGTCATCTATTTCTTCCCTTCACTCTGCTCTGGTAAGCAAGTGATGGATGGCAATCAAATGGAAGGGACTGATACACACTTGGAAGCAGAATTCATCTGAGCTTATATTGTTAATATTAAGTCTTAATTCAAGACAGGAAAAAACTTAAGTTAATAGCTTGCTTCTTGAATGTGAGCTGATATTTTGTTTTAGAAGTTCCAAACTATTATTACGATAAATGTAAGCTTCTTTCAAAATTTAAATACAACTTAAATCAAATGATTAGCCATATAACAACAAAATTTTCTGTAATTTATTTGAATCAGTCTCTAGCATATATTATATACTGCTCCTTTTTAAACACTTAGATTTCCTTTAGTGTTACAAATTTTAATATACTCCAAATCTTTTTTCCACTAAAATATCATTTCTGCAATCTATGACACCACTGCTCAGAGTATGCAAATCACACCAACATCTTCCACTATAAAATAAGCACAGGGGAAAAGATTGATTGTGATAAGAGATATTTTACTGTTGCAGTTTGTAAAACTTAGTCAATACAGCTAAACTCTGATTATCCAGCACATTCAGGACTTTGGTGGTGCCAGACTAGCAGATTTTCCAGACTATTGGACATTATTTCATTAATACCCTAATACTTTTAATTCACTACTTGCTTGAGTGACAGCATTATAATAAATTTTCCAGTGAACGAGCCAAATTTAAAGGGAGCTCAGGAACTGGAGCCCAGGCGAGTGGAAGGGGAGTGGCAAATATCACCTGGCGAGCCAGATGCTAAACCATTCGGATTTCCAAATAGTTGGATCGTTTCAATCAGAGTTTTACTGTATGTTGCCATTCCAAGCAGCAAAGCCAGTTCTGGATCGTGAAACATATGAAGTACATAATCGAAAGACAGAAGAAAAAAAATTGTGAGCTGGCTGTGAATAAAAGCTTGGTGGAGCAAGTATTTTTTTATGTGCCATAAACACAATACTCCACAATTCCATTCAGCCTAAACGAGGATACACAGCCAACCCCAAACCTGATCGCTTGTACACACCCATTCTTCAGTATGAGTCACTAAATAGCGATCAGGAGCAGCAAATATGGCTTACTGCCCCTCCCTTACCTTGTAGAGCATGTTGAGGAAATTGTTGCACTAGCGTTGTTTATTAGTAGAAGCTCATCTTTAGGATTGGTTATTAAACCCGAGCCTCTCTAGTCTGCATTCGTTTGTACCCATACGAAAAATCTGTATCCTCTGTACTTTACTAAAGAACTGATGTAGAGTATTATCTTAACTCTCGTCAAAGCTCCAAGGGAGTTTTCAGAGTGCCAAAAGCAAAGTTCTTAACTCAGCTGCTCATTGAGTCTTCAATTATTTCCTTTCATCATCTCTATCCTAGTCCCTGCCTCCCACACCGGAATCTTCACCACCGTACACCGCCCAGTTTATAATTATTTTCTCGCATGCTTTTCCCCCAAACTTTCTTTAACACGGGATGTTTTGGGCCTTGTACTCTCAGCTTTTCGCAGCTCTCCGCCTATTGTATCACATCTGTGCTCTCACCTGTCCAAGTCTTTGGAGTCTCCTTCTAGGGATGGCAGCTGGTTTCTCGCCCAGCTTCAGTCCCCACACGTTTACTCACTATGCTAACTTCTTTATTATATATAGAAAAACTCCTCCTCACCGCGTACAGGTAACTCGCGTCGCCCTTCCATTGGGCTGTTACGTCAGGAAGGAGGCTAACGCCCTGTTCTCAAATATGGTCATTTTCCTATTCGAAGTAGGTGTACCGTTCGGGGCGTTTCCCACTATGCGATTAGTTTTGACTACTGAAGCTCCAATAGAGCTAAAAGAGAAACCCAAGGAAAAGTACCACTGGGTTGATTCTGAAGGAAACGATGTCTGCATATGTATTGTATAAAGTTTAAACGAACCAAAGAGGGAAAAGTTCAAAGGACGAAAAGATCCAGAAAATGAAATCCCCAAATCCAGACTTTGATTTGGATTTCTGCCTTCTGCCCAAAACCGTTGTTATAATTCAATTATATGTTATAAATTTCATGTCACCATAGGGATGAAATGGTTATATAGAGAGGAGAAAAACAAGCTGCTAATTTTTCAGTTGATGTTGAGATTTAGTTGGCAGTATTGGAACAAAGAATAGATGCCAGAATTGTGCTCTGGGAATTTAATGACTCATCAGTCAAAACGTTCCTTTGTTCATTAGTTTATATAGCATATGCAAGGAAGTCACAGAGGTAGGGTGCCAGGATGGCTTAAAAATCAATACTCATGCAGTGGTTATTATACTCGAGGTATAATTACATGTGACCTGTATCATCCAATTCTAAGGTTACATTTTCTGGACCAATCTACAAACACTTAGCTGTTACTTCTTGACTAACCTGAGATGACACCTCTGCCCCAGTCAGTATCTGATCATAACAAGACATCCCTTCGATTCAAACAGTCAATCAACCTTGCATTCCTTCAAAGATCATTTGTAATGAACAGGCCAGTTATTACATGTGGCTATATTACATCGAGTGACCATATCTATTCTCAAAGCTGTCACTTCTCCCTTCATTCCTGCAGAGGTTAATTGCTTTAGGAATAAACTTGAGTCTCTATACCCTGCAGCTATTTCATTGCTTGCTTATTTGGAGCCAGCTTAAGACTTTCTTATGTATCTCTATCTGTTTGTTCTTATTTCTACTGCCAAGCCTGATGGCTTATTTACAGAAACCAGGTCTGACCTGTTCAATAGGACAAGGACACTTGTTCTTTTATAACATATTTACCAGCTGCATCAATGTCCCAAGTGCTACAAAAATATAACCTTACAGCTGGAAGTACTAAACACAGCTGGGGTGGAGGTAGCTGCGGCAGTTTGTATCATAACCATAATTTTCCAGAAAATTGCAGAACATGATCTTACAAGGTCAGCAAAGGTAAGGGAGCTGGCTGCTACATAAAATACAATTTGGCAAATTTAACACCCTGACACCAGGAGTGAAAGCAAGTTAAATTTCTTACCAGTATAGTTTTATTGCTAACAGTGCCAAATTAAACCATTTGCATTGCTTGTCCCACCACTTTCTTACCTGTACATTGTACTGATCCAGATCACCTCTGCTTGACATGGTATTCAAGTACTGGCCCATAGTGATAGGTTTCTGCATGTGGCAGATATTTTTTCAGCAAAAATTGCAGTTACAGATCAATATCTAATATTGAGTAGATCAGATACTGAATGATCGACAATTTCCCCAGCCTTTTAAAATACATACATAATTATCTATTATACACACACATATTATACAGAATATTTTATATATATACCGTGTATATGATCTCATCTACAAACAAGAAATACTGAACTGAAATAAAAACAGAAAATGTTGGGAACACAGCACAGAAGCAGACCTTTTAGCCCTCTGCCACCTTCTTAGGCAGTGCGTTCCACATTGCAATCAACCTCTGGGTGAAATAAAATTCCTGAGATACTTCTTACCTCAAATGTATTGCCTCTGGTTTGAGACATCCCTGTTAGGGGAGAAGTTTCTCACTATCCACCCTATCTATGCCCCGCATTTTGTATATGAAAAGTGAAACAGAGTTAACATTTCATTTCAAAGATGCTTCATCAGAACTGCGAAAGTGAGAAGACAAGTCTGTTTAAGTTGTAGAGCAGGTAGGAAGGAATGGATAGGACAGAGACAATACCACTTTGAAGCCAGGGTTGCATTGTTTGTGTCGTCACCTAGCCGATGGATGAATGAGGTAGGTTAGAGTGAAAGAAAACAAATGAAGGGTTGTGCTAAAAGCAGTGAAATGCAGGTCAGAGCTGTTCCTGAGACCTGAAACCAAAAGAAGAATGCTGGTAATGCCCAAAAGATTGCTACTAGTAGGAAATGTATGGTGTTAAAGGAGACATTGTTCAACGTTAGGTGAAGTCAGCCAGGCAAATCAGTGAGTTAGCGGAAAGGAACCGATTGGGTCTCTGTTCAAGGAACAAGTGGAGGATACTCATATTGTCCAGGTTTAAGATGGCAATGTATTTCACATCTGTGTTGAAGCTAAGCCCTCTGCAACCAGGAAGATGGAAACTGTCAAAGTTGCAAAGGGCACAACAGGTGTTACAAACATTAATGGGAAGGCACTGGAGAAGGGGAGAAAGGATGGAGTCGAGGTGGGAAGAAATGTCGAATGGGGCAAGGGCATACTGAAACAATGGGTGTACATAGATAGTCCTGCTTGTGAATCTTGGACAGGACGTCAAGATGGGCTATGTGGAATAGGATGACTATAAGACAAGAGACTATGAAGGAAATGAAGTCAGTAACTGTCTGGGAAGCAATGGCCTCATGCTCAGTGGTGGGGTCATAGTCCAGAGGGAGTTATGAGGAGGTGTCAGTGAAATAAAGGTCAGTTCACCAAACTACAACAGCACTACCCTTATTGCCATGCTTGCTGATGATACAGAGATTTGTCCTAAGTGAGCAAAATGTTGCAAGTTCAGAAATGGATAGGTTAGAGTTAGAAGAGCAGTGGTAAAATTGAGCTGGTCAATTTCATGTTGGCAGTTAGTGACAAATAGATCCAGAAATGTTAAGCGGCCAAAAGGAGAGGTCCAAGTGGATTGTGACTTCTGGAGGAAGGGAAAAGGGTCCACAGTTTTGGGTGAAGAGTTTTTCTAATTTATCATAATTCATTCCTTTTACAGTCTTGTCGGTATTATTGGTCTTACTTGATCAATCAACGAGATTCCAACCACATATCTATTCCTTCCATCGGAGTATTTATTTCCACCTCTGTAATTCACCAAGTGTCCGCTCCCGCCTCTGTTCATCTGCTACCGAAACCTTCACCCTGGCTTCATTGTCTTCTTGGCCAAGCTACTCCACTGTTGATTGTCCATCTTCCCCCTTTATAAACCTGAACTCAACCAAAACTCTGCTATGTACATCTTAACTTGCATTATGCCCTGTTCACCCATCATTCTTCAAGATGGTGGTTACATTGGTTTCCAGTCCATAAATAAGGCAAAATGCAATTTTAAAATTCTCATTCTGGTCTGTAAATTCATTTATGGCCTCAATCTGTCTTTGCATTTTCCTCCAGCCTCAGAACCCTCCGAATCTTATGTACTTTTCCAAATCTTGCTTCTTGTGTATCCTCCGTTTCAAATGCTCATCCATGCCTTAAGCTATTTCGTCCCCAAGATCTGGAATTTCCTCCTTACCTACTCTCTACTTCTCCCTCCTCTGCAAAGAATCTCCTTTAAATCTACCTCTTTCGGTAAGTTTTTGATCATCTTGTCTTGATTACGTGCATCAGTGTCAATGTTTGTCTCATAACACTCCTGTGAATAGCCCTCAAACACTTACAAGCTCCTTGTTATTGCTGGTTGTCTTTGCAGACTTTGGTGTCAAAAAACTATTGCTAGATGTTTGTTGATCAAATGGAAAACACTGGATCTTCATTGTGGCTGTGGAATACAGCATTCTTGGGCCATTAGATATACCAACATAAAACATGAGATTAACAAGGTGCTTGCTGTCAGTTGGAAATATCACTTACTGTTGTCCCCTGAGTCACATCTGCCACACCTGATTCAATAAAATAATTCATCAGATACACAATGCCCGATAATTAATTTTATTGACTCCAATTGGCAATGAGGCATACAGGAGTGAGGTAGATCAGCCGGTAGAGTGGTGTCCAACCAACAACCTTGCACTTGATGTTAGCAAGACCAAGAAATCCATTGTGGACTTCAGGAAGGGGAAGTCAGGAGAACCTACACCAGTCCTAATTGAGGGGTCAGCAGTGGAAAGGGTGAGCAGATTCAAGTTCCTGGGGATCAACATCTCAGATGATCTATCCTGGGCCCAATACATTGATGCAATTACAAAGAAGGTACGTCAGCGGCTCTACTTCATTAGGAGTTTGAGGAGATTTGATATGTCACCAAAGACTCTTGCAGATTTCTATAGATGTACAGTGGAAAGCATTCTGACTGGTTGCATCACAGCCTGGTATGGAAGCTCCAATGCACAGGATTGCAAGAGGCTGCAGAGTGTTGTCAGCTCCATCAAGGGCACAACCCTCCCAACTGTTGAGGACGTCTTCAAGAGGCGGCGCCTCAAGAAGGCAGCATCGACCACTAAGGACCCTCACCATCTGGGACACACTATCTTCTCATTACTAATATTGGGGAGGAAGTACAGGAGCCTAAAGACCCGCACTCAATGATTTTGGAATAGCGTCTACCCCTCCGCTATCAGATTTCTAAATGGTCCATGAACACTACCTCATTATTCCTTTTTTTCACTATTATTTTGTAATTTATGGTAATTTTTATATTTTTGTACCATACTGCTGATGGTAAACAATAAACTTCACGTCAATATAAGTCCGTGATAATAAACCTGATTCTAATTAGAACTAATTATCAGGCATTGCATATAATGGGCAGATGATCTGATATTGCCAATTAAGTCCTAAGGCTGTGAGTTTTAGAGAACTGTCACCACCAGATGAAAATTCTCACAAACAAAATCTATCTGTGCAGAGTTCAAATGAGGAATTAGGCACAATGAACCAAGCAGAATTAGAGGGGATCAGAACAGGATATGACTGAAGCAGGGACCAGGCACTCTATTAAAGTGGAATTAGACAGGTACTTGAAGAACTAAATTTGAAGGAATGTTATTTGATCAGGTAGCTCAAATAAAATAAGTCAAAAAGGTCTGTTCTTGAGCCAGCATTACAATAAATTCAATTATTTGCCTGCTGTTCTCCAGTACAATATTTTCAGTTCGTCTCTGCCACTGGGGTTTACTTCATAGGACCTTGTGCTAATTATGGTCATCTGTAGCTTCACTGGGGAAGAAATTGATTTACCATCAGAAACACACAAAATGGCTGTGGAGGTCTATGAGGAGATTACATTCTGCACTTGTTGAATGCTAAAGTTACAGGAACCAACAAACTGGTATTGGGGGCTGCCTAGGTTTTTACTTGAAAAAGTCATTAGGCTGGCTATAATTGTAAATGAGAATTATTGCCTCTTTCAGAACACCCACATTAAATTGGTCAGCAATGTGGAATTTGCCTCCTCAGTATCCAATAACATCTGGAGAATGATAAAGTATGGACAGCTTATCCAAATAGTGTAGCGGTGGCTACCGCGAAATAAAACAAGACGCTAGTCGGAGGATTGTCGAACAAGAAGTGGTTTATTTTCCCGCCTTGCGCGGGCCCTTTAAGGGAGACTGTTCCCGCCCAAAGCAACCGGCAATGACGTAAGTACTACGTCATCAAGACTTTCCCGCGCGCGGGTTCTCCCCGTCGCTCGGGAAAGACGAGGCCCGCCGCCATCTTGGGCCTCGTCGCTCCGACACCGTGCGACCCGACTGCCGAGCCGGTTCGCCCGACTAAATGGTGAGTCGCCACAATAGTTTAATTAAAGCCTAAGGCTATTGTTACAAGTAGATCAGGTTGGAGTCTGTAGTTAATGATTATGTATCCAAAAAGAGCCAATGTGCATATTTGACATCACTGAACTGTTATACAATAGAACAGTATAGCACGGAACAGGCCCTTCGGCCCACAATGTTGTGCTGACATAGCTATTCCCTCCTACCTACAGAATGCCCATATCCCTCCATTTTCCTCTCATTCATGTGCCCATCCAAGCCCCTCTTAAAAGCCCCCAATGAATTTGCCTCCACTACCCTATCAGGCAACACATTCCAGGCATCCACCACTCTCTCAGTAAAAAACGTACCCCTCACGTCTGTTCCGAACCCACCCCCTCTCACCATAAATGCATGCCCGAAGTCTGCTGAAGTGTTGCAAGGTCCAAAGCCAATGTTGCTCTGTAACTGACCGCTGTGGAATGTATTGAGAAGACACACCAATCGCTTTTCCCTCCCTGCCTGAACTGGGTGTTCAGCCTCTCCTATGCGTGGCTCCTTCTACTGATCGCACGCCCGTGGCTCACCAATTCAGAATGTATTAACGTGCAACCCCTCAGCTACCTTTGCTCAGAGACATTCACAATGCAGATCTCACTTCAGTCCTTTGGTCTTGTGTATAGCATGGCTTCTTTTCTCCCTCTCTCTCATAGATTACGTACAGAATATTGTGATTGCCCCTATCAAATATTACTGAGGTTGAATAGAGCTTAACTTAATCTTTTGTTAGGATTGATGATTAGACCAGCGCATATATTTCCCATCATTACTAAATTACTGTCACATCTGTTACTATTTAGTAGATTTTTTTTCTCAAATACTGCCACAAAGAAAAAAAATGTTTGTCCTGGAAACCGTACCAAGCTCTTTGAGAGGACTGCAAAGTATTTGCTGCTGTTTGAGAAATTTGATACTGACATTGGGATTTGATAACGTAAGCTCTTGAAAAAAAATCACAAAACACACCCCTCCGTCCCCTCTGCCCCAATGAACGCTCTTTAGTGAATATGGGTGTAATACTTGAAATATTTCTCATCTCAGCTGGTCAACAATAAATCTATGTTGTCTTCATTGACATAGTTTCAATGTTCCTCTAAATAAAAGGATTAATGGCTAGTTGTATTACATCACCACTGAAGTTCAAACATATTTTTCTCTTAGTTGGGCCATGTACAGATAAGTGAACAAGTCCCATCAGTTTGATGTAATTCTACAGTTGGGCTCCCAAGAAACCTTTATAGCATTTCTTTATCTTTCTGAGCATATTTGAGTTACTGGCCTCACTTGCTTTATGAAGATTGTGAATAGGAATTAGTCTCCAAATGCCTTCCAAATGTCAGAAAGAATGTTTAAGGTGGAAGGGCACCAAAATCACTATTTTCAACAAAATGTCTCCTTGCAAAAGACATGCAGGTCTTCCCCAGGTTACTAAATCCTGACCTATGTACAGCCCATACAAACGAACAAGCATTTGGGAGACTGGCAAGATAGATCTGCTGGCTGCTGTGGGTCTGCAGGCATCTTCTGTTGCCTGGGAACTTGGTTTGTGGCCACATTTCCAGGTTGCAAACAGTTCACAGCAGTGGAACCCTGCTGTAACCTGTATCAGGCATCTGCGGGCTTAATTGTCTGATAGTCCAGTCTTAGAACTTTATGAGAGGATATTTTTTAATATCACTTCTCTCAAACAACTGCATCTTTACTTTGCAATCTGTATCTTCAACTTGTGATCCTGATAAATAATATTCCATTGTAATATTACAACTGTTTTAAAACTCAGTTTGTGAGGTGACAGCATCACTGGTGGGATCAGCACTTATTGTCCATCTAGTCTTGTCCCCATGAGGAAATCTTTGAACTCTTTCTGATAAAGGTGGATTATTAGGCAGAATTTTAGAAAGCCAGAGACAATGATGGAAGGAGTCAAGTCAGGGTGGTGTGTGATTAGGAGGAGGTTTCTCCAGCTTCTGGAAAACCTGCTCCTGTCTTTGAATCACTGATTGGCTATTCTAACACCACTTGCATTCTTTCCCATTTCAGGAAGTTTTCTGGCATGTAGTGCCAGAGAGTCATAAAGCATAGCAGCAGGCACTTTGGTGGAACCTGCCCATCAAATACCCATCCATACTAATCCCATTTGCCAGCACTTGGTCGGTAGCCTTCTACGCCTTGGCAATGAAGATAAGAATCCAAACCAACTCCTTGCCGTTATGGCACAACAAGTTTGTCAATGACAATTTTCTGATGAAACCATATGGATCCAAGTTTAAATGGCATTTATTTAGTCTCCTAGATGCCCTTACAAAAAAATGTAACAATTCTCTACAGGAGCATGAATTCACAATTTATCCTCTCACCATAAAAGCATGTGCAATTATATATAACATGATTTCTGCTCCTGTTGATATGACAAAATCAATAACAGAGGTTTGATTTTGATAAAACCCTTGAAGCAGATAGCACGGATGCATTTGAGAGGAGCCTTTATGAAGGAAAGAGGAAGCAGAGGAATACAGATTAGCTGATTCAAATGGAAGAGGTTGTATGGACATGAACATGGCACAGCCCAAAAATAGAAAATGCTGGAAGCACTCAGACTCAGGTCAAGCAATGTCAGTGGGGAATGAAACAGAGCTGATGTTTCAGGCCAAAGACCTTTTATCAGAATGGAAAAGCGAGAAAAACAATCATGTCTTTTTTTTTACTAAGTTTTTCACATTGTTAGTCCTAATAAAGGGTCCTTAACCTGAAACATCAGTGCTGTTTCTCTTCCCAGTGATGCTGCTTGACCTCCTGAGTGCTTCCAGCACTTACTGATGTTTTGGATTTCCAACATCTTCATCTTTCTGCTAAGGCAGACACAGACCAGTTTTGGGCCAAAAAGCCTCCTCTGGGGCTGTAGGTTAAATGTATGAACAATAGTACAATTAATTTCTCATTCTCTTTGCTGAATAAGGTTGGAATGCATGAAAGATAGGAGGTATTCAATTTAGAGTATCTTAGTAGAGCAAGTAACTAGCTAAGGAAGCTTGGAATAAGATATGACTGTTAAGCAGAATCATTGAACTTGATAACAAACTGAATCTGATAACGTAGATATAAAACAACTTCTGGCAAAATAAATTGCAAACAATATTCTGCTTTAATGGCTTGTTACTGACCCAGCACCATGTTGTAAATTTCAGCCCTACAAGATTCAGTGCCTATATTTCTTGAATTTTTTTGTCAAGCAGGCAGTTATCTTGGGGATCTGTCTGAATTAACAGATCTTTGATTTCCTTGGCTGAGTTACACATTTTGCAGTCACACATTCCAAAAACCTTCTCAGTGCTTTTCTCTCATTTGGATCTGAATTTTGCAGTTCTCTATTTAGTGATTCAATATCCACAGACTTAAGGAATGAAGCAAGGCCATCATAGTCATTCCCATAATACTCTTGATAAGTGGTTGGGTTCTTCCTGTTCTCCTGATTTTTAATGTGAGCATATGTCATTGTTGGAACTATTCCTCTTGTTGGAATATTTCTTGTGGCATTGCTACCATGACGGGAAGTGTCAATCATGAAGTCCTTGATTAAGCAAGGTAAACGATATTGATCTCGGAATTCTGTCATGAGTGGATGAGGGATTTTTTTCCCTGGCTTATCTGTTCTGGGAAGAATAGTTTTTGGTATTTGCTGTTTATTCCCTGCTGAAAAGTTGTCCTGATATTCAGTGCTGAAATCCCCACCAAGTATTTCATGTATCTCTTTTTCAGTTGGGTGTCTATCCCAGTACATGATAGGAGTAGGCACCCTTTTGATCTCTTTTCGATTTATATGATGCACCATGAATATTTCATCAGGCTGGGGTATATTCCTTTTGTGTTCATACCAAGCTCCCTTGCGGAAAGATTCTAATTTCACACGGTTTGGAGAACCATAATCCTGCCTGTAGATTGATTCAAGTGGATTAAAAGGGGCTGTGATTACTGGACAATCTGGTTTCTCCTTCAGCCCAATCCTTCTTTGGCTTCCTCCATTATTTTTCTTAATATGTTGCATTGCCTTCATCAGAATGTTATGGAGCCTCCCTTTCTAACATTCTGCATTGATTCCAGAAGGCATCCTATTATTGTGAACTTTATCTCCCAGATCACTTGCTGTAGATTTGGAGAAGCTTCCCAGTAATGATTGTTGTCTTTTTAGGCAGCATTTTAAATATCTGGGTTGTGCAATGAACTAAATGATTGTGACATCACAACAATGGAGTTATGTCATGATAACACCAGAGGCACACGGTATCTACTGCTTTAATGATAACATATGTACATATGTTCTGAAAAACATTTAAGAGCTCAAATTGTTTTCTTTCATAATATTAGTAAAATAATTGAGCAATAGCTGTAATTTTACCCTGTGAGAGACTACCAATCTCAAAATATCCTCAACATTGATAAGTAGAGAGATCCATGTTATAAACTGTCAATCTGCAAAATATATTTTAGACTCACATCTACATATTTAAAATAAGATAGGCAAAAATATGATTTCTGGCTTAGATTTGAAATCAAAGAAACAAAAATTCCTACCTTTATTTCATTACTTTCTTGACCATAATTGTGCCAAAATCAAAGGCTATTTAACACACATATTCACATATATGCCTTGAAATTAGACTAATTTGCACCCTTTTTTCATGCACATTAGATTGCTTCAGCAATCATTTCCAGGCTAATTAGCAACTGTTGGGAAGATGGCCCAGGCACTCTTTGCCTTAGATGCTTTCCTCATATCAGGTGTATACCTTTTGCCATTAATGCACCTGTTCCTCATTTCCACCCTCAGCAACATAAATTGGGGGTTCTGGGTGAAATCTATGAACTTCATTGTAGAACCAGAAGTACACCGTGCTGCTATGTTGCATCTGTGTAAATTTAAAGGGACACAATCACCATCTTCTTTGGTCTGGGATCTTTCCAAATAACTGCAGCTGATCTCGCTAATATCTCACATTTTGCTACTCAAAACTGCATCACACAGGCTACCCAGGTGTTCTGCTTGCAGAAGGATGATTTTATCTGCCTTATTTCAATGAAGAGTATGTTGCATCTCAGAGGGTGGTATTGGCCATATTGCTGACTTCTCACAAGAGCAGATAGTAATTGACTGTGTTTCTTCATTCATAAAGACTTCCCTGAATAACCTGAACTTTAATGTTTGAATAATCAAACAATATGTCTGAAGGCGAATATCATGTTTTCAGGAAAAACAAATAATGCCTTCATCATTTGATGGCTGAACCACAACATATTCTCAATGATCAGCACAGTTCACATATAACTGCTACAATTTGGGCCACATAAACACTAGAATAGGTGCAAAAAATGCAATTTGGGCTCATGAAAATGAGATGCCTGTGCCTCCATCAGTCTGAGGCACTCTGCAGTATGCACCAATCAGGTGATTTAATGTCATTACTGCATACTGTAAGCTGCACATTCTAGCCATCCAGAAATAGCAGCAGGTGCTATAGGAAAATCCAGGAGGCCTGAAGTATGGGGGAGCTGAGGCACAGCCTGAGCAGTCACGGGAAACATGCAGGATGAAGGGGAAGGCCCAGCTCAACACGCAGAGTGGAGGGACAATGATTGCAAGGTTACAAGAGAATCCCTCACAGGCAGATTTTTAGAATGTGCTTGCAGAATCATGGACATCTATCCAGACAAAGTGACCCTCTCGACAATACAATTTTTAACAACAACATAGTTTATCCAAAATCAGCTGAGAGAGCCCAGATGGAAGATTATAAAAGAAACAAAACACTAGAAACTCAAAAGATGAAATAGAAACAGAGAATCAGTACATCAGCAAGCATCTGTGGAAAGAGAAACATTTAATGTTTAAGGTTAGTAACTTTTCATTACATGAAAGAGCAAAATATAGCCCTGTTTTAAGCCACAGTAAGAGATACAGCAACATTTTGTAGAATGGTAGAAAAAAGTTGAGCTTCATTGTTTACAACTGATTAATAATTATGAATAACCTTTTAATCTATCAACATAATTCATTGTTTAGATCAACACACAAGAGCCATCCAGGCCATTTTCATCTTCCTTTGACTCAATGTAAGCAATATGAACATACAGTACATACGATCTAGGGGCAGTAGTAAGCTACAATCTGAGAAAGCTCATCAACCTTAAACATGAACGTGGATTGTGTTCCACAGATACTGCCTGACTTACTGAGTACTTCCAGCATTGTTTGTTTCTACATTATAACTCCTCGTATCCTGGGCAGCTCCACCTGCACTGATCATCACATATTAATGAAAGAATCCCTGATCCAAACATTGAAATGGTTATTAAATCTGTCTTTTGCAATGAGTAACTAGTTAAAAGATCACCGACCCATGCACAAAATACAGTTTCCCTGTATTAGGTACTTTCTGAAGATCTAAAGCTTGTTTGAAATATTGAACTGTTTGGATTTGTTCAATGTTGATGGTAGCTTGTCAGCACTATAGCCACAGCAACTGAAAATAACACACATAATAACTATTTGACTGGATTTGCAATGAGAAATCCCTCGTGAAATTTACCCTCTGAGGTTTACTTTACACCAATGCACCAATTATTTCAAGAGGCAAAACTGCTGAATTATCAGCAAAAGCCCAGAGTTTTATTTAGCTCTCAAGATTTCCATCTGAGTAATGTAGCGTGATGCTATCACACAAGCCATTACTTGTCAAGAGAGCTCTCTATGTAATTTTATTTTTCAATCCCCCTCATAATGGGGGCTCTGAGAGATGGTTTCCACCTCACCACATGACTACCCTCATAGATCTCTGCCTCTCCTTGGAGTTGCTCCCTCAGAGATGGTGTAGATAACTCTTATATGCCCAGGACATGCAAAGCAAAAGAAACACAAGCCACAGTCACAGAGAAATACAGCACAGAACCAGGCCCGATGGCCTATCAAGTCTGCACTGATCGCTAGCCACCCATTTTTACACTAATCCTACATCAATCCCATTTTTTATTCTCCCCACATTCTCTTCAACACCTGCCAGGTCCTACCACTCACCTAGAAACTAGAGCTAATTTACACTGGCTATTACCTACCAGCCTACATGTCCTTAGGGTGTCAGAGGAAACACGAGCACTCAGAGGAAGTCGATGCAGTCACAGCCTGCATGCAATCCCCACACAGGCAGCACCCCAGGTCAGGATTGGATCTGGGCCTCTAGTGCTGTGAGGCAATGACCCTGTTAGCCACAACACTGTGTTGCCTAAAGTAATGAACTCCATATTAGGGTCACACACAATCATTGCCAGAACTAAGTGGTTTCTAATTGCATAGCCCATACATCTCACAATCAGTAGGTTCACAGCAATAAGACCATAATCCTTATGGGGAAAACATCACTATCAACACCAAGCTTGAACACATTTACTTGAGACACATTATATTGGCAGCTTTATTAGCAGAGGCACGACAAGGTATGCAATGATATTAGCAGCTGTTCCACCAGTGTAACATCCCAGCACAATCAAAAATGCTATTTAAATGAAATGAGAACATAAAAGAATCATGGCACTATTTCAGTAAGAAGAGACTTGCTATTCCAGGTTCCCATCATTTATCTCTCAACCATCATGAAAACAAATGATCTTTTATGGAAGCTGTTTGTAGGAGATTGGTGAGTACAAATTGGCTGGCCTATTTCTTACATTATAAACACAGCTACACTTCACCAAAAAAATCTTTATTTGCTGCAAAGTTCTTTGGAACATCCTGAAAAGGGTGCACAGGTTTGTAGAGATGCAACTTTTTTCTTATAAACCAAGTTTTGGCAAGAGCTTCCCAGACTGTCTACATTTAGTGCTTTATTGATTTTTGCAGGTTTGAGTAAAAGTAAGTTAGTTAGTTCACATTAGCCTGATGAGCTTTTCTTGGCCTAATTATATCTCCTTGAGATCAGAATGACTTGCTTCCACTCTGGTTTTGTACGTTGTGAAGTGACCGATGAGGCCTATGTAGGAACTGCAGATTCTTCCACAGATGAGGCAAGATAGAACATAGAACAGTACAGCACAGAACAGGCCCTTCGGCCCACAATGTTGTGCCGATATAGCTAATCACTTCTACCTACAGAAATCCTATATCCCTCCATTTTCCTCTCATTCATGTGCCTATCCAAGCCCCTCTTAAAAGCCCCCAATGAATTTGCCTCAACTACCCTATCAGGCAACGCATTCCAGGCATCCACCGTTCTCAGAGTAAAAAACGTGCCCCTGATGTCTGTTCTGATCCTACCCCCTCTCACCTTAAATGCATGTCCTCTGGTATTGGATCGCTCAATAATGGGAAAAAGATATTGCTTGTCCACCCTATCTCTGCCCCTCATAATTTTATACACGTGCAACAAATCACCCCTCAGCCTCTGCCACTCCAGAGAAAAAAGCCCAAGTTTGTCCAGCCTCTCCTGGTAGCACATGACCTCTAATCCAGGCAGCATCCTAGTAGACCTCCTCTGCACCCTCTCTAAAGCCTTGACATCCTTCCTGTAGTGAGGTGACCAGAATTGCACACAATACTCTAAATGCGGCCGAACCAGAGTTCTGTAGAGATGCATCATAACTTCTCGACTCCTGTACTCAGTACCTCAATTAATGAAAGCAAGCATTTCATAGCCTTCTTTACCACCATACCTACCTGTGTAGCCACTTTCAGTGAGCCGTGGATTTGCACCTCAATTTCTCTGTGCTCTTCAACGCTGTTAAGGGTCTTGCCCTTTAGAGTGTACTGCTCTTGATATTAGTCCCACCAAGGTGCAACACCTCACATTTATCCAGGTTAAACTCCATCTGCCATTTCTCTGCCTACATCTGCAACTGATCTATATCACGCTATATCCATCGCCAGTCTTCTACACTATTCACAACTCCACCAATCTTGGTATCATCTGCAAACTTACTAACCCATCCATCAACATACGCATCCAGGTCATTTATGTACATCACAAACATTGCAAGATGTGCCTGATGGGATAGGTGCGTGGGTTGTTTGTAGAGTGGGATTCTTCTAACATTTGTGCAGGTCTTCTGTACGCTTCTGATGTTCTTAATCCCATCCTGAATATTCCATCTCCATTTTGGGCCAGGGATTATGTAGCATAAAATAACATAAATGAGTAAATGCTAAATATCCCTAAGTTACTTTGAGAGCATGAGCATGGGGACTGCTTCATAATGTTATCAAAAGCCACAGCGGCATCATTATCATTATTATGATATCATAATTGGAAATCTCTAAGTGCTTGCAATGAAAACAATGGAAATGACCTCACAGTGCAATATTAATGGTTCTTTTTCACTTTCAAGTGATTTCTGCTGAAAAGTATTGTCAATCTACCTGTGAGGAGAAATTCAGATTTTCTGAAATTTCCAGGATTAAATTGCAGCATTATACTGAAGGCAGCCTGGGACCAGTGTAGACCAGAATACGTCAACAGTCATTAAGATGAGGTAAGGAACTAGAGGGATTTTGTTTAATGATAATAAAATTCCAGTTAAAACATAATATAATCAAAGATTATTTGGTTCACACATGAAAACTTCACGTTCTCAATCAAATTCCATTGTTCTGTTAACATACATCTTTTAAATCCACAAACACTGAGCAAATGGCAGAAAGGAATCCTAAGGCTTTCATATATCACCAATAGTAATTTGTGACTTTCTTTTATTGTTATGTACAAAAATTCAAGTGTGTATAATAGAACATCACTAAAATTTTATGTCTTATCGATTCAAAAACTTTTGTTGCCTCAATTCTTCAAAGAACATCTGAGCTGTTAAAATATAGTTATCTTTCTTGTTTATTTGCATTATTTTATTTACATTTATAGCTAACTCAAGTTAACAGGCCAGTATGGCATTGGTTAGACAAGTGAAAGGCTCATCTTACCTATTGATAGAAAACCTCAGCTACTTCAGCTTTGAGGTTTCAAATATTGTGCAAAACTGGTTAGCAAGTGGAAGCCAGATGTGAATGAGAGGACCTGAGAAAGGGTCTGTGACAGGCAAGCAAATGAGTCAGTGCTAAGATGTCTGGGTTACCAACATAATCATGGTTGAATGCCAACCATGAGCAGGGACACTTCTAGAAGGACAGAGAAAAAAAGGGCCCAGAAAAAAAACACTCAAAACAAATTTAAAGCCTTATCTTTCCAGCACGTTTCTTGGCCTGTTCTCCTTGTCACCCAATGTTCCAAACAAAGGGGTCATCTGGTGTTGAACATGCAGTAGGAATTAGAACTAGCATTGGGAGCAGAATCTCAGCGATACCATCAATGGCTTGGGTTAAGGGCTGCCCATATGAGTGGGCAGGTGTTAAACTGGTATATTGCGCAAGGTCTGCAAGAAAAAGGTGAGGGGTAGCTGCTACAATTTTAAAGCTCACCACTTCCTCTGTTTATATTCACTGCAGAGCACGGAGGAGGTGTATTTAAAACTCAGGTTACTGAACTGATGATATTAGTGAACAAACTCATTGGAAGTACACACCATCATTACTCCCAAATTCAATTTCAAGGATGTGTCATCTTGATGAGGTGCAAACAAGCCGTGAATTGTCAGTTACAAAAACACCATATGTCCCACAAGGCTACAGAAGAAACTAAATACTGGGAAGTACAGCTCTCCTGGTCATTTTATACAATACCTGAATGCAGAAACCAACCCCTTAATTACACATGCCTTGTAGCAGGAGCAGAACAACAAAAATCACATGAAATGTTTAACAAAACAGGCATAATCTACAATAATGTGAAAGCTTAATCTACAATCAGAAAACTTGAGTAACAGCCAGCAGAAAGCAGGATCTCACTACAATGTAACAGCTAACCAGGAAGCACACCGATGGCTTCAAAACAGAATACCACCTACTAAATGCAGGCATTCCTCAATTTGACCTACAAACTTTCAAATTAACGGTTGATTCTTTGGGGTACATGTCTTCAATTTATGGATTGATTTTTTGCTATAATGAATAGTGCACCACTCTTCATTCATAAGAATTCACTGAACCAAAATACCCATATTATATTTTGCACAGCCTTTTCAATTTACAAATTGTCACTTAGTGAAACATTTTCCATGAATGCATTCCTTTCGTAAAGCAAGGAATGGCTGTAAGAGGAATCCAGAACAGGAATGTCAAGAAGGAAACAACTTTAATCAGCAATTTAAAATGGATGAAATGGAAAAGCCACCAATAAGAAGACTGGTGTGGTCACACTAAATAGACAAAGAAATTCACATGAGCTTCCACATCCAGATGAGATGACATGAGATGCTGCAGAGAGAAATGTAGGTGGGTCATTTAATTGACCACTGCAAACTGACCCAAGTGTGGAGTTGAGTAGTAGAATCTGGGGGGAAATTGATGAGATTTTTTTTCATAGGATTAATGTAAGATTAGTATAAACAGTGGTTGATGTTGTCAAGGGCTTGGTGGGCTGACTATTTTGAAATGCAGGGGAGTAATCCAGTGTCCTGGATAATATTTATCTGTCAACCAACATCACAAAACCTCCACTCTTTATCTCCAGATTAAAGATTTAGCTATGGGCACTTGCAGAAGCACAATTTATGCGTCTCTTATTTTGGGATACATGGGACAGTCTTTGTTTCAGTCCTACTCAGGACCACTCCCTCCACTCTTAAAGTACATCAGCAACTTCATTGGTATGTGTTCTGCATTCATATGGAACTCGAAATGTCATCACTTTTGCTGCCAATTCCTACCCAGCCCTCACCTTCAAAATGGTCCATCTCTGACTCTTCCCTTTCTGGATAACAGGATAAATGGCAGAAATGCTTCACTCCCCAATGAGCTCAGTGCCGTTTATGCATGCTTTGAAAGGGAGAACAACGCTACACCTGTGTGAATCCCCACAGCATCTGGTGGCCCTGTGATCTCAATCTAGGAGGCTGATGTCAGAACATTCTTCAAGAGGGTGACCCCTCGCAAGGCATCAGGCCCCGACAGTGTAGCTGGCGGAGTACTGAAAACCTGTGTCAACCAACTGGCTGAAGTGTTCAAGGACAACTTCAACCTCTCACTGCTGCGGTCTGTGGTTCCCACCTGCTTCAAAAGGGCGGCAATCATTCCGGTGCCCAAGAAGAGCAGGGTGAGCTGCTTCAATGACTATCGTCTGGTAGCACTCACATCTACTGTGATGAAGTGCTTTGAGGGGTTGGTGGTGGCTATGACTAACTCCTGCCTGAGCAAGGACCTACCGCCACAACAGGTCTACAGTGGACGCAATCTCACTGGCTCTCCACTCTGCTTTGGAGCACCTAGACAACAGCAATAAATACATTAGGCTGCTGTTTTATCGATTACAGCTTGGTGTTCAACACCATCATTCCCTCAATATTAATTAACAAGCTTCAAAACTTGAGCCTCTGTACCTCCCTCTGCAACTGGATCCTTGACCTTCTTATCAGGAGACCACAGTCAGTATGGATCGGTGATAACATCTCCTCCTCATTGACAATTGACATAGGCACACCTCAAGGATGTGTGCTTAGCCATCTGCTCTACTCTTATGACTGTGTGGCTAAGCAGAGCTCAAATGCCATCTATAAATTTGCTGACACCACTGCTGTTGGCAGAATCTTAGATGGTGGTGAGGAGGTGTACAGGAGTGAGATAGATCGGCTGGTGAGCGGTTTCACAACAACAATCGTGCACTCATCATCAGCAAGATCAAGGAATTGATTGTGGAATTCAGGAAGGGGAAATCCGGAGAACACACACCAGTCCTCATTAAGGGGTCAGCAGTGGAAAGGGTGAGCAGCTTCAAGTTCCTGGGCGTCAACACCTCGGAGGATTTATCTGGGGCCCAACACATTGATTCAATCACAAAGGCATGCCAGCAGCTCTACTTCGTTAGGAGTTTGGGGAGATTTGGTATGTCCATCATGGGCACAACCCTCCCGACTATCGAGGATACCTTAAAGAGGCAGTGCCTCAAGGCAGCAGCATCCATCACTAAGGACACTCACCATCCAGGACATGCCCTCTTCTTGTTACTTCTCGGGGAGGAGGTATAGGAGCCTGAAGACACACACTCAACGATTTAAGAACAGCTTCTTCTCATCTGCCATCAGATTTCTGAACAGTCCATGAATCCATGAACGCTATACTTTGTTATTCCTTTTTTAGAACTATTTGGTACTGGTATTGGATTATTATTGTCACTTGTACCGAGGTACAGTGAAAAGCTTGTCTTACAAACCGATCGTACAGGTCAATTCATTACACAGTGCAGTTACATTGAGTCAGTACAGAGTGCATTGATGTAGTACAGGTAAAAACAATAACAGTACAGAGTAAAGTGTCACAGCTACAGAGAAAGTGCAGTGCAATAAGGTGTAAGGTCACAACAAGGTAGATCGTGAAGTCATAGTCCATCTCATTATATAAGGGAACTGTTCAATAATCTTATCACAGTGGGGTAGAAGCTGTCCTTAAGTCTGGTGGTACGTGCCTTCAGGCTCCTGTACCTTCTACCCGATGGAAGAGGAGAGAAGAGAGAATGTCCCGGGTGGGTGGGGTCTTTGATTATGCTGGCTGCTACACCAAGACAGCGAGAGGTAAAGACCAAGGAGGGGAGGCTGGTGTCCGTGATGCGCTGGGCTGTGTCCACAACTCTCTGCAGTTTCTTGCGGTCCTGAGCAGAGCAGTTGCCGTACCATCTTTGTGATTTATAGTCATAATATGTCTTTGCACTGTACTGCTGCCACAAAACAACAAATTTCACAAAATACAAGTCAGTGATAGTAAACCTGATTCTGAATTCCTGTCTCCATCTCAGGGGACAGGCTAGCCGTTAACATCCATTACAAACCCACAGACATCCACAGCTATCTTGATCATACCTCCTCCCACCCTGCATCCTGTAAGGACTTCTTTCCATTCTCCCAATTCCTCTGTCACTGTCACATTTTCTCTGCTAATTTGACTTTCCACAAGTGCTTCTCAAATGTCTTTTGTGTTCCTGAACCATTGCTTCCCCTATATACCATGGTCAGAATTCTTGACCACATCTCAAATCTTTTCTGCTTCTCTATTCTCAACCCCTCTCTTCCCAGATAGATCAAGAACAGAATACTTCTGGTCCTTATTCCCTAACAATAATGTTCACATTATTATTGCACTTTCCACTCTACCTGCCTCTGTATTCAATGGATCAGTCTTTGCAATTTCCACCAGCTCCAACAAGATTCCATCACCTGCTCAACTCTCTATATACTCATGACCGCGTGGCTAGGCACAGCTCCAATACCATCCATAAATTTGCCAATGACACCACTGCTGTTGAATGAATCATGGGTGGTGATGAGTCAGCATACAGGAGTGAGATAGAACATCTGGTTGAATGGTGCCACAATAACAACCTCATGCCTAATGTCAACAAAATCAAGGAACTGATCATTGACTTCAGAAAGGGGAAGTTGGAAGATCACATGCCAGTTCTCATTGGTGGTTCAGCAGTGGAGAGAGTAAGCAACTTCAAATTCCTAAGCATTAACATCTCGGCTGACCTGTCCTGAGCCCAGCACATAGATGTAATCATGAAGAAGGTGCACTAGCGCCTCTGCTTTCTCACAAGCTTAAGGAGATTTGGCATGTCACCAAATACTCTAACAAATTTCTGCAGGTGGACTGTTGAAAGTAACCTGATTGGTTATATCATAGCCCGGTGTGGCAATTCCAATGCACAGGAACGAAGGAGGCTGCAGAGTGTTGTGGAAACAGCCCAGTCCATCATGGCACAGCCCTTGCCACCAGCGAATGCATCTACAGCAGGTGCCAACTCAAGGCCTCATCTATCATGAAGGATCCCCACCATCCGGGTCATGCCCTCTTCTCGCTGCTACCGTCAGGCAGGAGGTACAGAAGGGACCACTTCTTGTAGTACCATGGACTTGTCTCTGACTGTGTCTTTTTGTTTTGCACTAATGTTTTGTTTTTGCATAGTTTTCTTTCCTCTCTCTCTTCCCATTCTTGTATAATTTATATTCTGTATGTTGTTTTGTACCTACATGCCTGTGACGCTGCTGCAAGCAAGGTTTTCATTGTACCTGTACCTAACCATACTTGTGCACATGACAATAAACTCAACTTGAGGACTTGAACCATATTCCCCTCGCCTTTCAACATTTTGAAAGAATTGGTCCATTTGTGACTCCCTGGTCTGCCCTTCCATTGCAGCCAACCACTCTCTGTATTATATCACTTTCCCATGCAACAACAGGAGTTGCAATACTCGTCCTTTAACCTCTGCCCTTCCCATTATCCAGGGACTCAACAGCCCTTCCAGGTGAAGCAATGATTCTCTTGCACTACTTCCACTTGAATGAACTGCATTCAGTGTTCACAATGTGGTTTTCTTTACATTGGAGAAAACAGGGGCAGATTGGATGATTGCTTTGCAGACCACCTGTGTTCGGTCCACAGGGATGGCCCCAAGTTCCCTGCTCCTTGCCAGTTTAATTCACCATCCCACTTCTCCTCTGACCTATCTGTCTGTAGCCTTCTGCACTGTTACAAGTTTGAGGAACCACACCTCCTCTTCCATTTGGGCATGTTGCAGCCTTCTGAGTTCAAAACTGAATTCTCTAATTTTTTTTTACGTAACTTGCTCCTTCTTTCTGTCTGTATCAGAATCAGCTATTTCTGCCAATCATCCATCTGCGATTTCTTTTTTGTTCAGATTTTTCTTTCGCCGCACTATTAGCAACACATAACACAGACAAAGCAACATAATGTGCTTCTGCTACATTAATTAAATTTGTCTTACCCTATTTGAGGTATTCCCCTTGTTCTAGCCATTACTCCCCAGCTTCTCTGCTACTGAAAACTAACTTGTTTTTTCTCTATCCCAGTTCTGACGAAGGGTCTCAGACCTGAAGTGTTAACTCCCTGTTCCCAGCATTTTCTGTTTTCATCACAAAAAACTTTTTAAATTCCAATTACTGTTAATGGAAGTTTGATCTGTCCAAATTGACACTTCTGTTTCCTGTGTCACAATAAATACTACAAAAAAGTATCCTGCTGATTGTAATGTATTTGGTGTGACCTGCTGCCATGAAACTGCAAATCTTCCTTCCAAGTAATTTGTGTGCACTGCAATAAAATACCAAATCACTGTCCTTTGTGACAAAATGATTCTGATGTATGATTGAGACATTTTCCTTTATTCGATCTTGTTATCCTATTTCATTCTTATTCAGAGAGCTTAAACAATGAATTATTAATTTGCTGATTCTGCATTGTCATCACGGTCAAACTTTATCCTGTTTTTAACCAAAGTTGCAGTTGTCTCCAAAGCATTCTTCCCCTTTTATGGATTGTATTTAGTAGAATTTCCAATTCTGTTCTGCTCCATCCAATTTAAACACTTCCACTGCTCCTCTGATTGAGACTGGAAAAATTGTATTTAAATATGACTCGAATCTTAATTTTGTGACAAATTAAATGATACTAATCTTGTTTTATCTATTAACCTCATCTTTACTGTTCTGCACCTTGTTCTTAATTGCATATTAGCATACCATGATTCCTACCAAAACACCGCCTTTTGATCAATTTATGTCATCACATATGGCACCTTAAAGCAGAAAATCATTTTCTATGTATTGCCTTGAGGGTCTTCTATGTGTATTTAATCCTCCTGAATTTCCAGTACAGACTGCACCTATAACATCAGAAAAGCCTTCTTGAATCATTTTCAGTGAGCCCATGAAGGAATCTATCAATGTCTTCATCTTGCATGGGTTTTACAAAGATGCAAGGCTTGAAAGAGTTCTCGCCATCCTGACATATGGCCAATAGTTTATCAGCAATTTGGTTTTCCATGTGGACATTTGTCACTGTGGGATCTTTTCGCATTGAAACACGAATTGGACATCCACAGAGTGAAGAACCCTCACCAAACTCCTCTTTGAATGTTGGTATGTAGCATTTACCTTGGTATTGAGTAAGAGGCAAAGTAAATTCAGGAAGGATTGATTTTTTGTTGTAATATTTTGTTCTTTCCAGATTTTCTTTCTTGTTTGTGCCCTGAAACAGTGCCTTAATCATTTTTGACACTAATTTGTCACAATATGGATTTGCCCAGGAAATCTGGTTATTGCAAGAATTTTCAGCCTTCTCTTCATCAAACTCATCATTTACATCTGATTTCCAGAATGATTGGAACCTATCAACATTAATTGGCACCAGTTTTGAATATGATTCCCAGGACATCATTGTGGGCCTGCAGGGATATGCACAATCTTTAATAAGCCTTGGATGGCCCTTCTTACTAAGATTATAGCCTGATCCAATAGCTTCACCACTTCCTCCATTCCTGTGCATCTCAGAAATTTGATTATCCATTGTTCTTCCAAAGAGTGACCAAGCAAACTTAGGGTGTCCTCTGTCTTACTCACCCTTCCAAATGTTATTTGAGTTCTTCAATTGCCTTGATGATACATCTCAGTTGCTGTTCGTCTAACACCTGCATTCTACAGTGGATTGGATAAGTGGCACGAAATTTTGCTAAGTTTACAGTGCAATTTAAACTGTATTAAACTTTTCCAAGTTTGTACAGTCTCTATATTATGTCATCCAGCTGTGTATATGGATTATACTGTGTGACATCACATTGATTTTACACATCACAACACTTTGGTTAAAGCTGTGTTGGTAGCACTGAGACCAAATTTAAATTCAGTTTTGGATTAAATGTGCACAGAAGACCCTCAGTTTTGCTTAGCCCTGAGTTTCAGACTACAATGAGAAAGGCCACAAAACACTTAATATATACATGACAGATAAGTAGATAACAAAAGGGCATAAATAATTGATCTTTTGTAATAATTAATATACAATTGGGTGTGAGATACAAACTTATTTTCTGTTAATAATCCAGGTTGAATAATTTTTGAAAATATTTTTTTATGAATTATGTAAATAACAAGGAACACTCACCAATAGAAACAAATGTCAACACAGCAATATGTAAAAGCTTAAAATGAGAAAAGTGGCACAAATATTCCAATTAACACTAATCTCTCTAGTTTTAATTTAATAACCAAATATAACAACTTGATCCATTTTTGAGAATTTAAGAAATGCACAAGAAAAATGCAATTACTCAGTCCTGGTCAAAATGTTTATGGGTGCTAACTCACATAGTGGGCAATATGACTTAGCGCCCATAAAAGTAAAACAATCAGACTACATCAGATTATCACTAGTGCCACATAATTAGATAAATTTGTAAATTGCCCTCTTACCAGTTTCTGTTGTAGATAATCTTGTTCTTTTGTTAATTTCCATTCTTGCTCTTCTCTCACACTCTTCTTTATTTCATTTCCTCTTGTCAAGAGGTACCTACCACTCTCTGGGGAAAAAAAATGCCTTGCACATCTCCTTTAAACTTTCACCCTCTCACCTTAAAGTTATGCCCTCTAGTACTTGACATTTCCAGCCTGGAAAAAAGCTGATTATCTACCCTGTCTATGCCTCTCATAATTTTATAAACTTCTATCAGGTCGACCTTCAGCCTCGCACACTCCAGAGAAAACAATCCAAGTTTGTGCAACCTCTCCTTGTAGCTAATACTCTCTAATCCAGGCAGCATCCTGGTGAACATAGTCTGCATCCTTTCCAAAGCTTCCACATCTTTCTTATAATGTGGCAACCAGAACTGCTTGCAGTTCTCCAACTGTGGCCTGACCAAAGTTTTATACAGCTGAAACATGACTTCCTGACTTTCATACTCAATGCCCTGACTGATGAAGGCAAGCATGCCATATGCCTTCTTTACCATCCTATCTACTTGTTTTTCAGGGAGCTATGGATTTGGGTGCCAAGATCCTTCTTTACATCCATGCAGCTAAGGGTCCTGTCATTTACTGTACGTTTTCCCCTTACATTTGGCCTCCCAAAGTGCAACACCTCACACATGCCCAGATTAAACTCCACCTGCCACTTCTCCAACTGATCTATATCCTTCTATGTCTTTTGACAACCTTCCTCACTATCCACAACTCCAATTTTTGTGTTGAGTGCAAACTTACTTATCAGCCCATCCATATTTTCATCCAAATCATTTAGATATATCACGAACAACAGAGGTCCTGGCACTGATTCTAGCGGAATAACGCTGGTCACAGACCTTCTCTGATTCTAGCGGAACAACGCTGGTCACAGACCTTCGGTCAGAAAAACTCCTCCGCCACTAACCTCTGTCTTCTATGGCCAAATCAATTTTGAATCCAATTTATTAAGTCACCACGGATCCCATGTGTCTTAATCTTCTGGGCCAGCCTATGATGATGGATCTTCTCAAATGCCTTACTAAAGTCTACTGCCCTACCCTCATCAATCACCTTTGGCACCCGGTCAAAAAACTCGTAAGGTGTGACATCCCATGTACAAAGCCATGCTGACCTGACGATTCCTAATATGCAAATAAATCCTATCCCTATGAGTCCTCTCCAATAGCTTCCTTACCACTGATACAAGGAACAACAGTGGCTACTGTCATGTCCTCTAGGACCTCGCCTGTGGCTAGAGAAGATACAAAGATCTCTGTCAAGGCCCCAGCAATCTCTTCTTTTGCCTGTCTCAATAACCTGGGATAGGTCCCATCAGGCTCTGGGTACTTATACATCTTAATGTTCTTCAAGAGACCCAACACCACCACCTCCCTGATAGCAACATATTTGAAAATATTTGCATACCCCACAATGACATCACTGTCCTCCACGTCCTTCTCCCTGGTGAATACCAATGCAAAGTACTCATTTAATGCCTTGCCCACTTCCTCTGGCTCCAGGCATAAATTTTTCCTCCTTTGTCCTTGAGTGGTCCTACCCTCTCCCTACATATCCCATTTTTAATTTAAGTATAAAATGCATTTTCCTCAATCTATTTTGCCTCCATCAAGCAATAGTTAAAGAAGAAATCAAGTCAAAATAAGCCCAGCGCATCACGGACACCAGCCTCCCCTCCTTGGACTCTGTCTTTACCTCTCATTGTCTAACTCAATGTAACTGCACTGTGTAATGAATTGATTTGTACGATCGGTTTGTAAGACAAGCTTTTCACTGTACCTCGGTACAAGTGACAATAATAAACCAATACCAATACCAAAAGATATCTCAAGGTTTTCATTCTTTTTGTGATTTTCTCTCTCTCTCACATAAATAGAACATAGGACAGTATAGCACAGGAACGGGCCTTTTGGCCCACAATGTTGTGCTGAACCAATTACATTAGTAATAACATGCCCAACTAAACTAATCCCTTCTGCCTACACAATGTCCATATCCTACCATTTCTCTCACATTCATGCACCTATCTAAGAGCTTTTTGAATGCCCCTATTGTACTTGGCTCCACCACCACCCTAGGCAGTGCATTCCAGGCACCTCACCACCCACTGTGTTAAAAAACTTGCCCTGCACATCTCCTTTGAACTTACCCCCTCTCACCTTAAATGCATGCTCTCTGGTATTAGACATTTCAACCCTGAGGAATAGATACTGGCTGTATCTATGCCTCTCATAATCTTACAAACCTCTATCAGATCTCCCCTCAGTCTCTGCTGCTCCAGACAGAACAACCCAAGTTTATCCAACCTACCCTCATAGCACATGCCCTCTAATCCAACCAGCATCTTGGTAAACCTCTTCTGCACCCTCTTCAAAGTCTCGACATCCTTCCGACAATGGGGTGACCAGAACTGAATGCAATACTCCAGATGTGGCCGAACTAAAGTTTTATAAAGCTGCGGTATAGCTTCCTGACTCTTGAACTCAGTGCCTCGACTAATGGGAGGCAAGCATGCCATATGCCTTCTCTACCATCCTATCAACCTGTGCAGCCACTTTCAGGGAGCTATGGACTTGGTTCCCAAGATCCCTCCGCTCATCAACACTGTTAACGGTCTTGCCATTAACAGTGTACTGTCTCCTTATATTTGATCTCCCAAGGTACAGCACTTCACATTTGGTCGGGTTAAACTCCATCTGCCATTTCTCCACCCACATCTGCAACTGATCTATATGCCATTGTATCCTTTGCCAGTTTTCTATGCTATCCACAACACCACCAATCTTTGTATCATCTGCAAATTTACTAACCCACCCATGTACATTTTCATCCAGGTCATTTACACACATCACAAACCACAGAGGTCCCAGTACAGATGCCTGAGGAACACCACAAAGTCACAGACCTCCAGCTAGAATAAGTCCCCTCAACCACTACCCTCTGTCTTTTACAGGCAAGCCAGTTCTGAGTCCAAACGGCCAATTCACTGTGGATCCCATGCATCTTAATCTTCTGGATGAGCTTCCCACGAGGGACCTTGTCAAATGCCTTACCAAAATCCATGTAGAGAACGTCCACAGCTCTAGCTTCATCAATCACCCTTGTCACCTTGTCAAAAAACTCAATCAAATTAGTAAGGCACGACTTGCCCTGCATGAAGCTATGCTGACTGTCCTTAATTAGGCTATGGTTTTCCATATGCTCATAAATCCTGTCCCAAAGAATCCTCTCCAGTAACTTCCCTACCACTGACATGAGACTCACCGGCCTATAGTTACCAGAATTATTCCTGTTTCCATTCATGAATAATGGAACAACAGTAGCTACTCGCCAGTCCCCTGGGACCTTGCCTGTGACTAGAGAGGGCACAAAGACATTGGTCAAGGCCCCAGCAATCTCATCTCCAGCCTCTCTCAATAACCTGGGGTATATCCCATCAGGCCCTTGGGACATCCACCTCAATGCTCTTTAAGAGACCCAACACTGCCTCCTCCTTTATCTCGAAATGCCCTAGCATATTAGCATGCTCCACAGTGATCTCCCTATCCTCCATGTCCTTCTCCTGGGTAAATACTGATGTAAAGTTCTCATTAAAGACCTCACCCACATCCTCCACTTCCAAGCAGATGTTCCCTCCTTTATCCTTGAGTGGTCCTACCCTCTCCCCAGTTATGCTCTTGATGTATGTATAGAATGTCTTGGGATCCTCTTTAATCCTATTTGCCAAGGATTTTTCATGGCCCCTCCTGGTTTTCCTAATTCCCTTCTTGAGTTCCTTTCTGGCTTCTTTATAATCCTCAAGTTCTCTGTTTGATCCTAGCTTCTTGAGCTTTACATATGCTTCCTTCTTCCTCTTAACTAAATTCACCACTTCTCTTGACATCCAAGGTTCTCTTACCTTGCCATCCATGTCCTTCCTTTTTACTGGAACATACCTGTCCTGTATGCTGTGCAGTTGGTCTTTAAACACCCTCCACATGTCAGATGTCAACTTGCCCAAAAACAGTTGTTCCCAATTAATTCTCCCTAGTTCCTGCCTCATGCTCCTAATTTGCCCTGCTCCAATTTAATAGACTCTTGCAATTGGAATTATTTAAGGACTATTTGAACCCTGCCTGTTGGAGAGAAACAGGGCAGGAGAGGGGGTTAAATTACTGCATGGATCATAATTACCCATTTCCACCATTCTAGCTTTGCCATTAAAGGAGTAAGTAAAACTTATTAAAAATAGGAGACCCGTTACACAAGTAGAATCAAACCATTTTAACATACTGTGACAAAACTCCTGCTTGATACTGAAACTATCAGTAAACTCTAATGCAACAGGTCTATCAAAGCCATCGAAGCAGTATTGGGCAAAATCATTAGGCTTAGCTCTGATATCCATATGGTGGATAGTCATGTTAATGTTTAGAACATTGCCAATGAATATTTAGCCAAATTCTACCCTGAGATTTTATTTCCAGTAAAAAAAATGCAATCTGCTTCATCACAGAACATTAAAAATCACAAGTATTCCAGGAACCAGACATTCTCAATGAAAGAGAAATCTATAGTGTCCACTGCCTCGTATGCTTTTCTTTCTTTTTGTGATTTTTCTGACTTTCTTTATGTCTCTCTCCCCTTCTGTTCTCATAACTCTTAGAAATTACAAATTATTAAGGTCCATTTTAACCTTGCGCATTTTGATGGAACAGAGCAAGAAAGGTGGTTAAAAACACTCTATGGGCTCATTCCAAGAAACAAACAGCACCAATGGATTGTGATTGATTTGAATCCACAGTAAACAAAGTACATTTGTAAAAGGCATTGTAGCAGTTGCGATACTACTTTGCTACCCTTGCAAGCTTCAGTCTGACTTGTTTTGGTTCAATACTCCCTGTGATGGACCACCTACCTCCTTCTCGGGGTAATGAGTAGTTGGTGGTGGAACTAGAAGATAGCAAAAAAAGACTGTATCTCAGAAACCCTGTATATATCATTGGTGCTGAGGTGGAGATTGTTGAGAGCTTCAAGTTCCTGGGTGTAAACATCAATGATAGCTTGTCCTGGTCCAACTATGTAGACACTGTGGCCAAGAAAGCACACCAGTGCTTCTCACACAAAATGCTGGAGGAACTCAGCAGGTCAGGCAGCATCCATGGAGGGTAAATGAACAGTTAACGTTTTGGGTCGAGACAGTCTTGAAACATCAACTGTTCATTTCCCTCCATAAATGCTGCCTGACCTGAGTTCCTCCAGCATTTTGTGTGGGTTGCTCCAAATTTTCAACATCTGCAGTCTCTCTTCTGACACCAGTGCTTCTATTTCCTCAGAAAGCGAAGGAAATTTGGCACATCCCCATTGACGCTCACCAATTTTTAGATGCATCACATGAAGTGTCTCATCAGGATGCATCACAGCTTGGCAGGGCAACTGCTCTGCCCAAGACTACAAGAAATTGCAAAGAGATGTGGACATTGTGCAGTCTATCACAAAAACCAGCCTCCCCTCTATGGACTCTGTCTACACTTCTCACTGCCTCAGAAACACATCCAACATAATCAAAGCCCCCCTCACCCCAGATATTCTCTCCCTTCCATCAGGCAGATGATACAAAAGCTTGAAAACACACACCACCAAGTTCCAGGAGAGCTTCTATCCCACTGTTTAAGACTCTTGAACAGATTTCTTGTATATTAAAGATGAACTCTTGACCTCACAATCTACCTCATTATGGCCCGTGCACCTTATTGTCTACTTACACTGCACCTTCTCTGTAACTATAACAATATATTTTGCATTCTGTTATTGCTTTTTCTTTGTACTACCTCGATGTACTTATGTTTTGAAATGATCTGTATGGATGGCATGCAAAACTAAATTTTTCACTGTATGTCGGTACATTTGACAGTAATAAATCAATTCCAATTCTAGCTGCAGGAATATTTTGGGAAGGGGGTGGTGTACCCACAGAAGTACCTTTAATCATGTCTCATAGAGATGGGAGTTGGCATAGGGCAACAAACTAATTAAATATGCACATCAAAATTCCCTTGGTTTGTACCTGCATTGCACTTTTGCAATTAGTTGTGCAATTTGAACACAAATTAGCCAATTAATGAACTGTGGCACATTGATGTCAATCCTCCTATCAATATATACTTCCTTATGGATTCTAATTCTAAAGCAAACACAAAGGTCTTTTGTGAGTTCCAATTTGACCTCTCTTCATCTCTTTCATGTTGTCTGCTCTGCTTTTGCAACATTTCCCATTTTGGTATAAAAATACCCTGAAGGCCTTTATGCAGTTTTAAATTATGTCTTTGTAAATTATTTGCTAATCCTGATGAGGAATATTAATCCAAGTGAATGAATCTAATGACTTGAAAATGGACTGTTCTTAAACTGGAGCACCAAACGTACACTGTGCAATTAATTTGCATCTATGCATATTGGTTGGATACGATTGCAATTGTTCTAAAACCATCCACATGCATTTCAGGTGCTAAGCTTACATTCCCTTGTTCAGAAGGGGTTCACAATGATCAGTGATTCACTACTGTGCACCTACTGATCCATTCCTGCACTGACACTAGGAATTTTAAATGGCACAACTCCATTAAACTCCAGATTACAAGCGCAAGTGCTGCTCCTTGTGATGCAATGGCTGTTAAGGAGGCAATGCAGGGAAGTGAATATTTCCCACTTTATAGAAACAGACATTAAAATCCTCATGAATGAGATTGGGAAAAGTTTTGTCATCTGACAGGAGTGTCCCCAAGCAGGTGCTCAACACACTTCCAAAGAGTGGCATACACTCAGCTCTTTTTGTTTATATCACTGAAGATCCTTAGGAAATACCACTTAACTAGCACACCTCACACGACAACCCTGCACAGGAACACTATTCCAAAGGTGATGGCAAAGAAATATCACAAATATCACCAAGCACTATTTCATTATCAGTATTGCAAAATTTGAAAAGGCTAGATTATGAAGGCTCAGGTTTCAAGTGGAGACACACAGGTTTCAGTTGTTTCAGGACAGACAGGGAAACCGGAAATATCACATTAGAGAATGGACAAGGACCATGACAGGAGAACATACAATGGATAGGTGGTTGATGAAATGTGTGGTGCCTTACGTGGCCTGCCAAAAGGCACACAAGAGGTGTCAAGATGCATGAGGGAGGATTTCATGTAGAGCCAGGCACTCACCCCTCACAATTATCATTCACCTCAGAAGCAGCTGGTGTTGATACCAGCACAGGGCTGCAACTCATGGAGGTGTTTTTGCTTCTGATGAACCAAAGGCAGAGGATCACCCAAAGTATTCATTCCTCAGCAGTCTATTAGGCCACTCCAGTCAGTGCTCTGCCTTTTGGCACCCAGGATCATACTGCTGTTCTTCAAGAGCACAGAGATGAGAACTGAGAGCAAACTAGATCCATCATGGAGCTTTCAGCTACCATTAAAGAGTTGATTGCTGATGTTATTGCAAAACTTAGTGAGGCAGGGATTTCAATTGTACGATTCAGGCCAAGGCAGGTATTTGGATGTCCAGGCCCACTACAGTGCCAGTGGGGATATGCAGGTGCACACAGTCTTCCATCACAACCAGATGCACTGAAAGTGGGACAGTGAATCATTGTACACCCAGAAGAGTTAACACAATATCACTGAACAATTAATAACAATTAATATTACTGTGTAATTAATAAGTCTCCGTTTTTATTGATACCCTGCAATTTAAACTAAAAACTTTTCTGCAAATCATTTCAGCCTATTTCAATGAAACGTACAGATAGAACGAAGAGGAAAGCTTTGGAAAGACAGACCACTGCAAGGCGCAATATCCTTTGTGTCAACTACATCTTTCATTTATTGTACATGTTCAAGAACAAACACATCACAGTGGTAACTTTTTTTCAGTGGACTCCTGCCCTCAATAACAAAATGGAGTTGTTGCATGGTTAAGCAAGTTTTCTTGCAGATGCACGGTCAAATTTTATTAGGTTCAGACTTTATGAAAACCAGGGTACTGCAGGGCATCCAGAAGGGTTTAGCCACTGGAATCGCATCAAGTACCAAAGCAGTTTTCTCCAGAAGCTTCTGGCAATTCCATAGCAATTAGCAAAAGGCGTTGAGCTTCCACCAAGCTATACTTAGACACCAGTTAGAGTCCAAGGAAGGACACGAAGAGCATAAGAAGTAGACCATTTGGGCCCTGACGTATCATTCAATAAGATCACAGCTAACTCTACTTCAGGACCACTCTGCTGCATGAACTTCATATTCCTTGATAGCTAAAAATCTATCCATCTTGGTCTTGAATATATTCTGCAACTGAACCCCCAATGCCCCCTTGGGAAGAAAATTCCAAAGATCCACTGCCACTTTCAAGACGAAATCTATTACCCTGAGACTTTGACCCTTTCCCATTTACATAGCATTTACCTTGAGAAGTTTTCTCCTGATAAAAAGTGAGTTGCATCAGGGAGTGGTAGCCCTCATCCCTCATGCAGAGCTGCATTCTTTCCAAGTGTAGCCTTATTTGACACACATGAAAATAGTAAACTATCTGATCTTTCAAGTCTTCCCTGACACTCACTATCAACATGGCTGATCTGCCCCATGCCTCAGCTGTGCCAGTTCCCATAGTCCTCAATTTTTCGATCTTTCAAAAATTTATCTCATTAAATAGCTCCAATAATCTAGCCTACACAACCCTCTGGCGCAGAAAATTCTAGAGAACCACCACCCATGCTATAACAAATTCTGATGCAAGTGGACTTCATCACTCTCAACACCTTCAGGAATGCTATAATTCCTACAAATCTGCATGCTTTTGCAATTCAAGAACTTCCTTTACCTCAAGTACTGTTGTGACCTCTCTGATGCTCTAGTATATAGGACACATGGACATATGGGTAAATCAGCAGCTGCTACCCAGAATGGTCTGGAATCTCGGAAATTCAAGTTGACAATGACCTTAATATTTGTGGAGAGAGTAGTCCATACACAGGTGCATGGATGGAGCTCCATTCTCAGGTTGACACGGACATGTCACAATTGACGTGGAAAACCTGAGCCTCTGCATCATTTCTTAGAGAAGTGAAAGAGATATGAGGTTCCCTGACCATTCATTGGGGACAGGGTCTTCTTTTCCTCCTTGCTTGGGATTTCCAGGTAGGTGTCCTGTCCAGCTTGACTGTCCCATAGCTCCAACTTGTACACCCAACACAGCAGTAACACCACAAAATCATTTATGTCAAATAGGAAACATGTGGAGTAACGATTGTATATCTCATCCACCATCAGTCTAATAACTTGCCATAGCCTCCACACTTCACTGAAACAAAGTACAAATGAGTGAGTAGCCTCTTAAATAGCAAAGTTGCAATACATGGAGCACAATGAATAAACATTTCCCTGAGAGTAGGCAATAATTTTTCCAAATGGAAAAAATGTGACCCAATTTCAGCTGCCAGTACTACAAACGAGCTTTGTTCCATGGATGATGTCACTCCACGTGTTCTGTATGCTTTATGTGTGCCAGAGTACATTGAAGCCTGGATTTCGATTAGTGGAGTTTATCTACGTGTTTGCAATTTAAACATAACAAAATTTCAATCGTGTGGTGCTAATAAACAGTCATACACAATACAATTTTTAGGCAAATCTCTTTTACATAACCAAGATTAAAATCAAGCATTCCAAATCACATAATTAAATGGAGAACAACATTCCTTCTCGTCCACCTGAACAATGTGTCTCGGCATGAACTTTAAAAGAGCACTTCATGTTTTACCTAGGTAGCAATCCTGTGTCCTTAGCAAGAGTGGCATTTAAAACCAATTCAGTAAAGCTTTGTACTGCAGACTCCTGTCCACCAAAATTTGCCTCAAGGCTACCAAACAAATTTACTCCAGTGCAACTTGAAAGAGAAACTTTCATCCTATCTGTCCAGCTGGACGAAAAGTCAAGATTCCACAGATGAAAGGCCAGTGTACAACCTGTTGCAGCATCAAAATGATAATATTTTTACAAATAGGATGGACAAAGGAAAAAGGAAAAAAAAGGACAGTTAAACATTTCAGGGATTTAGTAAACATTCGAGACAAGTCTCACCTAATAATTAGTAACAAATTTAATTCAGTGACTGAAGCAACAGGAAAACTAGTTTTGAATTGGCAGTTTTTACTCCATTTGACTTGAAGGGGCAGACCAGAAGGATGTTACTTTTTTTTGATTATATCTTGCAATTATAAATTTAAACTACATAAAAGATTTAAGTATCAGCAAATCAGACAGCTTTATAGAGAGAAAGAGAATTAACATTTTAAAAGGTTAACATTGTCTCTCTCTCTCTCTCTCAACAGATACTTCCTAACCTGCTGAATATTTCCAGCACTGTTTTTATTTCAGATTTCACGCATCTGCACTGTGATTCTTCAATACCTTTCAGTGGCTTGCAAGAAGGAAGAAACAAAGAACATTTGATAATGTAACATTCAGAAGGCTCATAAAAAAGGATAGAGCACGTGAATTCAAGTAAATGGACAGCAAATTAAAATGTGGAAATCAGAGAATTAGAGAGTTGGGATAAGTAATAGCCATTCAAAAATGGAGAAAGGCGACTGATCAAATAATTGAACCACGGTTAATCATAATTTATACCAATGATTTGTATTTGGGACTATTTGTAGAACCATACAAATATTGTATCAAACCAAGGGATAAAGCTAATACTAAGAGTATAACTTATTGCAAGAACTTCAGAATGATTCGAACAAAGGACCTGTTAACAAAGGTGATGGTTTAGTTAAAACATTAGGAAGCTTTCAAAAAAAAACTCAGACATGGATTGAGTAGTTGGAGGCCAAATGAACTATACACAGATCGATGTGAGGTGTTGTACTCTTTGGGAAAAATAGAAACATTGCTCTAACCTCATAAAATAGAAGAAGAATGGGGTTTGGGTGGGTGTGGGGGGGGGAATAGTTGTAGATGACCAAACAGATGCAAAATCAAAGGTAAAATGCCATTAAAAATAGCATAAGGCCAGCAAAGGAACTGAAAATACCAAAAAGCACTAGGATTTATTGGTAGGAGTACAGAATTTTGCAGCTGTCAAGCTATGCTTGGAACCTGGTCAAGCTCCATTCACGTATGCAGTACAGTTTAGGGTCTCCATCCTGTATAAAAAAAGAATAAAGCACTGAAGTAAAATGCAGAATTAATTTATAATGCTGATATCAGAACAGAAAGCTTATCGATATATGGATCAGGATGAGTCATTTTCTTTTGATATATAAAAACATGTGAGTTTAACAGTTTGTATTTCTCAGATGCACTGGAAAATGCTTTATACATGTTTAATTAGCTTAAAATGCAGATTCTGTCCTTGGGACAAATTTGACAGTCAATTTATGTGTAACATAATCCCAGAAAGTTAATCTATTTTGCAAACTGAACGTCCGATGAGGAAAATTAAGGAAATTAGAACTATTGAATATTGAAGAAATCGCCTTTGCAGGATTACTTTTAATCTTGACCTGTTTGCTTTTAGAGTCCAAGTTATATGGCATAAGTGACTTTGAAGTTTAGTACAAAATTATTTCTGAGAATATTGTATCAAAATCTGTTATATCCTCTGTCACATGGCACTTTTAAAATTATACAGGGTCTTGATGAGATCACACCTGGACTACTTAACGATACAGGGTCAAAGGACTGAATGCCTACTCCTACTCTACATTGTTTCTTCATTGAAAACATATATAATATTAAGGAAACTGGCCTCCATCAACTCTATTGCTTAAAAGCTCGAGGTAAAAAAAAATATTTGCTGTCATAACCTGAATTTCAATGAATGCAGATGAGTCCAATTCAGCTCAGATTCTTACTGAGATTTATAATTTGGGAGCTCTTCGCAAAATTGTTAGGAATTTCAGGTGGGGCAGCATTATCCACCAGATAACTTACTCAAAAAGAAGAAATCACAAAAAGGGAGAAGAATCTATACAGAAGCCACTTAGAACACTGTCTCACAAGCCTGATAGGATTCTTTGAGGAGGTGACCAGGCAGATTGATGAGGGTAGTGCAGTGGATGTGGTCTGCATGGATTTTACTAAGGCGTTTGACAAGGTTCCACATGGTAGGCTTTTTCAGAAGGTCAGAGGGCATGGGATCCAGGGAAGCTTGGCCGTGTGGATTCAAAATTGGTTTGCCTGTTGAAAACAGAGGGTTGTGGTGGAGGGAGTGCATTCGGATTGGAGGGCTGTGACTAGCGGTGTCCCATAAGGATTGGTTCTGGGACCTCTACTTTTCGTGATATTTATTAATGTCTTGGATGAAGGGGTAGAAGGGTGGGTTAGCAAGTTTGCAGATGACACAAAGGTTGGTGGTGTTGTGGATAGTGTGGAGGACTGTAGAAGATTGCAGAAGGATATTAATAGGATGCAGAGCTGGGCTGAGAAGTGGCAGATGGAGTTCAATCCAGAGAAGTGTGAGGTGGTACACTTTGGAAGGACAAACTCCAAGGCAGAGTACAAGGTTAATGGCAGGATACTGGGTAGTGTGGAGGAACAGAGGGATCTGGGGGTTCATATCCACAGATCACTGAAAGTTGCTTCACAGGTGGATAGGGTAGTTAAGAAAGCTTATGGGATGTTAGCTTTCATAAGTCATGGGATCGAGTTTAAGAGCCGCGAGGTAATGATGCAGCTCTACAAAACTTTGGTTAGATCACATTTAGAGTACTGTGTCCAATTCTGGTCACCTCATTATAGGAAGGATGTGGAAGCGTTGGAAAGGGTGCAGAGGAGATTTACCAGGATGCTGCCTGGTTTGGAGAGTATGGATTATGAAGAAAGACTAAGGGAGATAGGGCTTTACTCATTGGAGAGAAGGAGGATGAGGGGAGACATGATAGAGGTATACAAAATATTAAGAGGAATAGATAGTAGACAGCCAGCGCCTCTTTCCCAGGACACCAATGCTCAATACAAGAGGGCATGGCTTTAAAGTAATGGGTGGGAAGTTCAAGGGAGAAATCAGAGGGAGGTTTTTTTACCCAGAGAGTGGTTGGGGCATGGAATGCGCTGCCTGGGGTGGTGGTGGAGGCAGGTACGTTGGTCAAATTCAAGAGATTGTTAGATAAGCGTATGGAGGAATTTAAAATAGGGGGATATGTGGGAGGAAGGGGTTAGATAGTCTTAGGCGAGGTTTAAAGGTCAGCACAACATGGAGGGCCGAAGGGCCTGTATTGTGCTGTACTGTTCTATGGTTCTAAAAAGAATTTAAAAAAAGACTTTGTTCGAGCTTAAGACAAACTGAAGTTAGCGTATGCTTGTTAAATGTAAGTTGTTATTTTTTTTAACCTTTTGCTTGAATATTTTTGACACAGTGAATATCCTCTAGGTAAGCTGTAGGTTTTAATGTGATAGAACAGCAATATTTCATCAAATACAGCCTCTGGTATCCAATATTAAACATACTTAGTAGGAAAAAGCCTTAAGGATTATACATTCTTGATTGTCATAGTGGCGATTGGAAATGACACAGCAGCTTAAAGTACTGCTCAAGGCATTATAATCAATAAATGCACACTGGACAGAACATGACCAAATTAAAAACAAAACAATCACACAGGAGACTTGTGATATAACATTACTTACAATCTGAAAATGCACAGAAAATCATTGCACTAATGACTTCGCCTTGGAAACATTAAGTATGGTTAGCTTTGGGGAAGAAAGTATCATTAAAGTAACTTCCTTCACAAAATGTCAAGATTCAAATACGATTGTCACAGATTTATGTTATCCATCAAACACACCACAGCATGAATGCAAGGTTGTATCAGCAGATTTTGTTGCTTTCAATCTAAGTTGTTTTCAGTTGTTTCTTCATTTTCTGTTTTGTCTGTGAGTTAATCTGGTGTCCCTGGAAAAGACGACTTTGCATTAAATGAACAAACTTCAAAATAGTGTAAATCTCTATACTGTTTCCTCAGCATGTAAAATTTGTTTTAGCTTGGTTTCTGTTTTGATTAGTTGGTTGCTTCCATTGCCACAGACGGTATTTATTGAGAACACGATGGGATTATGTGCATGGTGAGCACAAGCTCCAAAGCAGCAAACATCAGGGTCAGGAAACCAGGGTTATCAATGGCCAGCCATGGATATCATAACATTGACTGAAGCTCCATCCAAAGCCAGGTAGGTATTCTAACCAGCCAGTAGGTATGTATAGCGCTGCGGCTGTGCAATCATGTAACGAGTCCTCAGAGGTCAGTAAAGTAGCAAGGATCTCTAACTAAAGCCTTTCCTTGATTTACAAAATTAATGTGTTCTTGGAAAATATTTTTAAAGTGACATTCTGCAAATGAAAAAGACTTGCCATGACATATTCCTCTGCAGAGAGTGTGGTGTGCTATTTGTTATAGAGGAAAATAGCTTCATTAAGTGAAAGACAGACAGCATTAACGAAAATTTATAAATCAAGGAATACATGTAGTATTCAAGTTAGTGACTCTAAGACAGTAAGTTATTAATTTCATTTTTATGACCCTAGCCCTTTTGCACTCAGTGACAGCCCAGTGTTTACTAGCTTTGATTAAAAGTCATTGATCTGAATCTTTCTCCACAGATACTGCCTGACACAAATATCTTCATCATCGGTAGCATTTTGATCTGGCAATTCAACAATTGCCATTCATACACCACATTTAATGAAACAGAACTTTAAGATGCTTTACAGGAGCTACCAAGCAAAATCTGACAACAAACCTTTTGGTTTCAGGTTTCATCAACGCTATGATCTGCATTTCACACTTAACATGTCCCTTTGTTTTCTCTCTACCCACTTTGTTAATCTATTAACCAGTAGGCTTAGTGAACATCAGGATCACGCAGGTACTCATGGTCTTGGCCTATCGGATATTCCCTTCGTCCTATCCATCCCTCCCCCATCTTCTCTGCAACTTAAAACTAACCTGTATTCTCATTTTTGCAGTTTTAATGAATATTCTTCAACCTGAAATGTTAACTGTTTCTCTTTCCACAGATGATACCTAACCTCCTGAGTATCTCTAGGATTGTTTCCAACACCCTCCCCCCCACCCCACAAAAAGGTTTATTTGGTCAACTGAGAAAATAATCTGGCATGCTATGAAGCCCCAGTGTTCAAAAGCATGCTGAAAATAACTAATTAATAAGCACAAAGGGATCCAAACATCCATGGAATGATATTGCAAAATGGTAATTAAATGATGAATTACTTAGTAGCAGATTGAAATTAACATCTACCAGTTGAGTTCATACACAAGCATTTTTCTCCCCCAGATGTGAAGCGTGCAAGGTGGTGCACTTCAAAAGAGACAGGTCACTTATGCCGTTTACAGGAGCAAGAACGGAAACTCAACACCATGCTTGTACTCCACTGCCTGCTTGGTTAACTTCAATGCAACTTTAAACCTTCAGTTATTTTTGTTTAGAATTCATTCACAGTGGATACTGTTGACAAGGCCTGCATTTCTTGTCTGTTCCTATTTGTTTTAAGGTGCTCGTATTGATCTGCCTTTTTGAACTCGTCGTCATGGCATTTCCATGGTGCTGTTAGTTAGGGAATTCTAAGACTTTGCTTCAGCAGTGACAAATGAACAGTAATACATGTCCAAGTATAGATTCTGTGCGGGTTGCAGTCGGTGATGTTCTCCATTTACTGGCAGCTTATGCAATTCTTTTATTAAAATAAGCTGAGATGCTATTGAAAAAACCTTTGAGTATTGCTGCAATAATCTTTTTGACTGTGCACACTGCCAATAATGGATTGGCTGTGGAGGGAATAAATACTTAAGGTGATGGATGGGATGTGTTCAATTTCTTGAGCATTGTTCAATGTGCCCTTATGCAGGCAAGCATCAAGTTATTTCATCAAAGTATGATTTTACCTGATACAACATAGTATAAAAGCTTCAGCAAGTAAGTAGGCAGGGTATACACCACGATGTCTGATTGACAGGCTGATGGTGAATTCCAGGCTGTAATTGTAGGTGGAATTCCATGATGATAATGGTGCCATTGTAAATCAAAGGGGTGTAGTTAGGTTCTCTTGGTGGTGATGGTCGTTGCCCGGTACTTGGGTAGCACAAAGGTTTACTGATATTTATTCAGACTTAAGCTGCTGTCTTGCTACAGGCAGACTGCTTCATTGGGCTGTGCACTGAACTACACATCGTGCAGTCATCAGCAAACATCTGCACATGATTCTTTGTTAGGTAGTCAATGATTAAATTTTGGATGCAACTATGTAGAATGTCTTGAGACTGAGATGACTGACTTCCAATTCCCACAACTATCCTCTCTGCTAAGTATGACTCCAGCAACTTGACAGTTTCCCCTCGATTTCTTACGACTTCAACTTTCTTGGACGTTTTGATGCAATAGTCTGTCAAAGGCTGCTTTGATGTCAAGTGCAGTTTTTTCTCACCTCACTTCTGAAATTTGGGATAACCAACTGCACCCTGCAGAAACCAAATTTATCAGCAAGAAAAGGTTTGGGTGATGCTGTTTAATAATATGGTCAAGAATCCCTTCCATCACTTTGTTACTGCTGAGAACAACCCATGAGACAGTATGGGTTAGAACACGTTTACCTCCCTTTCTATGTTCTGGATATATCAAGGAATAATAGCATGGGTTACACCTGAACTGGAGGAGGACCAATATTCTTGTAGGCAGGTTTGCTAGAACTTTTGGGGAGGATTTAAACTAGTTTGGCAGTGGGATGGGAACCAGAGTGATAGGTCAGAGGTTGGTGCATTTAGTGTACAAGTAGATGCAGAGTGTAGAAAGCCTGTGAGGAAGGATAGGCATTTGAAAGGGCAAAATTGCAATCAGTTGGATGGGCTGAAGTATATCTACATTAATGCAAGAAGTATCAGGAACAAGGGTGATGAACTTAAGAGTGTGGGTAAATATGTGGAACTATGATGTGGTGGCCATTACAGAAACTTGGTTGTCGCAAGGGCAGGAGTGGCTGCTGGATATTCCGGGGTTTAGATGTTTCAAAAGGAACAGGGATGGAGGTAAAAGAGGTGGGGGAGTGGCTTTGCTCATCAGGGACAGTGCTACAGCTGTAGAAAGGGAGGATGTCCTGGAGGGATTGTCTACTGAGTCAGTGTGGGTGGAAGTCAGTAACAGGAAGGGAGTGATTACTCTATTGGGAGTATTCTACAGACTCCCCCAATAGCAGCAGAGACACTGAGCAGCAGATCGGGAGGCAGATTTTGGAGAGGTGCAAAAATAACACTGTTGTTGTCATGGGTGATTTCAACTTCCCTAATATTGATTGGCACCTCCTCAGTGTAAAGGGGATAGATGGGACGGTGTTTGATAGGTGTCTCCAGGAAGGATTCCTGACACAGTATGTGGACAGGCCGACTAGAGGAGAGACCATTCTGGACCTGGTACTAGGCAATGAGCCTGATCAGGTTTCAGATCTCTCGGTGGGAGAGCATTTTGGAGATGGTGACCATAACTCCTTGACCTTTACCATAGCCTTGGAGAGGGATAGAAGCAGACAATATGGGAAAGTATATAACTGGGGGAGGGGGAATTATGATGCTATTAGGCAGGAACTTGGGAGCATAAGTTAGGAACAGATGTTCTTGGGGAAGTGCACAGCAGAAATGTGGAGGTTGTTTAGGGAGTACTTGCATAGGGTTCTGGATAGGTTTGTCCCATTGAGGCAGGGTGAGGACAGTAGTGGTTGACAAGAGACATAGAATAGCTCGTCAAGAGGAAGAAAGAAGCTTACCCGAGGTTTAGAAAGCATGGATCAGACAGGGCTCTGGAAAGTTACAAGGTAGCCAGGAGGGAGCTCAAGAATGGACTTAGGAGAGCTAGAAGGGGGCATAAGGTGAGCTTGGTGAGTAGGATCAAGGAAAACTCCAAGGTGTTCTACATGCATGTGAAGAATAGGAGGATGACTAGAGTGAGGGTAGGATCGATCAGGGATAAAAGAAGAAACACTTGCCTGGAGTCGGAAGAGGTAGGGGATGTCCTTAATGAATACTTTGCTTCAGTATTCACCAGTGAGAGAGACCTTGACTATTGTGAGGATAGTGTACAACAGGCTGATATGCTAGGGCATGTCGACATGAGGAAAGAGGATGGGCTGGAACTTTTGAAAAACATTAGGATAGATAAGTCACTGGGGCCAGACGGGATAGATCCAAGGTTATTACACAAAGTGAGGGAAGAGATTGCTGTGTCTTTGGCGATGATCTTTGCATCCTCACTGGCCACAGGAGTAGTGCTAGATGATTGGAGGGTGGCAAATGTTCTTCCTTTGTTTAAGAAAGGGAGTAGGGATAACCCTGGGGACTACAGACCAGTGAGTCTTACTTCAGTGGTGGGCAAATTACTGGAGAAGATTCTTAAAGACATGATTTATGGGCATTTGGAGAAGCATAGGCTGATTAGGGACAGTCAGCATGGTTTAGTGAGGGGCAGGTTGTGCCTCACGAGCCTGATTGAATTCTTTGAGGATGTGACAAAGCACATTGATAAAGGTAGAGCAGTGAATGTGGTGTACATAGACTTTAGTAAGGCATTTGATAAGGTTCCTCATGGAAAGCTCATTTAGAAAGTCAGAAGGCATGGGATCCAGGGAAACTTGGCTGTGTGGATTCAGAATTGGCTCGCTCAGAGAAGACAAAGAGTGGTGGTAGATGGAGTGTATTCTGCCTGAAGGTCGGTGACCAGTGGTGTTCCGCAGGGATCCGTTCTGGGACCCCTGCTCTCTGTGATTTTTATAAATGACTTGGATGAGGATGTGGAAGGGTGGGTTAGTAAGTTTGCTGATGATACAAAGGTTGGTGGTGTTGTGGATAGTGTAGTAGGTTGCTGTAGATTACAACAGGATATTGATAGAATGCAGAGCTGGGCTGAGAAGTGGCAGATGGAGTTCAACCTGGGTAAGTGTGAAGTGATACACTTCGGGAGATTGAATTTGAAGGCAGAATATAAGGTTAATGGCAGGACTCTTAACAGTGTGGAGGAACAGAGGGATCTTGGGGTCCACATCCATAGATCCCTCAAGGTTGCCATGCAGGTTGATAGGGTTGTTAAAAGGGCGTATGGAGTGTTGGCCTTCATTAGTCAGGGTATTGAGTTCAAGAGCCGCGAGGTGATGTTGCAGCTCTATAGAACTCTGGTCAGACCACACTTGGGGTATTGTGTTCAGTTCTGGTTGCCTCATTATAAGAAGGATGTGGAAGCTTTAGAGAGGGTGCAGAGGAGATTTACAAGGATGTTGCCTGGATTGGAAAGCATGCCTTATGAGGATAGGTTGAGCAAACTAGGGCTTTTCTCTTTGGAGAGAAGGAGGATGAGAGGGGACTTGATAGAGGTGTACAAGATGACAAGAGGCATAGATTGAGTGGACAGTCAGAGACTTTTTTCCAGGGCGAAAATGGCTAACACGGGGGGCCATAATTTTAAGGTGATTGGAGGAAGATACAAGGGGGATGTCAGAGGCAAGTTTTTTTTTTAACACAGAGAGTGGTGGGTGCATGGAATGCACTGCCAGCAGAGGTGGTGGGGGCAGATACATTAGGGACATTTAAGAGACTCTTAGAAAATCAAATGAATGATAGAGAAATGGAGGGCTATGTGGGAGGGAAGGGTTTAGGTAGATATTAGAGCAGGATAAAATGTCAGCACAACATCATGGGCCGAAGGGCCTGTACTGTGCTGTAATGTTCTATGTTCTAACTGGCAACTTTCCATCAATGTTGCATTTGTTCTGAACGGCTAGAGGCATGGCCAGTTCAGGAATATGTGGAATAAATGTACTGGCTGCAGACAAGTTTCTATGACAATGAGGACCTTAACAGGACTTAGAGATCATTATCCTCTTAACTATTCAGGCTGAAAATGATTGTAAATGCTCTGGCTTCTTCCAACCTGTTTCTAATTACATAAGCAATAAAAGATTGTTTGCTATGAACATGTCAATCACCCCATTAGCTTCCTTACAAAGAGGCAAGAAGAAACACTTGGATTATCTGCTACATGGGCTGAATATCGGGGACCACATTCACATAGATCGGCATGCTCCCCATCAAGAGTTTTCAATAGGAATTTGCTTGTGACCTCAAGCAGTAAGGAATGCAGACCTGTGCCCAATTTGGCAACAGAACTATGCAAGACTTCAATAGGCTCTGTGTTTCAAATAGACCACAGCAGTAAGGTGACTACCAGGGATCAAGAGCTTTCGCCTCTTGTCAGGAATCTAAGCACAGATACAGAACAATGAACTAATGAGAGCCACTCAAAAAAGGGTCTGGTTGACTAACTATGGCATCCTGAAATAATAGTTTTATTGTGTGGACAATTTGAGAGGAGTCTTTCACTACAGTCACAATGAGTGTTAATAATCGCGTGCTACATGATCCATACCTTTGGAATACAAAAGGGAAGTTGCCACACTGAGCCTCTCCAAAGAGAAAGAAGAGGAGGTTGAACAGGGATGAAAGTTGCCAGGCAGAAAATTAATGAAAAGCAATCTTTTTAACCACCCTTTCTTTTTCCTGGAACTGTTCATATGATCCTTATTATTGCACCCAAACAATATTGCATGAGTTGCTTTTGTTGAATGACTAACATTATGAAATTAACACCATCAACAACACTTCCATCCTATATTTGACACTTTGGTTTTTGAATCATATGTGTCCATAAATTGGAGCTGATGGTGAAGCAACAATCCATTGCTATTGTCCATCACTCTCTGGAGGAAACAGGGTTCTCAGTTCCATTCACAGGACTACATTACACAACACATTGTTTTATTCCTGCATAAATTCTTTTTAAGTCCTCATTTGGGTAATATATTCATAATGGATATAAAGGCTTGGGAAATGAGGCAGAAAAAGAGCCACATTCCCAGATTTAAATTTTTGGTTAGCGAGTTGGGCTCAAATGTGAGTCTGTGTAACTTATTAAGGGATCAATTGATAATGAATTTGGCTTCCAGGAGTTTGGTGTAAACTGCATTGGTTGTGAGGTTGATTGAAAGGTGGGTATGTCCTTTCCAAAAATGGTACTGTCACTTGTGGGAAACTGAGCCTCAATATTTTCATTCTCTAGAACAGGAACATTGCAAACATTATCCATTGGAAACTCTCAAAAGCCTAATTTCCATTCTTCTTTTCATTCTGTTCTGTTTAATTCATGTACCACCATCAGAGATGCCATCAGGGGCTCTGGAACTATGAGGAACCCTGCAGTGCTCAAAGAACTAAACACTCTGTCTGTACAGAATTCTGCACAAGAACAGGAGATGAAGTGATCAAAAAAAAGTACTGGTAATTAGGGAAGGAAGGACTGCTATTGCTAGGGCTATTGGTAGCAAAGAGCAAATAGGAGATCAATGAGAGTTTTTTTTGCAGTTGGGAGGTTAAACATAAGAATACTAGTTGTGTCATTTTAATCAACAGAAAATACTGGAAACAATCAGTTCAGGTAGCATCTGTGGAAGGAGTTAATGTTGCAGGTCAAAAGACGTTTCATCAGAACTAGGCAAGAGAGGAAACAAAATAAGTTGCAAAGAGGGTGGGGAAGGGGTGGATAGGACAAAATAAATATGTTTGATCAGATGAGGCCAGGGTTGCCATTGGTATAAGCTGTTGAAGAAGTCGTCTGGTTGAGAGGTTAATGAGGGCAGTTAGAGAGAAGAAACACAAAGCAATGTAAAAGATGCAAAATGTAGAACTGCAAGAAATGTCCAGCAGATCAGGTGTGTGGAGTAGTAGAGAGCAAAAAAAAAGGCAATATTGTAGATGGATGGCTTACAGCAGAACTGTCCAGTTCTGATCCAGAGAAAGCAGGCCATCTGAAGATGTTGAATTTGATATTACAGTTGCAAGGAAAGGGCCATGAGAAAGTGGGTGGGGACCGAGGAGCACGAGAAGGCAAGTGGTTGGTAGTAATGGAAAAGCATATGATACAAGCTTTTGGTGAAGATAGAGGGTGGAATAGGGAGTAATGAAGGAACAGTCCTTCCAGAATGCCGAATGAGGAGAGGGAACGACATTTGGGTTGCAACACCTGTCCTTTCACCTCTTCTCTTCAGGGACCCAAACAGTCCATTCAGGTAAAGCAGTGATTCACTTGCACTTATTCCAATTTAGTGTACTGCATTCAGCCTTCACAACGTCTTCTTCTCCACATTGGAAAAACCAAATGCAGATTAGGTACCAACTTTGTGCAGTGCCTGCATTCAGTTCACAGGGGCATATCTGAACTTCCTTTTATCTGTCACTTCAATACTCCATTCTACTTTGACATGCATCTTCCTGCGCTGTTGTTAACAAGGCCCAATGCAATCTTGAGGAACTGCACCTCATCTTCCATCTGGCACATGGCAGCCTTGCAGGTTCAACATCAAATTCAACAACTTCATGTTACTTGTTTTCTCCGTTTATATCAGAACTGGTCAAATGCTGCCCAATCACTGAGGGTTTCCAGCACTTTCTATTTCGATTTTAGATTTCCAGTATCTGTAATCTTTTGATTTTTGTTTTTTGATAAGCAGGGGTGATGTTTTGGCAATTCAACTGCTCTGCTCTTTTTACACAGTAAGGTTGGGCTGCTGGGCAGTCTATTCTTTTAGCCATCTTGGTATTCCTTCTCCTGTGTACCTTGTTTACCTGTACTTCCAATGCAGAAAACTGATAAGGAAGGAACATTAAGCAGATGTCATTATCAGTATTCTTCTGAAAGCCATACTTGTAGCTGGAGTGAAGCTAACTTTTAAGAGATGCTCAAAATGGTATTAGTTATGAGTAATGCTGATGCTATCCTTGTAAGCGAGCTGCTGATGAAAAGGGTGGGAAGCAACAAAGCTATTTAAATTAGGCAGGAATATCAGTTTGTGCCTCATGGGCAACCAAAAAATCTGACATACTGTAATCAAGCCACTATTTCGTGCCCAATTGAGAGCTCAAATCAAATCCCTACCCAAATGATTCTATTAATTTTATTTAACTAAAGACCTTACACTTAGTGTATTGAAGCTGTGTCCTGACATCAACCTTTACTGGATAATGAAAAGGTACAGAATGGCAAGAGTTACAGATTACTTCACATTTAATAGCTGTGCATGTGTATCTTGAGGTTCAGTAATACATGGAGAACATGTCTACCAAAGGTCACAGGTGGAGTAACCATTACGCTACATTCTAAATACTAATAAGAGTCAAGTGTACACACCTGTCTTTACTGCATTGTTACTGAGATCCAGTCATTGAAGCATTTTTTACCTGTTAAAGAATCATAGATTTAAGTGACACACAGCCTTTTATAAGTTATAAAATGAATACATGAACTCTAACTTGTATTATTTTCCTTATGCTGTACACATAGATATCATGCATTTTTGGAACAATTCAATAACCTGCATTTGTTCTCAATGCAAGTATTATACAAAGATAAATGACATTTCTAATGTAGTGCAGATTTAAACACCGATTTTCCAATGTTTTGCCAAGAGTAAGCACAGCCTAGTTATTCTCAGTTGTGGGGCAGGATGCATTGTTCCTACAAGTAACAAAAAGGATCAAAAGCCAGTGATGGAGGGAGTTTGGGAATTTATTGAATTCTTAGGGCTGTTGGGCATTTAAAGAGAATTAATTATGATTTAATCTCAGTTAAATAAGAGGTTTTTAATGTTCTCGTACTGGATGTGATCATTACTGGCAAGGCCAGCACTTTTTGTTCATCTTTATTTGGACTGAGAAAGCAGTTTGGAGTCAACCACATGGTGACCATGTGGTCTATTATGAAACACTGTTAGCATAAACAAGCTAAGAATTTTTTTTGTTAAGAAGATGAGATGGAAGGTAGAGGAACAAAGATCTTTGAAAGAGGATCCAGCTAACAGATGCAATCCTGGCTTGAATACATTCTTAGGAGGGTGAGGATGGTGTTGGGGCATTGCAATGATCTTTATGAAATCCAATGACTAACCAACAAGTTAATATTTTTCTGGTAAAAGGAAACATTGAATCCTTTGCCACTCTTACTCAAGATTAATTTTGCCCATAGTAATTATACAACAAAAACCGAGAGGCATGCACATATATTTTCAACAAGCTATAAAACAGATACTGCAGATTATTAGATTATAGAAACTTTATAAGTGAGTGAAAATAGTTACTGCCTTCTGTAACTGATGCCTATTTTGAACCTGGACAAAAACTTGAGAATTGATTCCACCTAATTTACCAATAATTACATGAATAAGATTGTAAAACACAGTTGACCTACCAGAGAAGGTCCTTTCAAATTGGCAGGTGTTTTAAAGTCACCCTGCAAAATCTGTGGATAACATGAACAAAATCATGTTAGTATTAGAGTTAAGTTCTAGAGTGATCAAAGTCCAGTAGCACTCACTATTCCTTAATTCTTACATGAATTTAAAACTTGTCAGTAATATTCAGAGCTGGGCACAAAAGGAATATAAAACCACAGATGTTCAATGTGGCATGTTCCACTTCGGCTTCATTTCACACAGGTGTAAAACAGGCTCAAAAACAATATTTCAGTGGATGGCATTTGTGAACACATTTTGAGCTGGGGAATGTATCATCCACTATATCAATAGTAGTATCAAGAATTTGTACATTCAAATTTAAAATATAAAGGACCTAAAATAGGTTTGTATTTCATGCTGTGTTTGTTGCTCTTCTGAGATTCTGGCTTAATTTGATGAAAAAAACCCAAATATGTCCCTTTCTGTACTTGAAGTTATTTGCCCATCCAACTTATTAAAAACATATTTTTTCCCTTTCACAAGGATTCCAATTT